>NC_071671.1:26350000-28750000 GCF_028554725.1 Zeugodacus cucurbitae
AAGAACTTAATATATATGTATATATCTCAAAACCAAGATATACCCTCACTTTAAGAAAAAATATATCATGCGATATTTATTTGTAGAATGTATTTGAAAATATTGCATGCGATAAATTTGTTTGTTAAATAAATTGAAATGTTAAAAAAACTAGTAAGTAAGGTCTAAGTTTGCAGAGTCGACGAAATATTTACAACGCCACTCAGAAGTGTAAAACACTATTATTTGATGCATATGTACATACATACACTGGTGGCCACATAATTAGGGACAAAATAAAGTTGAGTAAAACACGCGTTTCAGTTCAATGTTTTTAGCACTAAATTTTCGCCTAGAGACCCACTGTAAATTGCAACGGTATATTATAACTGTGCTCAATAATGTAGCATGTTTTTGAGTGACAAAATTAGACACTTTTACCAAAATTCGGCGGTTTGATGAATTTATTGTATTTTGAGTGTGCTGGTGCTTGGTCACATAATTAAGGACACCAATTTTTTTTTTTTGATTTTTTATTATTTTAACACAAAAACTTGCGGTAAGTTGTATAAATCATTTGTATATTAACTAAATATTCAATATCAAATAAAATAACTGTTAGATATGGGTCGAAAAAAGAGTTGTACTCCAGAATTGAGAAAAATGATTATTTACAAGTACGTGAAGGAAAAAATGTCCATTAGAGCCGTAGCGAAGAAACTTTTATGCTTGATTCATTACGGAGGACAGGGAGTAAAATAAGAAAAAAAAGGCCCAGAAAAACTACTTCAAAGGACGATCGTGTAACTTGTAGAGTTTGCAAGGCGAATCCTTTTTTAACTTCCAGTCAAATTCTTGGCACGATAAAGGATCAACTGACCAACGATGTATCAACACGAACCATCAGATGTCGTCTTCTTGAATCGCAAGAAAAAAACCGCACGTACCAAACAAGAACTTAAAGAGTAGTATTAAATTTGCAAAGGAGTATATCGGAAAACCCTTAGATTTTTGGAAACAAATACTGTTGAGCGATGAATCCAAGTTAAATTTATTTGGTTCAGATGGGAAACAATTTGTTCGTTAAATTTTCAATAAATCTATACCTTAGAAGATAATAAATAGGTAACTGAAGTTTAAAAAAATATGTCGATTTTAAATTATAAAATAAACCAATATTTTAAAAGAAAACGGAGTGTCCTTAATTATGTGACCACCAGTGTATATAGGGGTTATAGGAAGCATTGAAACGATTTTATTTATTTTTGGTACCAGGGACAATTGTTATTAGGAAAGGATGGCCTCCTAATTTAATTTAAATATCACATAGGTTGGCCGATATTTTCGGTGAAAATCAAAACTAGCCATTTATATTCGATATCTGGGGCTATCAGAACGGTTTGTATAGGGTTAAGAGTTATTTTGATACAATCATTAAATTTCAATATAATTTTTTATATTTTTTCAATATTATTTTTTCTGCTATATACACTTTTTTTATTCAACTACTTTATACATATTCATGTTTACATACATATACCTCAGTCAAATAATTATATGTGCATGAACTTTTTGCAAAAAAATTAAAGATTACAAAATTGCAAAATATTTCTGAGTATGCAGGTTTGTTATTATTAATGTATACGATATAAAAAACAAAAAATTAGCAAATTTCAAAATATTTTTTAAACCATAAACAGAATTGAAGTTTAGGCTAATAGTAAATATTTATATGTGCGTTTTACTATTTTTACCAGAAAAGCCTATACATTTGAGTTTACCTGAAAAAACTGTTTATTTGAATAGTCAGTAGAATTGTCCTTATATTTTAAAACTAAATTAAGCCGCTTAACCACTATGGAATAGTTATGTAAATATTGACAAATTCTTGCTTAATGGCTAATCTAAGGTGACGTACCGTCTCAAACTGCTTTCCGTTAAGGAAAACAGGAGCAGAGATGTTTTTCTAGAGATCCTCAATAGGATTTATGTTCGAACTCAATGCTGCACATTGTAATAACGGAATTTTCCGGTCGTTAAAGATGTTCTTCGTGTGGATTGAAGCGATATCCTTTCGATATGTCCAGTTATATGCCATAAATATTGCCAGCAGATTTTATTAACTCGCTGTCCAAAAGATCTACATTGATATTAGCATTCATTTGAGTGAATATAAAACATGTAGATAGCTTTCCACAGCAGCAAAATGCAGCCCATGAAATCAAGGTACCGCTTCCAAAACATTGCTTTTAGTAGGACCGTCGTTTCTGGTGCGAATCTCTCCAATATTTCTTGCAATGGCAGACCAAATTTAATTTTTTTTTCGTCACTAAAGACTGCATTCTATCACTCATCGGCACAGAATTGGTATTTATTTGCAAACCTCAAATGTGCTTTATTGTGTCTTTCTTTAGCGTTGATTTAGTTGCCATGGAGGTGTGTTTCAGAAATTGATTTTTATGTATAATTGGAAATATTATATTTATTGTGATTTTCTGTCTTCATCTTCATCTTAACTAGGTCCATATTTAATCGCTGCTTATCAAGTCCGTAACTACTAGCCGTCGAATCATCCTTTCGCACCGCTCATCAATGTTGTTTTTCGTCAGCTGCGTCGCACTATACCATAATTAGTGGGGTTTTTTAAAAATTTTGAGATACAGTTCCCACCTCGCTTTGGTCTAGAGCCATTTTGGAACCGCTTTCATGCATTCCTATGATTATTACTTGTTCCGCGGCTGATAAACTAGTACCACGAGGCATTTAAGGCTTAAAGTTAAATAAATGTAATCAAATTTTTAATAATTCATTAAGTTAATGCCCCTACAGTAATTTTGAAAACAAATTTTAGCAAAAAAAGTTTTTGCAGCGACTAGATTCGCTAAACTGATTTTGCACATATAAATATTTACTATGCAATACCCAATTCACAAGGACATTCTTAATGTAACTGTACAACGAACGAGAAAAGTATGAAACAATTTTCGTTGCACAGTAACGGTAACATATCAACCTTTTATTCCACATTTACCGAAATCCAAAAAATAATAATGAATAAGAAATATAAACAAAAGCAGAAATGCACATATAATTATTTGACTGGGGTACGTAGGAAATATATTGTAGTATTTCGCCACTCACCTTCGCATGGTGCTGTGATGATGGCATGTCGAGCGACGCGTCGACGAATAATAGCGTTTCGATGCGGTGCTAGTGAGCGATGCGTCCCGATGCATGCAGAGGGTATCGTTGTGTGGGTGTCGTTTTTTGAGGCGTACGCCAGACCCTTGACAAAACAAGTATCTAGAAGAGTGAAATGTGCAAAAGAGCAGCGAAAAAATAGTCGTTCGAATAAAAAAATGTAAAATAAACAAAAACAAAAACAAGTGGAATGCGTATGCAGCGTGAATATGCAAAAGCGCAAAGCAACAACAAATAACATGGTCAAGTGTGTAAGCCATGGTAGCGGTTCAACATACATTTGTGTCGAAAGTGCGCCTAACTGTAGGCTGGGAGTTTCTGAAAAAAATTCTATGTATTGTTGTGCTACCTTTAACCGAAACTGATGTTATTCACTGAAGTGAATGCCTGAAATGAAAGTGCATCTCAAAAATTATCAAGTTAGCATTCAAGAAGTGAGAATAGGCTATATGATGCTAAGAAGAAATATATCGGCATAAATGCAGACCTACCAACAGAATTTCACTTAAAAATTAATAAGTGGTTATAGAGTTGTCTTTCTCTCTAATATTTCTTTCTAACCTCACTTCTTATCTTTTAGGAAGGTATATATTTAGGCTTTCTAGTGGTAAGTATAGAAGAGTCATCATAATATTTCCACGAGAATTAAATTATGAAATTATTCGCTTTAAAGAATCAGTGGATCCCCTTCTCTTTTTGGAAAAATAATTTTCCCAGGAAAAGAGCAAGTATTTTTTAAGGCAATGTGCTACCCCTGTCTGGGTTGAATAAGTCAGTAGCTTATTTTTACAGCACGACTGTTGCAATTCGAATTATTTAAGTAAGGTTAGATTAGAATCAAGTACTGGTTAATCTACCATAGTTCCCTATGCTACATTTTTAGGTGCATTATTCGATATAAGTACAGGTATATAAATTATATTTCATGATGATGATATGGGCGACAAGAGTGACGGTGTGTGTGTGCGCATGTTTGGGACAGCTACTAAAGGTGCTGTGCTGTAAAATGAAAGCGAAAAAAAAACTTGTAAAAAAAGTACACACTTGAGCCTTGAGCAGCCAATTTTACGTAACGCGATTTCGATTTTTTCGTCGATAATAATGTCTTTCCAAAAGCAAAATGCAAGTGTGGCTCAATACATAAGGCTAGCGAAAGGCACGACCAAGCAGCGCTATCAAACTACATATGCTTCCTATTCACTATTGTAGATTTGTAAGTAAATCGATTTTTTATTTCATTTCTGCTTAGTTTGCTATTTTCGTCCCTATGTATATATTATATGTATGTAAAGTATACTCAAAATCGGCTTTCGCTCAATTTAATTTCAATATTTGTTGTTGTTTTTTTTTCGTCTTTCTTAGGTGTGTGTGTGTCTGTGCTTCCTTTTTAGCGCATATCTTTGATTTATATTAGATTTGCTTTTGCGTTTTTTTCTCTTGCTTTTTTGCTTTTTAAATTCATATGCTTTGCAACTTCCTTACCCCGTTCGGGCAGGAGGTGGCTGTATGTCATGCGTCAGCATTGTAGTGAATAAACAAATACCTATTGAAATGTTTGCGGAAGGCGCCACTAACAAAATACAAAGCCACCGGATTGGCACAGCTGTTGGCGAAGGATAAGCAGAAGCCGACGATGCGTAAAACATGCCAGAAGGAGTTGTAGTCATGCTGTGCGGTGGGCCTACAAATGACGTCGAACAAATGGGGAAAAAATAAGAAATTAAAGTTAAAGAATGACGTTAGTATGTATTGTTTGGATAATATATATATAGTATGTAAAGATTTTTATGTATACATATATACACAATATATATAAAGATTTTATAATAAATTTTGCATACAAAAAAAAAACTAAATCCTTTGAGCCAAGGGTATTGGCTTGCCCAAAGCATAATCACAATATTCTAATATTGTGACTTAAATTATGTACAGTAGTGTTCAATAGCTTAGAATTTTATTTATTTATTTATACTAAATTATGTGATTTTATATATATATATATAGATCTTATAGTTAGTTATAAAAAACTCAATAAAGCTACATGTTGCTGAAAATATTCATCGTCCAGGATCACTTGAACTATTTTCGCTAATGTAAAACCTTATCAAATATAAATAATTCCTTAACTAAACCGAACTCGAGGTAAGACTATATGCACTCAGGTACCTTTATTATCACAAATGCCATCACCCAGACATAAAACAGTTTGATATGGGGTTATATATATATAAATGATCAGGGTGACGAGTGAAGTTGAAATCCGGATGTCTGTCCGTCCGTCTGTCCGTGCAAGCGATAACTTGAGTAAAAATTGAGATATCTTAATGGAACTTGGAACACATATTCCTGGGCACCCTGAGAAGGTTGCCTTCGATGAGATGAGCAAAATCGGACCATTGCCACGCCCACAAAAAGGCGGAAACCAAAAACATATAAAGTGTCACAACTAATCCATAAATAAAGTTATAAATGTAAAATATTTGGATGTAATTTTTTGGGGAAGTGGGCGTGTCCCCGCCCCCAAATCGGTTATTTGTATATATCACGCAAACCAATGAAGCTATATAAAGCACACACCATGAAAATAGTTGAAATCGGATACTAAGCACGCCCACGCCCCATACAAAGGTTATGTTGAAAATTACTAAAAGTGTGTTAACTCACTAACTAAAAACGTCACTAAATTTACAGACGAGATAGCAGAGAGAAGCTTCACTCAGATTTTTTTTACAAAATGAAAAATGGGCGTGGCATGGCCACATATGGGTTAAAAACCATATCTCAGGAACTACTCGACAGGTTTCAATGAAATTCGGTATATAATATTTTCTTGACATACTGATAACACGGATAAAAAATGGGTTGTGTACCGACCACTACTACTTTCCTTATAACTCAATTTTGAATTCCATCTGATTCCTTCACTTTATAATGTATATATAAGGAACCAATGAAGATAGCGGAATAAAACTTTAAGCAAATAGTGCATATCATCTCTGGCTTCACTTGTGAAAAAATTGTCGAAAACAGACTATAACTTTTCAAGACCCCAGATATCGAACAAGTTGAACTTTGCGCCTAAGGGTACATTTTAACCGAAAATATGGGGAAATTGTTTTCTTCTAAAAGTGAGTCTCTGTTCCAAAAATTATTAAAATCGGGTTATAACATCTCCATATACCTAATTATAGGTTTTTTAAAATTACGGTGGGTTTTATTCCGCCTATATGTATTGGTTAATATGAGAGATATCTTGGCAAAATTAAGTAAGCGTATAGTCTCTCAGCCCTCATATCTATATATGACGATTCTCGTTGTTCAAACAATAGAGAGAGTATAAAATTTCGGTTGCACCCGAACTTAGTCTTTCCTTACTTGTAATGAATGATCTTTATCAAAGAACTCAAAGAGGATTATTTGTGAAATATTGAAAATACAATAAAGCTTGGGAAAAATATACTATATCGAAGATATGTTACTTGGAATGGGGTGTTTCAAAGTTGCTGTGTTAAAACTTTTCAAATGGAACCTAAAAAAAAAAATAAAACACGAAGACGATCATAAATATGTTACGAAATACTGAAATCTTAAAACTATACGTCAATGGATGTCCAACATGTTTTAAATATCAACTTTCTGGTCTCCCATATCTATTGGGCAAATACTGATGCAGATTAAAAGATTTTTCCGCAGCAAGAAATGTATAGAAATTTAAAAAATTTTATTTGATTACTATAGATTTGTTGGATTTTTTGTACAGCGATCAATATAAAGATGATCGAGTCATAGTTCCGTACTATGTACATATGAGATTATGAAGGAACCAAAAAGTACAATATAGGCAAGGGTGCAGCAAGGAAAATCAATTCAACCACCTTCATTTGCCTAGAATGGGTGCTCTGACTTGGTATAGTATTTATTAAAAATAAGATGAAATGCACATTACCGCTCTAAAAATTATTCGCCTGAAAACCTATTATTCGAATATCCGATTTGTAATCGTTCGTATGAATATTAACCAAATAATACTATTCGAATAGCCGTTCTAGTGCGACAAACCGTATATTATTATTCGAATAATGCCGTATTCGGTTTATCCGGTTAGTCGACTAATCGAATACCGAGAGCTCTAATGCACATCCACCATTTCATATAACTTCAACATATTTGTTTTTTTTTTTTGGCACAAATGCAATTCTTGTATAATATATCTTTGATTTTCACATACAAGATCATATGATATTATATTTTTAACTTATAGCGTTTTCTTTTCTTAGAAAAATATTGTATTTATTCTGCCCTGTACTCGGGCTATCAAATTGGCGTGTTATTTTGTCAACTCTTTTTTGGGACGCTTTTTCTTTTCTGCAAGATCTTCTACCTTTCTCAAAAGGCCTTCTATATTCTCAAAGGGGTAGTGGAACATTTGTATAATGTTGAAATGTAATGAGGCAACATTTTCATCGAGAAAAGAGAACACTATTACTTAAGACTAAATTTAATATATACATAAAGAAAACAAATGCTAATATATTGCCAACAACTGTTTAAATCCCTTTACGTATGTACTTAAGTAAATTTCATACAATTTCACATTACATAACTTTCTATAAATTGTATAAATTTGATTGGGTTACTACTATTTTTTCAAATTTTCTTACACTTACCAATAATAGAACCAAAGCATGAAGATGTGATAGGGCATAAAGCAAATGCCAAATATAACAACAAACGCCAACACCGTTACAGCCACCTTACGACGTGCACGCACCTGCAATGAAATGAAATGGCTTATAAAATACGAAAATCTCTGGGACACATTGGAAAAAGAAATTATGTTTGTGAGCAATAAAAATGTATGAATGTGTTTTGCACAATATAATGCTTAAACACCATATTGTGAGTAATGTAAGAATGCTTAAGGTTAAACTTGAGCTTTTGGTGCATATTGTATACAATATGGTTTGAGAATGTAATGGCATTATTTTATAATATAAGTGGTTATAGAAATAGATAAAGATTACATAGATTTAGATTTATATTTTTTACATAACACTTAGCAACCAAATTCTATATTTAAACCTTACGTCGCCTTACGAAGTCTCGCTGACACTTTATACGTATGTATATTACTTCGGACCCCAACCACTCAGTAGCACCCTTTGCGCACTTTTACTGTTAATCTCAAATAATTTGTTGGCATTTTTCAAAAATGTACATAAATGCGGAATATCCCATTAATTTGAGAAGGGCCAATTTTGACACTTTCTTCTCTTAGCAACTCTACAATATTCCGTTAAGGCTTTTATATAAACCACACCCTTTGGGCAAGTTAATTAACTCACTCAGTGAATTAGTTGCCGAAAGCGTTTAGAAAAACGAAACATTAGTGTGTTTGTAGTTGTTTGTGTACGAAAATTGACCCATGTTTTCTTATGGATTGACTTCTAATTTCATGAATTAATTAATCATCGGCGTTGTTAAAGCAGTGGGAACAGCCAACCAAATTCTACCAAAGCCAGGAAAAAAGGGTGTTATTTAATTAGTCACAATAAGAAATTGAGAACGCAAGCATGTGGTTTGCATTACGCCTTTTTTACAAGGCACAGTGGTGAGATTTCTGGTTACAATGAGGCAAGAGTTCTATTGCTTGATGTAGATGTTTTGAAATTCACTTATTATGAAGGTGGCTCTAAGTATTTTATTTGAAACTTTGAAAACGTTTATAGACCAAAGTTCGGTTGCGAATCATGGAATCTCACAGCCTCCGACATTCAAAAGCTGCAAGGTTTCACAAACTTTTGCCGCATTTTCTGCCACATGACGGTCTCTAACGCGGAAACCAAACACCGCAGTGAACCGTAATTTTCAAAAGAAAATGAGGCTGGCTCGGACATGTTCGGACACGAGATCCAGATATAATCACCCGGACTGCTATAAACTGGAATCCACAAGGCAGACGATGGAAAGACCGACTAGCTGTAATCTAAAGAACAAATTTTGGCATCAAAATTTGGTACCGAAAAAAGTTGGGGTCAAATCAAGAGACTCGCAAATATCGTAATAAATGGCCTTTGCTTCCTCGTGAATCCATTGGATACAATATATAAATAACTGTAATTACTTAGACCAAGCTTAAAAGCATTATAGAATCCAGATCTATATACTATATCTATATATTTGTATTTTGATGTCATAATAACCCAAATATCATGAAATATAGTCATTTTAAATTTAAGTTTTGATTTAAATAAAGAAATAATCGCTGGATCTTAATTTTGTATTAATAGTAATTTACTGGGTCTAAGATCAAACGATATTTGAATCCGAATTGGATTCTACTTCGAAGGGAAGAAACTCTTTTCATGAACGGTTCCAGTTGTGTAGATCTATCGTAGATCTGACTAAGGTGTATTGAAGAATCATTCTTAACGCTTTTCAGTCGGTGCTTGAAGCCTAAAATCCTATTCTAAGGGCAGTAAGATTCACTTAAAACCTATTTTAGCCAAAAATGAAAGTTTTCCGTGTTTATAGGAGCGAAAAATAATTGTATCCTTTCACCAAAATGTGTTTAAAAATACAGTTGGACTTCCATATCTTGAACTTCTATAACTCAAAGATCTCCATAACTCGCACTAGTGAATTAGCAATAGAAGTCAAATTTCATACAATTTACCTTCCGTAACTCGGAAGTCTCTTTATCTCGAAGTTTTTATGTGGATTATGGTGTTTAGAGTTAGGGAAATTCAACTGTACATCTGACTATTTTACATGCAATATAACGTATGCTATGTCTATATAAGTATAAAACTTATCTAGGTAATACACGAAAAATTCTAAATTTTGTCACTAATTTTCCGCTTTACAAAACACTGTGCAGCGCACCCTCTCTGTCAGTATGCGTATCGTATATAATCTTTCCGGTCTATGATTAATGATGCTACTTGACCGAGTTCTCCAACAACGACTTGTAATTGGTGAAACCATAGTCTTCGCCTCGTTACTTATATAAACTTATGTACGTATACATATTCCTTTCTTTAGCTTAAAATATTTCTGTGTAGTATGACATTGTAATTTCCGACTCACCTGTCGCAAGGCGCCCTGCATTTCACCCGGCACGCTAGCGGCGTACATCAAATGCCGCGCGATTAACACATAAAAAGCGCCAATTATACACAACGGAATGGCGTAGTAGACCAGAAAGCGCATTAAAACCATCGTTTTGGCATATTCGTCGCCCCACTTCTCCGGAAAGGGGTAGCAAAGTTCGAATGATTTGTTTTTATTGATTTTCACATGCTGTTTGCGCGGAAAGAAATCACGAATGTAAAGAAAAATGAAAGCAAAAGAGATATTTTTTTTAATATTTATTTATAGCAAAGCTGTTTATATGTATGTGCTTGAGACGATTTCCGGTAGACCGAAACACATTAAGGCTCACCTTCACATTTGTGCCGAGGAGTGCGGGCATGGCGCAGAGTATCGCCAACAGCCAAATGGACACGGCAATGGCGATGGTCATGTGTGTGGCACGTTTGCCGCCACCTGTAATGGAGCAATAACGAATATACATAGATACCAGTGAGAGTGTATGAAGGTGGTTGTGTCTACGTTTGCAATCGAAAGTGTAATCTACTTACCGTGTGCATGGAATTTTCTTAATGGGTCCACAATGGCAAAGTACCGGTCACCGGAGAGTGCTGTGAGTGTGAAAACGGAAACGCCAATCGACACGTCTTTAATAAATTCCGACAATGTGCAGAGGAAGCTGCCCCATGGCCACGAGTCCACCGTGTAGACAGTGGACGTTAACGGCACCGTGGTGAGGATGAGCAACAGATCGGCAATTGCTAGCGAGAGTATGTAGCTGCGTTGAAAAAAAAGCAATTAAATGTAATGGAAAACATGGATTATAAATATGAATATTGGTGAGCTATTAAAATAAAAAGGAGACAATATAGAAGGTTTATTAATGCAATTTGTGTGGTGTCACTTAATTTCATGCTCATGTAATTGTCTAACTCAGTTACCGGCGTGATTGGTGCGGTATTGATGGATAGCATTGTTTACTATTATATTTTGATGATTTTGTTTATTTACTTTAATAATGGTTTTTCAGCAAAAAAATGTTTTAATAAATGACTACCGGAGCGCTTACATGACACTAATCAAATAGATTTTTTTAAATGACAAAAGAATCTAAAATTACACATTCTTAACAAAATTGTCTCCGAAGGATTGAAACAACAACAAATTGCTTAGAAAACATAAGAAACAAGTAAGGAAGGGCTAAATTCGGGTGTCACCGAACATTTTATACTCTCTCAATTTACATATTTATTTAAATTTATTAATATAACAAACAATTTGACTCACATATTCGGCATATATATGGTATAAAGTTCATTGAAAGTTTGAAACCCCTAACATTAAGTATATGGGAGATAGATGAAGTTATATAACTTACTTTACGATTTCACTCATTGTTGGCGCGGATACATATTATTAGAAGCAACATATTCCTCTGAATTTCTTCCAAATATTTCCTGTAAAAAATTTGTTAGAAGCACCGATGTCCCCATATTCGATATATAGGGTCTTGAAAATTTGTGGTCCGATTTTGACGATTTTTAGAAGGGCGATGCCACACTATAAATGTAGTATTTGTGCAGAGTTCTGTTCCGATATATTCACTAGTGCTTACTTTATACATTCTAAAGTAAACAATTCAGATGGATTTCATAGTTCTGGTATATAGGAAGTAGGCGTGGTTGTGAACCGATTTGACCTATTTTCACAACATATCATTGGAATGGCAGGAAAATATTACAAATCGAATTTCATTGAAATTGGTCGAGCAGTTTCGGATATATGGTTTTTGACCCCTAAGTGGGCGGAGCCACACCCATTTAAAATTTTGTATACCAATTTGAGTGCAGCCCTTCGGTACCTTCTTTATGTTTTCCCTTACTGAATTAACATGTAGTTTTCAACATAACTGTATAAGGTAGTATCTAAAAGAAACGACTATAGTGCGATTCTTTGTGCTAAATTTTGCTTTTATAACATTATTTATGACTTAGTTAATCTGTTTTCGGTTTTCGCCATTTTGTGGGCGTGGCAGTGAACCGATTTCGCCCATTTTCCCCATTTCCGTAAGCAACGCAGCCATACATTTAAATCCTTTTATTTGTCCACATATATTTATCTCATTAATTCCTCTTCCGCGATTAATTTAATATTATTACAACTTGTATACAAAGATACATCTTATTAATGAGCTTTGGAACTAGTCAGAAAAATACTAGATGGGAATTAGTTTTCTAGACAAACAAAGAGCTAGTCAGAAAAATTCCGAATTGAGCTAGAAAATTTTAAGTATTTTTGTATTTGAAACATGAAACTGATTACGGGAAGCAAAAAAAAGCCTTAAAAATCCTTTTCTGAAAAAAAAAAATCATTCGTCTACATTAATCGCCTTCAAAATTGTCGCCATTAGATATTAAGCAGTTTTGCCACCTCTTCTTCCAATCGACGAAACACTTCTCAAACACGATTTTTGGGATAGCCTTGGGCTCTTTCAGTAATTTTTCGTATGCTTGTAAAGATACCACCGTTTAAGGTTCTTATCCTTAGATTTTGGAAATAGGCAGATGGAGCCATATCTGTCATATTTAAGGCGTTACGGTATTGTTTTTAGTCAAAAGTTCACGAACAAGTAACGTAGTGTGAGCTTTCGTAGACGTAAATCGCCTAGCTCATAACTTATTGCAATTTAGGTTTGAATCTCATACACTAATTCATGAGTTATTAGCTCATTTCACTATAAAAAGCCACATTTAAATATATCTGAATGTCTTTATGGCAACATAATTTAGCTTATTCAATGAAAGTGTCAACTGGATCATGACAATATACCACAAAGCCCTAAATAATTGTATTAGCAGCAACATTGCTCTTGTCCATTCGAAAGACGTTATGACATTTTATCTCTGGGAATACTTAGTACTATTAACAGCTTGAAAGAGAGACTCATTCAACGGAAGACAATCTCCTCAGCACATTTACACTCGAAAACTCCATACTTTATACTGATATTTATGTTAAATTGAAAACTTCTCCTGAAAAAGAAGAAAATTTCATCTTTTATTACGAATTTGAAATTTAATAACACATTTCAATAGCTTTTTCGAAAAACAAAAACTCTCACAAATGCAGAAAATCGAAAAGAATAGAAGCATATTTCAAATGAAATGCCTCAACTGCATTTAAACTTTATCCACTTCGCTTCACTGCACTACACTTGAAGCCAACCTGTATTTACGTCTGACTTTCTGAATAATAGACAAATCAAATCACACGAGACAGCGCTTGTATTCAAGAGTATTGTTTCTAAGCTGATTTATTGATTTGTTTACTAATGGACTATGGATGCTAAGCAGAATGGAAGCGGCAATAAAACAGTGGCATTGAACTGCAAGAAATTACGATTCAGGCTTGATATACAGCAACAACAAAAATTTAGAACACAAAAAATACGAAATTCCAGCGACATTGTTGACACTCATTTGGTCTAAGAACAATTTATAGACACGATATCACTCTCAATTACAATGTGGAAGAGACAAATTGTCTGTCATAAATTTTCGAAAACATACAATAACATAAACGCACAGTAAGTGGAAATGACCATGTACCGTTACTTTTACTTATATATATACTATATACTGTTAGTCGTACTGGTCTCGCAGCTTATCTATCTGTCTAAATTCTCGCCAAGTGTTACAGATTTGTGCTCACATTAATCAAAATCGAGACAAATTCATGTGACAGAAAAACAAAAACATTGTTGACCAGACGTTAGGAAGCTAAAAGACAATAATAAATTTGCAATGAATGAGGCTATAGCAGTAATGTGGAGCTGTGCGTACGCGACAATGATTGAAAAGCTTTTTTCCTTATTTCTATTTTATTTTGTCACTCGACGTGTTAGTATTTTCTAAGAGAGTAACAAACACTTATAGGCCATTTGTAGTCTGGATATAATTTATAAAGTTAACTTAGAGTAGGTGAGGTTAGTTCGAGAAAGAGAGACTGCGCGCTAAATAAATACATACAAATGTGCACATAGATAGTGACTTTTTAGAGAGATAGAATTTCAAAAAATTATAGCTGTCAAATCTGTTGTCAAACCAGCTGTCAAAGTCACACTTGTATTTGATATTTATATACAGTACACTTTGACAAGTTTCCTAGCAGAGACATATGACAGAATTAAATTTAAGTTAGTCGCGTTTTAGACAGAAACTGATATTTATATTTTTTTCGTCCTTATTTTCAGTGTTAAAACTCAACGGTTAAATAAATAACCAAAAACTGACTTGTTTGTAGTACAAACAAATCTGAAGACATTCTTCTGACTGCCATGTATGCTATTAAAGTTATTATCTGAGGTGATTTATATGTTAAAGACATTATTGCTCCATACTTTTCTTTTCTAAACTAAAGTTCGATTCAAAAGTATTATCAATAGGGGCGCTACAAGTGCATTCATAAATATACTGTCAAATCGCGGGGTCTTCTTGTCGAGAAGCTAAATGCTTTTTATTTTTTGTAATATTTAAGCGAAACAAAATTTCTCTGTCTCAAAAAAAAAAACCATTATTCCCCTACAAAGTTATTTTACTTTATAAATAAGCTTACAAATCCGAATACTATATATTAACAGAGCAAATAACACACTAACAAGTAAGGAAGGGTTGTGACCGAACATTTTATACTCTCGCAATTTATTTATTTAATATTATATGACACACAATTTGACCCACATATTCGTCATTCGACCCTAATATTAGGTTAGAAGCACCGAGGTGCTCATGTTCGATATATGGGGCCTTGAAATCCTATGGTCCGATTTCAACGAATTTTAGAAAGGGGTTCCACACTATAAATGCAGTATTTATGCAAAGTTATGTTCCGATATCTTCACTAGTGCTTACTTTATATATTGTAAAGTAAACTATTCAGGACGATTCCAAAGATCTGGTATATAGGAAGTTGGCGACCGATTTGGCTCATTTTCACAACATATCATTGGGATGTTAGGCAAATATTACAAACCAAGTTTCATTGATATTGGTCGGGTAGTTTCGGAGATATGGTTTTTGACCCATAAGTGGGCGGAGCCACACCCACTTAAAATTTTGTATACCAATTTGGGTGGAGCCCTTCTGTACCTTCTTTATAATGAAATTTAAGGTTTCTGGTGTTTTCCCTTACTGAATTAAAGTATTTTGAGTAGTTTTCAACATGACCTTTGTATGAGAGGTGGGCGTGGTTATAAACCGATATCCTCCATTTTTGGACTGCATAAGGTAGTACCTAAAAGAAACGAAGTTTACGAGTTATGTACAAAATCTTAGTAGGAGGCGAGGCCAAGCCCACTTCTTTAAAAAAATTACATCCAAATATGCCCCTTTATAGTGCGATCCTTCATACCAAATTTTATTTCCATAACTTTATTTATGGAATAGTTATTGCACTTTATGTGTTTTCGGTTTTAGCCATTTTGTGGGCGTGGCAGTGTATATAACCCTATATCTAACTCTATAAAACTCTCTTAACAACTTTGTTGCGAGAGTATAAAAATAGTCAGACATACAAACTAATCCCCACCAACAAAACGAATGAAAGACATATAAATAGTCAAGCTTAATAGGAGATTTTTATAACAATTACACAATAAATTATTAATAAAAACTTATTTTCCCCAACATTATTGCCGTAGTCAAAGACGGTTGACAGCTTTTTCTCGTTTCTAACTCATCAATATATAACTTAACTACTTTACTTTTACCGATAAACAATTTTGATCGAACTTTTTTTCGTTTTTGTTGCAAAAGTTTAACACCTCAATTATTGACAACTTCGTATATGTGAGCGAAGTTGACGATAGTTACTTTTAACTTAACCCATCTTCATCAACACCCACTTCTCTTCTAGTAAGATAGTCTATCTATAGCGTCACATTTACTATATACTATATTTGAAGTTTGTATGTTATTGAATTTGGTTGATGTCCTCATACAACTAAAGGCTGACATCACCGCCGTCCAAGAAGTGCGATGGACGGGACAAGGACGGAAGAAGGTGGGTCCTTGTGACATCTACTACAGCGGCCATATAAAGGAGCGCAAATTCGGTGTTGGATTTGTGGTGGGAGAGAGACTACGTCGCCGAGTCCTGGCATTCACCCCGGTGGATGAACGTCTTGCCACAATCCGCATCAAAGCGAGGTTCTTCAACATATCGCTGATTTGCGCCCACGCCCCAACGGAAGAGAAGGACGATGCGACCAAAGATGCTTTCTATGAGCGCCTAGAACGCATCTATGAGCGCTGCCCCCGCCACGATGTCAAAATCGTGCTTGGCGATTTTAACGCCAGGGTGGGTAAAGAAGGTGTCTTTGGCAAAACAGTCGGAAAATTCAGCCTCCATGACGAAACATCGCCAAACGGCCTGAGGCTGATCGACTTCGCTGGGGCCCGAAATATGGTTGTCTGTAGTACCAGATTCCAGCATAAAAAAAAATTCATCAAGCAACGTGGCTGTCCCCTGATCGAAACACGCGCAATCAAATCGATCACGTTGTGATAGACGGAAGACATGTCTCCAGTGTTTTAGACGTGCGTACGCTCCGAGGACCAAACATTGACTCGGACCATTATCTAGTAGCAGCAAAGATACGCACTCGCCTCTGTGCAGCAAAGAACGCCCGTCAACAAACACAAGGAAGGTTCGACGTCGAAAAGCTGCAATCACAACCGACAGCCGAACGATTTTCTACTCGACTTGCACTCCTGCTCTCTGAGAGCACTCATCAGCATCTCGATATAAGGGAGCTGTGGAACGGCATCTCAAACTCATTGCATACCGCTGCAGCCGAAACAATTGGTCTCCGGCAACGCCAAAAAACCAGTTGGTACGATGAGAATTGTCGTTCCGCAGTGGAGAGAAAACAGACTGCCTACCTCGCAACGTTGCGATCGACCACAACACGTTCGGGGTGGGATAGATATCGAGAACTGAAGAGGGAAGCGAGACGCATTTGCAGACGTAAAAAGAAAGAGGCCGAAATGCGTGAGTATGAAAAGCTTGAAAAGCTGGCCGACATGGGTAATGCTCGAAAATTTTATGAAAAGATGAGGCGATTAACAGAAGGTTTCAAGACCGGAGCATTATCATGTAGGGACCGAGAAGGTAATCTGGTAACGGATGTCCAGAGCACACTGGGATTATGGAGGGAACACTTCTCCGACCTGCTCAATGGCAGTGAAAGTACAACACCAGGAGATGGCGAACCCGATTCCCCAATCGATGACGATGGAATAGATGTTCCATTACCCGACCATGAAGAAATTCGAATAGCAATTACCCGCTTGAAGAACAACAAAGCGGCGGGGGCCGATGGATTACCGGCCGAGCTATTCAAATACGGCGGCGAAGAACTGATAAGGTGCATGCATCAGCTTCTTTGTAGAATATGGTCGGAAGAAAGCATGCCTGACGATTGGAATCTTAGTGTGCTCTGCCCAATCCATAAGAAGGGAGACCCCACAATCTGCGCCAACTACCGTGGTATAAGTCTCCTCAATATCGCATATAAGGTTTTGTCGAGCGTATTGTGTGAAAGACTAAAGCCCACCGTCAACGAACTGATTGGACCTTATCAGTGTGGCTTTAGACCTGGAAAATCTACAATGGACCAGATATTCACCATGCGCCAAATCTTGGAAAAGACCCGAGAGAGAAGAATCGATACCCACCATCTTTTTATCGATTTTAAAGCTGCCTTCGATAGCACGAAAAGGAGCTGCCTTTATGCCGCGATGTCTGAATTTGGTATCCCTGCAAAACTAATACGGCTATGTAAGCTGACGTTGAGCAACACCAAAAGCTCCGTCAGGATCGGGAAGGACCTCTCCGAGCCGTTCGATACCAAACGAGGCTTCAGACAGGGTGACTCACTATCGTGCGACTTCTTCAATCTATTGCTGGAAAAAATAATACGAGCTGCAGAACTAAATAGAGAGGGTACAATCTTCTACAAGAGTGTACAGCTCCTGGCGTATGCCGATGATATTGATATCATCGGAAGCAACAACCGCGCCGTTTGTTCTGCGTTTTCCAGACTAGATAAAGAAGCGAAGCGTATGGGTCTGGTGGTGAATGAGGACAAGACGAAATATCTCCTGTCATCAAACAAACAGTCAGCGCACTCGCGTCTTGGCTCCCACGTCACTGTTGACAGTCATAACTTTGAAGTTGTAGATAATTTCGTTTATCTGGGAACCAGCATTAACAACACCAACAATGTCAGCCTTGAAATCCAACGCAGAATCACTCTTGCCAACAGGTGCTACTTTGGACTGAGTAGGCAATTGAAAAGTAAAGTCCTCTCTCGACGAACCAAAATCAAACTCTATAAGTCGCTCATTATTCCCGTCCTGATGTATGGCGCTGAAGCGTGGACGATGACAACATCCGATGAGACGACTCTTGGGGTTTTCGAGAGAAAGGTTTTGCGCAAGATTTATGGTCCTCTAAACATTGGCAACGGCGAATACCGCAGACGATGGAACGATGAGCTGTACGATTTGTACGACGACATTGACATAGTTCAGCGAATAAAAAGACAGCGGCTACGCTGGCTAGGTCATGTTGTACGGATGGAAGAAAACACTCCAGCTCTGAAAGTATTCGATGCAGTACCCGCTGGAGGAAGCCGCGGAAGAGGACGACCTCCACTCCGGTGGAAAGACCAAGTGCAAAGTGACCTGGCTTCACTTGGTGTTTCCAGTTGGCGCCAAAAAGCAAAAAGGAGGAATGAGTGGCGCGCTCTGGTGGATTCGGCTATAATCGCTTAATGCGGTTCCTACGCCAAATATATATATATATGTTATTGAATTTCGTTGAAGTCGTGATTACTTTGGAAAGTTTTCGCATTCAATCGCTGACAATGTTCGCATAAGTGAGCCTTGATTTATGTACACATGTATGTGTTTATCGGGTAGGCTGTCAGTCAACCTCAACCACAAAATTAATCAGACCTCTGCATTCTTATTGTACTACTTTCAGCTATGCAACAGAAGTTAACATACAGTGGTGTGCAGAGAAATCACAACAGATAGACAGTATACACAAGTACGGAATTGGGCTGAAATGAACTTGAATACTCCAAACAACATTGACCTCGATTTTAAAAAATACAGCTTTTGTCTTTGTGTAACGGAATTAATGTATAAAGGCTCCGAGTTATAGTTTAAAAATATTTGTAAATAATATTCGGAATAATTTTGAACTAAGTGGACGCCAATGGTTAGGTTTTAGTGTATGGAAATTAAAACACAAAATAATTTTAGTATTTGGAAATTCAAATTCTACTAGACCTTTTCCGTAATTTTTTGAATAACCAAAGTAAAGAGAGAGCATATATTACAGAGCAAACAACTCAGGAGCTATAAACGGTAAAGTAATCTAGAGAGTAATATGTCTTGAAAAAGTTTCGAATAGCATTCATCATCCATTCCATGGTAGCTTAAAGGTCATGTCATATACATATATAGGAATAATATTGAAATGTTTGTACTTTCATAACTGTGATATCCTTATCAATCACGAATGTAATAATTTTCGCCATTCATAAATATAAAATATTATTTGATATAATCAAAGGTATGAATAAGACTGAAGATAAGCGGATTAACACGTAAAATGTATGACTGTTTATATAAAAAGGCGAAGTACACTTTTGGTCAGAGGTAAATACATAAAAGTCGAAAAATAAGTAGCACATATAGAGAATTTCATTTAAATATAATATGATTAATTGGTGCAAACGAGGATATTTGTTGTGTATATTTTAAGTCATTGCCACTGAAGTGATGCCATTAAAAATGAAATAAAATGAATTTATTTAAATTTCTCATTTTAAATCTTAATGAAGTTATGCTTACGGCCTGAAAGACAAAAATATAAATAAATTATTTCCCGCACTGTCAACTCTTGCCTACTCCAGAAGTCGGTCGTTGGCATAGCAATCAGTTTGCAAACGACAAATACCCTAAAGGTATTTAAACAAGGCTTGTAGTAGCAATATTTGTGATCAGTAGTTCTTGTCAATGTTCGTAATGATGCAGCGGACACAAATGCATGCATATGGGAGTAATTACTTGCATACATAATTACTGAACAGGTACTCAAGTTGTAATCAAAATGCATGCAAACAAAGCAGCCGTGTGCACAAGCAACTCGATTATGTCACCATTCTCAATCGAAGACCAATGCTTTTGTTCTTGTATGCGTGCTTATGTAATATTTAATATAAGTTTACATACATTTATTGGTTATTTAGGATACAATATTTTGAAATGCAATTTGTGAACTATTGACTAGTGAAGTCACATAAGGATTAATAAACATTATAAGGACTCTGTTATATTTCAGTGGAGAGTTTAAAGTGTAAAGTCAGATGGCTATTGCCAGTTAAATCTATGGAATTAATTGTCTAATTTTCGTAAATCCTTAAAAAAAACGGCATATTCATACTCTCGCAATTTATTGATGTAATTTTATAAAGATAACACAATTCGACTCATATATTCGGCTTAAAGTCCAATAGAATAACGAAAATCATTATAACTAGTATATCGGGACTGTGGTAATTCCTAAACCGATTTCACTCGTTTTCACCACCAAGAAACATTATATCAAAGACTATACGCTCACTTAATTTTATATTACCTGTAATTAGGTATATGGGATCTAGGGGAAGTTATGACCCGATTTTAACCATTTTTGGCACAGAGACAAACTGTTATAAGAAAACAATTCCCTCTGAATTACATTACAATATCTGAGCAGTTTACCTATATTTTCGGAGAAAAATTACCCTTAGGCACTGAGTTCTTCATGTTCGATATCAGGGGCATTGAAAAGTTATAGTCCGTTTTCCACAATTTTTTCACAAGTGATGTCACAGCTCAAATACAGTATTTGTGTAAAGTTTTATTCCGCCATCTTCATTGGTTCCTAATATATATATTCAAAGTAGAAATTCAAAATAGAGTTATATGGGAAGTAGGCGTGGTTGTGAACCAATTTCGCCCATATTCCACCCGTGTCATCAGGGTGTCAAGAAAGTGATATATACCGAATTTCATTGAAATCGGTGGAGTAGTTCCTGAGTTATGGTTTTTGACCCATAAGTGGGCGATGCCACTTCCATTTTCCATTTTGTAAAAAAAATCTGAGTGCAGCTTCCATCTGCCATTTCTTATGTAAAATTTAGTGTTTCGGACGTTTTTCGTTAGTGAGTTAACACACTTTTAGTAATTTTCAACATAACCTTTGTATGGGAGATGGGCGTGGTTATTATCCGATTTCTTTCATTTTTGGACAGTGTAAGGAGGCGGCTAAAAGAAACGACTGCAGAAAGTTTGGTTTATACAGTTTTCTTGGTTTGCAAGATATATATACAAAAAACCTATTTGGGGGCGGGGTAACGCCCACTTAAAAAATAAACATTACATCCAAATGTGACCCTTCCCTTTACCCATTTTCAATACCAACCTCCTACGGGTGCCAAGGAATATGTGTTCCGAGTTTCATTAAGATATCTCAATTTTTACCAAGTTATCACTTGCACGGACAGACGGACGGATTTCACCTCCAATGGTCATCCTGTTCATTTATATATACATATATAACCTCATATCTAACTCTTTTATTTCTGTGTGACACAAAACTATAATACTCTATGCAACATGTTGCGAGAGTATAAAAATTGCATTCAAATCAAATATTTACTGTCAAAATATCTTGTTTAAATTTTTTTTATATTTGCTTTTAAAAAACATTTAGTGGGAAAACAGGATATCAGAGGATAATTTTCAATAGATGCTTTAAAATGTTGAAGAAGATAAAGAAGCTGCTTCTATAAAAATCAATACTTCACAACAAATTTTCGCCACTAATATCGCTCTTCAAAATCTCTGCAACAGCAAACATTTCACGTGAGACTTAATATATTTAATTTAGTGGAATCTTAATTGCGTCACGTAAAGCCTTATATGAAATTTGCTGCTATGTGTACAAAAGTACATCAACACCATATTCAATTATATGACATCAATGAATAGACTGTCGAATAGCCTTACAAAGTGGAATGGGGATTAACAGACAACCATTCGTCAACAACTTTTTTCATTAGCACACATACTAACGTAATGCCATCCGTTGGTAAATAGACTGCAGACTTTATTAATATGTTTGCATTGAACACGTAGTGCTGGCAGGTGGGCTTTTAATGTAGTGATTGGGTGTATGTTTGTATATTATTTTTTTTTTGAGAGCATCATTATTATTATTATTATGCCATTCACGTTTTTATATGCGCCTGTCACATTTTTTGTCACTGCCTCATTTCGTTTAAAGCAACTTCCGTTCGAATTAAATGTTGCTCATACGCACTGCTGTACCTTTGCCAATGATTTACAGCACAACGGAATTGAAATTTTCAAAAATACTATTTAAAGCTGTTTTAATGTTCTTCATTAATAAAAGTAATATAGACACACCTCGAATTTATACACGCCCCTTTCAACTCACTCATACTTCCATCCAGTCAAAGTGTCCACATTAGTTAATTTTAGATTTTAGCTACTTACGTATTCGGCACATTGCGCATTTGTCGCACGCCAAGGAAGACCACAATCAGTGTACCATTGCCCAGCACGCCCACAATGAAGATAAGCGCAAATAGCACAGGCACAATGTACGTTTCCGGTCGCATGACATACGGTACATATGGCGTTTCGGTGACCGCTGTTAGGTTGCTACCGCTACTGCTGTTGTTGTTGTTGTTGCTACTGTTGAAGTTGTTGTTGTTATATAAAAAGCTAGCGGTTGTGCTTAAGGCCTGCATTAAATTGTCGACGTAAGCGGCGACGCCATCATTGCTACCGCTATCATCTCGATTACCACCGCCGCCCTCATCGACCAATCTGCTGCGCGTCAAGTTGTTGCCGCTGCTTAAGCCCGCTATCGCTTTGGTCGCAGTGGTAGTGGTGGCGCGCGTTGTTAATTCCCACAGTGACAATGTGTTATTTGCGGTTGTTTTTGCTTCAGCTGCAAGCGTCTGTCCGAGTCCGTTATTCAATGGTATGCTCGAGTCGTAGCTTAAACTCGCTACGCTGCTGTGTGTCAGTGTGGCCACTGCAATGGCGGCACTCGCTGCGCCATAAAATAATAAATTTTGCATTGTGTCGTTGTTGTTTTTGTGGTTTAATTTCTATTCTTCGTTCTAGTTTTGTGTTTTGTTTTGTTTGGTTTATGCGCGCTTCGTTTCTATACCACCTCCAACTGTGCTTTGTGTCGTTGGGCGTAAAGTGGCTCTTCGCTGTTTTGCTTTACTTAATTTGTTGTTGCTTTGCTTCGTTGTTGTTGTCGTTGTGCTGTTGATGCCGTTGAGGCTGAAAAGTGGATAAATATTCTGTAATTAATAGTTGGCCTGCTGCGTTAGGTTGGCAAAGCGCCATTTAGTGGCTTAGTTTATTAAAGTGTGCAAGTGTGATGTTGTTGAAAGCGGAAATGAAGCGATTTTACGCTTACAAATGTTGCAAATTGAGTGTGTTTCATACAAGTATGGGTGAGAACAAAATTTTGTGTAATGAGTATGATTTAGAATTTAACAAGTAAGGAAAGGCTAAGTTCGGTGGTAAGATTTCGACATTTTTTTTACAAGTGATGCCACGGATCATATACAGTATTTGTGTAAAGTTTTATTTCGCTATCTTCGTTGGTTTCTTATGTATATCTTATAAAGTGAAAGATGGACTTAAAAATTGAGTTATATAAAAAGTTGTCGTGGTTGTGAATCGATTTCATTCATTTTCCACACGTGTCATCAGGATGTCAAGAAAATGTTATATACCGAATTTCATTAAAATCTGTCGAGTAGTTCCTGAGATATTGTTTTTGACACATAAGTGGGCGATGCCACGCCCATTTTCCATTTTGTAAAAAATCTGAGTGAAGCTTTCATTTGCCATTTCTTATGTGAAATTTAGTGTTTCTGACGTTTTTCGTTAGTGAGTTAACCCACTTTTAGTAATTTTCAATCCAACCTTTGTATGGGAGGTGGGCGTGGTTATTATCCGATTTCTTTAATTTTTGGACTGTATTAAGAAGTGGCTAAAAGAAGCGACTGTAGTAAGTTTGGTTTATATAGCTAGAGATATATATAAATAACCGATTTGGGGGCGGGGCCCACTTAACAAAAAAAATTACATCCAAATATGCCCCTAACTTCTATAACTTTATTTTTGGCTTAGTTATGATTCTTTATGTGTTTTCGGTTTTCGCCATTTTGTGGGCGTGGGGCGAGAGTTTAAAAAAGTAATAATTTCTTTAACTTTTGTAAATTTTTATTTAAAAATTGTTTATCAAATTTATTTATTTATTTAATATTTTTAAAAATATTTAATACATTTTTTCTTTTGCTTAATTTTCTAAAATTTAAATGTTTTACATTTAAGTACATATGAATTGGAATAATACTTTATACAATTCATTGAATTTTCAAAATTACGAAAAATTAAATTAAATTTATTTTTTTATCATTAAGTAAAAATTGTATTTTTAATTCTAATTTATTTTTATTTTTTAAACTTTCTATATCTTTTTAAAGTAACTTTTTTTAAATTTGTTTACTAAAAGTTTTTCCCCTAAAGTAGTATATTAGCACTTTAAGTTATAATTTTAGATGAATAAAGTATTTTTATCACGCTTACATAGTTTCTAATAGCGTTTATACACAGCCAAATTAATTGATCAATCAACATTTTTATTGAGATACCCTTTTTGGCTTTTCACACTACCGGCAACTCGATAACCTATCAGCTGTTATACACTTTTTTTCATAAGAAAGAAAGTTTCATCATATTTATTGGTCGCAGACAAAGAACGTATATATAATTACAAATACGGTCTTTGTCACAGAGTTGCATTTCATTTTCAAGTCAATTAAAATTCAATTAAAAATTAATGTAGATTTTTATTTTGTATGGTAAATCGATTTTAATTAACGTTTTAATCGATTTATTGTCGGTTAATTGATCAATTAGCTACTGTGTAAAAAAGCTATAAGTCAAACAAATTATAAACTAATTTACTTATCACTTGTATGCAAAAAATATGCACGTTACAAGTTAAAATACTTGAGGCAGGAGTTTCATTCATTAAGTTTCCATTCCAACACATACGCCAAATTTTGTTATGTGCTGCTTAAACTTTTCTGATTTAAACTTGCATAGCAAATATAGAATTGAATATCTATATATATATATATATATATATATATATATATATGAAGATATGGTAAAAGTTAACTTGTTTCAGTATAAATATTTCATACATATTATACACAAGCAGCCCGCTCCGTCGTCGCTCGGGTTAAAAGAAACCTTTAAATATTTTTACACACACATACACACTCCATACATAGTGATGTATGTATGTACTTCCTCCATTTTGCGAGGGGTCATTAAAAAATAGTGGGATGGGATAGATACCGAGAGCTGAAGAGGGAAGCGAGACGCATCTGCAGACAAAAAAAGAAAGAGGCCGAAATGCGTGAGTACGAAGAGCTTGAGAAGCTGGCAGACAGAGGGAATGCTCGAAAATTTTATGAAAAAATGAAGCGACTTAACGAAGGTTTCAAGACCGGAGCATCCTCATGTAGAGACCAAGGTGGTAATCTGGTAACCGATGTCCAGGGCATACTGGGATTATGGAGGGAACACTTCTCCGACCTGCTGAACGGCAGTGAGAGTACAACACCAGGAGATGGCGAACCCGATCCCCCAATCGATGACGATGGAACAGATGTTCCATTACCCGACCATGAAGAAATTCGAATAGCAATTACCCGCTTGAAGAACAACAAAGCAGCGGGGGCCGATAGATTGCCGGCAGAACTATTCAAATACGGCGGCGAAGAACTGATAAGGTGCATGCATCAGCTTCTTTGCAGAATATGGTCGGAAGAAAGCATGCCTGACGATTGGAATCTCAGTGTGCTCTGCCCAATCCATAAAAAGGGAGATCCCACAATCTGCGCCAATTACCGTGGGATCAGCCTCCTAAATATCGCATACAAGGTTCTATCGAGCGTACTGTGTGAAAGACTAAAGCCCACCGTCAACGAACTGATTGGACCTTATCAGTGTGGCTTTAGACCTGGAAAATCGACAACTGACCAGATATTTACCATGCGCCAAATCTTGGAGAAGACCCGTGAAAAGAGGATCGACACACACCACCTTTTTGTCGATTTTAAAGCTGCTTTCGACAGCACGAAAAGGAGTTGCCTTTACGCCGCGATGTCTGAATTTGGTATCCCCGCAAAACTAATACGGCTGTGTAAATTGACGTTGAGCAACACCAAAAGCTCCGTCATGATTGGGAAGGACCTCTCCGAGCCGTTCGATACCAAACGAGGTTTCAGACAAGGTGACTCACTATCGTGCGACTTCTTTAACCTGATGCTGGAAAAAATTATAAGAGCTGCAGAGCTAAACCGAGAAGGTACAATCTTCTACAAGAGTGTACAGCTCCTGGCGTACGCCGATGATATTGATATCATCGGAAGCAACAACCGCGCCGTTTGTTCTGCTTTTTCCCGCATGGATAAGGAGGCGAAGCGAATGGGTCTGGAGGTGAATGAGGACAAGACGAAATATCTCCTGTCATCAAACAAACAGTCGGCGCATTCGCGTCTTGGCTCCCACGTCACTGTTGACAGTCATAACTTCGAGGTCGTAGATAATTTCGTATACCTGGGAACCAACATCAACAACACGAACAATGTCAGCCTTGAAATCCAGCGCAGAATAACTCTTGCCAACAGGTGCTACTTTGGACTGAGTAGGCAATTGAACAGTAAAGTCCTCTCTCGACGAACCAAAATCAAGCTCTACAAGTCGCTTATCATTCCCGTCCTGCTTTACGGTGCAGAAGCTTGGACGATGTCAACATCAGATGAGACGACACTAGGAGTTTTCGAGAGGAAAATTTTGCGTAAGATTTATGGTCCTAAAAACATTGGCAACGGCGAATACCGCAGACGGTGGAACGATGAGCTGTACGAGTTATACGACGATATTGACATAGTTCAGCGAATAAAAAGACAGCGGCTACGCTGGCTAGGTCATGTT
Source organism: Zeugodacus cucurbitae (assembly GCF_028554725.1). NCBI lineage: Eukaryota > Metazoa > Arthropoda > Insecta > Diptera > Tephritidae > Zeugodacus > Zeugodacus cucurbitae. The sequence continues at coordinate 26,377,459 of NC_071671.1, forward strand.
GTCCGAATGGACGAAAACACTCCAGCCCTGAAAGTGTTCGATGCAGTACCCGCCGGAGGAAGCCGAGGAAGGGGAAGGCCTCCACTCCGTTGGAGGGACCAGGCGGAGAGCGACCTGGTTACACTTGGGATCTCCAACTGGCGCCGAACTGCGAAGGAGAGAGAGAGGTGGCGCACTATCGTCGATTCGGCTATAACCGGCTAAACGGTTGCAACGCCAATCACATACATTAAAAAATAGTAAAATGAAGCAAATTCGAACGCGAAATTCTATTTTTTGTAATGAGCTAAAACATGATTACGAATTCTAGTCTTTGATGTCTGCTGACTTTCTCTTTGATCATGAAGGCGTTGGGAACGCTCAGAGTTCGACTCCCTAAGGCGAGCTAATATTTTGCTCTTCAAGCCGCTGCATATGTTTCGTACTCGATTCTCGAGTTCGTATTTATTTGGAGGTTCTGAAATTTTGTTCAGCAAGTGCTGCGATCGCTAGATAATCGATTCTCGCGCATGTGCTTGAGAAGTCCTTAAAGCGAGCGCTCGTTACTCGACTCTGTAGCACCATTGCGATACGACTTGCAAGACGTTTTTCAGTTTTTGATGAAGATTCTCTCTCGTCTTTTATTATACATATATAATAGTTCTTCATCTCCTACTATATAGATTATTGAGAGATTGCCTGCTGCAGTTTAAAGTCATGAAGCATTCAGTAGAAAAGAAAGATATTCCCACCGAATTTCTTCAAAATATCTGAGAAACTTACCTATATTTTCGGTAAAAAAATTAGAAGCCCTGAGGTCCTCTTGTTCGATATATGGGGCCTTGCAAATTTATGGTCCGATTTCGACGATTTTTAGAAGGTCGATGCCACACTATAAATGTAGTATTTGTGCTAAGTTCTTCCGATATCTTCACTAGTGCTAACTTTATATATTACAAAGTAAACGGTTCAGATCGTCTTCAAAGTTCTGGTATATAGGAAGTAGGCGTGGTTGTAAACCGATTTGGCCTATTTTCACAACATATCATTGGCATGCAAGGGAAATATTACAAACCTAATTTCATTGAAATTGGTCGAATAGTTTGGGAGATATAGTTTTTGACCCATCAATGAGCGGAACCACGCCCTTTTAAAATTTTTTATACCATTTTGAGTGCAGCTCTTCTGTATCTTTTTTATAATGATATTTCAGGTTTCTGTTGGCTTTCCTTACTGAATTAAAGCATTTTTAGTAGTTTTCAACATAACCTTTTAGGGATGTGGGCGTGGTTATAATCCGATTTTCTCCATTTTGGTCCGATTCCGCACATCTTCGTACTTAACCTTCTTATGGTGCCAAGGAACACGTTTTCCAAGTTTCATTAAGATATTTAAGTTACAGCTTGCACAGACGGATGGATAGACGGACAGACAGACAGACATTCAGATCGTTTTGGTATATATAACCTTCTAACTCGTTTAGTTTTAGGACTTACCATCAACCGTTATGTGGACAAAACTGTAATACTCTCTTAGCAACATTTGTTGCGAGAGTTTAAAAATAGTACCAATAATACATATCATCATCATATACTTCTGAAACTACCGAATGTCATGCAAAAAGTATGGTAAAGCTCTGTGAAAGCATCCCTTTAAGGTTTAATCGAGTAATCTTCGATTTTTTGTCGCTAATGTTTATAGAAACATTATATTTATAGCATTTACTCTATTCTTAAATATGTCAATAACCAACATTTAAGCCTACAGTCAATGTACTTATAGCATTTAAGTCAGTTTAACGCATGAATTCCCGGGCACGTCTGCAGTCTAATCCTATTTTCCAATACTTTTATGCCGTCATAAATTTGAAAAATGCCAGTTACACGTGATAAAAGTCACTGCACATAACTGTATGTGGACATGTATACATGTGTGTCTATTTAAAAAAGAAGACTTGTAGTTGACCAACAGGGTGTATGATGAACTCATACAATGTGGCCATTCACAAACTACATAGAAACTTAGATAGCTGCTTTGATTTTTTCGAAGAACGTTGTAGTATTTTTTTGTTTCTTGTGTTTGTTCACTGTGTGACACAATTTCGTTTTTTTTTCAAAATTTTTTGTATCAAAATTGAGCAGGCTTAGATAACAAATTACCACACGCTGTTACAAAAAACCAAACTTTGTTTTCCTCTATATAGCATGTACATATGTTCGCCTGTCTATACACCGACATCCATTATATTGTCAATGCTGCTCCATATCGCAGTCATGCAGTGTTTCGAATGTAGTGCTGTGACTCACTTTTTTATTTGTTACTTGTTGTGAAAGAGTTTGCAGCTAGTTTGCAGTGAGTTAGTGTGCATGTAAATTGGCGCATTGGTCTTTTATAGTCATGTCAGCTGTAATTGCCGCAATTATTCATTTTCGAAAATTTTGAAAAATTACCAACATGACTTCTGTGCATGCCTAAAAGTCATAAAATCATGTAACGATCGTTTGTAAATCTTTTTGGGGATTTATGTTTATTGTATGGGTAGGCGCATATGTATGTACTATAGGGTGGTATATTGCGGATAAAAAATAATATATTTCGATCTATTTACCGATCTTCAAATAATTAGAAGCAATATTTCTCATTTTTAAATTCCATTTTATTTTTATTTCAATTGCATATGAAAATATATGTCACAAATAAATAACGCTCAATTAGTGAAATCCTCAAAGCGCCCGCTAATTTACGTTAATTATATTAAAATATTATATTTCCATGCATTATGTAATACTCTTAAATAAGGAACCAGAAATACTAACTGCTTTCATTAGGCAATTATAATAGCAGTGTAATGGGTATTTAATAGGTTCAAATGTAGAAAATAGCCACAGTGCTAATTCATAATGACAGCCGAGCAATAATAATATTGGCAATTTGCTGTATTTATGTAAATTCGCAATGCTTTCATAATGTGGGCGTATTTAGACACACTAATAAAGCATTTACGTTGTGTCATTATAATAAATATTTATGGTTTTAATTAATTTGAGTTAGCTGAGGTCATATAACCATTATCTGGTGCTTTCATACATTATATGTATGTAATATAATTAATAGAAGTGAACAATAAGAACAATTGGAGATCACTGCAGGTGTTTTGGTAGTTAAATTTAGCATATTGTAATATTATTTTGTATTTTGAGGCAAAAAATTAAGACACATAAATGTTTGTAAACAAATTCTTTAAAGAAATTAAGTTTCAGTTTCTGACTTCTTCACACCATGGTAACTTTTTAAAATATTTAAAATAAATTTATACAGTTTTAGAACTCATACAAAATTATAAAAACTTGAAGAACTAAATATTTCCAACTTGCTTTGGTCTTTGCTACTTTATTCTACGAATTATTTAATGAAATGTCGTGGCGTATGAGTAACTTTTCGTACTTTGTATTTATTTGTAACATGCAAATTTCTTTAGTTGCTTACAAAAAGTTTTCTAGTTCGTAGTTACAACAAACTTAAGAACTTTCAAATCTAAGAATAACATCAGAAAGCGACAATATGTTCACAAAGTTGCTTTTCATTTAGCAAAAATAGGATTTACATTTAACAAAGAGAAGAAGTAAACAAATATGTAGATGTTGAGTATACGAACATTCTGATGTCATATGTTTAGTGAATGATTTTTCAATTCGATGACATGAATAAATATTGAAAATTAAATGCAATTAATTAAAACTAAATATAATATTGAAAGAAAAAAATATATTAAATTAATTAATAAATAAATTAAAAAATATAATTTCTAAAAATATTTAAAAATAATTATTAACAAGTAAGGGAAGTCCAAGTTCGGGTGCAACCAAACATTTTATACTCGCGCAATTTATTGATATAGTTTTATTAAGATAATACATAATTTGACCCATATATTCGACATAAAGTCCAATGGAATAACGAAAATCATTATATATAGTGTACGAGGGTTGAGTTAATTCCTTAACCGATTTCATTCATTTTCACCAACAATATACATTATATCCAAGATGTTCACTATGCTCACTTAATTCCGCTAAGATGTTTCTCATATTAACCGATTTATAAGGTATTAAGCCCATCGTATTTTTGAAAAACCTATAATTAGGTATATGGGAGCTAGGGGAAGTTATGACCCGATTTTAAAAATTTTTGGTACAGCGACACAATATTAGAAGAAAAAGATTCCCTCTCAATTAAATTAAAATATCTGAGAGATTTACCGATGTTTTCGGTGAAAAATAACCTAAAGGCACTGAGTTCTTTATATTCGATATTCGGTGCATTGAAAAGTTATAGTCCGATTTCGACAATTTTTTCACAAGTGATGGAACAGCTCAAACACAGTATTTGTGTAAAGATTAAATCTTTAAAGTTATTCCGCTATCTTCATTGGTTCATTATGTATACATTATACAGTGAATGAATCAGATGGAATTCAATAATGTGTTATATGGGAAGTAGGTGTGGTTGTGAACTGATATCGTCCATTTTCCACCCGTGTCATCAGGGTGTCAAGAAAGTGTTATATACCGAATTTCATTGAAATCAATCGAGTAGTTACTGAGATATGGTTTTTGACCCATAAGTAGGCGACGCTCGTCGTGTAGTTTTATGACTTACAAACAATCGTTATGTGAACAAAACTTTAATACTCTCTTAACAACTTTTGTTGCTTCACTATTTTATTGTATATAAAACAAGCTTTAAATGTCAAATTTCTTATTTTTTCTGTTCATCACACTAGATCTATTATATGTATTCTGCCTTCACCTTGAGGGCAATAATCTAAAAGCATGTGGATTATGTATATAACAAATATTACAACAACAGCAATCGAAACTTCGTGCACAAGTCAAATGCCAAAGGCGAAGATATTTGTTAACAGCACCGAAGCGTGTCTGTGTCAACCGAAGCTTGTGCTTTGAGACTAAAATAAACATGGCGTGTACGCCACGTGCAACGGAAATTGATTCCACATCACATAAAGTATCAAAAGCACAAATATCTACGAGGACAAATGGGCAATTGTACAGTTTTACATGATTATTTCACAATTTTTGCAAATCATGAATGAAGAATTTACTACATGAGTGATTCTACGATAAGAGGTAACTTGTGCGGCAATCAGCTTAAAGTATTGTTTTTGTCCTTTATGTTGCAATTTTTTTAAATGAATCACATCATATTAATGTAGTGCATTGAATAACATTAGAGCTTGCTACATAATTAACGCACTTTTTTCTGAAATTACTTACAAAGTCTAAAAAAGTATCTACCCTGGCTTGTCCCGTTGCTACTTTTTATTTAACTTTCGCAAAATACATATATTTTTGTACGAGATGCTAAACCAAAACTAAGTTCAATCGGAAGTAAAATAATTAAAATTAAGTATTGTTAAATAAAAAACAAAATTATTTTGTTTATTTCATATAATTTTTAAAATTAACTTTTGTCCGGATTTTTTTCTGTACCTACCCTGCCAAATTTTGTTCCGCTTGTACGACATAAATTCAAAGACGATCGCATTAAAAAAAGTGCTCAAGAGGATATATCAGCCTGAAGTTAATAATACTAATAGCGAAATCCGTTTGTGCGCTGTAGTTTTTTAGTTATTGCGTCCCGATCGTGTGGTGTACTGGATTCGAAAACTGATTTTGTCCCTCCCCTGGCAATTCATATAACGTATACTATTCATTTAATTTATTTGCCTTTATTGTCCTAAATAACTAATGCTGTGATAATTAAAGTGAAATAAATAATTAACCCAAAAAAAAATTCAATCAATTAAAACAATTAAGTTTTTAATGAAAACGTCTCTCCCCTGCCGTATTTTCCCTGTCAAAATAACTGCCAGTGGAGAGAGTTAGAGACCAGGGGAGTTAATATTCATCATGACACCAGGACCAGAAGTCGTGAGCTGCTTGAGTCTTGGTACTTTCTTGCGTGAACTTCTGAACATGACCCCTTCCCCACCTCCAGACATCACCAGCATCAACAAAACTAAAAATATTAGCCTCGCAATCCAACGCTGAATCGCTCTTACCAACAGATGCTAGTTTGGACTGAGTGGACATTTAAATGTTAAAGTCCTCTCTCGATGAACCAAAACCAAACTCTACAAGTCGCTTATCATTCCCGTCCTGCTTTATGGTGCAGAAGCTTGGATGTCAACATCAGATGAGACGACACTAGGAGTTTTCGAGAGGAAAATTTTGCGCAAGATTTATGGTCCTCAGAACATTGGCAACGGCGAATACCGCAGACGATGGAACGATGAGCTGTACGAGTTATACGACGACATTGACATAGTTCAGCGAATAAAAAGACAGCGGCTACGCTGACTAGGTCATGTTATCCGTAATCTGGTTTCTATCGGTATTTCCATTTGGCGCCAAACAGCAAAAAGGAGGGATGGCTAGCGCGCTCAAATAGATTCGCCTATAATCGCATAAGCGGTGCATACGCCAAATATATATATGTATGTTACATACAGTATGTATATATAAAGGTTGGCCAGACGCTCCCTTCTTTTAAAAGTCAGTAAATGTTTTTCAAAGATCATACGATTTTATATTTAATATTTGTTTCGTTTATTTAGGATGAAGAGTGAATTTATTAATTTGTTATTTTAATTTTATGGTTTATTCAACTAGGAAAGAGAGTACCTTTAATTTGTAATACTATTTTAAATTTATTTTTTGCTTTTGGTAAAATAATTATCTACCATAAACTTTACGTCTCTCCCCTGGCCGATGTATTTACCCTGGTCGTCGAAAAAGTAATAAAATATGTATTAAGTGACTTGCCCTTATGTGAGAAGATAAATAAGAGGGACAAAAATCATAATATAGAGGTTTCATGAAAAAAAATCCAAAATTGTTTTTTGGCCGTTTTCTCTATGCAATTCAAACCTCTTATCGTAGAATCATCCATATACTAAAATTTTGGTATTTTACATCTCTTAAAATATATATATCATCTTATGAGATTACAATATTATATATTATCTGAAATTGGAACTAGAAAGTATAGCCATATTTAAGCTTGAGTAAAAAAAGAACCTAGAGTCTTCTTTAAATTTCTTTAATCAATTTTTCAGTCTCCCGAAACCACACCTTTATATATGTTAGTCATTTCACCTAGCACTGCTCATTCACTTTTGAATTTAACGCCAGTAAAAGAGCACAATTTCCGAGTGATAATTATTTAATGTGAAATTCACTTAAGTGCTTTTCTGCTCCCACCAACAAATTTATGTTTATTTAAATTGTCACGCTAATGGACTCAAATATTCAACGCCTTAGCATATGCTTCCAACATATTGATTTAAAAATACATGCATACATATATGAAAGTGATGAGAGATAGAGAGTCACATTACTTACACTGTTTACAGTGGAAAGCCGATACAAAAGTGTATTAAAAATCACATGTTAATAATTCAGCATTGCGCAACAAGTGGCATTTAATTTCAAATAAATGTGCTGTATGTGGCAAGCACTCATATAAAATTTAAAACCACTTATGTTGGCGCATAAGTGTGTGAGTTCGTGGAATTTGTTGCCATAAGTGTACACCAAAACGCGTTGACATTTCGCTTCTTTGACACTCAAACACGTTAGTTCGATTGTTATTTCGGGCTTAATTTATGTGCATTTGCGGTTTGTGGTTGCATTTTGTGCCGTAACCTCTTACTTGTGATTTAATGGTCATATTGCGGTTTCTTTTTTTTTAATTAATTTGGTTTTGTATGAGAAGGTTTAGTGCAAAATTTGAAGAAAATTTAATATATTTTTTTTTATTATAAATCATAGAATAAATAAATATGTAAATATGTAATAGCACATAAATGAACTATTGACATGTAGTAAAGTACATATATACATATATACCTAAAACTGGTCACATACATACATATATAAATTTGAGTAGATCAAGTTACTAGTTGAACCATGAGTTCGAAATTCAGATTGAAAAATATCAAATTTATAAATAAGAATTGTAATAACAACCTTTGAAATCTTCTCCATTCAATTTCTGGAATTTATAAATGAGCAGAACCTCAAGTAACAAAATTCTAAAAATAATTCTTCATTGAATAAAGAAGGGGGGTCAATGATTCTAGTATAAAATGTCTCGTTCACAAGAACTATTTAACATTTTCGGTGTGTATTTCGAGCTATTTTATACCATATCAAACATACATTTTGCTTTTACTTAAAACAAAAGAGCCATTAAAGAACCTGCTCACACAAAAGAGAGAAGAGTCAATCAGTGTTATTTTGAATACATCATTGCTTCAATACATGACTAGTCGTTACATTAACCTATTGATATTAAACTTGGTATTTGAAGTCACGCGTGAACACCTTGCACACCTGCGTCATTATTTATTTTACACACTGTATTACAGTTTTAGAGTTTTCTCTTTGTATTTGAAGTGATAGAAAAGATATTTGAATTCGTTTCCGACGCGTGTGACACACGTGTAACCTTTTTAATATCAATTTATAGAGTGTTTCAATAGTGTTATTAAAAACAAAATAATTTATACAACAATAACTACTGGAAATAATACTTAAACCCTCTCATGCCCGAATTAAAATGGGCGGAGCTAAAATTTTTTTAGTACAGATGTATATTAGTCTTAACTCAATTATGAAGTCCTTTGTATCCTGGTTCATTAGTAACAATGTGTTTATTATAAATAAACTAAACACTTTTCTCATGACTATTTTTTTTTTAAATAACTCTCTTATCAATATTTATTTATATAGTTCACTTTAAAATAAAACAATTATTTTTTGTGTTTTTGAACACTTTTGGTATAATAACCACTTTAGTATTACTTTTTTCGCGAAAACTATTTTGACAATTCCACTCTGCGCAGAACGCATATTGAATGAATACGTGCACAGCTCATAACAGAAAATGTAACTGTAAGCTTGCACAACACATAAGTCAACATAATTGAAAAAACCGATGGTCACAAAAATTTAAATAACAAGAATTACAAGCCGGTAAGTACAATGTTGCCTATAGGGTTAATAAGATATAAGACATAAGACATTTCAACTGTATCCGACCGCTTTTTTCAATTAAATTGGTCGAAAAAAATGCCTGACATTAAATATGTTAATTGAGCACCACCTAACGGACAAAAATCTGTTAGAAAATCTCTCTTATTTTCTAGCAATAGAGTTACCAGATAGTGATATAAGGACTCATATATACATATACTAATTGAAATGTATATAATACATTTTAATAGAGCATAAAACTGTACGCCTTACTGTTGAAAAATAGTTTAGAGAGTCCCATAAATTAAAAGTACCTTACATAACACCCTATGAACATAGGTATTTTATAAAATTGTTATGTTAGATTGATGAGCTCGACTATGACAAGTTGAATTTGATAAATCGATACAGTCAAGAGATTGTTAATACGAATACAATCGTTTAATCGTAGATTAAAACTCTAAACTGGCAGATGCCTTCAAAAAGGTGACAAATGGCAGACAATACAATATTACAACTAAATACATGGCATGGCTGACAAACATATACACACACATGACTTTTTTTACAATAGTTATACTTAAATAGAAATGGCATGACATAAATTCCATAGCAATTGGTCAACTTTTTAAAAGAATCTCTCTTGAAAAATACAATGAAGCACGAAGAATGCGATTAAGTAATTTCATTGTACGCATTGTTATTCTTACTGTTGTATATGTTAGTATAAAGGAGTACAAATAAAATCTGTATTTATTTTTGAGATAGTTGAAATTCCTATGTTCAAATTTCGTTATATAATCTGGATTCTCTTAGAAATGCATTACAAGTGCTCTTACAACAAATTTGGAAATTAAATAATAAAGTGTCAAGGAAAGTAAAATATACAAGTTGACACATGATAACAACACTGAAAGAAACTTAAATGACAAAAGAACAACAACAACATGACTTTTTCCATTACAATTTATAAATTTTGTATATATATACTTATGTACGTCTAAATACGCCGAAAGCTTTAAATCAATTTCTTTACGTTCCAATAATAGAATAGAGAAGATTTTGCTGTAAAACTCAAATCTTTTAAACAGTGTTGCCACCTTATCAAAAAATAAAATATACACAAGTAAAGTATCTAATTTATACTGTTTACCAAACAGAAGATATTTTAGAATAGAATAAAATATTAGTGCTAAGAAGGTTTTTCGAAAAACTAAAATGTGGTAGGTAAGGGTTACCAACTGTACAATAGAACCACTGTTGAAATAAATTGTAGCTATAGGTGGCGCCGTTGTACAATTATCAATAATACTTGAATGCAAGTAAAATTATGTTTTCAAAATGAAAATAATTTTATTTCATGTAGGTTACAATTCACCTGCTGTCTCTTTGACAAAATTCAAATACATACATTCTTCTATCTGATCCATGATTCAATTATATAAAATTTGGTAAGTAGTGACAGCTAAGATTTGACACTGCGTTACAAAAGGTTGTATTTGTGAAGAAAAGAAAACAGGGAAAAAATCATTCGCTTTTTTTGTGAACGTAGTTAAAAATATATTTTAAGTAATGTAAAATATTCTACTACTACTATTCCAAAATTAATAAGTAGCATGAAAATATGTCCGATTTTCTTCTATTTTGTTGGATTAATGTTGACACAAATGTCCAAGATCGATATAAAACGATTTAATCGACCAGTGCTCGACCCTAGAGACATCTATTGGTAAACGACGGAAGCAAAGTTGTAGGCCTAATAATAATGGTTTGATTTTTTATTTTTTGTATAGGTAAGTCAAGTCTAGTGCAGAGAGTTAATATCTATTTAATATTATTTTTATTTATTTTTTGTATAGGTAAGTCAAGTCCAGTGCAGAGAGTTAATATCTATTTAATATTAAGTCATAGAGAATATAATATTAAAAATTGTTCTCCATGAAACAAGCATTTAGTTATATTTTCGGAAATTAGTATTAAATCTTTATAAGAAATCATTAGACACCTACGAAGAGATTAGTCTGGCAGAAGTTGACCTACACATTATGCTTTCGCTTCAATTGAAGCGCTAGGAAGAATCTAACAATGGATAAATAACGTTGATTGATTACATAATATTTCATCGAGAGAGTTACAAAACGAGCCAGAGTTGAGGATATAGTTCCAATTTCCTTCTGTGAAATAAACAATTGTGAAAACAAAGAAGTACGATTGGAAATTTAGTAGTTAAATTGCAAACATTAAGGTTGACTTGGGCCTATTTAACTATACTAGTTATCTCCTACAAACACTATTTTTAAACACGTTCTTGCTATAATATGCCATTTTAACATTCTTAAAATTGTATTCATCAGTTTTCTGCCTTCTATTTGAAATTAACATGGAGGATGGGATCATGTGTAGAAGTTCACGCAAGTGAGGAAAGTTTTTGATTGTCACTCACTTGGGAGTGGCCAGAAACGATTCTTCTCCACATGGTTCAAGCAGCTCACTACTTCCGGTTTTAGACCAAGTATCCTCTGGGTAGCCAACAGACATCCGTTTGAAGGCGAGCTAAAGTGAGAAGGCGAAGCCCGCTTATGCGGTTGTGCGTAGGGTTTGGGACCCACCACATAAAAACACCCCCCAATGAAAAATCTACGAAAGCCTCGGATGAGACACCCCCCTTTTGATGACGACCCCTGCAAACGTTTTAAGGATAATGATATAAGGGCATGCACCTGGAATGTCCGGACCCTTAATTGGGAAGGTGCCTCTGCCCAGCTGGTTGATGTCCTCATACGACTTAAGGCTGACATCACCGCCATCCAAGAAGTGCGATGGACGGGACAAGGACGGAAGAAGGTGGGTCCTTGTGACATCTACTACAGCGGCCATATAAAGGAGCGCAAATTTGGTGTTGGATTTGTGGTGGGAGAGAGACTCCGTCGCAGAGTCCTGGCATTCACCCCGGTGGATGAACGTCTAGCCACAATCCGCATCAAAGCGAGGTTCTTCAACATATCGCTGATTTGCGCCCACGCCCCAACGGAAGAGAAGGACGATGTGACCAAAGATGCTTTCTATGAGCGCCTAGAACGCACCTATGAGCGCTGCCCCCGCCACGATGTAAAAGTCGTGCTTGGTGATTTTAACGCCAGGGTGGGTAAAGAAGGTGTCTTTGGCACAACAGTCGGAAAATTCAGCCTCCATGACGAAACATCGCCAAACGGCCTGAGGCTGATCGACTTCGCTGGGGCCCGAAATATGGTCGTCTGTAGTACCAGATTCCAACATAAGAAAATACATCAAGCTACTTGGCTGTCTCCTGATCGAAACACGCGGAACCAAATCGATCACGTTGTGATAGACGGAAGACATGTCTCCTGTGTTTTAGACGTGCGTACGCTCCGAGGACCAAATATAGACTCGGACCATTATCTGGTCGCAGCGAAGATACGCACCCGCCTCTGTGCAGCAAAGAATGCCCGTCAACAAACACAAGGAAGGTTCGACGTCGAAAAGCTGCAATCGCAACAGACAGCCACGAAATACTCTACTCGACTTGCACTCCTGCTCTCTGAGAGCACTCATCAGCATCTCGGTATAAGGGAACTGTGGAACGGCATCTCAAACTCACTGCGTACCGCTGCAGCCGAAACAATTGGTTTTCGGCAACGACAAAAAACAAGCTGGTACGATGAGGAGTGCCGTCTCGCAGCGGAGAGAAAACAGACTGCCTACCTCGCAACATTGCAAACGACCACAACACGTGCGGGATGGGATAGATACCGAGAGCTGAAGAGGGAAGCGAGACGCATTTGCAGACAAAAAAAGAAAGAGGCCGAAATGAGTGAGTACGAAGAGATTGAGAAGCTGGCAGACAGAGGGAATGCTCGAAAATTTTATGAAAAAATGAAGCGACTTAACGAAGGTTTCAAGACCGGAGCATCCTCATGTAGAGACCAAGGTGGTAATCTGGTAACCGATGTCCAGGACATACTGGGATTATGGAGGGAACACTTCTCCGAACTGCTGAATGGCAGTGAGAGTACAACACCAGGAGATGGCGAACCCGATCCCCCAATCGATGACGATGGAATAGATGTTCCATTACCCGACCATGAAGAAATTCGAATAGCAATTACCCGCTTGAAGAACAACAAAGCAGCGGGGGCCGATAGATTACCGGCAGAACTATTCAAATACGGCGGCGAAGAACTGTTAAGGTGCATGCATCAGCTTCTTTGCAGAATATGGTCGGAAGAAAGCATGCCTGACGATTGGAATCTCAGTGTGCTCTGCCCAATCCATAAAAAGGGAGATCCCACAATCTGCGCCAATTACCGTGGGATCAGCCTCCTAAATATCGCATACAAGGTTCTATCGAGCGTATTGTGTGAAAGACTAAAGCCCACCGTCAACAAACTGATTGGACCTTATCAGTGTGGCTTTAGACCTGGAAAATCGACAACTGACCAGATATTCACCATGCGCCAAATCTTGGAAAAGACCCGAGAAAAGAGGATCGACACACACCACCTTTTTGTCGATTTTAAAGCTGCTTTCGACAGCACGAAAAGGAGTTGCCTTTACGCCGCGATGTCTGAATTTGGTATCCCCGCAAAACTAATACGGCTGTGTAAATTGACGTTGAGCAACACCAAAAGCTCCGTCATGATTGGGAAGGACCTCTCCGAGCCGTTCGATACCAAACGAGGCTTCAGACAAGGTGACTCACTATCGTGCGACTTCTTTAACCTGATGCTGGAAAAAATTATAAGAGCTGCAGAGCTAAACCGAGAAGGTACAATCTTCTACAAGAGTGTACAGCTCCTGGCGTACGCAGATGATATTGATATCATCGGAAGCAACAACCGCGCCGTTTGTTCTGCTTTTTCCCGCATGGATAAGGAGGCGAAGCGAATGGGTCTGGAGGTGAATGAGGACAAGACGAAATATCTCCTGTCATCAAACAAACAGTCGGCGCATTCGCGTCTTGGCTCCCACGTCACTGTTGACAGTCATAAGTTCGAGGTCGTAGATAATTTCGTATACCTGGGAACCAACATCAACAACACGAACAATGTCAGCCTTGAAATCCAGCGCAGAATAACTCTTGCCAACAGGTGCTACTTTGGACTGAGTAGGCAATTGAACAGTAAAGTCCTCTCTCGACGAACCAAAATCAAGCTCTACAAGTCGCTTATCATTCCCGTCCTGCTTTACGGTGCAGAAGCTTGGACGATGTCAACATCAGATGAGACGACACTAGGAGTTTTCGAGAGGAAAATTTTGCGCAAGATTTATGGTCCTCAGAACATTGGCAACGGCGAATACCGCAGACGATGGAACGATGAGCTGTACGAGTTATACGACGACATTGACATAGTTCAGCGAATAAAAAGACAGCGGCTACGCTGGCTAGGTCATGTTGTCCGAATGGACGAAAACACTCCAGCCCTGAAAGTGTTCGATGCAGTACCCGCCGGAGGAAGCCGAGGAAGGGGAAGGCCTCCACTCCGTTGGAGGGACCAGATGGAGAGCGACCTGGTTACACTTGGGATCTCCAACTGGCGCCGAACTGCGAAGGAGAGAGACAGGTGGCGCACTATCGTCGATTCGGCTATAACCGGCTAAACGGTTGCAACGCCAATCACACATTTGAAATTAACTCGCTGTCGCATTGGCCTTTGTTACAGCCCATCCTGGACCATCGACTAGAATTTCTTTGGACTATAGATTAGTTTTATTAGTTTTTCTGCAATCGTACATGTCATTAAGTCAAATAAAGAGATGATCATCTCGATATATACTATGCTATGGTTAAAATATTTTTTACTAAAACATTTAATTTTATCAAACGATTTTTCCGTTTGCGCAAAGATGTCATTAAAAACAAGTAAGGAAGGGCAAAGTTCGGCGTAACGGAAAATTTTTTCCCTTCCCGCAATTTATTTATTTAACTTAATATTATATAATACACAATTTGACCCACATATTCGTCATAGATATTATATAAAGTCCATTGAAAGTTGGAAACCCTAATATTAGGTTCGAAGCACCGAGGTCCTCGTGTTCGATATATGGGGCTTTAAAAACCTATGGTCCGATTTCGACGATTTTTAGAATGGGGCTGCCACACTATAAACATAGTATTTGTGCAAAGTTCTGCACCGATATCTTCACTACTGCTTACTTTAAATATTGTAAAGTAAACGATTCAAATCGTCTTCAAAGTTCTGGTATATAGGAAGTAGGCGAGGTTGTGAAGCGATTTGGTCTATTTTCACAACATATCATTGGGATGTAGGGAAACTATTACAAACCAAGTTTCATTGAAATCGGTCGAGTAGTTCCTGAGATATGGTTTTTGTCACATAAGTGGACGACGCCACGCCCATTTTCCATTCTGTAAAAAAATCTGAGTGCAGCTTCCATCTGCCATTTCTTATGTGAAATTTAGTCTTTCTGACGTTTTTCGTTAGTGAGTTAACCCACTTTTAGTAATTTTCAACCTAACCTTTCTATGGGAGGTGGGCGTGGTTATTATCCGATTTCTTTCATTTTTGGACTGTATTAAGAAGTGGCTAAAAAAACGACTGCAGAAAGTTTGGTTTATATAGCTCTATTGGTTTGCGAGATATGTACAAAAAACGTATTTGGGGGCGGGCCACGCCCACTTCCCCAAAAAAATTACATCCAAATATGCCCCTTCATTGTATGATCCTTCATACCAAATTTTATTTCCATAGCTTTATTTAAGGCTTAGTTATGGCACTTTACGTGTTTTCGGTTATCGCCATTTTGTGGGCGTGGCAGTGGTCCGATTCCGCCCATCTTCGAACTTAACCTTCAAGTTACAGCTTGCACGGACGGACAGACGGACGGACAGGCAGACATCTGGATTTGAACCTTACTCGTCACCCCGATCACTTTGGTATATATAACCTAATATCTAACTAGTTTAGTTTTAGGACTTACAAACAACCGTTATATGAACAAAACTATAATGCTCTGTTTTGCAACTTCTGTTGCGAGAGTATAAAAATTCGAAAAAACAGATAAAAAAAAACAGTATTGCCTACCCCTTGTATTGGTAAAATCTGCTACTATATTGCAAGATTTTGAACAATTTTTTGAAGATATTTTGAAAAAAACATTATTGTTTTGCTAACGCAGAAGGGTTGTGAAAAATGAGTGAGAAAGCTGTTTACTTAACCTTTTATAATTGAATCATGTATCTGATCCATATAAAAATTGTCATGAATTTTTGCTGTCGTAATAAAAAATAAATAAATTCACTCGAATAAATTAAAGAAAAATAAATATTTCTAATACGAAGTGACGAAAATATGAATTTACTAAATCTAGAATGAATTTATGGCATAAAAAGTTATTGACAAAAATACCTGGACTCACTGGAAATAGTGATTCCATATATGTAGATAAGCAAATTTATCAAAACAGAGATGACATTTGCAGAAATATTTCTCCTACTACATATTTATGCCCGGTTTCACAGTTCGTACTTAAGTTGTGCCCAAATAAAATCTTAGCTAAGCATTGTTGTTGACTGAGTAGTCATTTGCGTTTCACAGTCGATGCCTATTTTCTATAAAATTCTATTATGATATATGGCAGCATAATGAAAAACATTTGTTTACAAATACCATCTGACAAATTGAAATTATTGTTGATGAAAAATAACTTTGCGACGAATAAATTTAGAATATGGGAAATGGATGGAAACAATAAAAGGACACCGAATTTCACCGCAAGCGATTGGGGGCACCTATTGCAACTCGCAGGAAAGCATATAATCGCCATTGAATGCAAGAAATTCCAAAAAAATTTTCAGCAAATAATTTTTATTTTATTTTTTTGACAAATAAGTCAATATTCAAAACAAAAATCAGCTGTTACTTAAGCACTGCTTAAGTCTCCCATTTTCAGTTCTTAAGCAGAACTTAAGTATGAACTGTAAAACGCAATATTTCTGTTTTATCTTAAGCACAACCTAAGCACTGACTGCGAAACCGGGCATTAATTTTCAATTGTGGTGAAGCCCCAGGCCACTACGGCATGCCAGCACATTTATATTTACATTTAAAGTTTTTCGTCTGCATTTTAAATGTAATTTGCAGACAAAGTGTTTGCAATTGTGGCAAGTGTTGCCATATTTTAACTTTATAAATATACATACACGTATATAGTTTGAAGACACATTGTCATAAAGCAAAATAGATTAGCATAAATGTAAAGACAAGAGACACAGCTGGTCTACTTCATACTCGGTATGGGAGAAAAATAAAATGAAAATGAAATCAAACAAAAATAATAAAAACAATAATTTAAATGTGTGCTGAGGGCTATTACCAGCTGTTGTGCAAAATGTATTACAAAATCTCAACGAGCTTTTAAAGGCACACGAATATAAATATCTACAGACCTCTACGATGTAAGCGTTACAGTTATCAACAAAATCGATAAAAGAAACAAGCCAATCAACATACAAAATGTAATTTGATTTATAAGTTACTTGCTGCCTTACATACAGACGGACGAACTTTATAGCAGCTGAATTTGCTGCAGCTTTTAACTGTAATTGAGCATTCAAACATGTAGAAGGATTTCACAAAAAACATGTAACTGTGCTTCAAAGTGTATCTTTTTTTGGTCTCTTTCTTGTTTTGCTTAACTTTATTAAATTTCATGGCAATTACTTTAGCACTAAACTAATTGCAGTTTTTCGTGTTTGCTGCTTGCCGCAGCTAAATGAAGCAAGTGCATGCTGAACGACTTTAAGTGCGCTAGTACTTATTTATATATTAGCCAGTGCATGGAACTATGTATAATTGCATAAAAAATATTGCATTGGGAAATTAAAAGCAATCCAATTTGCATAAAAGCAAAGGGAAAATACAAAATAGTTTAACGAGCAAAACGATAAGTAACTTAACACTTACAAGCAATGTAACGGCAGCAATGGTGAGTCGATTAAGAAATGAGAAGTGAGAAGTTGAAAAAGTGAAGTACAAAGACAAGGCAGTGGCGAAAAAATTTGTTAGTTCCAATGTAGGCTGTGACTACGAATAGAGAATAACCTTCGAACTAATAATGTAATTTTCGTTTCTTGAAAAAAAAAATTTTAATCTACATTAATGTTGTCGCCTTCAAAATAGCCTTCATTCGATATTATGCACTTATGCCAACGCTTCCTCCAATTGTCGACTTCTTACTCAATTTTTATGATAGCCTCTGGCTCTTTTTCTTGTGTGCTTGTATAACGACGTCCCTGTCATTTTAAAAATTAAACTTTTTGAAAATTTGAACTTTTTAAATTCCCGTTATTTTTTTAACACACCAAAAGAGGCTACAACTAAAACATTCCGCAAAATAATATAAATAGAGCAATAAATTTTACGATAAATTAAGAATTATATAATATCATGCTGAAAAATGATTCCCTGTGGAATGGCGCCATTACTCACTCAAACTGAAAACAATTATATACATATACTAGCAGACCCGGCCACACGTTGTTGTGGCTAAGGTATACATTAAATTAAGTTGGTCCAATCTTGGCTTCGGCGACGATATTGATTACTCGAGGTCGATTTATGTTACGCAGCATGATGACAACTCACACTTCTTTTAATTGCAAAGTAAGTGGTGATAGTACAGGCAATTTTAAATAGTTTGGGATAATTGACTACGTCATCCTGGTTTGTAGCTGTGTCAACTCTCCTGGACCGAAATTCTAAATTGTCGCATTAAGATCATCGATATCTTTGTTTTTTTTTTTTTACCACCAATATAGGTCATTCAATTAGTCATTTATGGTTTATGGTATTGAGGTTTCATGTCAGGAAAACTTCTCTTTCAAGTCAATGAAGTGACAGAAATCTGTTGGAAATGCTATTAATCCATCGAGGTGTCTGCTTCTACAATCGCAATTTGATATTGTTGCAAAAACACTCATATGTTAGTTGTTAATTGGCGATACTTTATGTGTCGCCACAAATTAAATGACTTTAGGCATGCGATTAGCCCGTCAGTAACAGTTGGTCCAGGAATAATTGGAAGAGTCTGGCGTAAATCATCTGTTAACAGAATCCTGGCTCCACCAAAAACGTTTATCGACCATCAAGATATTTTAAAGTCCTGTGCAGTACCTCCAGCGACTTCTTTAACCCTTTCGCGGACACGTCGGCATAATCCGACAGAACGAATGGCTTTAAATTGGACACGTCGGTATATGCCGACATAGAAAAAATGAAATAGGACATGTCGGCTCTGTCCGACGTCGAGCATATCCGACGTGTCCCTATAACAAATCAAAATGCCTAACTAGGACACGTCGGTGTATGTCGACATACTATAATTTTTTTGTTTTGAGTAAAAATTAAATATTCAATAAACCATAAACCCAAAACTGAAATCGGAATTCAATTATCGGTTTTATAAGCCAAATAAATGCATGTATCATTCTGATAACATTTACTAAATTTCGTTTGTCCGCGAAAGGGTTAATATTTGGAAAATCTTCGTTATAGCGCTATTTTTGGCGATTTTGCCGACTGGTGTTTCGTTCATTTGCAATTTAGGAGTAATTTCAAGGCCGAATGTGCCGTTTGTTTGCCTGCTAACAGGTGCCTATTCCCGTTAACCTTGGAAGCCTTGGAACCTTGGTGAAAATGAGTGAAATTGGTTCTGGAATTACATCAGCCCTCATATACTATATATGATGATTTTCTATTGGACTTTATGCCGAATATATAGGTCATATTGTGTGTATGTGAACTTAGCCTTTCCTTATTTTTTACAAATTGTTTTGGGCTATCGACACAACCTTATACAATTGAACAATAACAAAAATATTTTAACAAAGCAACAATGACAACCTATTTCAAGACTAATATTAGCCAGATCGGTTTGAACTTCAACAACCAATAACTTCCCGATTTTAGAAAATTTTTAATTTTCTTCGCGGAAAGTTAAAAAAATTTAAAGGTGGACCACCCTTAACATTTAGGAGGATGAAAAATAGATGTTGTCCGATTCTCCACCCTAGCCGATATGCACGCTAAGATTCACGAAAATCGGTCGAGCGGTTTCAGAGGAGTTCAATAACGTACACCGTGACAAGAGAATTTTATATATTAGATGGACCCAATGTATCAACCGAAATGACAAGTAGTCACAGTACATTATTGATGGGGCGTACTTTTATTCACTTAAATAATCAATAAACATGGTATAGCGCCTAAAAATATGCGTTAATTCTTTCAAAATTTCCTAAATTAAAAGAGTATTATATTTTTGTTTTACAAAATCAGCTATCAGTATTAATTTACCAGCACAGTATGTGAGAAAAATTATTAAAGAATCAGCTAATAAAGTAATGCGCCTAAAACTATGCTTTACCATATTTAAAGATTCCAAAAATAAAATAGAACAGTATTTTGCTATATAAAATTAGCTTAGAACCTTTTAGTGTTAATTTACAAAAAAACATAAGTGAGAAAATTTATTCAAAAATCACTTAATAAGGTGCTACGCCTAAAACTGTGCTACAATATTTTTGCAAAGGTCACAAAAATCGTATATTTTCACTATATAAGATGAGCATAGAACCACTTTATATTAATTTAATAAAAAAGCATTGAAGAATAAACGTTAACATATCAAAATAACGGTACCTGTGAGACTTTTATGTGTGCCTTAGACAATTATGAGTCCATAAAATATATGACTGCAGCAAAAATTATTTTTCACAAAAAATTCCCACATCCCAAATGGCAAACTATTTATAGCGAAATAAAATCGCACCTTATACACTGATATATTATGCATAAACGAATTCGCTGAGGCGCTTAAGTAGCATAAAATTAACGCTCAATAAAGCTTGTATGCCCTTCTGTGGATTCACAGCCACTTAAGTTTTAACTAAGCGTGAAACTAAGCGCCTACGCGTAAGCCAAGGTTAACTTTGATGGTCAATTTCATATTAATTTATGATTGAGCTGCAAAAAAAAACAGTGAAGATTTACGTAAAATTACTATTCTTTGCTTTGAAGTTAACTAAACCCCAAATAATCACACCAACAAAATTGTTAATCTCATTTGATTGGGCGTGAATGCAATTATTTTCAAATAAGTTTTTTTTCTTATCAACGTTAAAACCATAAATCGTTTGTGGTTTAAAGTGTAAAACGACGTGAAGGGATTACTAAAAATTATTTGGCTACTCGGGAGCTTAGCAGCAGCCGCTGCAGTTGATTACATAATAGAAGAAGACCATCTAAAAGGAGGCAGTTGTGGCATGTGGCAAGCATGAAATTAAGATGCTGCCGTGTTTGCGTTTCTGTTACTTTAATACTCTTGGTCAAGCAATACGAATTCCCTTGTGGCACTCTTGACTCGACTGAATGACCCTGCAAACAAGGTTAATAAGCAGCCAACATATGTTTGTATGTAGGAGTATGCGACTAAGCTATTCTCAAATGAAAATCACAAAAAAATTGTCACTATCAAACAACGAGCGCTGCAGACCACGCACCATAATACTATACTATGCTCAAGCCGCAAACAATCCTTAAAAAAATTGCCAACTTTCCTCCTTGTGGCAAGTGTTTTATAGGAATTTTCACTTTTTACGCGCTGAAATGTGGCAAAATATGTGGCGCAGGTAAAATGGCCATGGAAAATGGTAAAAGCGATTAAAATACCAATGAAAGTGTGGCGCTTCTTTTATTGTTTTTGTTGTTATGAACGTAAATAGCGTAAGTGACTTTGTGTTGGCTATACATTTTAAAGCACAAATATTATAGTTAGAGGGCAAAAAATTCGCTCACATAATTGGCTAAGATGAAAATAAAGTGCCGAATAAGCAAGAAAAAAATTTGGGATTGGGAAAGTGCGAAAAAGTTTCCCAATTTCAACTTTACTATGTCATTTACAGCAAGTGCGTACTTTGTATGTACTACGAGAAAACGGTGATAATGCTGCGCAGCCACGTACTCCTATTGAAGTGGAAAAACACTGCCATTTGGCGTTTTCGTTAGAGATTGCAGGCAGTAAATGCGAAGTGGATACTTAAGCGATACTGCAGGTGTGCTGCATTGTCTTTTATCTGCATTTAATAGTGCCAAGTTTGCGATAAAGCGTTGTGTTAGTAGCGTCTTGAGTGAATTTAATGTTTGACTAAGAATATTATTACATAATTCAGTTTTAGTCTAGTTGTTGGAAGAGTTTTCATAATTTTTCAACATTTTCAAAAGAATTAGGTTTTTTTAAGCTGCGATAGAGGAGAAGGAAAGAAGCTTACGTGATCTTTCCAATAAACGGTCTGTTAATATGGATAACTTTGACTTTTCAAAGCATAGTTCCCTGAAACTATGATTTTTCCCATACTGTTAAGAGTTCTCAGCAATTTAAAGCTGATATATTGTTATGGTTGTTGTTGTAATGATCTAATTATGTAGCCATGTTTGAAACCGACAAGCATAAATCAATTGTTATCAAAGTAATCCACCGGCGCAAGAAACGAGCTGTTCATGTTAGTGTTAATTGGGTATGTTGGGTACCCCTGGACCCCAATGCAGTATAGATAAGCAGGTGTTTAATCTACTACAGTATCCAGAACGAAATAGCGTGAAGCTCACTCTATTTTATTTTCGAGTAATTGCCACGACAGCCGGTTTTGTGGTACCGGAATTAATCCGATTTTTATCCGTCCAAGGACTGTCCTTTCAGCGATCTAGCTCTGTTTAAATTTAAGTTATAAATCAGCTATTTGATTTATATAAACTAAAGGCTCTAAATCTAACCCAATAAAAATATAAGTTTTTAAAAATTGAATACCCTAGCCTTTTCAAAGAGCGATGTTTCTATATCGTTTCTTCAAGTCGTTTTTAATCATCAAATCACATTTCATTGTGGACACTAGACCATATAACGCCTGGGACCTCTCTCACTAACCTCAAGGACATCACCATGATTTTCCTTAACATATTTCGCCTCTTGTCTCAGTTTATTTTATCGAATTAAGTCGAAAGTGAAAGGTAATCAAGTTTTCAACACATTCACAGTAAGGAAACAAGAATCGATGTAATTTTTTGACAAACTCTGGCGCTTTGAAAAGAGTCAAGAGTTATTAAAAGATACAACAAAGTCCTTGGAGGTTATCCTTGATATCCGGCCAACACACATCCAAGTGAAGTATGTTGCAGCGCTTGCAGCGTGTAGGCAAAAGGTCTTGGGCCACTGGACCCAAACATTGCACCAATGGGGACATGGGATCATACTAAATCTCGTCACTGAACTCGGTTTGGATTGGTCCTGTGACGGGGAAACCGAGACTATTGGGGAAATTAAGGCAACATTCTCCTTCCCCAGCAGAGAGGAATGGATCAACGATACAATCATAGATATTACCAACGGTGAAATCTATATATTCACTGACGGATTAAAAGGTGAAACAGGAACGGGAGCAGGCTTCTTCTGTAAATACCCACATACAGAAAGCAGCTTAAAACTAAACGACTACAACTCAGTATTTCAAGCTAAGATTGTCGGACTAAAGGAAGGTGCTAGGTGGGCCTGTGCCCAAATAAACAGGTCAACTTCAACTTTTTTGTCTCAATGTGTCAGACCATGCAAAGAGGCAATTCATAGACTAGAGAGAGACAACTCAGTAAGAATTATCTGGGTACCCTGTCATATGGGTATAGAAGGAAACGAAAAGGCAGATGAGTTGGCTCGTTCAGGAGCAGCTGAGAATGCAGTTCCCTTAAACTGCCCCAGACCTTTCAGTTCTCTCAACCGCTGTCTAAGCAATGGATACTAGGGGAACATCTCAGGTCCTAGAACATGTGCAACACGGGTCGTACCACAAAACTACTATGGGGTAGTTTAGACACTGGATAGACCAAAAAACTTCTTACTTTAAGTAAAAGAGAACTAAGCTGTATCACAGAGGTAATCACGGGGCACCTACCTCTAAGAGGCCACCTGCAGAGACTTGTCATAGTAGAATCGGATGAATGCAGGGCGTGCGCGGCAGATGAAGAGACACTGGAGCATTATCTCTGCGAATGCCTGGCCTTCTGTCGGTTAAGAAAATATACCTTCCAAGGCTCCCATTTCTCTAATCTGAGATAAATTGGGCAGCAGGGATGGAATAAACTCAGAAGCTTCGTTAAATCGACAGAGTTGTTCAGGTGACGGTTATCAGGGTACCTTCGGGGAGCACAATGGGCCTAATAGTGGCCTAAGTGCGGCTTGCGGTCTCTTCGCCTCCCTTTTTAACCAACCAACCATTAAAAGATACTTCATGAGAAATTAAAAAAATCCTAACTCACTTATTATCACACTCTCTCCTACATTCTCCTGTTATTGTGCAAAATCTCTCTTTCTCTCTCAACGAGAACCACATGCGTATTAAAATCAATGCGATGAATCAGTCATGAAGTGATTTCAGTGAATCAAAATAGTATTAAACTATAATTTCCTCTCTTTTTCTGAAGAGAGACTTGCAAAACTAGAAAATATAATCTGTTTCCTCACAAATATTTTGCATTTTTCACTATAAATATCAGGGTAATATGCAGTTTTCCAGCTAATTGAAGATGCAGAACTACGACTGCATTGTGGTTGTAAAAAATTCGCCAACACCCAAGAGAAGAGACCACATAAAAGTGCCTTCAATTTCCATTGTCTTAATGGCAGAAAAGCCGTTCACATTTTTTATTGTCTACTTAATGGTCAATGGCACGCAATTGACTTGCAGCAATTTTTATGTTCCACGGCATTGTGCTGTACTTGCTTAAAATCTGTAAGAACACTCATTATTACCGAAAGACTCGGACTCTCTTGTCTTTTTTATGCGACAATGCATGCGATTTTACGACTCTACCATTTACTCGCCATTTTTTACGAGTAAAAGCTGTGGACTTCATTTGTATTTTTGCCAGTTTGCAGTTTATATGCTGTCTTCTTATTTTGGATGTTCTCTTCGGACGGCAGTAAAAGTTTTCAATCAGTCATCAACATTTAAATGATTCATATTTGTATGATTTATTATTTGTTAATTTTAAATTGGTAACAAATATTAGAACTGCATTAATTGATCAACGCGGCACTAATTGAACAGCATTGTCTAAGCTGCCACTTTCATACAAATGCATAAATTCACATTTAATTTTAAGCCAAAGAAAAACATATACAAAATCGTAACATTTGTATAACATTTACATATTTACTGCCGTTCACGCCTACTCGTAGTAGTTTAGCATACTAATCGTGCCCCAAAGCTTAGTGGAAACCAAAGTGAAAACGCGCGAACATTTCTTTGCGAAATTTGTGATTTTAATTGGATTCCTGCAAAGTGAAGCAGCACTAAAACAATCCGAAATTATACGCTTTACTTAGCAATGCCAAAACTGTTATTTGCATTGTTTCCATTGTTTGTTGGCAATTACACGTATTGTGAGAGGGCATTGTTGTTGTGTCATTATTGTGTGTAGTTGCAAATTAACAAAATTTCAATTTTAAGTCATTGTAATTAAATTTTGAATTTTACAGTGTTTTTACGAAGCAATGAATGAGTAGACAGAAAAATAAATAATGAAAGCAAGTAGCGCCCTCTATCATGCCGGTGCGCAAATTTTTTTTTTTCGACGTGTCCTTTACTTTTTCAAACATATACGGCGGTATAGCAGTGATTTAGTTCACTAATGGTCTAAGATTTACTGGTAGTTACTTAAAAACCCCACAAAGTGAAACAAGAAGACGTATGACCTGAAGATATACGTGGCCACTCAAAGTCATTTCTTATGGACATCAAATATATAGAGAATTTTTTCTACGACAATGGAATAGTTTAATTCTCTGTGCTTAATAAAACTTGTGACCGTCGAGACATTTTTCGTGGAATTTCGCGCAGACATACATATTGAACCAATCACTGTCAATATCGATTTCGTTTGAAGGATTTGTTATACCCTGAAAAGACAGGGTATATTAAGCTTGTCACGATGTTTGTAACATCCAGAAGGAAGCGTCGGAGACCCTATAAAGTATATATATAAATGATCAGTATGTTGAGCTGAGTCGATTTAGCCATGTCCGTCTGTATATATACGAACTAGTCCTTCAGTTTTTAAGATATCGTTTTGAAATTGTGCAGATGTTATTTTCTCTTCAAGAAGCTGCTCATTTGTCGGAACTGCCGATATCGGACCACTATATCATAAAGCTGTCATACAAACCGAACGATCGGAATCAAGGGCTTGTATGGAAAACTTCCGCATTTTACTACATATCTGCACGAAATTTGGTGTGAGTTATTTTTCATAGAAATAATTTAATCTCCGAAAAAATTGTTCAGATCAGTTCACTATAGCATATAGCTGCCATACAAACCGAACGATCGGAATCAAGGGCTTGTATGGAAAACTTCCGCATTTTACTACATATCTGCACGAAATTTGGTGTGAGTTATTTTTCATAGAAATAATTTAATATCCGAAAAAATTGTCCAGATCGGTTCACTATAGCATATATCTGCCATACAAACCGAACGATCGGAATCAAGGGCTTGTATGGAAAACTTCCGCATTTTACTACATATCTGCACGAAATTTGGTGTGAATTATTGCTCATAGAAATAATTTAATCTCCGAAAAAATTGTTCAGATCGGGTCACTATAGCATATAGCTGCCATACAAACTGAACGATCGGAATCAAGGGCTTGTATGGAAAACTTCCGCATTTTACTACATATCTGTACGAAATTTGGTGTGAGTTATTGTTCATAGAAATAATTTAATATCCGAAAAAATTGTCCAGATCGGTTCACTATAGCATATATCTGCCATACAAACCGAACGATCGGAATCAAGGGCTTGTATGGAAAATTTTTCACAGCTTCACGAAATTTGACATGGATTAGTAAAATGTTTTTTTTTTTTTGATTTGCTTAAACACCTAGTTACTAAAAGAAATGCACCTGTGAAGGGTATATTAGCTTCGGTACAGCCGAAGTTAACGTTTTTTCTTGTTTTTATTTGAAAAGAAGGTTTTGTTTCAAACTCCTACTAAATGTGAAATTTTTTAAACATTATATGTCTATCATGCTTTATCTTGAAATCGAAAAACTCCAACAGATCGTACTTAAATTCAAAAAATAATACTGACAATATCTACAACTATATCTGCGCATATTTCTTTCATAAATGCCTTTGCTCTTATTAAAGTTTCTTACCATGTCGAAAACATTTTGAAGCTTATCGAAGAACTCAATTCGAGGAAAATAGCGATAGAAAGACACAAAAAAGTAGACGATGCACCTTTTGTAAGCAAATAAATATGAATGACCTTGAATTTTCTCCAGTCTTTACAATCAATTCAAAACCGAATTGCAGTAGTATTTGAATAAGTAGAAGTATTGATAAGTAACGTGAAACAGCTGTTCAAATGTTTGTACAACTTTAATGCAATTTTAAATTTCGCAAAATATTTAACATAATTTCTTGCAATTCTGCAAAAATTTCGCACGAAAAGTTTTAATATTGCGATCAAAGTGAAATTCAAAAGGACTCTAAAAGGTCTACGAGAGAAAAGCCAACTCAGCGGCATACAGTTTACAGTCAAATATTGATTGAATTTTGAGTCTGTATGTATGTATGCACATAAGCTTGTACTAAGACTACCAAGTGATGCTGCATCTAGCTTGAAGGTAGTGGCAGGAGTACACATGTACAGAATTGTGGCAGTCGATTTTTATTTGTAATATTGAAGTAGGTATGTTTGTAAAGAAGAAAGTGAACTTGAAAAGGATAACATTATTGTAATTGTAAAAATGAACTTGTTCTTCTGTATGTTAGTAGAACTAATGAGATCATATAGTATATAGTAAATGAACTAGTTCGAAACTGTATAGAAATGTATTTATAACGTAACTAATTCGAGATGTCGCTGTGTTCAATAAAACCGACTGATTTTCTATTTCTTAAATTATGCTATTATTTCGCTTGAATAAAAAACTTGTAAAGGTGAACTTCTATGCCATATTTTTGAAAGTACTGACAGTTCATATGATTAATTTTTGAAATGTCAAAAATTTCAATCAAACTTTAAAAAGGTGTCCAAAATATTGAAATCAATCAACATTATTTCAAATCAATTACGAAAACGATATTTTTTTAAAACACGACATATAAAAGAGTTTATAACATTTCGGTAAGGGGACTAAAGAGTTAACTACTAGGAATATTTCAGAATAATTTTTTTTTTCAAACTTTTAATTCCGGTTTTTATTGCACATTTTTTAACACATGTTTGCCATATTGAAACTAACAGCTTTTCTCTTATATATATAGCAGGGTTGCGGCATGCTTCAATATATATATATATATATAAATCAATATACCAATTGAAATCAGTACATTACTCGTATTCATTTCAGGAATCAATTTAATAAGACCTAAATTTGGAAATATTTCTGAGCAGGGTTGCTGCATGCTTCAATATATATATATATAGGGTTATATATATCTATATATATGATTCCTGAAATGAATCGAGTAATGTACTGATTTCAATTGGTTTATTGATTTAATATTAAAAAAAGTGGCAACCTTATCGGAAAAGAACTATAGGATTTTTCAAATCTCCCCAGTTTGATACTTTTATGGTAGTATATTTTACCTTACACATGCTTCGAATTTAACTTATCAAATAGATGGCAAACATTTGGGAACTATCTGTTCTATAAATACTCAAACAAATTGTTTAATAACAAATAAGGAAGGGCTAAGTTCGGGTGTAACCGAACATTTTATACTCTCGCAATTTATTTATTTAACTTTATTTATATTATACAATACACAATTTGACCCACATATTCGTCATATATATTGTATAAAGTCCATTGAAAATTGGAAACTGGAATATTAGGTTAGAAGCACCGAGGTCCTCGTGCTCGATATATGGGGCTTTAAAAACCTATGGTCCAATTTCGGCGATTTTTAGAATGGGGCTGCCACACTATAAACATAGTATTTGTGCAAAGTTCTTCACTAGTGCTTACTTTATATATTGTAAAGTAAACGATTCAGATCGTCTTCAAAGTTCAGGTATATAAGAAGTAGGCGTGGTTGTGAAGCGATTTGGCCTATTTTCACAACATATCATTGGGATGTAAGGAAACTATTACAAACCAAGTTTCATAGAAATCGGTCGAGTAGTTCCTGAGATATGGTTTTTGACCCATAAGTGGGCGACGCCACCCCCATTTTCCATTTTGTAAAAATATCTGAGTGCAGCTTCCATCTGCCATTTCTTATGTGAAATTTAGTGTTTCTAACGTTTTTCGTTAGTGAGTTTACCTAACCTTTGTATGGGAGGTGGCCGCGGTTATTATCCGTTAATTTTTGAACTGTATTAAGACGTGACTAATTAAAACGATTGCAGAAAGTTTGGTTTATATATCTCAATTGGTTTGCGAGATATGTACAAAAAACCTATTTGGGGCGGGGCCACGCCCACTTCCCCATAAAAATTACATCCAAATATGCCCCTTCATAGCGCGATCCTTCATACCGAATTTTATTTCCATAGCTTTATTTATGGCTTAGTTATGGCACTTTATGTGTTTTCGGTTTTCGCCATTTTGTGGGCGTGGCAGTGGTCCGACTTTGCTCATTCGAAAGCAACCTTCCTATGGTGCCAAGAAATAAGTGTGCCAAGTTTCATCAAGATATTTTAATTTTTACTCAAGTTACAGCTTGCACAGACGGACGGACTGACAGACATTCGGATTTGAACTCCACTCTTCACCCTGATCACTTTGGTATATATAATCCTATATCTAACTCATTTAGTTTTTGGTGTTACAAACAACCGTTATATGACCAAAACTATAATACTCTCTTTAGCAACATTTGTTGCGAGAGTATAAAAATCTTAAATATGCAGAGATGTATACAGCCCACACGAAGCCATTACAAAATTTTAAGGAAACAGTAAGTATTCCCAAAAGATAATTATTTTATATAAGTACTTAAAAGTACTTAAATTAAGTTTGAATTTACTCTTTTATATTTGTTTATAAACGCTTCATTAATTAGAACATTTTCTGCCAATGCCAATTGGAAGTTATTATTATCGTAGCTTCGAATATATCGCGTATACGCCACGTGGGACCTCCATGTAGCTTACAGTAAATAGGATGTCTTAAAAGTGACGGATATTTAACGATTTCATTCGTAGTTTGACTTGGAGATTTGAATGTATCAATGTAGCTACATGGAACGTATATGCCATTTCTTCAGAATATGTTGAAGGCTTTTAAACATATCCGTAACTCAGAAATCAATTATGAAATTGTATTCCAATTATGCATTTGCATTTAAAATAATTCTTCTGATATTAATTTAATGTAAATATAATTTTTTATTAAATATTTTTTCGAAATCATAATTCTTCGTAACTGTATAATGCAAAATTTCAAAATCTGTACTCATTTCACCTATATATAGTACCTCGATATGATTTATGTAAAAAAATATTTCATGATATCTTAAACCAGATTTCCGTTTTCAAAATGGTTTCTTCAATTTTTTCTTAAAAGAGAAATCGCGAAACTTTAATTTTACTGTCATGTTATTTAATATTCAATCCTGTAGGAGAACACTGCGCTACAGACCAGCGAAATGCAAATTATGAAAATGCCACGGTAACAGCTGGCAAACAGCTATATGGGGGCGCATAATGAGTTAATCGTTAAGTGAAATAGGTTGCCTCCAAGACGAGCGCGCATTTCCGTCCAAAGGGTGATAGCTGCACTTAACAACAACTGTTGTGAATTTTGTGATGCGGAATATGGAGTTCAAAAAGTGAGTGGGTTAATTAAGTGGCATGCAGTGGGTTATAGCGAAATTAATACGTACTTATTTGTGAAACTTGCTCACCAAGTACCGTAAAGTTGTATAGGCACATAACAAAGTGAAAATAATAAGGCGACACATGTATGTGTGTGTAGGAGAACAGATTTCATGTTGTCGAAAGTTTTTGAAAACAACGCTTTACAAATGCTTTTTTGAGTTGTTGGTTGAGATTTGTTTGTCGTTTTCTATTTATATGCGAAATTATGAAGACGTAACTTTTTTAAAATATGCACATATTTATGGAACGACAGTACGAGTGCAATGACAACGTTGGTGGATTTCCATGTGACAACAGTCGACACACAAGTTTTAGGCTGTCAGATATATACATAAGTTAAGCTTATTAATATTTAGCTTTTTGAACAAATAATTATTTTTTCTTAAAATCGCAAATTTTTAAGATTTTTATAATTTTCAAGATATTGTTAAGATATTTCAACCATAAAATTGCTATGCGCCTAAATTCAGGCAACACTTTATACTAATATAATTATTGTTGTTTTATATGTGAGAAAACATTGCCCACAATTAGGGATGCTCTTCATTAAAGCAATCAATTAGTTCAGATGAGGATTTAGTACAAAACTCCCAAGCCGTCTAAACTTTCTTCATACATATATTATAACTTTCAATCACTTTCCAACCGGTTTAATAACCCATCTACCGGCAAAAGAAAGGAAATAATTGCTTGCAAGTAGAACAGACAATTCGCTTTATGTACGGTCTGACAAGGTTATCTGTCTTGAAGTTATATTCTTTCGTCTAATTGATACTTGTGTACAGATGATCACTACTCACCATGAAAGATATCTGACTTCTCAAGAGAAATTCAGAAGATATACATATATATTTTAAATGGTCCCAATTATTCTTAGTGATTGCTACTTGGAATTTACCACAGTAAGCTAACGCGATTAAGGCATGCATATATACATACACTACTATCAGCGGCATTATTATACTTTTCGATTAAGAGCACCGTTATCCTATTACAGCTGAGCTGGTCAAGCGCTAGTCGGTCATTAGCGCTGGTCATTAGGTTTACCGACCTCTTCGCTCTTTGTACAGTTCACCTCTCCTTAGTCGTAGGGTTCTCAACGGCCATTATCCCAATGTCTCGCCTTTGCTAGATCAAGACAAATATTTCTCGAATCTCGCTTATTCGAACGACCACGCGAAATTGCGGATATAGAAGTGAAAAATCTCACAAAAGACTGGCTTTCATGGCATAAATGTGTTTCCCTCTGGGGAACAGCTATACAACCTAACCTAACTTTAGATAGCGCGAACAGAATAATTTATGCCGGAAGAGCAAACGATTTTTATAGGAAAGATTCCGTACTCATCATACGTGAAATTGGCATGGTAACATAGGTTTTAGGAAACTTTCATAAATAATCCAATGAAAGCAGACGAAAAATGCATTTTAATAGAGTATCTAAGTACGAGACTGATTAGAACAAGTAAGGAAAGGCTAAGTTCGGGTGCAACCGAACATTTTGTACTCTCGCAATTTATTGAAGAAATTTTATTAAGATAACATACACATTTACCCATAAATTCCGCATAAAGTTTAATAGCATAACGAAAATCGTAATTCGTGAACCGATTTCATTCACTTTCACCAGCAAGGTTCACTATATCCAAGACATATTAAACAATACATATATGCGCAATAGGGCCCACCGTATTTAAAAAAAAACCTATAATTACGTGTATGGGAGCTAGAACAGAGACATTTACTGAGAGATTTACCCATATTTTAGGTTAATATTTACCCTTAGGCGCTGAGTTCAACATGTTCGATATCTGCGGCCTTGAAAAGTTATAGTCCGTTTTCGACAATTTTTTCACAAGTGAAGCCAGAGATGATATGCACTATTTGTTTAAAGTTTTATTCCGCTATCTTCATTGGTTCCTTATATATACATTATAAAGTGAAGGAATAAGATGGAATTCAAAATTGAGTTATAAGGAAAGTAGTCGTGGTTGTGAACCGATTTCGCCCATTTTCTATCCGTGTTATCAGGGTGTCAAGGAAATATTATATACCGAATTTCATTCAATTCGGTCGAGTAGTTCCGCTTTCAACTATTTTCATGGTGTGTGGTGGGGTACGTAAGAGAACCGACTCCTGAAAGTTTGGTTTATATAGCTTCATTGGTTTGCGAGATATATATAAATAACCGATTTGGGGGCGGGGCCACGCCCACTTCTCCAAAAAAATTACATCCACATATGGCCTTCCTAGTGCGATCCTTTATTCCAAATTTTACTTTTATCACTTCATTTATGGCTTGGTTATGACACTTTATAGGTTAGGTTTTCACCATTTTGTGGGCTTGGCAATGGTCCGATTTCGCCCATTTTCGAAAGCAACCCTCTCATGGTCCCAAGGAGTATTTGTGCCAAGTTTCGTCAAGATATCTTAATTTTTAACTCATTTTCCCAAATACATATAATAGTTTGCCAAAAAAACACTTAAATGAACTACCAGTTGTTATCCAATGTCACACGCCCTCTCCATATATCTTCCAAGTTTGCAACTATTCACGTGCTTTTGCACCGAAACATGCAAGTTTGGCTTGTTTTCATGTATTTCCAGCTACATATATTTAAAATTTGTAAGCGTTGGCTTAAACAGTTACGCTCATAATACCTGAATAAATTAACGCAGCTTGTACGTGAGCACAACAAAGTAGCAGAGTCTGCATATATGCATTTAGACACAGGTGAAAGTGAAGACACCCACACACT
Source organism: Zeugodacus cucurbitae (assembly GCF_028554725.1). NCBI lineage: Eukaryota > Metazoa > Arthropoda > Insecta > Diptera > Tephritidae > Zeugodacus > Zeugodacus cucurbitae. The sequence continues at coordinate 26,411,190 of NC_071671.1, forward strand.
CGCGGACATGAACGCCTACACTTGCACCAAGCAGGTGCACTGGAATGCCAATAATTTCTGCAAAATGTATAAAACAAGTTGGTGTACGGATGCGCGAATTTGTATAGAGTTGTTACTTGGCTAAATTGCAGCTCATTTTGCAGTTTGTAAACTGTGCATGCGCGAACATTTTAATTAATGCGAATTGCCGCACAAACAACCACAACGTAACCACATCACACCTCACCGCATATTCCACCGCAATTTAGCAATATTCTGTACCACGTGACTTTAAACTGGTACGCCCTTTTGTGTTGAGCGCTTGCATAAACGATTTTGCCATTTTACTGTTACAAAATCTACTTTGATGTTGAGTACAAAAATGTCATACTAATGGAATTCAATTGCTGGAAAGGTTAGTTTGGAGTCTGAAATCGAAGATTATCGAGTGGGAATACAGTATGACGAAGGCTCTTCTTAATCAACTAAACTAGAACTAAAACTAGCGCTTTGAAGCTCGTTTTAATTTGGAGGCTACTACATATCACAAACAATATGCTTGAAAGAGTTTTAACTCAGTTCGAAAGATAAAATGGACCTGATTTTATACCGGACCAAGAATTACCAACAAGATTCCATAAAGTTATTCCTATCTAAACAAAAATATTAATTTTTGGACCAAGGAGACGATATTATTTTCTTTATTTTCATATACTTCTGAACAAACTTTGAAAATACTTCAGTTTTCGGCAACCCAATGGTCATCAGAAGTCTCAGAACATATGTAGACATATACAAAGTTCTATGGAAATCTCTGAAGATATCATCTATCCGAAGCTAATTGCCAAAGAGGTCATAAACGATATGTGACTCAACTAGTGTAGAACTACTCTTTGCTGCTGAAGAATATTTTGAAACATCGGACAGCAGGCATATTCTTTAAGAGTGACAGATTCTAGAACAACATCATCATAGACAAGTTTTTATTCGAAAATGTTACTGAAAGCTCCAGGGGCAACTGCGAGCCCTCTGCAATTTTCGGAAATGACTTTTTATCGATTCTCTTTTGTATTTGAATAACGTTCAATATAGTCCAAGTAACGTTAAATTCGAGACATCAACTACTGTTCTCCATAGCTCTGCACTTATGACATCCAAGATAAGGTCTGTATTACAAATATAATACAAAGGAACGATATAGAGCAGATCTTTCATGATTCAAATCATTTTTAACTAAATTGAGATATCTTCAGAAGCAATCTCATCAAATAGAAACATTTAGAAATAATTTCACAACTATTTGTAACCGTATTTCAATATCAATCTCTTTAATTCTAAATATACTCGTAAAGATACAGAGTTGTTTTTCCCATCGTAACTGTCTTGTCCTGATAAACAAGCATTGCTTTATTGAGTGAGTGCCAACAGCGAAATCCTCAAGTTATTTATACATACACCCACACTGCATATTTCACTGGTTTTGCATGACGTTCCGTTGGCAAACAATTTGCATTTCCTGTTTCTTGACTTGGCACATTCAAGAACCAGCAGCATGCAGAGAATGTGGTACATTTGATGACACACAAATTATTTGTGTTGGCAAAGTTTTGAACGGTTTTAGCCACAATATTGCTCAATGTACAAATAGCCGTTATATTTATGTACCCACATATATATTAAAACTTTGTCGTAAATAACGGCATATTTATCTATATATATACCATATGTATAAGCGTAAAACGAGACGTCCATTTTCAATAATGTTGCTTGTTAAACAATTTAAGCATCTACATACGTGCACTGGTTACAGTGATTGATATGTATGCACCACGCATGTTTTTCTGAAGTTTCTCTTCAGTTAACAACTACTATGTATAGCAAGTTGGAGCTTTCCAAGTGGAAACTTCCATTTGTGGTCTTCAATCAACTTTGCCAACTTTTATGGTTACTCATATGTCACAAGGGAATCAATATCAAGGCGACTACTGGCTACCAGCTAAATACAAATACCATTTTATATTCTATATAAATTTTCATTTTATATTTTTATACTCTCGCAACAAAAGTTGCTAAGAGAGTATTATAGTTTTGTTCACATAACGGTTGTTTGTAAGTCATAAAACTAAACGAGTTAGATATAGGGCTATATATATCAAAATAATCAGGATGACGAGACGTGTTGAAATCCGGATGTCTGTCTGTCCGTCCGTCTGTCCGTCAGTCCGTACAACGGATAACTTGAGTAAAAATTTATATATCTTAACGAAACTTGGAACACGTATTCCTTGGCACCCTTCTTTCGAAAATAGGCAAAATCGGAACATTGCCACTCCCACTAAATGGCGAAAACCAAAAACACATAAAGTATCATAACTAAGCCATAAATAAAGTTATAATAGTAAAATTTGGAATAAAGGATCGCAGGAAAGGGCATATTTGGATGTAATTTTTTGGGGAAGTGGGCGTGGCACCGCCCCCCCCAAATCGGTTATTTATATATATATATATATATATCGCAAACCAATGAAGCTATATAAACCAAACTTTCTGCAGTCGGTTCTCTTACGTACCCCACCACACACCATGAAAATAGGTGAAACCGGATAATAACCACGCCCACCTCCCATACAAAGGTTAGGTTGAAAATTACTAAAAGTGAGTTAACTCACTAACAAAGAACGTCAGAAACACTAAATTTACAGAAGAAATAGCAGAAGGAAGCTGCACTCAGATCTTTTTACAAAATGGGAAATGGGGGTGGCATCGCCCACTTATGGATCAAAAACCATATCTCAGGAACTACTCGACAAATTTCAATGAAATTCGGTATATAATATTTTTTTGGCACCCTGATAACACGGATAAAATCGGTTCACAACCCCGACTACTTTCCATATAATTCAATTTTGAATTCCATCTGATTCCTTCACTTTATAATGTATACATAAGGAACCAATGAAGATAGCGGAATAAAACTTTACACAAATAGTGCATATCATCTCTGGCTTCACTTGTGAAAAAATTGTCGAAAACGGACTATAAGTTTTCAAGACCCCAGATATCGAACATGTTGAACTCAGCGTCTAAGGGTAAATTTTAACCGAAAATATGGGTAAATCTCTCAGAAAATTTAATATAATTCAGAGGAAATTGTTTTCTTCTAATAGTGTGTCTCTGTTCCAAAAATTATTAAAATCGGGTCATAACATATCCTAGTTCCCATATACCTAATTATATGTTTTTCAAAAATACGATGGGCTTTATTCCGCATATATATGTTGGTAAATATGTGAGATATCTTAGCAAAATTAAGTGAGCGTATAGTGTTGGATATAGTGTACCTTGCTAATGAAAATGAATGAAATCGGTTCAGGAATTACCTCAGCCCTCATATACTATATATCACGATTTTCGTTATTCTATTAAACTTTATGCCGAATCTATGGGTAAATTTGTGTGTTATCTTAATAAATTTCTTCAATAAATTGCGAGAGTATAAAATGTTCGGTCACAACCCTTCATTACTTTTTTATAGACATACTTAGTGCGCTTTCGAATCTGACCGAAAATTATCGAAATATTCGTGACCTTTAAGAAAATGTAATTAACCAGAGCTTAAATTTTGAAAAAAAATTTAAATCTTTACTTAGAATCAATTTTTTCCGAAATAAAACGAAAAGGTACCGAAAATATATCAAAAAGGTACCAAAGTTTCTATTTAGATAAATAATTTTTGAAATCTGAAATCATAAAAATATATCCAAAAATGTATTGAAAAGGTACCGATAAAATACCGAAAACGTATCGAAAAGGTTTCTATATTTCATAAGGAACTCCCATTAAGGGGGGGTAAGGTTTGTTTCGTCGAAAAAAGACCTTTTTTCATGAATTTTTTTAGAAAAAATTATTGCTGTAGGTTTATTTTACTTATTATTATATAAAAGTACAACATTTGAAGGATACTTAAAAAAAGTTTTATCGAAAAATAGCGAGGAATAACGGGTTTATCGTCGATCTCTGCAGGCACCTCGAAAAAAAGTTTTTGTGCGGTGACCAGCCTACAGCATCACTGGATCATCCGAAACCAAAAAATCAAAATGCTTTCTTTAGTTTATTAGTTTATCTTTCAATTGACGTCGAGTTTTTTTTTAATATTTCAATTTTTGGTACCATTTTCAAGCCAAAATGACGTTTTTAGACAAAAAACCGACCTATTTGTTATTGTAAAATTGTTAGTAATTAAATTTCAAAACGATCGATTCAGTAGTTTTTTCTGTAGGCTGTAGTTTCCGACTTTAAAAATGACATATTTGGGAAAATCGATTCAAAGTTTTGTACACTCAGCGCAGGTAGCTGGAGATACCATTATTCAACCCGCTGTAACTTCGTTAGTTTTTCTCCGAATGACCTAAAACTTTCACACAATATTCTTGAGATGTTGATGGTTCAGAAAAAAATAAAATAAAAAAAAGTTGTCAAGCCTTACCCTCCCCTTAAACTAGTAAGTGGTAATTTTCACAACCATCGACATTTAATTTTTCCATACGTTATGATTGAGAGAGTAATTATTTGGTTAAATTATATATTTTCGATAATCAAATACCGATGTCTCGACAAATCATATCTGCGACATATCTCTTATACAGATAAATTACACAGATAAAGTTAAGTTATAAAGTTAAGTTCAGATCTTAGCGGTTATAAAGACTTCATTCACATATGTATCTCTTATACATATATGTTTAATCGGGTTTCTGAGTCTCCAATGACTTCTAGTACGCTCTAAGGTTGCATAGAGGATTTTAAAATTGATTACAGATCCTACCATTGGCCTTCTATATATCACAATTTTAGTGTTGTACTCTTGAGTTTTCTTTTCTCTTCCATTCTGAAATGGCGTCTCTTAACCACAAGTGCAACTAACCAAATTTTAGTATTCATAAATTCACCTAAAAACCCGCAAATTATGCTTAATAAAGGAGAAACTATAAATATCCACGTACATTTGTGAACCAACCATCCTACCTACTTACTCGTATATAATTTCACTTTCATATTAACATCAAATTGAAAGACGTGCATGTATACAAGTCCTTCAATGTTATTATTCTCATTACACTCATTTATTATGGACTGGTCGTTAAAAGATTGTAAATCTTGATTACTGCCATTGGCAGAATTCTATTAATTTTTCAACAGCTTTCACTCTGGTACATGCAATACGACTACTAGGTACATACTAAGTACATACAAGACAGGCTACACATATTTTCAACCGATTTAATGTACAATTTCACTTCAATTTGAAATCGTGAATAAAAAAGTTAGTACAAAGCGACCTCGCTGTGTAAAATTCCATATATAGGTATAAATATAATGACTTGAGTGGTATAATGAAGGTTTGATGTGCCATAAATTGGCATACGAAACTATCTGCCATTAATATAAGAGTTAATCGATTGAAATAACTATAATCGAATATAAAAAAACGTTGATGGCAAAGCAATCAATTTATGCTATTTTCAAGATTTATAGGTATGAGTGACAAGTAGTAGTGTGAATATAGATTATTGAAGGAGAATAATATGATTGTGTACTCTTTAACACTAGACATCATCAAAATAATTATTTACTACACAACTATAGTAAATAAGTGCTTTTATGACCTAAAGGATATCCTGTAAGAAATGGCCTTAATTGTAATATCTATTAATTCACTAAAATCAAAGAAAACTTAGTATAGTATAAGTTGATTAAAATTCTATAATATTTCTACCAACTAAATTATTTACCATCAATCAAACTGAACTGTATTGAAAGATTTTTGACTAGAAATGTATTCAATAAATGGCACTGTAGTCAAATTATTTCTTATAAATGGAGTTATTAAATGGAGTCATTTGGTAAAATCACAAAAACATCGTAACTCGCTTAAAGTAAGGAACACTTCAATGGAGCACTTGCCTATTTACCAGCGAATAACCTACGCGTTCGACATACAAATTCTTTATAGAAATGTTTCCAAGAGGTGGTGCTGAAAGCTGAAATTATTTTCTTGAATATAACAATAATCTACTTAAGATCAGTTGGATGATATGAAGTAATACTCTATTTAATCGACTATCGAGTTTTTTCAGAATTTGGAAAGCGAAATTTAACGGTAAAATGGGTGTTAAAAAGAATCAGCTTACAGCACCACCTCTTGGCAACATTAATTAATGAAAATATTAATGGAGGTCTACTAAGCCTTTCACCTGATGTTCGCCGAAGAACTGAATACCAATTTCAAGCTTGAGTAAAAGAAAAAAAATAATTTTAGCAAATATCTCTCATGTTTTAACTCTAGATCTATCAAAATCCGTATCTTAATAAGTGTGATATATAGGACAAATATAGCCGAGATCTGTAGGCGTAGAGATTGAGAATTCTAATAAAATGTCGAGGTGAATTAGGTGAATATTTCTTCGGTATGCGAGACTAGTACGACCTGAGAGTTCACTAAAGTGTTGAAACCCAGATCAAAAAATATTATATAATCTATAAGCATGTTCTCAATGACACTATAAAGAGCAATTATATACTTAAAATTTTATAAATCTTCCCAAAAATAATTCAGTTTCCGAGTATTCAATAGCTTTACGGTGCGCCACGTCGTATACTTTACTATAAATTACTCTTAACTCACATCGTGAATACCACACGCTAGTAACGGTGCTATTTCTAGCACAACAATGTATGTGCGGAAATTGGTAATGTAAGTAATAACGGATTTAATTTAACGCATTCTTAACGCCATTCAACATTCAATGTCGTTTACCACACATTTCACAAGACCAACAAAGCAGCAAAACAACATACATAGCTGCAAAGCGGTTAACACCCGGATCATTGGCTTGTTTTGTTTATGTCATTAATAAATATTTTTTACAACTTACAACACACTCTCTTGTGTGCTTCACTGCTCGTTGTGCTGTTACAATTTATTTATTTTTCACAAATGTTTTGCCACGCACTTGTAATATTACACATTGTCGGTCGTGTGTGTTTGAGTATTTGTGTATGGTTGTGCGTGTATTGGTCATTAAAGTGCTATTTTCGCAGTATTACTCTTAGTCGGGTCGTTTACTGCTTATTTAATCCAATCCAAAAAGGGGATTGTGGAAAATTTATGAGTTTATTCAATTGAAAATTTTATCAAAAAAAAAAAAAAGTATTTCATATAAAGCGCTTTAATCCCATATTATCAACTTTCAACTCGTACGAAAATGTATAGTTTTATAATTTCAGTTTTTGCTTCAATAGTTTTGAAGCATGAATAGTGGAATAAATTGGAATTTATTTGAAATTGATTAAACTTTCTTTTGATAAAATGGCAATTTAGCTTACTTTTGCTTGGTCATGCGAATTAATTCTACTAATAATGACATAAACACTCTTTGATTGTCTTTACTTAGATATTACACCCAAAATGTATTTCCGAGAAAAACTTAAATGTTGGTTAAGCAATGCACTTTTCACTGCAGCACTATATAGAAATAGAAATTTACATAATAATTTTGGATGACAGTTATATATTTATACATTCATATGTAATTAATATGTTGTCATTGTAAAGATATGTATTAATAATTTGGTCAGTGAAAGCTCTGACAGCAATATTAAGTGGCGAAAAGTTGGAAGAATACTATAATTTTTATAATGAACAATAAAACTAATTTTGATTAAAAAATGTGAAAGCTCTGTTTGGGTATGTGAAAGCTTTATTAGGTTATAGAAAGCTTTGTGCAAACTGTGATATTGCAATGTTAAATGATCGCGGAAAATAATATACCGCATTTAATGCCAAACACAATGAACATTAAAATCGGAATCGGAAATGTAAAAATTCTGAATTGGATATGCGAAAGCTCTGTAAGAGTTTTGAAAAATTTTAAAATTAGATACTACCATCTGTTTACCACTCTCAATAACAATTATAATGAAATGATAATCGAATTTTGTTTACAGAAAAATTTTTAAGCTTTGTTTGATTATTGAAAGTTTTGTGGAAGCTCTGGTATCACAAAGTTGGAAGATTGCGTTAATCAATGCATCGCTATCAATAGCAACTATAATGGATAATAACATACATTTTGGAAAATATGGTGAAAGCTCTTGTTTGTCTTTTTTGTGCGAAAGCTCAGCATAAGTTCTGGTATAGAAAAGTTTAAAGAATACTCAAATTAGTGTATAGTCCCTTATAACAACTATATTGAGTAATAAAATCAAATTTTGAAAAAAAGGTGAAAACTCTTTTTCGATATTTGTAAGCTCTATTATTGAAAAGTTTAAAAATTACTATAATTGGTAAATCATCCTAGATAGCAAATATATAAAATCCAGTTTTAAAAAATAGTATATATTCCCATTAAAATAAAATTAAATCTTAATAGTAATTAATAAATAAATAAAATTTAATTAAATCTTAATAGTAATATTAAGGCCATTTATATAAACAAAATTGTAATTCGTGAATTCAAGTGCCTATATTTATAAAAATAATCTCAGATATATGTATTTGTATATTTTTACACGCAACATATGCTTGCTATCATTTTGAAAGTGGCTTTAAGTATTGTCAACATTAAAGCTACAAGGCACTCAACCGAATGTGGTACTCAACTTTCACTTATTCCCCAGATGCGCATACATATAAATAGAAAAAGAAGAAAAAAACATACATATATGTATTAATTTCATTGCTTACATTTCCCACAGAATTCGTGTTATTTTTTCGCTGTGCGTATCCATGCACACTATATAATCGCATCAGCACGGGTATTTTGGCACATTTATATAACTTTCGCAGTCTGTACATGCGGCCCGAAAACTCTAACCAACAGAAATTTGTTTATTTGGTTTAGCTTCGGTTTAATATTGCCAAGATCTTGTATGTACTGTAAGAATGTGTGGAGCTACAGGAAGTTACATTGGCTTTGTAACAATGTGAAGTACGCACACATAGACTTTTGATTAAACTGTGGTCTATGAGTATGGTAGTATGCACAAGTGAAAAATGGTTTAAGTAAGTGAAATTGTGGAAAGTTATCCTGCGTGGTCAATTTAAGAAGGCAATCGCTTGAGGTAAATGAAAACTATTTTTTGTAAATATTTTAAATAAAACAAGTAAGGAAGGGCTAAGTTCGGGTGTAACCGAACATTTTATACTCTCGCAATTTATTGATGTAATTTTATAAAGATAACACAAGTCGACCCATATATTTGGTATAAAGATCAATAGAATAACGAAAATCATCATAAATAGTATGTGGGGACTGAGGTAATTCCTAAACCGATTTCACTCGTTTTCACCACCAAGATACAATGTATCGAAGACTATACGCTCACTTAATTTAATATTACTTATAATTAGGTATATGGGATCTTGTGGAAGTTATGACCCGATTTTTACCATTTCAGGTACAGAGAGAAACTGTTATAAGAAAAAAATTCAGAGGGAATGAATTACATTAAAATATCTGAGGGATTTACCTATATTTTCGGTGAAAAATTAACCTTAGGCACTGAGTTCTTCATGTTCGATATCAGGGGCCTTGAAAAGTCATGGTCCGATTTTGACAATTTTTCCACAAGTGATGTGTAAAGTTTTATTCCGCTAGCTTCATTGGTTCCTTAGGAATACATTATGAAGTGAACGAATCAGATGGAATTCAAAATTGAGTTATATGGGAAGTAGATGTAGTTGTGAACCGATTACGCCCATATTCCACCATCATCAGGGTGTCAAGAAAGTGTTATATACCGAATTTCATTGAAATCGGTCGAATAGTTCTTGAGATATGGTTTTTGACCCATAAGTGGGCGACGCCACGCCCATTTTCCATTTTGTAAAAAAATCTCAGTGGAACTTCCTTCTGCCATTTCTTATGTAAAATTTGGCGTTTCTGACGTTTTTCGTTAGGTAACTCCCTCCCACTTTTAGTAATTCCTAACCTTTGTATGGGAGGTGGGCGTGGTTATTATCCGATTTCTTTCATTTTTGGACTGTATAAGGAAATGGCTAAAAGAAACGACTGCAGAAAGTTTGGCTTATATAGCTTTATTGGTTTCCGAGTTATATACAAAAAAAACTTATTTGGGGGCAAGGTCACGCCCACATTTCCAAAAAAATTACATCCAAATGTGCCCCTCCCTAATGGGATACTATGTTCCAAATTTCATTTTCATAACTTTATTTATGGCTTAGTTATGACACTGTATAGGTTTTCGGTTTCCTCCATTTTGTGGGCGTGGCAGTGGACCGATTTTGCCCATTTTCGAAAGCAACCTCCTCAGGGTGCCAAGGAACATGTGTTCCTAGTTTCATTAAGATATCTTAATATTTACTCAAGTTATCGCTTGCACGGACAGACGGACAGACGGACAGACGGACGGACGGACAGACGGACGGACAGACGGACGGACAGACATCCGGATTTCAAATCTACTCGTCATCCTGATCTTTTATGTATATATAACCCCATATCTAACTCTTATATTTCTTGGTGACACAAACAACCGTTATGTGAACAAAACTATTATACTCTGTGCAACAGGTTGCGAGAGTATAAAACAAATTGCTATTTCTAATTTAGCTATACTTTATCGGTTTGCATCAACATTATATCATTTCATCATATTCTTCGCTTCCACTCTCTGCAAGCAACAGAGACTTCTACAGTCAACCACTTGGCTTCTGTTCGTTGACATTATTGTCATTTTTATTGTTTCCACGCAGCGCCGTGCTGTCATTTCAGCTGAATGCTTCCGGCCATGTTATAGACAACCACAAAACTGAATTTTGCTGTATTCTGCATTTTAATGGACTTTTGTATTAGCTCTGTCCATAGCTTTAAGCATATTTTTTTTTTTGTAATTTTGATTGAAAAAAGCTTAAATGGCTAATAAAAAAGTTATTAAAATGCTTATACAAGCATCGATAATATGCAAATTACCATTTAATTAAAAGCACATTACAAAGTAATTGCTCTAATTATCGTCACACGCTAAAAAATTGTTTACGTATGCAAATGTGGAAGTAGGAAGGTATATATTAAGTATGTTTAAATTTAAAATCCGTATATTAAAGCCGGATTCGATGTTTATTAAATCATAATTTCATGAAATAAGTACTACTCATGATTAACTGTATTTGGAAGCACCGCACTTATCATAACATCTGATTGATTTGCTGTATGTTTGGCACTACATTAATTTATGCGACGCCATAGTACGCCTATTCATATCTTTCACAAAAACAAATTAACAGCAAAAAATTGAGGAAAAGATTTAGAAGAGTAATCCGACTCCTATGCGGAGCATTCCCAGTTTCAAGTCCGCTGATATAGGCCGGCACGACCGTAAACTGATGTGGACCTAACAGTAGCTATTAAAAAAGCTGGACTGAGTTTATGCCTTGATGAACCAATTTTTATAACTTCTGTAGAAAGAAAGAAATATCTTATATACACTTTTGTAGGAGGTACAGATGAAACTGAATGGATCTTGATTTTCTTAAAGGAAACAGAGGCTTCTATAAGAGTGTACAGCTACTGGCGTATGCCGATGATATTGATATCATTGGAAACAACACCCGCGCCGTGAGTTCTTCTTTTTCCAGCAATAACAATGTAAGCCTGGAAATCCAAAGCAGAATCACTCTTGCCAACAGGTGCTACTATGGACTAAGTAGGCAATTGAAAAGTAAAGTCCTCTCTAGACGAACAAAAACCAAACTCTACAAGTCTCTCATCATTCCCGTCCTACTTTACGGTGCAGAAGCGTGGACGATGTCAACATCCGATGCACTAGGAGTTTTCGAGAGAAAGGTTTTGCGGAAGATTTATGGTCCCTTAAACATTGGCAACGGCGAATACCGCAGACGATGGAACGATGAGCTGTATGTGTTATTCGACGACATAGACATAGTCCAGCGAATAAAAAGACAGCGGCTACGCTGGCTAGGTCATGTTGTTCGAATGTATGAAAGTGCTCCAGCTCTGAAAGTATTCGATGCAGTACCCGCTGTTGGAAGCCGATGAAGAGGGAGACCTCCACTCCGATGGAAGGACCAGGTGGAGAGGGACCTGGCTTCACTTGGTATAACCAATTGGCGCCAAACTGCCAGAAGGGGGAAACGTGGCTCGCTGTTTTGGACTCGGCTATAACCGCGTAAGCGGTGTCTACGCCAGTCAAGAAGAAGAAGAAACAGACCAAAGTTCCACTTGATGGACAAGAGGGAAAGCCCTCTGTCCAGATAAAGAGGTTACGTCGTTGGAGAGGAGCTGGATTGGATGATTCAGTTCGGGATTTTGTATTTTGTGTGGGGAACAAAAATTAGGATTTGATTTGGAGCTTATAAACCAGAATAGGGTTACCGGACGGCATAAAGATGGAACAGATATTTGATTCGGTAAAGAGGGTCAACACCATCGTTTCGAAAGCAAAGAGAAACCACTAAATACCGGAGATAAGTTTAGATTAAACTAACAGAAATGTTCCCTAGCATCTGAATTATCCATACTGACCTATCCTGTAGTATATTTCAGGAACATAAATAACAGACATTAAACCGCCAACTCTTTAACCTAATAAGCATGCTGCCGAGTATATTTACCGGTAAAATAATTACTACCACTGGGACTAAATAAGCAGGGATTTACACGTTCTTATGCCGCTATAAAAAGTTTAACATTTGTCTAAATTGTTTATAGAATAATAAACAAACGTATTAACACTCGGCAATAAAAACAAAGAAATTTGAAATTTTTTAAAAAATTTACGAAAAATATCATATCACTGTTGTACTAAACAATGGTCCAGGTGTTTTGCTAACGTGAACACCTGTGCCTTGCGAAGCATGAGATCCACTGAGCATATATTTTAGTATTCTAAGACACAGGGCGTGTGTGTAGTTTTTAACGAAGCAGCTGCCATGGCATAAACATACAATTATTTGTTTACATATTTTCGGTTTTTTTATGCTTACAGCTTAATTGGAGAAAACAGGTATGCTGCTTTCAGTTGTAGTGCTTTTTGTTGTAAATAAAATTCGCACACCTTAATTTTGAAAAAGTGAATGAAATTCTTTTGCTATAATCGGAAAATCATTGATTGATCTTGTTTCACTTTTTATTATTTTGAGAGTAAAATTATTTGGTTAGTGTTTATGTTAATTTCGTTTGAAAAAGGTTTAGAATTAGTTTAAAGTAGGAAGTATTATATATGCAGGTTTTGTTGCCATTATAAGCTTTTGATACTTAGTAATTTGAAAATACTTTCACATGACATTCAGTTTAATGCAATTATGCGTAACTTCCATTCAAATATTTATTATGCTGATTTACACTTTAGTCACGATTCAATAATTATGCTAATAAAATAGTGTTTAACATTTGTAAATATTGAAGTACGAGGATAATTTGAAGAGTCATTGAGTTTTGAAAATCATATATGATCCCTTAAGAGGACTTTGTTAAATTTTAAGTTATGTTTCACTAATAAATAGTTAGGGGTTTCTACTATATATTTTGAATATGACAAAGAAACTTGAACAAATAGATCCCGAATCAAATCAAAGAACACTGAGGGATACTATGACAACTGTAGTAAGATAGTAATACAATGGAAATGTCGATAGAATCTGGGAGAAATTTGGACAGACTAACACTTTTACACTTCTAAGGCTAGTTCCAATTTTGTTGCTGACGAAAGTCTGGCAACATCCGGATTATACATATTTTTTTGAAAAACAAAAAACTTTTTTTCAAGAACTAGGTTTAATGTTGTTCAAGCTCAATCCGATGAAGTCTTCACAATATGAAGCCTTTACAAACAAGTAAGGAAGGGCTAAGTTCGGGTGTCACCGAACATTTTATACTCTCGCAATTTATTTCTTTCAATTTATTAATATAACAAACAATTTGACTCACATATTCGGCATATATATGGTATAAAGTCCATTGAAAGTTTGAAACCCCTAATACTAGGTATATAGGAGATAGATGAGGTTATGACCCGATTTCACTCATTGTTGACACGGAGACATATTATTTGAAGAAACATATTCCCTCAAAATTTCTTCAAAATATCTAAGAGACTTAACTATAATTTCGGTAAAAAATTTGTTAGAAGTACTGAAGTCCTCATATTTGATATATAGGGTCTTGAAAACGTATGGACCGATTTTAAGAAGGGTGATGGCACTCTTTAAATATAGTATTTCAGCGAAGTTCTGTTCCGATATCTTCCCTAATACTAACTTTATATATTGTAAAGTAAACTATTCAGACCGATTTCAGAGTTCTGGTATATGGGTAGTAAGCGTGGTTGTGAACCGTTTTAGACTATTTTCACAACATATCATTGGGAAGGTAGGAAGATATTATGAAGATATTATGAAGATAAGATTTTATTGAAATTGGTTGAGTAGCTTCGGAGATATGGTTTTTGACCCATAAGTGGGCGGAACCACGCCCATTTAAAATTTTGTATATCATTTTGAGTGCAGCTCTTCTGTACCATCTCTATAATGAAATTTAAGGTTTCTGTTGGTTTTCCTTACTGAATTAAAGCATTTTTAGTAGTTTTCAACATAACCTTTGTATGGGAGGTGGGCGTGATTATAATCCGATTTCCTCAATTTTTGTACTGTATAAGGTAGTACCTAAAATATACGGTTCTAGAAAGTTTCATTGATATAGCTTTAGTAGTTTGCGAGATATGTACAGAAAACTTAGTAAGGGGCGGGGCCACGCCCACTTCCCCAAAAAAATTACATACACATATACCCTTTCATAGTGCGATCCTTCATACCAAATCTTACTTTCATAGCTTTATTTATAACGGGTGATTTTTTTGAGGTTAGGATTTTCATGCATTAGTATTTGACAGATCACGTGGGATTTCAGACATGGTGTCAAAGAGAAAGATGCTCAGTATGCTTTGACATTTCATCATGAATAGACTTACTAACGAGCAACGCTTGCAAATCATTGAATTTTATTACCAAAATCAGTGTTCGGTTCGAAATGTGTTTATCGACAAATTTTGTTCAGCGATGAGGCTCATTTCTGGTTGAATGGCTACGTAAATAAGCAAAATTGCCGCATTTGGGGTGAAGAGCAACCAGAAGCCGTTCAAGAACTGCCCATGCATCCCGAAAAATGCACTGTTTGGTGTGGTTTGTACGCTGGTGGAATCATTGGACCGTATTTTTTCAAAGATGCTGTTGGACGCAACGTTACGGTGAATGGCGATCGCTATCGTTCGATGCTAACAAACTTTTTGTTGCCAAAAATGGAAGAACTGAACTTGGTTGACATGTGGTTTCAACAAGATGGCGCTACATGCCACACAGCTCGCGATTCTATGGCCATTTTGAGGGAAAACTTCGGAGAACAATTCATCTCAAGAAATGGACCCGTAAGTTGGCCACCAAGATCATGCGATTTAACGCCTTTAGACTATTTTTTGTGGGGCTACGTCAAGTCTAAAGTCTACAGAAATAAGCCAGCAACTATTCCAGCTTTGGAAGACAACATTTCCGAAGAAATTCGGGCTATTCCGGCCGAAATGCTCGAAAAAGTTGCCCAAAATTGGACTTTCCGAATGGACCACCTAAGACGCAGCCGCGGTCAACATTTAAATGAAATTATCTTCAAAAAGTAAATGTCATGAACCAATCTAACGTTTCAAATAAAGAACCGATGAGATTTTGCAAATTTTATGCGTTTTTTTTTTTTTTAAAGTTATCAAGCTCTTAAAAAATCACCCTTTAGCTTAGTTATGGCACTTTATGTGTATTCGGTTTTCGACATTTTGTGGGCGTGGCAGTGGTCCGATTACGCCGTCTTCGAACTTAACGTTCTTATGGTGCCAAAAAAATACGTATTCCAAGTTTCATCAAGATATCTAAATTTTTACTCAAGTTACAGCTTGCACGGACGGACAGACAGATATCCGGATTTGAACTTTACTCGTCACCCTGATCATTTTGATATATATAACCCTATATCTAACTCGTTTAGTTTTAGGTCTTACAACCAACCGTTATGTGGACAAAACTATAATACTCTCGTAACAACTTTGTTACGAGAGTATAAAGAGTTAAAGAATGATCACTTTGCAGCCTAAAAAACACTAACGATTAAATTTTAGACTGTTTCGACGAAAGAGTACTACTACGTTATACCTCAGGACTGAATGTAATGATTTCCCTTTATGTGTTTTAGTGGAATTATTATGAATAATTAGAGAAAGACGCCATTATTTTGAAAATTTCTATGAACTATAAGTATCCACCCCTGTTTTTTTTTTCAATAAATTGCAATTACAAAACGCATTGTCTTATCAAATTATGCGAATACTCTCGTATTCATTTTCGTTTGCAAAATAAAATGCAAATTTTCGTAATTGTTAGCTCAACTATTGTACTGTTATCACAGCTGGATAACAATCACAAATGAAACGGAGCAAATACGCTAATTGTATTACTATAATAGAAAAACCCAAACATGCCTATATACATATAAATAAACATCATATGTATATTACTTTAGGAAAACCTAAGCCAACATGGAAAATAACTAAGTTTTAAGCGAAACAGTGCAGGTACTAGATCTTAACCAGTTGGAAATGTGTTTTTGTAAGGAAGGATATTGACAGCTGTTAGTTACAAATCACTACTTCACTATAGTATTAGGATTTTTTTATTTAATAATTAAATTCATGACAACTAAGCTCGACTGAAATATTAAGTTATTTCTTTTTTGTTTAGTATAACAAATCAAATTAATAATATAATTAATAATAAAATTGTGTTGATCAACTAAAAAATGTCCGTATCACCTAACGCTCAAATTTAATTAAATATTCTCACACAGAGTAGACAGTTTAGTACTCAAGGTCATCACATGACTCACTACAGGTTAAAGTTGCACACTCACACATGCGAATTGAACTGTGTAACAAATATTATTGGCGAAATTTTCGCTAAATTGTTGTTTTTGCTAAAAGCCAAAACTAGAAAATAACCATTTAGGCAAATTGAATTGCGTCACCAACAACAAAACTAAAATTTTTTACTTGATAAATGAATTTCGATGTGCCAAAATCACAAACTCATTCATCCGGTAAATGTTTTTTTGAGTTCCTCTTGTTGTTATTGAAAATAATATGATTTTGTGTATATTTTAGTATAAATACAGAATACAATACGCGTAATTTAGGGTAAATTTTATACAAAAGCAACCTGCGCTTTTTTCAATAGAGTTAGATAGAGATAGATATAATTCTTTTGTTAGTTGCCCTGGTTAAACATGAATTCACTTTAATTTTGGTATTTTCAGCTGAAAAAATAATATAAATTTAACAGAAATTTCCATTAAAAGGGAGGAAAAATCAAAAATAAATAAATTTGTTGCATATTTCAAGGCGTTATACATGATTTTTGCGCTCTGTAATTCTTTGAATGATTTGTGGTATGTTTTCGTCTGAATATAATCTCCGTAAAAATATTCGATGTGTATTCTCTCGAATATGGCGACCCAATAAAAACTTTACGTATGACTTTAAATCAAGTTTTTAAAGATATAATATATCTTTCTGGAGACCATTTAGGCTTTTCACTTAAACAATTTCATTACATAATAAATAGAAATTGCATAAATGCACCCATTTGTATGCGGTTTTACATTAATTACTTAAACTTATGCAAATAACACCTGTATATGCGTCAGCAGTAAAACGGTTAAGTTTTATTGATACGGGTTATCATACCATTATAATCGCAACCTAATGGAACATATGTAAGCATGAAGCAATTAAAATAAGTCCACATGAATAAATAGCTACTTTATTGGTATATACTTTTTGTATAAATGCAAATGCGGGCGTAACTGATTTATGGCAACCGCAAGTTGTGGGCGAAACCTTAATGGTTTTATTGGTTAATTACAAATATGTAAACTTTTATGTATTTTCAATTGACTTGAATGCCACAGTTCGATTTCATTGGCAATATGCAATAAACATTTGCACTCATTATGTGGGCGTACAGTTGCGTGTAAAATTTATTACTTTAATAAGAATATAATGTGATTTATTTTGTAGTTGCTAAATTTAATTAAAAGTTGCTGAAACTAAACGAGTTAGATATAGGGTTATATCCTTCTGTCCGTGCAACGGATAACTTGAGTAAAAATTGAGATATCTTAACGAAATTTGGAACACGTATTCCTTGCCACCCTGAGGAGGTTGCTTTCACAGATGGGCAAAATCGGACCATTGCCACGCCCACAAAATGGCGAAAACCAAAAACCTATAAAGTGTCATAACTAAGCCATAAATACTACTAACTACTACTAAGCCATAAATAAAGTTATAAAAGTAAAATTTGGAATAATGGATCGCACTAGGAAGGGGCATATTTGGATGTAAATTTTTTGGGGAAGTGTTCGTGGCCCCGCCCTCTAATCGGTTATTTGTATATATCTCGCAAACCAATAAAGCTATATAAACTTTAAACTTTCTACAGTCGGTTCTCTTACGTACCCCACCACACACCATGAAAATAGGTGAAATCTATACTAATATTATAAAGCTGAAGAGTTTGTTTGTTTGTTTGAACGCGCTAATCTCCGAAACTACTGGTTCGAATTGAATAATTCTTTTTGTGTTGGATAGTCCATTTATCGAGGAAGGCTATAGGCTACATAGCATCAGGAGCGAAGAAACAGTGGTAAATGTGTAAAAAACGGGGGAAATTATTTATCTTTGAGGGCTTCCATTCCTTGCGCTGCGAAAGCGGTTCAAGATTAGATACGCTAAGGATCGAGAACGGTTGGACCATTCTTGATGAAAGGTTCAGAGGTTGTTCGTTGTGGATCTTGGAAGGTTTAGTCGGAAAATTGTAAAATTCCAAAAAGTGACTTTTTTCCATAAATTTTTTTTCAATCTATCTATAAAAAAACAATTCGCAAAAGTCGGAAATTGGCAAGTGGCAACAGAGAATTCAGAATTGCAAATGAACGGTGACATCTACAATGCAGCATTGAAATTCATATCATATGCTATCACCAAATCGTCAAATTAGAGATGTACTGAATCGTGCATACGACAGAATAACTTTGGAACAACAAGTATAATTGATTTTGGCAATAATACGATCTCAAAATGGCATTAAGTTTGCTCTCGCATCTACTGGAATTGCAGCAACGCTACTTGAATTTCGACACTGTAGCTTCAGTTAAACATGCAAATCTATGAAACATCTATGAGATGAGCGCAATTTTCTAGAAGCACTTGACAGAACAATGAAAGATCTGTGAAATAATAATCGTCGCTTTGGTGGCGTAATGATACTGTTATTGACAAACACATTCTGTTATTTCGAAATCAACAACGGCGGAGGAATTGAACGCAGGTCTCAAGTCATCGAACTTGTGGCGGCACGCGAAAACCATATGATTGACCATGAATATGTGGGAGTTTCTTCAACAGGAAAGCACCGCAGAAGATCTGCAAAGAACTGGGCAAATTCTGGTTAATACTTCTAATGGTTTGATATCAATCCGAACATTAGCCAAATTTATCGTAACTACGATTGGTTGAGTGCACGCAGATTTTTAACTGCCAAAAATACCAATGTCGATGATTTAATCTATACGACTTAAAGTCAACTTCCGAGAGATTTCTGTTCATACACATCGATCGATCATGTTGAAAATGAAGACGAAGCTGTGAATTATCCAGTGAAATTTCTAAATTCTTTGTCATTATAATGCTTTGTCATTTATTATGCTTCGCAATCTTCAAGCAATGTAATGTAATGTAATAGTTGCAAGAATTTTTTAAAGGGACTTTCAAGGGGGCAGAATGCTTGATTCCACGAATTTCTTTGAGTTCCAACAATTTGCCATTTCAGTTCAAACGTATTCAGTTTCCACTGAGACTTGCATTTGAGATAACATTCAACAGGTCTCAAAGACAGTCGCTGGAGGTATGTGGCAGAAATTTCATTCACGAGTTGAAAAATCATCTTCTCTGTATATTAACGCACCGGAACAGAAAACAAAAAATGTTGTTTATTAAACTGAGTTACATTGAAAAAAAATTTAGAAAAATCGCAAATATATGTTTTCCAACACTATACAAATTCAACTTTGTTTTCAAAACAAAAAATTTCACGCAGTGCAACGACTGCGGAGTCAGCTAGTCGGATAATAACCACGCCCACCTCCCATACAAAGGTTAGGTTGAAAATTACTAAAAATGAGTTAACTCGTTAACGAAAAACGTCAGAAACACTAAATTTTACAGAAGAAATAGCAGTGTAGCTTCCATTCAGATTTTTTACAAAATGGAAAATGGAAGTGGCATCGCCCACTTATGGGTCAAAAACCATATTTCAGGAACTACTTGACAGATTTCAATGAAATTCGGTACATAATATTTTCTTGAAATCGGTTCACAACCACGACTCAATTTTGAATTCCATCTGATTCCTTCACCTTATAATGTATACATAAAGAACCAATGAAGATAGCGGAATAAAACTTTATACAAATAGTGCATATCATATCTGGCTTCACTTGTGAAAACATTGTCGAAAACGGACTATAACTGTTCAAGGCCCCAGATATCGAACATGTTGAACTCAGGCCTAAGGGTAAATTTTAACCAAAAATATGGGTAAATCTCTCAAATAATTTAATGTAATTCAGAGGAAATTGTTTTCTTCTAATAGTGTGTCTCTTTTCCAAAAATTATTAAAATCGGGTTATATCATCTCTTAGCTCCCATATACCTAATTTTAGGTTTTTCAAAAATATCTTCTCCCAGCTCCCATATAGGTTATAGGTTTTTAAAAAATACGGTGGACTTTATTCCGCATATATGTATTGGTTAATATGTGAGATATCTTAGCAAAATTAAGTGAGCGTACATTGGATATAGTGTACCTTGCTGGTGAAAATGAATGAAATTGATTCAGGTATTACCTCAGCCCTCATATACTATATATGCTGATTTTCGTTACTGTATTAAACTTTATGCCAAATTTATGGGTAAATTTGTGTGTTATGTAAATACAATTTCTTTAATAAATTTTGAGAGTACAAAATGTTCAGTTGCACCGAACTTAGCCTTTCCTTACTTGTTGTTTTTGCTTTTCATAAGAAGTTGATAAATTTCATCAGCTAATTGCTATTTTATTATTTATTTCCATGGACAACAACTCTCAAAGTAGCATTGCATTTTCAAGTCGATTAAAAGTTAATGTAGAAAAATTCGATATTTATTTTATATTGTAAATAAATCTAAATCAGTGCTTTAAGGCTATAAAGCTTTTTAAAATAATTATGGCGTGGTATATGTATATGTCATAATATGCAGTGTAATAAATAAAAAAAAATGCAAATCTTGTTCTTTTTTTAAATACATCTTAATTGATATTAATTTAAATATTAGTTTAATTAAGTAAAAGATATTTTTAATGAAATATTGAAGTAGATTATATATTTCAAACGATTAACGATTTTATTAAAATATTCTTTCATTTTTGATTTTCTGAAGATCTTCAGTAACTAATGTGCCATTTTATTGCCCCACACTGCATTTTTTGCAAGTAATTACTATTTACACTGTATATGGTAATGTTGCAAATATTAAATGAATATATTTTTAACCAGAATTCATTTTTAAATTGACTGTATTGTATAATTAATTAAATACGCATTGATTGTGGACTGATTGCAATTAAAATATTAAATGCCGAAATGTTGTGAAAATAATTTATGCACTTTATTTTATATATGACAGATTAAATCGAAGTATTTATAGATGGAAATAAGAGCAAAAAATACGTTTTTATTAAAAATGCAATAAATTATAAGCTTGTACTAAAAACTCACATAAATAAAGCTGGACAGTAAGAATTATTTTTAATTATTTTTTAACGTTTACGGTTTTATTTTAAATGATGCTTTGTTCATACATTTAAGTATTTGATCATTTAAAATTACAAACCTTAATTTTTAGAATAAAATAATATTATGAAAAATTATGTATTAAATATATTATGATTTTGAGTATAATCACAGTAGTATCAATACATTTTTACTAACCTTATTTAAAGAATCCATAGCGGCCATTCGTGGAGAGCTGGATAAAATAGAGAAAATATAGTTTGATAATAAAAATATTTATAATTTTTTGTACTAAATAAATTTTGTTCAAAATTATTTACAATGAATGATTTGTCATGTTTTTACTAATTCTTGGAGACAATATTTTTTTCTATATAAGCATAATTTTTAGTACAAAAAACCTTTAAAAAATCAAGTCAAGATATAGATATAGTGTATAACATGTTAACATTTTAATATACATATGTGTATATATATTCCTATAATTCATCCTTATATCCACACGAAAGGGTGACTCGCCAAAATCCACTAAATAAACTCATAACCTTCTACAAACCATTTGACACTGTCAACTTTGTACAAATTGCATTGCAGTGATTGATTTCCGCACAAAGCAACTGACAGCAAGTGAATGAAAAATGCGCAAATCATCATGAAAAGTATTTCAAACACTATGAAATAGACGTACTATCAAGGCAATATTGGGCATTATATTAAAACAGATATTTTTTATAAATTTACATATGCATATATGACTACAATAATTTGAAAACAATTTAAATGCTTATTATTTGCAATAATCAACTGCAAACTACATAAGCACTTGTTCAATCGCGAATAAACGCATTTGCATGCCACTGCGTATGAGTAACTTTTTTTGCAAATTAAAAAACTTATTATTTCTTTTTATAATACTATGAAGTGCTGTAAGAGTTTCTTATATATTCTTTCCTGCACTTATTTAACTGTAGAACACACATACATAGGTATATACGTGTAGTCATATAAGTTTATGGTTATAAGACAGTTCCAGACTTGTTTGCACATTTAGTAGAATTAAATTTGTTTTTATGACTACCTGCAATTTTTTCTATTATTGAATTGCTTAATGAAACCATAATCGACACAGTTTATGATATGAAAGTGTTCTTTAAGTAGAAATGATGATTTAACAACATATTAGGTTACTCATACGCCTCGGCATGCAGCCGTCATGCAGTCAATATAGTTCCAGCCGTATTATAAAACCCTCTATATGCAAACTAGAACTGGTTAACAGTTCTTTGACTACTCTGTTGTGCTAAAATTACATTTAGTGTACCTATCTATTTGTCTATATGTATTAGAAACACAGCCAATTGCCAATTGTTTATCAAATAATGAAGTGAAATAATAAACAATTGCCACCGTATTTTGTTTGTTTGGCTTTTCAGTGCACAAAGAGCTTTTCTATACGCTATTTATTGTTCCTGCCGCTTAGCATCCGTGCGTAACTTTGCACAACAGGTACAAACAAACAACAACAGCAGTGAATGAAGTGCAAACGACAAAGCGACACACTTGACAGAGTAAACAATCGGTCCAAAATGTTTATTGCGCGCGAAAGTAGGTGTGTGCGAATGGGTGTGGGCGTACAATTGAACTGACGAAATTGCGTTTTAGTTGAGTACAGACGAACATATAATATGCATAATTAGTACACAGTCGCTGAGAAAGTGCGAATAACACAAATTTACAACACTCAAAGATTTAACAATTGACTAATTAATTTGCAGCAGATCATTTGCGCATTAAGTGGTAATTTAATATGAATGGGTTCTATCAGAGAGTTATGTGATTTCTTGAAAGACTCTCACATTCAATGAAAGCAATAAAGCACAGAAATTATCACACTTCAAAGCATGGTTCAAAGAAAGGACCACTTAATAAGGTGAAAAATTCGTCAAAAAGAGATTCGTCAAATAGAAATAGAGATAGAGATAGAGATAGAGATAGAGATAGAGATAGAGATAGAGATAGAGATAGAGATAGAGATAGAGATAGAGATAGAGATAGAGATAGAGATAGAGATAGAGATAGAGATAGAGATAGAGATAGAGATAGAGATAGAGATAGAGATAGAGATAGAGATAGAGATAGAGATAGAGATAGAGATAGAGATAGAGACAGAGATAGAGATAGAGATAGAGATAGAGATAGAGATAGAGATAGAGATAGAGATAGAGATAGAGATAGAGATAGAGATAGAGATAGAGATAGAGATAGAGATAGAGATAGAGATAGAGATAGAGATAGAGATAGAGATAGAGATAGAGATAGAGATAGAGATAGAGATAGAGATAGAGATAGAGATAGAGATAGAGATAGAGATAGAGATAGAGATAGAGATAGAGATAGAGATAGAGATAGAGATAGAGATAGAGATAGAGATAGAGATAGAGATAGAGATAGAGATAGAGATAGAGATAGAGATAGAGATAGAGATAGAGATAGAGATAGAGATAGAGATAGAGATAGAGATAGAGATAGAGATAGAGATAGAGATAGAGATAGAGATAGAGATAGAGATAGAGATAGAGATAGAGATAGAGATAGAGATAGAGATAGAGATAGAGATAGAGATAGAGATAGAGATAGAGATAGAGATAGAGATAGAGATAGAGATAGAGATAGAGATAGAGATAGAGATAGAGATAGAGATAGAGATAGAGATAGAGATAGAGATAGAGATAGAGATAGAGATAGAGATAGAGATAGAGATAGAGATAGAGATAGAGATAGAGAGATTGGAAAATGGGAAGCATCCAAGAGGAGAGTTATAGACATAATTACAGATAAATAAAACTTGCTATAAATACTTGCTATATATTCCTTAGAAAGTACTTCAATGTTTTGGATATTGCAAAATGGGTCCCATAACACAGTGAACTATATAAGATATGTGCATATATGGTAACATAAGCTTAAAGTTAATGTAAGTAAGGACGATCTGAATGCAAATTATTAAAGCTACATGTCATAGAAGAAAATTTTGAAGCGTACGAGTCAAAGATTCAAGATTCAAAGATGCAACTACGTGCCACTAATACATACATACATTCAGATACGAAAGGCATATGTATATGCCTAAACAAGTACTCTGCTACCATACTTGTTGTTTACTGACATTTTTGTTTTCATTGCTGATGAGCCCTACCAGCCATATGAACTTTAGCTTTTGTTTTTGACATATTTGTGTCAATTTTCCTTATTTAACGTTGCACACATATACAAACAAGTTACCATAATATTTTGCTATGGGCACACATGTTTTCGTAGTGTTAATGGTCTATTTTGCACTAAGGCCTTTTTCGAAAATATTTGTAAAATAATGTGTTTTTTTTTTATTTTTTAGGTGCGTGTGTAGCTTGTTTTAAGTGGTTGTGTTTTTGCTTTTATCGAGGCGATCCATCAATAAATGTCAACATTCGAGGTTCAACAAAAAATCCTATTAAAATGCATAGATAAGCTACTAGCTACGGCGTAGAAATATATATATATATATATATATAGACTAAATGTATGTTAGAATGTAAGTATGTGTGCTCCTACATTTGTATTTGTTGTTACATTCGATATATGCATTAGTTACTTTACTTATTGGGCCTTTTGCTTTTATCAATCAACAATATTTATATTGCCTCCATTTTTAGTTGTTTTTGTTATGGTTGTGTAGCATGTGCCGGTCCGCATCGTTAAAACGTTGAGAGGTTAAGAGCCAACACCAACTAATTGGTAGCAACCGGTTTAATGCATTTTGAGTGGTTGGATTAAATGCCGGTTGGTAGTCCACTACAAATTGAATTATGACTGACGAGGAATGGTGAAGCGTCTGTGTTTTAATGGCGCCATTATAAAAATGCATTGGATTAAGCTATAAATTGTCGGATCTTTCTGGTGTGAAGCTATGGATTTACATATAAGTACTATGTGTGCTTTTTTTGCAATTTAATAAAAGTTGAAAGTAAACAAATTGCAAAGCGCCTATTTATATGCTTCATTAAACATTCATATTGGCATAGCAGAGAGCTTTTTATTATTATTTTTTAGTTTTTCGTAAGATAATCTCATGAATGGTGAGGGAGTACTGTGTAGATATTTGTTGTCGAACACATAAAATAGCTCGATGAAATGTACTCCATGTAGTGTGTATAAGTATGACTGATTATTTTAATTTATTAAATTTATTTTCATTCAAAATTAAAATACCCTTGTTTCAGCCTTTATAGTTAATCGAATTCTTAATAGTAACCAACAAATGATGAAAATAACTTAGGAGCTTTCGTTAAAAAAAAATCAAAAGCTTTTTTGAGCTTTGAAAATAGTTGTCGGAGGGCTACTAACAATTGAAAGCAATTTCGCAGCATTAATTTCTCCAAGTCTGGTGGAAAGCATATAGCTTTTTAATCAATACTATAAAAGCCAAAATTATAATAGAATATTCCACAACAAATTCATTATATGAAAACAACTTAGAAGCTTAACTTAGCTCGAATTTAAAAGCTTTTTTAAGCTTTAAAAATATTCGTCGAACGGGAACCGCTAAATCACTTTCACGACTGGAATTTCAAACAATTTGGAAGTTTTGTTCTAAAACTGGTTAAGAGCACGGAGCCTTCTAAGCAACTCTATAAAGCTCCATATACTTATATATAGGACAGATATATACCTAATGTTAACACTCCTCTTCCGAAATGATTATAGAAAATCTCAAAACATATTCATTATATGAAAATAACTTAGGAGCTTTCGGTCAAATTTAAAAGCTTTTATTTTGAGCTTTGGAAATATTCGTCGACGGGCAACTACTAAATCACACTTCCGAAATGATTACAGCTAATTTCAAAACATATTCATTATATGAAAGTAACTGATGAGCTTTGAGTGAAATTTAAAAGTTGTTTTTATCTCCCGAAAGGATTATAGAAAATTCCAGAACATGTTCCAAAAAAAAATCCACACTCTATCGTTAGGTCTAAAAAACATTACAAAATATAAAGTTTTCAGGTTTATAACCGATCTCAAAGGTTTTAGCATACATCGATATTGTAAACAAACTTCTAGTCTATCACTAAATAGACCATCTATCACTCTACTAGACTCTATAAACAATGTCATTACAAAAGCTTATTAGTCAAGAACAATTGCAAAGCAATTTTTGAGGTTATAATATTTGAAAATTTATTCTCTTGACATCACCCGTATCACAATATCACAAACTCGTGACTTCTTTAAATGAATAAAATAAAATATAAATGTCACTGTAACCACATGAGATCGCCAAGCACACGAGTGCAAAATCTACGTGTAGAATACACTCGTATTTACAGTTAAAACTTAGCACACAGATGCTGTGTTAAAACTATACAAATGAAACGAAGCACTTAAATAATAGTAGAGACAAGCACATTTTATTGTCTATAAAACATTTAACATTTATTTCTTGCACATAGACTAAAAACTTACTTTATATACACACTCAACTTTCATTAAAAAATTATATATTTTGTTCTTACGAAGTGCATACTTGTAGTGAAGTCAGAACGTGCTTTTCCTTCAAGGCAATTGTGGTTGCGCATTTGTATGATACCAGTTTCGACCACGTGATTGCCTGCTGCCAACGCACGGTTAAGACGCAATAACAGCTGCTTTCGATTGTAGCGATTGTGTTGGCAAAGTCAGAAAGATAGACAAAACAGCATTAACAACAGCCAGACTAACGCTACATACGAAGGAATACTAAGAACGTGCAACGCGAAGAATAGCAAAAGATGCATGCGTGACAGCACGTCTGAGCGCATAATTTGAGAAGCGAGCTTTTGTCCCTTGTGAACTACACACGTTCGTAGAAATGTGTGTTAAATTGTAATGCGCATGGTGGTAAAGTAGTTGCGTGCTATTCGTTTTTGCTTTTATGCAGTTACATTTTTCGGTTTTATGCGAGGTCATTGTGGGCGAATCCCTTTTTTGACTGCAATTCAATTAAAAAAAAAGTGTTAAAAGCTCTATGGCTTAAGTTGAAAGTTCGATGTTAGCAAAGCCCGATAACGTTTTGTAATATGTAAAATGGTTGTTGTAGAGTCTATGTAGATTCTAGACTACAAATGTTGTTTTAGAAAATATCTGATCTCTACTAAGTTCTTCCTCATTTCTACCAAGACCAACGTCTCGACTTCGACCTTTTCTTGTTCATTCAAATCATTCCGCATTGTTTCATTAAGCTGCTTTACCGCAGCTTTTTAGGTTAAGCTATGGTCTCGAGCTTAGAACTTGGTACACATGTTTCTTGGGACCGTGAGAGGGTTGCTTTCAAAAATGCAAAATCAAACCACTGCCACGCCCACAAAATGGCGAAAACCGAAAACACATAAAGTATCATAACTAAGCCATAAATCTATACTAATATTATAAAGCTGAAGAGTTTGTTTGTTTGTTTGAACGCGCTAATCTCCGAAACTACTGGTTCGGATTTGAATAATTCTTTTTGTGTTGGATAGTCCATTTATCTAGGAAGGCTATAGGCATCACGCTGCGACCAATAGGTGCGAAACAGTGGTAAATGTGTTAAAAACGGGGGAAATTATTTATCTTTGAGGGCTTCCGTTCCTTGCGCTGCGAAAGCGGTTCAAGATACACAAAAGTTATGTATGAAAGAATTATTTCTCTTTTAGTGATCTAGAAAAAAATCCGTGAGTACTGTTTTTGTGATAACTAATAATTTCTAAAATTTCAATAATTTTTTTTTTTTCTAATCTATCTATCCAAAAAAAAAAAATTGGAAAACTCGGGAAAGTGGTAACAGAGAATTCAGAATTGCAAATGGACGATGACATCTACAATGAAACAATGGTGTTGATTGAAGATTTGTGTTTGCTTATGAGTGGCAAACCTTTGACTGAAATTCATATGCCAGCGCCAAATCGTCAAATCAGAAATGTGCAGAATCGTACATTGGAATGTGAGCCTGCATAAGACAGAATAACTTTGGAACAACAACTTCAAGAAATGTTCCATTATTGAATGAGCAGCAAAAAAGTGCCTGTGATGAATTGATGAAGACTGTCAATGATGGAAACAGTGGACTATTTGATGCGCTCGGCGGAACTGGCAAAAATACGATCTCTAAATGGAATTGTGTTGGCTCTCGCATCTACTGGAATTGCTGCAACGCTACTAGAAGTTGGAAAAAAGGCACATTCGGTACTGAAGCTTCCGTTAAACTTGCAAATCAATGAAAAACCTGTTTGTTATTTCAAAGCAATCAGTTATGAAAGATCTGTGGAATAATAATTGCCGCTTTGGTGGCGTAGTGCTCCTGTTATAAGGCGAATTTTGACAAACACTTCCTGTTATTTCGAAATCAACAGTGGCGGACAAATTGAACGCATCTCTCAAGTCATTATATTTGTGGTGACTCGTGAAAACCATACTATTGACCATGAATATGCGAGTGTTCCTGCAACAAGATAGCACCGCAGAATATCTTCAAGGAATTGGAAATGGGCAAATTCCGGTTGATACTTCTAATGATTTGATATCAATCCGAACATTGTCCAAAATTATCGTAACTACTATTGGTTGAGTGCACGCGCAATTTTAGCTGCCAAAAATACCGATGTCGATGACTTAAATTATCTATACGATTCAATGATGACTTAAATTATACAAGTCAAATTCCGGGAGATTTGTGTTCGTACAAATCGATCGAAAATGATGTATTGAAAATGAAGACAAAGCCGTGAATTATTCAGGGGAATTTCTAAATTCTCTGAATTTGCCTGACAAGTCTCCGCATCCTTTGCGTCTCAAAGTTGGATCTCTCATTATAATGCGCCGAAACCGTGTAATTGAATCCGACTGATTGTGACGCAGCTATCGAATAATGTAATAGTTGCAAGAATTTTGAAAGGGACAGATCGCTTGATGCCACGAATTCCTTTGAATTCCAACGATTTGCCATTTCAGTTCAAACGTATTCAGTTTCCAGTGAGACTTGCATTTGCGATGACAATAAACTGGTCACAAAGACAGTCGCTGGAAGTGTGTGGTATAAATCTGAAAATGTAATGTTTTGCACACGGCCTGCTATACGTGGAGTGTTCACGAGTTGGAAAACCATTTCACATTTACGCACCGGTAGAAAAAAAAAACAAAAAAGTTGTTTATCAAGCTGCGTTACATTGAAAAAATTTCGAAAAATCGCAAATAAATGCTTTTCAATACAATATCAATTCAACTTAATATTCTTTTAAAAACAAATAATTTCACGCAGGGCAACGACTGCGGGATCAGCTAGTAAAGTTATAAAAGTAAAATTTGGTGCAAAGGATCGTCTTTGTAAGGGCCATATTTGGATGTAATTTTTTCGGAAAGTGGGCAAGGCCCCGCCTCCAAATCGTTTATTTGTATATATCTCGCAAACCAATGAAGCTTTATAAACCAAACATTCTGCAATCGGTTCTCTTACCATACACATACACCATGCACTATGAAAATAGTTGAAATCGGATAATAACCACGCCCACCTCCCCTACAAAGTTTAGGTTAACTCAGAAACCCTAAATTTTACAGAAGAAATAGCAGGAAGAAGCTGCACTCAGATCTTTTTACAAAATGGAAAATGGGCGTGGCATCGCCCACTTATGGGTCAAAAACCATATCTTAGGAACTACTCGACGGTTTTCAATGAAATTCGGTTTATAATATTTTCTTGGCACTCTTATAACACATGTGGAAAATGAATGAAATCGGTTCACAACCACGACAACTTCCCATATAACCCAATTTTGAACTCCATCTTATTCCTTCACTTTATAATATATAGATCTATCTTAATTTAATTCAGATCTCTGTACCAGAAATGGTTAAAATCTGGTCATAACTTCCCCTAGCTCTCATATAGCTAATTATAGGATTTTTAAATATACGATGGGCTAATAGCTTATAAATCGGTTAATATGTGAAATATCTTAGCCAAATTAAATGAGCATATAATCTTAGATATAATGTATGTTGGTGATGAAAATGAGTGACATCGTTTAAGGAATTATCTCAGCCTATATACTATTTATGATGATTTTCGTTTTTCTATTGGTCTTGATGCCGAATATATGAGTAAAATTGTGTGTTATCTTAGCCTTTCCATACTTGTTTTACGTTAGTTTTTTGTATGGACAACGAGCGTTCACATAATCTCCAAAACAAGAAGAGCGAAAAAAAGTTCTAGACATTAGAAGAACATAATTATAATACTAAATTAGTTTATGTTGCGAGCCACTCGCGACCTCATAACAATATAATATAAAGCCACCGGTATATACATTATAATCGAACGAAGTTCTATCTATACATCAGCATGGAAACTAAGACGTCATATACGAAATTGTGTTTTGAAATATAGATTTGTAGAACAGGAATGCTTTCAATAGAGTTTCATTATTTTCGGCGAGTTGAACTGTCATCGAACCATCCTTCGAAATTGGATTGAATTGGAGATATCTAAATCCGTTCAACATTACCAAAGGCAACAAGTCAAAGTAAAAGTATTCTTAAAATGTAAGGAAGTAATCATGGATATCACGGAAAAAATAAATTTAAAGTTGATGATAGCCTGATGCTTAGAAGCGAAGCGATGACTTCTGTACTAAGCAATCAAACTAGAAAGAATAGCGAAAAATTAGGAATCGAACACAGCTGTTTCCCCCCAGAAAGCAAACGAGGTCTGTACAGAAAATAACGGGAACTTTAAAAAAAAAAAATTTCACAAAAATCCAAAAATTTACTATTTCAAAATTTGCAAATCGGCTTTAAATTTTAAATATTCCCGTTAATTTTTGAACTCACCTTATCTGAAGCATTTTAGAATGCTCCCAGCCATGGTTTGCAAATTAAGGCGTTCGATAAAAGGTGCTAGATAGAAATAAATACACATAAATAGATACAAATAAATTCATATAAATAATTTATCAAATAATAAAAAGTTCCTGAAGGTACCTTAAGCGAAAGAAAAAGCAAATTAAAGCGATTGAGCACAATATTTTCATATTTATTTAATTTCATAGCTTACACCTAACAATTTCCTATCTTTTGTATATCATTTCTATACGAAATCTCCATTCAATAGACACAAAGCACTTTCAAGTCTTTTAACAATACAAAAGCGCCAAATTTATTTCCAAAATACACAAATAATACCTTCAAAAGCTACTTTGGTCAAATCTTAAAACGCATTTCGCTCGAAATCTTATTAATTAATTATTCAATTAACAAAGGAACAATGCAAATAGCTTTAGTTTATTACACTTTTATTATCCTTTAATTCCCAGTAATTATATAAAGTGAGCAATGACTCACTGAATGCCAAAATGCTTACTATTTAGAAAAGCAGCAACAACAAATATTGACTTTGATGTCTATTTCGCTGTTGACTTGCGCCAATTTGTTTGTTTTGTTTTGCCAAGAAGAAGAACTAAGAGAAATGTAATTTTGTTTTAAGGGCCACACTTGGCCATATAATCACTCAAGTGGCATCTTATGAATTAAGTCTGATTACAGACACCAGCCATTTGGCACGGTATTCGCCGGCCAACAGCGAGTGTTGACAACTAAAAGTGGAGCGGAGAGCAGAGGAGTGTTTCTAACTGCATAGTAGATCAACTCAATACTGGCAGCTGCCTGATGTTGGTCTGGACATTTGCGTGGCATATGAGTTATAACAGTACTCGTAAATGAGTATTCCCTTTTTTATGTGCGAATTTTATCGGGCAATGGTCGCAACTGCATTTAATTTTATTTACGAGAAAGCTAATAAAACAATTTAGTTACACGAACTCTGATAGAGTGCTACTTATTACAAATGCCATTCTATGATGAAATAGACGAACTGATAAGTGTAGACATAATCAAGTTAATCCAATAAAAGGTACATAAGTGTGCAAGTACTGTAATGAAATTCTGCGAACGGGCTTTGGAGTTGATATTTGTATAATGGATAGGAATGTGATTTCGCAAAAATTCCATGTCTAATATGTGTGTAAATATTGCAAAAAAAAGTATGCAGATTTCAGTTATATATAAAGAATAAACTTGGGTTATTTAATTTGAAGGTAAAATTTGAAATTAATTATAACCTCAAAAATATTTTCGAGGATAAGTGGTCTAAGAAGAATTTTTGAAAAACATTGCACCATAATGTTGACAATAATTTTTCAAAGATTTAAATTTCTACCTAACTCTCGAGGTCTCAAGAATGAATAAAAATCTATTATCTCTCTCAATAACTAACATATCGTGAAAAATTGGCTTATTTCTCTAGTTTATTTTTTTTTTTCGAAGTCTTCTTAAACCTCTTCCATATAAAAGTGTTCAAGCCAAAATTATGTAATAATTTCGAAAACCACTTGCCAATAAATCTATGGCACACAGCTTTCCATGGCAATTAATATTAAATAATTTTTCCGTCATTCTTCGTCGCGTCCATAAACTCTTTTCCAACCGCAACAACTGCTGTTAACAACGAATAAGAAAAGTAAAAGCGATTTGATTGATGA
This sequence comes from Zeugodacus cucurbitae, assembly GCF_028554725.1. Classification (NCBI taxonomy): domain Eukaryota; kingdom Metazoa; phylum Arthropoda; class Insecta; order Diptera; family Tephritidae; genus Zeugodacus; species Zeugodacus cucurbitae. The sequence continues at coordinate 26,444,722 of NC_071671.1, forward strand.
ATGCTGAAGAAAAATTGGCAATGAAAGCTTAAAACTCGTGTACGGTCTTAAGGTGATTATTGAGATGAGTAAATGTTTACATTAATCAGATGATGAATGGTTATGAAACGCTCAAAAATTATATAATAAAAAATATTGAACATTTATTAGCGGCACGCGAGTTGTGGAAATAAATGTACACGATTCTTAAAGTTTTTTTTTTGGGTTTATAATATACATATATTGAATAATATTTAAGTTATTATGAATCATAAAAGGGCCTCACTATAATAGAAAATCCCCTGAGAAGAAATCAATTGGCAGCACTCTACCGAAATTTGGCGTTTTTATTAAAGCCACCTTTCCGTTTATCCCCAACATTTACGCTGAGATTGATCGCTACTAAAACAATTACCATAAATTTGTCAAAATGAAATCACTATTTATTACGAAACTACATGAAATCACAATTAACATATGCAATTACAACAAACATTCTAGATATTCCATTAACTTTGATAAGCTCACAGAGATAATATGGCCGGGTGTAATAGAAATGCGCTTATGTTGTTGTGTCTGTATGTATGTTTACACGCAAATTTGTTGTTTTTATTAATGAACGCGTACATGTAGTAGTGGCGTGATTTAGCACATTAAGAAAATCGTGTATAATTGCCTACTCTATGCATGATTTATTTATTTACGAAATATGTATGTAATGCGTACATTTGTATATGTATTTAGACACATTCATGTGTACATAGTACCAAATTGCAGTAAAATAAACATTTCTCTCTAGTCTTACTCTTTTTTTCTAAGCTATCTTCATTTGCATGTCAATTTGGTGTGCACATTGATTGATTTATTATTTTCTCTACAATTTCAGAGCAGACGCGAGATACCATCAAATTATTAGCGTATGTACTCTCAGTACAAACATACAAACAAGTGAATAAGTGAATTATATTTCCGTCTAAAAGATTCTAGCTGATGGCCTGAGGTGGGCGTATTCAACGCATGTGAGCTTGTGAGCTTAATTGCATAATTAGTTTGCTGTTAAGCTCGAAAATAACAAATTAAAAGTCAGAATTTTGCATTTATTTCTTTTTTTACATAAAACAAAAAAAATTAGTTGCGATAATTAAAATTTAAATTGAGTTCAATTATATTTGCTATTCACACATACTCAATATAGCTTAAACAGTTAAGAGTATTTAATTTAATAAAACGAATGTCTATCAAAAATTTCAATTCTTCTTCTTGACTGGCGTAGACACCCGCTTACGCGGTTATAGCCGAGTCCAAAACAGCGCGCCACGCATCCCTCCTTCTGGCAGTTTGGCGCCAATTGTTTATTCCAAGCGAAGCCAGGTCCCTCTCCACCTGGTCCTTCCATCGGAGTGGAGGTCTCCCTCTTCCTCTGCTTCCACCAGCGGGTACTGCATCGAATACTTTCAGAGCTGGAGCACTTTCATCCATTCGGACAACATGACCTAGGCAGCGTAGCCACTGTTTTTTTATTCGCTGGACTATGTCTATGTCGTCGAATAACACATACAGCTCATCGTTCCATTGTCTGCGGTATTCGCCGTTGCCAATTCTTAAGGGACCATAAATCTTCCGCAAAACCTTTCTCTCGAAAACTCCTAGTGCCGTCTCATCGGATGTTGGCATCGTCCACGCTTCTGCACCGTAAAGTAGGACGGGAATGATGAGAGACTTGTAGAGTTTGGTTTTTGTTCGTCGAGAGAGGACTTTACTTTTCATTTGCCTACTTAGTCCATTGTAGCACCTGTTGGCAAGAGTGATTCTGCGTTGGATTTCCAGGCTGACATTGTTATTGGTGTTAATGCTGGTTCCCAGGTAGACAAAATTATCTACAACTTTAAAGTTATGACTGTCAACAGTGACGTGGGAGCCAAGACGCGAATGCGCTGACTGTTTGTTTGACGACAGGAGATATTTCGTCTTGTCCTCGTTCACCACCAGACCCATACGCTTCGCTTCCTTATCCAGTCTGGAAAAAGCAGAACTAACGGCGCGGGTGTTGTTTCCAATGATATCGATATCATCGGCGTACGCCAGTAGCTGTACACTCTTATAGAAGATTGTACCTTCTCTATTTAGCCCTGCAGCTCGTATTATTTTCTCCAGCATCAGGTTAAAGAAATCACACGAGAGTGAGTCACCTTGTCTGAAACCTCGTCTGGTATCGAACGGGTCGGAGAGGTCCTTCCCGATCCTGACGGATCTTTTGGTGTTGCTCAACGTCAGCTTACACAGCCGTATTAGTTTTGCGGGGATACCAAATTCAGACATCGCGGCATAAAGGCAGCTCCTTTTCGTGCTGTCGAAAGCAGCTTTAAAGTCGACAAAGAGATGGTGTGTGTCGATCCTATTTTCACGGGTCTTCTCCAAAATTTGGCGCATGGTGAATATCTGGTCTGTTGTTGATTTTCCCGGTCTAAAGCTACACTGATAAGGTCCAATCAGTTTGTTGACGGTGGGCTTTAGTCTTTCACACAATACGCTCGACAGAACCTTATACGAGATGTTGAGGAGGCTTATCCCACGGCAATTGGCGCAAATTGTGGGGTCTCCCTTTTTGTGTATTGGGCAGAGTACACTGAGATTCCAATCGTCAGCCATGCTTTCTTCCGACCATATTCTGCAAAGAAGCTGATGCAAGCACCTTATCAGCTCTTCGCCGCCGTATTTGAATAGCTCGGCCGGTAATCCATCGGCCCCCACCGCCTTATTGTTCTTCAAGCGGGTAATTGCTATTCGAATTTCTTCACGGTCGGGCAATGGAACATCTGCTCCATCGTCGTCGATTGGGGAATCGGGTTCGCCATCTCCTGGTGTTGTACTTTCACTGCCATTCAGCAGGCTGGAGAAGTGTTCCCTCCACAAACTCAATATATTCTGGTCATCAATAACTAGATCACCTCTGGGGGTCCTACAGGAGTGCGCTCCGGTCTTGAAACCTTCAGTTAGTCGCCGGATCTTTTCGTAAAATTTTCGAGCATTACCCCTGTCGGCCAGCTTGTCAAGCTCTTCATACTCACGCATTTCGGCCTCTTTCTTTTTTTGTCTGCAAATGCGTCTCGCTTCCCTCTTCAGCTCTCGGTATCTTTCCCATCCCGCTCGTGTTGCTGTCGATCGCAACATTCAATTAGTTGCGATAATTAAATTTTAAATTGAGTTCAATTATGTTTACTATTCACATATACTCAATTAAGCCTAAACAATTAAGAATATTTAAAAACTAATAGTAAACTACTTAAATTTGGTTTAAAATAAACATTTCCCTATAAATATGTTCATATGGGTGTAAATTAAGTTAATTGACTTAATTGAGACTTTTGTTATTTATTTTTTCAAAAATTCTAAATGATGCCAAAAAGATATATATAACACAAATTTATTGACATTTTGTTAATTGAGCTATTAAATAATTAAATTTTCTAGCAATTGAAGATCACATTAATTAAGTCTTTATAATTGACAATTTAAATGACTTGAAGCACTTAAAATGGTCTTAAGTGAAGGTATGTATAGTAGTAATTTTTTAACAATTTATTAATTGAGACGCCATATGATAAATTTTGTTGCAATTAAAGACTATTTAGCTTAAGCCAGTAGGCTAAAATATGTCAAATGGTCCTAAATTAATCTTAATACATCTTTAATTGATTGAAAATTAGTTAATTGTAAGTCAGTACGAAACATTTTCTTACAATTAAAGAACATATGGCTTTTGGTTTTACAATAAGCAATGTTAATAATATAAAATAAGTTTAAATATTATCATATTAATTTCGGTGTAAATCAATAGATAGATAATTAGCTAATTTTGCTACTTTAAGGATAATATTGTTAAATTTTTATAATTTTTTAATTTTTTTTTATCATGATAAAAATGAAAAATAGAAGGTGTCATTTAAGTGAAACAATATAATATTACCAAACCAAAAGTATTCAATCAGCATTTGCCTAGTTTACTACATCTAAAGCAGAAAGTTTTTCACTTAAAATTTTGGCAAAAATGGAGCCAACATATTTTTCCTATAAAATATCATGCAAATATTTGCAATTTTCTGAAAGTGAACATTAAAAGCCATTAAATAGTTTTTGTGCTTTTTTTATGCATATGCAACGTGACCATATAAAAGTTCGCCTGCAGCTGCAACACTTCATTTCAACCAACTACTTACTTTGCCTTTGAGAAGGTTTTATATTTTTCATAATAATGTCGGCATTAATTAATTATAGCCAAGTAAGTAGTGCAAGTGATGGGCCGAAGTGCTACAAGAGCAAGTGAAAGTGTAAGTGCAAAAGCTGTTGGGAGTGCGCCCGCATGGAATGTCAGGAAGTATTTATGTAATATATATTGTATGCATATTCCTATATTATACATATTCTATAAATGAAGCGTACAAAATTAGTATAGAAAATTTAGAAATTTTTGGAGAAAATTAATTGAAATAAATTATAAATTTTAAAACAAATAAAACATAATTATTTTTAATGCCTCCAATAACTTGGCCATCACTGTATCCCCAAACTTTGCTTGATTTTAACAATAATTGTAAAATGTAGCCATTTTTTATATTTTATAATAATTTGAGCGCAAAAGTTTTTGGAAATCTAAAAATTAAAAATCAAAATTACAGAAATGAAGAAGAAAAGAATTCCAGTTCTTGTTGAATAACAGAAAAGCCAATGCTGTTAAAAAGCTAAGAGAAATTTCTTAATAATTAAAACCGAGAGTATAATACAGCAAATTTCAAAAGAAAAGCGTTGTAAAAATACAAGTGCATTTCAGTGTTAAAAATCTGCACGCTACAACTTCTTATACTGAATAAGAAAGCACTGATTTCTGCTCCTTCTTTTCCATGTTTTTGCTATGTGCTGTGACACTCAGTCTTTGATGGCGTTGCATACGGATATTTGAGGCTAAGAAGGATTTGAGTACCAAATGTAACGAACACACTACTAGAATTTCGAATGCATTTTATAGCACTGTGGCTGACAGTAAATGGACAGAGAATAGGTAAATTCAAGCGAAACACATTTTTATGAATTCTCAAAAAAATGCAGTACACTTGAGAATTCCTTGGAACTCACGCAGCTTACTTGAATGAATGAACAACTAACCATTTAGTAAGCTGTAGCTAATGCGTAAGCAAGGGGCACTTCTAATAAAGCTTCAATTAAAAACAAAAACTCTACCCTAAACAAGCATACATATAATATTATGTTAGACACTTATAAATGGTGCATATGAAAATTCGTAGTTGCTGCTCCAAAAAAATCAATTAAATTGCTACACTAATGCACAGAAAAGTGCATTTAATTAGTCAAAATTGCCAAACTCACAAGTGAGCATCATTTGTTGTGCATAAAAAGAAAATTAATTTTATAGCATAATAAATCAGCAATTTAATTTCGAGTTCTTAATTAAGCTTGTATGTTGGCTGTTAATAGCATTTTTTGCTTTTACTAGATTTTTTTTTTTGTTTTGTTATGAAAATTAAATTAAATTGTTAACTGAGTAATTGAATTTTTTATTCATACACACACTCACTCAATTACGCTGATTTTTAACTGTAATCAACATTTTTAGCACTATTTTTTGAAGTTGTTTGGAATATGAAAATGACATTGTTAATTGGTTAATTGAATTTTTTGTTCACACAGAGACACAATTAACCTGAGGCAATTAGCGTTTGTTGGCTATAAAACACATGTTTAGCTTTAACTTGGTATATATTTTTGTTATGAAAATGAAATTAAGTTGGTAATTGAACCATTGAGATTGCTATTCATACACACACGATTGAGTTGAGACAATTAGTGATATTTAGCTTTAAATAAAGTTTTTCTTACTTCTGTGTGTTAAATTTTTGAGACATGGAAATGAAATTAAATTGTTAATTGAGTAATTGAATTTGTTCACACATACTCAATTCATGTGAAACAATTAGAGTATTTAGTTTAAGAAAATGAGCTTTAAATAAAGTTTTTGCTTCTATGTGTAAATTTTGTTGTGATTTGAAAAATGCAATTTTTGCTAATTGAGTCATTAAGTTTGGTGTTTACATATACATTAAATTATTCTTAGACAATTAGCATTTGTTTATTGTAAATAACATTTTTACCATTTACTTGTAATTTTTTTTGTGATATGAAAATGATAAATCGACTTACTACCGTGTAAAACAATCCAGTATATCAATATCAACTAAATAAAATTTTAACAACTTTGAACTGATAATAATGGTAACAGCTTTAAACAAAAATCATTACACTTACTGACCGTTGACTTTTCGTGGCTAAAAGCAGGAAAATAGTTTGCGTAATGAAAACCCTGTTAAATATCAGTATAAACAGTGGAGAATAAAATTTCGTACGTTTTAACGGGCATGCATTTTCGTTTACGCTTCAATAAAAACAAAGGCTCTTAGATACGCATACGCCACCGCGCACCAGATTTTGAATATATGCTTGTATGAATGTGCTACAAAATTTAATGCACACGCACTTGCAGTACTCATTACTCGCTACTCATAAAAGGTGTCACATAAATATTTCACACACTGAACTTACAGTTGTAATGGTACAGGGCATATTGTGTTGCGGTTAATTACAAATATACATATACATACAGATATAGTTATATATAGACTTGTACATATATACCAAAAATTCTCTTTAAAAATCTGCTTATCCAATTTTATCACTTTCTTGTGAATTTCAATACCAAAATTTATAGCGTTCACTCCTCACCATAAAAACGAGTGATTGGTTTATAGTAATTACACTCTCTCTCTCTCTCTGACAGTGCTTGCTTGCAGTCTGTGGCATAAAACTATCAAGCAGTACTCAAACATAATATCAAAATTTTACATGATAGTGACCTATTTTTACTGATATACATACATTTATACATATATCTTTAATGCCCTCAAATCTTTAATCAAACAAAGGAAATTCTGTGGATTTTTGCTCTCGAAAAGCCAAAACGGTACTTAAAGCCTTATGGGCTCTCATTTTCTGTGTATTGAAAATATTGAAAACACATGTTTACGTAGAAAATATTCCTTATGATATACACATGCATGTGCAATACTAGCTCATGTATACTGCAGTATAGTCTTCACACTCATGCAAGTTGAGCTTCTTATGCCTCATTTACTGGCACTACACTTCCTTATAGACACGTATATACATATGTATATGTATGTGTGGGATCATTAAACTAGCGTATAAAAAGAGAATAAAGTCATTTGATAATAATGAAAGTGAACACGAGAGCTGACATTAAATTTCCAACTTACTTGTTAGCCCTTACTGTTTATTCATGTGGCTTGAAATATGTCATTATTACATGAGAGCAAGTCAATGGAGCAGCTTCGCTGGCATACATATGTACAAATATATTCGAGTATGCACCGAGTAGATACAATATTTATTGCAGTGAAATCGTCTGTAAGAAAGCTAAGTAGCATGGATGGCGGTTGCTCAGCTTAAAATTCAGTTAGTATAAGTAAGTTTTACTTAAACTTGAATGAGTTAGGATAGGTTAGGTACGAAAGCTGTTTCCCTAGAAAGGGAAACCCACTTAGACTATCAAGGGCAGTCCTTTGTGATGCCGTAAAATCAACTCCCTCACTTAATATTGAATCGACCAAGCGCTTAGAACCTACCACAAATCTGCAGAGGTTTTTAACTTCTGTATCCGCTAATTACGGCTGTGTAAGCTGACGTTGAGCAACACCAAAAGCTCCGTCAGGATCGGGAAGGACCTCTCCGAGCCGTTCGATACCAGACGAGGTTTCAGACAAGGTGACTCACTCTCGTGTGATTTCTTTAATCTGATGCTGGAGAAAATAATACGAGCTGCAGAGCTAAATAGAGAAGGTACAATCTTCTATAAGAGTGTACAGCTACTGGCGTACGCCGATGATATCGATATCATTGGAAACAACACCCGCGCCGTTAGTTCTGCTTTTTCCAGACTGGATAAGGAAGCGAAGCGTATGGGTCTGGTGGTGAACGAGGACAAGACGAAATATCTCCTGTCGTCAAACAAACAGTCAGCGCATTCGCGTCTTGGCTCCCACGTCACTGTTGACAGTCAGTCCTCTCTCGACGAACAAAAACCAAACTCTACAAGTCTCTCATCATTCCCGTCCTACTTTACGGTGCAGAAGCGTGGACGATGTGAACATCCGATGAGACGACACTAGGAGTTTTCGAGAGAAAGGTTTTGCGGAAGATTTATGGTCCCTTAAGAATTGGCAACGGCGAATACCGCAGACGCAGATGGAACGATGAGCTGTATGTGTTATTCGACGACATAGACATAGTCCAGCGAATAAAAAAACAGCGGCTACGCTGGCTAGGACATGTTGTTCGAATGGATGAAAGTGCTCCAGCTCTGAAACTATTCGATGCAGTACCCGCTGGTGGAAGCAGAGGAAGAGGGAGACTTCCACTCCGATGTAAGGACCAGGTGGAGAGGGACCTGGCTTCACTTGGTATAACCAATTGGCGCCAAACTGCCAGAAGACGGGATACGTGGCGCGCTGTTTTGGACTCGGCTATAACCGTGTAAGCGGTGTCTACGCCAGTCAAGAAGAAGAAGATCCGCTAATTCGCGGGGGTGGCCAAAAAAGTGAGATCCAAGGATTTTTTGTCTTGATCTCACAAAGGCCGGACATTCCAAAATGAAATGCTGGGAGGATTCTACCTCACCTTTTTCTAGGCAGCTAGCATCTGGTAAAATTTTTAATTTGACCGGGAAAATGGCCAGTTAAAACACCTATAACTTGGGAAAGATTGACCTTGTTTAGGGCAAAGAGTTCCCTTGACCTCTTACGATTTACTTTGGGCCAGAATGATCTTGTGACAGAACAGGTGCTAGTGACTGTCCAGCGCACAGTGGGGTATAGGACCCCCAAAACGGAGATTATTTCAGGGAAGTCGTATTTTTAAAATATTATAATTTTTTATTATTGAATAAGCACAAATACATAAAAAAAATTAGCATTTCATTTAGTTTAATGACTGTCGTCGGAGTTGCAAGCCTCTAGTTCCTCAATATGTGCATCTCCAGTTTCATCCTCACTATCATTAGATCGAACAGCACTTGCTGAAATAGTTGGCGGAATAAGCAATTCTATTACCGATTTTGGTAGGACTTGAAATTTTGTTTTTGGTAATTTAATTTTGCTGCTAATGATCGGATCGGAGCTCAGTGGAAACTTGTTTAAAATGTCTTCATTTGATTTCTCACGGCTACATTCACGTGAAAAGTGCTCCCTATAGCATTTAAAATCCTTGTTTCTAGCTTCTTGAGCTTCCTCTGAAAGTTGTCCGATTGGTAGAAGTGCATGCAATACAATTTCAGGGCCATGAATAAAATATTTGTGCAAAGTGTAAGGCATTTTATACCATGGATACATTTTAACATAATGCCTGGCAGTGTTGTGACAAAAATGTCTGAATTTTTCAGAATGTATTTCATGACCCGAAGAAACAGTTATTAGTATCACATGCATTTTGTTGATCAGTTCTAAATCGATTTTAGTAATATCTGCAGGAACTTCAGCGTTTTCAAAGAATCTTCTGGCTGTATTACCATCGTTAGAATTTCCGAAGCCAGGCTTTGGTTGGTCGATAATCAATCCGGTTTTGACTCTAAATTCATTTTGAATGCGGGCTTTAGTAGAATCTTTAATTTGTTTATCATTATCCGATGTAGCTTTCCACTTTTTTATAGGTAATTTGTAAGACAAGTTTATGATACACTCAAAAAGTCGAATCCATCCATGTAATATAGACAAACAAAATTCCAAAGTTTCTGTATTAACAGGATTCGCTATCATTTTTTCAATAGAGTTAAACTCTTTAGAAGTGGAATCACAAATATAACACCTTTGGCATGATATAGTTTCTGTGATTGCATTGCAAACTTTTGCGTCGATCATTACTAAGATTAGTTTATGGCTTACTTTTACGAACCTTTCTTCTACTGGCACAACAGACTTTACCAGATCGTTTGCTTCCTTGTCAACTCGTTCTTTTTCTCTTACCAATATACTCGCTGTCTCTTTGGTGAATTAAATTTTAATGGCCTGCAGAATCGGGTAGATGACGGCCTAGGGTCTTGCCAAATGATTTTATCATTATATACTAATCTCAGTGGAACAATGGACGTTATGAAAACATAAGAGTCACTATAGCGCCTGGGCCATGAAAAGCTTGTGTATATGAGCTATGCCCAGAGCTTCCATCAAATCCCCACTTAGTAATTAAAGTTAAATTTGTTATATTACAAACATAAATAACAATAACAACAATATATGATGATGATAACGAAAGCGAAAACAAAACAAAAACTTCAGCAACGGTTCTTCTCTCACTTTGGACGACATGCGTTTTTTTTACAAAATTTGTTAAAAATCGAATTGGCGCAAAAACGCGCAAGATGTTTTTGTTTATTATATTAGTATAATTCCTAAGCTTTAAAAATATATAAATTTCAGAACACGAAGTTGTCCGGTACCATTTTAAAACTCTACATACTTCTCAGTAATGGTTAAAATTTAGACCTTTTTCCATAAATGATTAAAAATAGTTATACTGGGTAAATGTCGACTTGCAACTGCTTTTTTTGTTCGAAATTACCTGAAGTTGAAGGATCCATAATAATATTTGGTTTTTGAATGGCAAAAATACAAAAACTTGCACTTGAAAATACAAAAAATTCACTTTTTGCAAAAAACGCGAAAAAATCGAAAAAAATTACGAACTTTGAGACAACACAAAAATTGAATTAAGCAACATATGTTATCAATTCCTTTGCCTAATGATGGAGAATTTTGTCTTCAATAATCGAGTATAAAACATTAATCGGATATCTCAATATTAATTTTTCAATTAATCTCCGTTTTGGTGGTCAAATACCCCAACGTGCAGCGCCTGCTCAGTTCGGCGGAGTTCGGCCATTCATCCAGAAGCAAGTTGCAAAAAGACGCTCCTATTTGTTCCCATTCCACTGTAAGTGAGACCGAAGTGCATAGCCTAGCAAACTCATCAGCGTTGCAGTTTCCTGAAATTCCGCCGTGGCCAGGCACCCAAACTAGTATGATAGCGAAGTGTTTCGATGCAATCCTTTACCAGCCTGGAGAGCACAGTCAATGATCTTAAGGCTAATATTGCCGCCCAACTATCAGAGTGGATCGTCACCTCTCTGAAAGCTGCTGCACTCCGCAGCAGTGAATCCGCTGCAACCTTTATGGCCGCCACTTCCGCTTGAAACACGCTACAGTAGTCCGGAGGCCTGCAGCTGAAGTTAATGAGAAGTTCCGGACAATAAACTCCTCCCCCAACCTTCCCTGCTAACTTCGACCCATCCGTAAGGAAAGTTACCGCGTCTCTCCTCCAGTGACTCCTACCCACCCAACCCTCTCTTGAAAGTATAAGAGCTGAGAAGAGACCGCCAGGTAGGGCTAGTCGACATAGCCGATGGTAGTCCAGTAGGCTCAGAATGAAGTCGAAGCGCCCAAAGATACTAGAGTGGCCAGGCACGCACTCTCTTATATACCCAGCCTCACTCAGCCTGATAGCGGTTTTCGCACACCTTCCGGCTACTTTGGGAATTCAGTGCCAAAGTCGGTGAGTTGACTTTACAAAAATTTAGTTTTACTTTTAAATATTTGTGTATTGAAAGCCAAAGAAATTTAATGAAATTAAATAATAACTCACAAAATATATTTTGAACAAAAAATGGCGCGATTCGAGACAGTGAGAATGTTTAGGCTTTAGCTTTAGTTGTGTTTCGAAACTGATCTCTAATTGATTTACAAATAGCGTATAAAGGAAATGTGTTTATCGAAAACTCTCGCTTAATCACTCCTTACATCTATCTTTCTCTCGCCCGCTCTTCCTCTCCATATCTCTTTTTCTTTCTCTCTCTCTCACTCTTTCTCTCCCTAACTCTTTTTCTTTCTCTCTCTCTCTCTCTCTCTCTCTACCCCTCTCATTTCATCTTCCTAGCTCTATTTCTTTCCCTCTTTCTAACTCTCTTTCTTTCTCCCTCTCTCTCTTTTACAAGCAATGACAGAACCTCATATGAGTTCCTCTAAACTTTCTTCAATCATCTTAAAAGCGATTCTTTAGAACCAATAATCAAGACTTCAATGCTGATTATTATAATTTAAAAAATCAACAAAACAAGTAGTGGACATCTTAGTTGAAATGCTCGAGAATCTTCTGTGATAAAACCATATCTCACTCCAGGCATCTACATCTAGACCACATCAAATTTACGAAAAATTATTGATTTATTTTAAAATAATTTTGATATTGAGTTTGGTTTAGGAAACCTGCACTATATTATACGCTTGTAGAAGAAGCACCTAAAAATATCTCAATATTTATAACAAGAAAATATTTTGTACGACCCTGATGTACATTACCACACACTACTTCGAATATTTTTGACATTAATGAGTAAATGTTCAGTCGAAAATTCTCTTTAAAGTTCAATACAAACAAAGTAAAGGAGTTCAGCACCAAGCCTGATAAACTTTCCTTTCGGCAGAACTGTAGAACTCAACAATTAATTTGAAAAGTTAATACGAATACGAACGTTTCAAGAGAAAAAGCATATCGAAAAGATTTTGAACTTCTTCGTAACGTATTCATGGAAACTTCAACTCAAATTAATTCACTTTTTACACTGAAATCACCCAATTATATTTCAGAATGGAATCTTCAGAGAACAACAACATTTTTATAGGGTAAAATATATCAATGAAATAATGTAATATGTTTTTTTAAACTTTGTTCGTTCATGATTTTTTTTTAAGAATTTGCTGCAGTAAATATACCAAACAATACGAAATATATAATCACTTAAGTCAAGTTGCCACTTTATTGCTAAAAATTATCTTCAACGCTAAAACTAATTATTTAACTGCGATTCAAGGAGATTAAGAATGAGAACTTAAAAATCTTAACAACAACAGAGCTCATAAAATTGTTTTTCAAACACAAACATAAGCTCTTCTTAATGTGCTTTCCACAATCTTTGCAAATATCCACTTTGGCTCTTTTATCTCCACAGCAATATGATGCATTTCTAAAGGAGCTTGTACTAATTACTCACAATTATTGTTGAACATTTTCGTTGCTAAAGCTATTAAAAAGAAATTCGATGCGCTTACTTAACTATTACGTATCTTACCTATGCATGTGGAGAGAGGCGGAGGAGAGGGTGTGAAGCAATAAAAATAGCAAGCGAAACTTATTTAACATTCATTTTTCATTGTCAACAGCGTTCACGGAATTCGCATGACGAAAAAATTTAAATGTTTACTGACAACTTTCCGTAATGCTTACACACAATGGTCGGATTTTTTTTCACCTTAATTGGTTTTTCTTTCCACCTTTATTATTGTTGCAATATCAACTTTCTTTTCCGTGGACATTTGTATGCATGTTTGCGGTAAGTTTTTTTGACTTCATGGAATTCACTGTCAAGGAGGAATGTGGAGGTTGAAAATATTGAGTCATACTTGAAATGGAATTCATAAATTTGAATTAAGTTCTAATTGAGATCACGTATAGTACACGAGGTCTCTCTTTAACAAATTTAGAGTTTAATGAGAAACGCTAACTAACTACTTGAGTTTTATAAACTTTTTCCTAGAACCGTTATAGATTTTCCATTAATATTAATATCGTTGCAGATCCCTCAAGAAGAACTCTTCTGAGTAAAGTATACTCACAAGTTTATAAGAGTTTGATCAAAAAGTGGACGATCGACGTTTTAAACCGCAAATATGAAAGATCGGTTGCATAATCTTGAAAATTATATAATTAATTAGTCTAGGCGAGACATACATTTAAAAGAAACCCCCTAAAGATTACTGCAAACCAATTAATACTGTTACAAGAGGAACTGAACCCAGAAAATTGTATAATCTAATGAAAAACGACCACTCTTGCCAACAGGTGCTACTATTGACTGAGTAGGCAATTGAAAAGTAAAGTCCTCTCTCAACGAACAAAAACTAAACTCTACAAGTCCCTCATCATTCCCGTCCTACTTTATGGTGCAGAAGCGTGGACGGTGTCAACATCCGATGAAAGTGTTCGAGAGAATGGTTTTGCGGAAGATTTATGGGCCCTTTAACATTGGCAACGGCGAATACCGCAGAAGATGAAATGATGAGCTGTATGTGTTATTCGACGACATAGACATAGTCCAGCGAATAAAAAGACAGCGGCTACGCTGGTTAGGTCATGTTGTTCGAATGGACGGAAGCGCCCCAGCTCTGAAAGTTTTCGATGCAGTACCCGCTGGTGGAAGCCGATGGCAGGACCAGGTGGAGAAGGATCTGTCTTCACTTGGTATTACCAATTGGCGCCAAACTGCCAAAAGGAGAGATGCGCTGCGCGCTGTTGTGGACTCGGCTATAACCGCGTAAGCGGTGTCTACGCCAGTCAAGAAGAAGAATGAAAAACGATCAATGTTATAAACCGTAAATCAAATCGATCGAATACAAAATATTCTAAATAAGTTCTTATTGCTATCTATCAGAGATTTTATGAGATCATAGAAAAGTGTTGGGAAAAACTTGGGAATAAATAAAGAGAATTTGCAGCGACTTTTTATACCATGTGAATTAATTGGAAAAAAACTTAGAATACTTCAGTTTACAAAACAAAATACGAAGCAAAGCCTAAACAATCTTTGCTTACTCAAAGTTTGAAAAGGAATTACTTCAACCCCTAGAATTGCTTTTAACCACTATCTACAAAAAGTCACCAAATATCATTTGAGAGAAAAGTAAGTTTCTATATACCATAGTAAATGTTTAATAATCATTTAATGAAGTTGTTCTTGTTATCACCCACGAGAACTTCTACAATCTTCTTGTCTTGCGGCAAGTGAAAATCAAATTAGCAAAAGTGCAATCGGGAAATAGAATTTCCCAGCAGAGGTACCTACAAGCATGCAATGTAGTCAGTGGTAATTAGCCTTATACGATTTCAACTGTTGATATTCGATATTTTGTGCATGTAGTGCATAAGTAAACGAATAAGTTGGAATTCAATTTGTCACGAGGAAATGCGTAACGTTATCAGTTAATTATCAATATTATTACAATACCAAATTAATGTGAAGATTTTGATATTTAACAAAATATTTTTAAATTTTATTTAATGGAAATAATTTTGAGCTGTCTCAACTCTCATGTGACATTTCTTAAATGTCATTTAATATCAATTTGAATGTTTATTGTATTTGAATATTATTGTATGAAGCTTTCACAAAGCTTTCGCAAATTATTTAACGAAATTAGACATTGATATCATTACGCATAAACTTGTATAACTTTTTATTACCTAAATTTTCAAATTTGCTCCAGATTCCCCACCGATTTATAGGCCATTCAACTATTAAATACAATCAGCTCAATCATTTCCCACATTCTCCCACATGCACGCGAATTTGCTAAATATTCACTTGATTATGGTAATAAAAATGGCTGGCATCATACATATTGTTGAGATATGAGCAGTGAATGTTGATGGATTGGCAGCTGTAAATATATAGTGTATGAGTGTTGAGAAACCATATGGATGCGCTATATACTGGTATATGATTAAGCGAGAAATTTGGAAAAATGTGTGTATAGGCACGGTACATTACTTTTTAATTATACAATTACAAACGAAATGGATTTGAAAAAAAAAAACAAAATGAGAATTTACACCGCTCATCACACAAGTTAATCAACGAATGACATTATTTTAGAAAGTTGTAATATGTTGATAAATTTTTTCTTAGGGAATAAATTTTTCATGTATTTGAATGATTTTAATATTTTTTTCAATTTTTTTAATTAAAAATATTTTTTTTGTATTAAAACTAATTTTGTCAACAAAAAGAAAAAAAATTAAAATAATAATAATTAGTGAAGCTAATGGGCATTTAAATATTTTTTAATTAATTTATTTATTTCTAATTAATTTTTTATATTAAAACAAATTTTTTAAAAAGAGAAAAAAAAAATGAAAATAATAATAACAAGTGAATTCAATGGGTATTTTAATATTAAGACGCATTTTGAAAATTGAAAAAAAATAAAATAATAAAAATAATAATAAGTGAAACTAATTGGCATTTTAATATAACAATAAAAAAATATTGTTAATTAATTTAAAAAGCAAAAAATAATTAAAATAATAATAATAAGTGAATCCAATGGGTATTTCAATATTTTTTTGTAAATTAAAAGACAAATATTTTTTATTAATATATTTATTTTTATTGAATTTTTTTAAATTAAGACGAATTTTGAAAATTGAAAAATAAAATAATAAAATAATTTTAATATTTTTTTCAAAAAAAAAATAAAAAATATATTTTATTATATATTTGATTAAAATATATTTTATTAATTAAAAAAAATATATATTTTATTATATATTTGATTAAAATATATTTTATTAATTTTTTTTAATTAAAAAGAATATTTTAAAAAGAAAAAAAATTAAAATAATAATAATAAATGAATCCTATGGGTACTTTATTATTTTTTGGAAAATTAAAAAAATACATATTTTTTATTAATTAATTTATTTTTATTGAATTTTTTATATTAAAACGAATCTTTTAAATTGAAAAAAAAAACATTTTTAATTTTTTTTTATATTAAAAAGAATTTTTAAAAAGAAAAATAATTAAAAAATAAGAAATAAGTGAATGGGTATATTTTTAATATTTTTTTGAAAATTAAAAAAAAAAAATTTTTATAAATTTATTTATTTTTAGTGATTTTTTTTATTTTAAGACGAATTTTGAAAATTGAAAAAAATGAAATAAAAAAAATAATAATTTATGAGGCCAATGGTCATTTTAATATTTTTTCATTTAATAATTATAATATTATTAATAAATGAAGCTAATCGACATTTAAATATTTTTTTGTATATATTTATCCAGACCTCACTGTATGTAAACGTATTTAAAAGTATGGTTGTTACAACTTTTAGCTTTAGCTTACAACAAACCCAAAAACAAAATTAACAAAGTTTACAAAATAAACTTCTCATCTTTTATCTTTCTTATGTTTATTATTATTTTTTGTTGTTGTACTTTGATTCAAAAATTGTATATCCTGCACGCGGCACGGAAATTAAACCTACTTACATATGTATATGTGTTTACTAGAACCACACATGGTCATTTTGTGCATGCAACTCTCTGAGAATACTCACGAATACACAAACTGGCCCAGTGTATTAAAGTAGCAAAAATAAAAATTGGAAAACTACAAAATTTGATGGTTTACCAAAATCATAACGTAACACGGATGCAGTTCGAAAACATTTCATTCTTTGCTTTTGTTTTTGTGTATTATTTATGCTTTGTTTTTAAGGCATTACACTCGCAACAACTTTATGTTTCCGATTTTCGACCATGAACTTGGTATTTTGCACAACTCTGCATGGGTGTTCACTTTTGATGTTATTTTTTTTTTTTTGAGGAAGAATGATGCGTGGTACGAATGTAATTGAATGTTTCAATGGATCCGATCACATTGAAAACAGATGAATAATTATTCGAGTTGTTGGTTATAATGTGAATGAGTTTGGAAGAAATGCCTAAATTGATAATAATATCTACATATAGCACAGTTCTAAGTTTTACTTTAAGCCATTCTGAGAGAAACATTACAGATTCATAGATTCATGGTATTACATATGATCTAAATGCTAAAGCGGAAATGAAAAGTCTATAACACGGATGAAATGGTATATGAGCGTGACACCGTACAGTTCAAATAGAAATTTCACATCGGTCACAGCCAAACTTAACCCTTCCTTACTTTGTTATTATTAAAATGTTATTTGTTATACTGCCAAATGAAAAAATTAATGTTTTTCACAACAAACCGTTTAATTATAAACAAAGAAAAAATTTCATAGAAAATATCTTTGATTATTCTTTATAAATAGACTCTGTTGTTGTTTTTAAATTCTAGCACTTCTATTGTTTTATGTTTTTTTTTTTTCATTTTTTTAGTCGAGAGAAATGATGTTATTGTTTGGAAAATATTTTTTATCACCGATTATATGGCATAGTTTAATAAAAAACGTTAACTTCGGCTGTACCGCTAATATACCCTTCACAGGTGCTGTTCAGATTTCTGAACAGTTCTTAACGGCTACAGTTGTAGATAAGATATTTTTGTAAATTATATGCATAGAGATATCATATTACGAATATTTATGTGCATTATCGCTAAACATATAAATGTTTATCAATGATCAATTGCCCATTTCTATCAACACTAGAAATACATGTTCGGGTATATTGAATAGAAATTGTAATACAAATACTGTAATACAAACATTACACTGCTTATTGTAAAGAATCACAATTGATCCTAAACTAATTAACAGATAAGAGATTTCTTATGTTATGCTGTCGCCGTTGAGAACACTTAAGATTAAGTTATGTGTACATAATGCAGTTATGTACAGTAGATTAGGATTAAGATATGTACATGTATAACACAAATATGTGTGTGTGTCACATACATGAACTAGGCTAAGAATATTCTATAAATAAAGGAGCTCTGGGCAACCAGAGCTCGAGTACTATTTTGAAACCGAAACTGAACGCGTCTCATTAAACAGGTGCATTTCTTTTAGTAACTATGCGTTTAAGCAAATCTAAAAACGTAAGAAAAAGTAAGTAAAAAAAATAAAACATTTTACTAATTCTTTTTGCCGGGTTGTTTGCTAGAAACATTAAGGTTATATTGTTAGATGATCTGAACAATTACTTCGGAGATTATATTATTACCTTAAGCAGTAATCCATGTCAAATTTCGTGAAGATATGTAGTAAAATGCGGAAGTTTTCCATATAAGCCCTTGATTCTGATCGTTCGGTTTGTATGGCAGCTATATGCTATAGTAAACCGATCTGAACAATTTTTTCGGAGATTAAATTATTTCTATGAGCAATAACTCACACCGAATTTCGTGAAGATATGTAGTAAAATGCGGAAATTTTCCATACAAGCCCTTGATTTCGATCGTTCAGTTTGTATGGCAGCTAAATGATATAGTGGTCCGATATCGGCAGTTCCGACAAATGAGCAGCTTTTTGAAGAGAAAATAACATCTGCAAATTTTCAAAACGATATATTAAAAACAGAAGGACTAGTTCGTATACATATATACAGACAGACGGACGGACGGACGGACAGACAGACAGACGGACATGGCTAAATCGACTCAGTTCAACATACTGATCATTTATATATATACTTTATATGGCCTCCGACGCTTCCTACTGGGTGTTACAAACTTCGTGACAAACTTAATATACCCTGTTCAGGGTATAATTAAAGCGCTCTGCAGTAAAACCCTAAAGCAAAAACAATTTGTCTATTTGATTCCATAAAAAGAAATATTCATAGTTTCTGAAAACCTGCAAAATGGACTTTGAGAGAAATATCGAACAAATGGAGTATATATGTACATACATATCTATATGTCACATGTGAAAAAATATGTCATGCGATAAATATTTGATCAAAAAATATTGTATGCGATAAATATGTTGCAACGCAATGTAAACCAAATCGGATGGCTGCTAGAAATCTTTCGACCTTGTGAATTTTGTGATTTTAGAGAATATAATAGTACAAAATGTATTACATGAGAGAACAATATAAAACTCGAACCGATTGTAAAAATAATTTTCTATTAATAGAAATATTCTTGTTTTTTTTTCAAATTAACTTAATTAACCAGTAAATACTACGGCCTGGTATATACATATGTATGTATACAATGATTGTCCATCTGTCCACTGTCCATCAATAAACCTGCCGTATGTGTGCTTGTTCCCACGCAGGTACCGACCCACAGTTAACCGTACTCTTTTCGCGCATTTTTTTTTCACTTACTTCATTGTACGTATGTATACCTTCCGGTAGATTGCATTTGATGGTGATTTTTTATATGGCTCCTCCTTGATGATGTTGCTATTCCAGCGCCAACGTGGTTATGAATATTTATGTGTTTGTACACTTCATCCCGGCAATGATTTTTCGTTGTGCTGTTGACAGCTCAATTTAGCAATTTTTCAATTAGTGCGTCTATTTTTAAATCGTTTATTTACACAAATTTATGCCTGTGGTGCGCGGAGGACCTTTGATTGATGTTATGGTGTATGCTGTTATCCTGGCGGAAGTCCGGTATAGAGAATAGTGTGCTATCAATGAGAGCACAAAGACTGACTTCAATGTTTCGACTTCGGTATAAGGCTAGGTCGAAGATCGTATGTATTTTTGAACTTATACAGTTGAAACTTTAATCTATTACGAATGTTGTTTAAACTGAATGAAGCTTTGTGTATCTAACCAAAGAATATCGCAAGCTTTTTTAAGCTTTCGACTTTAGCAAAAAGCTTTCAACCTTTAAAGCTTTCCCGCTTAACTTAAACAGAGCTTTCATTTTCAGTTACGGTTTCAATTGTTAGTCTTCTTGAAGAATAAAACATATTTTGAGATTCTTCATTTCTCATCACTGCAAATTTACCGTTTCAATCAATTTTTTGCGCTGATTGTTGCAATTTTACTCTGTAGCGAGTCTCATTTGGCTTCAACACTTTTTTGTCAGTCAATTGCAATTGAAGTGTGTCTGGCGTCCAGCGCATTCGTTTTACTTTTTATCAGTATTTCGACAGACATTCAAGTGAGTTTGCTTGATTTGATTTTCGCATTATATATTTTATAATTGCTACAACGAGAGTCGTTCGAAAAATAGATAGCTTTTAATAAAAAAGTTATATTTTTGAATAAAAAGAGCACGTCGTTTCAGAATTTAGTCGTTCCAAAAAAATATTTGACTCGCACTGGTGTCAGTTATGCGATTTATAGTTGGCGTTGAACTAAAAAACCGTGTTTATGTTTTACGTCTCCATAAACACCAAAAAATTGTCTACAAGGTGAGTTTTGTGATTATTTTCGAGAACTACGAGCTTATGAGAGATTTTTATTAGCAGACTTAAAAAATCTACTAAACCCTAGTTTCTAATGGTAATATTGTTACCACGACTCCTAAAAGCATGCTACTAAACATCGTAAAATCAGGAAATTATAAAAGTAAGACGAATTGAAAGTCAGAAATCATCCATATCGAATGACTATAACAAACAACACATATAATTTCTCTTCAGATATATATTCAACTCAAATCAGTTCAAATCAACTCAACTCAACTCAACTCAACTCAACTCAACTCAACTCAACTCAACTCAACTCAACTCAAATGAGCTCAACACAACTTTAATCAACTGAACTCATCTCAACTCAACTCAACTCAACTGAACTCATCTCAAATCTACTCAACTCAACTCAACTCAAATCAGCTCAACACAACTTTAATCAACTGAACTCATCTCAAATCAGCTCAACACAACTTTAATCAACTGAACTCAACTCAAATCTACTCAACTCAATTCAAGCGAGATGAACTGAACTCTACTCAAATCAACTCACTCGCATATGTTCTTTATAATGAGTTGACTACTGTCCGCCGCAAATTGTATTTAAGATTTTTCAACGACTTATCAAACAGCCCTTCTTATAAGTATTATTTTTACAAAGTCATGTCGGCAAATTGAGCAATTTATTGCATTTGAACGATTTGTACAGTGCAAGAAACACTTCTGCGTTGTCATCAAACCAAATAAATTTTGATGAAACCGCTACGAATGTAGGATAAAATTGCGTACTTTAACTATAGTCAAATGCTTAAGAAAACGAAATTAAATACATTAAAGTATTTATCTATCATTATACCATGCTAAGTACACTCACTTTATGAAATACATAAACATTTAAGAGGCATAATCCAATATTCTACACTTAAATGCGCAAATTCTGGTTATTTACTCGACGGATATGTTCATATGTATGTATAAAAATAACTATATTTATAACATTCGGCAATTCAAGGCCAATGGCTCTACACGATATTATGCCCTGCCCACTAACGGTATTATATTGTTAAGTTGCATACGAGCCGGCGCCATAGTGAAACTGAAACGAACCCCGGGGAAAAGCCACTAACAGAGATGAGATGAGACTAACGGTATGCGTCGTGTATGTTTGCATGTATTTGTAATTATATAGCGTGTCAATAGACAATGACAACTGTCACTCATCGCAAATACATACACACAAAATGTCTTTTTTTGTTGCGAAAAATGTGCAAACTGTTGCTTGGTCAAGCAAAACAACAGTCAAAACAACAACACAGCGTGTTTACCAACACAAGTGACGTAAAGCAATTATTGGTGTCTTTTGGATGGAATTAGAGAATTTTGCTATGTTTGTGTCAATTTCATTCTATTTTATTATTATCATTATTATTATTATTATTATTGTTGTTAGTATTATTTGTTTTTGTTTGCTAACACGAATTTGTATGTTTTCCTGACACCACTCCGCTGTTCAATTAAGTTATTTGGAATTGTTGTGACAGCGACAAGGAATCATCTACAAAAGTCTTCATTATGTTGATGAAATAGTAAAATGTATATATATTTACAAGTATGTATATATATGTTTGTACAGAACTTCTAGTTCTTCAGCTCACTTCCTCCGCAGTTGATAGTGTAAATTTTAGTGAAATTGACGGTTGTTTGTGCATATATTTATGTAGCGCGCAGTTAGTAATTACCGTTAACTTTACAAGCTTCAAGGTCAATAAATTCTAGCGAAATTAAACTTCAAATGGCAATTAGACACTTTGATGTGCGTTATTCTATTTATTGTAGTTTTATATGCCTCATCAACTTGCTACATTGTCTTTTGTCGTTGACAATGTGTGACCTAAGTATGTATTACAGGTCCTTTAAACGGACGCTTACTCGTTACCATTAAATATATTAATTACTGTAATAAATTGCTTATTGGTCGCACTGCTGGGTGAACATTCGGAAGCTTATCTCTAACTGTATTCGATAAAATTAGCACTTTACACATAAAAGTACTTTAATCCAACATATGCGAACGTTGAAGGTAAGACAGTTTTAGGTAAGTTTGTCTTTCACGTTCTACCAAAAGACTAAGTCAGATAAATTTTAAACCTGTGTGTCTCCCTTAAAGGTTAAATGAGAGGAATTTAACCCAGTCAAGAACTGAACAACAGTATTTTCTTTTTACAATCTCCACTTCGAAAATCCATGTAAAAGGAAGCAATTTTTAACTAACTTCTTCAAATGAGATTAGGCTTTGAAAGCAAGCCTTTGTTAACTAACTTCTTCGTAAACCCCATTCAGTTTTTAAGCCTAGTCCGCAGTAGTTTGATAGTGACCTATTCTACAACGGATTTTTTAACTAATACTAAGGAAGCAAGTCAGATAAATCTTCGAAAAAATAATTATCTTATTAATGTTGGGACAAAAATTACTTCAAGGCGATTTCTAATAATAAGATTTTTTTCGTAAGAAAGATTTCTAAATACACATTACCTATATCAAGGTTCACTAATGAATTTTTTTTTTGTTTCACTCTTTACTCTGTACATAGATGAATGTAAATACACATTACCTATATCAAGGTTCACTAATGAAATTTTTTTCGCTTTACTCTATACATAGATGAATGTGATTTTAGAGTACAGAAAGGTTTCCTCAGTTTATTTTCTTTTAATTAACAACGTTTGCCTCATGAAATGTGACAGAAACCTAAACTGGATTGACCCTTTGTTCTGGATCTCATAAGAAGCACAGAATAGATATCTTTTAATTTTCATATTTACAAAAAAAAGTTTTAGAATTGCTCAAAATATGTGATTAAATAAAAAATAAAATGTAGACAAGCACTCAAGCATTCATTACAAAATTTTATTTCACAAATATAAGTTTTTATTATATAGAATTTATTTTATTATTTAATTATTCGAAACACAAATAAATTTCAAAGGAATAATTCATGCTCTTCCACAGAACGGTAGTTAAAAAAATATATTTGAATATTTTGTGAATTATAATTCATATAAATAATTTAAGGTTTATAAAAAAATCTGAAATTTGTGATGAATATGGGATTTCTTCTAAAAATGTTCTATAATTTTTTCAATAAGCTCATTGCAATATTAAATATTTTATTAAGAATATATTAAGTAAAAAAAATGTGTGACACTTGGTAACCCAATCTCACAGCAATTTTTTTTAAAGAGTCCTTTAATTAAATTTTAAAATATTTAAATTACATTTGTAGACATAAATTTTAATTTTCCAATTTTTAATTTAATTATTTTATAAAAAAATTGATCCAAAACATTTTTTTTTAAATTAATTTTTTTATTTATGTATACAAATAAATTTTTTTTGTCCAAAAATATTTTTTAAAAATTTATTTCTTTTATGGAAAAAATATTTTTTCTTTTAATATATTTTTTTTTTGTCTAAAAATAAATATTACACATTTTACTTAGCGTACTCACTTAAAATATCAATTAACACAGCGCACTTGAAATTTACACTAAATACAGCACATTATTTCATATGTTTGTATGTATGTATGTACATATGTAAACATTTATTTTTGATTTACACGCTTACTGAAATTTGCATTTGTTATTAGGCAATTTATAATCAATTTTAGTACAACGCATACTTGTTGGCAATTAAATTTTTTTTTTAACTTGTATGTTGCCAAGCGACACAATGACTTGCCGATTTATTTACCAAAATTGTTTTATTTTTAAATTTCATTTCAAGCGTTGAAAGTAAATGGCACTGTCCTTAATTATGGCGGGATATTGAAACACACACTCCAACACAAAATTGGCAAAAGCTCAAAAATATTCAAAATTCCGAAAATTCCGCACCACAGTTTATGTTTTTTTTTTGTTTTCGAAATTTTCGCCACGCGAATTTTTATGTTTTTATTTTATACAAATTTATAACAGTAATTAGCGAGAATGCGCGACACTAATGTTACGCTTTTATGCTTATTGTATGCGCGCTAGCTAGCTCTTCGCAACAGTGAAAGAAGTGCACTGATGAATGCCTCCGCGTCAACTGGCGCCAACAACGGCGAAACGTTGTGGAAAAGCGTGTTGCGATTAGTTTGGAGTTTTCCGCCAACCATCAGCTGAGGATTCACAGCAATTGGATTCGTGACACATGCCGATGCCGGCTGCTGTCTGTTCGTTCGGCAGCATGGATAGTGAGTGTGCGGTGCGCAGGTGCGAAAACCATTTCATTCATAATAAATTTGAAATTTGTAAATATTGCCAATTGGCAATGGATAGTTGTGTGGCAGCAACATACATATTTCAGCAACAATGTTGCTAGAAATACGCGTATATTTATTCCAGTCTTATTTGGTTGAAGAGAAGGTTTGACATTATAATCTATTATTTTAGTTATATTTTTATGTTTTTTTATTTGGTTTAAGCTTCCAAATCGCAGCGTACCTATTCATTGCTTTAACTTTGGCAAATGACCTTGAATGACAGCACCAAACTTCTCAAGCAAATTGCACTATTGAACCATTCTTTGACTTGTGGCTACACATGCACTTCTTTATTTCATTTATAAACTCGCGCTTGTTGCATTATAAATTAGCCAAACTTTAATTTGTTATGAAACAAACAAAATTTTAAATTGCCTAATTTTGTTGCCTGCCGGCGACATGTTTAAACTTGCAAGCAAACACACGTTATAGCGGGAATATGTAACGAATGGCAAACACAACAAAACTATTTTTTACAGGTGAATTAATGTGTTGAGTTTGTTCAGTAAAAACAATCAATAACTTTTATTAAAAATTTAAATTTAAACATTAAATAGGAAGTAGTTATAGGAAATACATATATACATACACATTTACATATCTATATATACATACATATGTATATAAATAAAAAGGAAAACAATCGCAAGCAGATGTACGAGTTCCCCTGAGCGAGCGCTATGTTGAATATGTTGCATACACCTTTCAGCTTGCAAATTCGTATAAGCACATTTATATATGTACATATATATATAAATATTTGCGATTAGCATTCGAAAGAGTGACAGCGGAAGGCACTTAAGCTCATTAAATTTCAAAAGTAAAACGACAATTGTTTAACTTTGTAAATCAAACAAGTCGCAGACTCAAAATAAAAAAAACAAAAACAAACATATTAATAATGTATTAAATACGTTAAAGCTTTGAAGAGGTGTTGCATGAATTAAAGACTTTCAAATATATGCAAACACAAACAAAATTCGCAAATAAAGGCAAATATAGACACATATAGATAACGCAATACCATACAGACGGATTTAATTAATGTAATGATATTTAAAATATTTTTAGCAGTGAAATAAATAAAATAATTTACAGAAAATACAAATATCCATTTTTTAATTAGAGAATAACAAGCATTAAAATATTAATTAAAATGATTAAAATTATAAAATAATTGTTTACATTTGCGCAGCGTCATCTGTCGGTGACGTTTACACCTACAATATACGCGAACACACTCAACTCGCTACAGAACTCACCATCCAAAATCGAGCGAGTACAACTTTTTACAACATGGCGTACTCGTTACTTTTAACTGACGTTCCCACCGCTTCCGTCCATCTGTCTTTTTCGGCTTAAACTCGGTCGCTTAACAAAGGGCAAAATGGTATGTGACGTTGAAAAATCGTAAAAATGCATAAACATCTATAAACTAATTGATATTTTGTGTTGTGTAAAGCGTAAAGCAAATATGCCAACAAATTGTGTTACTAAAATATGTTGCGTATATGCACAATTGTGTAAAATTGTCATGGGTGCGAAAATCAATAAATAACTTGGCAACAAGAGCCACACAGTTCTCTAAATCTTTTAAACACACAACAAAGCAGCCTTACTTGTGTTTCAAGTTACTAATTATGTGTTTTCTTATGTTTTACAGTCGCTCGTGATACCAGATAAGTTCCAACACATTCTCCGTATTATGAATACGAACATCGATGGCAAACGCAAAGTCGGTATTGCCATGACCGCCATCAAAGGTGTGGGTCGCCGTTACTCCAACATTGTTTTGAAGAAGGCCGATGTTGATCTAACCAAACGCGCTGGTGAATGCACTGAGGAAGAGGTAATATAGCATAATGTACTTTAAAGTTTAAACAAAACTAATCACTATTTTCCGTTTCTAGGTTGACAAGATTGTCACCATCATCTCCAACCCACTGCAATACAAAGTGCCCAACTGGTTCCTCAACAGACAAAAGGACATCATTGATGGCAAATACACCCAATTGACATCATCCAATTTGGATTCGAAATTGCGTGAAGATTTGGAACGTTTGAAGAAGATCCGCTCTCATCGCGGTCTTCGTCACTACTGGGGTCTGCGTGTGCGTGGTCAACACACCAAGACAACCGGTCGTCGTGGTCGCACTGTCGGTGTGTCGAAGAAGAAGTAAACAATTCTTCGATTACCAAAAATGGTTTATTTTGTTTTAACCTTCCTGCTGGCGCATGTTTATTCTTGAATATAAATGTGCTAATAAGTGAAACTGAAAATATAGTTTTTTGATATGAATTCAGTAACGGATAATTAAATGTGAATAATTTAAACCAATTTGTTGTTGTGTTTTGTCAAGAGGATTTGATTTGTGAGTTTTTCTCCTTGAGATTGAATTGAAAACTAGTTTTCAATCTACTTGTATTGTAGAGTGCCATTTCTTTTATGTTAAGAAGAGTGAATTCTCCTGTTTTCAAAAGTGAAAAAATTATTATATTATTTGTTGGTATAAAAGGATTTGTAATGAAACTAAGCATATTTGAGTACTGAGGAATTTGAGGTTTGGACCAAGTATTTTTAAAAAGTACCTTATTGTGGTAATGTTGCTAAAATTTTGAAAGCATCCTTTTTTGCTGCTGCTTTAAGTGTTTATCTCATTAATTACACTTCTTTAGATGATGATGCGCTTATACTTAACATGTAAATATGTATGCATACTCATGCTAGCGGTGTGCATATGTACAATAGGCTGCAGTCAGCGTCGCTAACATATGAACGTACATACGTACATATGTCAATAGCTGAATGCAAATAACAAAAGGGAGAAGAAATAACGCTACAATCAGGCGATATTCGTCCCATAGACATAGCGTTTGCACACTTAGATGGGGGATTCTACCCTATACAATATCCAAATCTCGAACATCCTCCCCAGCTGAACCCTCGCGGTTCAGAATTTCTTCATGTAATCCGGTTAGTCTTACCACCTTTTGTACTGGACATTGACAGTGGCGTTTGACGTACATGCCTTCGTTCGTCAACTGATCTCCGTTGTATTCGATCGTAATGACGCGGACAAGGCCATCGTTGCCAGGATAGGTGTCCCTGATACGACCCATGCGCCAACAAGCGGGTGGCAAATTCTCTTTTCCAATAAGTACGACATCTCCTACTTGGAGGTTTGGTTCAGGCCTCATCCACTTGCTACGAGCCTGAAGTGAATTGAGATATTCCTTTAGCCAATGTTTCCAAAAATGCTCGAACATGCCTTGTAAGCGTTGCCAATAATGGAGGCGGTTGTGTGGTGTATCTGGTAGCGGAGGCTCAGGACGACAATTGATTGATCGGCCAATTATAAAATCACCTGACGTTAAGGCTAGTACTCCTTCGCTGGTCCGTCCATCATGTAAGGCTACAATTGGTCGTGAATTAAGACAAGCTACAATCCTTGTCGGAAGCGTAAATAGCTTATGATATCGCAATGTCTGCCGGCCCATAATTCGAAGTAAATGCTTCTTTGCCGATCGGACCGCTGCTTCCCAGATACCACCATGATGTCGTGCAGCGGGTGTAATGAACTTCCATTGAATACCAACATGAGCAACGTGTTGTTGAGCGTATTATAATACCCACTCCTTCACATTTTCACGCATTTGTCTTTCAGCGCCTACAAACTGGGTGCCGTTGTCGCTGAAGAGCTTACTTCTCTTCTGCTGTCACAATATTCGACCTCTGACCCTTGTAGCACGGAAGAAAACGTCTTAGTCGCACTGTTATATTGAGGACACGACTAATTGTGCTGAACTTCTCAACGAGAGGAATTCTCTGATCATACGCAGAAGTCGTAAGCAATTCATGATGATCCTGCCGAATGGTTACAAGAGTACGAAAAGATTGGCATTCCAGAGTCTGTGCCTGGAGTTGCTCCTCCGATAGTTCTGGCACAAGCAAATGTGTCGCCAAAAATGGTACCTTGGTGTGGACCTGGATGTATGCAAATCGATTACCAACGAATTGTTTCAAAACTAACAGTTGTTTACGGATCCAATGCAAAACTATAGTTGAATTACTCCAGAGTGTGTAAGGGACGTTGTCTAAACGGAGTGCCTTTCGCACATGACCAGTAGGTGGGCAGCATAAAGTTCCAAGCGTGGTATAGTAATCTCTTTCACAGGTGCCACCTTGGTTTTTGCAGTAACAAGTGCCATGTTAGAATAACTTACTTGTGTGACACTATTCACATAAATAACCGCAGCATACGCCTTTTAGCTAGCGTCACAAAATCCATGAAGTGTACAAAATACATGGACATGGGCATGCTTAACCAACGCGGTACACGGACGCGCGCTAGTTAACGAAGACCATTTCGAAATTCGAGCCACTGGTCTTGTAATTCTGCAGGTAATGGAGTGTCCCAGTTAAGATCCTTCCTCCAAAGGGTTTGAATAATCATTTTGGCCAGAACTACCACTGGCGCTAGTATACCAATTGGGTCATACAGCCTTGCAACGTCACTTAAAATACTACGCTTTGTTGGTAGTGTATGTGAGTCTGCAATGCTCACTTTAAAAAAGATCTTGTCGCTCAACGGATTCCAGTGTAGGCCTAACACGGTGGCGTTGGAATCGTATAATTCAATATCGCTTCCTGATTTCTCTGGATCGGTGATCGCATCAAGTGCCTTGGCGAAGTTCGAATTCCATTTGCCAAGAATGAACTGATCTTGTCGAAGGATTGCATCGACATCATGAGCACAACTAAAAGCTTCCACCAGAGAGTCGAAACTTTGCAAATAGTCGTCGACATAAAATCCATCCAGGATACTGTTTCTTGCTGTGGAATAAGGTTTTCGTCCTCCACAATGTTGTAGTTATCTACAGCACATTGACGTAAGGAGCGAATCGCATTGTATGGACTGCTTGTCATTCCATACGTTACTGTAGTCAACTCAAAGCTACGTAGTGGTTCGACTGGAGATTGCGTTACCATTTACGATACAAGGGATTGATCTCAACCTATCGAAACATCTTCTTGACATCGGCTGTTATAGCTATACAATAGCGTCGAAACCGGTGAAGAATATCAATCAAATTGCCCTGAAGCTGTGGTTCGGAAAACTGAGTGTCGTTCAATGACACTCCACCTGTGGTTTTGCATTTGCATTTGTAATAGCATTGAGTCGGGTCAATGCAATTGTCCTTCACTGGACTCATGTGACCGAGTGCTATGTACTCTTGCACAAACATGATGTATTTGTTCCGAAGTTCAGGGTCGCCAGCTAATTTTCGCTCAAGATGGAAAAACTGACGGCGCGCTGCTTGATACGAATCTCCTAACACTGGAGCATTCGGAAGAAACGGGATTTGTACACTATAGCGTCCACTCGCAGTGCGACGTACAGTGTCGATGAAAATCCGTTCACAAGGATCTACCGAGAGTTCGTCGACAGAACCAGTGTCCTCAACCTGCCAGAACCTCTGCAGTAGTTTGTCGAATACATTTACTAAGGGTTAGAATGTGCGTCAAATGATTTGGAGTGTTGACCATCGCTCATTTGGAGTGTTGGCCAAACACAACCCAACCGAGGCGGGTACAGGGCGCGCACGGTTCGTCATGGGGTCCCGCAGCAATCCCATCGGCAAGTAAAGCGGGCCAAATATCTGCGCCAATAAGTAGATCAATTTTGGCAGGAGTGCCAAATGTTGATCGGCAAGCTGAAGTCCAGAAAAGTGTTCCCAGGCGGAGGAGTCGACCTTGCATATTAGTATCATAGTCGTAATCGTTGGTAGGATATAGATTTCAAATTGCATCGAGGGATCGCAATCGCACAGTTGTACAGCCCTTTGTGTAAGCGGCTGCATTGGCGCCTATACGAACACACACCAGAAGTACACTGATGAACGGTATGTCCTGAACGTAGACAATTGAAGCATACAGCTAAACGCCTTACACGGTCCCAGCATTCAGGGACCTGCATGTTCCGAAACTTAAGACACCTTATTAAACGATGATTTCCTGAGCACTGAGGGCAACCAACGTTGGCAGCGGGTGCGCTTGTACGAGAAGCGGAACGCCTATACAACGGTTGTGTGATAACGGTATGTGGGGCAACGGTAATATTATTGGCACGTCGTCCGAGAAATAACAGCAAATCCTCCAATTTTGGTATGCTCACAATTGTAAGGCTCATTCATTCCGCGTCGTTGTTGGTAACTTCGGCAAAAGTACAGGAACTACTATCGCATCCCAGTGGTACACTGGAATGTCCATAACAGCAAGTGCACGAAATAAATTGCGCACACAATCCACAATCGATCGCAGCGTATACGGTGTTTCTGCTGGATTGTTCGGTAGATCAAGAAAGCTCTGCACATGCATTTCTGACAGTAGGCGCGGATTATCATAATCCTCCAATCATCGGAACTCTTTCTTGATCGACACACTGGCATAGCTTACCCAATTTATATGCTGGATCCAGATCAGTTCGATTGTGAACCATCGGTTCGAATAGGTCCTTAAATGCCAACCAGCTCGTTGGCCTTCCGTCAAATCGTGGAATTGTTACCGGATCCAGCCGCATGTCTGCCACGTGATTAGCTGTCGGTGATCCAACCTGAACGGCAGTCTGGGGATTTAAACGGCGCTGTAACGTGACGCACAAAGTGGTGCGATTCAGTTGTAGCAAATAACTCGTCGTGAGAAGCAATTTCATCTTCCTTCGCCTTGCTGACCAGATCAAAGTGGTGATGTACAAAACGATCGAAATGTTGATTTACTCGGCTGAGTAAGACTTCACACTCCACTTTATCCGGATCGAAATCTGTGTTCTGGATTTCCTTTCCAAGGCGCACAATTGAATGGTCTGCCGATGCACGTAAATTCAAAGAGGCCATCATACACTAACCCTCAAAACAGGTGTCGCAGTCCTCACAGAAGGCACCAAAAAATGTATATGATTTAAACAAAATAATAGGAACTGGAATTTTAATGTGACCTGTCATCACGACTTTATTTTTAGCACTGAATTAAATCCGCAAGGAGCGGCAACTATATGCCTGCTTGTCCAGTAGGCATATGTTCAAAAAATGCAATATTAATAACTGCGCATTAATAGGTAATGCACTTTATGTAAGTGCGAATAGATGCACTTATACTTAACATGTAAATATGTATGTAGACAGGTGTTTCAAAACCCTTATATTAGGTATAAGGGAGCTAGAGGAAATTACGACCCTATTTTATCTACTTTTGGTTTTTACCGATATTTCCGATTATCTATGGACACTGAAGTTATTGTTGTTATTATAACAGTTACCCAAAACTGCCTGAACCGACAAGCCTAAACTAATTGTCATCGAATTCAGGGGAGGCCCAGGAAACGAGCTGTTGCGATAGGGTCGGATCAATGGGAAGGATAAGTATACAATCCCCACAACAGCCGGTTCTAGGATACACCGGGATTGACTCGGATTTTCGGATCCGACCAAAGGCTGTTATTTCGGCGACCCAGACCTGTCTGGATCGGTAAGTTCTAGACTAAGACTGCCTTCACTACTTCCTGGGCCTCCCGTTAGATGACTTCGATGACAAGTAGGCTAAACTTGTCGTTTCAGGCAGGCCTAGGTAACCGCCACAACCACAACAAGAGTAGGGTCTAGGGAGCATGCAAAGAGGTGGTTTGTGTCATGCGGGGACTCTTTGCATGCAGGACATATATTGAGTATGTCAGTGTCTAGTCTGGATAAGTAGTAGTTTAAGCTGTTACAGTATACAGAGCGAGGTTACGCGAGGGTTACTCTAGTTTTGCGAGACAAATCAATCTCAGCTTCTGTGATGGTGGTATTGTATTTCCGAACGTACGCAATTAAGTGGGAGAGAGTCGATGAAGGTGATAATGGCTCCTCTGTGAATGGCGTTCAGTGCTTGACGCAACCGAAGTGCTGTCAACACTGCGACAATTTTAAGAAAGGTACTGTTGATGGCTCTGGGAGGCGGCTCTGCTTCCAGTAGTTGAAGCAGGGATGATTTCTGCGAAAGCATCATTGTATGAGTGCTCGACCGGAGATATCAAGAGGCAACCTGTGGCTGTCCGGAGAGCGGTGTTTTGACAAGTAGCTGTAGCTTCCTCATCTGCGTGCTACTGCATGCAGCCGACCATATTGGGGCACTGAGGTAATTATGTTCGGTATCTGGGGCTTTGAAAAGATATTGTCAATTTTTAAATGAGTGATGTCACAGCTCAAATACAGTATTTGTACTAAGTTTAATTCCGATATTTTTATAGATTCTTAATTTGTATCTTATAACGTGAATAAATCAGATGTAATTAAAAATTGTATTACAGTCGAAATTCCATAATTGGAATTTCTATAATTCGAATTTCTCTTTAACTGAATATAAGTAAAATTTCATATAAATTACCTCCCGCAACTCAGTAGTCTCTCTATCTCGAAATTTTTTGGTTGTAAACCGATTTCGTCAATTTTCCCATCATAACCAGGGTGTCAAGAAAATATTTTGTATCGAATTTCATTGAAATCGGTCGAGTAGTTCCTAAGATTGTTGTATATGGCTTCAATCATTGTCCGCTGCGTCTCCCGGAACTATATTTGAGTTCCGAAGCAGAACAAAAGTCTCATAAATACAACATATATGTAGCGAATAATAGTGTTTAGTGATAAATTTTATCTCATAATCGCACATTCGGCTAGATTTCGATCTGTCTCATAAACTCAAATTCCACGCTATATAATTTAATAGCATTTCTCTGTTGGCCATTTGTTAGCGATTTTTGAGCTACCCTGTGCCGACGCTCTGAAAAATTTTATTTCTCTGCTCCACTTCTTCACATATCCATACATACATACATACGTACATAGATCTCGGGAATAGGTGGTGAATTCGTCATTGCTAAAAATTTGCAATAACAAACTTTTTCAAAATATTCTTTTCTTTTTAGCTTGTCTTAGTCGTACGATTTGTTGGTGGACTTTGAACTTGTGATATCGCACATACATACATATTAAGAAAGTGGACATTGTGAGCCAGCGATAAACGTGTTTGACCCACATTGCAAAATTTTACAGTTATTTATGAATTTCGCCATAAACTTGCGTGGAGGGCACGCTAAATTTAGATAATTTTGAAAATTAGCAGCAGAACAACTTAAAATAAACGTATGTAAAAAATATTGACGTTAAATTGTGGAATAAAGCAAATATTATATGGCTATGTAGAGAGTACTATATGCATTATTAGAAGTGTCGATTTCGGTAGCGAGCTTCTAATCGTTTCATACTTAGTACATACAGACGTGATGATTTAGAATTTATGAAAAATTTGTACGGTTGACGCCTTTAATTTGACCCCATAGAAATGTCGAGTCATCCGATATCAGTCTCGCCGGCAATTTAAGCAATGTTCTTATTCAACTTTCGGTTGAAACTTAGATTCACATATACATACATATGCATATCTATCAATATCTGTAAATTGAGTCGTAGCTTTATTGATTATAAATATTTACACACAAAGTGCTTTGCTTATGCAAATTCAATTTGATAGGAGTCTTCGGTGATACAATTAAGTGATCATTTTCGTGTAAAAGAACAATTGTTGAAATAGATATTTCCAAATTTTAAATTGCAAATTGCTAAAGGTCAATGAGTCACATGTTCGAAATGAATTTATTTTTAATATATTAGGTTGGCAAATATCACCCTTTAGCTTTTTTGCTCTTTATTCTATGCTTTATAAAAAGTGTTACAGTGATCGGATTTAGTTTCGTTCGATAATCTGTTTCCAACTAGACGGCAACTTCATAATACCCCCTCCTTATTTGCGAAGAACTCGGTCAGCCTTTTTTCACAAGGCTCTTTTGATTTTAACTTTACACCACCAAGGGCGTTCGCCATGGATAGGAACAAGTGGTAATCACTTGGCGCTATATGGTGGATGCGATAAAACCTCCCATCCGAGCTTCCGTAGCTTTTGACGAGTCATTAACGAAGTGTGTGGTCTGGCGTTGTCCTAGTGGAACACTACACCCTTCCTGTTGGCCAATTCTGGAGGCGTCTAGTTGATCGTTTGCTTTATGTGGGCCAGTTGTTCGCAGTAGATGGTAGAATTAAGCGTTTGACCATATGGGAGCAGCTCATAGTGGATGATTCTCTTCCAATCTCACCACCTTGGACACTGTTTGGAGCTGTTGGAATTCACCTTCGACCACGACCGTTTTCGGTTGATATTGTCGTATGTGATAAATTTTTCGTCGCCAGTCACCATACGCTTCAAAAAAGGGTCGAGTTCATTCCGTTTCAGCAGCATATCGCAGGCGTTGATTCGGTCCAGAAGGTTTTTTTGCGTCAAAAAACATAAAGCTTTTTTGTGTATCCAACCTTCTGCAGATGGTTTAAAATGGTTTGGTGACTAACTTCCATCTCCTGGGCGATGTCACGAGATGCCACATGCCGATCTAACTCGATGTTTTCCATGATTCGATCGATATTCGTCGTCACAGGCCTCCGCCGGCTGGCTTATCTATGGTATCGTTTTCACCCGCTCTGAATCGTCGAAAGCATTCCTCCCCAGTTCGAAGTGATAGAGTATCATCCACCAAAACACCATTAATCTCACGGAATGTTTCTCGAGAGGATTTGGCTGTAACGAAGGAAAACTTTAAAATAGCGCAAATTTCGGCATTAGTGAACTATATGTTTATACATAGCCGCGAAATTCAAAAGTCAAAAAGGCGGAAGGAAGATTTTTGCCAAACTAATATTTTTGCGCTTTTTAGATAAAATTGCTGCACGGGCACATTAGCACGAAGCAATGAAGAAAGTTCAATCGTTCGAATCAATCTAATTATATATTATCTATGTATAATAAATTCAACGTAGATAAGCTAAAATACAGTGGAACTTCCATAACTCGAACTTCTGTAACTCGAAGATCTCCATAATTCGAACTTTTGAACTGGCAATAGCGTTTAGAAATCAAATTTCATACAATTTTCCTTCCATAACTGAAACTTCTCTAACTCGGAAGTTCTGCATAACTCGAACTCTTGAAATGGCAATAGAAGTCAATTTTCATACAAATTTCCTTCCATAAATCGAACTTTTCGACCAGGGCATAATACAAAATTAGAAAATTTACTATCGAGGCAGAATTTTAAAGAGTCTCTCTATATCGTATGGAGATTAACAAAAAATATGGTATTACACTTATTGATTGTATAAATCAAGTAAGAAAATCATGGGATACAGACGTCAAGAGCCGGACAATTGCAAAATACAACAAACAAAACTACCGAATACATAATGCCTGAAAAAAACGACTTGAGATATTCGTCGATATAGCTTTAGTAGTTTAGGAGATATATACAAAAAACTTAGTATCGGGCGGGGTCACGTCCACTTTCCCAAAAAAATTACATGCAAATATGACCCTTCCCACAACGCTCCTTTTTTACCAAATTTCATAGCTTAATTTATGGCGTAGTTATAGGTCTTTATCCAATTTCGCCCATCTTCGAACTTAATCTTCTTACGGGACCAAGTTTCATTAAGATATCTAAATTATTACTCAGCTTGTACGGACGGACAGATAGACATCGCAATTTCAACTCTACTCGTCAATCTGATGACGTTGATATATATAACCCTATATCTCGTTTAGTTTTATGTTTATGTGAGTAAAACTATTATACTCTCTTTAGAGTATAAAAATTGAGTTTGAGAAGTGTTTCGGTGTTTCGAAAAAGCACTAGCATAAGCGTATAATATAGAATGAAGACTGTTTAGAAGGCGATGACACATTAATGAAGACGAATGAATAAATTAAATAATAAAAAATATAAAAAAAATCATGAAAATTCCCGTTATTTTTTGAACACGCGTAGAACAAATTTAGAAAGTTCCCACTGTATGTAAATAGAATTTTAGTGATAAACCGGTTTGACACAAATTGCGAAATTTTACAGTTATTAATGAATTTCGCCATTTACTTAGTTGGAACTCACGCTAATTTAAATATTTTTGCAAATTATAAGCAGAACTACTAAATCAAAGTTAAAATACTGAAAGTGAGTGTAAAGAGGAGAAAACAACTATCAATATACTGCATACTCGTATATAAATAAATAAATGGAAATAAATGCAGATTTCAGTGGTTTGTTCCTAAACGTTTCACACTAGCATGGAAAAATATGAATAATAATAATAACATCCATATTAATATTATAAATGCGAAAGTAACTCTGTCTGTCTGTTACTCTTTCACGCCTAAACGGCTGAACGGATTTTGATGAAATTTGGTATGGTGATAGATGATAACCTAGAAATGGTCATAGGCTATAAATAATCACGCCATCGTTCTTAGTGGGTAGGCAGTAGGCAGATAACTAAATTGAGTTAGTGATTTTTAGTCGTTTTTGTTGGGACTTTTGTTCTTTCACGTCTAAACGGCTGAACGGATTTTGATGAAATTTAGTAAGGTAATAGATGGTTACCTAAAAACGGATATAAGATCACGTCATCGTACTTAGGGGGTAGGAAGTAGGCAGAAAACTGAATTGAGTTAGTGATGTTTTATGGTTTTTGCTGGGAGTTTTGCTCTATCATGCCTAAACGGCTGAACGGATTTTGATGAAATTTAGTTAGGAGATATTAATAATTAACATTTTGTTTTACTTCTAATTTACAGTTACATAAATGTAATATAAACATGAATTGCTGTTCGTTAGTCTCGCAAAAAGTCAATAACGGCCAAACCGATCTGGCTAATTTTAGTCTTGAAATATTCGTGGAAGGCCAGGAAAAGATTAGACAGTGAGTAAATATGGAAAAATTGCGAGGAAGATAATAATAAGAGAATTTTATTCCAGTTGACAAGAAAAATATAAAAAGAGAAAACAAAAAAATAATATTTTGAAGGTTGTCATTGTTGCTTTGTTAAAATATTTTTGTTATTGTTCAATTGTACAAGGTTGTATCGTTTGCCCAAAACAATTTGTAACAACTAGGGAAAGGCTAAGTTCGGGTCCAACCGAATATTTCATACTCTCGCAATTTATTGATGTAATTTTATTAAGATAACACACAATTTGACCTATATATTCGGCATAACGTCCAATAGAAAATCATCATATATAGTGTATGAGGGCTGATGTAATTCAGAACCATTTTTACTCATTTTCGGGAATAGGGGCATCTTGGCACCTGTTAGTAGGCAAACAAACGGCACATTGCACAGGATTTTAAAAGATCTTGATTGTCGATGAACGTTTATGGTAATTTACGCCAGACTCTTCCAATTATTCCTGGATCAACTGTTACTGACGGGCTAATCGCATGCTAACATATGAGTGTTTTTGCAGCAATATCAAATTGCGATTGTTGAATCAGTTGGAAATGGTAGGGTCGCAGTTGACACCTCGATAGATTAATAGCATTTCCAACAGATTTCTGTCACTTCATTGACTCGAAAGAGAAGCTTTCAACGTGTTTTTCCTGACATGAAACCTCAATATAATAACCATAAATGACTGATTGAATGACCTATATTGGTGGTAAAAAATATATCGTTAATCTTAATGCGACAATTTAGAATTTCGGTCCAAGAGAGTTGACACAGCTACAAACCAGGATAACGTAGTCAATTATCGCAAACTATTTAAAATTGCCTGAACTATCAACACTCACTTTGCAATTAAAAGTAGTGTGAGTTGTCATCATGTCAAGCCAAGATTGGACCAACTTAATTTAATGTATACCTTGCCACAAAAACGTGTGGCCGGGTCTGCTAGTATTGTTATAATTTTGAATTTATGAAAAATATGAGCCGCTGCACAGTGTGAGATTTAGTCAATCTAGCATCTCAAAATTAATTTTTATATGAAGTTGTAGAGATATGAACTTGAAATTTGGCACGATCGTTAAGGAGATTATAAGCTTCAATATGGTGAAAGACAACTAGTGTCAAAGGGGACTAGTTCCGAACTATCCTCAAAAACACTAGTTGGGGACAATTTTTTTTACACATTTATATTCAAAATTTCTTCTTTTTTTCTCTTCTAACTAAAACTTGTCGATATATTGATATAAGCACCCACATACAACCATTTCTATAAAATTCTTCAAGTTTCGTACTTTAGTTTTCGATGATTCTTTGCAAATGAGAAAAATAAAAAGCTAACGTTGTTTCAATGTTAAATTTATTGATATCTAAAACATAATAAAAACGAAAAACTAAAAACATTCAACGAAAGTTCTTAAAAGAATTGAAAATATTCAAAACAAGATATTAATATTTGCTGAGTCTCTTTTTCCACAGGATCTCAGATACATTGCGGTAGCCATAGTTAATTGTTCCGAAGCTACATTTGATATTAACTCTTTGCATTTCCGTTTTTGTGTACTCGAAGCACTTTCAGCAAACTCTTTTTCTCGTCTTCCGCGTTGAGGTATTTGTTTTGAAGCTGATGGTGCGTGATCAAGAGCAAAATCAACAGCAGAAATTTTTGAACTTAGCCAAATAACATTGTCATGCATAAATCTTGCTTTATCACGGTGAGATTTGCTCCATCGCTTTTGAAATTGGAAGCAAAGCTTTTTTATACGATCTTTAACTTTGGTATCGTCAACATCTGGCCCAAAAATTGATATAACGTGCTTTTCGACCGCTTCTGTTTTTTCACTTTTCACCTTGCTTAACCAAATCCAAAATAGCTCCTCTCGCGATATTTCACTCATACTAAAAAAAGGCAAAAAATGGGCAGGATTTTATTTTTTAAATATGTTTTAGGCACATTAACAAAGATTCTGCTGGCATTCCCATCACGGAACTCCGTGGGACTTGGAAGTTCTAGTCTATCAAATATTTGAAGATTTTAAAATTTGTCTTACCTTTCAGGTGGTTATAAAACATTTTTTTCAAAATACTTGAGTGCAAAAATAAATATTGTATAAAACAAAAATTTTAAGTTTTAAGTTTAAATTTTAAGTTTATTTTAGGCCAAAAAAACCACTCAAAACTTCGACCTGACCACTCAAACTTTTGTGATCAATGCAAGCTTGCAAATCAATTGTAGCATGCTATGCAATTGCACGTGTTTGATAGCTGTTATCACTCCAGTAACATTTTTTTATTCTCTTTTGTGTTTGTTTTCGTAACAATTGGGGTATCTTCTCACGTAAAAAAAAATATGAGCGAGTTACGAAAACATTTTTTTTTTGAATTTCGAGATGCTAGATTGACTAAATCTCACACTGTGCGCTGGTGCCTTTTAATTAACCACATAATAACGGCGAGTCATCCGATATCAAACAAACGATTCGTATTTAACTTTGATCAAAGTCAGATCCACATATTCATATGTATATCTATTAATCTCTGTAAATTGAGATTCTATGTACTTTTATTGATTCTATTTACCCACAAAGTGCTTTGCTTATGCATTTCAATTCGATAGAGTCATCGGAGACACAAACACGCGATCATTTTCGCTTAGAAAGACAATTGATTGAAGAAATTTTTCCAAATCTTAATTTACAAAATGCTGAAGGTCAATGAACGGGTCACATGATGAAAAAAGCGAAGCACATTTGCATATCAACATATATGTATGTATGTACATATACATATTTTTTCGCTTTCTCATTCAAATAGCTGAACCGACAATAACAGAAAGCATAAGTGAGAAAGCTCAAAGTTCGACTCAATACATTTTTGTATTGCCGAACTTATTCACAATCGGTCAATAAAAATTATGGCAGTGCTACAGAATTCCAAGCCCCAATTGTGTCAAATGTATTTTTTCGAACTGGCTTCAACTTACCTGTAAAAATTCTTAATTCCAATGAAAGTACATTCGATGCCATTATGGATTGAACTCGATTTCTTTTGCATGGCCACGACGGGCATGCTTGCAGAAGTCTAGTCGTTGAATCCAGCATAAATTGGCCGATAGTGCTGCAATTACACGTTCGGAATTCGTTCGAAGTACACCAATCATCGTTGGAATGTTGGCATGGATCATAGAATTGACGTAGCCCCACAGGAAATAATCTAACGGCGTCAAATCGCATGACCGAGGCGGTCAATTAACTGGGCCAGGGGCGAACGCAGGGGGGGGTTTTGGGGTGTTAAACCCCCCCCCCCCCCCCCAAAGTAATTGAATTTTTAAATAATAGAATTTAATTCTACATAGTCATTTGAAAAATTGTAATTTGTTGTTTTCAAAGCAATCTATCTGCCGACGATGTATAAATATGTAAAATAAATGAATACAATAGTCACTAACAGCGTTGCCGTTTTGATACAATTGTATCTTTTTTGATACTTTTTTGTTCACAAACGGCCTATTTTGATACTTTTCTGCTGATAGAATTTTATTTTTTTAAACTATGAGAATGTTAAACTAAAAACAAACCTATTGTATCTGGATAGTATTAAAAAGTTGTGGGAACGTAGGCCAATTAAAAAACCCACCCCAAAAACCAAACCCTTATAACTCTGTGGCTGCTGAACTGGATTTTTTTAGATTTAAGGGGAATTGTGAGTCGAAAATGGGCTGCTTTTGAAAATTAGTTCTGAACTGAAAAGTCACCAATAAGGTTTCTATTATTTTTTTTACAGTTTATTGTTAATCATAATACCGGAAAAATAAAAACTCATTTATTATGACTTTCAGTTTTCGTTCCATGAGCAAACTGTTGTGAAATAAATTTAAATTAAAAAAAATTAAGCTATTTGCAAAAAAATACTTGAGTGTCTTAACTAAAATGTCTATATTTTTAATAAAAACAACCAGAAAAAACTGGTCTGAATTAGATACATAACTTTACTTATTATTTGTTTTTCAAAATTGAACAATCGTTTAAACTAATTTTTGAATCAGTTAAAACAATAGCCGCAGAATTAGATTTAGAAATCAAAATTCCGCGTTTGGCGAAACAGCAAACTAATCGCGACAATTATGAAGGCGAACCGGAAGAATATTACCGCAGATCAATTTATATACCGTTTTAGATCATTTTTTGGTCCAAATCAATGAACGATTTTTAAAACATCGAGAGCTGCTTTGCAAAATTGCAAACATTTTGCCAAATAAATGCATAAATCTTGATGTTATTGAGATGCAGGAGACTGTTCGTGTTTTAAAAAAGCAATGGTCCGCTGATGTAGAAGATCCCGATGATTTCGTTGCTGAATTTAGAATGTGGAAAAGGTTAAAAATCTTTTCATCAGATTATATTTTCTAACTAAAATTTTGAATATATTTTCAGGAACTGGTTAAATCAAACAAAGAGATCCAAAACTTTTTTAGACGCGTTGAATTGTTGCGATGCAAAAATTTTCAAAACAGTGCATCGTTTTTTAAAGATTGGAGCAACAATCCCTACATCTGTCGCTTCAAGTGAACGCTCGTTTTCCTAACTTCGCAGGCTTAAAACATATTTAAGAAATAAAACTGGAGAAGCACGCCTGAACGGAATGGCTCTCTTGAATATCCATAGAGATATAGACGTGACGGAGGAAGAGATTTTAAATGTTATGACCCAAAATAAAAGAAGGTTAGACTTCAATTTCTGAATAAAATAATGAAACATTGTCTTTTTACCTAAAACCCCCCTCCCCCCCAAATTTTTTTCCTGCGTTCGCCACTGAACTGGGCCATTTTACGTTCACCAAACTTGGTTTTCAATAAATCGAATGTGACATTCTCTGTGTGGCTTGTGGCGCCGTCCTATTGAGGCCACATATTGTCCAAGTTCATTACATTCAATTCGGGTTCGGTTATCATTGAGCGGTAGCGAATCTCATTCACAGTAACGTGCCGGGCTTGATCATCACGGCAGAAGTACGGTCCAATGACGCCGCCGGCCCTTAAATCGCACCAAACCGTAATTTTTTCGGGATGCAATGGTGACTTACATATGTAGTACGTGTGGATTACTGCCCGACCACTAACTCATATATTACTTATTGACGAAGCGATTCAGCCAAAAATGAGATGACCATAAATTGGACGTAGCGCTCTTAAAGTTGAGGCCTAGTCAATGGCCTTTCTTTAAGCTTTCTTAATTTCGCTAAAGTATGTCACATATTATCCGATATATACAGCATTAAACTGATCGTATGTTTGAAAATTATAATATGTATTAGGTATATGGGATCCGATTTTAACCCTTTTTGGCACAGAAGCACATTGTTATAAGGAAAATATTCCTTATAAGTTTCTTTATAATACATATCTGATAGATTTATCAATATTTTCGGTAAAAAAATACCCACAGAGATTGTAATGTTCGATGTCTGGGGTCTTGCAATATAATAGTCTGATTTCCAAATTCAACTCGTCTCGTCATCCTGATCATTTTGATATACTCGTATATAACTACATATCCAACTCATTTGGTTTTAGGTATTGCAAACAACCATTATGTACCATTATGATAAACATTGATAAATAGAGCACATTTTAACAACACTCGATAAAAAATTCTGATACACTGAAGAAACCCTTAAGTGGGCACTTGTGTGATGCTCTTGAACTAGTTTAACTAGTTTAGAAAACACTTAACACTCTAGACTGATTTCAAGAGTTGATTTGCGTTCGATACATAATTTTTATTTTCCTAGAATAG
Organism: Zeugodacus cucurbitae; assembly: GCF_028554725.1. Lineage (NCBI taxonomy): Eukaryota > Metazoa > Arthropoda > Insecta > Diptera > Tephritidae > Zeugodacus > Zeugodacus cucurbitae. Next base: position 26,488,715 of record NC_071671.1, read on the forward strand.
TCAAAATTAAAGAAAACAAGTGAAGAAAGGCTAAGTTCGGGTGCAAACGAACATTTTATATTCTCGCAATTTATGCTATATTTTTATTAAGACACACCATTTGACCCATATATTCGGTATAAAGTCCAATAGAAAAACGAAAATTATCATATATGGTATATAGGCTGGCGTAATTCCTGAGCCGATTAAACTAATTTTCATCACCAACGTACATTATATCTAAGTTTATATGCTCACTTAATTTGGCTAAGATATTTCATATATTACCCGATTTATAAGCTATTAAGCTCATCGTATTTTTCAAAAGATTTCCTCTGAATTAAATTAAGATATCTGAGAGATTTACCGATATTTTCGGTGAAAAATTACCATAACGCACTGAGTCCTTCATATTCGATATACGGGGCATTAAAAAGTTATAGTCCGATTTCGACAATTTTTTTCAAAAGTGATGCCACGGATCAAATACAGTATTTGTGTAAACTTTTATTTAGCAGTCTTCATTGGTTCCTTATGTATATCTTATAAAGTGAAGGAATCAGACTTAATTCAAAATTGAGTTATATGGGAAGTTGGCGTTGTTGTGAACCGATTTCATTCATTTTCCACACGTGTCATCGAATTTCATTGAAATCTGTCGAGTAGTTCTTGAGATACGATTTTTGACCCATAAGTGGGCGATGCATTTCATTTTTGGACTGTATTGTCTGACTGAAGTGGCTAAATGAAACGATTACAGAAAGTTTGGTTTATATAGCTTTATTGGTTAGCGAGATATGTACAAATAACCGATTTGGGGCGGGGCTGGATAGATAGACATTCGGATTTTGACTCGCCTCGTCGCCCTGATCACTTTGGTATATCTATATCTAACTCGTTTAGTTTTGGGTGTTACAAACAACCTTCATGTGAACAAAACTATAATACTATCTTAGCAACTTTGTTGCGAGAGTATAAATATAATACAGTCCTCAATTTGAAGCTATCCTAAAAAATTAAAAACAATATTTTAAATACCAGTTTTCGTTCACTCGAACATATATTTCAGATTATTTTCTTTTTGAATGTAATATGAACTTAAATTTACTGGTTAAACTAATAAAAAATATATGACTTTATGTTATAAATGTTTGTTTCTTTGAAAAGTTGTTATCTTTTGCACAATATAATTTTATTGGACGTGAGGACATGTATAATAACAATAACTATTAACTTTATAAAAATTTATATTTTGTTACAATTAATAATATTAAAACTATTTGTACGGAATTATAGCTTAGTTAATGGGATGACAGCCAATTTTGAATATAATACAATCCTATCAAAGCCCGAATATTACAAAGTTTCTTATATTTCTGTTGAATACATAACACTACAAAATATCAAATTACTTAAAAATAATGAATAACATAGTTTAGTAATATTAAAATATGGAGTTTGTGTCCTAACTAGTTTGAATTTTCTATAAAGCTTTCAGGTTTATCTTTACAGCCTGTATATTTAGACAATATTCTATTTGCAATATTTCGGATATGAAAATTTTGAATAATGAAGTAAAAACTCCTTTTAATTAAAACATTAGTTTTTTAAGTACTTTTAGTTAAGTTGGCGCTACATTATTACAAATAAATGCTAAGAAGAGAACTTGGAATTTAGAGAAAAAAATCAATTTAAAGTTAATTAATTAAAATCTGCCTAATTAAGTAGCAATTTAAGTAAAGAAAACTTCGTAGGCACTTTAGAACTTTGTCATTTCTTCAACGTTATGCTTTCTTAATCTACGCGCCAGCGGTGGTATGAATAGATCTACATCGATTTGTTGATAATCTAAGTAAATTTGTTTATTATCAGCCCATTTTAGTGTCTCCAAGAGCAAACTCGAAACATAACCAACAATTAATGTAATTAAAAATCCGATTACGGAGAACCAAAGATACGACAATCTATAGAACCAACTATATTCTATAAGAGTTGTTGCTGTTGTTGTTGGCGCGGTTGTCATATTAAAAGTCATGTTTTGCAATTGTGTAAGGGCCGCGGTAACCAAAGTCATATTATCATTACCGGCAGCTGTGCAACCGTCTGCTTTGAAATCTAACGGTGTTGGCGGTTGTTTCGGGCCACCGAAACCGATAATGAAAGAGAATATAAAACCGATTAGTAAACCGAGTAGAACGCCACGTTGATTCGCACGTGTCGTGCATAAGCCGAGTGAGAAGAGCGCCAACAATGGTCCACCGATTACGCCGAAAATGGTGAGAGATGCCTGTAGAACACCACCCATGGAACTGGCGGTGAATGCCATACCGATGCAGACAACTCCATAAATGCAGGCCATAATTTTACTCGGCAGTGTTGATTTGCTTTCATGTAACGGTTTCTTCGTAAAGCATTTATACAATGGTTTGATGTAGTCCTCTAACGTAACGGTCGATAATGAACTAACTGCTGATGAAACTGTAGAGAGACTGGCGGAAAAGATGCCCGAGACGAAGAGGCCACATAAACCGGGATATTGACCTGTGATGAGAGTGTTGGGAATTTAGACCAATATTTTCGGTACGTCTGATGTATGAACTTTTTTTATGACTTGATGATTTTTAAATAAAGAGAAAATAAGGTTTCTAAACTTGGAAACTATTCAGCGGTTCAAATTACATATATGTAATCAAATGAATGAAAATGTGCGCTTATTTTATGCATACTATACATCATTTAAACCAATTCACGCGCTTACCCATTGTATCCACCGCAAATAAAGGCATCAATTGATCTCTGGATTCTATTCTACCCTCCAGTAATGGATCACAATTTCTGTAATAGTGGAATATCGCTAAACCACTGAATAATGTGCTGAAACTGAGTGTGCTCAAAATGGGTAAAGTCCACCACAGCGCCGCTTGTGCGCTCTCCAAATTACGTACACTCAATAACCTTTGCACTTGCACCTGGTTGACACCGTACAATGACAGATATATCACCATACCGCCAATAGTGAGACTCCACCAAGTGTGACGCACAGTGGGATCCAAAGAAAAGTCGGTGAAATATAAACGACTCCGCTCCTCTGCTACCTGCCAAATTGGGGCCAAACCACCAGCTTTGATGGCCGACACCACGATAACGGAGTAAATGGCAGCGAACATTAAAAGCGATTGAAAGACATCGGTTATTAGCACAGCTTTCAGGCCACCAATCGTCGAGTAGAAGGTACAAATCAGACCGATAACCAATATAGCGGTAACTTTGCTCACACCGGTAACGGCTTCGAGTGCCAGCGCTGGCGCATAAAGCACAATACCCATGTAAACTATCATCTGTACGGAGTAGGCCATTGAAGCGGCGAGACGTGTTGAGTGACCAAAACGACGCTCTAAGTATTCATAGACGCTCATCGTACGCATGCGATAGAAGACCGGTAGGAATAAATACGCTGCAATCGGTGTGCTCAATATGTAAGACAAGTTGATAACACAAAACATGGTGCCGAATTGATAACTCTCATTGGAGGCACCCATTAACGAGATGGAGGACATAAAACTCGCCATCAAACTCACAGCAACCGGAAATGTGGTCATACTCTGATCAGCCAAGTGGTATTCCTTCATTGTTTTCTGCTTTCCTCCCGTATAACGGTAGTAAATGCCAATCATAGCCGAGATTGCCAGTATAGTAATCAATACGGCGAAATCCCAACCATCAAAAGTTGGCTCCATCGTGTATGTTGAATGTATAATCAAATTATATTAAATGAAATAACGAAGCGAAGTATGGGGTTTGGCGATATTTACAGCTGGCATGTATCTATGTATATATAATAACGGGTGATTTTTTTGAGGTTAGGATTTTCATGCATTAGTATTTGACAGATCACGTGGGATTTCAGACATGGTGTCAAAGAGAAAGATGCTCAGTATGCTTTGACATTTCATCATGAATAGACTTACTAACGAGCAACGCTTGCAAATCATTGAATTTTATTACCAAAATCAGTGTTCGGTTCGAAATGTGTTTCGCGCTTTTTTATCGACAAATTTTGTTCAGCGATGAGGCTCATTTCTGGTAGAATGGCTACGTAAATAAGCAAAATTGCCGCATTTGGGGTGAAGAGCAACCAGAAGCCGTTCAAGAACTGCCCATGCATCCCGAAAAATGCACTGTTTGGTGTGGTTTGTACGCTGGTGGAATCATTGGACCGTATTTTTTCAAAGATGCTGTTGGACGCAACGTTACGGTGAATGGCGATCGCTATCGTTCGATGCTAACAAACTTTTTGTTGCCAAAAATGGAAGAACTGAACTTGGTTGACATGTGGTTTCAACAAGATGGCGCTACATGCCACACAGCTCGCGATTCTATGGCCATTTTGAGGGAAAACTTCGGAGAACAATTCATCTCAAGAAATGGACCCGTAAGTTGGCCACCAAGATCATGCGATTTAACGCCTTTAGACTATTTTTTGTGGGGCTACGTCAAGTCTAAAGTCTACAGAAATAAGCCAGCAACTATTCCAGCTTTGGAAGACAACATTTCCGAAGAAATTCGGGCTATTCCGGCCGAAATGCTCGAAAAAGTTGCCCAAAATTGGACTTTCCGAATGGACCACCTAAGACGCAGCCGCGGTCAACATTTAAATGAAATTATCTTCAAAAAGTAAATGTCATGAACCAATCTAACGTTTCAAATAAAGAACCGATGAGATTTTGCAAATTTTATGCGTTTTTTTTTTTTTAAAAGTTATCAAGCTCTTAAAAAATCACCCTTTATTATATAGAAAATATATTTCTTGCTTTGCGTATAAATGTAGATTTTAAATGCATTAATATTATGACACTAACAAAATAAGTTCTTTTAATCATAATTTGTATTATACTGTTCAACCCGCATCGTTCGCGAAAATATTTCAAAACCATTCTAAATTAACGATTAGTGTTAAAACAATGGCGCCTGATTGAACAAATTGGCAACGAAAACATCAATCAGAAGCATTCAAAAAAGTATGTTGTGTTCAAAAAAATAACGGGACAGAACAGATTTCCAATTGCTCACAAGTCCAATTGTCACAATTTTATTTTTATTTTTTCGTAAGTCCTTGGCCAAAACTAATACTGTAACGATGCCCTAGCCTCCTTATTCGCCAGACATGACTCCGGGTGCCTGTCCTATTTCCAAAAATAAAAAGAACTTTTTAAGGGCCGTCGTTTTATAAGCATACGAGAAATCGCTGAAAGAGCCAAGATTAGGTTCAAAAGCTAACCACAGATGTCCATGAGACTCCTGTGTATAGATCGCAAATAAGACATTTACGCATCGACGTAGCGCTTTGGACCTATCACAAATTTAATGACGCGGATAATGCCTATCCGGCAAGTTGACGAACCATGTCAAAAATAAAGCTACCGAAATGTTCCACCACCATCAGTCTTACGAACGTTGGATAATGGAGGAGGAAATGACTTGCTCGATACAACTATGGATCCTCAGGACTCCTATGCTCACCACAGTGTCCGGTGAGTACTCCTATTATTACAACAAGGACAACATTTTTAAGTGTATCTCCGTGCCGATCTCTTGCCTGCCACTTTCACCACGACCACTTTGGGCCAAAAGGATCGCCTAATTGTGCAGGTCTTAGTTGTTGGCCAGAGTTTTTCAAACTCGCGAGAGGTCCGTGGAATCAGCGCTAGAGCAGAAGAGGACAACTCAGCCCCGACTCGTTTTCAGCATGGTGAAATAGGAGTGGCTTGCGAGCACATCCGCTCTGCAGTTCCAGAGATTCCGCTGTGACCCTGCACCCAAACGAGTCTGACAGTGAAATATGTAGCATGACGCTATCAATAATGACAATAAAGACACTCTTTAACTAGCGTTAGGCACACATTCAGCGAGCTCAGAGCCAAAAGAGCCAAAGGCTATCCAAAAAATCGGGTTTGAGAACTGTTTCAATAACTAGAAGAAACGCTGGCATAAGTCCACAATATCGAATGGGGACTATTTTGAAGTCAACAACATTAATGTAGACGAAGAAATTGATTTTTTTTTTCAAAAACTGTAAATTACCGTTATTTTTTGAACACACCTCGTTCACTGAAATTTGTGATCCATAAATATGAAATTTCGAATTGAATTTTTCGTTTTTCACTTTCGTATATATGAATGTATGTATGTATTTTCATATATTAATCACTTCAAATTTTTAATATTTCATCACCCATGAGAATGCCGGTTCATAAAAGAAAAAAAATGTTAAACACTGTAGAACAGCATACTGTAAGAATTTTAGAATTGTTTTTAAATTGTGAAAATAGAAATTATCGCGTTGTTTAAAAACATTCAATGCATTATATAGAACTAATATCTGGTGCGTTCGCTAATAAGTCAATGAATTTATTTGACATAGCGTAACAAGCAATGTAAATACACACGAGAAACACCGGCATGGTTGTTGTTATTGCGCAAAAGAGCATGTGCTTTCAAATTTCTAATTCGCAGAAATACAAGTTCAACCACTTATACGTCATGAGTTTATTTGTATTATAGCGCCGCTGTGTGTATATATGTAAATACACAAACAAAAAACACTAACACTATTTACATATATTTTTCACACGTACTGTACGCACACACACACATATTTAGTATATACTAAATATATCATTTAATGCTTGAATTGAAAACAATTGATCGCAATTGTTCTACATTTATTTATTATTTGTAATCAGTTAACATAACAAACCGTACATACAAATTTACGCAAACGTATAATCACTTTGTTACCGCACCGCGCCACTCTGAAACCGTCTTGTTTTCACATTTATCAACTTCCGACTCATAAAACATCCGACTCCTCTGAAAATCCAATAAGAAGTGAGTAAAAGCGTTGCGTACTCTTTTCAGAGCGCGCGTATTGTAGCGAACATCTGATGTGTGGTGAACTTGAAATTTTAATGTTACACAGAGTGCACAGTATGCATATATTTATTGTAAACGTAATAAACTTTAAATATTTTTATGAAAGTGAAAGTATTTGTGGCGATTTATTAAATGGGTAACAATTAATTTATTTTTTTTTATAGTCTCACAATATGTTGACTGGGACTGTGAGAGGGTTTCTATTGCAAATAGGCGAATTCGGACCATTGCCATGCCCACAAAATGACGTTAACCCAAATGCTATAAATTACTATAACTAAGACATAAATAAATAATTAATAAATAGAATCAAAATAGGGAGGATTTTTTAATGGGCGTGGTACCGCCCCCTAATAGGTTTTTTGCGTATTCATAGTAGAGCTGTTGGTATTTGACTAACCGAATTAACAGAATAAGGCATTATTCGAATAATAATATTCGGTTAGCACTATTCGAATAACCGTCCGTTGTCGACTATTCTATTAACCGTTCATTTTCGACTATTAGGTTAACCGTCCGTTGTCGACTATTCGAATAATGAAAGTTTATTAAATTTCTTTGTTTATTGAAAAATGTGAAACTCATGAAAAATGCGAACAATTGACATTTTCACAAATAAAAACAAACAAAAATCAAATGCTGCTTGGATTTCAAACGATTTTCATTTATTCAAATGCTCCTATTCGAAAAGTCGCAGTGGAACAGCTATTCGAATAACCATAGTAGAACGACTATTCGAATAGTCGTAACATTGCGATTAATCGAATAGTGCTAACCGGTTATTATTATTATTCGTACCAAACCGGATATTCGAATAATCGGTTTTCAGGTTAATCGAATAATTTTAAGAGCCCAATTCATACGTATCTCTCAAACTATCATCATTTATTTTAGACACTTCATTATTCAAGAATGAATAAAAACGGTTTATAACCACGATTACCTCCAATACAAAGTTTATGTGGAAAAACTACTAAAAGTACTTCAATTCAGTAAGGAAAAACACCAGATAACCTAAATTATATGGTAAAGACAAAAAAGCTGCATCTAGATTGGTATAAAAAAATTGATGATGGGCGTGGCGCTGCCCACTTATAGCTCAACAATCATATCTCAGGAACAACTCGACCAATTTCAATAAATGGTATAATAGGTCGAATCGATTCACAACCACGCCTACTTAACTTATACCACAGTTTCGAAGTTGATCTAATTTTACAATATAGCATCATTGAAAGTATCGGAACAAAAGTTTGCACAAATACTGAAATTGGACTACAACTTTTGTGGTCCCCAGATATCGTACATGCGGCCCTTAGAGTTTGTGGCTATGTTTTTGGAAATTAATGGTCCTTTAAAAAGGTTTATTTTAATGATAACAGTTTTTTGCTTGATTTCAACGACCGTTAGCACATAACTGTAGCTTCGCGACCTGTCGTTGACGGAATGTCAAAATTTGACTTCATCTTGTCACAGTTTGTCAAAGTGGTAAAGCGAAAAAACTTTTTAATGCATTTATTATTATTGTCTATGAAATGTATAATTAGAAAAATTTGCAAATAATATTTAGTTAAGGTCAGTTCGATTTTAACAGAGAGAGCAATGAAGGAATCTCAATAATACTGATTTATATGCTCCAAGCACTCAGCGACAAATTGAAATTACAACAACAAAGGCATGTAGTAATTGCGCTTATAGCATGTATATTTTGTTGTTTTAAAGTTTTACTGTACAGTTTTTATTGTATTTTCTTATCTCTACGGTAGACGTAATACCTAATTTCATGTCAAAATCACTGTGCACACTACTAACGCATAAAATATTTGCTACCAATCGAATAATTATTCGTATATGTTCCATGTGAGACATACGAGACCTTAAATTCAACCTAAAAATTAGGTTATTTATTTCTGTAACACATTTTTTTTTTGTAATTTTTGGAGTGTTTGTTATGTCGAAAGTTCTGAGTTCAAAGACTGATACTTTATTTAATACAATAATTTAAAGCGCAAAGGAAATTATTAAAAATTGCTGACACTTGTGTTCATCATTAAAAGAAAAATCTCTCATAAGTCTATTAGAGAGCCTAAAAATAACTCAGGTGGCTATGTGAGCTGTGTTATATTATTACATCAAACGGCAAAATCGACTTATTTTCTGAGTATTAGAACAAACTTATTTTTTCCGGGAGTTTGAGTCATAATCCACGTTTCGAAGCTAGCACCATAGGCTTATTGGAAAGTATTGCGATTAATTATTATAGTATTAGCATGTTCCAAAAAAAATAAATATAAATTTTTTTTCAGTTTTCGTTATTTATTTGTATAGTAAACTCAGCTAGTATATGTATGTATGTATATAAATATATAAGTGGGTACGCATTTTCTTACCATTGCGTTATTAAGTATATTTTCGAGATTTTCACGTGTTTACATTAGCCCTTAATACAATAAAATATATATATAAATATGTATTTATTTATTTATATATGTGTGTCTACATATTATATTTCAATATGCAAGGTCACGCGTGTTTGAAACTTTTGAACTAATTCAAGGAGCTGTAAAAATATTCCATCATAAATAGAACATTTAAGTTTTTAATATGTTTTTGGAAACATTTAAGCATATATATATATATATATATAATTTTATTATTATATTGTTTTTGAGATTTTTTTTTTAGCTCACTACATTCAAAATGGAAGACTCTTTTATATATCTGACACAAATATTGTAGCATTTTAGTAAATATATTTATAACAATTTGTTACAGTTTTATTCGTTCAAATTTCCATAATATTATATAAAAAATATAATATTAATATTAAAAATAGTAAAATTTTATTATATGAAATATAAACTTAAATTTGTATATTAGTTTATTAAAATTAAAATTTTTAATTAAAAAAATATATTTTTATACTTAAACTAAGAGATTTAAAATTGTATTTCGAGAATTAACAATAATATAAAGTCTATTAACTACCAATAGAGGTTTTCACCAAACATGCTGCATTACATATATACTTAATGAAAACTTAATTGAAAGTAATTTACTTCTCCATATCATTTTTAGTTTTAGCTGACCCTGAGTGCATAATATTGTAAATATGATTTTTTTTCTTCAGGCTATTTCATAATTCTTTAACACCCTTATTGCGCATTAATCATCATTAGGAAAGCTATATGCCAAGTAACAAAGTTTAAGTACTAAGCTTTTTGAGATAACAAATGAAATAGCTTTAAGTTTAAAATGTAAGTATGTATACGTAAAGTACAAAAAGTTTAAAGCTTAACCAAATAAAATTTATATAAAGCTTTCATCCATTAAGCTTTAAAAACTGAATGAATTTATTTGTAATAATTTAAAATGGAAAATTTAGCAGAAAAATTAAGTAAAAAGTGCAAAAACTTAATTAAAATATCTATAAAGCTTTCATATATATAAAGTTTTACAGACTGAAATAATTTATTTGTAATATTTTAGAATTGAAAATGTAGAAGAAAAATTAAGTAAAAACTTCAAAAACCTCATTAAAATATCTATAAAGCTTTCATATTTATAAAACCTTAAGTAAATAGAATTTCCATAAAGCTTTCGTGTTTATAAAGCTTTACATGCTGATAGAATTTATTTGTAATATTTTAGAATTGAAAATTTAGCAGAAAAATCTAAGTAAAAAGTCCATAAACTGAATTAAAATTTCTATAAAGCTTTCACATATATAAAGCTTTGCAGACTTAGTTTTGCATATTTAATAAAATTTCTATAAAGTGTATATTTTTATAAAGCTTTATAGGCTTAATAAAAAATAAAATGTCAATAAAGCTTTCATATATATAAAGTTTTACAGACTGTAATAATTCATTCATAATGTTTTAGAACTGAAAATTTAGAAGAATAATTAAGTAAAAATTCCAAAAGCTTTATCAAAATTTCTATAAAGCTTTCATCCATTAAGCTTTAAAAACTAAAAGAATTTATTAGTAATATTTTTGAACTGAAAATTTGGCATAAATATTAAGTAAAAAGTCCATAAACTGAATTAAAATTTCTATAAAGCTTTCATATATATAAAGCTTTACAGACTTAGTTTTGCTTATTTAATAAAATTTATATAAAGCGTACATATTTATAAAGCTTTATAGGCTTAATATAAAATATCTATAAAACTTTCATATATATAAAGTTTTACAGACTGTAATAATTTATTTGTAATGTTTTAGAACTGAAAATTTAGAAGAATAATTAAGTAAAACTTCAAAAAGCTTAATCAAAATTTCTATAAAGCTTTCATCCATTAAGCTTTAAGAACTAATAGAATTTATTAGTAATATTTTTGAACTGAAAATTTGGCAGAAAAATTAAGTAGAAAGTGCAAAAACTTAATTGAAATTTCTATAAAGCTTTCATATATATAAAGCTTTACAGGCTCAACTTTGCATATTAAATAAAATTTCTATAAAGCTTTCATATATATAATATAAAGCTTTACAGGCTGAAAGAATTTATTTGTAATGTTTTAAAACAAAAATTTCGGAGAATAATTAAGTAAAAACTATATATATTTTGATCAATTAAAACATTCTATGAGACAAAACCATTAAAAAATTTGGAAACATTGAATATTCGTAAATATTAAACATTTGTTCACCGTAAACCTCAAAATGGCTGTAATTTGGGGTAAACAGTCATTTCGGCACCACTTTACTACTACTTTTACTAAATGCAATGAAGAACTCTCGGATCAATAAATTATTCTTAAAAAAAATTAACTAAAGTAATGCTCAAGCCACTTAAATAACAAAGTTGGAACTTAAAAGCATAAGCACACTCTAACTTAAGTGACTTCCTTAGGGAGTAATTAACTTCGAAAGCACTAAAGCAAAATTACATTGAAATAAATTTATTATTTATATACTTAAATACCGTTGCACTTTCATCTTCATAGACGCTTTACAACTTTGTCATTTCTTCAGCGTTATGCTTTCTTAATCTACGCGCCAACGGTGGTATGAATAAGTCTACATCGATTTGCTGATAATCTAAGTAAATTTGTTTATTATCAGCCCATTTTAGTGTCTCCAAGAGCAAACTTAAAACATAACCCATAAATGTTGTAATTAAAAATCCAATTACGGAAAACCACAAATACGACAATCTATAGAACCAATTATACTCTATGGGAGTTGTTGCTATCATTGGTTGTGCGGTTGTCATATTGAATGTCATGTTTTGCACTTGTGTAAGAGCCGCCGCAACCAAAGTGATATTATCATTACCGGCAGCTGGGCAGTCATCTGCTTTGAAATCTAACGGTGTTGGTGGTTGTTTCGGACCACCGAAACCGATAATAAAAGAGAATATAAAACCGATTAGTAAACCGAGTAGAACGCCGCGTTGATTCGCACGTGTCGTGCATAAGCCGAGTGTGAAAAGCGCCAACAATGGTCCACCGATTATGCCGAATATGGTGAGAGATGCCTGTAGAACGCCACCCATGGAACCAGCCGTGAATGCCATACCGATACAGACAAGTCCATAAATGCAGGCCATAATTTTACTCGGCAGTGTTGATTTCGTGTCATGTAACGGTGATTTCGTAAAGTGTTTATACAATGGTTTGATGTAGTCCTCAAGCGTTACGGTCGATAACGAGCTGACCGCAGATGAAACTGTAGAGAGACTGGCGGAAAAGATGCCCGAGACGAAGAGACCACATAAACCGGGATATTGACCTGCGATGAGAGTGGTGCGAATTTAGACCAATATTTTCGCTACGTGTGATGTATGAATGTGATTTTATGGATTGCTGATTGTCGATTATAGCAGAAATACTGGGTTTATGAAGTATTCAAAACATTACCTAAGTTATGAGTTGTTTCTTGAGCCAAGTTGTAACTTAGAAAAACTATTTCAATACACAACTTGTTCCCATAAAATATGTAAATTAAGTTGAATGAGAAAAAATGAATGGCTTCTGCGCGCTTCAATCAATCAATTAAAAACCAATACACGCTCTTACCCATTGTATCCACGGCAAATAATGGCATCAATTGGTCTCTCGATTGTATTCTACCCTCTAGCAGGGGATCACAATTTCTGTAATAGTGGAATATCGCTAAACCACTGAATAATGTGCTGAAACTGAGTGTGCCCAAAATAGGTAAATTCCACCATAGCGCCGCTTGGGCACTCTCCAAATTCCGTACACTTAATAGCCTTTGCACTTGCACCTGATTGACACCGTACAATGATAGATATGTCACCATGCCACCAATGAGTAGACTCCACCAAGTGTGACGCACAGTGGGATCCAAAGAAAATTCGGTGAAATATACACGACTCCGCTCCTCTGCTACCTGCCAAATTGGCGCCAAACCGCCAGCTTTAACGGCCGACACCACGATGACGGCGTAAATGGCAGCGAACATTAAAAGCGATTGAAAGACATCGGTTATTAGCACAGCTTTCAGGCCACCAATCGTCGAGTAGAAGGTACAAATCAGACCGATAACCAATATAGCGGTAACTTTGTTTACACCGGTGACAGCTTCGAGAGCCAGCGCTGGCGCATAAAGCACAATACCCATGTAAAGTATCATCTGTACGGAGTAGGCCAGTGATGCGGCGAGACGTGTTGAGTGACCAAAACGACGTTCCAAATATTCATAGACGCTCATAGTGCGCATGCGATAGAAGACCGGTAGGAATAAATACGCTGCAATCGGTGTGCATATAAGATATGCCAGATTGATAACACAAAACATAGTGCCGAATTGATAACTCTCACTGGAGACACCCAATAAAGTGATGGAGGACATAAAACTCGCCATCAAACTCACAGCAACCGGAAATGTGGTCATACTCTGATCGGCTAGGAGGTATTCTTTAATGGTTTTCTGCTTTCCTCCCGTATAACGGTAGTAAATACCGATCATAGCCGAGATTGCCAGTATCGTAATCAATACGGCGAAATCCCAACCATCAAAAGTTGGCTCCATCGTGTATGTTGAATGTATAATCAAATTATATTAAATGAAATAACGAAGCGTAGTATGAGGTTTGGCGATATTTACAGCTGTCATGTATCTGTATGTTGCGTAGAAAAGATATTTGCTGCTTAGTACATATGTCTGGAGGTTGAATACTATCGTAACGCTAATATCACGAACTGGAGAAATAAACTAATTAAGCAACGTAATGCATTTTATTACATACAAATGCACATTTATTAATTTATGTGGAGAATTATTTTCATAAAAAATGTTCTATGCAGATTATAGTTTACTTTTTTGAATTAGTCAAAATTTTATATAAAATATTTTTTTTTTTTTTAATTTGTCTATGTTATGAAATCCATAAATAAGCGGTAATTTTTGCATTTTTTTAATATTAGGTCTACAACTTTGCTTCCGCCGTTTTCCAATAGATGTCTCTAGGGTCAAGCACTGGTCGATTAAATCGATTAAATCGTTTTATATCGATCTTGGACATTTGTGTCTACATTAACCCAACAAAATATTTGTAGAGATCTGTTTGCATCCCAAACTTATTCTCAACTGAAAATGTCACTTTTTGAGCCGAATTCTAGATGTTTGTGGGAAGTTGTGCTTTTCTTTTTAAATCCAAGAAAAGTGCGGCTGAGGCTCATCGACATTTGTAACCGTTTTCCAAAAAAAAACAGCGGAAGCAAAGTTGTAGACCAATAAATTTATTTTTTTATAAATAATAAATTTAATTTTTTTAGTAAATTTCATTTTTTAGTTAATTGTTAATTATTTTAAAACTAACATACTTTCAAATTTGAAAATCATATTATTGTATTTAAGCGTCCTTTGAAATGTACCATTTTACATGTTTTGAATTCATTGTTAATTTTTAATATTAATTATATATATTTTTCATAAAAATCTGTATTTTTGCGCATATAATGTTATTTAAAAACCAATGAAAATTAATTTTCCCAAAAAAAGGATTAATTATATTTTATTTATCTATTTTTATTTTTCATTATATTTTTTCTACTTTTTCAAACACATTTTTAATTTTTTTTAGTAAATTTCATTTTTTATTTAATTGTTAATTATTTTAAAATTAACATATTTTCAAAATTGAAAATCATAATCAAATGTACCATTTTACATGTTTTGAATTCATTGTTAATTTTTAATATTAATTATATATATTTTTCATAAATATCTGTATTTTTGCGCATATAATGTTATTTAAAAACCAATGTAAACTAATTTTCCAAAAACAAGAATTAATTATATTTTATTTATCTATTTATATTTTTCATTCTATTTTTTCTACTTTTTCTACTTTTTCAAACACATTATTGAAAAAATACTAATTATATTAATTACCGCTTTTTTTTAAATACAAAAAAAAAAAAACTTTTTTAAATTTGGAGTCATGCGTAAGGGTATATTTTTCATATTTTCAAGCACTCTAACGTTTTTTTTTTTCTTCTTTAGTTAAATATCTATCAATTTACTCGAAAAAAATAAATATTATTTGCTTTTTTAATAAACTTTTATTCAATATAAACACCTTCTAAAATCATAAAATATCATCTCTGTAATTATTATTGAATTATTTTAATGTCAAAGAGGTTTTTTTAATTTGTATTATTTTATATTTAATGAGCATGGAAACTTTTAGAGGCAATTTCTAATTTTTTAGGGCACCAGAATGGAAATAATAGACTTAATTTCCATTCTTAGTAATTTAATTAGTGTTTGTTTAAATGAACTATAATATTTATTTATTGAATGCTTTTCACATGCGAAAATTTAGTAGCAAACTCTCAAACGTATGGAAATGTTTGTGTAACAGCTTCGAATTTTCAATCATATTTTCAAACAAGCTAAGAGCTGGATATCAAGGGGGAGATTTTAGTTTCTGGGGCGCCAAGATTTGAGTTCACTTTTAGGTTAATTAGCCCAAAATAAACACTTTTTATTAAATAAAAAAAATTTATATCTCGCTCCGTTTACGAGATATCGAACTCAAATCTTGGCGCCCCAGAAACTAAAATCGTGCCATATCAAGTTATCAGATGAATAGAATTTTCAAAAAGAAAATGTAAATTTTCCATGCGTAAATATTTAAAATTTCACCAGCACTGCTATTTTTCCGAACACAGCTGTATTTTCGGTTTGCTTGCATTGTAAATAAACGGTTTCACTTTGCACATTATTATTTTTTTTATAATAATTTCCACTTTATTATTTTATTTTTACTACTTTTCTCGCAATTTTCATTTACTTAATTGCACGTTTAGTTCAAATTTATTTATTATTTTATGCAACTTCAACTGCATGGCCGGTCAATTAACAATAAAAAAAACACTTTAGTCACTGTTGAATAAGATTTTGTGATGACTTGATTATTTTTAAGTACTTTATTTTAGCACCAAATTTTCATTATCACTATATTTTACGGGCTCAAGGGCTCATGCAATGCTAGTAGAAAAAAAATCGTTCCACATATTTGTTGTTGTGCCAAAGGATATGTGCTTTCAAAATTTCTAATTGGCAAGTTCAACTGCCATTAATTACACCTCAAAGCGTTCAGAAAAAAATTGTATGTTTGTTCTTTTGCACTAATGCACATAATGTAAATACATATGCATGTAAGTATGTACTAATATACAGCTAAGTATGCTAACGATTCGTGTTTATTTTTCACAATAGGTTACATATTTGTTCTTATTATATGTATCTATATAATATGCATGTGTTGCCCAAACAAAACTTGCGCACTTTGTTTAACCACTTGCACTATATGTACATATATGCATATATTAAATTAATAATTGAATTCACTAACTATTAACAATTGTTCTACATTTTTTTATTATTTATAATCAGTTAACATAAGCAAGCGTACCCTTTTGACATACATACATACAAAAGTATGCTTATATATAAACACTTTATTACCGCACCGCGCTATTTTACAACTATCTATTTTACGAATCACGACTTCCGACTCATAAAACACCCGACTTCTTTGAAATTCCAATAAGAAGTGAGCAGAACGTGCGTATTGATAGAATACTCTCGTTATTGGTTTGTGAGTGCATTTAATGCGACGAACAGCTGTCCCGCTGTGGTGAATTAGCAATTTTATAGGCACACAGAGTGTACAGTATGCTTATATTTCAGTAATTTCTTTCTCTCTTTTATATATTAAAGAATTATAGAATCCAATTAAAGCTGCAATGCTTAGCTCAGCAGAAAAAAGTGTTTAATTTTTTTTCAAATTATTTTATTAAAATTTTTAATTAAAATTTGTTGATGTGTAATGCCAACTCATCTGGCAGCATGTAATTTATGCCAGCTGGTTATTGCTAATCGTTTTTTTGTGTTCTTTATTTTTATCTATGCAGTTTATTTTGTGAAACATTTTGCGGCGATTTTACATAGATTTCTTTTGACACAAATTATTTATTTATTGGCTAAAAGTATAAAATGGAATTTACAATAAATCAATATTTTAGCAAGCAGAATGGCCGGTGTGGTTATTGCAAAGGCTTAAAAACATCGGTTTCCCATGGTAAGTTTGGCATTATAACAAATGTTCTAGTTGAAAGTGCTAAGTATGTAAGTATGTATGTATGTATATTGATTTGTCAACAAAATATTGAATAATAAATTGTTCAATATAATGATTATGGTAAATAATAGTTTATAAAAGGTTCAAAAGGCAGTTAGTTATATTTTACACTGCAGAATTCAAACTATTGAGCATATGCAGTAAGAGGTTGCGAATATTTTTTTGCATTCTTTGTTTTTAAGCAACATTTTTAGCACTAAAAGTAGTATGAGTAATATATTCTTGGAAAGTGTTCATTAAAGCTTATGACTTTCATATTTACAATATACAATTGCAAGCGCTTATCAATTTCGCGAATTCCAATCATTAGAAAAATATTCTCTTTATATTTTTGACAAAAAAAAAAAAAAACAATTTGGTATTGAAATTGTAATTACTTTTACTAAACTTTTTTTGCAACTTTTAGGTATGCATTCATACACAATGTTTCCACAAGATTATCAGGAGTTGATCGATCGCGGCTGGCGTCGTTCGGGTCTATATTGCTATAAACCGCTGAATAATGAAACCTGTTGTCCTTGCTATACAATCAAGTAACTATATTCTTTATTATGTTGTTCGTAGTTTCATATTTTATATTTAATATTACAGATGTGATGCTTTAGAGTTCAAACTGAATAAATCACATAAAAAAATTTTAAAACGTATGACGCGTTTTTTACGTGATGGTAAGAAAGATAAAAGCGAAGAATCTGGCACAGCTAACGCTGTTAAACAAGTTAAGGATGATGGTGGTGCCACGGATGGTGCAGTTAATGAAATGGATACTATAGGTGGTATGAATGATGAGCCACGAGAACCAAATTTGCCTATCACCGATGTCGATTTAGCTGTCGTAGCAGCCGCCAATCCGGAAAAGCATGAATCAGCGCGCAAGCAACACGAAAGCTTCGATGATCAGCAATCAACGCAGCCAGAAAGCGTTAGCAACAGCACTACAGAAAGTGCGGATGTAGCTGATGGACAAATTGCAACAAAGAAATGTATGTAGTAAACTGTTTATGAAATTTTTAATATTTTAAAATTTTTTTAATGAATAAACATTCCCTTCTAGCGCATAACGCCACCAATGTACAATGTAAGAAAGCGAAAATCATACGTTTGGAACGTCGACAAGCTAAAATTGTCGCGGCTGGCGGTGTACAAGTGGCCGAAAGTAAAAAGGCAGCAACAAAAAAGCAAACAAATGCGCAAGAAAAGACACTTGCAGATTATTTTGCCGATGCAAGTCCGAGTGATAAACACAAATTACAGGTTAGTTTTAATTTCTAAGCACTAACTGTTTTATTTTGTTTTATTTACGTTATAATTTACGGTATTTGGGTATTCATTGTTCCGGCAATTTGGTATAAATTTCAAACAAATTATTTACAGTAAACAATTATGCATTATACGTGCTTACGTTTAAATAAAAAATTAAATCAAATTACACTACTTTAACTCGATACGCTTTGTATGGTTGTTGTTGCTATTTACAGGTGATTTTAATAGCGCCGCATAAAAAACACGTTACTGATGAAGCATTCAATTTATATAAGAAATACCAATTGCTCGTACACAATGACGATCCAAATCGTCTAACACCAACTAATTTAGAGCGTTTTTGTTACAAATCTCCTATTAAGGTAAATTCAATGTGTGTTCTCTCATTTTTTATTTCACAGTTAAAACTGGTACATGTTAAAAGTCAGGAATTTAAAGATACGCTAGACACTACATATGCGCTCTATCAGAAGTATCAAACAATCATACACAATGACCCACCCACGCTGATTAGTGATTATTTGGAATTTTTACAAGAGTCACCAGTGAAGGTTAAAATTATTGGAGAATTTACAGCTATTGATTTTGTTTTTAATTTGTAAAAAAATATATATTTTATAACTCTAAATACTGTGAAGCTATAATTAATTTTTATTTTATTAAAATATTTAATTTTAATTTTTATTCGTAGCACAAGAAAACACGCGATGGTCCTGCAGTCGGCTATGGTTCATTTCATCAACAATATTGGCTGGACGATAAGCTTATAGCTGTGGCCGTCATTGACATCCTACCATATTGTGTCAGTTCAGTCTACTTTTTTTATGATCCAGACTATAGCTTCTTGTCGCTGGGCACCTATGGTTCATTGAGGTATGTCGTTAGTATTTATATGTATATTATCAACTAAATGCAAATATTTTATTATTTTTACAGAGAAATCGATCTTGTGCAACAATTGGCTGACAAAGTGCCTGCTCTCAAATACTACTACATGGGTTTCTACATACATTCTTGCCCCAAAATGCGTTATAAGGGCCGTTTGACGCCCTCCTATTTGCTATGCCCTGAGGTGTACACCTGGCATTTGCTGACTGATGGTACTCGAAATGTTTATTATTATTTTAAGGTTGTTGTAAATTTATATTGTATTATTTGCAGAAATTCGTGATAAATTAAACCAAAATAAATATCAACGTTTTAATGCGAATACTGATGCTAAAGATGTGGATGATTTTCAAGATTCGGATTTAAATAAAGTTGTGCTTTTGTACGATAACACTTGTTTAACTTATCGACAGTATATACAGGTATGAAAATTGTATTAATTACTGTTAAGTAGCGGTTTGTTTAATTTATTTTGGTGATATTAGCTATTTAAATGGAATAGATTTAGTTTTGGTATAACTTACATATTTTAGCTTTGGCTTTTGTTAACGGTAATTTTTTTATATTTTTTTTTCTACTTTAACATTTTAATCAATTTATTTTTTAACAAATTCCATTACCAATTGCTATGACACAGATTTCATTACAAATACGAGGTTTTTTAATTAAAAAAAAAATTTTGCAATGTCATTAAAATAAAATCTCCGTCATTTCATAACCTTTACGCTTACAAATTATTGGTATACATATATCTTGAAAACTCTGCTCCTTTTCCATGTTGTGCTTAATATAACGCGCAGTCATTTAAAATACCCAGCATTGACAACATGTTGGACGTCATAAGGAGCAGAATTTACAAAAAGGTAATTTGCACGGATTTTATTTACATACATACTTACATAAATACATGCATACATATGTACATATTAAAACATGCACATTAAATTCATAATTCTCGCTTATTTTTGTTAAAAACATAAAAAAATAAATTTTATTATTGTTTCTACTGTTGTTGTTTGTATTGCAGACATGCTTTAAATTAAACTTTTAATTAATTGAATTTTCAAATTTCAGCTCACTGGTGATGATGATGATCGTGCCGTTGTAATAGAATATGGCAAATTGGTTGGCAAGTCTTTGTCACATCGTATGCTTTATGTCAAAACTTGAAGCTGTTGGCATCCTAACTTTATATATTTGTAAATAATATTTGAATTTATGGCATATAATTTCTATAAACACAGTTGAACTGTTTAGCTAAATTTATGCTTATTGTGAACTAATCTGATTGTGTTATACTTTATTTGCTAAAAAAATGCTATTATTTTATTTAAAATCACTGTTTAGCAGAAATGAACTATACAAAATAAAAATTATGTTACAACAAAATATAAATTTTTTGATAAAAAATATAATTTTTAAAAGAATGATAAGACTTACAACAACATCAGCAACAGTAACTAATTTTGAGAGTTGCGAAGACCCTGACAAACGCAACAAATGTCCTGCATGTCAAGAGTCCCCGCATGACACTAACCACCTCTTTGCATGCCCCCTAAGCCCTACTCATCTAACACCCCTTTCCCTTTGGTCTGATCCTATCGAAACAGCTCGTTTCCTGAGTCTCCCTTTGGATGACTTCGATAACATTTAGGCTAGACTTGCCGTTTCAGGCAGGTTTGGGTAACCGTTATAACAAGAACAACAACTAATTTTTAGAAACAGTACCGCAACCTAGATGCGTCAAGACATCATTTCTACAGTACGTCGACGACATGGAACAATTCTCCGACCAGACTTCGGACGTAGACAGCTGCAAAAGTGTTATTCACAGTGATGCAATTAACAACTTCCGTAATCACCACCCAGTGAATGATGTGCTTGAGTGAATGATTGTAGACGACGAGCCTGAGTTGCCTCGTGAAATCATAGTGACTCGCAGAAAACTTCGTGCTGGGTATTGTAGCAGGTTAAACTCCTATTTAACGAGAATATACCATGACATGCCGAACATATGTATGTATGTCCGACAAGCAACGTATCCCCGCATAATACTAACCATATATGTATTTTCATGCGCAACAAATCCGACTTATCTAACACCCCTTTCCCTATGATCCGACCATGTCGAAACAGCTCATTTTCGGGACCTCCAGTTAGATGATCTCGATTCGACATAAAGTCGACTAGAATAATGAAAATAATTATATATAGTATATGGGGACTGAGATAATTATGCGTATCCATGACTTTACGCTCAGTTAATTTTGTCTAATATATCCCACTTGTTAACTGAAAATCATAATATTGGGTTTTGGGTAGCTAGGGGAAGTTATGGCACCCATATTTGTTACAGAGAGACACATTATTAGAAGAAACAGATTCCATCTCAATTAATTTAAAATACTGAGAGACTTACCGTTGTTTTCGGTAAAAAATTAGTCTTCGACACTCATTCATGTTTGATATTTGGGGTCTTGAAAATTTATTGTCAGATTTCGCAATTTTTTAAATGAGTATTACACAACTCGAATGAAGAGTTTGTGTAAAGTTTTCTTCCGTTTTCTTCTTATCTCAATTGCTACCTGAGGTATAGATTGTAAAGTAAACGAATCAGTGGGAATTAAAAATTGTGTTATATGGAAAGACGACCCCAGAAATAATTATTTTTAGAAAAAATATATACCAAAAGTCTATAGCAACAAAATATAAAGCGTGAAAATATGAAGAACAAAAATAACCATAAAAACCCGTTAAAATTGTTAAAATTCTTGACACAAATTTTTCTCAAAACAAAATTCAACGGAATGCACGTACAATAAGTAAGTACATATATACTACAGTATATAAAATATTACACAAAATTTTTAGTTAAATTTTTAGAAAATTTAAAATATTTTTTCTTAATATCTGAGTGAGTCAATGAGCTTGAAAAGTTTTAGCACGTTATTTATATTATAAATTTAAATTATTTTAATGTTTTTTGTTTTCCTTCTATGACATTAATATTTGCATCCATTTTAAAATATTTTACAGTTATTACAGCACGTGTCTATGCATATAATAACGTCTATTAGTACATACATATGTACTGTACAAATCTCATTCAATAATCCAGCAACAATTACATTTTTATTTAACCGTTGTGATATAAATAAAAGCAACTTAACGTTTGAGGTTTTAAGCTTTTATAAATATTAAATAATTGCATTACTCAGCTTGGCGATTAAATAGGTCATTTGTGTCATCTGTATAATAAATATATTATACTTCCTCGTTGGTAGTTATGGAACAAGGTAAGATTTCGAATGAGTGGATTAAAGCATAGTAATATAGTAGAAATTAACTTTTGATATTTGAGGATCTTGTTTTTGCTCAGTTTTTAAGCGCTAAGTGAACTAATCTAGGTAATCTAGGTCCAGCTCCATAGCTCAAGTCCAGTTTAGAAACGAATATAATAGTCGATTTAATATTTAAAAATCATAAGAATACAGGAGAACCAATAAATACGAGGCAATCAATCAAAATTATACCAAAATTTTGGATGTATCGGTTTTAACCTCAACCTAACCTATAATCACCAGGATGGACCTACATAATTCATATAGAAAGTCGTGTTTTTTTTCGTAATTTAGGCAATATCTGTGCTATACAATGAAGTCCAAAGAAAGCCAGTGTTGCCCTAACAATATTATAATCGGACAACAAACATGGAAACAAATACACAAAGTATTATGGGACCAAAAAATTGTTTACTATTTTCGAAGATCGAACTTTGACTCTTCATATATGTATATATATAATCTTGTTCGAAAAGAACAAAAAAAAAAATTAGTTTGGTCCAATACCCAGACGAGTAATGAACAGAAATAAAGTATATGAGCTGTACAAATTCCTTATTCAACGGTTTTGACTTTGCTAAACCCTTTTTGTGATATAGACAAAGTCCAAATAACTAAAGAAAGAAGAGAGTCTCTCTAGGAACCAGCATAAATACCACCAACAATCTAAGCATGGATATCAAGCACAGCATAACTTTGGAGTTGTCCACGTGAGCGGAGAGTACCGAAGAAGATGGAATCATGAACGGTATTCGCTCTACCGCCACATGGATATATGTAGTTAGGCGCATAAAAATCCAACTAATGTGCCATCGTACATATGGAAAACCAAAAGCTGCTTCAAATCGAGAAGAAGTGAGACTTGAAATGTACAACTGGCGTTATAAAGAATAAAGGAAAATGAGCGAAGTTTTGTGTTTTCGGCCCTTACCAACTCACGTAGTGTAGTGCCAAAGAAAGAAAGAAGAAACCTTTTTTCTTTACTGAGGATTGAAGTAAAAAAGAAAAATTTCAATCTGAGGTTTCCAACATTCAAAAAGCGTGGAAGCTTTTTCAAAAAGAATAAAAGCTTTGTCAAAAAGCACGGAAGCTCTTTCAAAAATCATGAAAGTTTTTTCTAAAAGAATGAACGCTTTAAAAAAAACATGAAAGCTTTTCCAAAAAAACATGAAAGCTTTTTCAGAAACCATGGACACTTTTTCAAAAAATATGGAAGATTTTCCAAAAAACATGAAAGCTCTTCCAAAACAAAAAACATTAAAGCTTTTTCGAAAAACATGAAAGCTTTTCCAAAAAACATGAAAGCTCTTCCAAAAAACATGAAAGCTTTTTCAAAAAGCATGAAAGCTTTTTCAAAAACCATGGACACTTTTTCAAAAAATATGGAAGATTTTCCAAAAAACATGAAAGTTCTTCTAAAACAAAAAGCATGAAAGCTTTTCCAAAAAACATAAAAGCTCTTCCAAAAAACATGAAAGCTTTTTCAAAATTGTAAGCTTTTTTTTGAATCAACAAATCAATAAATATATCAATATATTATTTCTATGCTTTTTAAAGTTTTGCACGAAAAAAAAGAACTTTTATAAGTACCACCATATTGGGCACTCACCACTACGTTACATTTAAACGGCATATCAGTGCGATCCTCAACGTGTTACGTTTATCAGCTGATGTTTATCATAGATTTAAATAAGATGCTTAACCGCATGAGCTTTTATTATGTACAATCTTGAGTTGATTTTAATATAAACGATAAAGTCATGAATTCCGCAACAACACACACACAAACATGATAATATACAATTTGCAATTTCATTAACGCTTATAACTTTCGACGCTTCTGCGCAACGCCACGCTTGACTCTTCCTTACACAGCAGGTGGGTGCCGCCGAGAGCTGTCGCCGGCGCTACCGCTGCTGCTGGCGCTCACAGCGAGCGCTGTAGCTTTTTGGCGGCTGCGTTGAGCGCTTTAAATTCGCAACTTACGCGACGGATAAGCTACATACGTGCATATCACAGTAGATATGTATGTGTGTATCTGTATGTGCGCTGGCTTTTTCGTTTTCAACCGAGTTTCGCGAGTTGCGTTGGCTCTCAACTACAAACAGCTACACAGCCATACACCTGTATGTTGTTGTTGTTGCTGGAAGAGCGTACAATTTCAACGCGCCCGCCATCCGTTGGTGGCATTCAATCAATCGGTCGGCGGTTTGGCGTTTGAATTGAAAAAGTCAGTCGAATTGAGCCGTAAAATATAAAAGTTTGCCAACTGCAGCGCGCAGTACGTTTGGACTATTCAAAGCGTGCGGTGGTGATTTGGCTTAGTACAAGCTACGAGACAGGCAGTTAGTGGTGTTTAAAAGTGTTACAGTTAGCGCGAAGTCTAAAACATACAAGTAACGGACGTGTGAATGCGTCAAACAGTGCAATATACATAATTAGTTGTTGGTCTCTACGCGGCAGTGTGCAGAAGGTAAAGTGTTTGATTTTGTTGTCAAGTTTAATTTGCTTTTTGCTAGTTAGCAAATGTACTATTTTGCAAGTGAACAAAGAAGCGTCTAGTTGAAGTTTGTTAGTGCAACGAAATTGATTTTTTAATAAAAAATATATTTTTTAAAATATTTTTTAGTGATTGTTGTGTGTTGTGTGTTTGTGGCTTTTGCGTGTTTGTGGCTTAAAATAAAATTATTTTTGAAATTTAAAATTTCAGTTGCAGTTAATATTGTATAACTGCTGATAATATTGAAATTGAAATTGTTAGTGATTGTTTAAGTAACTTTCTTATATAAAAAAGGAATTTAAAAAGAAAAAATTGTTGGGCATATTATTAAGGACACCAAATTGGTGAGGCGTAAAGCTTTAATTGCTCTACGACTCCTTTTTTATTTTGAAATAAATTACAAAAATTTAAATTTCAGTTGAAAGAGTAGTCGATTTGGTCTTTGATTACTTATTGAAAACAGTATATAATTGAATTAATTGAAAATTTTTTATACATAAATGTGCAACTATAATGTCTAAAAATCTGGCTATAAATGTACATACATAAAAAGCATGAAATATTTATAAAAAATGTTTGTACATGTAGTGTTAAATCTTTTTACTCAGATTTTTTTTAACATAATACATATTTATTAAAGTACAATAATCTAAGTAAAATGTTATTTCAAAAAAACGTACAAAAAATATTTTTAATTTATATATAGCATTTTAAATGATAATTCTTTTTCAAAAGTGTTTGTGAAGTAAATAAAATATATATTTAAATAAAATACATTTATTTATTTATTATTTAGACTCTTTGTGGAATTAAAATTAACTTAAAACTTACCTTTCTGTGTCAACTACAAATTCAATGGCATTGGCATTTCTGAAAGAAAAAAAAAATTAATTTAGTTCATGTTTCTATGGTAAAAGCAGTATTTAAGCATAATTTATTTCTTTTCTTAAATTCGAATATTATTTTTAATTTTAATTTTTTTTCTAAAAAAGAAAATAGAAAAATTATATATAAATTTAAAGAAATTAAAAATAAATAAAAACAAATTACACTTTTAGATAGAAAAATTGTAAGTCTTAGATGAACAAGTTAAAAATAAAAAATAAAATACAGTAGAACTCCAATTATTCGAATTAATGGGGACCGGGACCCATTCGGATAATCAAATATTCGGATAATCGGATTTTTTTTTGAAAATTGCCATTGGAGAGAATAAAAGCTACGTTTTGATATTACACTATTTTTTTATTGAATTAAATGAAAGAAACATGAAATTTTCCCATGTTTTAAATATAAATAAAATGTACTTATGTACAAGTTTAGAAATAAAAATCATTGTTTTTTAAACATCTCCGTCAATGTAAGCTGTTTTGCGGTCTTCAACCGTTTTCGAGCAGTCAGGTCACGCAAACAATGCTGGGGGAAGAATAATAGCGCACTTAGACTTTTTTTGGACAATACACGCGATATCTTAGAAAAATACGAAGCAATTAATTTCATTTCCAAACAATAAATATGTTTATTTGGCATCCATATCGAATCAACCTGAGAATATCTGATAAAAAACAAAATTTTACGGAATAATTTTTGAGAAAATTAAATCTAAATACATTTTAATCTAATCAAAATTTTGCATAATTTAAACTCTTTATGAATTTGTGAAATTTTTGTTAAAGTATTAAATCACTTTTACTATTTTCCAAAAAAAAAATATTTTTAATTTTTTAATGCCGCAAAGCACATTCAAAATCAAATTACACCGTTATTGCACGTAATATCGTTTTTAACAATGTTGTGTGCAATTAAATAATTGCAAACGCTAATAAAAAGGCCTCCTCATAAAACATCCCCTACATGGCGTATGAGTGACATTGCTGAGTTGTGGACTCTGCATTACAGTGCGAATGTTTGTATATGCATATACACGTATTTGTGTGAAAAATGCATTATGTGTGGAAATAATGATTTTTAAAACTATAATTTTTTGTGAAATTAAGAAGTCGATTTTTTATTTCATTTTTTTTTTCTCTAAGGCAAATTTTTTATTAATTTTTTGAAATATAATTATATTTTTCTTAATTTTTTTAATTTTATTTCTTAATTTTTTAGGCCAAATTTTTTATCCTTTTTTTTAAGATGAATTATATATTATAATT
Organism: Zeugodacus cucurbitae; assembly: GCF_028554725.1. Lineage (NCBI taxonomy): Eukaryota > Metazoa > Arthropoda > Insecta > Diptera > Tephritidae > Zeugodacus > Zeugodacus cucurbitae. The sequence goes on from NC_071671.1 coordinate 26,516,404, forward strand.
TTTTTTAATTTTATTTAGTATTTTTTTAGTCAAATTTTTTATTAATTTTTTGAAATATAATTATATTTTTCTTAATTTTTTTAATTTTATTTCTTAATTTTTTAAGCCAAATTTTTTATCCTTTTTTTAAGATGAATTATATATTATAATTTTTTTAAATTTTATTTATTATTTTTTTTAGTCAAATTTTTTATTAATTTTTTCAATAATATACTTATATTTTTCTTAATTTTTTTAAATTTTATTTCTTAATTTTTTTAAGCGAAATTTTTTTAAGATAAATTATATATTATATTTTTGTAAATTAATTTTTTTTCTAATGTTTTATTTTTTTTTAAGATAAATTATATATTAAATTTTTGTTAATTTTTTTTTTAATTTATTTATTAATTTTTAAATTTTTTTTTTAAATTTTTTTTCTAAGTAAAATTTAACATTATTATATATTATTTATTTTTTTTTTAAATCTTTATATTTTCCTAATGCACTCTTTGACATATTTGTTCAATTAACTCATTTGAATAATAACACAGATTTTACTTAATTAACAAAACAATTTTCACCTATTAATTATTATGTATTAGTTGCTATTTTTTTTGTCACCACCACAGCTGCGTTTACAGCTATTATTCATAGCTGAACAATTTGCTCAACTATTAAAATAATTTATGAGTTAACAAAATTTAGATTTTAATGAACATTAACAATAGCTGTAATTATTAGGCAGCAAAACGATTTTTAATATTAATCATATTATTAACAATTGTGTTCGTACATCTGGACATACATAGAACATATTTGCAGTGTGTTGTGTTAGAATGAATTAGAGTTTATGAAAAAATTAGATTTTTTTTGCTTCAAATGGATTTTAATAGCTTTGAAAACATATATTTTATATTTTTAAAAATTTTCTAAATTTTATTCGCAATTATACGTTTTTTTGTCTGTTATCAATTGCTTATAAAAAGTAGCAAATTTTACCAAAAATTTTTAATTTTTTTTTTTATACTTGAAACCTGCCTATGTATGTATGTATTTCCCCAACAGCTGAGCTAATAAACAAGCAAAATAATTATACTCGATAAAATATATGTACATCATTTGTATGCAAATTTTTAACTACCAGCAAATACAACAAAAAACATTTTTTTTAAATATGTTTTAAAATATTTATTTTACTAATTCATTTAATCCATTTTAGTTGCTATTTTTTTTTAACTAGAAACAGCTAATTTTAAATATTGCACAAGCAGACATTTCACACACTAACTACTATCTAATTCTGGAAGAACTAGTATCAATATTATATATAATTTATATTACTTAACTTGTTTTTGTGCTCAATTTGAATGCGGTTAATTTATTATTTTCAAGTTATTTATATATATATATGTATATATATATATAATGCACTAGACATTCACATTCATTTGACGACAATTCGCATTTTTTTCAGTTTTTCTATTTTATTTATTGGGTCTACAACTTTGCTTCAGCCGTTTTCCAATAGATGCCTCTAGGATCAAGCACTGGTCGATTAAATCGATTAAATCGTTTTATATCGATCTTGGACATTTGTGCCAACATTAACCCAACAAAATATATGTAGAGATCTGTTTGCATCCCAAACTTATTCTCAACTGAAAATGTCACTTTTTGAGCCGAATTCTCGACATTTGCGGGAATGTCTCTAGGATCAAGCACTGGTCGATTAAATCATTTTATATCGATCTTGGACATTTGTGCCAACATTAACCCAACAAAATATATGTAGAGATCTGTTTGCATCCCAAACTTATTCTCAACTGAAAATGTCACTTTTTGAGCCGAATTCTCGACATTTGCGGGAAATTTTGCTTAAATAGCATTTAATACATACTTTATTAGAAAGTTTAGTACTGGAAAAATTTTCATTTATTCAAATTTCTAAGTGACTTTCATAAAAACTCTTTTTTAACAGATAAACCAACTTTATAAAAAGTAATAATACTAAAAGTGCCATAAAAACAATTTTATATTTTTTTTGTTTTTCGAAAATCATGTTTTTGAATAGTATTTTATTTTAATTTTTTTTTTTCAAAGCTGAAGGATTTTAGAAAAATAAGGCATTTGGTTGAAAAAAAATATAACTTAAAATCATTTTCGAAAATTTTTTAATTATTTTTGTTGCTTAGAGATTTTAGAATAATTTAAAATTTGGTTAAAAAAAATATGTTGATGACTTTTGAAATTTTTTAAAAAAGACTTTTGAAAATAAAGGATTAAATTTTTTGTATGACCAAAAGGAGAGCAGGAGTGCATCATTCGAAACAAGTTTAACTGCGTTTTTTGTAATTATTTTATGCGGTCGCATAATTTGAAAACTTGCTTACCCAAACTACAACCAGTCCATTAAAAGTATTTCAAACAATGTTTGGTTATTTTTAAACTTCTTCAAGTTTTGGCTGGTAAAAACCACAAATTTCAATTGCAAAAAAAAAAAATCGCGAAGATTCTAGTATCTCATTTAATGCTTTTTTTCGCTTTGCATCATTTCGAAGTGCCCGCACTTATGTAAGCACACGTAGAGGCAATTCGTAGAATTCGATGCGATAACGTGCGATGATATTCAAAATTTATACGCCAAAAACGGTGATTTAGAGTATGCCATAATTGGTTGCTAGAAATTTCCTGATTATCGATCGGCTCTTCACGTGCATAAGCGCAGCTCAGACAGTGTATATATGCAGATAGTATATGTATTCAGTTATATATGTATGTATGTGTTCAAGTAGCACTTATAAACAAAATAGAAATTGCCAAACTAAAACACACAGAAATCAACAATCACATGTTGTTGACGAAAAAAAAAATAAAATAAAATTAACAAAAACACTAAATTATAACAATTATAAAAAGTCAACCACCAACTAGTTTTTTTATTTGTGACTTTTAAAATAAAACAAAAGAGAAAACAAGATAAAATAAATGATGCCAATTTTTTTTTTGTTTTTGCTTTGTGTTTTCATTTTTTATAACGCATCATTGCTTTGTCAATAAAAGATACCGACTATGATATTGCCGGTAGTTGTCATGGAATTTTTCAGTGGCAGTACCAAATTCAAATTAAGTAATTAGATGCGAAAAACATGTTAAAACACCAAAAAAACCAAAAACAAAAAGAAAATAATAATAAAACACCCGCATGTTAATTATTGTATTTGCCAGCGCCTGGGTGAGCGTTCAGCTGCCGCAGTGCACGCTTAAAACTGTAGCAGATTTAACCGATAGTAGCGGTAAACACTATAAGTGTTGGAGCAACAACAAAACACGCACAAATAAACGGCACACAAGCGCGCTAAGCTAAGCTGAGGAGTAAACAACAAGCGCTCATATAATGCTTGTCAATAAAGCTTGGCTAGTCGCACAGCTCACACATCCATGCAAATGCAATTGCGTTGATAAGCACACAAACAAACATACAAATATTCATATGTATATATAACATTTTATTAATGTCATTAGTCAGCATCTTCACAGTGCTCTAGTTGAAGAAACTTTCTGTCTAAAGCCGGTAGTAGATATTGCTTAAATATTTCATCATAACAGGTATTTTGTCTACGTTTCAAATTTAAATTTAGTGCGCTTAGTTCATGAGCAGAGATTTATAGGGTTTCATTGTAGAAGTTTCTGGATAGGAACGTATATGTCTCGAAACAAACCGCTTTTAAACTTCTTGCACGTTTTATGTCAAATATACCTCTGGTAGACACTATCTTCTCTAATTTCTTTGTAAAACAACACTCTAAATAAGCAAAAAAGTCAAATGTAGTTTTCAAAGGAAATCATTTCCACAGTCGAATAGCGCTTTTGAACTTTTCTAGTTCGTTTCACTCTTATCTCAGCGTAGATCATTGATATGTGGATTTTATATTCTGAATTATTGCTCACCTTTCAATTTACCTACTCGATATTTTCCCTATATACTTTCTAACCAACGCCAATCCCAAATGGACTGCTTTATTTAGCCAGTTATAATCTGTATGACCTCTATTTTGAATACATGATCATGAGAAGTACACTTCTAAAAGAATTGTAGAAAATTTGAGGGTGGGACTCGTTCCAGAAGAGAAGAGTATTCAAGAGATTTCAGTATAACTTAAAAAATCGTGCGTTTGTTTGAAAAAGACAGTGTCAAGAAAAACACCTTCAAGGCGTATTCCATTCTCGACGTATATATCCTATTGCAGACGTATTCTTAACTAGTTAAGGAGTTACATGGGTTTCGTGGATTCAAAAAATCGATTTTTTGTTTTTTGGCTTATTAATTTCTACAACATCTCAAGAATATTGTCCTAAATTTTCAAGTCGATTCGAATATTAGTTTCGGCATTTGGAAGGTGTGCACTCCAAGTCAAGTACTATTGTTACTCAAAACTTTAAACGCGTTTTTTCTCGGAACCGTGTTTTCAAAGTCGGTTGTCAAATTTTCTCGAAAAGTACTCAACCGATTTTGATGAAATTTTGAACAGGTGTTCGAGATACAATTTACTCGCGTTTGAACGAAGGATTTTATTTTTTTTAATTACAACTATTAAAAAAAAAACAAAATCAAGCAAATTTGACCGAAATTTTTATTTTTTTGGAAAAATGTCTACTCCAATTTTCACGTTTTTGTCTTTCCTTCGTTCAAGCACGAGATTATGGTCTTACCTAAAACACATATTTTTGTTTTTTAATCCTGTCAGGAGTTATGCTGACAACGCGGATGCACCTTTTTTCGGGGGGTCACTGGAAATGAAGTCGCAATGGAGTAGTTTTAGTTTTTTTTTTTAATTTTCAGAAATTATTCTTTAAATATGTATCTATAAGACAGAAAAGAGTTTGAATTAAATAAATACATTTTTTACATGGAAAAAAACATAATGAAAATAGGCCATTTTTTACGCGACAAACTCCATGTAACCCCTTAAACTCGTTCGACATTCGAATTTTGAACTTTACAACCGTACAGACACATGTTTGTGTAGAACAGGATTGCATCTTCATAGACAAAGTAGTTTATTGAAATTTGTGTATGAGATAAGCACTGATTATTTGTAGAGTTTACAGATGTGCTTAGAAGTCAATTAATTACTGATTTTCGAAAAATTTTGAACTGAAAAATTCAAATTCTCGGAAATTTATTTTATAAGGTTAAAATCTTTGGACCCTCTACCGTAGTTGTAAATACTAAGCTCTTAACACTTATATTAATTTTTTCGCCACGTTTTATTTAATATAAACATATCTACATTAAATTAGTTGATATTTGTATTTAACTCCATTAAATTATTGTGTATGCCAGTCAGTGTTTTTGACCAAGGCACATGCGCGTGCGCCCGCAAAAATACCAAATACAACAGTTTGTACATAGATAAAGATATATATTATATATATTTATATATGTATATCTGTCCGCAATGAAGCTCGCATGTGCAATATGTCCCGTCTGCTCGGATGATTATCTTTCCAGCTCACCTGAGCAGACTTGTCTAGTATATTAATTTTTTTTTTTTTGGAACCGGTTGTATTTTAACTTATTGCTTCCCCAAATTTTTAAGTCCATTAAACTTTGTATGCAAGTGCGCATTTTTTTGGGGAATTTTTCGCAGCTAATGCGCTGGTAATTAAAACGAAATATTGATTTTCCTTGACACTCTAAATTAATGGGCATGTGATAAATTGTAAAATGGCACAACAAAACAAAAAGTAGTTAGCAAATGTAAATTCCCGCTAAAAATGCTATTGTACAAGTGTATTTACAGTTATATATATGTTTATTTTAGATTTACTTATGTATGTGTCAATGTAAATTGTGAGTAACGGTTGTTTGTAAGTCCTAAAACTAAACGAGTTAGATATAGGGTTATATATACCAAAGTGATCAGGGTGACGAGTAAAGTTCAAATCCGGATGTCTGTCTGTCCGACCGTCCGTCTATCCGTCCGTGCAAGCTCTAACTTGAGTAAAAATTGAGATATCTTAATGAAACTTGGAACACGTGTTCCTTGGCACCATAAGAAGGTTAAGTTCGAAGATGGGCGGAATCGGACCACTGCCACGCCCACACAATGGCGATAACCAAAAACACATATGGAGCGATAACTAAGCCATAAATAAAGTTATGAAAATAAAATTTGGAACATAGGATCGCATTAGGGAGGGGCACATTTGAATGTAATTTTTTTGGAAAAGTGGACGTGACCCCGCCCCCAAATAGGTTTTTTGTATATTTCTTGGAAACCAATAAAGCTATATAAACCAAACTTTCTGCAGTCGTTTCCTTAGCCGTTTCCTTATACAGTCCAAAAATGAAAGAAATCGGATAATAACCACGCCCACCTACCATACAAAGGTTAGGTTGAAAATGACCAAAAGTGCGTTAACTCACTAACGAAAACCGTCAGAAACACCAAATTTTACATAAGAAATGGCAGAAGGAAGCTCCACTGAGATTTTTTTACAAAATGTAAAATGGGCGTGGCGTCGCCCACTTATGGGTCAAAAACCATATCTCAAGAACTATTCGACCGATTTCAATGAAATTCGGTACATAACACTTTCTTGACACCCTGATGACACGGGTGGAATATGGACGAAATCGGTTCACAACTACGTCTACTTCCCATATAACCCAATTTTGAATTCCATCTGATTCGTTCACTTTATAATGTATTCATAAGGAACCAATGAAGCTAGCGGAATAAAACTTTACACAAATACTGTATTTGAGCTGTGACATCACTTGTGGAAAAATTGTCAAAATCGAACCATGACTTTTCAAGGCCCCTGATATCAAACATGAAGAACTCAGTGCCTAAGGTTAATTTTGCACCGAAAATATAGGTAAATCTCTAAACTCTCTCTCGGTTGCACCCGAACTTAGCCTTTCCTTACTTGTTCTATAATAATTTTATAAATTGTTTTTTATTGTCAAAAAAAAAAAACAAAACAAAGAACACACTTTAGTAAAATTAATTATTTCGGGACTTTTAGAAAAATTTTTTTAAATATTTTTTAACACTTATTTAGAATTTCAAAATGATGGTTATTAGCCCTCAGAAATATATACATAGTTGAATTACTTTGTTGTTTTTTTCATGCTTTCTTAACCTCGATCAATCTTAAATTAAGATTTCAGTCAGGAAAATTAACCAGGAAAATTTTCAGGAAATAACCACCACCAAATGTTAATTGTTGCTCTGAGCACCAAATATGGCAAGATAATGGTTCATTTTGTTAAGCACACTTGACTCCTAACCTAACTTATTCATCAGAAAAAAGGAAAGACACTCATGTTCTCAATTATAATAAGCGACTTAATTCTATAATTCATATATAGTTTAAAGCCTTAAATTAACACGTATTTTTCATGTTTCACTACAAATATAATTATGCCAAAGTTAATGGAATAATTACAAAGCAAATTAAACAAAACTAATTTGTTAGAGCAAAAATTTCATGAGAGAAAAAAATAGTAGGTAGCAGCTAGTAGCATATGGGCTGTTAGCATGCTTGAGTGCTGCCATTAATTTCATAAATATTTACCTTGTTACACAATGTTTTCAATAAACTGTTCGATACAAAAGCAGAACATATGCATATGTATATATGTATATATTATATTATAGTAAATGTAACAGTACCTTGTGGCTTAGTGGTTGATAACAAACTATATATATATATTTTTTTATTTTTTATAGTGAAAATAGTAAGGCTACTATAGAATTCTTGCAGATAAGAATAACCGTTAGCTATTAAATGCATATACATACATACATACATATATATTCGTACAGATTAGTGCAAAGCAGTAATGCAATTAACGGTTTTCACCAAATCACACGCGCTATAAAATATAAATGCCTACAAACTAGACACTTATAATTGTAGTTGTAAATAGTTTGTTTAGCTTACAAACAGTTTAACGCGTGTAATAACGAAAAAATAGTTTATATGTACATACATACATATTATATAAATAAGCCATAAAAATTCACGCATTGATAGTAGCTTTTCATTGACAAATTTTATTTATTTTCTATTCATTTTATGCATCACCTCAGTTCATTGACATTGAAATATTTTTGCTACTACTATTTATTTATTTTATTTTTTTGTTGTTGCTACTAAAGTTGGTCACAAGCAGCATATTTTTTCGAAATTTTAAGTCACAAAAATATATTTATGTAAATATATAATTACATTTGCAGCATTTGCGTTAGACGCTATACCCATCAAACAACTGTATTAAAATAAAAAATTAATTTTTTGTTGAATTTTCATAATAAAATATTAATAATATTATAAATAATAAACAAAAAACATATTTTTTCGAACGCTTTTTGAAACTACGCCTTCAAATTGTGGTTATAAAATTAGTTTCATGCGAAGATTTCGGTATTCATCAAGCTTTAAGCAACCAACCAACAGCTGTTCGAACTCTATTAGAAGCTTTTTCTTCTAAAAATTACTCACGAGTAAATCCTTTGCCTCTTGAGTCGCATACTTTTCGAATTTTTCGCGATTCACATGTGAATCAATATTAAAATTCCATCATCTTAAATATATATTACGTGTTTGGTATAAAGTTCCACCATAAGTAGGATCGAACATGAAACAAGAAAAAAGTTCGTTGACTTGAGACGATTTCAGTTTAATTAATTAGTTTAGTTTTATGGCAAATGGAAATCCATAATTTATTAAAGAATATATATATATATGTACGTATATTTTATGGAACATATAAACGAAAAATTTAAGTGACAATTAAGTTGTCTATAAGGTCAGAGGATCGTTTCAGAATTTCTAATCGTTGGTATTATTTTTAATTTAACATACTCTTTCTCTCCGATAAATTTCACTAGAAGCGAGAATTTGTCCAAAACAACACATTAATGCTTTCCAAATTTATACAGAACTATAACTTCAAACCGAACCGTATAAAAATTATTAATTATTTCTTTGGGATAAAGACCAGATTATATATATTTAGGGGGAAAATATCTTCGCAATTCTGCTGTGTAAAGAAAGTAACGAAGTTTACTGAGATTATGAAACAAACCTTCAAACGAGTACGATAGATTTGATGTTTCATTATCCGTATTATATGATGTTCGAGTGTGATTAGTGGACCAGAGTGAGGAAAGTTGCGAGAGCCATTGAAGCTTTTCGCATTCAACGGTGAAGTCCTGCTAAAGTACTAACCATAACAATTGCCAAAAATATAGTCGGTTTGAACTGAAGTAGATCTGTCGTATTTGCGCAATCAGGGCCAATTAATCGAGCATCAAATAGTGGAAGGCTCTTAGGGAAAATATATTCAAACTCACCATCAGCTGGTGTTTAAAACTATATTAAACAGCGCAAAACAAATTGAGATTATGTCTTGTTTTGTCTATTTCAATCTGTTGACACACGTAATATTGAAGTTATAGGAAACTTAGTCGAGTTTATCAATAGCCTTATAGCTGTAATGTGAGCCCGGCTGAGTATGCAGTAGAAAATAACTTCTCTTCTCGACTATACAACGTAATGATCGACAAGGCGTCTTTTCATGTGTTATAAATAATTTTTTTCGAAGATTATGTGAGTTTTCATGTATTATCGAGCTGTATAAGCTTTATACAGACATAGACTTAGTACAAGGAATAGTTCATTCAGTTACTAAGCATATTGCTACGACAGAGTTTGCCTACCGAGGGTAACTCCATAGAGAGAGGGAGACAGTACATAATATAATACTATTGTTTTTTAATTTTAAATAATTTTAATTTTAAATACATTTAATTTTAATTATTTAATTATCTAGCTCTAAAATGTGTTTCACATAAAGTTTTTCAATTCTTGATCTAAATCTGAATCTTCTACAATTTTTATTACAGTGAAATAAAAAATCATTAAAAACTTGCATCACCTCATTATTTCATTGTGTTGGGTATATTTCGTATCGGTAGTGAATTGTTTCGCAAATATTTAGATCAAGCCAAGCGCCAGTGGCTTGCTTAGACGCTTGCCTAGTCGCTAGCCTACTCCGGTTGTCAATAAATAATGTACGTCACGTGCGTTTGGGCCAAGACGTGACGCGTCTTATAAATTATTAACGTTTCTTTTTTTTATTCAGTTGGTTTTGTTTTTGTAATGTCTTGCTCTTTTACAAATCATTTTTTTATTTCTTATGCTACAGTCTTCTTATTTAACATTTGGAGACTTCGTATGTGTCTTTGTATGTTTGTGTGTGCGCGTGTTTATGTCTGTGGACAAAATGAGATGTTCCGCTACAAAAATAGACAATACAAATTTGCATGAACTATTTTTGGTGTTGCATAATTATTTCTGCTTTCCGCTTTATTGAGAAAAAAAGATTGCACGCATTATTTGTTGTTTGCTTTTTTTTTTGTTTCTTCTCTTTTTTAACTCTTTTGTTTGACGTTTTGGTGTTATGTTGATTGAGGAGAGTAATTGTAGGAAAAAATTAAAACGAAAAATAAAATATAATAGCTTAAAAAAAATTAAATTTAAAAAATTAATTGTAATAAATTAAAAAAAAATAAAAAATAAATAAAATATAATAGTTTAAAAAAAAATTAAAAAATTAATTGTAAAAAATTAAAAATAAATAAAATATAATATTTTAAAAAATTAAATTTAAAAAATTAATTGTAAAAAAATAAAAAAAAAAAAATAAATAATTTATAAACATTTTTTAATTAAAAAAAATTATACAAAATTGTTACTAAAATACAGACTTTTTTTTTGTGAGATTCAGCTTAAAATTTTATAAAAAAAAATTGTATTTATTATTAATGAAAAATGTTTTAAACTAATATTTATATATCCTACCTTCATTTATCATATATGTACATATATATTCCAAGAACATTGAGTTTGTAATTAATTAAAGCAACAAAAACAACAATGAAACATTAAAAAATGCTCAGAAATTTTTTACTAGCCACATGCTAAGTAAAGTAAATTAAATAATTGCAATGTATATATATATATAATATATATATATATAATAATATATTTATATATATATTAAAACTGTAATTGCAAATACAACTCACTCAGAAACTTTTCGACTGTTGTAATTACCGTTTTGGTTTGTCTGACTAGCCACTTGATTGCGTATTGCTTGAGCGCGATTAGCAAATCAATCAAGTGCATGCATATTGCACTACAAAAACAAAACCTTTAATTAAGTAGACACATTCGGTTAAAAACAATAATAATAACAACAACAACAACAAAAATAACTCAATGAATAGTAAGCACAAATTACCTTTAAATGTTGTTGTATTGTTATTGTTATTGTAATGCACATTTCGACTTGACAACAATGCGCAATGTGGCTTCCGTCACGCAAGTTGTTGTACGAGGAGTGTTTGATTACTCGCATAGATTTTGAATTACACACATAATTACTTGAAATGCAGTAGTAATGTAAATGTGCAATTGTTAACCCTTAAGTGGTTGCATGAGAAAGTGGTCTGCTATTAATCCCTGAGTACGAACAATCAAATCTTTTGAAACAATCTGTCACTTTCTTGCTGAAAGTATATTTTTTATTCACTTTCTTATCAATCTCCCTTGGTACTTATACACCTCTCAACCTTTAAGATCCTAAACTTGAGTTTTGTAAATATTCTCGCCGTTAAGTGAAGTGCTTAAGTACCAGTAAATCACGAGCACTCATACCACAGGCATTGTTTATAGTACTTAGTAGTACATAAAAATTACATATTAAATATATTACCACTTAAGTTGCATAATTTAAATGACTCTTTATTATTTTATTATGACTAATCGTTTTTTTTAAGTTAAACTTTAAGAGCGGAGTACTTCAAAAGATTTTAATTTTTTTCAAATATAAAGTTGCTAATCAATCATTAAAGAAGATTTATGTCTCAATTGTCGAAGCTTAGGTATTAATACCTCTCATGCACTAGTCAGTCATTAAGTAATTTATATATATTGTATATAATTTGGTATTGTCATCGTATGACGTCTTATTTTAAGTACCTTATGGATTTTAACAATTTCCATCCGCTTTCCGTAGACTTTTTTGAAACTTTCAAATCAAGAGTGCCATTCCATAGCAAGCTTTTCAAGCGCTATGCTATTCAGCTAACATTATCTTAAGCTGAACAATGGTTAAAAGCTAAGTCTTCAAAAAACGTTTATATAGTGCAATCAAAAGATTTCTGAAGAGTTTTGGCTTTCAGCACTTTATTCAGCTAACATTATCTTAAGCTGAATAAGTGTTGATAGTTAAAAGGACCGAAAAACCTGGTATACAATTGCAGCTACAAGACTTTTGAAGCATTTTAGCTAACAGCGCGTTCTTCAGCGAACATCTTCTTTAGCTGAATAAGTGCTGACATTCAAATAACCTTGAAATACGACTACAAATTAATGCGCACAATGCTAAAAGCTTCTGGAAAGTCTGGTATTTAACTCAATACCAAAAAATACTGCCTTTAAGAACCCTAAATCAAATGAAAAGTACTTACATACTTTCTGTTAAAAGTGTTCTAAAGCTTAATTTTTTCAATCAAAAAGGCTTAATAAAACGTGTAAATTATGTGAGGTAAACAAAAAATTAATCGTATTTACATTGTATTTACAAAATTGCCAAATATTGAGGCATGTGTGTCACTAATTAGCCCTACAGCTTATACGTATTTCAGCTAAGTTCATTAATTAACAAGATCGCAATTTAATGCAAATAAATATTAAAAAAAAATTGTTGTACAAAAAAAAAACAAAATACTTTTTTTTGTTTGAGAACACATGTCTGTTAAAATTTAAATTTCTGAAGTTACTTGAACTCGAAACAGTCTGAAAAAGCAATTATTCTCGCAGCAAATCATTACTTTTCAGTATTAATGCTATTGTAAATATTTGTTTAAGCTGTGAGTTAATTAAAAATGAGTTACAATTAAGAAATTTTAACTATGAAAGCATAAATTTGTAAAAAAATAGAAAATTATTGATTATTGATTTTATTTTGCCAGAATGAATTGTTTTCAATTAAGTAGTTCAAAAATAATACATGTAAATTAATTGAGTGTCTAAAAATCAGAAGGTGAGGGACGTTTATTCTAATTTTCACATATTTTAAAACAAGCTAGATTACTTAGATCTTACAGTCATGGAAACAGCACAATTCTGGGTGATTAGAAGTGTTCGACGCTGATAGTATTGACTAAGAAGTGTTAAGAAATGTTTGCTTTTTATACGCTCGCAACCTGTTGCACAGACTATTATAGTTTTGTTCACATAACGGTTGTTTGTGTCACCAAGAAATATAAGAATTAGATCTGGGGTTATATATACATAAATGATCAGGATTACGAGTGGATTTGAAATCCTGATGTCTGTCCGTCCGTCTGTCCGTGCAAGCGATACTTGAGTAAAAATTAAGATATCTTAATGAAACTTGGCACACATGTTCCTTGGCACCCTGAGGAGGTTGCTTTCGAAAATGGGCAAAATCGGTCCACTGCCATGCCCACAAAATGGCGGAAACCGAAAACCTATACAGTGTCATAACTAAGCCATAAATAAAGTTATGAAAATGAAATTTGGAACATAGGATTCCATTAGGGAGGGGCACTTTTGGATGTAATTTTTTTTGAAATGTGGGCGTGACCCCGCACCCAAATAAGTTTTTTGTATATAACTCGCAAACCAATAAAGCTATATAAACCAAACTTTCTGCAGTCGTTTATTTTAGCCATTTCCTTATACAGTCCAAATCGAAATCGGATAATAACCACGATCACCTCCCATACAAAGGTTAGGTTTAAAATTACTAAAATTGCTTTAACTCACTAACAAAAAAAGTCAGAAACACCAAATTTTACATAAGAAATGGCAGAAGGAAGCTGCACTCAGATTTTTTTACAGAATGGCAAATGGGCGTGGCGTCGCCCACTTATGGGTTAAAAACCATATATATGTATATAATATTTTCTTGACACCCTGATGACACGGGTGGAATATGGGCGAAATCGGTTCACAACTACGTCTACTTCCCATATAACTCAATTTTGAATTCTTTTGATTCGTTCACTTTATAATACATATATACATTACAAACAAATGAACATAGCGGAATAAAACATTACACAAATACTGTATTTGAGCTGTGACATCACTTGTGGAAAAATTGTTAAAATCGAACCATGACTTTTCAAGAAGAACTCAGTGCCTAAGGGTAATTTTTCACCGAAAATATAGGTAAATCCATCAGATATTTTAATGTAATTCATTCCCTCTGAATTTTTTTCTTATAACAGTTTCTCTCTGTACCTGAAATGGTAAAAATCGGGTCATAACTTCCCCCAGATCCCATATACCTAATTATAAGTAATAATAAATTAAGTGAGCGTATAGTCTTCGATACATTGCATCTTGGTGGTGAAAACGAGTGAAATCGGTTTAGGAATTACCTCAGTCCCCATATACTATTTATGATGATTTTCGTTATTCTATTGAACTTTATACCGAATATATGGGTCAAATTGTGTTACGTGATCCGAGATATACAGTTTTTTTGGTTCGAAAATGTTTTAATAAAATAAAAATATATTAATTTAAAGTAATTTGTAAACATCATACAAGTTTTGAAACAAATTTTAAATAAATTAATCAAGTTCAGCTTTATTGATTGTCGATAATAAAAATGTATTTTAAATTTCGCAAATATTCTCTACACTCACTGAACAATGACTTGGCGGTTAGTTTCGGGGAAAAACAGACAAGAATAGCAGAATAAAAAGCTGGACCACAAATAAATTTAAAATTATAATTTTATAGTATGGGGACTTTTTGGTAAACCATTTTTCTCCTGAGCTAATCTTTCGTTCATTGTTCGCATCATATGTGTTGTTTATTTATAACTGAGTGTTCATAGCCCCTGAATGTATGCTACTTGCTTTGCTCAAGCTATACCATAGGCTATTTAATATATATATAGTAAGCAAAACTTAAAATTTTACGCATTTTGACTGATTTCGATATTCTTAAACACAACATAATTTATTAAATCTATATATTAAGCTATTGTGACCTTCAAAAACCCAAAACGAACTCAAAATCAAAGCAATTTGAATACTTTTTAAACATTTGTTGATAAATTTAATTAATTAATTTAGATTTTTTGTACTTCAATGTCAAATTATGGCAAATCATGATTAAATATTTTCTCGCAGGCACTGCATTACCTAATATATAGTGCCATTACTTTTTAGAACTCTACATATAAGCCACAACTTTCTATTTCTTTCAAAACTATATTATATATTTGAACTGTGAATTAATTAACTTTAGCTTAGATTTTCACTTTCAGCAATTAACTGAAAGTACATATAATATAAACATTGCAAGAATTTTTCTGTTTAACTATGGCATAGAATGGCTAATAATCTGTAATCAGACGACTGTTAATACGTTTAGAACGTGGAAATTACCGTTTAGATTACTGTTAGAAATGTGTATATAGTGTGTGTTTCTTTGTATGTATAGACTCATAAATACATTCCAATACACTTCAGCTGCATGTCAATTATAAATGGATTACTTTTTTAATATTTTATGAGTTCAATAATTTAATTAAGATTGTGCTTAGGAATTATTTGAAAATTCTAAAGTTTGATAACCATGAAATACAACATAACTTGACGGTGAGGATAATAAATCCATCATAAATTCAATTTATATAAATTCTATTTTAGAAATACGTAAATGACTTGTCAATTTACAACAAGTAAAAGCAGAAGTATATTACCTCGGCTACACAAGAGCGTCATAAGTGTCATAAGAAATGAAAAAATATTAAAAACAAAATGAAATAAATTTCACCAGACACCACTGTCTGCGCTCTTAATGACGTATAAAATATGATCTTTGGTATTTTTGTTTATGCCAAACTCTTCGACGCCACGTGGAGCAGGTGAAATTCAAAAGTGGCACACTACAAAACGAACTTTCCCATTACAGCATTACTAACTTAAATTACTTAAATTACACGCGCATTTGCATATTGCGTGCACGCATACGGATGTACACGTATGTAGGTGCCAAAAAGTGACTCAACAAAAAAAAAATTCCGAGAAAAGATTCCGCACGCTAATGATGAGAGACGGCAATGTCCGTAGACATCTTGTAATGTCAGCAAATCCGACACTCAGACAAATAATTATAAACTCTTCGACCGTTAATTCAAGTTTATGCCAAGTTGATTGCGTGTGTGTTTGTTTGTAAACAGGCGCTTCTGTAGAGGCGGACGCTGATAACGGTTAAAGTAAACTTTTATTGTATTTACCCAGTTTATACACACAAATATTCCATTTAAATACGTCTACTTCTACACGCGTCGTTGTGATATGCAAGTTTTCCCGTGATAAAAGTCAAGTCAATTGTGCAATCAACACAAAGTCACAAAACAATGAAATTTTGCTTTCATAAATCATTATTTTACGAGCACTTGATTGGCACATATTTATGTAAATATGTATGCGAAAATTGAATATCGTTGATTTAAGCTGTAAATAATTTTTTTGATTATTCTCTAGTTTTATGCAGCAACAATTAGTTAATTAGCAGTTAACTTATTTATAATCACACGCTCCTTACGCTTATCAGTTGAACAATTTTATGACTTAATTATCACATTTATATACTGGCAACAATTTATAACCGGCATAGCGTAGAAAATAGTAAAAAAGCAAGAAAACAATTATAAATATAAAATGATAAAACATTTGCTTACGGTTTTGGTTTATGGGTCCGTTAACATTCTGGGGGTCAAATGTGTTGCCACACTTCGTCTTTTATGAAACGTCATAAAATAAGCAGCAACATTTTGTATTTATTTATATATATTACTGGTATTTCTAAAGCAAAGTGCACGAAAAAGGGTTTTTGGTATATTAGAGCAGGAATTTTATACTGTATGAAACACTTAGTTGAATTCGGTGCATGAATTAAGTAAACAGTTGCCTAGAAATTTGTTTAAAAGGTGCTGAAATTAATTAAATAAAATGCTTAAATAATTTGCACAGAATCAAATAAAATTTTAATTGAGCAATTAAGAGAAGTTCATTAAGAAATTATACTCAATTAACTAACTGCACAATTAGTGTTTAATTAAAAATATTAATTGATAAATAGACAATTTTTTAAATGATATTAATAAAATTGAAAAAAGTCGAGTTCATCAAAAATTAATAAGAAATTGAAATGACATCGCATTAATTGGTAAAAAATAAAAAATGTTAGCATTTAGCATAAAATGTTAGCATTTTCATTTTTAGAAAATATAAAATATCTGTGTTTTTTGTGTCATTTTCGTATTGTCTAAAAAATTATTATGAAAAATCATATTTGTAATCAAAATATACAAATCTATTAAACTGCATTTAACTTATTTCTTTTCAGACAATTGAAAAAACATTGTCGAACTTCTACTTGTTGATATGAGTTGCTAAAATCACTTGAAGACATTGAACGAAGCACAGTTTCGTCAAATAAAAAACTCAACTACCTCGTTATAAAACCACCAAAACTATCAAAATGGCGTTCATAAATTTACCATGCCGTAAGTAACATAAATTAAGCGATTAAAAGACAAAAAAATATCTTTTTCAAAAATTTAGGGATATAAAATATATTACATTTTCTCAAACAAATAAATTAAATAGTAATAGAATTAACAAGTAAGGAAGGGCTAAGTTCGGGTGTAACTGAACATTTTATACTCTCGCAATTTATTTATTTAACTTTATTTATATTATATAATACACAATTTGACCCACATATTCGTCATATATGTTGTATAAAGTCCATTGAAAGTTGGAAACCATAATATTAGGTTAGAAGCACCGAGGTCCTCGTGTTCGATATATGGGTCCTTAAAAACCTATTTCGGCGATTTTTAGAATGGGGCTGCCACACTATTAACATAGTATTTGTGCAAAGTTCTGCACCGATATCTTCACTAGTACTTACTTTATATATTGTAAAGTAAACGATTCAGATTGTCTTCAAAGTTCTGGTATATAGGAAGTAGGCGTGGTTGTGATGCGATTTCGCCTATTTTCACAACATATCATTGGGATGTAAGGAAACTATTACAAACCATGTTTCATTGAAATCGGTCGAGTAGTTCCTGAGATAAGGGTTTTGACCCATAAGTGGGCGACGCCACGCCCATTTTCCATTTTGTAAAAAAATCTCAGTGCATCTTTTATCTGCCATTTCTTGTGTGAAATTTAGTGTTTCTGACGTTTTTCGTTAATGAGTTAACCCACTTTTAGTAATTTTCAACCTAACTTTTGTATGGGAGGTGGGCATGATTATGATCCGATTTCTTTCATTTTTGGACTGTATTAGGAAGTTGCTAAAGAAAACGACTGCAGAAAGTTTGGTTCATATAGCTCTATTGCGAGATATGTACAAAAAACTTAGTAGGGGGCGGGGCCACGCCCACTTCCCCAAAAAAATTACATCCAAATATGCCCCTTCATAGTACGATCCTTCATACCAAATTTTATTTCCATAGCTTTATTTATGGCTTAGTTATGGCACTTTATGTGTTTTCGGTTTTCGCCATTTTGTGGGCGTGGCAGTGGTCGGATTTTGCTCATTTTCGAAAGCAACCTTCCTATGGTGCCAAGTTTCATCAAGATATCTTAATTTTTCCTCAAGTTACAGCTTGCACAGACGGACGGACGGACGGACGGACAGACAGACATTCGGATTTGAACTCCACTCTTCACCCTGATCACTTTGGTATACATAACCCTATATCTAACTCGTTTAGTTTTGGGTGTTACAAACAACCGTTATATGAACAAAACTATAATACTCTCTTTAGCAACATTTGTTGCGAGAGTATAAAAATAACAAAAAAATATTTTGAAGCATATATAAATACTGGAAAACAATTTAAATAAAGGTTCTGAAATTAAGAAAGTTATATAGTTATAGAAGTTCAAGTTATGGGAGGAAATTTGTATGAAATTTGATTTCTAAACGCTATTGCCGATTAAAAAGTTCGAATTATGGAGATCTTCGGGTTATAGAAGTTCGAGTTATGTATTCTCACTGTATTTCAAAAATTAAAAACAAACAAAATGAATAAAACTGTTTTAAGGATTTGAAAAAAAAAAATTTTACAAAAAATTAAAAAAAATATTCAAATATTTCCAAAAATAAATAATTAAAAACAATAATTAAAAAAATATAATAAAATATCTTAAAGAATTAAAAAAGAACAATTGTTTTCAAAAAATAGATAACAACAAAATAGAAAAGATATTTGTAAATATTTTAGAAATCTTAAATAATCAATAAAGTATAATATTATCAACAAATCAAGTATTTTTCAAAACAAATAATAACCAAATAAAAATTAATAAAATTGAACAAAAAAAAAATATATTTTTTTTAATTAATTATATACGATAGTATTTTGAAAATTAATTAAGTATATAATAACAAAAAATAAATAAAAATAATAATATTTAAAAAATATTTTTTAACTGATTTAGGAAAAAAAATTAATATCTGAAATAATTTAATCAATTTTTTTTATACAATTTAATTTTTTTTATTTACTAGTATATATTTTTTTATAAAATTTTTATGTTTAAACTGCAATAAAAAAACAATAATTAAAAAACTTATTTTTTTCAATTATTCAAAAACAAAATATTTTCAAAAATAAAAAACAAATTAAAATATATAATAATTTTAGGGAAGTTAGAAAATTTAAATAAACAAGTAAGGAAGGGCTAAGTTCGGGTGTCACCGAACATTTTATACTCTCGCAATTTATTTATTTAAATTTATTAATATAAAAAACAATTTCACTCACATATTTGGCATATATGTATATGATAAAAAGTCCATTGGAAGTTTGAAAACCCTAATATTAAGTCTATGGGAGATAGATGAAGTTCTGACCCGATTTCACTCATTGTTGGCACGGAGACATATTATTAGAAGAAACATATTCCCTCAAAATGTCTTCAAAATATCTGAGAGAGACTTAACTACAATTTCGGTAAAAAATTTGTTAGACGTACTGAGGTCCTCATATTCGATATACAGGGTCTTGAAAACTTATGGACCGATTTCGACGTTTTTTAAAAGGGCGATGCCATTCTTTAAATACAGTATTTATGCAAAGTTCTATGCCGATATTTTCACTAGTACTAACTTTATATATTGTAAAGTAAACAATTCAGACCGACTTCAGAGTTGTGGTATATGGGAAGTAGGCGTGGTTGTGAACCGATTTGGACTATTTTCACAACATATCATTGGAAAGCTAGGAAGATATGATGAACCGAATTTCATTGAAATTGGTCGAGTAATTTCGGAGATATGGTTTTTGTCCCAAAAGTGGGCGGAATCACGCCCACTTTAAATTTTGTATATCATTTTGAGTGCAGCACTTCTGTACCATCTTTATAATGCAATTTAAGGCTTCTGCTGGTTTTCCTTACTGAATTAAAGAATTTTCAGTAGTTTTCAACATAACATTTGTATGGGAGGTGGGCGTGGTTATAATCCGATTTCCTCCACTGTATAAGGTAGTACCTAAAAGAAACGACTCTAGAATGTTTCCTTGATATAGCTTTAGTTGTTTGCGAGATATGTACAAAAAACTTTTTAGGGGGCGGGGTCACACCCACTTCCACAAAAAAATTACATCCAAATATGCCGCTTCTTATTGCGATCCTTTATTCCAAATTTTACTGTTATATCTTTATTTATGGCTTAGTTATGACACTTTATGTGTTTTTGGTCCGATTTTGCCCATTTTTGAGAGCAACCCTCTCACGGTCCACGGTGTGTTCCAAGTTTCATTAAGATATCTCAATTTTTACTCAAGTTATCGCTTGCACAGACAGACGGACGGACAGACATCCGGATTTCAACTCCATTCGTCATCCTGATCATTTATATATATATAACCTCATATCTAACTCTTTTATTTCTTGGTGACACAAACAACTGTTATGTGAACAAAACTATAATACTCACTTTAGCAACTTTTGTTGCGAGAGTATAATAAATGAAGTTATTGGAAAAATGTTCGTTAAGCGGCATTATAAATATAATTAAATCTAAATCTACTAAATTGTATATATTAATTAGAAGAATAATAAAATTAAAATAAAACAATGCAATAATCTAGCTTAGTTCAGTTTTCCAAAGCTTGCTAGATCTAGGCTATCACTCTCGTCAGTATTTACAACTCAACCAAAATATTGACACACACGTTGAATAAAATATTTGATATTCATATTTTCTGACAACACAGTGTTAATAGTAAAGTATACATATTTGCGAAAATTTGCATATAAACGCAAAGTTATATAAGATCTAGTAAAATGAAAACCATTATAAACCAGTACTTGTACTAATTTTTTCTGTTGATATGACGTTTTGATAACCAATAAAATTGACACATACGAGTATATAACATTGCTTTGACATAAGAGTTTACCCCCCAAAACCTTTGATGCTTCCTTTGCTGTTTTATTACTATTTATGCAAATAGAAAGTAATTGAAAAACAATATTTGTTAATTTAAAGTCACATACCATCACCGCCGTCACAGTCGAGCGTCACAAATATTGATCTTACCAATAAGCATATTTTCGCAAATTGTTTGCTGTTGGCCCCCAATGTTTTGGCAAGTGTGTTGCGTATTTGGAGTTTACGGTGACTGGTGCTGTACGCTATTTTTGGTAGCCACACGTTTCCTATGAAAATATTGCGCGAGTACAAACCACACGCAAAGCGCGAAGTTTGCACCAGCAATTCTAGTTAAATTTTAAGCGTGATTGAGTGTCACGTATATTTGCACATGCAGAATAATAGTCGATAAGTGACGCAAATATTTAATGCAGATATGTGTGTAAAAGTGGACTCAAACGCATTTATGGCACTTTGCCACTTTGGTGTTGCAAATTTGCAAGATTCTGCGAAGGCAATCGTGCAGCATTAATTTCCGAAAATTCATTAATTTTGTTTACGAGTATCTTTATACAAATTGTGGTACACAAAAAGATAAATTCTGTTCACTGGAAATGAAACTAGTTGGAAATAGTTTTCAGCCGAAAAACCCCAATTTTCCATGTCAGTTTTAGCCTCATAAAATAAAAATTAGTATGTATTTAAATATGTATGTAAATATGTATATATTAATTTGTGGATTCATTCACACCAATATAATCTTTATTGGTAAAATCTTTATTCAAAAACAAGAAAAAACGTTAACTTCGGCTGTACCGAAGCTAATATACCCTTCACAGGTGCATTTCTTTTAGTAACTATGTGTTTAAGCAAATCTAAAGACATAAGAAAAAAATAAGTAAAAAGAAAGAAAACATTTTACTAATTCTGTTTAGCCGGGTTGTTCGCTAGAAACATTAAAGTTATTTACAAATGAGAAAGTTTCCCATGCAAGCATTTGATTTCGAACTATATGCTATAGTTAACCGATCTAAACAATTTCTTCGGAGATTATATTATTACTTTAAGCAATAATCCATGTCAAATTTCGTGAACATACCACGTCAAATGCGAAAATTTTCCATACAAGCCATTGATTCCGATCGTTCGGTTTGTATGGCAGCTATATGCTATAGTGAACCGATCTGAACAATTTTTTCGGAGATTAAATTATTTCTATGAGCAATAACCCACACCAAATTTCGTGAAGATATGTAGTAAAATGCGGATGTTTTCCATACAAGCCCGTGATTCCGATCGTTCAGTTTGTATGGCAGCTATATGATATAGTGGTCCGATATCGGCAGTTCCGACAAATGAGCAGCTTCTTGAAGAGAAAATAACATTTGCAAAATTTCAAAACGATATCTTAAAAACTGAAGGACTAGTTCGTATATATGTATACAGATAGACGGACATGGCAAAATCGACTCAGTTCAACATACTGATCATTTATATATACACTTCATAGGGCTTCCGACGCTTCCTTCTGGGTGTTACAAACTCAATCGACTCAGTTCAACATACTGATCATTTATATATATACTTCATAGGGCTTCCGACGCTTCCTTCTGGGTGTTACAAACTTCGTGACAAACTTAATATACCCTGTTCAGGGTATAATAATACATTTCGTACCTAAAATCACTTCCGCTATTGAACTTTGTGATCAAATCAAAAAATAGTTCGACATTGTTAACCATTTTCGCTCGCAACTATTAGGCATTTTCTAATTGAATAAATTATCTTATTTACAATGAAAATTCAAACGTTTTTATTACAGACAATAATAAAACGTGCTAATAATTTATGTTTCATATTTAATGAATTTCACATGTCACATATCGTCACGCACAACGCTTTAGAACTGTTTCAATGTGGTGTTGAGTGAAACAGTGATAAAGTTTTGAAATTTTACTAAGGGAGTTATGTTGAATAATATTTCTTTTTTTGAAGAAAAAGTCATAATTGGTTTTTAGGCTAGGACCATGCCTGTTATTTTGACCCCAACAAGTTATATGTCTGTAAGTTTTCCCCACTTATTGTTCATTTTCGAAATGTGTAAAAAAAAGCTACGGTAGATGTCGCTGCTAAAAATATTAATCAGCTGATGAAACTTACCAACTTCTTATGAAAAGCAAAAACAAAACTGTATAATAGCTGATCGATTATCGAGTAGTCGGTAGTATAAAAGGCATAAAAGAGTTTCTCAATAAAAATTTAAATTGATCAATTAATTTGGCAGTCTAAAAACTCAAACTGACAAAATTCTATTTAGCGTTTTCAGTTTCATTAAAGAAAGTAATTTTAGGTTAAGAGGTTGTCTTTCCATCCCAGGTCTTTGCGAGGCTCATAGTGAAACCACCGGGACTGGAATCCCATCACACTATTATTTGCTCTCTGAATACAACTCACAAAGTTTTATATGTGCAACTTTCACCACATTGTCCAGGAAACTACGACCGTTAGTTGCGATTCTTTTCCTATATAAGCTACATAAACATTCGCATAAAATATATGCTATAGTATCTTCTTCTTCTTGGCAGCTTCTACAGTTATCATTGTAAGGTATCCCCAGTCAGTCTGTGAGCTCTTAACACTTTCACTACAGAAAGTTAAGAACAATTTTATTAAGTTTATTGATCCAAAACACTATCGAAATACTTCTCGATCTAATTCTATAAATTTTCTTTGACATATATATAAATTGACTGATTTACTGCCCAAAGCATCTAAAAGAAAATCAAAACATTACAACTTCAAAATTTGAACCGATTTTTTCAATGAAGTGGTTTTGAACCTGAAATTCGTTATTTTAATAATTATGTATTTAACCGAACTCAAATTCTAAATAAATGTATTGAATCGAACTAAACTTAGAACTACTTAAAAAAGGTATAATGGTTTGATTCGTCGAATCCTTGAAATATATGATATTAAAAAGCTCAATAAAGTTGCTACGAGAGTATTATAGTTTTGTTCACATAACGGTTGGTTGTAAGTCCTAAAACTAAACGAGTTAGATATAGGGTTATGTATATCAAAATGATCAGGGTGACGAGTTCAAGACGAGTTCAGACGGATGTCTGTCTGTCCGTCCGTCTGTCTGTCTGTCTGTCCGTGCAAGCTATAACTCGAGTAAAAATTGAGATATCTTGAAACTTGGAAGGCGTATTTCTTGGCACCATATTAAGTTCGAAGATGGGCGTAATAGGACCACTACCACGCCGCAAACTTGCAATAACCGAAAACATATAAAAAGCTAGATCTCAGCCATAAATTAAGCTATTAAAATTTTGTATGAAGGACGAGGGGGATGTAATTTTTTTGGGGAAGTGGGCGTGGCCCCACCCCTACTAAGTTTTTTGTACATATCTTGCAAACTACTAAAACTATATCAAGGAAACTTTCTAGAGTCGTTTCTTTTAGGTATTACCTTTTACAGTCCAAAAATAGAGGAAATCGGATTATAACCACGCCCACCTCCCATACAAAGCTTATGTTATGAAATTAGGTTCATAGTTTCAACCAAGCGTCCCAATGATATGTTGTGAAATGAGTACAAATCGGTTCACAACCACGCCAACTTCAAATATACTAGAACTTTGAAGCCGGTCTGAATAGTCTTTACAATACATCTAATGATTATATCGGAACAGAATTTTGCAAAAATACTGTATTTAAAGAGTGACACTCTTCTAAACTTTGTCCAAATCAGTCCAAAAGTTTTCAAAACCCTATATATCGAATATGAGGACCTGGGTGATTCTAACAATTTTTTTTACAGAAAATATAGGAAAGTCTCTCAGATATTTAGAAGAAATTCAGAGGGAATATGTTTCTTCTAATAAAATGTCTCCGTGCCAACAATGAGTGTAATCGGATTATAACTTGATCTATCTCATACATATGTGAGTCAAATTGTTTGTTATATTAATAAATTTAAATAAATAATTTGCGAGATTATAAAATGTTCGGTGACACCCGAACTTAGCCCTCCCTTACTTGTTTTTTTGCTTTATTCCTCAAAATTATGAATATCTACATACATATAATTATTGACAGCATCACGGTGATATTTACAAACCATTTGAGGCGTGAATAAGTTCATACACTCACCACAACAACAAACAAACTTGTATATAAATACCAAAAAACAAACTCCTTGAAAAGCTTTTATGAAATCTCTAACGCTGTTTGATATTTACATTTTTCGCGAATTAACCACAAATCAAGCGAAAATTATTACCATGAATTATATTACTACAATTCTAAAGTTTTGTATGTACAGTACGATAATCACTTAGTCATTTTGGCATACAAATGTTAAGGCTATGTAAACGCTTATATTTTTACTTATATAATACAGATATTTATTGTTGTTTGTATGTAAATATACTCGTATTTCCATACCGCTTTGCTAATTATTAGAGAAAACAGTATTACTTTTTGCTCTACGAGCACTTGTTTTCCTAAACTACTTTTCGCGCTTAACTGACTAAGTTAATTTCTGATTATGATTTAGTTAGAAGTTTTAAAGCAGCTTTTCTAAAATATTGACAATAAAATATATAAGTATATTGGAAAGAATATCGTATATCTGGTTGTTACATGATAACAGCGCATAATTCAAGTATTAAATAACAGAAAACAACTGATGCATAATCTAATTTATTTATAATATTATAGGGTAGACTAGTTGCATTCATATAAGGCTGTAATCACAGTGAAAGCGTGTGCAATTTTTTAAACTACTGTAAAACGCAGTACATCATTTTATAATACAATAAACCTAGAAATAACAGTAATGTGCTAATGCCGTTATATGTAAGATGCCACAATAAACTAATTTCAGCAATAATATGGAATATATAGCTCGCGTGACATATAGAGTAACTGTAAAAACGTCTGATAATGTACGAGATCGGCTTGATAAGTACGTAGTTAACAAAAACAAAAATATTTGTTTTGCAAAATGATGATCTTTATACTGGATACAGCTGATCTATTAAAACTCCTACTGAGAAATACATCTTCTGGAGTTCTGAAAACAATATCACTTGGCCGTCGATAATCTTCTTATTCAACTCAATTTCATTTGTGACGAGTGATGCTTTTTAAATAACGAAACAAAGAGAAGTGATCAGTAGAGGGATCAAGTAGCACCCTAAGAATCGCAGAAAACAATCTCAGCTATTTTGCGCACCTTAATTTTCGGTCTATTAATGATAGATCAAGGACTTTTTAATTGGCATTTGTTCGTAGGCTATCAAAAACTAACGTTCGATCACGTTTAAACTCGTTAAACTCATTTTCTAACGATCGTCAGCCGACTTATCGCACCGCCCCCATATTACTAAAAGGCCTTTAGAAACTTACGCTTAACCCAACAAATGCACATTGCATGTTTATCAAATATCTAATGTAATTATGGAAATTTACAACGTGACAATATTTAGTTTTGACAACGTGAATATTGACAAAGCCTTAGGGAAATTAGCTAATGACTTTATTTTTACATTTTGCAATGTTTATTCAACTGTTATGAGCTAAATTACAGCGATCTATGAAATCCATATTTAAATAAGATTTAGATATTGAAGGGAGAACTAAATTTAGATTTGAACTGATGATAAGGCGTACATATAACTTCTGACGCACATAACCTTAATAATTGCAGAGAATTTAGACTAAATTCCAAATGTTATTAGTACCTCCCGAAATAAAACTGCAGTTATACCATCTCCCAAAACCAGAGATTTGATTGTACTTATCAATATTTTAGACGAATTATAGTTTTGAGGTTAGGTTTATTATAAATTTAGAAAAGGCGTTTCCAAATCAGGTCTCAATTCCATAAATGTGGTATAGTTTTATTTTGAAGATACTAATTAGAAATGCGATTCATTAATTGTGCTTAAATATGTATGTATGTGATTGGCGTTGCAACCGTATAGCCGGTTATAGCCGAATCGACGATAGTGCGCCACCTCTCTCTCTCCTTCGCAGTTCGGCGCCAGTTGGAGATCCCAAGTTTAACCAGGTCGCTCTCCACCTGGTCCCTCCAACGGAGTGGAGGCCTTCCCCTTCCTCGGCTTCCTCCGGCGGGTACTGCATCGAACACTTTCAGTGCTGGAGTGTTTTCGTCCATTCGGACAACATGACCTAGCCAGCGTAACCGCTGTCTTTTTATTCGCTGAACTATGTCAATGTCGTCGTATAACTCGTACAGCTCATCGTTCCATCGTCTGCGGTATTCGCCGTTGCCAATGTTCTGAGGACCATAAATCTTGCGCAAAATTTTCCTCTCGAAAACTCCTAGTGTCGTCTCATCTGATGTTGACATCGTCCAAGCTTCTGCACCGTAGAGCAGGACGGGAATGATAAGCGACTTGTAAAGCTTGATTTTGGTTCGTCGAGAGAGGACTTTACTGTTCAATTGCCTACTCAGTCCAAAGTAGCACCTGTTGGCAAGAGTTATTCTGCGCTGGATTTCGAGGCTGACATTGTTCGTGTTGTTGATGCTGGTTCCCAGGTATACGAAATTATCTACGACCTCGAAGTTATGACTGTCAACAGTGACGTGGGAGCCAAGACGCGAATGCGCCGACTGTTTGCTTGATGACAGGAGATATTTCGTCTTGTCCTCATTCACCTCCAGACCCATTCGCTTCGCCTCCTTATCCATGCGGGAAAAAGCAGAACAAACGGCGCGGTTGTTGCTTCCGATGATATCAATATCATCGGCGTACGCCAGGAGCTGTACACTCTTGTAGAAGATTGTACCTTCTCGGTTTAGCTCTGCAGCTCTTATAATTTTTTCCAGCATCAGGTTAAAGAAGTCGCATGATAGTGAGTCACCTTGTCTGAAACCTCGTTTGGTATCGAACGGCTCGGAGAGGTCCTTCCCAATCATGACGGAGCTTTTGGTGTTGCTCAGCGTCAATTTACTCAGCCGTATTAGTTTTGCGGGGATACCAAATTCAGACATCGCGGCGTAAAGGCAGCTCCTTTTCGTGCTGTCGAAAGCAGCTTTAAAATCGACAAAAAGGTGGTGTGTGTCGATCCTCTTTTCACGGGTCTTCTCCAAAATTTGGCGCATGGTGAATATCTGGTCAGTTGTCGATTTTCCAGGTCTAAAGCTACACTGATAAGGTCCAATCAGTTTGTTGACGGTGGGCTTTAGTTTTTCACACAGTACAATCGATAGAACCTTGTATGCGATATTTAAGAGGCTGATCCCACGGTAATTGGCGCAGATTGTGGGATCTCCCTTTTTATGGATTGGGCAGAGCACACTGAGATTCCAATCGTCAGGCATGCTTTCTTCCGACCATATTCTGCAAAGAAGCTGATGCATGCACCTTATCAGTTCTTCGCCGCCGTATTTGAATAGTTCTGCCGGTAATCTATCGGCCCCCGCTGCTTTGTTGTTCTTCAAGCGGGTAATTGCTATTCGAATTTTATATACTAATGCTTAAATATACTAATCTATAATATAACGTTATCCCAGAATACCTTTATAAATTATACAAATCTTTGCCACCAACTTGCCTAATCATATCATCTCTCTCTCTCTCTCTTTTGCCACTTTCAGTTCACATTCCAAAACGCTTCAACATAGCGGTAATGTTGTTTATGGCGTGTCTTATGAGCTATATGATGCGTGTCAATCTAAGTATTAATATCATAGCTATGGTCGAACAGACGGACCCCAATGCCACCGAACCGCTACCAAATGTAAGTGTTACGAGAGAAATCTTATAGAAAGGTTATAACTAACCTATCTTAAACAGTACGGTCCACGTTACAACTGGAGTCAAACGGATCAAGCCAACTTATTAGGCGCTTACTTCTATGGCTATATGATTACCTCACTGCCAGCTGGTATGCTGGCCGAGAACTTTGGTGGCAAGCCGGTAGCTGGTTGGAGTTGTTTGGGCGCTGCCGCACTAACGGCACTCACACCTCTCGCCGCATCTTGGGACAAATGGGCTGTATTTGCGATACGTTTTCTCATCGGCTTCTTGAGTGTAAGTTAAAAACTTGATTAAAGGTTG
The DNA here is from genome assembly GCF_028554725.1 of Zeugodacus cucurbitae. NCBI lineage: Eukaryota > Metazoa > Arthropoda > Insecta > Diptera > Tephritidae > Zeugodacus > Zeugodacus cucurbitae. Next base: position 26,546,025 of record NC_071671.1, read on the forward strand.
AAATATTTTAACTATTTTTTTATTTCTTTATTTTTAGGGCGTGATTTATCCGTGTTGTCACAGTAAGTAGAAGCGCAAATAAAGCTAGTATTAAGCTTTATTATTAACCTCTGGCATTATTAACGACCTTACTAATTTTCTGCCTTGCTTACTTTCCTGCAGATTTGGTCTCAAAATGGTCGCCACCTGATGAGAAGGGAAAATTTGTCGCCTCTTTAATGGGTGGCACATTCGGCACAGTGATTACCTGGCCTATAAGTGGTTTACTTATCGAGAGCATGGGCTGGGATTGGGCTTTCTATATGGTTGGTCTGTTTGTATTGATCGTTACATTGATTTGGTTCTACATTGTGGCAGATAGTCCAGCACAACATCGTTCCATTTCGGTTAAAGAGCGTGAATATATTGAAAAGAGTCTGGGCGATACCATTACGACCCAGAAGGTTAGTAACTGTTTTGTCATCGCCCATTTCCATAATTATATAATATATGTAATTGATTATCTTACAGCGCTGGCCACCATATAAGAGTCTCCTTGTTTCTCTACCCTTCTGGTCGCTACTGCTCTTGCATTATGGCAGCATGTGGGGTCTGTTCTTCCTAATCACCGCTACACCTAAGTTCCTTAGTGAGGTGAGTACTACAATTACTTAGACTCCTTTTTTGATTTTAAATATTTGCTATTTATTTTCAAAAGGTGCTCGGTTTCAACTTGTCTTCGGCCGGTTTCCTCTCCAGCTTGCCACATTTGGCGCGTTTACTCTGCGCCTTCGGCTTCGGCGCCATTGCGGATCTCATACGTCGCAAGAGTTGGTTGAGCGTGACAGTAATGCGCAAAACTTTCTGTCTATCTTGTAAGTCATAGCATTTCTGTTAATTTTAATAAATTCGAAATTATATAATTCTCTCATTTTCCTTTAGCGCATATTCTGCCTGGTATCATGCTGATCGTACTGGCATACTTCGGAAAAGATCCTTATGTTTGTGTAGCCATTATGACAATATCTTTGGGTTTCAATGGCGCAGCAACAGCAAGTAATCTGCAGAACTCTCAAGATCTGGCACCCAACTATGCGGGCACACTATACGGTATCATTAACTGTATTGGTACTACGCCTGGTATTTTCTCGCCAATGATTGTGGCGGCCTTCACTAAAGAAAGTGTAAGTACTTAGTTTTTAAAACGGTAAAACTTATGAGTTGGTTTCATTAATTGTCTCTCTTTCTCTCCAACTCTTTTCAGAACACCATTGAGCAGTGGCACAACGTGTTCCTGATAGGCGCCGCAGCCTACATTATACCAGCACTATTCTTTTGGGTATTCGGTTCGGGTGAAATACAGAAATGGAATGAAATCGACAAGAAAACGTCGAAGAATGACACCATCAACACGAAACTGTAAAACTGGAAAAGTATTGCATATATACCATATATAGTGTTTTATTAGTCTGTCGGATAATCTGGTATTATTGTAAATGTATTTATACCTATCAAGTATGAGTTGTGAAAATCCATGGCGATTTAATATCTATAGTGCTTGTATAAATTATTAAGCCCATTTGTAGGGCTGTACAAAAAAGTATGCGTACGGAGTAAGTATGTATGCTATAGTGATATATTCCTTTGTACCATTAAGCTGTGAATTTAATAAATATTGAACTTATATACATATAATTCATGTAAAAAATAGATATCTTTAAATTTATTTTTACTTGTGGGTAAAAAATCGTTTCACTTAAAACTCTTCGGACCGTTCCCATGATTGTCAGATCTTCGTTGGACGAACAGTCTCGAAGTGGAGCTCGAATAAACAGTTGAACTTCTGTAACTCGAATCACCATTATCCATAAAGAACTTCGAGTTAGAGAGAGATCGAGTTGTGGAAGTTAATTTGTATGAAACTTGACTTCTATTGCCAATTCAAGAGTTCAAGTTATGGAGAACTTCGTGTTCAATCTTCACAACTGTTTTGAATTTTTTTCATATTGACTAAATAACCAAAAATATTATTAAGGTTTCCTCGCTATTCTACATTCTCTTCTATCACGAATACAATGAAAACTAATCACTGGACTATGTCGTAATATAAAAGGAGGAGGTACTCACCAAGAATAAGTAGAATATTCGACAATAAAACTACTTTCCACCACAATTTAAACGACTCAAGCATAGAGACTTTAATAAGATTGTGACACTATTTCAAGAACAACAGATACCTTAAATAGAGATTGCTTTTATTGAATTACTACACATAGAAGCTACTACATATATAGAACTGTATGAAAAACTGACTATAGAGAAAAGCAATTGTCTACATAAAGCTTCTAAAATTCTGAAGAACTGCGGAAGTGGTTTAGTATTTTTAGACCTAAGACCTACACATTACACTACTTGGCACACTTTACACTTCGATTGATGTACCTCAAATACAGATGTTACGGATATAAAAACCTTTCGACAACTTTAATGTGCGCAAAACCACAGCTTATACCATTTATTTATAGTATTATGTATTAATTGTGAAAATAATATTTTTCAATGGAATTATTTTCACTTGTGGTTTTTGGTGTTAAACTGGAAATTACTCTGTAATATATGCATGTAGAATGAGCAAAGCATGCAAAAATAAGAAATAAGTCACAAAATTAAAAGCTACACTACTAAGGGTAAGGTTTTTTCAAGTGAAATTAGTGATTTTAGTAAATCACTAATGTAGAGAAAAGATTTTCTTAAATCTTTCGAACTATTAGGTCTACAACTTTGCTTCCGCCGTTTTTTTGTAAATTTAAGGCTTTTTTTCACTTAGGACACCCTCTCCGTACGTATCCGAAAGCATTCGGTGAGCCTCAGCCGCACTTTTCTTGGAATTTAGAAAGAAAAGCAAAATTTCCCGTAAATGTCGAGAATTCGGCTCAAAAAGTGACATTTTCAGTTGAGAATAAGTTTGATATGCAAACAGATCTCTACAAAATTTTGTTGGGTTAATATTGACACAAATGTTCTAGATCGATATAAAACGATTTAATCGACCAGTGCTTGACCCTAGAGACATTCCCGCAAATGTCGAAAATTCGGCTCAAAAAGTGACATTTTCAGTTGAGAATAAGTTTGGAATGCAAACAGATCTCTACAAATATTTTGTTGGGTTAATGTTCCAAGATCGATATAAAAAAAATCTATTCAATCGACCAGTGCTTGACTCTAGAGACTTCTATTGGAAAACGGCGGAAGCAAAGTTGTAGACCAAATAAAAATTTATATTCTGCGTCAGTAAAAATCAATAATATTAAGTTAAGATTAAAGTTAAGTTTCAGATTAAGATTTTTTATTTTTAGAATATGCTAAAATTTAAGGTTTTAGTATATATTATAAGCAAACAATTTTACTACAATTCAATCAATTGCAAAACGTGTAAATTAATATGAACTCCAACGTCAGATCTTATGGGTAATTGCGCATTTGAAACAGTTACTAATTAATTAGAAGGTGTAAATTTTTAGAATATTGAACTTGATTATGAAGAATGTTGATATGTTGAAGAATAGAAAGTGACAGATTCAATAACTGACCAATTCGATCTACTTAGCAATCCAAGTGTACTCGAAAATGTTGTGCAACAATTACGTATGTTCATCAATGATTTAATATGCCTAGTTTATGACGGAATAGAATTATTAATTGACTCAAAACATTTATGAGCCTCTTTTTCCCACAGCTTTACATTAAGGCAAAGAAAATATCAAAATATTATTAAAAATCAAAAATTCAAACTTTCTTTAAAATGAAAATGGGCGTTCAACAACGATTGGTCCAATATAACTTAAACAACATACATCTGTATATATTTAACTGCACAGTAATTTTTTCATACGGTAAACATTTTATGACCACGACTGTACTGCTATGGTACTAGCAAATATTTTATAATAAAGCATATGTATGTATACAGTAAATATATTAGGATTTTTCTGTTATTATTTAACTGTTGTATTAACAATATTAATGCCTAAAATTAATTACAAAATTAGAATTAAACAAATTTTTTAAACTTTATAAATACGCGTTGCCAAACAATATGCTGCTATTCGTGGTGTAAATGTATTGGCAACGCAAGTTTAGTTGGCAGCCGGAGAGCGTACGTTCTCAGCTTCTGCGCTCAATTTGGTGAATGACAATCAGCTGTTTGGAACTGCATTTGTTTATAAACAAAACTTGTTTTCTACTGAGGAGAGAAGAATATTTTTTAAATTAATGCATTTATTGACCAAACTGCGGAGTTGACGCTTAGAACGGAGCATTCACATTTTTTATTAAATAAATATTTTTATAGTTTTCTTATGGGATGAAGCGCAATTTAATGTTGTGGAAACACTGAATGGTTGCAGACTTCATTTCCAGCCAAGTAAAGCACGAAATGGATAAAATACATGCTAAATGTGTAATTTGTAATGAGACTGCATTTGGAACACTAACCACATTTAAAGCAATGTATTTTGTAGTGTCCGCGTGATTTATTGAATTGAAAATTTGAATGAGATCATAATAACTTTTTCTTGGTTTAGGCAAATATTTGGCGATTTGTTTTTATAAATTACCAAGAATATCACAATAATAAATTTATGTTATAATAATTGATTTTGGGTTGAGTATTATTAAAAACCAAAAAAACTTGCACACATTTGTGAAATGTATTTTTTATTTATTAAGGTATTGTTTATGTCAGAGGTCATGCTTTTGAAAAGAATTTGAAATCTATGCGAATTATATTGGAATATGGAAACGGTTTTGCACTTTTTCTGCGGACGAACCAATCTTACAAGTCTTAGAACGGATTAAGCACTAAACTTGGAATGGATATCCACAAAAAGTATTACGTAGAAAAGTAGTTTAATTGAAAGGACCACATGGTTTGACGGTGAAACGAGATAGCACAATATAAAGGTTTCACAATAGTGTTTCAAAATTGCGCATCTTTAGTTAATTGCTTATTCCTATTCGCTTTTAAACCCATTTGCGATTAAAAAATATACTCGTTTGGTAGAGGTAGGCATTATTTTTGTAACGATAGAAAACATGACGAAATTATTTTTGAGCAATGGAGGTACCGAAATGACAGTCCTTTCCTGGATATAAACCCAGAACCGTTCCATTTACGTAGATTCGACTAACTGGGAAACGACGAAAATGTGGATAATTGGGCACAGAAAGATATAAATTTACATGAGAGAAGTAAGTAAGTAATGTTCATTGCCAACTAATGAAGTAGTAGTAGACGTTCTCTTAAGGGGAGATCAAATGTTGACGATTTTCAATGGGCTGGTAAACATAAATATTTTTTTAGGGTTTTTTGACCAAACCAAACAAAAGCCCTTCTTTTCGCGGCTCACTGGAACATCGGAAACCATAATTCCAACGGGATTAGATAGATTCGTACAAAAATCAACAAAATGGCGGACCTTTGAAATTTTTGTTTTGAAAATCGTCTTTTTTTAGCCAGAAATCAAATTGAAAAGTAAAGAAGATCTTCACCGATTTGATTTATGCTATCTCATACCATAGCTATATATGTACATATGTATAGAATAACGTATTGAAATTTGGAACCGATTGGATTAATAGGTTTTAAATAACCTCATGCGCCAGTCGTAACTGTTTCGAGAAAAACGCAATTAAAGTTTTGAGAAGTAACTTCGTGGGTATAAAACCTACTTACGTTCAATCAGCTGTGTATTCTCTTTCCTACTCTTTATTTCGGTAAGTAGGGGGAACTAGAAGTACGTGTTTCGGCAGGTATGCCGAAGGAGAACCCATGAAGGGACAGGGGCACTAATAAGAGCTAGGTACCTGCCTTTTGAAACCGAGAATGGGGGGGGGGTCCCTTTAACTTAATATAACCTTTTATGCACAAATATTATATAAATGAATTTTAGATTCATATATGTATACAGGTCAAGCATAACCGCTAGTTACGAGTTCAGCCGTTCATTCAGATTTTTTAATGTAAAGATATAAGTGTTTAATTCACATTTATGTACATATTTGTAGTATATATTAAACCTAATTCATACATACAAAAACTATATTAAAGTTAGATTACCGCTAATGCAAACCGAATGACGTAGTTTTGTGGTTATTAACCGATCAGTAATTTGAAACATTTCGAGTGATTGATAGCAAGGTATTGACTGTGTTAATTAAACTCAACGCTTTCATTGTATTATCTGCATAATATTAAGAGACAAAAAAATAAAAATCAATTTTAAAAGAATTTAAAAATGCTAATACATAATTTGATACATACATACATACACAAGTAAAAAAAAGAATTGTATAACAACATACGTAACCAAAAGTGCCAAATGTACTGCTTATTTGCCTAATCTGACGTGAATATCAACCACATTTTTCAACTCATGTATTCAGTGTTGTTTTCATTTCAGACACATTGGAACCTACAGATATATATCATATGTTTAGTATTTACGTATGTCTGTAATTCAAAGAACACTTTTAAGCAACACAAACGTCATGACTTGTGTCAATTCTACATGTCTAAGGCTTAGTGTCAACAAAAACAAACAAACATATGATCAACAACAGCGCACGTTGCGTATGAGTAACATTTGTTCAATTGAACAAAAAAAAAAAAGCAACAAAAGACCTTTTTCAAATGTAAACAAACATTATAGCATTTGTTTTTGTAACGAATATCGTAAGCAAGCACCGAACACACCCCCACACGTACATATACATATGTAAAACATATTGACACTAAATTTGCTTGTACCACCATGAATGAATCGATGACCACACAAACCACAAATTGATGCCGTTGATTGTCTCCAACATTGTCTAAGCAATGGTGCTGCTATTGTTGTTGTTGCAGCGCGAGCACTTGACTTTCGTCATGGCAACGTGTACAAATGTGTGCTTATTATGTATGCATGTAAGTGCATTTAATAGGTGTTTGCAACGCTTTAGTGCATATGTAAAGTGCACATGAATATGCATTGTTGCTTGTTAGTACGATAATAGTGTACACGAAATCAACTAAAACAGTTGTAATGATGTTGTGTGCGGCGCGTGTTGTGTTATTGCAGTAGCGCGGGAAATTTCTCCGAGTGCAGTGAATTTTAAATAAAATTTAGAAGCAAAATGGAAAGATTTTTTGTGTGGAAATTTTCTCCAGTGAATTTTCATGGAACCTTAATAAACGAGAAACACTTTATGAAGTAAAAAAAAAATATATATATATTTTTAATAACATTAAATAAACATTAAAGTGGAGATAAAACTCAGTTGGAAGCAACGAATAAGTCAAAATTTTAAGACAAATTTGTTAGTGAAAAATCGAGGTAAAGAATATAAATTGAAAAATCAAAAATTCAGGAAGTGACAAACAAAAGCTTCCATATGTTCTTCTTATATATCTTTTATGTAAAAGGTTTAAAAAACAAGAAAAAACGTTAACTTCGGCTGTACCGAAGCTAATATACCCTTCACAGGTGCATTTCTTTTAGTAACTTTGTGTTGAAGCAAAAAGTAAGTAAAAAAAAGAAAACATTTTACTAATTCTGTTTAGCCGGGTTGTTTGCTACAAACATTAAGGTTATATAGTTAACCCATCTGAACAATTTCTTCGGAAATTATATTATTACTTTAAGCAGTAATCCATGTCAAATTTCGTGAAGATACCACGTCAAATTCGAAAATTTTCCATACAAGCCATTGATTCCGATCGTTCAGTTTGTATGGCAGCTATATGCTATAGTGAACCGATCTGAACAATTTTTTCGGAGATTAAATTATTTCTATGAGCAATAACTCACACCAAATTTCGTGAAGATATGCAGTAAAATAAGGAAGTTTTCCATACAAGCCCTTGATTCCGATCGTTCAGTTTGTATGGCAGATATATGATATAGTGATCCGATATCTTCAGTTCCGACAAATGAGCAGCTTCTTGAAGAGAAAATAACATCTGCAAAATTTCAAAACGATATCTTAAAAACTGAAGGACTAGTTCGTATATATACAAACAGACAGACAGACGGACGGACAGACAGACGGACATGGCTAAATCGACTCAGTTCAACATACTAATCATTTATATATATATATATATATTTTATAGGGCCTCCGACGCTTCCTACTGGGTGTTACAAACTTCGTGACAAACTTAATATACCCTATTCAGTGTATAACTAGTTACAAATGTTCTTCAAACAGCAAATAGAATATTTCTAATAAAAAAGAATCTAATAAACTCTAATTTTTGACTCAGTGTGTATATAATATGACTCTAGTCAACACAATTTCAATTAAAAAAGAAATCTAATATAATATCATCGTAGCTATACTTGACTATATTCAAAAGCTCGAGACTGGTAGTTTTTGTCGGCCGATAGTGGACGAGATTGCAAAGAGAGGTGCTAAACTGACACCTGAAGGCGTGTCACATATGTTTTTTTTTTTAATTTTCAAATCCATCTAACTCCTTAATAAGGGACTTCACTTCTACAGGGACAGCGAGGGGTAGTGGACGAGAATGCAAAGAGAGGCGCAAAACTGACATCTGAATGCGTTAACGGTGTAGGTAAACTCATTCACTGCCTATATGATTATCTAGACAGGAACTTGGTAAGATGAGGATGAAAGGTCGCGAAGACTGCAGGAAATTTCAAGAGCAACGTACCAGAGAAACACTGGAACAGCTCTTGTGTGCTTGTCCTGCAGTGTCAAGGCAACGTCTTCTGGAGGCTTCGCAATACGATAATTTGAGAGGATTAGTGAAAGCGCATCAATTTTTGAAATTCGCGTCAAGCGCGTGCATCCTGCAGTATGACTACTTCTCATTGACTACTTGACGGCACTCCATCTGGTATCGCAAAGGACCAAAACTGGTCTATGTGTTTCTATCTGGCCTACCAGACTAACCTAACCTAACGCCTTAAGGTATTCGTTTTAACATTATGGGGTAATTAGAGAGACCTACATATCTATACTACTATTATAAAGAGGAAAGATTTGTATGTATGTTTGTTATGAATAAACTCACATAGGCTATATTTATTGCTGAATCTCAACTTTCTGGAAATAGTTCCCAGGTGAGGGTATCAAAAAGACTGCGTGATGGAGTATCTTAATCTGAAATTGAAAATCGTATTGCAAGTCATTCTCTTCGCATCGCAATCGCGTGTTAGAGAGTCGAGTAAAGAGCGCTCGCAGCTGCTTACTGGACAAAATTGCAAAATGTTTGTTTAAACCCGTGCCAAACCGGAACGGTCTGCTAGTTGGTAATAATGAGATTTTTTTTTTATTTTTTTTATTTCAAAAATATTTTCTCGATTTAACATTGTCCACACAATTTTTCATCTGGGGGGTTACGGGGAGTTACGCAACATAGGTTGGACCTGTACTTCAATTGGCGTGAAATAATTAGCTTTCATTTCATAATGAAAGCTTTCATTTCAGTGATTTCAGAGTAGACCACAGTTTCCGAGAATATTTGTAATTCACAACCATGCCTATATCCATCTTTTTGTACGTTCCTTTCCAACCAAGTTGCTAAAGAGAGTATTATAGTTTTGTTCACTTAACGGTTGATTGTAAGTCCCAAAACTAAACGAGTTAGATATTGGGTTATATATACCAAAATGATCAGGGTGAAGAGTGGAGTTCAAATCTGAATGCCTGTCTGTCCGTCCGTCCGTCCGTCTGTGCAAGCTGTAACTTGAGTAAAGATAAAGTTTAAGATATCATGATGAAACTTGGCACACTTATTTCTTGGCACTATAGGAAGGTTGCTTTCGAAAATCGGACCACTGCCAAGCCCAGAAAATGGCGAAAACCGAAAACACATAAAGTGCCATAACTAAGCCATAAATAAAGCTATTGAAATAAAATTTGGTATGAAGGTTCGCACTATGAATGGGCATTTTGAAAATTACTAAAAGTGGGTTAACTCACTAAAGAAAAATGTCAGATTTTTTCATAAAATGGAAAATGGGAGTGGCTTTGCCCACTTATGGGACAAAAACCATATCTCAGGAACTACTCGACCGATTTCAATGAAACTTGGTTCGTAATAGTTTTCTTACATCCCAATGATATGTTGTGAAAATAGGCCAAATCGCTTCACAACCACACCTACTTCCTATATACCAGAACTTTGAAGACGATGCGAATCGTTTACTTTACAATATATAAAGAAAGCACAAGTGAAGATATCGGTGCAGAACTTTGCACAAATACTGTGTTATAGTAAAATCGCCGAAATCAGAACATAGGTTTTTAAGGCCCCATATATCGAACTCGAGGACCTCGGTGCTTTTAACTTAATATTAGGTTTCCAACTTTCAATGGACTTTATAGAATATATATGGCGAATATGTGGGTCAAATAAAGTTAAATAAATGTTATATAATAGATTGTAAACTTCAAAACTGAACAGCCATTTTCGAGACTGAAATTCAATTTTTACATTCGCATATTCAGTTTATATAATTTGGCATTGAAAATCCAAACACTTAATGCTCGATACTGATGCAACAAGTTGGCAATGCAGATCCCCATAAAATGCAGGAAAACACACACATGCAAACACATACAAACTCCTATTCTATATATTCTACATTCATTTATGTGTGTGTGTATGCATAGTGAAGACAAGACATCAATGTACCTGTGTGCGTGTGCGCGCACGTGAAACTCAACAGTTTATTGCAACCGTTTACTTTTGCCACCACCACGACCTGAACCTTGCAACGTCAACAGCCTTGTGCCTTACGCTGATGGGTGGCGCGTGGCGTTGTGCTATTGAAGCTAATGTGCATGGTGATGATGGCGTCGTCGACATTTGTAAAGCATTTATAGGTGATATACATGTGGGTAATAAGTGAGCTGATGGCACTACCAATAGATGACTACGTACGCACAATACAACAACAAAAACAACATTAACACATATTCACAAGTTGCAGATAGTGGGGTGGTAGAATATGTATATATGTACATACATATGGGAGGCTTGTCGCCGGCGCAACAGTTTGTGCGCACCAGAGACATGGCAAATACTGACGAACAACCAGCAGCAGCAACAGTTACTGGCCACCAACAAACCGATTGACACACTGACTGACGCTGGCTGCTGGCAAATTTACTCACATACATATACACATTTGTATTTGTTGTTGTTGTGTTGGATTTGTGCTGCCACTGTATCTCTTTACAGTTAGCTGCTATACTCTTTGTAAATAGAATTGCGTTTTTTTACAGCTGGCTTGTAGCATTGTAAGACTAACAACAAGTGGTAGAAGCGGTAAAGTAAAGGCAGACAACGTCGACGTAGACGTTAACGTCCAGCAGCTGCGTGTAGAACGCAATCGTAACGCACACACCGAGTGCGAAATGTGTCCGTTGCGGGTATAAAAAGGCGCGTAGCAATTTCAAAGTTTGCAGTTTTCTCGGCGCCGTGCGATGCGCTCAAAACCTTCTTAGAATAATCAGTGGAACGGAAACGGATATAAAACGGTTAAATACTTTAGATTTGTGATTTGAAAGTGAACTCTTACTGAGTTGTTGTGTTGTAAAAATAGTAAATTTGTGTACTTTAGTTTTACTATTGTTGTTGTTAAATAGTTATACTTTTTTAATAATTGTTGGTCGTAGAAAATACTTGAACGGTTTAAACAAATAATTAAGTGTGTTAAAGGCGGATAATATTATTAAATGTAAGTTAACTTAAAATTAAATATTTTTGATAGGAAACACCGTCGACCAAAAAATAATTCAAAAATAATAAAATAAAAAAAAAATATTTTTTTTATTATAAAAAAAAATTACAAAATAAAATACTTTTTATTATTGTGATAAAATAAAACGAATTTTTTATAAAAATAAACATTTGGTAAAATAAAATTACCTAATTATTTATAGAATTGGAAAATTATTTTTTTCTTATGATAATACATTTTTGCAAAATAAAATAAAAATTATTTTAGAAAAAAAAATTTCGAAAATTATTTTTTTTTAAATAAACTAAATAGTTAAAAAAATTAAAATTTTATCCAATTTAAAATTGTTGTTAGTAAAAAAAAAATATAAACTAAATTAAATAAAAGTCATAAAATGAGTGAGCTTAATAGATTAATTGAATAATTTATGCCAAATTATATATTTTTTGTTATATATAAATTAAAAAAACAAAAATTAAAATTGAAGTATTGCTTGATTTATTAAAATTTATTAAAAACAAAATAAAACCCACATGTTTTGGAAAAGTCGAAATTTATTTGATTCCACTGAATAAAATATGTTCTAATTCAACTTTACTGATCTCAGTTGTATTTGCTCGAAGTTCTTTCGATATTTTTATGTGTTCCTCAACGGATATTTGAGTTATGGAAGCAGAAAAATATAAAAAGAAAAACAAAATCTAACCAATTATATGATGATTCCAATTTCACGTTGGGCAAAAACTACAATTCAAATCAAGCTAAAGACAATTTTGAGGCAAAAAATCGACGATTTTTCCAAAATTGACCGTTTAAACTTTCGTAACAGATTCATGGTGGTGAATACAATACTAGTATAGTAAAAGAAAACGATGAGCAACGCCTTAATTTTTAATCGAATTTATACATTTAACAGCAAAAGACTACAGAGTTCAATCAATTAAGTTTAGATCAAAAAAGCTTTCCAGCTTCAACATAAATTCTCTAATTTTTATACTAAATTGACCATAGAAAGGAGTGTAGAATCTAAATTTCATTATTTTTTTATTTAATAACCAACTACAGTGTCTAGTCTACGAATAATTGTTAAGTAAACCCAAACTGGAACATAAACTGATAAATATGAATTTGAAATAAAACAACAATCTGAAGCATAAGAAAAAGTATACTAATCGAAAATTTGGTAGCTTTTTAAATTACCAAAACACCCAGAAATTTCATTTCACATTTTTAAAATACAAAATTCAATCGACAAGTATTTAATAATCTAAATAAAAACTATTTCTATTTATCCACGTGCTATATGACATTTGACCTAATATCGCAAGCATTCACTTTACTCATTTCTTTATCTAATTGCTGTTTGCTATTTCTGAATATTTACACAATAAATTTAGGTTAGATCTAATTATAGCCACGCGTATATCTTAATTATATGTACGTGTATACTCTAAATGCCGCACACATAGTTCCGCTAATGTGTGCAATTAGTAGATTGACATAATATGGCAAGTTCAAGGCAATTAAATCACGGTTGGAATATCAAGTCGCTGAGTGAAGGCGTATCAAGTCAGATAAATGCTTTAAGACTGTTTTTAAGTACACTGTTGCTAAAACATTTCTTGTTGATAGATAGATAGATTTTAAAAGAAACTGTTAATTTTGTAGGCATTGCTTAGGCTTTACAATACAAAATTGTATGTAAGTTAAAAAGTTTGTCTCGTTTTCTAGGCAAAAGTTGTAATAATCACAAGAATAAACAATTTTTTTATCTACCTACAAGAGTAAGTTAATACATTTTTTGAAACAAATCTGTACCATCTTAATTATTTCTTGCTTAAAATTATTTGTATTCATAAATAATTGTAATTTAAAAAGCATTCAAAATGTTCTACTTGAGACGTTCTTAACTACAAATGTCTTAATATTTAATGCGAATCATATGCTCATTAGCTTAGGCATTCACACCCCTAATTATCTTACAATTGTCACAAGCAATGAATGGTTTACACCCACCATTATTAAATAATTACAAGAAATATGAATAAAAATGATTTTAAAGTCATTAGACAAGCGTACAAGTCGCTTATATGGGAGCTGGATGAAGTATTGCCTGATTGTATTGGTTTTCAAGAAAAATGTGATATCAAATTTCATAAAGATAGCTCCCATATCCACCAACCATATCGGTATCTGGAAAAATATTGATTTGATTTTGACTACAATTAAATCAGACGGTGAAGGCACTATTTGTGCAAACTTTTATTCCGATGTCTCCATTGGTACTTGATTTAAACTTTAAATTGTGGGAAATAGTCCGACATCGTCTGTAACATATAAACGAAAGGATAATGTAATAACCAAATTTGGTTTAAATTGATGAATTAATTGCCAAAATTTGAATTTCTCCAACACTTAAAAAAAACTAAATTCTGTAATAGATTGCTTACCAGAACTGTTGAGAACTGTTAGTCTGCTCAAAACGTTTACAAAACAAGTAAGGAAAGGTTAAGTTCAAGTGCAACCCAACATTTTATACTTTCGCAATTTTTTGCTATATTTTTATTAAGATAACGCACCATTTGCCCTATAAATTCAGTATAAAGTCCAATAGAAAAACAAAAATCATCATATATGGTACATAAGAGCTGAGGTAATTTCTGAACCGATTAAACTCATTTTCAGCACCAACATACATTATATCTAAGATTATATGCTCTTTTAATTTGGCTAAGATATATTATATATTACCCGATTTATAAGCTATTATGCCCCTCGTATTTTTGAAAATCCTATAATTAGCGATAAGAGAGCTCGGGGAAGTTATGACCGATTTTAACCATTTCTGATACAGAGACACACTATTAGAAGAAACAGATTTCCTCTGAATTAAATTAAGATATCTGAGAGATTTACCGATATTTTCGGTGAAAAATTACCATAAGTCACTGAGTTCTTCATATTCGATATCCGGACCATTGAAAAATTATAGTCCGATTTCGACAATTTTTTCACAAGTGATACCACGGATCATATACAGTATTTGTGTAAACTTTTATTCCGCTATCTTCATCGGTTTTTATGTATATATTTTAAAGTGAACTAATCAGATGGATTTCAAAATTGAGTTATAAGGAACCGTGGTTGTGAACCGATTTCATCCATTTTTCACACGTGTCATCAGGGTGTCAAGAAAATATTATATACCGAATTTCATTCGAATCGGTCGAGTAGTTCTTGAGATATGGTTTTTGACCCATAAGTGGGCGATGCCACGCCCATTTTACATTTTGTAAAAAAATCTGAGTGCAGCTTCCTTCTGCTATTATTTCTGTGAAATTTAGTGTTAGTCTGACGTTTTTCGTTAGTGAGTTAACGCACTTTTAGTAATTTTCAACCTAACCTTTGTATGGGAGGTGGGCGTGGTTATAATCCGATTTCTTTAATTTTTGACTGTATTAAGAAGTGGCTAAAAGAAACGACTGCAGAAAGTTTGGTTTATATAGCTTTATTGGTTTGCGAGATATATACAGAAAATCTATTTTGGGGCGGGGCCACGCATGCCCCTTCATAGTGCGATCCTTCACACCAAATTTTACTTCAATAGTTTAATTTATGGTTGAGTTATAGCTTTTTATATGTTTCCGGTTATTCCCATTTTATGGGCGTGGCAATATTCCGATTACGCCGATCTTTGAACTTAACCTTCTTTACGTGCCAAGAAATACGTCTTTCAAGTTTCATTAAGATATCTCAATTTTTACTCAAGTTACAGTTTGCACGGACGGACGGACGGACAGACAGACATTCGGATTTGAACTCAACTCTTCACCCTGATCACTTTGGTATATATAACTCTATATCTAACTCGTTTAGTTTTGGGTGTTACAAACAACCGTTATGTGAACAAAACTATAATACTCTCTTTAGCACTTTGTTGCTAGAAACTTTGTTGCGAAAGTATAAAAATATCATGTCCCCTTGATATGTGTTAGAAATTTTTTAAAATGTTCTACCATAATACGAGACACAGCCTTAGCTCAAAGATCACTGGCAATAGTCCCTGATATTATATGAAGAACCATTTGGTTGATCCGAAACGAGTCGAGTTAAATAGCTTTTTTCGCACAGCCAAATTGATTTGATACATTAAGATTTGAATTGAGAAACCAGTTTTTGCTCTTCCCATTGACGGCAACTCGATAAACGATCAGCTGTTATATATATATACTTTTTTTCGTTTTACAAGAAGTTGATAAGTTACATCAACTGATTGCTATGTTATCAATAATCACAATATTAAACCAGATTTTTATTTTATACGATAGAACGATCTAAATTCGCGCAAATGTAGGTTAATTTATCAATTAACCCCTGCGCGAAAAGGCTTCAATCAAGTTATGTTATACATTTACGCTTTATAAAATACACTTTTTTGTCGACTTTATTAAACACTTTCATGTGTAAAACATTCATATGCAATATGTATACTCGACTTAAAAGAGCACCCACTAAAGATTGCAATGCAAAAATAATTGAACCGTTAATTTGAAGGTTAAAAGATAAACTCTTAACTATGTTGATAACTCAAATAACATTGACATTGGCTTATTGCAAAGCCTTATGAGTAATACGTTAATATTAATATGTATAAATGTATATGAGGTAAACAGAATCTGACGATGTCCACACCCCTTGACAATGGCCGTTCAACAGAACTCTTGTCGAACCAGTTGCTCAGCCAAATGTGCGATGCATTAAAAAGAAACTGAAAAGTCATCACCTTAGGGATATGCATAGATATTTACACATATATATGTATGTGTATATACGCGATAAAACATACTCAAGCGACTAATGGGTTGGTCGCAATTGCCGACGGTGCTTTGCATATGCTCATATCATAAACATACACATATATCCTTTACAATAACATATTAAAGGAGCGTTACAAATTTGCATTCATATTAATATTGCATTTAATTAAAAAATATTATTTCACCACTCTTTCGCAGTTGCAGTTAATAAGATGTTAATGATGTGAAATATCAGCCAGCGCAACGAGCAAACATTGCAAATATTAAAGGTTCAAGAGGAGCAGAGAAACATACATACATATATACTTATGTAGTAGAGGAAGCGTGCGAATATTATTGTTATTACTACGAGCGTCTGTAGTAATCGCCAACACAACATATGCATTCATACTATCGCTGCAACACGCCCATTACGCACCACCCACACCAACTGTTTACAGCGCCCATTTAATGCTTTCTCAAACTGCCAACAAACAACAACACCAACACCACTAACAAAAACCACACACTCACTTTCGCTACACTCACTTTTTTTCAAGAATATCATCATCTGACTGACGCTTCAGTGGTTTAGCTACTTATGAAGGCATAACTTCGTTCGTATTATTAAGGATCGAATATGGATCGCAGTAAAAATAATAGTTTGGAATTTGGTAATAATACAACAGGGTCGGCTACTGCTGCTGCCGCAATGTCCGCGCCTTGGGCGAATAATAAGGAATCGTCAGCGCAGCCCAACGACGATGATTCGCCGGAAGATGATGCTGATACCGCTACGCCTGCCAAGGTCACCGATCCGCTGGCGCCAAAACTAGCCAATAATGAGGTGAGTATGTGAATTAAGTACCCAAAACTGTGATTAATTAGTGGCAGTGTTCTTACAAAAGTTAACGACTCTGTTGAAGACAGAGAGGGTTATCAAACCCACATGACTAGTTCTGAAGTAATTAAAAAATTAATATATTTAGAAACAAATCACATAAATCACTGAAATAGTTAGTGTCAGAGACTCCTTAAAAAGTCGGGAACAGATTTGAAGACGTTTCTCGGACAGAGAGGTCAACCAAAATGTCTGTTCCAGAACTAATTCATTAAATGACTGAAAATGCTGGTGTCAGCATCTGTTTTAAAAGGCCAGGGACTCACTTGAAGACGATAGGGTTGCCAAACCCACATTACTACTCCGGAGTAATTAAAAAAGTGAATAAATTTGAAAGATATACCATAAATTACTGAAATGGTTAGTGTTAAAGTCCCTTTAAAAGGTTAGAGACTCATTTGAAGACGATTTTCGGACAGAGTGATCAACACACATGACTGCTCCAGTAGTAATTTAAAAACATTCAAATCAAAATCCGTATACGACTTAAATGGTTAATGAAAAAGTTTCTTTTAAAAATCTGGGACTCACTTGAAGACGATTTTCGGACAGTATGACCAATCCGTTGTTGTCCGGAAGCCAGGATTACCAAAAATCTATGCTTAAGGATAGTTATAAGGACATTCTTACAGACTTAACATGACTCCCAGAGCATATAATTTATGCCAAAAGTAGGGAAACAACATATATTTGAAACAAATTCAAATAATTTTCTCACTGAAATTTAATAAATTTAACACAAGCTAATCAAGCGATCTTGTCACCCGTTCCCTTAGCTCAAAAAGCTTTCCTACACCCTAGAAACGGATTTTTTTAAGAAACTTATTTAATATTATACTAATATTTTTCTATTCTTCTACATTTTCATTCACAGCGTGTACTTGTAGTCTCCGTTACCGAACGCAATCGTGAAACTTGGAGTCAAAAGGCGGAATTTTTATTGGCCGTTATCGGTTTTGCCGTCGATTTGGGTAATGTTTGGCGTTTTCCTTACATTTGCTATCAGAATGGTGGCGGTGCTTTCTTGATACCCTACTGTGTGATGTTAATATTCGGCGGCCTACCACTCTTCTATATGGAATTGGCATTGGGACAATTTCATCGTTGTGGTTGCCTGAGTATTTGGAAGCGCATTTGTCCGGCATTGAAAGGTATGTCATTAAATATTATCTTTCATTTATTTTAACGTAAATACCCGAGAGTACTCAAAAATATGCCTTTAAGCACTATTTACCCCCGAAGGCAGCAAACAATTGACATACTTGTATGTCTTGAGGGGCCGAAACGAAAGTATGCATAAACAAAAACCTAACAACCTGTTGATTTTACAAACGCATATTTCTCGCAAATCAAGCAAATTCCACAGGTGTTTGAGTACCTCCATTCTACATTGTTGCATTTATTTGTTCTTAGCGTCTTGTCCTTTATTGCTGTTACTGAAGTTACGTTACGTAACTTGTTGTTGTGCTGTTTTTAATCCCACTTGTATCCTTCTTCATTACTTTTCAATTGAATGCATCGGTAAGTCCTGAGTGATTTCTTAACGACGCTTATGAGGCTAATCAGTCACGTTCGCTTGTTTATCTCGTCTGCCAGAACGTGTCGAACGCATTTTATTGAAGGTTTGTGTGACTTCTAGCAGGTGAATCACTTTTTTTAATTAAAGTATAAAAAGAGCATAGATTTATGACATCCCAAGAAATGATTCTGATATAGAATTTAGTATCACAGACACTATCAAATATGAAATAACTAAACAGATATGGTCAAAATATATTAAGACAAGAACTCGGATCTTATTAAATAGGTACAGGAAATGTATTTGAGACTTACAGCTACATAACTATTTGGAGAACATGCAACGATGCATGTCATTCACTACAATAACATTTGCCGCGGCTTTGAACCAGATGGGAATAAAGAAACATTTTTCCACTTTCACAGGACACTTGGAATTCATCAGGCATCAAACCTTGAATGTATTTCTACTAAAAGCATATCGAATATAAGTAACTTCATCGAAAGCACAAAGTGGTTTGAACAGAAAGCTGAAACGGTGAAAAAGTAAAATATTAGGACTACGATTAGTGCTAATTGAGCCCTTAAAATATATGGCTGCACTCCTAACTACCTACCTACCAAATGCTGCTTATGTAAAAAATGGTTGACTATTGTCCATGCCCTTCGTCAGTTTAATCAAGCATTCTTAAGTCGTTTGCCTCCCAGTGGTCTTCCGAAAGACTAGAGAAAGATCGTCAGATAAAAATCGCCAAAACTGAAACATCTTTTGAAACAAACACAAATCGTAACACAAATTATTTTCGAAAAGTTAAAAACCAATCAGCCTCGGTGACAACTATGTTCAATACTAAAAACGACTTTGAACAAAAAAATTGATTTTCTTTTAAATGATATAAACTAAGGCTAGTCGCTATACGTTGATATATTCTTCGAATGTATTAGAAAATTAGAAATTATTAAAAATATATATATATATATTTTAGAAGAGAGTTTAATACATTACTTAAATCAATATATTTATTTTAAATATTTACTGGTTTTAAAAATATTTTATTTCCTTCTCAGCGTTCTCTGTACCCACACAGTTTCATGAATCTCATATATGAGACGTATGTAAATATGTATATTGTACTCGTTCAATTGCTAACAAACATATTGCGATAATGTCATTTGCATACTCAAACAAATACACACTTAGTTCAATATAAATTTGTATGTTTGTAATATATTACTGCCGGCGAATTTATGTTTTCACTCGTAAGTGTACTTATTGCCAGATTTTATACATACAAATGTTTCCGCGTAGCCCTTTTCATTTAAGCTTATTAACCCCCACGCTTTTATTTATTTGTCAAGTGTTGCTAGATACATATTTACATAAATATCTGCATATATATTTCGACAATATTTGCATACATTCTTATATACATACATATGTTTGTATGGATAAGTATGTACATATGCTTTTTAGCAATAATGGCAATTTTTTTCGTTTTGCTTAAATAAATATCAATGTTGTCAATAAACAAATATTATTGACAATAACAACAATGTCAAATTAATTCGTGTTTTTTTAACAGTAATTGATTATTTATTTCCAGTAGGAAAAAAATATTAGCTTTGATTTATAAAGTGAGTTATCAGTGGCGGATCCTGAAAAATTTTTTTTTTGGGGGGGAGGGTTGGGGGTGGTTTATGAAAAGTTTTATTACTCAACGTATTTTTAATATAGCAGCTCCCTCGCGAAAATTCAGTTATTATAGGACACGTTTTGTTTTTTTTTTGTGTATTTTTCCCAAAGTACGAAATTGACGCTAAAAAAGCTTGAGAAATATTTTCTTTTTATGAAAGCGTGATCAACTGTTCAGAGCAAAACTTTCTTGCGGAGGTGAAAATGTGAAAACAGCGAACTTCAGGCAAACATTTTCGGAATGCTCTCGAAGCTTTAGAAGCAGTGAACAAAACGTCTTTTGTTTTCAAGATTTTACGCATATTGGCGTTATTGCGGTATTCAATAGTATCACCCGAAAGAAGTTTTTCAAATTTAAAGAGAATTAAAACCTATGTATTTACGAAATACGACAGGTCAGGATAGGCTTAATGGTCTAGCATCAATGAATATTCATAGGGATATTGATCTGTCAGTTGATGAAATACTAGAAGAATTCTTTCAAAAACCTAAGGAAAATATAACATGGAATGTGAGATGCCGTGTAATCCTCAATTAATCACTGAGCTTTAGCGATATTTCTTGTACAAATGTAGAGAAAGTTCGAATTATATGAATAACAACAAAAATCTTGTAACTTATTATAATTGCTTTGCTAATTTGATGTGATTTTTTTGATTAAACACCTCATTCCAAACCCATATCAACAAACATATATTTTTCTCTGAGTTTAGGGGGTGTTTTAACACCAAACCCCACCCCCCGCGTATCCGCCACTAGTGTTATTATAATGCCCAGAGGCACTTAATTCTGCATTTAAATATGTGTAAATATGTATGCAAATAGGCAGTTAAATACAAAGTGTCAAACAAACAATTTTTGATTAATAACAATATGTACATACATACATACATTGAAAAAATGTTCACTACTTTTTTCATATGCACTTAAAATAATTTTATGATATATATATTATATTTTTATATAAGTACATATATTAACAGCTCTAAATATCGAAAAACAAAAAAAACCTAAAATTTTTATTTTCTAAACATATTCAGCTTCACTTGCAATAAACTGCCATAATAATTAGCAGTATACTTATAATTATACTACGCGAGCTCTCAAACTGTTGATCAGTTACAATATTTCCAAACTGCGCTGTGATTGGTAAACGGCAAGCGCGACAAATTACTCGTAGCGGCCGCTGATTTGCAGCTCTTTAGTGGCTTTCCTGTAGGATCTGAAAGCTCATTAGCAAATTACAAAAGCTTCACTTAAAAGCTTTACAACAACTAAATGATCGTATTAGAGAGCAACAACAAAAGCAGTAAAAAGCGCTACTGCCTGTCTCATTTGTATAAAATGGAGCACCTAGCGCTCCGTTATACACAATTTCTACAAATTACAATTTTTACAAATAAGAATTTCTTTTAAGCTGACTCACCATGCATTGAAACGACGATGTTCCTCTCTCGTACTATTCATTATAACTGCTTTAACACAGATACTTTATTAAACGCTTTTCACAAGAGAACAGTTTTACACGCACGCCTCTCCTATAGATTTGTCCATTTACTAAAATCCGCGTTAAAATACCGACACGAGATTTATTTTAGTTAATCGCACTGAAGGACTAACTATACTTGAGACTTTTGCACGAAAAACTATACTTTAACCGATATTCTAAAAGATATACGCGATTTCCATAAATTCTGTCACTCACGGCAAGCAAATAATTCGGAACTGACGCTGTGAGCGTCATGGCGCCGGAACTTTGACAAAACGCAGGGTTACATTTTTTTACCGAAAAGTTAAGTGTGGTATTCACAATGAGGTGACAAAGTAATTATTTTAGTAAATAATTTTTTTTATGTGATTTTATAAAATACAATTATTTACTAAATAAACAGCACAAATATTTTTATAAATAAATGAAATTAAAAAAAATATATAAAAATTTGTCGGCATAAAATATACATACTTACATAAATTACATATTAAATTTATAATAAAGTTAATAGACATGAAAAATTATTCAAATACCCACTAAAAATATTTGTATAAAAAACTAAAAATTAAAAAAAAAAAACAAGTATTTGTCAGCATACGTACATAAAATTACCTATTAAATTTATAAAATGCAATAATTTCGATAAAAATTTCTTGAAATACCCATATATATTCAAAAAGTATATACAAATACACTTATAAAATACAAAAAACTACAAATATACTAATAAATATTTTTAATTAAAAATTTTTTTATACTCTCGCAACAAAGTTGCTACGAGAGTATTATAGTTTTGTCCTAAAACTAAACGAGTTAGATATAGGGTTATATATATCAAAATGATCAGGGTGACGGATCAAGTTCAAATCCGGATGATGAAACTTGGAAGACGTATTTCTTGGCACCATAAGAAGATTAAGTTCGAAAATGGGCGTAATCGGACCACTGCCACGCCCACAAAATGTCGAAAACCGAAAACACTTAACTAAGCTATAAATAAAGCTATGAAAGTAAAATTTGGTATAAAGGATAGCACTATGAAGGGGCATATGTGGATGTAATTTTTTTGGGGAAGTGGGCGTGGCCCCGCCCCTACTAAGTTTTTTGTACATATATCGGAAACTACTAAAGTTATATCAAGGAAACTTTCTAGAGTCGTTTCTTTTAGGTACTACCTTATACAGTCCAAAAATGGAGGAAATCGGATTATAACCACGCCCACCTCCCATACAAAGGTTATGCTGAAAACTACCAAAAGTGGGTTAACTCACTAACGAAAAAAGCCAGAAACATTAAATTTCACATAAGAAATGGCAGATGGAAGCTGTACTCAGATTTTTTTACAAAATGGAAAATGGGCGTGGTATCGCCCACTTATGGGTCAAAAACCATATCTCAGGAACTACTCGACCGATTTCAATGAAACTAGGTTTGTAATAGTTTCCTTAGATCCCAATGATATGTTGTGAAAATAGGCCAAATCGCTTCACAACCACACCTACTTCACCTTGTTTGTTTTGTTTTTGCTTTTTTTTTAATTATTACGTAGATTAGATTCAAGTACGTGATAATTTTAAATAAAAAACAAAAACAAAAAAAATTAAAAATTTGAAAAATACAAAAAAATTAAAAAAAAAATATTAAAAAATAAAAAAAATAAAAAGGGATTAAATGTCTGCTACGTCCACGTCGTTAATCCTGGGTTACGCTAAATTCTGATAATAATAGTGTGTAAATCAATGATTTTTCATCATGTTCTGAGTTGGTTTTTTATTTGTAGCTCATACAAATATTGCTGTCCCAAAATTCCCTTTGGGGGGTAAAAAGGTGATGAAATAAGGAACATTTTAAGATATTTTCGAAAAAAATCGAAGGGGGCATAAGTTGTTAAAAATTCCAAAAAAAAAAAATGTTTTCATTTTTTGCTATGAAATATTAATTTTAAAAATTTTTACGATATACAGTTTCAAAGTTTGAGAAATTCTGTACAAAAAAGTCACCTGGTGTTTTAAATTCTGTTCATTAGTTTTAAAGTTATGGCGGTTCGAAAATTTTTTTACAAAAAACTTTGGCCCCTTATAACATGGCAACCCTAAACCATATGTTTTAATTTAGGTTTTACATGTACTATAAGATATATAATTGCCAAAGAAAATAAAGAACTTTTTTTTCAAGTGGCTTTTTTTTCAGAGAATGCCCCATTTCTATAAAGTAAGCACTAGTGAAGATATCGGTGCAGAACTTTGCACAAATACTACGTTTATAGTGTGGCAGCCCCATTCTAAAAATCGCCAAAATCAGACCATAGGTTTTCAAGTCCCCATATATCGAACATGAGGACCTCGGTGCTTCTAACCTAATATTATGGTTTCCAACTTTCAATGGACTTTATACAATATACATATATGACAAATATGTGGGTCAAATTGTGTATTATATAATATTAATAAAGTTAAATAAATAAATTGCGAGAGTATAAAATGTTCGGTTACACCCGAACTTGTTACTTGTTAAATATATTTATATATAATTTTATTGTATTTAAATTAATTAAAAACTTTTTTGTGTATTAGGCAAAATATTTTATAGTTTCATGCAAAAATTTATCCCGAATTTGCAATTTTATAATAATATGAAATTAATATTAGCAAATATTTTATTATTTTTATATAGTAACTCTATCGAAATTTAAAAATACAAATTTATATGATTTATGCAAATCAAATATTACCAATAAATGAATACCACAATTAGTACTAATTAGTGAGAAATGCAACCCAGTGCTGTCAAAGTTCCGGCGCCATCTAAGTAGTTTCCGAATTATGTTTCCGCACGGTGTGTGACACGAATTGATGGAAATTGTGCGTATTTTGTTAAATAGTGATAAAAATAAAGATTATTGATTAAAATCATAAAGGTAAATGTGCTATAAACTGTAAATAAGTGAAAGAAAAATGAGTTCATTAGTTTTCCTGCCATTTAAATTAATATAAAAAGTGTTTGCAGTGAGTCTTCCAAGCAAAAAATAGCTGCTAAGCTTTTTCGGTTAGAAATTATAGAGCAACGTGCGCAGCTCTATGTTTCGCTTTTGTTATGCCTTCGTAAACTTTGAGTAGCAAATTTCCTTTGAGCTTTTATGTAAAGTGGACTTTTGTGCGGTAATTTTATATATACATATTCTATTAAAATTGAACATAAAACTATTTTTTTCACTCCACAGCTTTTATTGCAAAATTACAGTGGCATCCAAACTGTTTAGTTTTAATAAATAATCAGTTAATATTGTTGTGCTGAGCTATTGCAATGAAAGTATTAGTGATTATTGAACGAAAGCAATTTTATGAAACGATACATCGTATGTAATGGAATGTATGGACAGTCAGACGGAGAGGTTAACAAAATTCAATTTTTTTATTGTTAATAAAAATTTAGCTAGTTTCGCAATCAAAGTTTTTATAGCGGTGTTATATACATACATACTACATATGTTACTATTAGTGTCTTAAAAACAGTTTGCATACATACAAACATGCATCAAAACACATATTCACATGTAAACATATATTATTGCATCATGTAAAGACCCAAATCACACAAATCACCCCTCGACTTTTCAATACCGCAAGTCTTAACAAGTCTAAAAGTTAACCAACTTTTGTGATAACAAAATTTTTAATTTGATTTAATCTGCATATTCAGTGTGCTATTGTTTTCGTGCAAGCTCTCCCTCGTCTGTTTTTTTTCTCAAGTTCAACATGCAACTGACATATTTTGCGAACTCAAACGAGGAGTTGAATATGAATATGATGAATGTGTATATATTACTTATATATTTGTATATATGTATGTTTGTGGCATATGTATATGGATAACTGCGCCTTTTCACGCCTTGTTGACTTGTTCCACTTCTATATATACATATATTTGTCATAGTGTTTGTACTAGTATCTTCCAAGTCATCTTTAGCGCACAATTAGCTGCCAATCCGGCGTGGTGTAGCTGAAAGTTTCTCGTGCAGTCCCATATGTATGTACAGAGTATATACCAGGAGATATTTGTAAAATTATTAGATTTGTATTGAAGTCACTGACAGAGATATTAAAACGTGTAGGGTTGCCTTCCCTTATACCAATGTGTATGTATGTACATATATTTGTATACAGTTTTAATTTCATTACATTGTTTATTCATCATTACGTTTTCATTCACAGCAAAAATTAGATTTATTAATATATATTTTTTTTCTATAAGGACATTTGTATAGTAAGGTACTCATTTCGAAGCATTTTTTCAATTTTACATAAGTAGATACATATTTGAATTCCTGCAATGAAATACATAGGTGTATTTTCAAAACACTGACATAAAAAATTCTCAATTCTATTTTATTAGTAAAATATTTTAAATTTAATTTATTATTGATTTTCAAAAGTTTGAGAATCGCTGGAATATAATACATATGTATATGCATTTTGAAATCACTACCCTAAAAAATTCAAACTCTGTATTCTAAAATTCAAATAGTTTCTTATTATGCTTACTATTAGCCGATTTCAATTCTTTTTAACACCAACTTTATTTTGTTGTTCATTTAAACCCATTATATAAATCTTTTATAAAGTTTCATATATCACTCGAAATAAGGAACATTTTTACTATTTACTTACTAACATTACTATCTCAATGACTTAACGTTAAAATATGTACCCTTCTTTTTACCTATGCGCGCTTACTCTAATGGTTTCCTTTTACTTTGTTCGTTCGTTTCCTTTCAATCACTATCCACTTGCACTTTGACTATAGTAGTAGTTGATTTAATAAAAGTTGACTAAGCAAACACTTGTTGAGCAAATACCACAAAGCAGTGTCAACGGGGATTTCCTTGCAAGCCACTTGAAACTACTATGGGACTCTAAATGTGTGTGTGATGAATAAATAAGGAATTGGTAGTATGTGTGTGAAAAGTCTAGTAGAATCCTAAGTGATAAGGCATTTGTCTGATGTAAAGTGCATTTCGCCAGTGAAGTGCTTGAAGTAGGAAGTATAGAACTGTTGGCCACTTTTGTTGTTTCTAGAGTAGGTTAACAGTTGAAGATACATTGGGGATCCAAGTTGATACATATAGTAGGTGTTGTGATATTATATGAAGTAATTCAATGCTTTAGAGTTCATACCGAATCTCAAATCGACGAAATATTATTCTGTTAAGTGAAATCTACAAAGTTAGCAGTAATGGTTTATATACATTTTTTTTTTGTAAATAGATCACGCTGAAACCCACATCTAACAGTATAATTTTTGGTGTGTTCAAAAAATAAGATGAACATCAAATTACAAACAATATTTGAAAATTGCAGTCTCCAAATAATCGAAATTTCCCATTACTTTTTGAACATGGCCTGTATATAAAAATTATGCTGACAACTCTCCCAGAGAACCAGAGAATGTGTCAGAAATCACTTTTAAAATTTTTTTATTTTTTCGTTGGAGTGTTTTTTGAGTCCTTATTTGGAGCCTTTGAGTTTCAAAACAATATTACACGATTCTCCCGAATTTGAAAAAAGATTGTGAATGGTTATCTGCTTTAGTGTTTTAAAATAATTAAAATATTAAGTATATATTTTATGGAAGCTTTTTATAAATGACAATTTTTGAAAAAGAATAAAAATTGAAATATAGGTTAGGTCAGCCAAGGCTAGTTGTTCTTGTTGTAGTGGTAAAAAATATCGCGCATAATTTTGAAAATTCAGTTGAAAATAGTTGGACCAAGGTCGATCACTCTCTCCTTGGTATATCTAAAAACCGCCTCTTCTACTCACATTTAACTTTCATCATCACCATTTATGTATCCCCCAAGCATTTCAAAAACTCAACCATAGTCTTACGCTTCATTTAATCCAAACAGGTGTCGGTTACGCCATTTGCTTAATTGATGTTTACATGGGCATGTACTATAATACGATAATTGGCTGGGCCGTCTACTATCTCTTCGCATCGTTCACATCAACGCTGCCATGGACGTCTTGTAACAATTCATGGAACACCAACAGTTGTATGCCAGTAACGAATGAAAATTTCACAGAAAAGGCGACTACACCAGCCAAGGAGTTCTTCGAGTGAGTGATTGAAGGAAAAATATATTTTTTTTTTAATTCCTTAAATTTCAAATTTTTTTCATGTTGTTCTACTCACAACTAAACACAGACGCATGGTGCTTGAGCAATACAAATCGGATGGCCTCAACTATATGGGTCCCATTAAACCCACGCTGGCGCTGTGTGTCTTCGGCGTATTTATTTTGGTATACTTCTCGCTGTGGAAAGGTGTGCGTAGCGCCGGCAAGGTTGTATGGGTAACAGCATTGGCGCCTTATGTTGTGCTATTCATTTTGCTGGTGCGCGGCGTATCGCTGCCGGGCGCTATGGAGGGTATTAGGTATTATCTGACGCCAGAGTGGCACAAGTTGCAGAACTCAAAGGTAATTTTGTAAATTAATAAATATTTTTATTATTTTGTGAATTTTTTTTGTTTAAAAATATACTTTGTGCAGGTCTGGATCGATGCGGCCTCGCAGATATTTTTTTCGCTTGGACCCGGTTTTGGCACTTTACTAGCATTGTCTAGTTACAATAAATTCAATAACAACTGTTATCGTGATGCTTTGATAACTAGCAGTGTTAACTGCTTGACAAGCTTTCTAGCGGGTTTCGTGATATTTTCTGTGCTAGGGTGCGTATATAATTAAAAAAAAAAATTAAGAAATATTTTTAAAGATTTTTGTTTTATTAATTTTAATGTTTAAAATATATATTTATACTCCTTTATTGCTTAAATTATAATTTTCCTTTCACTCACAGCTACATGGCGCACGTACAGAAGACTTCCATCGACAAAGTGGGTCTGGAAGGCCCCGGCCTCGTCTTCATTGTCTACCCGGAGGCCATAGCTACAATGAGCGGCTCGGTATTTTGGTCCATTATATTCTTTCTCATGCTCATCACACTGGGTTTGGATAGCACATTTGGCGGTTTGGAGGCTATGATCACCGCGCTCTGTGATGAGTATCCACGCGCCATTGGAAGACGTCGTGAAATTTTTGTGCTGCTCCTCTTGGCTTGCATCTACTTGTGCGCACTGCCGACTATGACTTACGTAAGTGTGAGGCGTATATATATTTACCGTTATTACATACAATCTAATGTCATGAACCACTGAATTGCATTAATTAAATTGACGCAATTTCATTAGGCAACACTCAATTCCCAAACTGTTTAGCAAATACATTTATGCATTTATCTTGCTAGTCAATCAGCCTAACAAAACGATTCACAATGAAAGAGCTTTCTGCTGTTTATCGAAAAAATGATTTTCTTCAACCTTTTTGTGCCGCCGTAATTTATTGCCTTATGCTTATTCGCAATGCATTAACTCTATCTTGACCTGCATAAATAAATTTCGCACTCAACTTCAACGCTTACTAAATATGTATGCTGCCCCACCTTGCCAGCTTTTCTGCTATTAGCAACCAATAATTTTCTCTTCCACCTTGCGGTTCACTAGCACTATTGGTCGTCTTATAACTCCCGAACACCTTAACTAGGTGGTCAACTTAAGTGGCTTCCATTGTAAAGCCAATTGTGTTATGCCTCCGGTTGTCTATGTGCATGTCTGCCTGTCAGCTAACCGTACACTTTTGTTTACTTCCTTTCTCGACATACTTCCTTCTCAAGCGTCTCAAGCTTTAGCGCCATTTTTAACACCTGTCAGCCTTCGGTAAACATCAGTGATTGTTGATTTTATTTATTGTTGCTTTTATATTGGCCGCCACTTGTCTTCACCGTCAACTGCCACACAGCGCTCAACGCACACTAAGCTTTAAGTATGCCAAAGAAGGGATAATGGACGTTATCACTCTGCTTGATTACATTAGAAATTATAATTTCTCGCATTTAGTCGGTGTTTCAAGTGATGTGTGCATAATCAATGTGGTGTCGCTGTCCATTGTATGCCTACTTAGGCATTTAAGTATGTGGGGGTTATCAAATGAGCAACAAATAAAAGGAATTGATATATATGTGAGGAGATAAATCTTTGGAATAAAGGTTCCAAATTTATTGATATGTTAAATATTTATGTAAGTTCGTAGCTGGATAGACACTAAGCGACTACAAAGTGGGTTCGATAAAGCTTCACCACATGATTCTAACACACAAAGAGACTGGCAAATGCATGGAACGGTTAATTAAATAACTAAAAGGAGATTTCTGTAATTTTTTTCATGGCCCCGTTGAGGAAAATAGTTGCGTTGAAAAATAGTGAAATATGTCATTACGATCCTTTGAAAAAGCATCAGAACCGAAAGGATATAGAAAATTGAAATCTGTCGAGTAGTTCCTGAGATATGGTTTTTGAGCCATAAGTGGGAGATGCCACGCCCATTTTCCATTTTGTAAAAAAATCTGAGTGCAGCTTCCATCTGCCATTTCTTATGTAAAATTTAGTGTTTCTGACGTGTTTCGTTAGTGAGTTAACGCACTTTTAGTAATTTTCAACCTAACCTTTGTATGGGAGGTGGGCGTGGTTATTATCCGATTTCTTTCATTTTTGGACTGTATTAAGAAGTGGCTAAAAAACGACTGCAGTTTGGTTTATATAGCTTTATTGGTTTGCGAGATATGTACAAAAAACCTATTTGGGGGCGGGGCCACGCCCACTTCCCCAAAAAGATTACATCCAAATATGGCCCTTCATAGTGCGATCCTTTACCATACCACATTTTTCTATAGCTTTATTTATGGCTTAGTTATGTCACTTTATGTGTTTTCGGTTTTCGCAAATTTGTGGACGTGACAGTGGTCCGATTTTCGAAAGCAACCTTCCTATGGTGCCAAGAAATAAGTGTGCCAAGTTTCAACAAGATATTTTAATTTTTACTCAAGTTACAGCTTGCACAGACGGACGGACGGACGGACAGACGGACAGACAGACATTCGGATTTTGACTCGCCTCGTCGCCCTGATCACTTTGGTATATATGGTTTTACAAACAACCGTTATGTGAACAAAACTAGAATACTCTCTTAGCAACTTTGTTGCGAGAGTATAATAATGGGCCCCATATAGTTTCTATGCCCTTCTGAAGAGTTTTATGTACGAGGATTGATATAAATGACAAGCTATACCTGGATTATTAGAAGAGTCTGTGCCTGGGCACTCAAAAATACTCACTCACTACGACTTCATCCCGAAGTTATTGGATCAACCCGACGTCGCCGGGCCTAGTCCTGGCGACAACTTCTCTACTCTTATACCTTCAAAGCACGTTTGGGTGGTAAGGAGCTCCCTCGCGGATGTGTAGAAGCTGACGGGAAAGGTAGATGAGGCGTTTACTGTCAGGAAATTCTGATAATAGAGCGGCGACACTAGCCTTGAGTTCGCTGACTGTGCGCTCAAGGCTGATTAAGGAGTGCTTATCTTCACTATCAGCGGTCGAACTACTTTTCGATTTTACTTTCATAGTCGGGCAATGGAACATCTGTCCAATCGTCATCGATTGGTGTATCGGGTTCGCTATCTCCTGTTGTAGTGTAAAAGTGTTCCCTCCACAAGCTCAGGGTATCACTACATCACCTCTGGAGGTCCTACAAGAGTGTGCTCCGGTCTTCAAACCTTCTGTTAGTCGTCGATTATTTTCTGCATACTCACGCATTTTGGCCAATTTCCATTTTTTGTCTCCAAATGCGTCTCGCTTCCCTCTTCAGCTCTCGGTATCTATCCCATCCCGCTATATTAAACAAAAATTTTAGGTTATGTCGGACTGTCGAATGACGACCACTGTTTAACATAACGGTTTTTCGAAACTGTTCACCATTAAAGCTATATTTAAACATATTCTTCTAAATAATACACTTTTTACTTAACACCAATCTAATAACACAAAAATTTCTAGGGCGGCGTGTTCTTGGTGAACTTCTTGAACGTTTACGGACCCGGTCTAGCCATATTATTTGTCGTATTCGTGGAAGCAGCGGGAGTCTTTTGGTTTTACGGCGTCGATCGCTTCTCTGAAGATGTGGAACAGATGTTGGGCATTAAACCAGGCATTTTCTGGCGCATCTGTTGGACTTATATCAGTCCGGTATTTTTATTGGTTAGTAGAGCGCTTAAAGCAATACTGAAAGTATAAATGAACTTATTTGAATAATACTTATTTGCAGGGCATTTTTATATTCTCCATACTCGGCTATGAAGAAATGTTGGGCGAGGAGTACCAATATCCCGAATGGAGCATTAAAGTCGGCTGGGCCGTCACCTGCTCCTCGGTACTCTGCATACCGATGTACATCATTTACAAGTTCGTATTTGCGTCCAAAGGTGATTGTCGGGCGCGCTATCGTGACGCCTTTAAAGTGCCACCGCATTGTGGTTCGGTATTGCCGGGCCAACAAGGCACCACAGTGTGACATGATTCAAACAACGTAATGCAGTCAACAAATAAACTACTTGATGGCAAATGGGCGCAGCAGTTGGAAGTGCAAATGACTGCTGCGGAGGAGGAAAGTAAAGTAAATCAAACTTTTATAGAAACTATTAAAACCAATATGTGTAGCTTCGAACGTTTAACTGTGGTGGGTGGGAGTTATTCGCCAACAACAACAAATACAACTTATCAAACAACAAATAATATAATTGATTTAAATAGTTATTATGCATATTACACAAATAATCTTAATTATGGTTATATATGTGAAGTATCACCAAAAAGTAACGTTGCAGCAAGTCCGCACAGCGCGCACTATGTGCCAACAACAACAACGGAGAGTAGACAAAATAATGTACCACATTTAGAGTGGACTTTTCGTCCGAATCGGCAGGAAGCGGTTGCTGCAGCAGCTGAGGAGCGCAATAGCGGTATTTACGAGGAGGTAGATGTAACAGATTTATACGCTTCGAACAGTGTACACAATAACCCAAACCTAAATACTGATATTAATAGTTTAAGTGATACTAAATATGCAAGCAATGACAGTTGCAATGCCACTGTTAGTAATCGTAGTAATCATAGCGGTAATGTTACTTGTAGTGCTAATGTTAATGTTAATGCTAATGTTAAACGTAATCATGTTAGTAGTATGAAGCAAAATGCAAAAAACCTTTGTAAATTAAATAGAACTCACGAAATTGCTGAGGACAATAACTATGCAATGATACTCAGCAGTTGCAAGCCGCTTAAATTTTCATTTGCCAGCGAATGGTTGGTTTAATTACACGCATCTAATAATCATCTATGTGCTATAAAATTGTAACTAAAGTGAAATTAAGTGTGAGGCAATTTGTTGTTATCGTAATTAAGCAATAATTTGTAGAAATACGGAGAGGTTGTAAGTTTGTTGGCAGGGAAAATTTAGCAAGACAGCCATTTGCTAAATTTTCCACAAAAGTGTAAGGAAATTAAAGAAAAGAAAATAAAGAAAGTATTTGAAGAAGAAGAAAGTTATTTATATTGCAAAATGTTTGCATATATAAAACATTTTCTACTGAAAATATTAAAAAATAATTTTTGAAAAAAAAAATATTTACAATATTTTTAAAAACAAAATAGTTTTTGAATAAAAAAAAAAATATTTAAAATTATTATATATCTATACCAAATAAATTTTTCAAATATTTCTAATATTATTTTTTTAAAGAAAAGTATTTATCAAAAAAAGTATTTTTGAAAAAAAAATTCAAAATTTCATTTTTTGAATAAAACCACTCATCGAAAAAATTATTGTTGAAAAAAAATATTTAATATAAATATCTTTCATAAAATTTGTCGGAAAAAATATGATAATATTTTCGAAAAATTAAATTTGAAAAAATAAAACTGAAATAATGTTTTGTGAAAGAAAAAAATTTTCAAAAAAATGTATGTTTGAAAAAATACGATAATATTTTAAAAAAATTAATTTTAGAGAAAAAAGTAAATATAAATTTTTGAAAGAATATTTTTTAAATTAATTTTTTTAAATGATTTTCGAAAAATTAATTACAAATTTACTACATATAAATATTTTTTTTGGATAAAAACTAATTTTAGAATAATTAACTAAAAAAAATAACATTTTTAATAGAAAAATTATTTTCAAAACATTTATGTTTCAAAAAATTAGAAAATAATTTCGAAAAACTAATTTTTGAAAAAAAAAATTTTCATGAAAGAAAACAAATTAAAAAGAAAGTTATTTTTTTTTAAGAAAAGCACTTTACAAAAATTAAATAAATAAATAATTTTCAAAAAAATAATTTAAAGGGGAAAAAATTAAAAAAAAACTAATTTTCGAAAAAATTATTGTTATTGAGGTTAGGAAAAATAAGATAATATTTTCCAAAAATTAGTTTATGAAGAAAAATTTTCTAAAATGTAATCTTTTTAAAGAAAATTTATTTTCGAAAATTAACTTTTGAAATAAAATTGTTGAAGCAAAAAATTTATTTTTGAAAAAGAAATTATCAACTTGTTGTACTGCAGCATTTAAATCACAAATATACGCATACGTAATTTAAAAAAGAATTAAAAACCAAAAAATACTGTTATATTGCTAATGTTTATTGTTGTAAGTAAACATATAGCACAAATACATATATAGCATGAGTAGCAATAGTTTAAAGTATTTTTTGCGATTTTACTGTTAAACAAAAAAATATATATACAATTACATACATACATATGTATATGCCAAATTTTCAGCAGTGGTAACAAAAGCTTTTTAAAACAAAAATAGCAATGAAGCTTGCAAACACAAATCAAATATATTTCAGTTTATTATAAATAAATTGTATAAATACATACGCATGTATGCGCAAACAATAATAAAATTTGTTGAAATTACTTTTAAATAAAATAATTAATTCAATAAGTAAATAGTTTTTAAAAATATGTCAACTTATTTTATAAATTTTGTAAAATTTTTTAGACTTAAAATTTATTAAATATGAATAAAATAATTCTTTTATTAAATTTAATCTCATAAGTATTTAAATAGTTAAGTTGTTTTTATATAAATAATTGTTTTTAACTATTTTATATTGTATTAAAACTGAAAATACTCTTAGCTAATATTTTATAGTAGTTTATATTAAATTTTGTTACAAATATTAAAAAAAAAATAGAAAATAACTGCAAACCAGCCATTTGCCGTTATTTTCTTAATTATATATGCAATATATGTAAATGTTATTTCTAAGTTTTTTAATAAATATAATTTTTATACAAGTTAGATCAAATAAGTTTTTCTTAATTAGAGAGATATTTTTTTTATACTCTCGCAACAAAGTTGCTAAGAGAGTATTATAGTTTTGTTCACATAACGGTTGTTTGTAACACCCAAGACTAAACGAGTTAGATATAGGATTATATGTACCAAAGTAATCAGGGTGAAGAGTGGAGTTCAAATCCAGATGTCTGTCTGTTCGTCTGTCCATCCGTCTGGGCAAGCTGTAACTTGAGTAAAAGTTAAGATATTTTGATGAAATTTGGCACACTTATTTCTTGGCACCATAGGAAGGTTGAGCAAAATCGGACCATTTTGGTACAAAGGATCGCACTATGAAGAGGCATATTTGGATGTAATGTTTTTGGAGAAGTTGGCGTGGCCCCGCCCTTCAAATAGGTTTTTTGGATATATCTCGCAAACCAATGAAGCTATATAAACCAAACTTTCTGCAGTTGTTTCTTTTAGCCACTTCTTAATACAGTCGAATAATGAAAGAAATCGGATAATAACCACGCCCACCTCCCATACAAAGGTTAGGTTGAAAATTACTAAAAATGGGTTAACTCACTAACGAAAAACGTCGTCCACTTATGGGTCAAAAACCATAACTCAGGAACTACTCGACCGATTTCAATGAAACTTGGTTTGTAATAGTTTCCTTACATCCCAATGATATGTTGTGAAAATAGGCCAAATCGCTTCATAACCACGCCTACTTCCTATATACCAGAACTTTGAAGACGATCTGAATCGCTTACTTTACAATATATAAAGTAAGCACTAGTGAAGATATCGGTGCAGAGCTTTGCACAAATACTATGTTTATAGTGTGGCAGCCCCATTCTAGAAATCGCCGAAATCGGACCATACGTTTTCAAGGCCACATATATCGGGCACGAGTACCTCGGTGCTTCTAACTTAATATTATGGTTTCCAACTTTCAATGAACTTTATACAATATATATGACGAATATGTGGGTCAAATTGTGTAGTGTATATGTGATTGGCGTTGCAACCGTTTAGCCGGTTATAGCCGAATCGACGATAGTGCGCCACCTGTCTCTCTCCTTCGCAGTTCGGCGCCAGTTGGAGATCCCAAGTGTAACCAGGTCGCTCTCCACCTGGTCCCTCCAACGGAGTGGAGGCCTTCCCCTTCCTCGGCTTCCTCCGGCGGGTACTGCATCGAACACTTTCAGGGCTGGAGCACTTTCGTCCATTCGAACAACATGACCTAGCCAGCGTAAACGCTGTCTCTTTATTTGCTGAACTAGGTCTGCATCGTCGTATAACACATATAGCTCATCATTCCATCGTCTGCGATATTCGCCGTTATCAATGTAAATAGGACCATAAATCTTCCGCAAAACCTTTCTCTCGAAAACTCCCAGTGCCTCCTCATCGGTTGTTGACATCGTCCAAGCTTCTGCACCGTAAAGCAGGACGGGAATGATAAGCGACTTGTAGAGCTTGATTTTGGTTCGTCGAGAGAGGACTTTACTGTTCAATTGCCTACTCAGTCCAAAGTAGCACCTGTTGGCAAGAGTTATTCTGCGCTGGATTTCGAGGCTGACATTGTCCGTGTTGTTGATGCTGGTTCCCAGGTATACGAAATTATCTACGACCTCGAAGTTATGACTGTCAACAGTGACGTGGGAGCCAAGACGCGAATGCGCCGACTGTTTGTTTGATGACAGGAGATATTTCGTCTTGTCCTCATTCACCTCCAGACCCATTCGCTTCGCCTCCTTATCCATGCGGGAAAAAGCAGAACAAACGGCGCGGTTGTTGCTTCCGATGATATCAATATCATCGGCGTACGCCAGGAGCTGTACACTCTTGTAGAAGATTGTACCTTCTCGGTTTAGCTCTGCAGCTCTTATAATTTTTTCCAGCATCAGGTTAAAGAAGTCGCACGATAGTGAGTCACCTTGTCTGAAACCTCGTTTGGTATCGAACGGCTCGGAGAGGTCCTTCCCAATCATGACGGAGCTTTTGGTGTTGCTCAACGTCAATTTACACAGCCGTATTAGTTTTGCGGGGATACCAAATTCAGACATCGCGGCGTAAAGGCAACTCCTTTTCGTGCTGTCGAAAGCAGCTTTAAAATCGACAAAAAGGTGGTGTGTGTCGATCCTCTTTTCTCGGGTCTTTTCCAAGATTTGGCGCATGGTGAATATCTGGTCAGTTGTCGATTTTCCAGGTCTAAAGCCACACTGATAAGGTCCAATCAGTTTGTTGACGGTGGGCTTTAGTCTTTCACACAATACGCTCGATAGAACCTTGTATGCGATATTTAGGAGGCTGATCCCACGGTAATTGGCGCAGATTGTGGGATCTCCCTTTTTATGGATTGGGCAGAGCACACTGAGATTCCAATCGTCAGGCATGCTTTCTTCCG
This sequence comes from Zeugodacus cucurbitae, assembly GCF_028554725.1. NCBI lineage: Eukaryota > Metazoa > Arthropoda > Insecta > Diptera > Tephritidae > Zeugodacus > Zeugodacus cucurbitae. The sequence continues at coordinate 26,583,816 of NC_071671.1, forward strand.
ACCATATTCTGCAAAGAAGCTGATGCATGCACCTTATCACCTGTGTATTATATAATATAAATAAAGTTAAATAAATAAATTGCGATTGTATAAAATGTTCGGTTACACCCGAACTTAGCCCTTCCTTACTTGTTTTTTTTTTTTTGGAAAAATCTCATCAATTTGCCCAATTTTAGGGAGTGTTAAATCGAACAAACAACTGCCATAAACTGTTATAATCAAATTGACGGCAATTCTTCAGCAGCATATTTCGATATTTGATCGAATTAATAAAGCAATCACTCTTATAAGTCTCTAAAACCGGTGGAAATGAATAAAAGCTTTAATTATGATTAGAAGGATATCATGGAGCCCATCTTGCAAATCCTGAACCTCTGAGAATATATACAGAAGAACTACATAGATAAATGCATACAAAATTCATACAAATGAAAAAAAATAGAATTAAAGGGGTTTTCGTCCAAGAATATTGCTTCCTCATCCGTTTAACAATATCTTCTTGTCACTAAATATATCGTAGAATATTTGTGAGCAGTTGTCATTTTATTTTTAGCATGACATATCGTACGGTCAAAAATATGGTGTGTTTATTCCTCAATTCACCACACTGTTCTATTCTTGTGTTGTATAGTGCTACTAAATGTATAACTTATATATTCGCGTTGAAGTTCTGCTCTTTGTTGCAATGGAAACAACTGGCGCCGTGGCTTAGTTGGTTAAAGCGCCTGTCTAGTAAACAGGAGATCGTGAGTTCGAATCTCGCCGGGGCCTACACTAGTGGAGGTGAAACTTTTTGCATTAAATTAAAAATATTTTTTTTTTTTATAATTATATTTTCTTTTTAAAAGTAAATATCATAGTTAAATAGTTATAGTACATAATGCCAGTTTTTAAAATTTCAAAAGCTTTGATGTGAAAAATTTTCTCGATAATCTAATTAGGCTATTTCAATTGGTGTACAGATTAATGGTTCTCGTGACTCCACGTTCATTACCGTAGACTTAGTGATATTTTTTCTTATGTAGAGTGTAAATTGTATATTAGACTTGAGAATTGTGGATTAGTTCTCCTAATTATCTGAAAGTCCCCGCTGGGGACTGCAGAGCTAAAAAAAATCTCATCAGATTGGTGCCTACATTGTCCTATTGCGCTCTCGCACTGGATCTGTGGACCTCGCATGAGCTGGAAAGGTGGTGGTTAATAACCAAAACACCTGCGTGGTTGCATGGTCCTTTTGGCCTTATGTGGGTCGTAGGAGCCCAACTAAACTAATTGCTCTTAGCAAGGTTCAATTCGCCGCGATGGTAGAGTTCCTTGCTGAAGACAGTCCAATGAATTTACATGCCGTGGGGCGAAACATCCTCCGCTTTGTCGACACTTAAAGGTCTGTGGAATCCATTTTTTAGAATTTACAGCATCTCAAAAAACTGACCATTATTTTAGCTGATCTAACCTATAAAAATATAGAAATCTCCCACTTTTTAACAGATTTGAAGTAAATACTTCATAAATCTTTTCTGATACAGACGTTTATGATTAATTGGACGAAGCTGTACTCATGAAGGTACTCAAGTATTTACTCATCGAGCGTTAAGGCAAGTTTTAATTCAATATTCACCAATACAAATCTATACCAAAGCAAAGCATTCCATTTAATTTCCCAAGACCCAACCTATACACAACAAACACACATCCATATGTATATTACATCCGAAAGTGAAAATTAGGCATCTGAAAGGACCAAAACAATGAATCTGAATCTAAGAAATGCCACAATAGGTCAAACAAGCACGTTTGCATACAGAGTACACGGCTACATCCTGCGACAAGGATACGCATTGAGCTGGCGTACACTTCCATAAGTTCGTATGTGAAAGCCTGTCAAGTTATGGAACGTTACAATTTCAAATATAATGCATGCCATTGACATTGTTGTTACAGCCACCGATATTATCGCTCATGCGATTTAACTGCTGGTAGACATACTACCTCGCTTTGGTTATGCACAACGGTCGCTAACAGAAAGTGCCACAATATGCAAGTATGTATGTATGTAAGTATATATGGGTAGGTTACCCTTCAGAAGCAGGATACTCAGAGACATGTATCAATACAATCATACATATTTATATACATATATATTTGTTTCTGTCTACGCAGCGTGTGACATTAGAGCCGTCAGTGCATGTTGCTACTTTCCAGAAGGATACACGGCTTCTACATACTAAGCTGTGTGGCAAGGCGCGCCAAAAGGATAAACGGCAGTTGCAACTGTAAATTTGGTGCCTATGGCAGTGCAATAAGTGGAACTATAACAACAACGATGCGGGCAAACCAAACCAAAATCGAAACATCGACCAAAACATGTATACTTAGATATAAATATGTATGTATGCTTGCTCGAGTAACGTCGAGTGGTAATTTTATACACACATATGCCTACGTGGCGTAAAGATCCTTTGCCATATAACTTGACACTGCACAATTTTGGTGTTGTTGTGTGCAATTCTATAGTACGCCGCATTGTTGCAATAATTGGGGTTGAAGGGTGTGTATGCTTTTGTTGCATAATTGTACTCGTGATACCTCTATTTTTTTTTTTTTACAAAAAAAAAATAACAAAACGCATACATAAATTCATCTAATTTTATGAGGTCAAAGGTTGACACTTTAAATCGTTATATTTAAATTTTTTGGAATTGCTGCAATGAAAAGGTGTTAGCACGATATCCCATATGCGTAATGAGTATGGATTCAAAAGCTGTCGCATCTGCAACGTAATAATCCTAAATTGTGATTTTTTCTCAAAGTAATTATCTAACTACCCCTGGGCGTGTATTTTGTATTTTCTCACGTGAAAACATAGAAGACCAAACTAATGACATCCAAAACTACCGCTTGTTTAATCGATTATGAGAAGATCAGATACCACTGTTATCTTGAATACATATTACTAAAATACATGTTACATCTAACGGATTATCCAGCGTTCCACAGATTTTCCGAACCTCAAGAGTTTTTCAGGAAATCTACTTCGTGAAATCTCTATGAATGTTCTAGTTTCAGCTTATCAGACTCTTTAAAATAATTTCCCACCAAAGTTGCCTATCATTAAATAAACCATAGTTCAACTGCTTACGGGTCGCACATGTTCTCGGTAGTTAGCATACATTCCGATAGCTCACTGACCGCGAGGTCGAGCTTACTTGCTATACAGATAAGACTATATAGATAAGACTCGTATATATTCTAATTTAAATCGACGAATCTAAATGTTAGAAGGGTAGGTCGACCAGGAAGTGCAACTTCGTAGAGACCGTTTGGGGATTAACTTGTCATCTTGCTGTATACTATTGAACAGCTGAGATTTAAGTAAGTTCAACGATTGCTGGGAAATCGATTGTACTTTCGTTGTTACTGGGTGCGTCATAACAGTTCTAGGAAGCTTCTTGCGTACATTAAGGGTTGCCTGCCCCCCGTAATCCAGGTTCTGATTAGCCACTCATGATACAGGCTGATATTGGACATGGTCTCTACTGTCGAAATTTTCTCGAAGCTCAAAGCCGTGTATTAGAGATACCTAAACTACTTAAAGTTACCTCACTGAAATTTAAAATTTCGGACTGAATATTTCAGATACAAGTAAAGAGTTAGACAAATCGTACTATCTCTTATAATTAGAATAAGTCTTTTCCGTAGTCCTTATGGTTCTGTTCTGGTTTCGCTACTGGATTTCCCATTCACCGTATAACGACTCCAGAGACTCCTATTTACCATCCAACAGACTTCACCAAATTGAGTAAGACAAATGTTGTTTAAAACGGTTAAAGAAGCCTTTTCCTTTAGCTAAAATGCTGCAGCAAAAATAGTTGAGAATGTATGTCTATTCATACATATGGACACGCTAAGAATTGGCTACTAATTTCAACATCGTCCAAGTGGTTCATACATATGTACAACTGACTGCATTGACAGCATTCCATGCCCGGTCAACTGAAAATTAATTAACCGTCAACACAACTACTCTATTGCCGAACTATTAGCGATTCATGCTGTTCACTTTACCAACACATATACAAACATACATTCATTTGAGAGGCACTGAGCGCATGCTATCCGCATTGGATGTGGACGTGGACGTGGACGTTAGGATATGCAAATGCTTAATTTGTTGTTACTTTCAACAAACTGCTGCAAATCTTAGTAATTGAGTCTAAAACGTTAAGCGCCACATATATGTATATATGTATGTATATGACAGACTAGTTTATGCTTACCTACATATGTATGTATGAATATACCAAGCCAGATTTTAGACACGAAATCACCTACAAAATTACATTTCCGCAGCCTTTCGTCATTTATGGCGCTGCACTGTTGTAAAACAGCGTTGTAACATCCACGTACAACAACAACAAAATCAGTAGCTATATCTAACTGATAGGTTTTGAACGGTCAATTCGGCTTTGGGCATCGAAATTAACCCATTGGGAAATGGTAGCAACAATCACGGAGTTGAGTTCAACAATAGGCTGCATCTAGATACACTCGTCACTCGTCGTCAGCATCACGACTGACAAAGATCAGACAAAATAAGAGTGTGGAGAGTTTGGGGCAACACATCTGCTTGGAGTAGTGGCTTAGACATTAAATATAAAATGTAAACGTTATTTGATTACTCACTTTTGTAAGTTAATTTTAATTTTTTTAATTTTAATAATTTTAATGGCATAAGTATAACGCCTGCACAACGAGGAAACTCTTGCTTTTAATTTCAATAAGGAGTCTATTGTGATTTCATAAACTACCGATTATACGAAGAGTTCAGTTTATAACAAGTAAGGAAAGGCTAAGTTCGGGTGCAACCGAACATTTTATACTCTCACATTTTATTGATATATTTTTATTAAGATAACACACAATTTGAATCAATTTGAAAATCCTATAATTAGGTATATGAGAGCTAGGGGAAGTTATGACCCGATTTTAACCATTTCTGGTACAGAGACACACTATTAGAAGAAAAATATTTCCTCTGAATTAAATTAAAATACCTGTGAGATTTACCGAAATTTTAGGTGAACAATTACCATGGGGTACTGAAATTTTCATATTCGATATTCGGGGCTTGGAAAAGTTATAGTCCGATTTCGACAATTTTTACACAAGTGATACCACAGATCATATATAGTATTTGTGTAAAGTTTTATTTCGCTATCTTTATTGGTTCCTTATGTATACCTTATAAAGTGAAGGAATGAGATGGCTTTCAAAATAGAGTTATATGGGAAGTTGTCGTAGTTGTAAACCGATTTCATCCATTTTCCACACGTGTCATCAGGGTGTCAAGAAAATATTATATACCGAATTTTTGCCCATAAGTGGGCGATGCCAAGCCCATTTTCCATTTTGTAAAAAAAATCTGAATGTAGCTTCCTTCTGCAATTTCTTCTGTAAAATTTAGTGTTTCTAACGTTTCTCGTTAGTGAGATAACCCACTTTTAGTAATTTTCAATCTAACCTTTGTATGGGAGGTGGGCATGGTTATTATCCGATTTCAACTGTTTTCATGGTGTGTGGTTGGGTACATAAGAGAACCGACTGCAGAAAGTTTGGTTTATATAGCTTCATTGGTTTGCGAAATATATACAAATAACCGATTTGGCGGCGGGGCCACGCCCACTTCCCCAAAAAAAAATTAAAAATTCCAAATATGCCACTTCCTAGTGCAATCCTTTGTTCCAAGTAGTACTTTTATAACTTCATTTATGGCTTAGCTATGACACTTTATGTGTTTTCGGTTTTCGCCATTTTGTGGGCGTGGCAGTGGTCCGATTTTGCCCATTTCGAAAGCAACCCTCTCACGGTCCCAAGGAACATGTGTTCCAAGTTTCTTTAAGATATCTCAATTTTTACTCAAGTTATCCGTTGCACGGACGGACAGACAGACATTAGGATTTTGACTCGCCTCGTCACCCTGATCATTTTGGTATACATAACCCTATATCTAACTCCTTTAGTTTTATGACTTACAAACAACCGTTATGTGAACAAAACTATAATACTCTCTTATAAGAGAGCTATAAGAGCTATAGCAACTTTTGTTGCGAGAGTATAAATATCACCATTTCCAAAGGCAACTAATAGACATTATATACAAGACTGTCATGGCAACAACCAAGTGCTTCAATTTTTTTGATCCCAGGGCTATTGAAGAATAAATGGAGTGGTTCTTATGTTCATACACACTTAGGGTTGTTAGAAAATGTTTCCAAATTATGCTTTAAAAAATTTTAAGTTGGTTTTGTTTTGTTCGAATCGCGTTGGAGATCCAATGAATTCTGTGATGATTTTCACATTAGAAAAGTTAGTGATTTCATCTCGGTATACAAATCGATTTCCACTCATTACCACGAGAGTCTGGCCTACTCAGTCAGAATAGTCCTAGATTTTTTGATCCATCTAGGGATTATAATCACTTTTCAAACTTAGCAGAATCTTTCTAAATTACTTGGGGTATATTTTCTGCTGTTACAACAAAAAACACAATTCTCATTCCATATAACAAATGTTCTTGAGAAACTTTTCCAATAGGTGACAACTCTCGACAAACAATATCAAATTTTGGAAAGTTTTTCCTGTGAAAAAGTTTATAATGATACTAGTATTCCTCATTCAAGGGTTAATCGGATAATATAGCGATGACAGCCAAGGAAAGAGAAAGTCGGTCAAACATATGTATAGCAGAGGTCTAAGAGGTCAACCCCACACCTTTCTTTTCAGATGGTCTGGCTTTCAGCGCTTTAAGATAGATCCTGCTCATAAGTCGCTTTTAGAATACAAAATTCTTTAAGTTAATATATTTTACTTGCAAGAAGAGCCGCCCTCATGTTCAGTCAAACAAATACATGTATCTACGGAATATATAATATAATGGGTATATTATTTGCTTGCTTATTAAATGCAATTTGAATCCACTATTTGTTTAACTGAACATCCATACATACATATGTATGTACTGTACATATACAAAATTACATATGTAATTATGTGAAAATGTAAAGGTAAATATGTAGTTATACGTAATACTTACTTTTCAATTTCTATAATTAAATAACTATTTTCATATTAAATTAGACAAATTTCAAATTTTTATTAAGTTTATTAATATATATAATATATAATTACATATTTTCAATACTTTAACAAAAAATATATTTATTCAATAAAAACTCTTCTTCTTCTGGTCCGAATTCAAAGAAATGATTTTTAATATACGATTATATGTATCACAAGGATTATACATTTCTATACATATGCATGTGGCCTTCAAAGTTGCCTTATGACATCGCCTAGAGTTACTTCTTTGCAGGAAGTCGATTTGAACAACTGCAAGCACCAACAATAACTAAAGCAAACACTACTGTACTAAAACAAGCTGCTGCACATAAATGCACAGCTATATACATTTATATGTAGACATACATACATATAGTATGTATAAAGCCATGCGAATCCAGCGGCAAGTCAAGAAATTGACATTAATATACCGCATTAAATATGAAATAAACGAACGAATAAAAACCGAATAAGCAAAGCAGGAGCATGGCTTTGCGGGTGGATTTGGTAGCTAAGGCGGCGACTAAGCAGGTACAAAAGTGGCAAATGCATGAACTACAACAACTGCAATTTCTACACGTTATCACTCGCCGCACTCAACTCAGCGCACTTAAATTGTTTACACATGAGATCTCTATGTATGTACACATGTTTCACAGCCAACGGCGCACTTGAGTGGCAAATGAATGACCATTAAATTGGCAACTTATTTGAATGACTGAGTAACTGGTTGACTAAGTGTCACAAGTGTGTAAGTGAATGATACGCCAACAAAAAAAAGCAGCGCTCACCTGCTCGAGAGAGCGTATGAACGTACCTTTACAAATATTTTATTTATCAATATGTATAAGATTTTAGAGAAGGTTATTTGCCGGCATATTGCTGATGAAATTCAAGAGAAAATGCTTGGCATTAGCTGTGAAGTGTCACCGGCTATTTAAACATATTTTTTTTCATTAAACATAATGATTCCAGACTTTATTTTCAAGGTCTGAGTTGCTACACTTCGCGAAGATATTTACAACGTTTTCATGTATGGTTGTTAGCACGCTCTCATTATGTCCGAGGAGTACGAAAATTCACACTAAATGCTTATGAAGGCTGCTGAGTTTTAATTAAAATTTATAAGTTTCCGTTTTTTCTCTAAAATTCATATTAAAATTGAGATTAATTAATAAATAATTGATATTTAATTCCAAAAATATTTTACATTGCATTGGCAGTTCGTCACTAATACAGCTAATTCGTGAGCACAAGTAACGAATGCACTTACGTGCGAGTACATATGCACATATATACGAGTATGTACGATTATCAAACAGTCTAATCGGTATTTTTAACTACTAAAGCGATAGTTATAACCTTCAATCATTATCATTATCACCGGATTTTCTTCAAAAAATCAAAGCAATCTAAATAAAGAATCAAGCACTAACAAAAAAAACAACGGGTATTTGTTATTATGAAACTCAACTAACTACTTTTCAGCGTCGGCACACAACAAACGTCCAATTTATAATGACAGTTATATGTCGTTGTATTGTTGTTCGGTGCAGCTCGGGTACTAATGCGTTTTTATAGCAGCGGAGAGAATGTAGTAATAAACGAGTACCACCGGAGACAAGAATGTAGCGACGCTCATGGTGAATAGGTAAGCTTTTATCACTCGCACTCGTTAGTAATGATTCGACTCGTTATAGTTGTTGTATTGCTGAGTTAACTTGTTGTCAGCAAAAATACTGCTGTATTAATTTCTACATGAACGATATCGACTTCAAATGAGTCAACGAATTTTCGTGCTAATTCGTTACTACACATACTCGCTGGCAAACTGCGAGCGCATATGTACATAAGTAGTGGTGAAGCACGACAACAAAACGGAAGAGAAAACTAACGAAATTTTATCAAATAATGTAACGAGTAAATTTTTTATGGTAATATGTTGCGTTAAATTGTATAGATTTTACTACCGCATGGCATTTGAAGTGTTAAGGGTTGCCAACGATTGAAAATGATTATGCTTTAAAATATGTTATACTAATTTTTGTTATAAATTATACAAAAGCATGTAAAATTAGTTTAAAAACAATTAAAATAAAAAAAATTATTTGCAGAAAATCAATTTCGCTCAATCAGCATATGCAGAGTTGCCATGTTACTTGCCAATCAAGTAAGCTCTCTTCCGCAGCTACCTTACACACTACGCTACTAAGCAGTTTTGTGTGCTTTTTACATTGTTGTTGTTATTATCGTATGGGCTGCTCAATACAAAATGTCGCTCATATATGTAGATATGTATGTCAAATATATATGTATGTATCAGCACATACTAATTCGTATATTAACTAAAAGTTGCTCCTGAGTATAAGGCACAGTGGGCCATTTTGAAATTTAACTACTCATTTAGTGCACTCAAAAGCAGTTGAGTATAGATATACTTATATACATTTATACTTATATGTCTTTTTAAATAATTTCATAATTCTCTCTCTGGCTCGTCGATTTTATAGCTTTAAAAACGCGACTAAGTTTGCTTTAAATTGGGATCTGAACAGAATATTGCCGGAAAAACAGGGATTGTTTAGACTTCGGGATCTAAGCACCATTTTACACATTGTGTTAAAAAAGTAACGAGAATTGTAAAATTTCAAGAGTTTGGAGAGTCAAATTCTCCAATTTTTTTATTATGTTGATAATTACAAATCCCCCTGATTGCTTTCTTTGTCTATGGCTACAGCGTGTAGACGTTTTTTTATGAGTTTGGCGATTTTAATTTGTTAACAACTGAAACTCAACTTGTTCATGAATTCTTGGCAAAAAACGATACTGCAACGATGCCAACCTGCATATTCTCAAAACATAACTCCATATGACTTCTATTCTTCCTATTTCCAAAAATAAAGAAAACCTTAAAGAACCGTCGTTTTACAAGACTATACCAAATATTAAGTTTCAGAAGGGCTGGCATAAGTGCATAATATCGATTGGGACTAATATTAACAAAGAGGATATTTTTCTCAAAAAACGAAAATTTCCGTTATTTTTTTGAACACACCTCGTTTCTAAATCTATTCTCATAGCCGTAATCTATGTATGTATGAGGAGCTCAATTTTATGAGAAATAATTTGTAAAATATTTTTTTTTTTTCAAAACCGTTACAACGCACAAAAGACACTGTACAGCCTATGCGGTTTTACACAGTACACAAACGCTTTGCTTTGACATACTACTCAACACCGACCCTCAGCCCCCGCTGGCTTTACTCAGCGGGCCCATCATTCGTACACTCGTTAAAAAGTTGTTTCTGTTGCTGTTTCCATTAGCACACAGCCTGACGGGCTTGTGTAGCTCGAATATAGCCGCTGCTGCTGCTTCTTCTTCTACTTCTGCCTCTTCAATACTCAAAATACTGTACTTGCACACTGAGCATTTTCATATGGCGCTCCCCCCACTACAGCCCACCAACCCGCCGCCTACTTATTGTTGTAGTATTGCTGTGACGCGATATCGTCACTTCCCCTGTGAACCCGTTACTGCTCTGACGCTATATATATGTATGCATATGCTCCGCATACCTACAAACGTACGTATATTGGTTGGCTGGGCTGGTGGTTGGCTGGCTGGCTGGTCATTTGACTGTGGTGTGATGAGTATTTCATTCGTTCGTATGCTCGTTCGTTTGCCTTCGTTGTGTACTCAACTCAACTGGCTGGCTGGCTGGTATACGTAGCTGGCTGATACAATGACTTGCTATAGGCTGGCTACTACTAGCGACGACTTTACACTAGCGAACTGGCGAACGAAACACACTTGGTGTATCTGGCAAAGGCAAGCAAGTGAAACCCAAAAACCGAAGGCAAACTCAACTAAACTGCATTGAATAAAATCTAAAGTGAATACGCAAGGCAAAACTACAAGGCAGCCATAGCCAGTGGAAGTATAGAAGAAATATTAAAATTGTGTAGTGCGTGAATTCAAAACGAAATTTCAGCGTTTTTTTCCATAGGTAAGTGAAAAGTGCTTTTCTAACATCGATTGAAAATTGTTCAAGGTGTTTAATTTTTATAAAACCGCACAAATTTGCTGCATTTTATTACATAAAAATGGCGAAAGAAAACGACCCAATTTGGCGTGGGTTTTCTATGAAATTTTCATACTCGCCAGTGTATTATATTGGAAGATTTCAATATGGACGACGGCGGCGGCACTACTTGGCTAGGTGGCTGACTGGCTGTGGCGGTTTTATTCGTCAAATATGTACATATGTATGTGTATCTCGTTCGTAGTACCGTTGCTCGTTGATGGTGGCGTTATATTCTCGTTTCTAATACAAACTATATTCCGCTGTATTTTTGTGCTGCTATAAGAAAATTAAGCGCGCGCGTTTTTCATATTTTCCCATGCAATGCTGAAAGAGACCGTTATTTTTTGAAAGTCAGCAACGAAATTTAAAATGTATTTTCAAAAATGCAGCAAAATTGAATTGTACATTGAAATATGTGGTTAATTACTTCGTATTAAAAAGTTTAGCTGTAAGATGGTGTGAGCTATATACATATGTATATACATAGGTACTTGAGTGGTGTGGTGCAATGCAGAGGGGATTGCGCTGTGCGAGGGGCTGTATTACATACAAACCGTTGTATATACATACATATTTTATAAACGAGTACATATAAGTTTGTATGTGCAGGCAAAACTGTTAGACACGGGGGGAAAATAAGTGCGGTTAGGGACTATGCTGTTATTGAAGAGGGCTGACTTAATAAGCGCAAGTGAAGGAGGGGTAGTGCGAGGGGGTTCAATGCGACGACAGCGCGGTCGAAAGCTATGTAGAGCGTTGATTATTCACACCGGCAGCGTTAACGTTAACGTAAACGACTGCGTCAACATCAACGTCAAAGTCTATGTGTTTGCCTATCAACGAGGGCGCCACTTTGCAGCAAAACAAAACGGTACGTAGTTGAAGGGGAGGCGTATAGCGGTGTATGTTTGCTGTTAGTACGTTAGTATGGGTGTTTATGAGTGTAGATTTGCGTGGCGAGTAACCAACATGATTATTTAATAAGCAGAAAGTGCGCGCGCGCGGGATCACAGTTCTCATGCTTAAAATGTACGACGACTGGCCTTTATTTTGCGACATAATATTTAAATGCATAATTTATTGACTGACAATAAAAAATACTTGCAAAATGGTGAAATTTGAAATGTAAGACATTTCACGCAATATTACAGAGAGAAAAAACAAATGCTTATGATTCGCTGCCGCCTTCACGGCATTTATGCGCGCGCCGCAACGTACAAAAGTATGCTTTGAAGCCGCGCGTCACCACACCATTACAGCAACAGCAATATGCTCAAGAAGCGACGAGCGCACATAGAAGAAGCATAACTTACATACATACAGTTAAACTTATTGTAAATTCAAAAGGGTGAAAGCTAAATCTGAGACAAAGCTTTGCGCTGATTTTCAGTATAATTAATAATATAATTTTAATAATAATAATTTTCAGTATGCCAATATGTACGAGTATTACAATATGCTACTCGAAAAGTTATGCTGAGCCGCCCTCGTTAAGAGAAGAGTGGCGGCGGCGACGCTCTTTTGCGCTAGCGTGGCGTTGCTACTTTTGTGGCTTTTATGCAAACGCACAAACACAGTGAACTTAATCACACAATTTCACACATACATACACACATATGTTTGAGGAACTGTGTTGAAAACAAAAGTACTCAGTACACAGTGTATAGTGTATAGCGACAGTGGCAGCAAAAGCAAAGCCGACGACTAACAGTGCCCAACATTGTACGCCACTACAGTCGCGTCTAACAACTATTACCCAATGCGTATGTAATTTTATGCTGCATTCGAATGAAATTTACACCAAACGTTTGCGCAATATTATTGACGCCACTGTCAGAATAACATGCGTTGGTTTAAAACGAACGGCTCACATTTAAATTTCATATAAAATACTATGCGCGCGCAAATTTTCGACGTACGTACAAACGGCTGTCCTGGGCGGAAAGTGTGTGCTGTGTATGGGCGTACTGTATGACAATACGCATTGCATTGTTAACTCTACCGTGCAGCTTGTGCCGTACGGAAGCTAGTTGAAATGTGCATCTTACAGTAGTTCGGGTCCAGTTAAAGGGCAATAGCGCATATGTAGCACACATAAAAATATATATAGAAATTTGTGCGTCTGCAGTTTCGTTTTCGTTGTAAATCTACGTACTTATTACTTAATTGCCACTTGCGCTCGATGTGCGTACGTTATAACTCGCATGACCACCACCACACCACTTATGGGCTTAGTGTTAATTGATGCTAATAAATCACCTTGACCTACATTCAATAGCCATAGTAAATACTATGCATAGATTCTAGTTTCGTATTGATATTTGTACTTGCAACATAGTTTTTTTTTTATTTGGTAATCAAGTATGTAATTGAATATATTTTGAAGTAATTGAATTACAAATGTTTATCATTATTTATAATATTAGGTGCTAAGTAGTTGTAAGTCAAAAGAAAATAATGTTGCCAGTTATAAATAGCTGATTATTGTACTAATTTAATAATAATGGCGAGCGCAGAGTGTACCCTTGTTTAACATTCGTTCCAACGGAAAATCTAAAATTGCAAATTAAGTTTTTTTTCTAGTAGTTGGACAGTATAACAGGCCCCAGGGTGTTTTTAACACTCAAAAATTCTAATTTTTTCAAAATTAGTAATTTCGAGAGGATTAAAATTTTTTTGGAATCCACAATTCATCGAATAGCACTCACATACAGGCCGCCAATATTAGAAAATATTAAAAAAACAATTAAACGTGAACTGAACACCGTATAAATACAAATATATAAAAATTAATTATTATTTATTAACGAAAAACTAGTAGCATCCCTTCAGAAAAGGTTTGGTACACATAAATATTGGCTTACATATCTAGATAGTTACATATATACTTAATCGATTTCCGTTAACAGTGGAACCACATTGGCATAACCAAGAACAACCCAACAACTTCTGAAAATAATAACCGTTCAGTGGTACCACTATCATAACCAAAAAGAACTCAACAACTTCTGAAAATAATAACTGTCTACACTGTTACCATTAGCATAACCAAGAACATCCCAACAACTTCTTGAAAGTAATAACCATTCAGTGGTACCACTATCATAACCAAAAAGAATCATCATGCACTTTAAACACTAAATAAAACACTTCCCACTAATCGCTTATGACACAAATTTCCTGAATATATACGCATAAACCTCACCAGGCAAGACTTTAAATTCCACATGTCGTTCAGCCAACCAGCCAATTCGTTGGATTGCTGAGTCTCGCGCGCTTAGCCGGTATAAAATCATTAGCATGTGTCGTCCGCGCTCGAACTACCGGTGTACCGATGCCGGCAAACTAATAAACAATCTCATGTGCATGCGTACTTCTTAACATGCCCACATACTTACATACAGATACTCATATATATCATATAGTACATGTATGAACAACATGAGAATGCATGCCGACTAGAGTTTTCCCGCCTTTGGCTGACTGACTAACTGACTGGTGGCTACTTGCCTATCTGATATACGACTGGTCTGGTTGTTTACTTGGTTGCCTAAAATATCAGCGACTCAATAAACGATTTTACACTAAAGTGTCAGCAAATTGGCACAGTGTCATGCAAGTATTAACAGGCATTTCATATGAACGACACACAGTGCAATGGCCGATTTTCATATGAAACGCGTGAGCTTAATGTGCACGCCACCAGTGTGCTAACGAACGAACGAAGGCGCAACGCATTGCAAGAGTATATTTATTTTGTGCTCATGCAGAGACAAAAACGCCACCCAATCGTGAGTTTACTTGCATACATACATACATGTAGAGTGGCGTATATTTATATCTGTCAATGGGACGGCGGCAGCTGCTTGCTGGCTGAGCCGATTGCCGTGTACAGAGCGCGTTATTTGCACGACGCTGTGGGACATTTGGCAACGCGTGAGGGTAGATAGGCGGTCGTCGAACGCTTCATCGTTTTGCTTGCTATATCGTCAGGAACATGTAGATATGTATGCATATTACATATGTATATATGTATAAAAATATTTATAGGCAGCTGTGTGCTTCGTGCGAAATGTATCTGTTGTTTTTGTAGTTGTTGCTCTGTGTGTTTCTGCTTCAGTCTTCATCTCTTCTATACTGCTGCGGCTACAGTACTGTACTGTGGCGGTTGACTCGTATATGACAGCTATATGCGTAGCTTTTATATAGTTGTTGTTATTTTTGTTAAATTGTTATTGTTGTTGTTATTAATATTAACCAGCTCACACATTTGTACGTTAACTTCGTTTGGCCCCTTTAGTACGCCACTCCCTCGCCTACAGACGCTGTAGCCCACCAGAACAGTTTACCCGTTTCCCACACCTCAATCAACCGCTTTTGTATTCAAACGAGCGAAATCTACTTGCTTAACTTACCACCGACTGCCTGCCTATCCGCTTGCACGACTGCTGGTTTGCTGGCTTGCTTGTATCTACACCAGTCATTGACTATGCCGTTGAGTACAGCCAACCAGCCAGTCAAAGCAGTCACCAAGCAAAATTGTTGTTGTGCTGTGTTTTTCGTCAGTCCGACAGTCATACAGCGTGACAGTCAGTCAGTCAGCCAGCGAGTCAGCCTGCCAATACGCCATTTCGTTTTTAGTAGCATTACTTCGCTTTGCAATCGCCTCTACCACGAGTTGAATTGCGTTGAAATGTATCGAAATCAGTACGCAGATACAAATTTACACACACACAGATACACACATATACAACTACCATATACGTTTTAGCTGCTCGTTTGCACACCAGCTCAGCAGCACATTGCTTCGTTAGCTCGTTCGTATGGCAGCCATATTAAAAGCAGCCAACCAGCCAGCCAAAGGCAGCTATATCGCAGCAAGCATGTCAGCTAGCTATAGCTATACTCATTCGTTGTATGCCGGTGTTGTTGCAGCTGCCACTACATACACTAGTACTAACGTCGCTGCTACTGTGGCTCTGCATACATGTAAATATGTATTAGTAGTATGACACTTTTCCACTGTAGACGTACGTACATGTCTGTATGTATGCACATATTTCTCTATAGCTATGTATGTATATATAATAAGTATCTGCTGCCTGCCGGTACTGCCTACATACAAACAGACATATATGCATGCACGAGTATCGGCTGGCTTGTGTAGTGGTTGCTTTTTGACTCAATTCAACTCAACTGTGCTTGTTCTTCTTGCTGCCACAGCGCACATACACACATAGTAGAAGGCACGCAGGCACAGGCAGGCAGGCAGTCAGTCAGCCAGTCAGCCCAAATGTATGTATGTAGCTATGCAGGAATCGTTTTAATGTCGTCGACAACGACAACGTTCAAGGCACGCAGGGCAGCAATCAGAGTAGTAGCAATAGCCGCAGTAGCAGCAGTGTATAAAATTTTCTACGCTGTTCATACAAACCAAACCAAAGGCAAAGGCAAAGCTAAAGCAAAGCAAAGTATTTTGTATTTCATACTGAGTTCGTTACTGCTTCGTTCTATGTGAATCGACGACTCAGCAGCTAACAAGCAAGCAAGTAAGCAAGCCAGCGCCATAAAGTGATAATAGCGTCGAAGTAGCAACGTACGGCCATACAGTCATAGCAGCCAGCCATAGCAGCCATATAGCCAGTCAGCCAGCCAGCCAGTGAAGCAACGAAGAAGCAGCAATCAACCACTGTGGTGGCCTGTGACTGTGCTTACATACACACATCTATAGCAAACGTTGTGTTCAAGTGTATTTTATACTACACTACTGCTGTGTATATTACAGGCGCTGCTGCTGCTGCTGCTACGTTTCGCATATCTCGCCAGTGCCAGTACTAGTATACAAGGCAGTATCGAAAGTCTCCTAAGCCACCGTGGGCACAGTACGTTTTGTCGTTTTGATCTCAACGCTAGGCGAACACACGCAGTGCTTCAAGTGAGTTTTTGGTTTTTGGTTGTTGTTGCTGTTTTTTTTTATTCTTCAACTACTATTGAAAATTTCAACAAATGTTAGCATAATTTTGTGCCTACATATATGTATGTAATTAACTGTAGCGTGTATTAGTGCAAATGTGTTTTGTTAAAGCGAGAAAATATTTTCAATTTTATTTAAACAAATTATTACGTTAAAACTATCAAAGTGTGGTGTGTAGTAAATTTAAGTGCAATTAAAGTTATTTGTTACACTGTGCGCCAATAATATACATATAGTATTAAAGCCGAGTCGTATATGTTCATATATGTTGGCAAGCAAACGTGCCAACGAGTGGCAGCAATGCGTTCAGCTGTACTGACACTAGATGGCGTTTGTGCTAAAACTATGTAGTCACATGCATTTACATAAATGCAGAAATACATACATATATCGGTGTAATTTAGTAATATTGTAAAGCATTAACGGGTTTTTGTAATATTCTAATATGAAATTGCAAGTGGCAGACAGAAGTGTTAGCTGGCTACTTAGTTAGCTGGCTAATTTTGCAATAAATTTCGTCTGTATCTATGTAAGTAAGTGTGTGTGTGTGTTTGTGTAAAATTTACATATACATACATACAAACTTGCATATTTCTCACAGCGTTTTATGCAGAAAACAGCACATATTTTGTTGCAACAACAGTGCGTTGCAAACGAAAGTATCGCTTACAATGGCAATTGCACAGATTCCAATCACCATATTGGCGCAATGGCGCTAAAATCAGCAACAGCAACAACAAATGTATCAACAGTTTTGCATTAAAGTTGCGCAAAGTTGTTTGGTGAAACAAAAAATATACAAATCGGAGAAATTTTATAAAACGCTCAAATTACAGAAACACATACGCATGCATATACCAGATACATATTAAATAATATAAAATGCGTGACACGCAAATTTAATAAATAAAATTTAATGCTTTTGCTATAAAAATTAATACTGATGTTAATATATCAAATTTCCCAAAAAAATTTAAAAAAAATAATAAATTAAAAAAAAAAATATTTAAATAAAATAATTAAAAATTAATAATAATAGTTTTTACAAAGAGGCAAGAGTCTAATTAATACAATTTAATTTTTTAATTTGTTTTTAACAAAATTAATATTAAAACATTTAATATGTAAATTTCCAGTTAACAAATATTTAAACATATTATGAATAAAATAATTAAAAATTAATAATAATATGAAAAAGCCAGAATATCTGACTAAAAAATTGCGATTCATAATTTGAAAACGATATTTTTTAATTATAAAATATTGATTTTATTGATTACTTTGTATTTACATACATAAATACATGCGATGGTATAAATTTTTTGTTACTAACTAATAGATACTTGTATATATGTAAATATGTATATACAAACATTAGCATACAAAAAAAAATATAAAAATACTTACTTATAATTTAATTAAAATAAATTTAATATGCGGAAAACATAAATTTAACAATAAATAATAATTTCAAATTATAATAAATATATTTAAATATTAATAATAATAAATTAAAATTTAATTAAATGAAAAAAATAATAATATAAAATAAGTATATAAAAAAAATAAAAATTTGAAAATATTAAAAGTTATAAAAATAGTAATAACAATCTATTAAAGTAAATTAAATTTAATATACAAAAAATAATAATTAATAATCAAAAAATATATAAAAATTAAAAGATGAATAATAGTAAATAAAAATAAATAAATAATATAAAAAATAAAAATTTAAAAATAATTAAACAAATTCTAATCAATTACAAGTAAAATAAAACTAAACAAAATAATAATAATAAATTAAAATAAAATAAATTTAATATACAAAAAATAATAATTTAATAATAATTATAAAAAATAATTAAAATAAAATACTTCAAAAACAAAAACACGAATATAATTAAATAAAATCAAAAATATTAAAAAAGAACAAAAAATTCTAATAAATCAAAATTAATTACAATAAAAATATTAGCAATAATAGTAATAATATATGAAAAAAAATAAAAATAACAAATAATATTATTAACATAATAAAAAATATATTTTATTATATATTAGCCAAAATAAAAGTTAATAATATTCTACACGCTCAATTCTATTCTAAATAAACTTGCTAATGTGCATAAAATAAAATAATTTTATTAATAGTTAGTTAAACCAATTTTGTAAATATTTCCAAACACACTTCCAACCATCTGGAGATATACATATATAGCACTGTTTAACACAAATTGTGTGGTTATTTTGTTGGCACAACACACATTGGTGGCGATCTACATAGATATTTAATAACCACAATATTTATTGACTATTACTTATATTGATTACAATTTCCACAAACAATTATATGCAAGCGTAAAAACTTATTTAATATCAATAATGCAGCATATTGTTGACGATAAGCTTATCATGAAAGATTTGATCAACAAATCACGGGTGTTTTGACAGTTATAAAACCAAGGAAATTCAGGAAATAGTTGAAAATAAAAATTTAAGAATAAGACGAAAATTTTCGACGCTTAGGCATAAATTCAATACTTTCATATTTTTTTTAAGATTTTTTTTATAAAAAAAAATGTTTTTTTTTTTTTTAATTTTTATTTTGGACGCTAAGTCATAAATTTAATACTTTTCTATTTTTGTAAGATTTTTTTTATAAAAAAAAAATATTTTTTTTTAGATTTTTTATAAAAAATTAAATATTTATAAAATTTTAAATTTAAAGAATCTATATCTATTTATGATTATTAATTGCTTTTAGTATAAAAATTAATATTTTTTATAAAATTATAACTGTATCAAGGTCAAGAATATTGTAAATACCAGCAATTAAAGTATTTATTATGATATGCCTTGAAAACTTAGCACTATCAGCTAGTAAAAACACAATTCCTACAACATATGTATAGCCACGAATTCGAATTCGTCAACATGTGCTACCACAGGCACTCTTTAACGTTTTGTAGAAATGGCGCCAAAAATTGTTTACCATTGTATGTGTGTGTACCGAAAATTTCGTCTGCATATAGAATACAATCGTGTACACGAAGATCTCGGCATACCTTTGCCACACTACTGCCATGACTCAAGCTCAATTGGTACCAACAAATACCTACATATATACTTACTAACCATATGTGTTTGCTTTTGTACTTACATACATATGTATGTATGTACATATGTACATATGTATTTTATAAAAAATATGTTTTGTTACATTTTATAATGCGTGTCAACAGCATTAATGTTTCAGTATTAAGCGATTTGAATATTTCAGCAATTAAAAGTTAAAAATAACTATTTTTGTGATGAGATTACTGTTATTAGCAGTGTCGCGTTTTAATAAAAAAAAAATATATTAAAATAAATTTGTGGTCACTACCGTTCTATTTATGCCTTATCACACACTCAAGCAAAACTGTTCATAATTTTTCAAAGTTACTTATATTCGAAACTTGAGTTAATAATACAGTGCATTAATGAATTTTCGCATGTGTAACACGCTTGTACATTTGTTTTTCGTGCAATAACTAGATCAGCTAACCGGCCTTTAGTTAATTAAGAAAGCTCTAAACAACTGCTTTGTTAATTTTTGGTAGGAACACATTGCTTACGGTGCGAACCGGCAACACGGTAGTAGTTGTAGAAAAAACTAATATTTATTTTGTTGTTGTGGTTTTTGTAGTTACTTGAAACACTCGGTAGCTATTTTGTAGTAAAAATTTAATATTTTTGTTGTTGTTAGTATTTTTGTAGTTGCTTAAACCACATATCGAATAGTTTTTTTTCTTCGAAGACAGTCTAATTTGATTACACATCCGGCTCTATATCGCAGATGTTGAATGGGTGTATTGTGATGAAAATGTCTAGATAGCAGTATAACCGCATATAACGGTTGTTCTCACTAATGAATTGAAATTTCTTATATTAATTATATTTATTCAATAGTATTATGCATTTTTCATTAACAAATTCTCTACTTGAGCACAGGTGAAGTGTCAATTTGACAGCTGCATACCAACTTTAACTACTGAGGTGAAATATTTGGGTGTAGTTACTGAGGTGGGGGTAAATTTTACCTCTTTATAATCTATAAATAATTTTTGTCAACGAACATTTTTTTTTAATTTATTTGTTTTTAATTGTAGTAATAAAACACATTTCTAAATGAATAAAGTAATAAATTTAAAGAAATCGAACTTCTAGTTTAACAAAACAAGGACTTTAAACTAAAAACAAACTACGAGGTGTAAAATTTACCACCACCTCAGTAGTTAAAGGTTAACTGTCATTTAACATTTAATTATTGTGACATATATAACATTAATGATTAAAATGTCAACTTTTTCGAACATAACTCAAAACATACAAATAGACAATATTTTCGCAATAAAAATCCATCCATTTAATGACAAGTGCCATATGACAGATGAAAAAAAACGGTCGCGCTCATAAGAAATATTTATACAAATTGCCGATAAATGAATATGAGTGTAGACTTTGTGCCGCTTAAAAGCACTCACTTTTCTTAACGTAAGGATATTTATTATTGTTGTTGTTTTTTTCGATAACCTAAACACTTTTCGCTGGCGCAGCGTGTGGTTGTTGTTTGCACAAATAGCTGAGCGATAGCACGGCGATCACGTTCGCCATATGCAAGTATATACAGCCATACATACAAACATCGCTCTATGTGTGTGTGTGTGTGCATTGTTTTCCAATATGTTGCGCTTAAAGGGGGTGTGCACGGTATATGGTATAATATGTATTTTGCGCGCCATTACCACTTATTCACCACACCGACTACTACCACGCAAAGTGTATAATTCGACGTGTGTGCAAATTTTTGCTTTTCAAATCGCAAAACACTTTTCTGCCTATACAACGTACTATTATACTCAGCGACGCGCTCGCTATCTGTTTATTCAGCGATCGTGTATTTTGTATGAACCATTATCGCTCGTTGACTGTTGCTTATATAGCAAACGTCTGCAGTTTATAATGAAATTACATGTAGTACTTTATATATGTACATATGTACATATGTATGTATGTAAACTTTATTTTTTGTGTTTTTAATTTATTTTGGAGAGTTTCGTGTAAAATCGGTTTGTAGCGTCTTATCGCGGTTATGTCATTTTTTATTATTTGTTAGCCATATTTATATACACTTATCGCTTGCTGTTTGTTGGTTTGCGTAAAGTAAGGTTAGTAATCGCTGATTATGGGTGTATAAATACATATATACATCAGAAGAATTATTTTTAAAGCTTTTTTTTTTAAGTAAAAATATGCACGAAGTGCTAGCAAGCAGCGCAATATGTGTAGCACTATAATGTAGCAGGGTTGCCATGTTATTTTTTAAGAAAAAATTTAAAAAACGTTTTAATAGCAATTCTGTAGGAAAATGAATTTAATTTAGCATAGTTGCTATAGGATTTTTAGGAACAAAAAATGCAAATGCATGTAATCTAACAATTCTATATAAACTAACTTCAGCTAATGATTTTTAATTAAATATATAAAATCAAAAATATATAAATATTTAATAAATTTATAAAAACTCGATAAAATGGTAAAAAAATTATAAAAATCGTTACTTTTAAGAGTTGCTAAACACATTATATTATATAACCGCTAAGCGATACAAATTTTGGAACAAATTTACTTTATTTAGTGAATTTTTATTAATTTTAAAGTGACCAAATTTTAGAAAATTCAGCTAATAAATATATAAAAACTCGATATAAGGATTGAGAAATATTTTAAAACCAAGAAATTTTTCAAAAAAATTGTTCATTTTTAGAGTAAAAATATTATCAAGCCACTAAGCCAATTTTTTTGTTTTTTTTAAGTCAGACTTTGTTTCAAAAATATTTTTATTGACATTTCAAACTGTTTTTACTATCTAAAACAACAACAAACTAACCCCACATTTCGTTAAACACAAGTGTAGAGAATTTTCAGCACCGATGTTAGTTTTAAAAATATTTTGGCTCAATTTTTCTCTTTCGAATAAAAAAATCAACCTAACCTCACAAAATGTTTTAAAGCGTGTTGTTGACTTTTATTCCAACCTTCAGCATATAATATTAGCTTGCCGGTATGCCTTGAATGCATTTCACCAACAAAGCATTCTTTTTACACTCTCCAACTTTGCCTTTCACTTGCTTTTACCACACAAAGCAATACAAATAAACACTCACACCAAAATTAATGTTACAAGTAACTCCTTTATGCCTCGCATTTGTCCTATGCACGAAGAAACATTTGCTCTAACATATGCGGGGCACTTCCAGCAATGCCATTATGGCGACTTTGAGATATTTGAATTACTTATCATACATACATACAAACATGCTTGCATATAAATGAACTTGTTTTTACATACATTTAGATAATCATTTGTGTATGTTCTTGAGTCGCCAGTGTATGTGAGTAACCCCTCAAATTGACTGCGAATGAGGTTTGACCGCTCTTCAACATATCAATCGAAAATAAAGGACTAAACCGCCATTAAACTACAAACATTACAACTTTGCAACTTGGACATTGCAATTATATTTTTTCTGCAAGTATTTTTTTATTTTTTCGAAGTTTGTTTGATATTTATATATACATGCAATTATAATATTATATATATATATATATATATTAGTATATATTTATATGTAAATATATACAAGGTCAAACATGAAAGTATATTAAAATAAGAAATACCACATTATAACATGCAATAAACGCATATATTACATGCAACTACCAACTCCAAGTAAGCTGTTAAGTATGCACCATGGCGTATGAGTAACCAGCCAGCTACCAGCGGCTGCCATATTGCCATGTAGTATGTAATGTAAAGGCGAGCATGCGCAATAATATAATATGCGAAGAAAATTTAGTACAAAATTTAGCACAAAACTTAACTTAGGACACCATGGTGCGTATAACCATATATACTTATGTATGTATATTTTGCAAGCAAGCGCTATTGCGCATAACTGTACCTGAATGGAGCGTTCAATGTTAGTCAAGCATTAATTATGCGCACAGCTACAGACGCGCAAAATATTTTAACAAAATTGCATTGCGTTATTTTTCAACAAATTGAAAAAGTTTTACAAATAATAAAACAACAACAAAAATAAGTGCTAAGCAGTTTGTGGGTGTTGCAATAACAACCACTGTGAGTTCATATATTGCCGAGCGTGTGTGTGTGTGTGTGGAGGGGAAAGTAATTAA
This sequence comes from Zeugodacus cucurbitae, assembly GCF_028554725.1. NCBI lineage: Eukaryota > Metazoa > Arthropoda > Insecta > Diptera > Tephritidae > Zeugodacus > Zeugodacus cucurbitae. The sequence continues at coordinate 26,608,236 of NC_071671.1, forward strand.
ACGATTTTATTGCTATATACTATGTATGTGTGTGTTTTACAACAAAATTAGTGATAACAACAACAAATATTGAGTTCGAGTTATTCGCTGGTTTTAGTGAAGACGTGGCTAACAGCTCGTAAGCGCTCATACCTATCTGTATGTTTGCCTACAATTTATATTTATGTATATGTTTTAGTGAAAACACTCAAAAGTCATCATTAAATACATATCTACTTATAGGCGCTTCCTACATATAAACATATTTTTTCAAGTATTTGCCTGTATGTAGCTAGGTAGTTGAGCTCGAATGGGATACCTACTTATTTAAACGCATATACTTATACGCAAGCATGTAGATATGTATGTATGTATGCATTTCGACTTGGCCCGTCTACGAATTGTGCTCGCATACAACAGCCGTCATACAGGCAACTGTCCACTGCGCAAATCCCTGCAAAAGTATCTACCCCAAAATGCTGGCATTGCGCACAAGCTCAAAATCTCCAACGCCAACACGAACACAACACACAACAGCGGCCATAGCAAATCCATAATCAGCACACCAACAACAACACTAGCATACAAATACAACAAGCACTCACATATACAGATACCTCACCTCAACACACGTACAGACAAACTCAACAGCTTTGCTGCTCTGTCGCTCTGCCGCTGATTTCACCCATTCCAGCACACGCAGGCGTATGAGTGACACGACGACGACAAGCATGACGCGTCGCGACAACTACGAATGCTTACGACGACAAGCAGTTTTTTGTGTCTTCGCTTCGTCAGTAATAATGACGCTGACAGCAGTACACATACACACGTACAGAAGCAGCGGCGTCGACCCCAAATTGACTGTACGTTGACTTCGGCGTTACAGTTGACGCTGACGTTGACGTTGCTTTATAAGCTTGCTGCTGCCATCATTACAGTTGCCTTTGTGTGCGCAGAAATACACAGTTACCGTTATTTGTATGTATGCGTGTGTGTTCAGTCAGTTTGGTGTTCGTTTGTTTTTGTGTGCCATATTTGACAATTTATTGTTGCTATTCATGATAATTTGTTGCTGTTGCCGTTGTTGGCTGTATAACTTTGTTGTTTGTATGCGTGTGTATGTTTGTTGGTGTGCTGACTACCATGTCATTTTGCTCGCTACTTACTTGAGTTTGCAAGGCAGCATAACAAATGATTTTTGTATAACATTTTGGCGTAAAATATATGGGGAAAATGCAGCTTTTTTAGCTAAACTGAAGTTTTATGCAAAAATTAATAATTATTTTCAATTATTCAAGAAAATTAAAACGCTTAAAAAAATTTCAAAATTTTAGAAATATAATGTTTAATCTATTACTGCTATAAAGATGATGATAAGATTAGGCAGATTACAAAAACCAACACCCAGCAGAGGTCGTCATGATAAATGCGGTTATTATGTTTAAGTTGATATGAACATTTGTATTGATATATATATTTGTATATGCATATCTACTTCTTCATGTATCAGCGAATAGGCAATGTAGATTTCTTCTACGAAAATCAATGTTGACGTTATATTTGGGAAACACTGCTCACATACACATACAACATAGTCTATATTAGTTGCTTTGTACTTTTTTCTATTTTTGAGTAAATATACACATAAAAAGTAAAAAAAAAATAATATTAATATTGGATTTTAAAGAATAATTATAAAAAATATAAAAAAAAAATTAAAAATTTTGTTAAAAAAAAATATTTAATTCTTTAAATCTTGAAAACGTTTTTTTTAATTAATAAAAACTACCGTGGCGTTTATTGAAATACTAACATATAATTAATTTTTTATACCGTAATTTATTGCGAATAAACTTCATTTGTTAAATTTACAACAATTCCACATTTCTTATCTTATATAAAAAATCATTACACTAGAAGATTTCCTAGATATTTTGAGCCTTTGTAAAAAGCCAGCTAATAAAAAATATTTTTATTTTTTCGAGAAACTTCAAGACACATTTTAAATGTATTTTAATCTGCCTACTGATTAATACCATCACGATGACATATCTTTTGAAGTTATCTGTATTATTTTGTGCACTTGATGAAAACCTTACAACCGGATATAAATAAATGCTGTGATATTCGCATGCAAATTGTTTGTGTATTCCTTGCAAAAATTCATTAATTATTTTAAATGTGTGTAATCGATAGTTCATTGACTATATATTTCAATTTACCTGGACACTCATACTGCACTGCATTCCAGCGGTATTTACACAAATCTGAAGCGTATAGTACATATATATGTATATGCATTTACTTGCAAATTTATATAAAGGACTCCCTGTAGGAAATATTTTAACGGTATATTTATCTGCTGAATATTAAAAATAAAAGGCTAAAAATCCAACCTAACCTAACTTAATAAAAGGTTGGAAATATTTATGAAACTTTTAAAATAAAATATAATGGAAAATAAAAATATATTAAATAAAATTAAAAATAAACAGAATATAAAAAAATAGTAAACTGAAACGAACGAATAAAAATAAACTATTAAAACAAAAGTAAATATAAATTATTAAATTAAAATTAAATAAAAAATAAAAATAAATTTTAAAATTAAATAAAACTACTAAAATAAAAAATAAGAAATTTTAATTAATTAATAACAGAATATAAAAAAAATTAAATTTAAAATATAATAGAATTTTTTAAAAACAAAACAATATTAAAATTAAATTAAAAATAAAACTTAATCATAACAGAATAGAAAAATTAAATAAAATCAAAAATAAAAAAATACTATTACAGTCAAGTAAAATTAAAAATTAAAATATGTTATTGGTTATTACTCCATCTGATATCGCAAAGGACCAAAAATCGGTCTATATCAAAAATAAAAAAAATATTAAAATACAATTTAATCAAAAATAATAAAATATAATTAAATTAAATTAAAAAAAAATTAATGATTTTTCAATTCAAAAATAAATAAAATTACAAAAAATCATAAATAAATATTTCTGTTTTGAAATCATTAATTTTGTAATTCCCCATTTTAATATGCAAAATTAATTAATATTTGATCAGCTAAACTCACTGAGCTCTCACTCTTACATATTAATGTATATATGTATTACAAGTTAGTATAGATTCGCATATGAATAGGCGTTTGTTTATTAATACCGCACACACCATTATAGCTTTAGCAAAGCATCTTTTGTGATTACAATAGCACAATGAATTAAATGCATTAAATTATTTATAAGGTTAAATAATTGTGTTTGTATGAAGGCACAACTATACATACATATATATTTATAAATATATAGAATATGCATACAATGCACAGATTGATGGATTATTTGATTGCATATAATATCTGTACATGCATATATATATAATTAAATATATAGCTTTGTATTATAAGTAATATGTATATAAGTAAAAAGGAAATATGTGCAACATTTATACATAACCTTTTAAGCATTCCGTTATACATAGTTATATACATGTGTTTATTATGCAATTAAATGCATGCAGTAAAATACAGGTGTATATATTTATATTTATATATGTTGAAATATATGTGTGTGTATATAAAAAGTATTTTTGGGCAGCTAATTAGGTAGCTACGCAAACTTTGATGAGCAGGAGCATATATGTATGTTTATAAGCCAACATATACTCCTATATACATATGTATAAGATAGATTACTTAAGTACAGTACATCTACAGTTAACTACTTGCTTATATACATTTATAGAAAAGTCATGAGAAAGCAAACTTCTTATAACTACTTATACTTACACTACTCATACATACATACATACATATTTCCACACATAACTAAATAATTACATTCTGCTCTTTTCTTACAGTTGAAATTGCCGATTTGCCGATTAGCTGTGCATAATATACATTTCTACTAAGTGTTTTCTGAATTTCAACAAATCCCAACAAATATTCAAAATATGGCCGGTGAACGTCCAAAGCGTCCTCTGTCAGCTTATATGCTGTGGCTCAATGAGAATCGTGAGCAGATCAAGAAAGACAATCCCGGCAGCAAAGTCACAGATATCGCCAAACGTGGTGGTGAATTATGGCGTGGCATGAAAGACAAATCTGTAAGTTGAAATTTTAAATAACAAAAACAATAATTGTTTTTTTTTTTTTAATATAAAAAGCCCCCAGCGGGTTAGGGGGCGGTAGAATTTACCCGCGGTAAGGTATGCCTGTCGTAAGAGGCGACTAAAATCCAACCAACAATCTGTTGGTGTGTTGAAGAACACAGCACACCAATAGATTGGCACAACAGGTGTAGCAATAGCACAGGTAGCCAACTGTGGGTCAACTACAACCTAACACAATGCATATATGTACATGGAAAGAGTGGGCCTGAGTATTACATTTACCTTGGACATGCCTGTGTGTCAAAATGGTTGCTGTGCAGCAACTTTTGACCCCATGTCCAATATCAGTAGACTCTTCAACTCACATTTCCGTGTCGTGTGCAAAATAGCAGAAACAACGCAGTCGAGAATAAAGATTGATGATTGAGAGTTCGAAGAAATGAAGTCGATTTGAGTTAGGATGGGAAAAAATTCAACTAATGTAACAGACGAAATTAATATAGGGCAGTAGGGACCTAGTTTCGCTGAGAACATATAGTATGGAATAGCATCACTCAGAATAAAATCGATGGAATGTCAGTTGGGTCATCTGATTAAACATGTTCGAAAGATTTGAAAAAAATATCTGGTATTCGGTTTGTTTTTAGTGCATCAACACTTAAAAGATTAAAACAGAATTTTGAATATAATAGAGCTGTCAGAGGACTGAAAGAGCGTACAGGTGGGCAGACGCGGAATCGCGGCCCAAACCTAGAGAGTACAGGCAGGCAGACGCGAAAACGCGGGCCAAGCCTAGAGAACACAGGCAGGCAGACGCGGAAACGCTGGCCAAGCCTAGAGAGTACAAGCAGGCAGACGCAAAGCGGGCCAGGCCTCAACAAACACACTTACATATGAATATATGAAGTACAGGAGCATATGAATATTGAAAAATATTGCATATATTTGAAGTAGAATACACCGAGGTACCATGTGCACGGTGTGAGAACATTTTTTGTGAGTAACAGAACTAACTTGCTATGCGAAATAGGAGTCACAAAAAAGCGTAAAGCTTTTCGTCAAAAAAGCTATATTAACATATAACAAGACAAATGTAAAATCAAAAAAAAAAATCGAAAAAAGAATAAAAAAATTAAAAAAAAAATAAAAAAATATATGAAAAAAAATAACTAAAAAAAACATAAAAAAAAAACAAAATAATGTGACAGACGATCGAAAAAAAAGGAATTCCAAATATTGGGCGCACAGAATAAACAACAACATATTCTGCAGCGTTCAATACAAAAAAAAAATCTCGCGAGATGTCACAACAAAAGGGTTCGGTGTAATGGTGTCAAGTTTATAACATAGCTTGTTTATCATTACATAACATCTATGAACCCGACAAAACAAACACAAAATAAAATTGTTATTATTTTTTTAAATATACTGTTAACTACACTCCCCACACACAATTTTAATGCATTTTTCTTTTCATTTCGCTCCTCTCAACAGGAATGGGAACAGAAAGCCATGAAAATGAAGGAGGAGTACAACAAGGCCGTCAAGGAGTACGAGGCCAATGGTGGCACAGACACCGGTGCTGCCAAGAAGCGGAAAGGCAAACCCGCCGCGAAGCCCATCAAGAAGACAAAGAAGAAAGATACATCCGATGAGGATGAAGAGGAGGAGAGTGACTAAACGCTGGCGCGTGTGCGTTACGCTGGACGTGTAGCGGATTGACGAAAACTTAAACAATAAGTTTTAAAATATTTTATTAAAGTAATTTTAAGTGGCATATAGAAAGAATGTATGTATATACATATGTTTACGGTTGACGCGGATGTGTAACTTTATTTATACATACAGACAAAATATATGCACTCAACAAAACAAAAAACAAGAAAAAAAAATACAAAAAAAAAACAAAAACAAAAAATACAAAATACAAAATACAATTATTACTTAAAATAAAATAGCCGTAAAATGAATACAAATACATAATATAAAATTTCCAGTTTTTAAAAACGTTACACAAACAACAACCGCATAAGTGGGAAAACAAATAGAAAAAGAAAAACAGAAACAGAAACAGAAGAAAAAATATTTTTCAAAATGTATTCCTTCCAACTTTGATTTAATTTTTCCTATGGACATTTTAGAGTTTCCTTTAAATGATTTCCTATATATTTTTTAGTATGGTATACTTTAATTTTATATTGTAAAATATAAATTAATTATACATATATTGGATATTCATGCGATTTTTCTTGCATGTACATATACATACATATATTTATATGTAGTGAAAACTTGACATGTTTATATTTATATTTTAAAAATATAAATTCTCTTTAACTACTGCTATATTATATACTACAATGTTCGCTGTTTTCTGACTAAATATTTTTTTTTAACTAGTTAATATTTAAAAGCAATTCTCTCCTTTCATTTTTTTCACCACATTTTACTGTAAGTTTGTTTTAGTTATGTTTTGTAAATTTACTTGATGTAATGCGAAACTTACAAAAACCAGTAATAAACAAAATAAAATAAACAAAATATATTAAAAAAAAAAGAAAAACTAAAAACATTTAACTTATTGTGTATTTTCATATAAGCATGTAAAAATGAAAATTTTCAGGCAAGCATGGATACAAAAAACAACAAAAATTAGTGTATTGTATATGCAAAACGAAATGCAGCAAAAAAATAAGTTATACAGAGATACATGAATACACATATGTATATGCATACAAAATTACCTACAAAATGGACTAATTAAGGTGTAGACAAGTTTTTAGAAAAAGCAAACACATTTTCATATTTGTCTTTTTGCAAATTTTGTTGCAAACAATTCATATAATGAATGTACGTGTATATTGAGCGCAACACAACAACATTATAAGCATATTTTTAAATTGAAAAATTTCATATTTAAACAAATATTTATATGTAAGCAAATATTTAAATAAAAACATTGAACAAATGAAAAAGGAGTAAAAATGATAGTTCATGAACTTACTATATTAAACAAATATATATATGTAAATGTAGATTTGAGCCAGACATTAAAAAAAAAACAAAGAAATTTGAAAAAATTTAAATAAATATTGAAATGTATTAATTCACAAGAAATATAAATCTTTTTCAATATTAGCGCCTGTAAAATATGGTGTAGATAGTGTGCTGTATTACAAGACACCATACAATTTACTGATTTATTTGCTTTTAGCTAATTGTCACAGACTTCATCATAACCTAACCTAACATCCTATTAAAATAACAACGCCGCAATGTGATGAAATACAAATTCAATTATATATTTGTTTATTAAAAAACAGCAATAAAAGCTAATATCAAAAATTTATCGGAAAATTTCGGGATATAGAAATCTTTACGAAAATCTCGTCATTAGTTGAATAACTTAACTTTTAAACTTTTTCAAATTAAACAACATTTTTATGAAAACACATAATTTGTATAACGAATCAAGGATCAACACTATCTCAGAGATTTTCATGATATAACATCTTTACGAAAAACTCGTCATCAATTGAATCCTACAAACTCTATAGCAAATTATGTTTTCAAATTGTTACAGTAAAAAAATATGGATTCCAAATTATTGGTCAACATTGATGATTTCTGCATTGTCTTGCAGATACGCGTCGCGCTCTTCCGCGCACTTCACACTGCCAACAATCCAAGCTTGCTGTTCTTTATTGCTTAGCATGTAGAAGTCTTCGCAGAATGCTTGCGCATTGTCAGCTGATAAGCATATTAATAGTCCACCAGAAGTTTCCACTGCCTTACCGCTTTTTAGCTTACGATCTTGGCCGAGTATTTCACCAATAGTAACTACATTAGTAATAATCGGCAATTTATTTAATGCGAATGCTAATTTATCTTTCTGAAAACGTGCGAGATTCTTTGCATGGCCGAGTAGACCAAATCCAGTCACATCGGTGGCAGCATGTGCTTTATATTTGTGCATTAGTTGAGCGGCAATCTTGTTGAGGTATATCATTGACTTAACGGCGATGTTGAAAGTTCTTCTAATGTCATCATCACTCAGACGTGCAGCTATTTTCATGTATTTCTCATTTTTTTCCTCCATCCAAAGGTATGTGTTGGTGGCCAATTGTGTACCCAGCGGTTTAGTTAATATAATCACATCACCGGCTTTAGCATTTGAGGGCATAATAATTTCTGGTGCAGTACAAAGTGAACTAGCTATACCACCTATTATGCACCAAGGATTATACGAGATACTCTGAACATGTACACGTATTCCGGCCACCTTTGCTGACTCGTGAAATCCCTCAACTATCTGTGGTATGATAACATCTCGTTCCAGTTCGGAAAACTCCGTGGAAACGCTAACAAGCATATTCAGTTTGTCAAATGTTGTAACACCCACCGCATATATGTCGCTCACCACGTTGGCCAAAGCAATTTTACCCATGATTTTGGGATCATTAACTAATGGATAGAAATAGTCAACAGTTTGTACGAGATAATAGTTTTTGTGCCGTGCCAAAGGTATGACAGCACAATCCATTCCAGAACCAATAAATCCATCTTTGTCTTTTTTGTTTTCATCATGCGCAACTTTATGTAAAATGTCTGTTTCCTGGAGGTACTTGTTGAGTGCCTCTTCAGGCAGCTTACAACCTCATCCTCTTAAAGTCGAAAAATTGGTCAGACGAAAGTCTTTAGAAAGTCCGTGATCAGTAGGATTAAACATAATAGCGTGCTTGGCTATTAATTTTTATTTTTTTTTTGCTGGTGAATGGAAATTAAAATTTAACTTAAAATGTAAGGTTAAAACTGTTTGCTTATTTTATTATTAGCTTATCGCTTGCACAAATTATTTACAAAAAGATTTTTAAAATCTATTGTGAGCAGTGTTGTTTGCATTCTCAATGATATTAGGCATGTTCGTAATAGACTATCTAGCAATTAAGCGACAGCAACTTCAAAGGTTATTTTCGAAGAAATATAAATATTCTCACAGAAAGAAATATATAAAAATATCTGATAAAAGAATTATTACTGAGTAGAGTAAGCTTCCACTGGCTAAATGTCTCTTGATGAATTTATAAAAGGGGTGAAACTGTTTCCAACCCTTCCGCTTCACAGCGTGTGGATGCTATCCTCAACAGTCGTTACATATATAAGTGCTTTTTGGTCCACCCTTTAAAATTAATTCAGCTAGTTGAAAGATGCTAGTTTCTATAAGCATTCATGAACTTATATTTTCGAAATTCTAAGAAATAAAAAAGGCTATTCTGTTAATTAAAATCTATTGGAAGCGTTGCAAATTAAATCAATTGTACTTTAATTTAGATGAAATACAATTACAATCAATGCTTGTAAATACAACTCTGGCTGAATAACTCGCTTTGCGAATTCGTTACTTTCCAATTCGTTATTTTTTATTGTGCATTTTCTCTGCTTCTGCTGAGGTAAGCCTCGTTTACAAGTACAGTTGTTGAGCAAATTCATTACGAATTTGAAGTGAAGTGAAACGGTGAGTTCTGTTTTGTGGCTTGTCTTTTGATTGTGAAATTTATTTTAAAAAGTTTTGATTAAAAGTACTGTGTTCTCAATATTTTCAAGGTAAGTTAATATAGCTTAATATTTTGAAGAAAGTGCAACAAATTATTGGTACAATACAAATGTAAAATAATTAATAATTTCAACAATGCTACAAGCAAACCTGTTAGCGTTGCGAATTCGTCATAGCATTTAGGCATACATGCATATTGGCGCCAAATTTATTATTGATGCCTTCATCTTGTATGTGATTTTAATTGCTGAGATCATTTTGTTTATAGGAAAAAAATGTGTTTTTCGCATTGGAATTTTGTTGAAAAGTTGAGAAACTAGATATAAAGTCATTATATCATAGAACAGTGCTAAATGAAAGTTTTTTTGCACCCATCTGTACTGTTGTATGCAAAATTTCGATTGTGGCCACATCGTTTGCTGGTAGCAACTCAGTGGCTTTAAATACGACAGTCAAACAAGCTATTCTCGAAATAGAATTATAAAGTCTGACTTAACGGCTTCGTTAGCGCAAAAACTCTAGGTAATGATATGAATGAACTCGAGTATCATAAACTATTCAGTAAACCAAAAATTATCTTAAACAAAAAATGCAATAGCTTAAAATTTAAAAATATTAGAACTCTAAATCAAACGTATTCAAAAGGAGTATATTTCACTTCATACCACATTTAACGCATTAAATTTTGCTATAGATAATTTCCTATAACAAACCGACATTAAATTGTTTATCCTCCAATTTATTGTTTTCTCCATTTTCCACTCATGTTCATCACAATGCATACCTGTGCTTCTGCAAAATTGCCGCCATTGCGTAAAGTCATTTGTTTTCATCTTTTGTATATCCTATTTTTCTGATTCGGCTTCACTCTACTCGTTGTGTTGTTATTGTCACCCCATATGTTACTGCTTTCTCATATTTGCCTATCAGAGTATATGCATATGCGTGTAATTCGCTACCTATAATGTACCGGCAGAGGTAAAGTAACGAGTAAACAGGCAATAAAACAGTTCAGTGGCAGTGCAGTCAGCAGCGCTGTTGACGCAACTTCAACTGCAAGGCAAAATCGACATTGTCAGCATATGCCATAGTACAGTTGAAATTAAGGATTGCAAAGGAAAGGTTTATTAAATTCTAACTTCGTCTGGTGAGAAATTAAAAAAAAATTATAAAGTATATTTTATCTATATATTACCTGGAGTTATGCAATTGTTTTATAGTGCATTAATTATTAAAGAAAAATCATTTAGTGTTAGCGTGCATTTAAAAAGATAATTCAGCAACATTTGCGTGTGTCTCACGAAAGTGTTTGAAGCCTAAAATTATTTGAAAACGCGCGCTATTTATATGTTTAGCTTTACTTGAAGCATCTATATTAAATTGTATATCAAATAAAAATCGACGTTTCCACGCTTGGTGCGTTTCGGAAGAAAGTTTATATGAATGCTGCTGTATATAGTGTACCCTCAGAATTATTTGTGTTTCAGCTGCTACATTATAATTTCTTAACTACTTTATTTAATATATAAATTATGAATATATCATATAATTAATTAATATATTTTTATTTCCAGACACAATCTGAAAAATTGAGTTTTAATTCATACATCACCTACTAAAGACAAAAAAAAAACAGTAAATATGTCTGATAAACCAAAGCGTCCTCTATCCGCATACATGATCTGGCTCAACAGCGCACGCGATCAAATTAAGCGCGAAAATCCCGGCATTAAAGTGACTGAAGTCGCGAAAAAGGGTGGAGAATTATGGCGTGCAATGAAGGACAAATCGGTGAGTTGTGAAAAAATTTCGTAATTGTAAGAAATTGAAATTTAATTTTTATTAATTGTATTTTCTGACTCTGATAGGAATGGGAAGCAAAAGCGGCTCAGGCTAAGGAGAATTACGAAGATGCCGTAAGAGAATTCGAAGCGAATGGAGGTAGCACAGCAAATGGCACCACCAAGAAGCGTGGTAAGGCGGCGAAAAAGCCCGCCAAAAAGAGCAAGAAGCAAGAGTCTGAAGATGAAGATGATGAGGAGGATGAAGAAAGCGATTAATTTTAGTTGAAATACTGAATTAATTATAGCAAACACATACTTTCAATATACACTAAAAGGACCAGCTTGCCCATCTGTAACCATCTTTACATATTTTCGCACAACACATTTATATTCATATGGTATATGTCGTAAAATAGTTCATTTTTTTAAAACAAAATTTCAAGAACATCAAAAAACAGTAAAAAGAAAAATACATTTATGATATGAAAAGTCTTTAGTTGTAGAAAAAGTAATATGCAAAGTAACGTAAAGAAATTGCATTTAATTTAATATTATATACTTAAATAAAAAAAAAAACTTGTAAATTGAATGAAAATGCATAGTTACATTAATATAAGTGATTGTCGAAGTCGTGAAAAAAAGAATAAAATGTACTATTATATATGTGACTGAATTTACATATACTTAACATATTACATAAGAGGTTGTATTAATGCGAATTAGGGTGCTTCACTGAGTCAAGGGCTATTTGTGCGTATAGCTAGTTATGACACCATTTTGTTGGAATGGTGCATGACTATTAAATTCCAGGTTTGCAAGGATTTCAATGATGTAGATGTCAAAATATACAATAGGTTAGTATTGTTGCAACTAATTAGAAATTGCGCACCCAAAGTCAAGTTGTAAATTGATTCGCCATGTTTGACTGCGAATCGAGCTAGTAAATATAGTAAAGAAAAGTGAAATCATATCAAACTCGGATCATATAATTTAGGCGAAGAAAATATTTGTTGCTATCTTACTAATAATAAGTTAAAAGCAATGTGAGACTAGAAGACACCGCAGAATTGGTTACAACATCTTGAGAACATGTTTGACAATAATATAGAGGCAACTGAACGAGTAAGCTCAAACGTTTATATCCAAAACAAGATCGGTACGAAAGTCACTATCTTAAATGCGTGAAACTTTGTTTATATTTCAAAAAAGATAAAGCTGCAATTGTATATAGAATCGATTGTCGTAGTAAAGTTGCTATTTGCGCTCTAACATCAATCACTTGGTTTATTTTCAATATTAAATATGAAAGTAACAAAACACAATATTTGATTTATAAATACGTTTCCAGCCTCTTTATAAAGCAATGTACTTTAATTAATTAATGTTTTCGTGGATAATACCTTTAAAATCGTATTTCGCGTATTCTGTTAAGTCACAATTGTTGTATAGATCCGCACTTTTATTAAATAATAAACAAGTTAACATAGACAACGTACTGCATATTTTTTCTAACTAGTTTCATTTCTTCTTTCATGTTTAACATATTTAACAATAATATGGCATTAGAGTAGAAATTATTGTAATGAAATTTTATAAATAGAAATAGACGCATATAAATACTAGTAAAATTAAAGGTCAGCGTTTGTATGCATGCAATTCTTAAAATTTAAATAAAGTAAGAATATCAGAAATAAATCACATAAAATAATTTTTTCCACTATTCTTATTAGAAATTGACGCTATTTTTTTTTATGTATATGTATAAATGTATAGGCAAATATCGAAATAAACATAAATATTTAGCTCAGCAAAGCAGCTGCTTTTCAAATATGTTATGTAGTGGTATTTTCCGCTCAAGTTATGCTTTCTTTATAGTTTTTCAATATTTTTATTTTACTTCGATACAGGCTCATATTAACAATTATTTTATATTGAAATAATTTAGGCTAAATCAAATCAAATGTTCGTAGGTTTACAAGTTTAAATTCAAATACACACTTTCTATATTGCTACAAATATAAAAATAAAACCAAAAAAAAAAAAAAAAACATTGTGTTAATATAGAAATTAGCATTAGCGCATACTTACACTATCACCCCCAACCAATAACATTTTCACGTAACTCTTAAACCCCAAAAAATTTCAACGACTTGCAAAATTTCAATAAAATGCGTCGTTTAGCGCGCACTAATGCTCTCCTCGGTTGTATGCGTGTTATGTACTTAATATAAAATTCAATTACGATTTAGCCAGAAGACAGCCTTCAATACGAAATACGCTAATCCCAAACAATACACGATTTTTTCGCGTTGCAGACGCTGTTCGTTACTGATTTCAATGTTCAATACGCGACGATTTAGTTTGGCTAATTGCCGACGTAAATAGAGGATCTCTTCATGTGGTGTCAGCTCGCCCATAGGTGTACCTTCGCGATGGCTGACAATTGATGTGTCATTGTTGTTGTATACCAATTGCTGCGAACGTTTGCTGGCACCACCTGTAGTCAACTGGAACGAGACAAAAATAAAAATGATATAAATGAATCTTACTAAAAACTTGGTCAGCGTACCAGCAAATCTTTTAAAGGGACTGTTTTCAAAGCATTTAACATTTCACAGTTTGTTTACTGTTTGGCAAATCGATAAAATGTCTTCTTAGCAAAATATATTGAATAATTCTTTTAATAATGTCTTTAATTTTCACAATGAATTTGTTTGAAATTTTGTGTTGAGCAATCTTGTGGTTCTATACACTCAACAAGTATTTTTTTTTCAGTCAAAAATAGTTTTTTTTTAGTACTAAAAATTGTTAAATGTTTAATTAATTATTAAATAATAAATGTTTCAAAGTTAAACCGCACATTTGTATAAATTTATTTATATAATGTGTCACAGTGTTGTTGTGATTACATTACTTGACAATTTATTGTTTACTTTTATGTCAAACTTACTTGTGAGTCAGATTCCACAGAATTGGAGTCAGTGGGATGAAAACCGACTTGTGCATGGCCTATACCGTTAGCGCGCACATAAGGAGGTGGACGTGTATCATCGTCATCATCGTAATCGCCATCTTCAAAGTCAGCACCATCATCATATCGATGTGGTGAACTCTCCTCCGAAGCAGATGGGAAATGGTGTTCATTCAGTGTGATAACACGAGGTGGTGTCTGTACACGTACCATGCTCACCGTTGGGTTCTTTGGTAGAATTGAGTTTTCCAGTTGTATTTCTCGTGGTGCTGAGCGTGTCTCGAGATGTTGATTATGACCTAATACCACTATACGATCTGGTACGTTCATGTCAATTTTATCGTGATAATTCCACGAATTAATTAAACCATTTTGATTGGATAAAAGTAAATCTTCGTCAGAGAATTCTCCTGTTGCTTTAATGCGCTTAGGAACACGCATTTTGTCATTTATTTCATGTGCAAATTTTGCTTCATTATAAATAACGGGTGATTTTTTTGAGGTTAGGATTTTCATGCATTAGTATAGGGTGATTTTTTTGAGGTTAGGATTTTCATGCATTAGTATTTGACAGATCACGTGGGATTTCAGACATGGTGTCAAAGAGAAAGATGCTCAGTATGCTTTGACATTTCATCATGAATAGACTTACTAACGAGCAACGCTTGCAAATCATTGAATTTTATTACCAAAATCAGTGTTCGGTTCGAAATGTGAAATCCGCTTTTTTATCGACAAATTTTGTTCAGCGATGAGGCTCATTTCTGGTTGAATGGCTACGTAAATAAGCAAAATTTCCGCATTTGGGGTGAAGAGCAACCAGAAGCCGTTCAAGAACTGCCCATGCATCCCGAAAAATGCACTGTTTGGTGTGGTTTGTACGCTGGTGGAATCATTGGACCGTATTTTTTCAAAGATGCTGTTGGACGCAACGTTACGGTGAATGGCGATCGCTATCGTTCGATGCTAACAAACTTTTTGTTGCCAAAAATGGAAGAACTGAACTTGGTTGACATGTGGTTTCAACAAGATGGCGCTACATGCCACACAGCTCGCGATTCTATGGCCATTTTGAGGGAAAACTTCGGAGAACAATTCATCTCAAGAAATGGACCCGTAAGTTGGCCACCAAGATCATGCGATTTAACGCCTTTAGACTATTTTTTGTGGGGCTACGTCAAGTCTAAAGTCTACAGAAATAAGCCAGCAACTATTCCAGCTTTGGAAGACAACATTTCCGAAGAAATTCGGGCTATTCCGGCCGAAATGCTCGAAAAAGTTGCCCAAAATTGGACTTTCCGAATGGACCACCTAAGACGCAGCCGCGGTCAACATTTAAATGAAATTATCTTCAAAAAGTAAATGTCATGAACCAATCTAACGTTTCAAATAAAGAACCGATGAGATTTTGCAAATTTTATGCGTTTTTTTTTTTTTTAAAAGTTATCAAGCTCTTAAAAAATCACCCTTTATTTGACAGATCACGTGGGATTTCAGACATGGTGTCAAAGAGAAAGATGCTCAGTATGCTTTGACATTTCATCATGAATAGACTTACTAACGAGCAACGCTTGCAAATCATTGAATTTTATTACCAAAATCAGTGTTCGGTTCGAAATGTGTTTCGCGCTTTACGTCCGATTTATGGTCTACATAATCGACCAAGTGAGCAAACAATTAATGCGATTGTGACCAAGTTTCGCACTCAGTTTACTTTATTGGACATTAAACCAACCACACGAATGCGTACAGTGTGTACAGAAGAGAATATTGCGTCTGTTTCTGAGAGTGTGGCTGAAGACCGTGAAATGTCGATTCGTCGCCGTTCGCAGCAATTGGGTTTGTGTTATTCGACCACATGGAAGATTTTACGCAAAGATCTTGGTGTAAAACCGTATAAATTTATGTCTGATAAACCAAAGCGTCCTCTATCCGCATACATGATCTGGCTCAACAGCGCACGCGATCAAATTAAGCGCGAAAATCCCGGCATTAAAGTGACTGAAGTCGCGAAAAAGGGTGGAGAATTATGGCGTGCAATGAAGGACAAATCGGTGAGTTGTGAAAAAATTTCGTAATTGTAAGAAATTGAAATTTAATTTTTATTAATTGTATTTTCTGACTCTGATAGGAATGGGAAGCAAAAGCGGCTCAGGCTAAGGAGAATTACGAAGATGCCGTAAGAGAATTCGAAGCGAATGGAGGTAGCACAGCAAATGGCACCACCAAGAAGCGTGGTAAGGCGGCGAAAAAGCCCGCCAAAAAGAGCAAGAAGCAAGAGTCTGAAGATGAAGATGATGAGGAGGATGAAGAAAGCGATTAATTTTAGTTGAAATACTGAATTAATTATAGCAAACACATACTTTCAATATACACTAAAAGGACCAGCTTGCCCATCTGTAACCATCTTTACATATTTTCGCACAACACATTTATATTCATATGGTATATGTCGTAAAATAGTTCATTTTTTTAAAACAAAATTTCAAGAACATCAAAAAACAGTAAAAAGAAAAATACATTTATGATATGAAAAGTCTTTAGTTGTAGAAAAAGTAATATGCAAAGTAACGTAAAGAAATTGCATTTAATTTAATATTATATACTTAAATAAAAAAAAAAACTTGTAAATTGAATGAAAATGCATAGTTACATTAATATAAGTGATTGTCGAAGTCGTGAAAAAAAGAATAAAATGTACTATTATATATGTGACTGAATTTACATATACTTAACATATTACATAAGAGGTTGTATTAATGCGAATTAGGGTGCTTCACTGAGTCAAGGGCTATTTGTGCGTATAGCTAGTTATGACACCATTTTGTTGGAATGGTGCATGACTATTAAATTCCAGGTTTGCAAGGATTTCAATGATGTAGATGTCAAAATATACAATAGGTTAGTATTGTTGCAACTAATTAGAAATTGCGCACCCAAAGTCAAGTTGTAAATTGATTCGCCATGTTTGACTGCGAATCGAGCTAGTAAATATAGTAAAGAAAAGTGAAATCATATCAAACTCGGATCATATAATTTAGGCGAAGAAAATATTTGTTGCTATCTTACTAATAATAAGTTAAAAGCAATGTGAGACTAGAAGACACCGCAGAATTGGTTACAACATCTTGAGAACATGTTTGACAATAATATAGAGGCAACTGAACGAGTAAGCTCAAACGTTTATATCCAAAACAAGATCGGTACGAAAGTCACTATCTTAAATGCGTGAAACTTTGTTTATATTTCAAAAAAGATAAAGCTGCAATTGTATATAGAATCGATTGTCGTAGTAAAGTTGCTATTTGCGCTCTAACATCAATCACTTGGTTTATTTTCAATATTAAATATGAAAGTAACAAAACACAATATTTGATTTATAAATACGTTTCCAGCCTCTTTATAAAGCAATGTACTTTAATTAATTAATGTTTTCGTGGATAATACCTTTAAAATCGTATTTCGCGTATTCTGTTAAGTCACAATTGTTGTATAGATCCGCACTTTTATTAAATAATAAACAAGTTAACATAGACAACGTACTGCATATTTTTTCTAACTAGTTTCATTTCTTCTTTCATGTTTAACATATTTAACAATAATATGGCATTAGAGTAGAAATTATTGTAATGAAATTTTATAAATAGAAATAGACGCATATAAATACTAGTAAAATTAAAGGTCAGCGTTTGTATGCATGCAATTCTTAAAATTTAAATAAAGTAAGAATATCAGAAATAAATCACATAAAATAATTTTTTCCACTATTCTTATTAGAAATTGACGCTATTTTTTTTTATGTATATGTATAAATGTATAGGCAAATATCGAAATAAACATAAATATTTAGCTCAGCAAAGCAGCTGCTTTTCAAATATGTTATGTAGTGGTATTTTCCGCTCAAGTTATGCTTTCTTTATAGTTTTTCAATATTTTTATTTTACTTCGATACAGGCTCATATTAACAATTATTTTATATTGAAATAATTTAGGCTAAATCAAATCAAATGTTCGTAGGTTTACAAGTTTAAATTCAAATACACACTTTCTATATTGCTACAAATATAAAAATAAAACCAAAAAAAAAAAAAAAAACATTGTGTTAATATAGAAATTAGCATTAGCGCATACTTACACTATCACCCCCAACCAATACCATTTTCACGTAACTCTTAAACCCCAAAAAATTTCAACGACTTGCAAAATTTCAATAAAATGCGTCGTTTAGCGCGCACTAATGCTCTCCTCGGTTGTATGCGTGTTATGTACTTAATATAAAATTCAATTACGATTTAGCCAGAAGACAGCCTTCAATACGAAATACGCTAATCCCAAACAATACACGATTTTTTCGCGTTGCAGACGCTGTTCGTTACTGATTTCAATGTTCAATACGCGACGATTTAGTTTGGCTAATTGCCGACGTAAATAGAGGATCTCTTCATGTGGTGTCAGCTCGCCCATAGGTGTACCTTCGCGATGGCTGACAATTGATGTGTCATTGTTGTTGTATACCAATTGCTGCGAACGTTTGCTGGCACCACCTGTAGTCAACTGGAACGAGACAAAAATAAAAATGATATAAATGAATCTTACTAAAAACTTGGTCAGCGTACCAGCAAATCTTTTAAAGGGACTGTTTTCAAAGCATTTAACATTTCACAGTTTGTTTACTGTTTGGCAAATCGATAAAATGTCTTCTTAGCAAAATATATTGAATAATTCTTTTAATAATGTCTTTAATTTTCACAATGAATTTGTTTGAAATTTTGTGTTGAGCAATCTTGTGGTTCTATACACTCAACAAGTATTTTTTTTTCAGTCAAAAATAGTTTTTTTTTAGTACTAAAAATTGTTAAATGTTTAATTAATTATTAAATAATAAATGTTTCAAAGTTAAACCGCACATTTGTATAAATTTATTTATATAATGTGTCACAGTGTTGTTGTGATTACATTACTTGACAATTTATTGTTTACTTTTATGTCAAACTTACTTGTGAGTCAGATTCCACAGAATTGGAGTCAGTGGGATGAAAACCGACTTGTGCATGGCCTATACCGTTAGCGCGCACATAAGGAGGTGGACGTGTATCATCGTCATCATCGTAATCGCCATCTTCAAAGTCAGCACCATCATCATATCGATGTGGTGAACTCTCCTCCGAAGCAGATGGGAAATGGTGTTCATTCAGTGTGATAACACGAGGTGGTGTCTGTACACGTACCATGCTCACCGTTGGGTTCTTTGGTAGAATTGAGTTTTCCAGTTGTATTTCTCGTGGTGCTGAGCGTGTCTCGAGATGTTGATTATGACCTAATACCACTATACGATCTGGTACGTTCATGTCAATTTTATCGTGATAATTCCACGAATTAATTAAACCATTTTGATTGGATAAAAGTAAATCTTCGTCAGAGAATTCTCCTGTTGCTTTAATGCGCTTAGGAACACGCATTTTGTCATTTATTTCATGTGCAAATTTTGCTTCATTATAAATATCTTCATCCAGACCATTGAACATACGGGTTGGAGATTGTGGTGTAGCCATTCTATATAACGAGTCAACTATTTGGTTGCTTTTCTTGGCAGGCTTTTTTTGGGTAAAATTCCTGCCTGACGTCCGAAGTTGTGTTGGTGACTGTGTTGTGGTTTTCCAAGATTATGTCACAATAAGCGGTCGTCGACACTTCACACTATTTATGACTATGTTCCGTTGGATTTTTTTTTTGCAGCGGTATTACCGAATTTTACAGCAGCACAGACGGCAGACAGGAAATAAAGCCAAATGGAATGTTTGAAAAAACAAAGAAAATTTTTAGTTTGACGGACAAAGGAAAAATTTTTATATAAACTACTGAAACAAATAATGTTCTTTTAGGTTTTCAAATGTATATTTTCTTGCTTACTATAAAATTCCGGTGGAACAAGAAATATAGGGAAAACAATTCAATAATTTTCCAAATTTTCCTCTACTCCTTTTTTTGTTCTGTATTGCAATTGCGAGTATATTTTCTAAACTTACGAAATGCACCTATCTGACAGCACCAATAAGTTGCCAGATATTTAAAAATACGTTTTTATATCACCTTTATATTTGATTTATTGTAATTAACTGAAAAATATGAGTTTTGTAATTGCTTAATGTATTTCTGTGTAAATCTATTATTTTAATTTGGCACATTAACAATATTTTATTTTGTATTTGGTTAAATCCGTCTGTTTAATATATGTATTAATTTTTGTTAACAGCTACCTTAATTCTTTGTTATCCAACACTACATGCACCAGAACTTTTCAGCTGTCTTTTTTATTTGTTTCACTCACACACACATGTTTTTTCTGCCACTAACCCCCCTGAAGATGCATTAGTTCTTTTTCTTTTATATACTCTCCCTTTTCAACGCCTATACATACATATTCATTTGTACCAAAAGTTGAAGCGGCATTATTTGTGTAAAAATTTTGTGACAAATTGGATTTAATAAATAAAATACAAATTATTGGTTAAATTATTAAATTATACAAGGCTAATTTCAAAACTGTGTGTTAAACGAAATAATTATTAGGTAAGTATATATTTTAAGTTTCGAGCTATGTTGAGCGTGTACAAATATCGGCAGCGCCACACTGCAGCAATCAAAAACAAAAATGTACAGTAACGTCGACGTCGACTTCGTGTGGCGCGCGAAAGAATATTGCATTCGATAAACTCATAAATTCCAATTGAACACGATAATTTGTTTAATATTTTGTTTCATATATTAATTTAGACACTAAATAGAGTTTATAGATCTATAAATTGATGAACAATGGAGAATCGGCGTACTAGAGGACGACCTAAACGCAAAGACGTTTCGGTAACATTAACACCAACTGAAAAATCGAGCACAACAAGTACACATGTAAATGTGCCTAACAAACGGAGTACGTCGAAGACAAACGTTTCACCGGCAAGACGCGCATCGCCTGGCCGTACCACCCGCTCTTCACGTCCAGGATCATCACTGTTAACGTCAGCGCCATCAACAACTACAATTTTGATAAGATCATCTCCAGTTAAAGAGCTAAAAGACGTAAGTTAAATAAACGATGGTTTATTAATAATACTAATTTAGTACTATCCAATTAGACGGCAATAGCTAAAACCACTACATCCAAAACACGCATACCCACTATAGTCGGATCGAATCTTAGCACTGGCGGCAGAAGTTCACCGCGCTTTGCAACGAAGTCCTCATCCTCTATACACAGCACTTATAGCAGTAGTAGCACTCAAAAAACTATTGAAATACGTTCAACCACATCTGCTTTGGATAATGAGTTTCAAAAATTATCAGATTACATACGTCGTTCTGTGTCAAAGGCCATCGATGGAGAAAAGCGTGAAGGTACACACACGCCAACAACAAATACTGAACTCGAGAGCCGTTATAGCCGCTCCATATCACGATCTATCTACGATGATGGTGCTTCTTCCAAGGCAGAGTTTTCTGATAATGAAACCAGCGGGCGCATGGGGGAAGATGATGCTGACGAGGAGGAGGAAGAAATTGAGGATTACAAAAGTTTTAACGTTAGCGCTCAGCATTCATATTCCACTTCAGCGATTGGACAAAACTGTCGGCAATTAGAGATACCAAGAGAATTTGGTGGATGGATAGGAGCAACGCTATTAATGATATTTGCGCCCTGCTTAGTGTATTATTTACAATGGTGTTGCCAGAAGAATGTGTGTGAGTTGAGAATGCCTTATTTGGATATCGAATCAGTAAAAAATGGTGGTATATGGAAACCGATTTTTTACGGTCCAGCTGCTTTAATATTTTTCATATTTAATGTGGCAGTGATTGTATTATCTGCGTTGCTTTTTGGACTTTACGTACGTTTACCCACCGAACGCACGAGCCCATACTATGGAATTGAATATAAATTTAATGGGTTGCCTATAGCAATCATAATTACATTGACGCTTGGTTATGCGCAATATAAAAATATCGGGTTACCCGATTTCTTGTTGCAAAATCAATCAAGATTTTTCGTATATAGTTGTATAAATGCTTTTGTCTTAGCATCTTGGGCTTACCTGCGTTCCTTCGCAATAAACGGGCGCGCAAATCGTGTACATCAAAATATATATGGTAAAACGGGTAACTTTTTGGTGGACTTCGCACAAGGCAGACAAGTGAATCCGAAATGGTTAGATTTTATCGAATTCAAAGTGGTATTTTATCGCATGAACTTGCTAATGACCCTGCTCTATGCGGAGAGTCTCTTATTAAAACAAATAACGTTACCTGTAAATCCGCCTATTGAAGATGGCATCTGGAGCACAGCTATGTACTATTACAACAACATACAATATGATAGCGCTGCTCTCCTCACTTCAAGTATGCTGCTAGCATATGTTTGGGATGCTTTAATATTCGAACATCATATGGCATCATCGTTTGATCTGCAAGGCGAAGGTTTCGGTGCATTGTTATTGTTACGCTACGCCGCTACACCAAACTTAATAACAGCGGTGGCACGCTACTTCTTTGAGCAACAACTTGAACGCGACAAGCAAGTGTCAACACCACTGTCATGCTGCTTTGCCGCTTATGTACCAATCACTTTACTCATTGCCGGTTTGCTGCTTAAACGTATTAGCAGTGCTGTCAAGTATAAATATCGTGTGAATCCCTCAAATGAATACTTTGACGGCATCGAAACTATACACACATATCAGGGACGTCGACTTTTACTCGGCCCATTATGGGGCCGTCTACGTCAGCCTAATTACACTGGTGAACTGATGATTCTGTGTGCTTTAGCAATGCCTTTGTTTTTGCGCTTCGCCTGGCCCCCACTAATTTGCATATTGTTGCTGTGCGTTGTGTTGTTGCATCGCACACAACGACTGCAAGCGCGCAATATGTCGCGTTATCACTCATCTTGGGTACGCTACTGCAACAAAGTGCGCTACTACATATTGCCGAAAGTCTATTGAGCGCTTAGCTATACAAACTTAAGATGTGGATATTAAGCACTGCAGTGAGTTGCAATGAGATTGCAAATGTTGCAGACGAATATATTAACACTATGTTTAGTTCTTAGTACGTTTATATAAAAATTATTTTAGTACAAAATTATAAATATAAATAAATTGTAATTTGTCCTTTAGTTTATTTTGTTCGTACTGTTTACGTTATATGCAGTTTATTAGCAAGTGCTGCATTTGAAATATGCGGCATAATATAAAAAGTCGAAAATTTTAGTTCGTATTTTATACGTAATAATTATTTTATATAAGCATTTGTATATAAAACCAATATGTCTGAATTTATTAACAACTCAAAAGCAATTTTATATGAAAAAGTTCATATTTTTATATTGTCACAGATAACAGAAAATAATTTTACAACTAACTCAAATATGCACATAAAATCGTAATGTCAACATATTAGTTATATGCACAGAGAAAACGAAGTGTAATGGCAACGAATGGTGAAAAAAAGAAAAGTATTTTTATTGGCTATCATGTATGTACATATATACATTTATTGATTTTCTGTGTGTCTATAACTAATAAGTATCTGCTCTAAGCGGCTGATTATAGTTAAAAAAAAACAAATTCACGCCAGTCGCATTCACTCATAACACATACGTACATACCTATGTTAAGTAATTTAGGTCACATATGTGTAAGTACAGGAATATTACAAAAGACTTTTTGTTTTGAAATTTCGGTTGAAGATATGACAATTATCCTCCATACATATGTATTTTATATGAAATTATTTTTAGTGCTTTTACTTTATTATAAAATTTAATTTTAAATTAGTTTTATGAAAATTAGTTTTATTTTCGTCCCAAAAGACTCGTGCATATCCGCGAAAATATAATATAATGTAACAATCAAGACTTACAAAATATTTTGTTGTAATTTTATTTGCATTAAATATAAATAGTACTCCATAAAGACTTATAGAGTACTAAAAACGCATAACAAATGGTTTAGTGAATGCTGCATATGCTACCATTTCTTTAATAGCAAAAAAAAATTACTTAAGCTTCATATTTTTTCGTGTCTCTGACTACCCCTAACCCCTTAATTTCGTTGGCTGAAATCTCTCTTGTTACAAAATAAGAAAACATTTTGACTTGGTGTTTTAATATTTTATTTGTAAGATTTTTTTTTTCAAATGGGCTCCATCCATTTCTAAGATGCACTTAAAACTACAAAATAAATCACTAAATTCATATTTCAAATACACATACAGCGATAAATAGTATAATAATTTACAAAATGTAAAAAAAAAAATATATTACAATTAACTTTAACGTTATTTGAGCATTTTCAGCATTACATACATATGTATACAAAATGTCTGCTGTCAACAAAGCCACTTTACGACCGAGTCGACTCAAATTGATAATAACGTACCCAATTAGATTAGTCATATTATTATATAAATTAACACTAAGTCTAACATTAAACCTATAACTATTGCATATTACAGCATCTATGTGACATGGCGTACACTCGTACATTAAATAGCTACAACTTACTATCGAAGAACTAATGAGAATATAACATGCAAGTAGCATGTGGCTACTTATATCAAACTGGGAAACAAATCGTTAAAGCTACCCTGCCAGCCGAAATCTTCTACGCTCGTATCGAACTGCTCCGTCGCTGCGGATGTTGGCGAACCAATAATCGATTCATAACCATGATCTGAGGCGGTAGAATGCAGTGACGGTGCAGGTGATTTCGCTAGCGGCCGCTTGGGACGTAGAAATCGTTCGATCGGATCGAAGTTCATGTCATCATCCGAATCGTCGACCACATTGAGAAAAACTTGTGAGGGTGTGGTGGCGGGCGTGGGATATTTGATTTCATCACACATCTGCGGTTTTTCACCATCACAGTATATTTCTTCGACGGCCTCATTTACTGGCACTGCATCGTCATCCATTACAATTGTTATGGAATTTGTTTTGGCATCGTATGTGCCGTACACTGTATCCGGTGGTATTGAGTGTATGTCATTTGCTTGTTGTATTCTAAATATTTCCTTATCCGTAGTTATTGTAGGCGCTGCTGCTGCAATCGTTATAAGATTACTGTCTGACGTAGTTTTTAACGGTTCTGTTATCGCTGTAGGTAATTTATTTTGTAATTTTGCATTTGCAGTCTGTTGTGTGGATGGCGTCCATCTTTCCGCATTTAAGCTGACACTTTGTGTGTTTGTATGTTGGCTGGATTCCAAGCGCTCTGTTTTGGTCCCCACCACTGATCCAGACAATCGCTCTGTGTTGCTTGCAATTTTGGCAACATTTTCATTGCACGCTCCATCACCAGCTTCCATGTCTGCTGCGATATCGGCCAAGAGGCTTTCGGCAAGTTCTTCCAATTTGCTGGCATCGAATTCTTCGTCGACGAGGAGCATATCTTGAAGAGTAGGCAGAGTGCAATAATCCTCCATAGTGACGCCACTGAGTTGCTCTTTTTCAGTTGTTCTTCTGTCGACTGAGAGTCCATTTGTGTTGATCCCTGCTGCAGAGGGTCAGTATATATGGATACTGCAGATCCATTGAGTATGGACTCACAGCCGGCACAAGATTCAACTGTTGTTTTAGCATTCAATTTGGCTGCATTTCTGGCTAGTTGCTCTTGCTGTTTCTTCTGTTGTTGTTGCACCTCGTTGAGTTTTTGACGGAGCAGTTCTACTTCCATGTCCAATTTGCGATTTTTCTCAAGTAGCGATTCGTTGATTGCTTGCAAGCTTTCACATTTATTTTGTAAAATTTCTGTCTTTTGTGTTAGTTCATCTATTTCGTGTTCCATGTCTTCCATTCGTGCTTTCTTACGGTCGCGTGATGTCTGTGCGGCCACACGATTCTTTAATTTTCTGCAATTATTTTTTTAGACATTAATAAAGTTCACAAATAAAAAAAAATCTTGGGGAAACTTTAGTATAGTATCCCCCGATTTCAGGGTTAAAATAGGTATGGTTGGAAAGAGGACGATCTCCAGATTACGAATATATATAATAGTTGCCGCAGGAGACTTATAGTTTTCGAGATATTCGCATTTAAAGTTGAAAATTTCACAAATTTTATGTGGCGATATTTCGATTATTACTTAACTTTTAATTTATATAATACGCTTATTATACACTAACACTTCACTAAATTGTTTCCACATGCTTATTTTATATCAATTGGTTTAATATTTGTTTTAATAAGCATTTTAATTTTTAAACAATTTTGTTTATATGCACAATAACCAGGTTGACAGATATCAAGTATTGCCATAACCAAACAAATGAAAATAAAAATAATAATCTTTCGCGTATTTCTTTTTTCTGCAATTGCGGCCTTCGGCCGCGCTTTTGAAAAATAACTCTGGTCCACCCAATATCATGGGTTTTCAAGAAACAGGAATAAATGTATTATAAATCATGTAATTTTTTTATTAACTTTTATTCGTTTGTAAAATATGTAGATTTGGCAACACTTGATATCTGTCAACATGGTTATTGTGCATATAAACAAAATTGTTTAAAAATTAAAATGCTTATTTAAAGCAAATATTAAACCAATTGATATAAAATAAGTATGTGGAAACAATTTAGTGAAGTGTTAGTGTATAATAAGCGTATTATATAAATTAAAAGTTAAGTAATAATCGAAATATCGCCACATAAAATTTGTGAAATTTTCAACTTTAAATGCGAATATCTCGAAAACTATAAGTCTCCTGCAGCAACTATTATATATATTCGTAATCTGGAGATCGTCCTCTTTCCAACCATACCCATTTTAACTCTGAAATCGGGGGATACTATACTAAAGCCGACCCAAAATCTTTACTCACTTTCTTTGCACTTTTTCTTCCCATGTTAGATGGTCAAGGCGACGCTTTTTACCACGGGGCGCTGAAGCACCATCCTCAACCAACCCATTGTTTGCTAATGTGGTTGTTCCTTGCAATGACGTGGTTGTTGGTGCTGGCCTTATCTTTGGCAATGTCATGGTTGGAGTGTGTGTTATAGCCACGTACTTGGGCACGGTTATAAAAACGGCTGGTGCTGTCGCTGCCATAGTGTATTCTACTCGAGTCCGTTATACTTAAAGGTTTACCGAGTTTTCAATAAAATATATTTTTATGATGACCTTATCCGAGGTGTTGTTAATTTCTAATGAGGCATTACAACTTCTTCGACTTTAAATTGTAATATTTTTTTCTATTTCATGTTTACACTTTCGCTTATTATTTAAGACTGACGTGTCTTTAGTATTTACTTTTATCCAATTTGTTTTTACGTTTATGTCGAGTTAAGTTCTGCTGCATTTCTCAAGCCTTGACTTTTTTCTTCCGCACTTTACAAGGTATCTATAAAAATCTGCGCATTCAACTTCAATCGCTGTCGTGTTCAATTTGAACTGGTGATTTGTAATCTTTGTACTTGTAGTGTTTTTTACGCATTTGTTTTCATTTACTGACTTGGTGCTTTCTGATTGGTCGAGGTAAATCGTGTTTTTGACTTGATGATTCATAGGTGATAAAAACATATGCAGGGTTGTATGTACTGAAACGAACTGTTATATAAAATTATATACATTTCTACCAAATTTTAATTTAAAATATGTTTAATGATCTTATCAAAAACGTACTAGAAATTATAAATCAGATATTAATTTGTTTTTGTTAATATACAAATCTATTCGTTTCGTGTGTATTTAATTTTTTTTCTCTTGTACACCCTGTTACGGCAAAATAAATAAAGTTGATCTTGTACAAATCTGTTCAGTGTTGCAAGCCTACGTTTTCGGAGAGCAAATTCCGAAAAAATGCGCAACGCGATTTTCGGAAAGGTTTTTGTTTTGATTTTTGTCTTTATAAAATTCCTTAATCCGGAATTGAGTTTTTTATATCTATAATATAATAATAGTGCCTAGTAGTGATAAAACGAATATATATTATTAGAAGTACCTCATATATGTAAATCTATCAAATTCAATTCTCTTAAACCACTTGTTTGCTAATGAAGCGTCGTTTCTAAACTACATTCATATGTATGTGTGTAGGTATGTGAAAATGATTGGTAACTTTATTAGGAAAATTAAATGAGTGCAGAAAATATAAAGTTGTGTTATTAAATATAGATTTGTGAATATACATGAAAATATATTTGGTGTAATGATTAAGTGTTGTTTAAAATGTATAAGCGTTCAACTAAATACTAAAACCAACACTATTGGGGAAGGGGATGATTGTGCGCGGGTGAAAATGTCGGACACAGGTGCATGCAAGTTAGCCAAGTGTAACATTACAGGTGGTCTGCGCTGAAATATTAACACATTTTTAGTTGTAGCAAAATGCTTTATGTTATTATAATATAAAAACTGGTAAATTGGTTTAAGAATTAAATCACAAATCATTAAAATGAACAAGTTCAACAAGCACTTCAAAATTTATATACATATGCAGGCAGTCATACATTTGTGTGAGTGTTTCATTGTGTAATTGAAGGCAGTCATGCTTTGTAACCGCTTCAGACTGCACTTAATTTAGTCAATTAGTTCCATATACATATACTCGTATTGTACTTAATGTATGGACAATTTACTAATTGTCTATATTAAGTGTCTGTCTACGAAGCCTATCAGTTAAAACGACGGCCTAAAGCGAAATAAGGAATTATAAAAATGGCAAATTCTAATCAGAATGTAGAAAATAAATCTTTAAGGTGTTTGTATGTTAAACGCCTTAGCTAAAACTAATAAATTATTATTATAAATTAATTGTAGGATTTTTCATGCAAACAACGTGTTCTTAGCCAAAAATAATACACTACAAGAAAAAATTCTTTACAATTGACTCGGATTATATATTATCAAAGGCCGCTGTAACAATATCCAGTTTGGTGAGTATCTTTAAGCATTAACTGTATGATAAGTTTACTAATGTATTACGAATAGTAACTTTTTTAATCGATGGTTAGTACAGAATTTTAGATTGCTGACTTCTGTTTTACTTAACAACCACAAGAAAGCTCTTGGTAAAGCCAAACATCAAAATTGTCTGCACTTTTCTCACTTTTGCCCGTTGGAGAAATCCGCTAAACAAATAGAGTCAAAACGTACCTTTCTCCTTTAGTAAAGTTAGTGAAACCTTTTTATGTTAACGAGTTGGATCCGAATTTCTATTCACTTGATAGCTGTCATCTCCATAACATGTCTCAAAACTATTAGATGAATACTTTATGTTCCTACAAACACAAACATCAGTTGAAAGCCTCTTGTAGCACATGTACTATGGTCTATTTGAAATATTGCTCCCACAATTAACGCAGGCCCAACATTGCTAAAGAAGTTGTCAGATGTTCGAATGCAACAGCAGCGAGTTGCTAGCAGATAATTGTGGCGAACGCTTGCTTCCACTTTAGTTCGATTCGTTCGTCGTACGTGTTGGTTGTGTGCGCTCGGTACGCTGGTTTCTGGTTTACATCTGTTGCTGGAGTGTGTATTTCATTTAACAGCTATTTACATATTTATGTATGTGCACTATACATATGTATAATTACATATTTTGTGTGTTTATTAAGTTTTACTATTTGAATATACATAAATATGCATTGGCAACTACATACAAGTGGAAGTGAATAATTCAAATTGTACTTTCTTACAACTAATGTATATTGAAAAATGTAAATATAACAGCGTACATATTTGCAAAAAGTGGCCAAACAGCAGTGTGCACTATTTTGCACTATTTGGCAAACGATTGACAGAGCAGCAAACAGGTGGAGTTGGTGGAAACCGGCTGACAAGTCGTTCGCGGAAAAGGTGTAGAAAAGAAAGTCAAGTGCGTTTTAAAAGTCTCGGTAGCGCGTGAGATCTTCACTGCTGGCTTGTTCGTTGTAGGCGCCATCGTCTGAACTTATAGTTAAGTTGTAATCCGAGGCACTTGTAGTGATGTTGTGAAACTTCACATGCAGACATAGATACGTGTATGTATGTTTGTATGCACCGTCCGGTCGTTGTCTAACGTGTTTGCTGTTGTGTTGTTGGTGTTATTTAAAATTTTTATTTTTGCAAAGATAAAGCTATTGCAGTAAGTACTTAACTACACCTGCAGCATTACCACAAACAATTCGAACACACACCATCAATAAAATAACTTGTGGTCAGCACACAACAACTTTTAACAAGTAATTTCGCTTGCTGTTTATTATTGACTGATGTTGTATTTTTTTGCATTTGTTATGCGTGTCACCTTTCTTCGTTGTGCCGCTCTAGCGTCTATATGTAAACATGCTGTGTTTTTTTTTCATATTTGTTGACTGGGCGACTATTTGTTGACTGGGCGACTATTTGTTGTGAAACGTGATTTAATCGCGTATGATTTTGATTTGTTGTGAGTGAAAATGGAAAGTGGTGATCTTTCACCAACAGCGGCTTCCCGTCCTTTACCTCGGCAGCTGTATCAATTGCAAACATTATTGACTGTGTAAACTTTTGTGCATCGGTGTTAAGTTTGTTTTTCGCATTCTGTGAGGAATTCAACTTTATCTGCCTATAGACGTACAAATATTTGTGTATTTAATCCACAATGTACATATGTGCATATGTAGGTGCTTATTGTGTTAATAAATAAACATACACATTACAAACAATTCAAATTAAATAAGAAATACAAAACGACATTCGAATACATATGTCCAAGTCAGTCGGTAGTTTCAAATGAAAGTGAATTTTAAGTGAAAATTGTGAATTTATATGTATGTATAATTTCATGGCGTTATTAAGAAAAAGTTATTAACAAAAAATTATTTATAATTACGAAAAAATTGCTTAAATTATTGAAATCATAAACATATTTATCAATATTTTTGTCAAACAAAGAGACTTTACCCTCTAAAATGAGGTTGCCACAAAATTAATAATAAGCTTTTAAGCAACTGTTGTGTTTATGTCACTCAAAAAAAAAAAAACGTTACGAAATATTTTAAAATTTAATAAATTAAATTTATATATGAAAGAATATCCTTTTAGCTACAGAAAATATTTTAACTAAATATGTATGTAATTATACCTACTATGTGATATTAATAAATGCGAGGAGCAAGACAGACAAGCCAAAAATTAAATTCTCTTATGTATGCAGTTTAAATTGTAAATTTTTAAGTTCACATGCTTAATAATATCTACATACATACGTAATATATATATGTGTAATATAATTGCATTCGCCTCAAAACACAAATTGCTTCCCATCACGCTACGGTTAAATGCATTTTCCATGCACTTCGTTCTACTGCGCCTATGTTTTTATTATAATTCAAAATATAAAATAAACAACTGACATCGCTTCTGATAATTTTATCTCACAATTTCATAATGAATTTGAAATTGTATAGCATGTTTTGTATAAAATATGGCGTTATAAAATAGATTCTTAAAGAAAAATGTTGTTAGAAAATCTGTAAGAAATAATAAAAAATTATTAAAAATCTGAATATGTATATATTAGAGCTCTTGGTATTTGACTAATCGACTAACCGAATTAACCGAATAGGGCATTATTCGAATAATAATATTCGGTTTGCACTATTCGGATAGTCGTCAGTCATCGACTATTCGATTAACCGCTCATTTCCGACTACCCGGTTAACCGTTCGTTGTCGACTATTCGAATAGTGTAAGTTCATTAAATTTCTATTTTTGAAAAAAGTGAAACACACAAGTAAAAACGAACAAAAATCAAACGCTGCTTGGATTTCAAACAATTTTCATTTGTTCGAATAGTGTCAGTATAACTATTCGAATAACCGCAGTAGAACGACTATTCGAATAGTCGTAACATTGCGACTAACCGAATAGTACTAACCGGTTAATATTCGTACAAACGGTTACAAACCGGATATTCGAATAATCGGCTTTCAGGTTAATCGAATAATTTTAAGAGCCCTAGTATATATGTATCTATACAACGCGTAATCTATCTCCCGCATTTGCATTTCATAAGATTTTAATGAAAATTTCGATTTCTTGGAATTTCTTTTTGTGTAGCGTCTCCAGTTTGTTTACAAGCAGCAAAGTCGCGGCATCTTTGATTCCCTCAAAAGACGTTCTACTCCACAAGTTATGCGTCATAGTTTCATTTACCCTAAATATGCTCACACAATCAGATACATACATACACACATATGTGCCTGCATACCATTGGCTACATACCTTTGATCTTGGTCATCACGATTTTCACGAAATGCTTATTACTATCTTCTCCTTCGACGTTACTTTTATTGTTATTTTGTGTTTGCTTTCTTAACACATTTCGTATTCAACTACGCGTATTAACCCCTAAATAATTTCATTACTAAAATTTTATTGCTTTTTTATTTGGGTTGATATATTTATTATTGAATTTAGGTGCACTTTTTACTCTTTAAATTAATAGCTTTATTATATGTATTTACATAATATGTAAATTTTTTCTTTTTTGTATGAAAATGCAAAATAGTTGTAGTAGATGTTCTTATTTACATATTATTTACTAAATTGAAGAACTAAAAAAAGCATACAGAAAGCTTTGTACATACATACATACATAAAAATATGTTTAATTTTATTTCTGCCATTTTTTTTTCAAAAATTCCAAACTGTCACGTATTCATTTGCACAGTCTGATAACTCCTAGTGTTATTTGTTGAAGCGCAGCGTGAAGATTACACACCTAGTAAAGAATATACATTGGTTTCAAATCAATGAGGAGAAGAAATTTGCGCTTTTGAAATGAATATAGTTACACGTTTGTTTAATCGGGACAATACTAAAGTTACTGAGTGAATAAAACTAAGGTGAATGTTATTTAAGTGCGTTTCTAATTGGTGGTTAGTAGAGAAAAAAAACATTCCTGCGATGAAGGAAATAGTAGTTCATTCATCAATTCTTTAACATCATAATCTCTTCGTGACTGCTGTCGTTGGTATTTAAAAATTAAAATAAAAGGAAACAAATAAAACAATATCATTCGCACAGTGGCACTGTCGGCACAATGCCACTGTCGATCGACCAACAATGTCATGTGACTGCAATTTTTTGTGTTAGCTGTGGAGGCTGTAGCAGCTCTCAACGTGTCGGTGGCTGATGAAATAGTTACAGCGCAGCAATGCAGTAGTGCACTTGGCAGCGCTGTCATCTATTACCGCACAAACCACTTGCGGCTGACGCATTTAGCCATCCATCACGTAGTCAGGCAGACAACCAGTTGCCAAGCCAACCAGTTGTAGAGTCTGTTAGTAAGTCTAGCTGTTAGTCAATTGCTCATACAATCATACAAACACTCAGTCCGCCAGTCAGTCAGTCAGTTTGGTGTCTTCACATATTTGAGCTCGTTTTGGTGTTTGTTTCATTTCTCAAAACACGTCCACATGTAGCTTTTTCTTATTTTACTTGCGTTTAACTTCAAAATTAAAAAAATTTCGGAGTTAAATAGAGTTTTTTTTTTAAATTTCCAATGCAATTTTACAACAATGTTGGTAGTGTTTTGGCAAAATTTTCAGTTCACACGTTTATATATTTTTAAACTATGCTTTGTTAATAACCGACGACTTTCCATTGTGATAATATGAAAAAGTTGAAATTCGTTTGCTTTAAATATTTAAGACATGCACAGTGTGTCATTTACATTACACTTTTAATTAAAACAAGTGTGACTTAGCAAATATCTTCAGTTAGATGATATACTTAAGTTCAGAACAGAATTATAAGGGATCCAGAAGAAATACTGAATGTTTTCTAAAAAATATTACAAGATCATTCTTGAATTAATTATTTAGTCATATATTTTCATCTGTTATAATAAGCGGTCATTGTAATATGTATTACGGGATTGGAAACGATATTTTCGGGATCCCGACATTCTAAAAGTTTACAAAAATTTAATTTTGAAACTTTTTTGCATTTTAGAATTCCAAAAGCGCCCCATTCTGATATTTTTTTAGAAAGCCACATAGTTCGAAATACTGAAAGAAATGCAAAATCTTGCTAAATAATACTAATTTTTTTTTAAGTTTCAAAAATTATTCGTAATCCGAAATTACTAAATATTTTCAATTTCTGACAACTTGTACTTAACATCCATCTATGAAAATAAATTTTTATTTCTATTAAATTTTTTTTCCATACGTTACACACTGTGCTGCATTCCAGCTACTGCATCATTAGCTTTTTGGACATTCCTTTTTTCATACTCCTTACCATCAGTACATCTTTCACACATTAATCACTTTTGTTTTCCAACGTGATTGCCACAAAGTCTGTTGCCGTTGTCTTTACGCTTAAACGCCTTGCCGTTGCTCAGGTGCAGCTGAATATGATTTATTCGTTGAGGTTAAGCCGCGTGTTTAAATGAGTTTAGCGGTCTTTGGCCACGATTAGCTGTAGCTTGAAGTTTTCTTTTTTGCACTACGGCGCTTTATTATAATTTTAATGTTGTAATTGGGACTTTTTAAAAGTAATTGGTTGATATTTTGCTGACAATGACTACTTAAGATACGTGTTTCTTCTGTCTTCGTGTCTGTCGTCTAACGTAAAAGCTTTTATATGTCTTGTCTTAAAAGTAAAACTTATTTTAAATTAAATAAACTATTATACAATTTAAAGCTTCCTTTCACTTGTATCTTGCTTTTTGCAAATATTTTAAGCTTGTCATTTAAGCGCTGCGAAACCTGTGAATAAATTAATATTTTCATTTCTCTTTTCGACGTACATATTAAGCGTGGATAAGCTTGTCCATCTCATAT
Source organism: Zeugodacus cucurbitae (assembly GCF_028554725.1). Taxonomy (NCBI): domain Eukaryota; kingdom Metazoa; phylum Arthropoda; class Insecta; order Diptera; family Tephritidae; genus Zeugodacus; species Zeugodacus cucurbitae. The sequence continues at coordinate 26,643,454 of NC_071671.1, forward strand.
TCGTTGGCAAAGTCCACGGGCTGAAGTTGCAGTAACATGGGACAGGTCTTTTGAAATGCATAATAAAAGTATACTTTTATTTTATAAAGCCATTTTATTTATGACCAATAAGCTATTAAAAAATTTGCGATTTTGTGAATTAGTTTCCATCTTACTTACCTTAACTGTTTGTTGTTGATATTGTACTGTAATTGTGTTGAAAATCCTGAGTCGATGAACAATCTCGTTAGGGGCTGGGTCAGAGCAGGATTTTCAAAAATTCGTTTTTTAGTTGAAGTACTCTTTAGGTTGCTAAAAATAGTATTCAGTCGAAGTGTTGAACTGTTCCGGTCAGTCCGCTTGTAAATTTAAAAATGTAAATGCGTGTAAAATTAAACTATTTTTTTCCAAATTACACCAAACCGGCGATTGTAATCAGAGATTACAGAATACAGATTACAAATACATGTCTCCCCGAATATGTTGTCAAAGTTAGGCCTCTTTGAGGGCTCTAGATTGATTTAAAATCTTATGTAGACTTAACTGCATTGGTATCGTCTTAACTTGGTCGACCTTTAGGACCTTACTTATGTAAAGGTATCTTCCGATTCTGCATGTCTGTCAGGTTCGATGCACAATATGGATATTACTTTAGAATTAAAAAAAATTCTTATTTAATATTTTTTTATTTATTTTTTCCAGATATTTTACAACGAAAGCAGCCCAATTTTCTATATTTATTTCAAATAAATAATATTAAGTGAAGTGTTAACGTGGATAATTACTAATAATAAGAAAACTACAAACATGTTTAGCAAAAAAAAACACGAATTTAAAAATAAAAGACAGTTGTGTTGGTGAAGTGAAGAAGTTCTTTCCGTAGCTAAAAAATTAAATATATGCTTTATATATAATACATAACTATGATGACAGCTAGAATACGTGTATGCAAATTAAAACATTGGGAGCAGAGGAAATTGTGCATTTTGCTAAAGTAAATTTTCTCAAACATGTGTACGTAACTAGGGAATGCCGTACGTAAACGTTGAAGATTATCAACACAAATAGAATGCAGTGCACCTCGAAACAATGTAAAAAAAATATTGCAAATAAAGATAATAATAGTGCGCGTATCGTAAAGTCGCGTGTGAAATCGTGAAGCAAACAAACGCATGAAGCTTCTCGCAAACGTCAGACGGTGAAGTCAAACAAAACAAACGCGGCAAAATGTTTGCAATTTTCTACTAGAATTAAAGTAATATATTTAAACAGATTAGAAAGAAATCTCATTAAAGTGTACTAGAATAAAATAATTACGAAACAATAACAACAAACAGCAAAATAGCAACGACGAACTGCGAGCCACAATTTCGCGTAGAGAAAATGCCAACATTGGCAGCAAAAAATTCGCAAGCCACAATTGCCAACATGGCAACAGCCGCCACAACAACAACAGGAACGGCAATAAATTCCGGTGCCAGCGAGCAGTGCGATAGCGATGTGGTTACGGCCACAAGAATAGCAACGCCAACCGACACACAAAACAGCGGTGGCGCGTTGAATCACCATCATCATCATTATCACCATTCGCCGGCGCCGCATGGTGGCGCGCATGCCGCAAGCAATGTCTTGTCGACGATGATGGTACCTGCAACAGCAACAACAACAACAACTGCAGGGGCCGCAACAAACACCGTTGCAGCTAGTTTAGCCACATTTAACGGAAATTCAAATTTAAATGTTGCCAACGGAAACATTGGCGGCAATCGCAATCACAACAACAGCCACAATCACAGTCACACTGTGCACACTGGTGCTGGTGGTGTTGGCAAAAAGTCATTGACAAACATGCATGCATCCCGTGAGGATGTTGCATCACCAACACAACCACAAGCACAATTGCCGCCACCGCCGTTAACACAGCTGGGCAATGCCATGCCAACGGCATCAATCAACAATCAGCAGTTGTCAGCAACTAACAGTCAGAGCAATCACAATCATAACAACAACAACATGAGTAGCAATATGAACGGTAGCAACGGCAGCAATATTAATAATAGCAATGGTAACGGTAATGGCAGTGCAAACATCAGCAGCATTCTGAAAGGGAGTAAAGGTGAGTCCAATACTATTTAGTAGCTAAAAAATTACGAAGTCAGTGCATGCATATGCTTGTATGTATGTACATTTGTATTTAAAATTGCAAAAAGTTAATTTAAATTGTAAATCGAATTTTAGGCTCCAGACTTTAATCTATCCAACAGTCCATGAAATATAAACATCAAGGCACATATAAATATATATGAAGTGATAAATGCACACAAATCTGAAAAATGAATGGCTCATTAGCGTTTAGACCAGTTACTAGTAACCTTGTTTTAAAATGGTTTATCGACTGTGGGAAGTTGCTTATTTACATTTGTAATTAAAACCTACAGATATATTAACATACAGCTATATATTCATATGTCATTAGTTTCAGTCATTTCCTAAAACTATCAATTTCAAATTTTGAAAGCAAACACTTTACTTTAAATTATGAAATCAAAATGAGAAATATAATCAGTGAGTAATACATTGGTTGGTACTGGTATAAAGCTTTTTTGGTGTATGAGCAAATAGTATCATTTTCAAATACAAATAAAAACTTTTTATATTTTTTATACAATACGTATGGACTTGCTTTGTGAGTCATTCAAAACAATATACCAACGATTGTCTTTTAATGAATTTCGTAGACTATTATAACCTTAAAAAAATACTTTTCGCAATTTATTTTTTTAAAGCTAGTTCTAACAATTTTTCCAGACCAGATCAGAACAAGAACAATAGTGTTTTGTTTTCATAAATGTTTTCAACTTTAACGACAAATTTAGCCAAAATACTTTGTACGCTAACTCAATGCTAATATATCTGCTATATATTCTAGCAATGATCGTATTACATAAATCCTCTTAATTGTCCACGGGAGCATACATTTTTCATTGAAGAAACATAAATATTTAGAATATCCGTTAGATCCTGGTCAACATAATCGGTAAAATTCGTGTTCAGTTCAGTTTCCTTTTCTTTTTTATTTTTCCAAGGTTAGACGCTTGGTAAATGTCCAGCACTAAAGATTCAGGTTGAGTTTTTATCGATAAATGATATGCTTATGTTATCGTAGTCAATATTATTTTTAGACAATTCTAGTATTATTCTAGTATTAAAATCGTCAGACCGGATTTTGATATTTTGTTTGACGAAGCTGTTACAAAAATTATATCAGAGAAGAAATCCTTGACCACGTCTCCTCACTCTCAGATCATTAGAAGAAGATCAGGGAGAAATCCTTGACCATGTGTCCTCTCTCTCAGATCATTAGAAGAAGATCAGAGAATAAATCCTTGACCACGTCTCTTCTCTCTCAGATCATTAGAAGAAGATCAGAGAAGAAATCCTTCACCACGTCTCCTCTCTATAATTTGGGAGATCTAGCTTATATTACCGACAAGTAGTTATATTTACCAACATAGTTAGTCACTACGACCATACCCAAATCAGTTCTCACGACAATCTGGTCTACAAAGTCATACGGGTCCGAATTTAAATCCGGCTAAAGACTAATATCTCAGTTAGTCGTACATACCTTCTGCAATAAAAAATTTGAATCCTTCTGAGAGAATGTTTTATCTGAAGCTTATTCTTTTTTAACCTAATTGTTGTTGTTAAACCGATTACCCAGACACTGTTTCATGAGGAAGCGAAGGTCTAGTTGTCTTAGATGTCATATAAAACGAGGTCCAGAAAGCAGTTACGACAGGGTGGGATAATATGGAGAGGAGTGTTAGATGAATCGGGTTCGTTGGGTCGTGTCATGATAGAAGTCTATTCTGGATAATTAGAAGGAAGTTGCCCGGGGAAATTCAGGTTTTACGTTAGTGAAATTGTCTTCTTACGGTTCGACGTCCTAATATGCAAATCTATCTTCCATGAGAATTCCATCGAATTAACTTTCTGAGGTGATATTGATCCAAAGAGGATTGGTTAACGAATTGCTCCGAGCATTTCAATCTCGAACAAAATATTACCTTTAATAGCGAATTTCATTTCAATACGAATAAAAGCTCCACTGTATACCTACCTACATATACATAATTCATAACATTATTCATTCAAAAGAAATACTACATTCACCGTAATACCATAGCTACTATCGCATATCAAAGAGTTTACTAGAGTAAATCAATGTGTTGCCGGTTTATGGGGTTTTCCCACTTTACACTACACTTCGCGTCACACTTCAAATCAGTGTAAATAAATATAAAGAGTCGCTACTATTCTTATTGTCCATTTATAAACAATAGTCACGACGCATTGTTTACAACTCTCTGTCCATTGTAATGCATGCGTGGTCTAACTAAAAATAAATTCGTATTCTATTTTGTATTTTATGCGTGTGTGTTCGACGCTATGTGTAGGCTGATGCCTTAATCGGCGCGTGTAGCCAACTAAACAAAGCGGCGATTCGTAAATTCAATGTCGGCTTAACGTGTAAAGTTGTGTGGGCCCAACGTTTTTCATTACCATTACTCATGCGGCTTCTGTTCGCCAAGTTACATGCCGTGTGCGCTGAGCGAGAAAAAAAAAATAAAAAGAAAGGTAACACGTTTTTCGGACGCTAGGCCATTGAACCCTTTCATTTTCATTGCTGCCCTCAAAAATTGGTTTCTCTCATTTTCTTTTCGTTTTTCTTATGTAATTTCTCTTGCCCTGACCTCTCAATGCATTGTTCATTTGTTACATAAAGACTTTCAAGAGGCTATTGGCTCTTATGTTGTAATATACCTGTAACGAGTGCTTTGTCTTGTATATTTGTATATAAAAGATCTTTGGATACTCCAACTAGAGTGTACTGAAATTCCTATTGATATGATTTTTAAAACTTTTGAATAATTCCGAATATAAAAGAAAATTTAGAATGTCAATGTCTGCGATCGGTTCGAGCTAAAGAATGTCTTTCGGCTGGTTCACAAAGTGTTGTACAAGAATCTTAGGTAATGACGTCAACAAATTAATTCGACGTGATATTTTTGTAGTCTTCGAGCTAGGGCTTCGACAAATTTTATTATCACAACCTCTCGAAGATTTTTCCATGGTTTTTGGGGAAGGTTCCTACGACTATCTTCAGAGTAGCTTCCTGGATATTCCGATTTAACATCAAAACACGGCTCCGATACGAACAATTTGGCTTGAGAACATGGTGACCCATCTTGCTGGAACTAAAGATCCACCAAGTCTATATATTTCGTCAAAATTTGTAAAATTATGTGGAGCCTGAGTTTCTGCGAGTTTCGGGATGATTGTCATTTTCGACTTCTATATGACTTTCAGGACCAAACTGAGAAGTAATATGGGTTCGGATATTGTGTACCTTCAAAAAGACGTGCGGTTGTTCCCAAGATTGCCAGAGTTAAAAAGTCTACGATGGTCAATGGATTTGTGCGATATGCAAGGTCTGCCAAGTGTAGTATTGTGATATATCGACTCTCAAGCATTATAGTGAGAAGATCAGACTGCGCTTGGTTTGTAAACCGATTCTGATAGAAAACTGTTGTAGATTTTATATCTATGTGCTATTTGCTGGGTTTAGTTGTAATATTTGAAGTCTTTTAGGCACCTGAAGAGATATGTGCACAGTAACTACACCTTCCAAATGAACTTTTAAGTCCATGAGCACTCAGTGGAAACCTTGAATGTAGTTAATGTTAAGTCCTTCGTTTATTCTGGAGTTCATGTTCATGTTGAAAGCAATTAGATGAATTACAGACGTTCCAACACTTTTGTTGTAAATCATGGTAGTGTTAAAAGTTATCTGCTACATGTTACATTGTTGTTTTTGTTGCAAATTTGATTGCCTTGGTTCGCTGCATGCGAAAAATTGGCGGGACATGCGACTTGCTTTGTGGAGAGCCAGCAGTCGCCGATATTGTATATATACATACCAACAGACATGAGTAATTTCTATAAATGACAAAGAAAATGCCAACGAAGACGCGGAAGTTTTAAATACTGCCGACGGTTGTGATTGTCATAAGAAGAGAATTATAGCAGTGAGTTCATTAGGACATGAATGCAACTTTAACGCCTGGCTGACAAGCAAAAGTTTCCAAAGCCATTCACAATGGCGTTGATATTTTATGTGGGCGTGTCCAGAGTCAAAACGTGAAAATTTACGAGGTGTGTATGAAATCTCGAAGTGATATTTACTACAACTTGTAACATCGAAAATTATGCTCGTGAGTTATAATTGTCGGTTGCTGCTGCTGAAGCTTTGCTGATTCGTGCATTCTGACTGTCTATTGCACTGTCACATGTTACCAGCAGCGTGTATTGATGTGTCTGTATATATTTATGGTATGAAAAAGAAGGGAGCTCTGTTTTCTGACCACTCTAAGTTGTGTTAAATGCCGCACGAGCTATACATATGTGTGTCGATGTTTGTAATGTAGTAATTGAGGAAAGAGTTCTTTAAACGGTATACATTTCGATTTCCAACAGCAGAATTTTGTATAGAAGTTCCTTTTTTATGTAGGTCCAGAAGAATTTGCGATCATTCTGTTCCTCGAATTATTGGTCTCTAACCGTTATGTATGTATGTAATAAAGAGCTGTGCTGACTTTTTACCGATAACTTACACGATTTTCGCGGTCTCTCTTTCTCTGTGATGTTATAACTCTAATTGTACTAATGAAATATAAACCTCTGTAAGAAAAATCGGTCATAAATGAAACAAACTTTCATAAGAATTGTAAACAAACACGTCTTCTCTTGTAGTATGAACCAATAGTAGTAAGTCCCACAAATTTTCCTGAAAAGTGATTCTGCTCCAACCTGGTCTATTGAAATTGACATTTTTCTACAATCCTTCTAACTGTTCGTAGCGGTTATAAAGCAAGTTAAACTTTGGTCTGGTAGTTCTAGTGGTCTTCTAACTGTTCGTAGCGGATCTAAAGCAAGTTAAACTTTGGTCTGGTAGTTCTAGTGGTCCTCTAACTGTTCTAAAGTATATTAAACTTTCGGTCTAACAGTCCTAGTGGTCCGCTAACTGTTCGTAACGGATCTAAAGCAACTTAAACTTTGGTTTGACAGTTCTTGTGGTCATGTCGAGTCTGCAGAGGTTTTGATCTGTAGATAGACTTCTGTGTTTAAGGCCTTTATTTAATTTTCTAGTATCCTTTTCAATAATTCTTGGAAATCTTTGTATAAACAGCCTGAGTTTCTCCTAAAATATGAGTTTAATTGAGCAAGAGTCTTCATAATTGTGAAGAAACATGAGTTCTTTGGTCAGTGATAAGCCAAATACATATGTATAATGAATGAAATGAACTTTATAAGTGTATTTAAGCGAGTGTGAAAAGAACGCTCAGCTTGCATAAAAAGTTCTGAGGTACTCTCTAAACACTGGCACCATTCTTTGTTAACCAAACTCACTCTCGCCTGGTGAAATAGGTGAGTCTGTGTTGTTGTTCCACCTGCGATTTATTATTTTAGCGAGTGTTCTTTTGTGACAATTTACATTTTAATTATATTTTTTTAACAACTTTTATTTGATTTCAGTTTTTTTTTGCGGCATAGTGTTTCCTTGTTATTTTTATTTTTAACTTTATTCTTATGAACTCCATGTTTATGTTTATAAGCACGTTTGCTACACAACACTTGTGGTATAAACAATTTATTTTTGTGCATTTCATGTGTTTGTAAGTATGTACATATGTTGGCTGGTGTGGCATGTTGCCGCGGCTACCTGCCTCATGCACACTGACTTTTTCTATTGTTGGCGCGCGCGTGTACAAGGTCTTTGACTTGCTGACATCAATAAAACGAGCGAGTGCAACCGGCATACGGACGGCAACCAGCTAACAGCAGCCAGCCAGCAGTGATCGTCAAGCGTTTGGGAGTTTTCGCCTTCGCCTTTGGCATTTGCAATACAACGCAGTGCAGAAGTCACTTTACACACAGCTGCTCTATTTGCTCACGCATTAGAGATTTACTTTTTTTTCCTCTTTATTTCTTGTTTTTATTTCTATTTCCCCATTCTACATATGCATATACTTATGTATGAATGCCGTTTCGCTCGTTTAATTTAATTCTTTTTAGCATTTCTTTTACTCTTTTCTCATTTCTTTTTTATAACATGTACTTATGCATGCAACTTCATTACTTATAACAGTATATTGTAGAAAATTTCAATTCACAGCTTCATTTTTTTTAAGAACAGACCCTTTTATGCACATTTGTAAAGGCTTTCATGCACTTGTTGTATTTTGTTGAGACGCTAAACACTTGTGTCACTGTTTGCCTCACACATTTGTTTATGTATATTTCTGTTATTAAGTCACTTAAGTCATACAAGTAAGTAATTTTTAATGCATTTGCACTCATGCCATACGGATTTGATGAGCTTGAAATTTCTTGCGTTAATCGTAGTACGTCTTCATAAGTCGCACTTGAATGTATATATATAAGAAATATTTATTATTTAAGAAAAGCAGGGCTGTTATATTCACCTGAGGAGGCTCTTACAGAAGCTATCAGATGGTTACAGAACTGTTATTGTGATGTTAAGTAAAGATTTCTAAGGTTTTCCGAATTTTGTCAAATCATTTTGTTCGTGTCCTTTAAGCTTCATGAGCTTCGGATCTTGGAGACTTCCAAGTATGTATTTTGCTATTCTAAAGTTCACTTGGATAGTTTGAAAATTTTGAAATCTTCAATTAAAAAGAGATTGGGACTCTTTAGACCGACTCTAGACCTGTCAATGCACTAGAAAGCTCACTACAAAATTTTGAAAATTTTCCAAATCCAACGTGAAATCACCTTGAAGTCGTGAATCATTACACGACGTTTTGAAGTGTCATTTTCTTCGAAAGACTCTCTTTAATTATAATTTTTTTTATAAAGAATATAAAGAATGTTCTACAAATGTATTAGCCCTAAAAGGCCTGTAAATAAATCCATTAAATTTCTAAAAAAATTATAATTGAAGTTTCTTCATCTTTCGTTTTTATACCATGTGGCAATGTAGCTTTAATTCACCTGAAAAAACGTCGTCTTTTCTTAATTACCCTAAATCAGTATACCGTTTATTTAACCTACTCTCACCGATTCCCTTTAACGGTGCAGGCTTATGAAAACCTAACCTAATTCGGCTGCTAGCTAGAAAAGCACTTTTTTGGCACAGTTAATTAAAATACATACAGACAAAGATACTCACTTGCATCATTTGTAAATATTTGTCTTCACTGAAGCGTTCAAAACTCATTTGGGTTAAGCAAGCTGGCACATATGCACATTGATAGATATATACTATGTACTAAACTGTAAATATGGCTATGGATGTATAGAGTTATAGAAGTCATTTATGCGAAAGTGAATTTTAAGGGAAGCTTTGAGTAGATCCAAAAAAAAAAAAATTTTAAATTCATAGAGAGTTAAAATTGCAGAAAGATGGCTACTCTTTCATTGTTGTCAATCAACAAACCATGTACGTACTCCTGATACCCGTCGCTGGTATAAATTAATGGTCTATATTTGTATGCACATAAGTGTCTACTTGTTGCTTGTTGAGTTTATACATATTTATGTATTTATATTTGTACTTAGTACTTGAGCAGCATCTTTATGCATTTGTGGCAACACTTTAAAAATTCATATTTGGTCCCGTTGTGTACGTTTCTTTGCTCTCGACTATTATCCTGTTGTACGTTGTGGGAAACATGTGTACAGTATTCGCCGCTTAATTGATACTCGTTTCAATGTACAGTTCGTTTTTGAATAGTAATCGTTTTAGTGTTACAGAATGTTGCCATTATCATCCCATATGACGATCTGCTTTTTTAGTGATTTTTGAGATTATTTTTCTACGACCAGTAAATAGATAGGGCTTAGAGTTTATTATCATTAATTAACATATATTTCGATAGTATAAATATATATTTTATTCTAAAAATATTGTGTAGAACATAAGTTACGATTAATCCGTTTTTGAGATACGATGGAGAAAAGTTTGAAAAACACAGTTTGAGAAAAATGCGTTCAAAGTTTCCGGCTGTCAACTGAGCACTTCGATCAACACCTTCTTCTAACTGCTGTTTCTTTAAAAATTTCATATTTTTGATTTGAATTTCAAAAAATCACTTTACTACCGTATTCTAGACATGGTAAGACAGCAATTTATGATACATTTTTTTTTGAGCCCTTCACATGGGATGACCATCTTAAGTATGCTGACACAATTTCGATCTTCATTTTCAACCTGCCTACTAAAAATTGTTCAAACACATTTGATTCAATATCTTAGTAGATAACATTCGTAATATAGTACAGTAGTTTTCCGAAATAACGAACACATTACTTACTTCGAATTTTTAGTTAATTCGAGTACTCACTTAGATGTATGTTTTTCGCTAAAAATGTGTTAAATATCCGTAAATTGCAGTTTAATAAATTGTTTTATTGAATGATTTGTTAAAAAATGAAAAACCATAACAAAACAATTCTAATAAGCTAAATTATTCCAAAATTAATCAATTTTGACACTTGTACTTCTATTTGGTGCTGTTCAATAGTTTTAAGTTTTTTTTTTTATAAAATTCAACATTTTTTCAATTTGCACATTTTTTTTAATTTTTTCAAGTTTCATTTTTAATTCTGATTCGAAGTTATTTGATTTTTTTCTGTTTCTTCATATGTCTTTTTCATGTTGTTCGTTAAACCGAGTACTTACAAATCCCCGCTGTTCGTTATTTACGGTACTTAATGTAACAAATTTGCTTGTTCGTTAGAAGCGGTTTTCGTTAAAACGAATATTCGTTATTTCGGAAAACTACTGTACTTATATATTTATCTTAAATTTTCCAAATAGGTGGCAACTTCGTTAAAAAATTTCGAGTTACATATATAATTCACTTATTTTATTTATTAAATAATAACGAAATAAACTAGTGACAAATATTTATAAAAATATAAATTTTTTATAATCGTTTAAATTATGAATATTTAGATCACTGGTTTTAGTTTTAAGGAAAATTACCTCTATTTTGTATGAAACATAAAAGTAATTCAAATATTCGGATAATCAATTAACCAGGGCGTACTGTGCTTACAAATGTGCTGCTAATGCATTTTGTGTATACCCTGTGGCGTCGTCATACGTGCATTGAAACGGAATTAGTCCTGCTCTAACTTCTTTGAACATCTCGTAAACTTTTTAGAGAAGTTTAGTTCGAAATGTCTTAAGATTCAAAAGAATGCCTGCAAGTTTCATAACGGTAAAACTTTTACTGTAAGTATATAAATACACATTTAACTAAACAAAGTATTTATAATAATCAAATTCCAAAGTTTGTTCAGATATTCTTACATACATTTTTCCTACAGGGTGCTTTTGTATTTCAACATAATATGCTATGCGTACTACTTTCATTGAAGCAGTGAATCACGGAAGTGATTAGAAGTAGAATATCAAATAAAATATGCATTAAAAAATTTATGAATATGCATGCATGCACAGAGATACAAAGATATACATATGTATCTAGATACATGCTTATGTATGTCTTATACATATGTACATATGAACAAATATGCGGGCAAACCTGCTTATACGGGTTAATCGAATGTGACTATTTGTTTGCAAGTGGAAAAGATACAAAAATACAGATGTATATACATATGCATAAGTATAATATATCTGTAAATATGTAACCTAATGCTGGGTTGTGTAAAAAAATACGCAAAAATTGGGGCATATTGCAGGTGCTTGGCAGGCACATATCATTTACAAATGCAAATATGGGCAGTATTTTATGCACATGTACATAAATTCATATATGTATGCTGCTCGTAAATATATTAACATATTTATGAAAATGTACCAGACTGTATGTATGTATATATGCAAATGCATACTCTGTTCAACGCTGTAGGGTATAGTATTGCAATGATATAGTCTTTAAACATACATACATGCATATAATGCATGTAAATACATATGTACATGTATAATGCACATAAGTGTAAGTGAAAAGATTTCTCCCTCATTAAACATTTTATATTGTATGCACTCAAATTCATTCTGAGTCATTGATCCCTTCAGACAGACACTTGAGTTTAATGGCGAAAATATTTAAATGCATTATTGAAATACTTTACCGTTGGGGAAAGTAATTATCAAATACGAGTGCACATGTAAATAAATACTTATGTATGTTGTTGAGATTTAATTTTTTTTTTTAGAAAATTGTTCCTTGGCGATTAGTATCATTTAACTATATCTCAAATGCTGGGAACTAATTGCTTCGATTTTCAATTTTTAAAACGAATATTGAATTGAAAAGTCGTGGGAATTTCTACTTCCACCCTATTACAGTACGTGTTTCTTCTCAGATATCCGCTCTTAGCCCTTTGAATAGCTAATCACTTTCTATCAGCAGATCATAGTGCCACAGAAAAGTAGTGTATTCCTTCGTTGTCGTATGACTAATTTCATATCGTCGATTAGTGGAAAATAGTACTTGTCTATTTAAGGGGTTATATACAGTTAGACGGCCGAAAAAAAGTGAATTTTCCAGAATTTTTTCTGAGAAAACTTTTTAATTTATTGATCCCAAAATTTATACACATATTATGGTATCTTTTAACTGTATTTTAAGACTTAGTACTAGTAAAAATATTTATTTGAAGAAGAGCTACAGCTGATCTCCAGGAGCTCCTCTCAAAAAAGACGTTTTGCGGTGACCACTATATCTCGGAACTGGATCATTTGAAATTAAAAAACCAAACAGATTTCGTTAAAATAATGTTAAATCTAGTAATTAATCGAAGGGATAAGCAAAATAAAATTTTTTGACAAAATGGCGGTTTCTCAAAAAAAAATCGATTCTTCACCGAAATTTCGGCCTTAAATTGTTTATAAAAAAAAAATATTTATCGGAGAGAAAAAATCTTCGATTAATTACTAAAAAATATATTTAAGAAGGTCGTGTTAAAATTTGAGACTAATCGGTCTAGCCGTTTTCGAGTAATGTTGGTCACCGACTTTGAAAACACCATTTTGAGAAAAACGCGCTGCCGCTCGGACCTTGTACTTCCAAGCACTCTGAAACGCCTTTTCAAATTACTTTGAAAATATTCACCGGAACGATATGAAATTTTCTGTGTGTATTCTTAAATATATGTACATTAAGAAAATGAAATAAAAAAAAATCGATTTTTTGAAAATTCTAACTGTATATAACCCCTTAAAGAGAGATATAGATTGTTCGTGGTACTTTTCTGAAGATAGATCGTCTGTTATCAAGGCAGGATTTCATCTCAGTACATGACAGTTGATGTCATGCAAATCACTCCATCCGTTCTTTTGCTCACACAAGTATCCTTCCTAATGTTACTATTAACTACGAAGGTCAAAACTCTGAGAGTCTTCTTTATATCGATAATCAAATCTTTGTATGTTATCAGAATTGTAGCTTGGAATCTAGAGTTTTAAAAAATAGTGTCTCGGGATTCAAAGTCGTCAATTGTTAGTTTTGTAGCAAAACAAATACAGTGTTAAGGCTGATTTCTTCTTTTAGGACTTTATTATTCCTTCGAGTTATTTTTGTCACATCCAACGCATTTTATTGTATGATTGTATTGTCAAAGTTCCTTCCGAAGATTTCAATATGTAACGGACGTATAGCTTCTTCGCAAAGAATATTATTTTTCAGCTACATAACCTCAAATTATAGAACCTGAAGCATTATCAGGATATAAAAAAGCTTATTTCTTCCGCAGCTTAATTGGTCAAAGCTTCAAACTGGAGAGTTACTATATTCGAAAATATTTAAATTATCTTTCTTTTTTTCAACCAATACAAAAGCCACTTCTTGGTATCAATTACCGACAACCGTTGTCAGAAGCGTATTATTTTCACTAAGTGTGCTTTTTGACATATACAATTTCAAAAGTGTTCTAAATAGTTTAATTACATACTTACATTTGCCCAAATTCTTCGAATTTCTGAAGCAATTTGCACGCTTTTCATAATCTCACATTTCACTATTTTATCTTCGCCACTAAAGCTATTGTGCGTACTACATGCTTAAAGACTTCTTTTTGCACATACCATTGTTTGCGCAATTGTTTATTATGTGGCGCAACAACAATAACACTTGTAAGCAACAGCATCTTCAGCCAAACTCTCTCGTTCAACATTAAATCTTTTATCGCTGTTATCTATTAGCCGGTGTTTAGAAATCTCAACAAGAAAAATAGAAAAGAAAAAAACCTTTTTTTGCTTTTCTGGTACGCCACAGCGTGCTTTAAAGCATCGCTTTGTTGTTATTAGTGTTTAACGCAAATATCGGTGTTTAACCTGTTGTCGCGCTCGCAGTAAAAGTGGGTCAGCAGTGCTAACAGTCATTCTATAGCAGCGCAGTTAAGCAAATATTAACACCACAAACAACAGCGGCATAGCAGCAACAACAACAACAAGCGTGTCTGTATCGCAGTCGCTGTACCAATATTGTTTTTACTCCATCTTCCGCCACTTTATGCACTTCGCACAGTCATGTACACACATAGATCTTTAAAAAACATTAGGCGGGGTCGGCAAATTGTGAGTTTGCAATTTCAGTTGATTGTAGTTTGACGAGGCTATCTAGTGTAGAATACTACTATACATAAGATAAATATATGTCACGGCAGTTGGGTCGATGTAAGCGAACCCGGATTTATAACCGACCAATGGCTTTTTCGAAAGTATTCCTTAAAATTTTTTGCTTATGGGTACAACAACAACTCTAAATGAAACCTTAACAAGATGTTTTTCGGCCGGCCGAAAATATTAAATCTCCGAACGCCATGAAATTGACTTGATAAAAATATATAAACCGTTTAGAGGCCTTTCAAAACCTCTACTTTGGTCTATGAATTCAAAACGTTGCCCACAAATGTTGATAGCCTTAAAAGTGTGGTTCCCTTGAGTTCACTGTAGAATATCAATGAGTTATGCAATATTTCAAAAAACATTTCCAAGCCTCTACCGGGATGTCCTTTAATTCAATCAGTTTATTTCATGCTGAAATTCTGGATAAGAGATTGTGGACAAATTCTGGCTATTAATTTGACTTTGTTTCATGTTTTTCATTGACAACTCCTAATGCGTCTTCTAGTCTATAATTTGTCATAAAAACTCAGATCTGTTAGAAGATCTGAAGAAACATATTTTTCAACAATGAATTATCAAAATTTGTTTCTGAGCAAATCTATAAGGTATTTGACAGCCACTGTTACCCCCGTAAGCCAGAATTCGTTGATTTGTAAAAAAATTTGAGAGCCACTGCTATCTCCGGGACATTAATCTACGAGACAACCTTGCATTCTTTCCTTATTTTTTATCATTTTAATTTATTTTTATCATTTAATAATTGATTTTGGCTCACATATGGCAGTAAACGACCTGCTCTAATGTAAAAAGTCTGCAGTTTGATTATATGTACATACATGTTTGTCGGACCCTTTGCAACTTCAACAAGCACTTCACAGCTTCCCTGTGTTTTGTTATTTTTATAGATGACATCCTTCATTTCACGCTTCGTTTGTTTTATTTTAGATCTGAGTTAGTGTTAGGGTTTTGTTTTATGCACCACTACTCGCATACATATGCTACACATACAAAGGCCGCTTAGTGCAATGGATTGTTTTAATCCTTTTGGTATCTCCCAATTATTGCTTGCTTTTAGCCGGACCCTCCTTTTGTAGAAATATTTACTTGTACATAGTCATTTTGTGTATACATGCTTATATTATTTTTTTGCATTCCGGGAATGTTTTCTCTGTGCTAGCAAGAAGTTGTGTGCGGCATTTATGACATGGAAAATTGTCGGCTACCTCCCGGTTAGTAAATCTGGATTGGTGTCATTGCTAAAATTACTTCCACTTATCAGCGCCGGAATCAATTAAGTGGAATAGTTTTGTGGTTGAGTATAAATAAGCTTTTCGTGTTTGTTTACCACCAATCGATTGGACGTCATGTGGGTAATAGATAATATTCTACTTTGTGCTACTGTGAAGTTAAATTCCAGGCGGGATACAAATTATTTTGAAAAATTATTTTTGATCGGTCTTCCATACCCGCTGCTACCTCTAGGTGCAGGTGTGCCTTCATTCCAAAATCCAGTTCCTAGCCAGCTGGAGTCGCCGAGGTTCAAATAGCCGCATGTATTTTTCTCAGAAGCTGCCTTGTTTTTCAACGGAGATCTTTCCCTACAATGTCTTATACGATCCCCCTCAACACGGAGATAACTGCACTTGTGAAATTCCGAAATCTTAGCATATATCTCCTTTTGCTCAGATAAATGAAAAGTTCTTTCATAAAATAGACCTTAGAAGCATCCAACCCTAAAAAATGAGTTATAAAATGTAAAATCCCGTACGAAGGTCCGATCATGGATCTCCCTTGGCTCAGATTCGTTAAAAGTTCTTTGATAAAATGGACCGTAGTGGCATCCATTATTGTCCTACCATACAGAATAGGTTATAAAATAGTTTTTAAGTTCTTTTAAGGATGCGGTTCTCTTTATCATGTAAGCTGATTTATTAGCTCTAATGATCTAAATGGCTCTTGAGTTGATATATTATTATCCGAAATTTATATTTATTTGCCGAGGACCATTTACTTCGATAATTATTCCATAATTTTTGAGTTTGCTTGATCCAAAATTAGGATCGAGTACTAACTCAACCGGTTAAGACACTTTCTGAACAAATATTATTTATTTATAGTTCTAAATTATTAAATAAAATATTTTTTTTTTTACAGAAAATTTACTGCAAAACAGTTATAACGGCGCTCCGACTAGTGATAATATTGTTTTGGATATTGACGATCCTGGAGATGGACTGGGTCCTTTGCCACCCAAATGGGAGACCGCATATACCGAACGTGGTGAATTATATTTTATCGAGTAAGAAAGCATACAAATAGACATGCATATATTTTTATTATAAAACGAGACTATATACACCTATATATATATAATTTATGTGTTTAGGACACACTTCTATAGACAACACTTAGCACTTACCGCACTATATATTTTTTGTCTTTGTATTATATTAGTCACAACACCGGCACATCTCATTGGCTCGATCCGCGTCTATCGAAATTCCAAAAGAAATCACTAGAAGACTGCGGTGATGATGAACTCCCTTATGGTTGGGAGAAGATTGAAGATTCTCTGTATGGCACCTATTACATAGATCACGTGAACCGCCGCACACAATATGAAAATCCAGTTTTGGAAGCTAAACGACGTGCTGCAGAGCAAAGGCAGAAACAACTACAACAACCGCCACCACCTGCACACAGCAGTGCACAGAATATGCAAGGAGTAGGTTACACAACGCAACAACAACAACCGCCGCCACCACCGCCTACTAGCCAACCAACGCAACAGCAGCAACAACTACGTCCGCAAACACCATCTACACAAATGACAAGCAATTTGGTGAATGGCGCTGGCATGGGTGGTAATGTAATTGGCGGTGCGGATGATGGCAACGATCGTGTTACTCCGGCACTCGGTAATAACATGGTCGATATATCACAACGTGGCATGCAACCACCGCCAACGGGCTTGGGTATGCAGTCGGCAACAACACCACTACTGCCATACAAATTCACGCGGAATCCCGGTGAGATGCAGGGCGAACGCATCACCGCGTCGTTGGTGAAGTCTGCACGCGGCCTTGGCATCACCATTGTGGGTGGCGACGATGGTGCGGAGGAGTTTCTGCAAATCAAGTCGATTGTGCCGCACGGTCCAGCGTGGTTGGATGGTCAACTGCAGATGGGTGATGTGTTGATGTATGTGAATGATACTTGTGTGCTTGGGTTTACGCATCACGAGATGGTGAGTTTATATTTTTGTGGACTATATAATTTATTTAATAAAAAAATATAAAATTTTATTGTTTACTTTCCTTACTTCCGAAACTAATTTCGAAAATATTCATAAAATTTTCTGCAGGTCAATATTTTCCAGTCGATTTTGCCCGGCGAAACCGTTACATTAGAGGTATGCCGTGGCTATCCCTTACCTTTTGACCCTAATGACCCGAACACCGAGGTGGTCACTACTATAGCGGTGGATGGTGTTAGTGTTGCGGCGACGGACAAACAACGTCGTATGCTACTCGATCTACATATGGATGGTAATTATAATTTTCTCGAAACCATCGGTGGTGACGGAGGCGGCACGAAAGCGCACACGCATAATCAAATGCGCAATCAGCACTCACCAGTTACTGGGGGCTTAAATGACGGCTTCATTTTAATGAAAAAACCCGAGTTGCACGAGCACACATTTACGATTGTTAAAGGTGCCATGGGTTTCGGTTTCACCATTGCCGACTCGGCTTATGGGCAAAAGGTGAAGAAGATTCTCGATTACAACTGTTGTACGCATCTACAAGAGGGCGATGTGCTATTGGAGATTAACGGCATTGATGTGCATCAACAGAGTCATCTTGAAGTGGTGCAGATATTGAAGGATTGTTCGAAAACCGAACCGACACATGTCAAAATTCAACGCGGTGGTCCATCTACAAATAGTGCCAATGCCTCACCCTCCGGGGGCGCATATAATACCACCGGTTTGAGTAATCCACCGCCAACGAGCAGTTCCAGCAACAACAGTTTGAGTAATGTTGCGAAGTTACGCAAGAACTTTACCTCCGCATTGTTTCGGAGCAAGACACCGACTGCGGATCTGTATAGCACACAGCCGAAAGAGATACTGCCAATACGTCCGAAGACACCATTGGTCGATACGCGTCGTACACGTGCGCAAACGCCTAATGATGAGCTACAGCACAGTGAGGATGTCAATGATGGGAACCTTGATGGCAGGTTTTCGGCCAGTAAGCACCAATTGGATGCTGTCACGCATAAATCCACAAATAGTCTACAGGAGATCGAGGCAATTAGTCAAGATATACCATTCTTGGATCCATACCCGAAATTAGTCACCAGTTTGAGTGAGCGTTTGGCTGGCGCAACATTGCTAACCGAAAATGTTGGTAATATCAGCTCTAACGGCTGTAATATCGATAATATGGGTGGCCTTAATATGGGCACTGACTACCACCATGCCAGCGGTCTTTCGCTGCCCTCGAGTGTAGCCGACCCAATGCGCTACGAACATCAAGAGTACGTTACGGCCGGCATGCGCGCTGGTGGCAATAACATATATGGCATATCGCCGCTACCCAACAGCATTAATAATTTCTATGCGCCACAACAATTGCCCACACCGCCACATCTTAGCATTTCGGCCAGCAGCTATTCACCAGCGACGTCGCTCGGTTTGACAACAACATCCGCTACGCATCACAATATCTTGCATCATCATCCACTACAATTGCCACCACCACCACCACCAGCGTCGCATATGCATGGGCATCCACACGGCTCGCAGTACTCACCGGCTTCGCTGCATTCGACCACACCGTTACAAGCGGCACACATACAAAACGAACGCATGCAAAAACGTGTCAACGAGCTGCTGAGTGATCGACGTCGTGTGGGCTTCTCCACACTGGATATGGCACAACCACAGAAACTCTCGCCAGCGCCGTATGCTAATCAGCAATTGTTGCAACCACAACAGCAGCAGCAGCCGCCTTCACAACATTCACCGGCTGTGAGTAGCGTGTCGCAGCAACCAACGTTGTCCTGGTTGGGACAGGCCAGCAGTAACTACACCAATGCTATGCAGTCTTCGCCGAGCGGTAACTTACCGTTCCTCCAACGTAATGGCGGTGCAATGGATGCGCTGGATGAACTGACCACAGAACAGTATGAGTTGAGTGAGATCACTTTGGAGCGACAGGCGCTTGGCTTTGGGTTTCGCATTGTTGGCGG
Organism: Zeugodacus cucurbitae; assembly: GCF_028554725.1. Taxonomy (NCBI): domain Eukaryota; kingdom Metazoa; phylum Arthropoda; class Insecta; order Diptera; family Tephritidae; genus Zeugodacus; species Zeugodacus cucurbitae. The sequence goes on from NC_071671.1 coordinate 26,663,384, forward strand.
CACGGAGGAGGGCTCACAAGTGACAGTGGGTCACATTGTGCCCGGTGGTGCCGCCGATAATGACCATCGCATTAATACAGGGGACGAGATACTCAGCATAGACGGTATCAATGTGGTAAGTTGTTTATTTGAACATGACAAGGGTTTTAGACAACTATTATTTGTATATTCATCTCTATGCCGAAGGTCAATTCGTCGCACCACAAAGTTGTTTCACTAATGGGTGAGGCGGCATTGCGAGGTCAAGTGACTATGATACTGCGTCGTCGCTTGCGGTTAACACAACACCAACCACAATTATTGCAATCACAACAGCAACAATTACCCTTACCGCTACCGCCGCCATTAAACATGCCCATGCGCAATACATACCGATATCCATATGATGTTATAGTCAGTCGACACGAGTCCGAAGGCTTTGGGTTTGTGATTATATCGTCATCAAATCAATTCTACGGCTCCACAATCGGTAAGTATGGCAGAAATATTTATATATTACGGCTCAAACGGATTGTGTAATGATTGTAATGCGGCTTCTACTTGTTTTTGCAGGAAAATTGATACCCGGCAGTCCAGCCGATCGTTGTGGTGAGCTGAAAGTGGGTGATCGTATCATCGCTGTTAATCGCATAGATATTTCCGGTATGTCACATGGTGATGTAGTCAATCTCATAAAGGAATCGGGGCTACATGTGCGTTTGACAATCGGTTGTCCAAAAGACGCCTTGACAACACCCACCTCTACGTTGGGCACACAAAATTCAGCATTAATCGTCAACTCCGCACAAGTGTCGCCAGGTCAGCTGTCGCAAAATCAATTAATATATACACCGTTGACAACACAACAACCACATAAACCACAGATATCGCCAAATTTATTGTCAAACAATCAAAATGGTGGCAACTACTTTATGGAGCAACCGCGAACGAGCGCAGCAACAACAAATTTTGTACAACAACAACAGCATACACATTCGTCATTGCAGCAACAGCATCAGCAGCAACAACAACAGCAATTGCTGCCACCACAATTATGACTTTGAGACTTACGCATAAGACTCTATAAAAGTTTCCTTTAGCACAACAACGTTGTATATACGAATATTTTATAGGCGCATAAATTTTATAATTTTTTATATTGAAATTTAAAAAAATTAGCATGTATTAATGTTTATGTAGTTATTTGTACGATTTATAATATTTGTATCTATTAATATATAACTACATGCAAACTTTTTTCAATACATTTGTATGTATATATTAATATTTAATACTTAGAAATATGTAAAGAAAGCATGTATGAGTTGAAAGTGTGTTAGTGAAAACAATAATGTTTAAATATTTCAACTCATTCGTTCTACATTTACACACTTAACCCGTATTGTATCCCAAAGACTGAAATTAGCCCCGTGCGCTATTAAGATGCGTCGTCAAAAGCCACAAACAAATTTAGAAAACAATTTTTACCAGTTAAGCATTTCATATTAGATACGTATATACAAAATTGTTACAATTTTTAAATTTACAAAAAAAAGTATATATATATATATAGGATATGTGCAGAGAATTTGCATTTATTTACTCTAATGCACAAGCATGTTACATTTAATCGCAGTCTATTACTTACATATGTACATATATATGCATATAGTAATAAATTTTTAGCAATATAAACATACATATCTACTGAAAATATTATATATAAAATTAAGTATTAATTTTCATATTATGCATCAGTCTTAAAACAGTAAAATTACAATTTATACAACCTGCAGTAGCCTTATGTAACCAGTGTCACCTTATATTTTTACTTATGTTAAAAACTGAATGCTAATAATGTTAATATTTTACTATTTTGTGTTGGAATAAATTTTTGCGAAAATAACAAAACATATCGAAAAATAACAACTTTAGTTTTATTTATATAAAATTAAATGCATTTGAAGACTTTTTATTTTATAAAAAGGCCAAAAACAAAGATTTCGGAGTCCCTTCTTCACCTAATCACCCAACCCAACACGTCTGACACTACTTTCCATTTGGTCCGACCCTATCGAAATAGCACGTTTCGTGGGGCTCCAGTTGTTTGAGATACTTACCCAAGTGTTGATAAAACACTAATAAATTTGTTGTTTTTGCTACAGCGATATAAAATATTATACTAATAATTATAATAAACGCTGCTCATTTGGCTAATCTGTTAGCTGTTAGATATATATATTCCATACGTCTTTTGTAATTCGTTTCAACGTATTCGAGTGCCCTAACTATTGCCTTAACGCGCATGAAAACTTTGATTGAAATCACAGGGTTTATAGGTATGTTTACATTTTAATTGAGTTATAATATAGTTTTGCGAATACAAAATGGAAATTAAATAAACACATGTCAGTTTTAATGCTACTGCTATTATATTGGCTTAATTTTGAAATGTAGTCCAATGAGTGAAAATACCAAACACTTTAAATCCTGTACTAAATAGTAGAAACAGCGGAGTCCTTCGGGATCTTTTGAACGATTCACATCGACTAACGAACCAGTTTTCGATGTTGTAAAGGAGATATGTTCATCGCCTATGACAATTTCCAACTCCTAAAGTAGGTATATAATTAAGTTTACATACATATAGAATACAAATATTTTGTTAACCTGTCTGCCTACGCGATCCGGCGGTGGCCATGGTGAATCATCTTCAGCCATAATTTCTGAATCCAAAATGATTCGCTTTAGTTCTTCCATTACCGACTGGTGTACAAACGCTTCCTTGCGGATCATTGTGTCGTTTTTGTAGTTCGAGTTGTTGGCATAGCGCAGTTTACCATCCGGCCGAAATTCGAACTCCAGAAACTCATGGCCAAACTTGCCTTTATGGCCAACATAGTAACGCAAATAGAAATCCTCCGTAGTCATAATATCTAGCAATAACAAGCGTTTAATGAAATTGTTTAATTATTATTCAGTCTTTCGTTTGCTAACCTATTTTTCCGGGTTTAGTGCCGTGCCAAACGTCAAATTGTGCGTCAAACTTTCTCCAGTCTTATTTCTATGTTGCCACACTGTGTAAGTTTTCGGAGACCGCGGTGATGTTGAAATCAAATCTTTAAATTCTAGACAAAAGACAAATTTCCTGTAATTTGAACAGAATAATTTTAAATAAAGCTTAAAATTAAAAAAACTTTCTGGAAGAAAGGAAAATTTATGTATTTAGTCTGAAATTAGTTTTGATCTAAAATTTCTTAATCCAAATTGTCTACAAAGTCTACAATTTACATTTGTTTAGATGGCAACGTTTATTTATACAATATTCGCGTTACCAACAACTTTACATAAATGCGAATGATAGTTTAAAATAAAGTACGCATTTATTATTCTCGTGATTTATTGAACGTGCTAATAGAAATTTAATATTATTTAATTAGATTGCAATTAAACAATTAATTTATAAGCATCCGCAAGTTTGTACTGGAGTTACAAAGAATTGGTTGGAAAAAACAAGTATGCGCATCAAAAACAACAATGTTGCCGCCTGTAACAGCTGCGGTAGCAAAACCTATGGCGGCAACAACAATGTTGATAGCAGCGACGTCGACAAAGTCATTTGCTACAAAGTAGATGAAGAAAACAGAGGCACAGCAGTAGCAGCGAAAAGTAAAGATGTAGATTCCAATTGAAGTACATAGTTGTGAAAAATTAATGGATACTTTGAATTAAGGCTTTAAAAGTTGAAAAAAAGTAGCAATTAATGCAGCTTTAAGTTGAATTTCAAGCAGGTAATTTAAATAACTCCCTAATTGTGTAATATAAGAAAAAACAACTGTAAATATTTTTTCTTACTGAACGAATGTGTGGTGATGTAAAGCACAAGTTTTTGTTATTGTAAAGCTGCAATTCGCAAGGGCAGAATATGATGTGGTCGAATCGAGTTCCCCGTTCGCGGATAGTGGGGTAACAGGCGTGAGTTTGTCTCTACATATGTACATTACTAGTAGGTACATGTATTGTATAAAGCGCTTAAAAATGCATTTTTATTATTCACTTTTATACATCAAGGTAATAGAAAGTAGAAGCTTCAAAATGGTCGCATTGAAAACGGGAATAATTTTCGCGCCGAAAATATATAAAGAGCGAAGGAATAAGCGTTTATTTCGCTGACTGCTTTGATTATGTCGGTCAAAGTAATTTTACAAAGTCCATTGGGGCTGGTGTACGAAAACAACTGCAATGAATACGTGAGAGAATGGGACTCGCTTGCAATAGCTAACTCTCAAAAAGGTATTGTGCAGAAATCTACATATTGTCGAGCACGTGCCATCATGCTCTTTTAAATGTATTCCGGAGTACACAACACAGGAGAGTCGATTATTTGTTCATGCGGTTGTGTGATTGCATCAACAGAATATTTTCCGTTGTGGTTTCGTGCCGAGTGAAAGTGCATATAACAATGCGTTATTGAGCATGGGCTGCAGTGAACGGTCAAGCACACATACGCATACACAAAATTGTACTGTAGATGTGCAGACTGGTGTAGCATCTTGATTTTTACTCCAAAACTAGGAAACTCGGTCGCGCAACATTGTTGCTCAGTACCATATACATGTTGGTCGCCTGTAAAAGCCAAGTAATGGGGTGACTGCACAGTGAGGATAGCAGGAAACTGGCTCATCTGTGTAACCGGAAATGGGAGCTAAAGCAGGAGTAAAAAAAAGGACGTATATAAGCTTGTTGTTCTTGTATTTTGCGAATGCAATAAAACTGGTATGCTCGGCTGCAGGCTTGGTTGACATATCATACGTTGTGCTGTGTAAAATCGATGACATTGAGTGCAACATTGTAGAGCACCAGCTGCTCACGAGTAGTATAGCCTGGTGTGGTATCAGTTTTGCGTTGTAGCCACGTTTATAGCAAAAACAAAAATAACGCAATCCTGGTGCGATTTTTTATGTAATTTTTGACTTTGTGTGCAGATTTCGTTGTACCCTGCCTCAAAGGGCAATGAACGGTTGGCTTTCAAATAAGCCTGTGAACTACGAAATCTCGTTCAAAAAAAGAAAAATTATTTCTAACTGTTTTTCAGTGTATTCCAAACGTACATGCATGTGAATTTTATCGCTGTTACTGTCGCGTTACTTCATCTTTAATTCCTGTTGAAACGGTAGTATAAGTGAAGTGTTGTGCGGTGTACATTATTATGTATGTATATTGCAGACACCCTAAGTCGTCAGCAATTCTATGCAATAAGGCGATGGGCAGTCGGTATTTGGGACAGTAAATGTAAAGTTACTTTGTTGTGCACGTAGTACAGTATAAGCGGTTTCTAGTAAGCTTTTGTGAAAATATTAAATTAAATTAATTATTAAACTGTGTTTGCAGTTGAATAGTGAAGAGTTTTAGTTATGATTAATTGTGAAATATCTATGTGCATAAAACTAAAAGCGTAAAATAGTCGTAAAAATAAAGTAACGGGCAATAGTACAATATTTCACTACATGTATGTACATATGTAAGCAGTTGTTCACTGTGAAACCGTGTGTAATTGCAAGTTCAACAGTCTTTATATTTTTTAACATATTTTTCTTTAATTGAATTGCTGTTGTAGACATACGTTATATACTTTTTTATAGGTTAAGTTCTAAGATAATTGTTGCTGTAAACAGCAAAAGCCGATAAAAATGAAGAAATTTATTTTACAACAAAGTTTTTTGCACTTTATACATACAATTTATTTGTAATATATATTAGAAAATCGTATATAATATATTTTATAATAAATCATTGCATTTTTCTTTCTTTTCAGGATCCTCAGGTTTCTAAAAGTGGTTTTCAGCAGTTTCTCCAATATCCTCATATACAAAATAACAAGCTTTTAGAGCAATTTTCAGTATTTGATTCAATGTTTTTGTAGCGTAAATGTACATTGGCAAAAAGGAAATATAAAATGTTGATTTTTTTAACTAAAACCTCAACTGTCCATAGCTTAAAGGAAAATATCGGCAATGTAAACACGGCTGTTGTATAGTTAAACAAACTATCTGATAGCATATAAAGGTAATATATTTAATTAAAATATATATATTTTTTTAATTTTCTTACATTTATTTTTAGTTTTGCTGCAATTGTTCTACAAGTCGCACATTTGTGCGTGTAATTGCGATATTTACCAAAAACCATTTTTCGAATGGTTTACACGTATAGTTTTTCATTACAATGCCATAAAATCAGCCAAAGGTCAGGGAGCGTCAAAAAAAGGCATATACCAAACAAGTGTGTGGATACAACATAAGACGGGTGTGGTGTTCATGCGGACCAAGTATATGCCGGTGTTAACATTTTTCTACATGCACACATACATTTTGCTGCGCTTATATACAAGCAGAATGGCACATACCGCGCATGTAATAACATTACAAACCAACTAAATGACAAAACAAAAGCAAAGCAATGAGACTGCAATGTTAGTAATTTACAACAAAAAATCGTATTAATGTTGTAGTATATAAACGTGATTACAAAGCTACAGCAATAGCGGAGAACATAAGCAAATAAGTATATTTTTTTTTGGTCGAACTTCTGGCCAAGAAACAGCTGATCAGCATTTGGTAGTGTTCAACGAAACAATAAAAAATAATAATAAACAACACCGGCGCTAAATACATGTAAAACTGTTATATACCGCGCAGGTTTTTTTTGTTTGTTTTGCAAACTATAAGTATAAATAGAGAAGAGAACAAAGAGACGAAATAAAAAAAAAAATATAACAATAATGACAACATACGAGCGCACTGCATGCAACATGAGCAATGGCAATAGTAGTAGCAGCAGCAATGAAAAGTTGCGCAGTAATGGTATGAACAACAGCAACAGCGCCTGCACGAGAGCCGAGGAACTAAGCCGTCAACACAGCAGCAACAGTAGCAGAAATCTATTGCAATTCTTTACCATTGTTTTCGTGTGTGCGGCATGTTATTGGAATAGTGCGCAATGTGAGTTGGTCTTCGATGATATTAGCGCTGTGCGCGATAATAAGGACCTACGCTCCTATACACCGCTACGGAATATTTTTCTCAACGATTTCTGGGGCACACCAATGCGCAAAGAGCAATCGCATAAATCGTATCGGCCGCTAACAGTGCTCACCTTTCGTTTCAACTATTGGCTGCACGAGCTGCAACCATATGGCTATCACATAGTAAACGTGCTCTTACACATTGTCGTCTGTCTGTTGTGGCGTCGTGTTTGCAGACTATTACTATTGCAATGCGCCGGCGCTGTGGGAGCCACCGCGTTAGAGCAGCGTTGTAATGAGTTGCGTGTAAACACTTGTAGCTTCTTGGCGGCACTGCTGTTCGCTGTACATCCCATACACACAGAAGCCGTTACAGGTGTAGTCGGACGTGCCGAATTACTCTCATCCATATTCTATTTGAGTGCATTTCTCGCATATGCCATCGCTGTTAATGCGCCAACACAGTCGCAGCAGCGTCGTCTACAGTCGTCACAACAGCAGCAGCGGGAGTCAGTTCGAAAGCAACACACACGCTGGCCGGTACTATGTTGCATTTTTGGCTCCTGCTTATTAGCTTCGATGCTGTGTAAGGAGCAAGGCATCACTATAGCGGGTATTTGTGCCGCCTATGAAATGTTCGTGGTACAGCAGGTGCGCCCACTGCAGCTATGGCTGTATGTGCAGCGTTTATTCGAGGATCGTACGCGTATCGTGACGCCGCAACATGTCGCTAAAAGCTCCTCGCCAACGGCGGCAGCCAGTGCATCGCCAACGGCCGGTGTACACAGTCGTATTGGCGGCATTTGGCACGGTACTTTGTTGCGTCGCTTGGGTTTTCTCGTCTGTATTACGTTGGCACTGTTGGTGGGGCGTGTGTATGTGATGGGTTCGCAATTGCCAGTCTTCACACGTTTCGATAATCCCGCATCGGCAGCAGGGTCACCAACGCGTCAACTCACCTTTAGCTACCTGATTTACTTGAATTTGTGGCTGATGCTGTTTCCATGTAATCTGTGCTGCGATTGGACCATGGGTGAGTTGAGTTTGTATATGCATATGTAGACTAGTGGACGCGTTAATTAATATAGTGCCTAAGTTTTCTTGTCGATGTTTCACAAAATTGATAGAAAAGTGTAAAGAAAAAAAGAAGGAAAAGAAAATTATATTTATATATCTTATTCGAACACTTTTTCATAAAAAAAAAATTTAAATATTTTTTTCTTTTTCCATTTTGTGAAATAAATTTTCAGTAGTTTCGGTGTAGCTAATAACTAAAAGATTCGTGTGAGTTAAAATAAGAGTTTGGTCACAAGTTTTCATAAAGTTTATGGCCAGTTTTCATAGTAGCAACGCTCTTTAAAAGTTAATTTTAATTAATAACCGGTTTTTTTACAACCGACAACCGACTTTCATTATATTCATTATAAATATTCGTTTCGAAGTTATTTTTCTCAAGAAAAAAATCTTCAAAGATAATTTTCATTGAAAATCGAATTTCTTATAAATATTAATTTCAAAGTTTTTTTTTCCAGAAAAAATTCTTCAACATTTTTCCGTTGGGTCAAAAAATAATTGCAAGTTCGAATTTTCGAAATTTGCTTTTTTGCCAAACGAGCCTTACGTTTGGGAGTTATTAAAAAATTTTCATAGTGGCAACGCTTTTTTAAAGTTAATTTTCATTGAAAACCGGCTTTCTTATAAATATTCATTTTGAAGTTACTTTTCTCAAGAAAAAGTTCTTCAAGATTTTTCCGCAGGGTAACAAATAATTCGAAGTTCGAATTTTCGAAATTCACTTTTTTGCCAAACGAGCCTTAAGTTTGAAAATATGGCAGTTTTCATAGCTTTTTAAAAGTTAATTTTAATTAAAAATAGGTTTTCTTATACATTTTCGTTCCGAAAATAATTTTCTCAAGAAAAATTCTTCAAAATTTTACCGTAGGCTAAAAAGTAATTGGAAGTTCGAATTTTCGCAAAAAGTTCCTCAAGATTTTTCCGTAGGGTAAAAATTTATTGGAATTTCGAAAGCACGAATTTTAGAAATTCGCAGTTTTATAAAATCGAAATTTGATTCAATAATTTGTGCGGAAACTTTAAGAAATCAAAGGCTGTTTGGATTTCAAACAATTTTCATTTATTCGAATAGTGACAGTATAACTATTCGAATAACTGCAGTAGAACGACTATTCGAATAGTCGTAACATTGCGACTAATCGAATAGTGCCAACCGGTTACTAACGGTTACAAACCGGTTATTCGAATAGTTGCTTTTCAGGTTAATCGAATAATTTTCAGAGCTCTAGTATATACAAAAGTTTGTAAACATAATGCAAAATATTGATTTTCGAATATTCGTCTGGTCACATTTATCCTTTTTATAGTAATTCTAATGAAATACGCCATACGATCAGTCGTAAAAAAGCACGAATATGTTGATTCATATAAAAATTCTATATTCACATTATCGAGTCGCTAAACCTTGGACAGTGGCGAATCGAACACACAACTGGAATATATGTGTCTTATCAAATACGCTTTACACAGAAAAATATTTAATTCAATTATTTTATAAATTAATTAATAATTTATTCTCTTCGTTTCAGGCACCATACCGCTAATCGAGGGCTTTAGTGACATACGCAATTTGGCCACCGTAGCAACATTTGCCTCGCTGGCTGCCGTGACATGGCACGCCTGTACCACACGTAATTTAATGCATTCGCGCGTGGTGCTGATGGGTCTCGCCTGGCTGGCGTTACCATTCGTGCCCGCCTCGAATCTCTTCTTTCCCGTTGGTTTCGTTATTGCCGAGCGCATACTGTACATGCCCTCTATGGGTTATTGTCTGCTCGTCGCCTATGGCTATGTGCAATTGGAACATTATCTGCGCCTTAAAACCGCATTCGCGCGTCGTTTCTTGCAATTGGCGCTTGGCTTGCTGTTGCTTACGCATGCGTTGAAGACATTTGAGCGTAACAAGGATTGGCGTACCGAGTACACGCTATTTATGTCGGGCGTACATGTGAATGCGCGCAATGCGAAGCTTTTCAATAATGTCGGTCATGCGTTGGAAAATGAGCAACGCTTTGCCGAGGCGCTTCTGTACTTCCAACAAGCTGTGCGCATACAACCCGACGATATTGGCGCTCACATCAATGTCGGACGCACCTACAACAATATGCAGCAGTTCGAACAAGCCGAGTCGGCATATCGGCAAGCCAAAGCGCTGTTTCCGCAAGTCAAGCCGGGCGAGAGTTATCAGGCGCGCGTTGCGCCGAATCATTTGAACGTATTCATCAATTTAGCACAGTTGATTGCGCGCAATCGCACGCGCTTGGAAGAGGCCGATCTGCTGTATCGGCAGGCGATAAGTATGCGCGCCGACTATGTACAGGCGTATATTAATCGCGGTGACATCTTGATGAAATTGAATCGCACCGCGCAAGCACAAGAGGTCTACGAGAAGGCGCTGCTGTATGACAGTGAGAATGCGGATATCTACTATAATTTGGGTGTGGTCTTCTTAGAGCAGGGTAAAAGTGCGCAGGCGCACGTCTACTTCAACAAAGCAATCGAACTGTATCCCGAACACGAGCAAGCACTACTCAATTCCGCCATATTGCTGCAGGAGCATGGCGGCGCAGAGGCGCGTGAATTGTCGCGCGTGCGCCTCTTCAAGGTGCTGGATAAGGATGCGAACAATGAGAAGGTCTACTTCAATTTGGGCATGCTGGCCATGGACGAATCGAATTTCGACGAAGCCGAACAGTTTTTTAAACGCGCCATACACCTGCGTGCCGACTTTCGTAGTGCGCTCTTCAATTTGGCACTACTACTGGCCGATGCGAATCGACCGTTGGACGCAGTACCGTACCTGAATCAGCTAATACGTCATCATCCCGCACATATAAAAGGTTTAATACTACTCGGTGATATCTATATAAATCACATGAAGGATTTGGATGCGGCCGAACAATGCTATCGCAGTATATTACGCTATGAGCCGCACAACATACAGGGTTTACACAATTTATGTGTGGTCTTTGTGGAACGCAAGCGTTTGGCACGCGCCGACGCATGTCTACGCTATGCGCATCATTTGGCGCCCCACGAGGACTATATACTGCGTCATTGGCAAATTGTACAGCAACGCTTACAGAAGATAACTAAGTTACCTGAAACATCGCCGGAACGGCAAATTGCCTATGCTGAGTATGAGCCTGATGAGTTTAGGGTGTTGTCAACGAAAGTCGAACGAAAATCGCACACCGTCGCTGGTGTGCAGGAAGACAACAAACAGCAACAACAACAACAACAACATAGTGGTCGGTAGGAATGAGTAGCGAATAGTTGCAGTTAAGTGAGAGACTTATTACGCTGAGTAAGTTGGACGAGTATATGCATTCAAAATGTGAAATAACAGTTTAGCAATTAAGTGAGCTCTTATACATACATACATACATACATATATAAATAGAGATATTAACATATTTATAATAATTGAAGGCAACTTACGTACGTACTTAAATTGAAATGTACGGCTTTTGTATGGTGTATGCGCTGTGTATGAGTTAAGTTTATCGAAGAATATATATTTACCCATATTTGCTAGTTGGAACATAGGGCCTCAATGGAATATGTCAGTGTTAATAAGTAAACAATTTCTAATTTTGAAATTTAAAATTTTTTGTTGATTATTAGAGGTTATGTTTATCTATATCTGGGTACATATTAATCTGTTATACATTCCAATGTATGTATATGTGTGTGTATGTTTCATATAACTGGGTAGTTGTGTTTGGACTCGTTTCACATTCCCAAAGGCACTAATCCTTAGGCTTTATATAAACGAAATAGTGCCGTGTGTGGCCGATAACCGTTATTGGCAGGATTTCTATAAAATTGTGCGCACAATGCTTAATGTTTTCAATTTTAAATTAAGTTAATTGTTTTTATATTTTTCTTAATTTTAAATGTTTCTATTTTTTATTATTTTTCTAATTTTTTTTAATTTTAATTTTATTTTTTTTTAATTTTTTTATTTTTTTTTTAATTTTTTTTTATTTTTTTTTAATTTTATTTTATTTTTTTTTTAATTTAATTTTTTTTATTTTTTTTTTGTTTTCGGAAGTCTAGTGTTGCGTTTAAAGTTTTTCACGAAGATACAATTTTTACAGATAATTCTTTCATTGTTGTAAAAAAACCAATTACTAATTAATTGGTATTACTAGGTTTTTAAATGCTAATTTTGTTTAGCTATGTTTTATTTATAAAGTAATTATAATTAATTATTTGCCTTAGTAATTTTATTCCTCTTCTGACCTCAGAAATTGTCTCCTCTCTGGTTTTATTCAACGATACTGTTCTTTTACGTTTCATAAGATACCAGACGTTTTCAATTATATTTAAATCTGGACTTTGAGGTGGCCAGTCCAAAGTGGTAACACCAACAATTTTTTTTTATCATATTGGCTTTGTGGCATGGGGCGTTATCCTGTTGCAGAATAGAACGCTCCTCCAGAACTCTATTGGCTTATGGACATATTCCTTTGCGAAAGCAAGTCTTTTGAACTTGTTTGCTTTTGTTATATATGGTACTTCCTTGACTTTATAAGTCTTAAAATCACATTCTTTTAATCGTCGACGGACTGTGCGCTCGCTAATTGGTGTTTTAGCTGTCAATTAAATTGATCTGCTGCGGATTGGGGCTTTAGAAAAACATTTTTTTTTTTAATTCCCGTACAAGGACTCGGTCTTCACTGAGATCTGTTTTGCGCTTAGCACCTTTTTAAACTTTTTAATTTGGTAGTGCGCAGTTTGACGCGACACTTTAAACTCATTGGCAATGTCTTTGACTGCTATTCCAGGGTTAAACTTTGCTACCATTGAGGACAGGCGCGGCGGTTCATGTAAATTTCGGATGGGTAGAATAAATAAAAAAAAAAAATAAATTCAAAAAAATTTATGTATTTATTGCAAAAACAGTTTTTCTTTTTGTCTATTTTGCTATAAACTTATCCATTAACAAATTTAAATCTAATTTTGATGCTTCATTTGCGTAAACGTGCAAAATAGCCACATTATTTAACCTGTCCTGGAGCATGGTTGAGATTTTAATCTTCGAAGGACATAGAAACTCCTTTCGTTCGAACATGATGATCCCGGAATCGTTATTAACATTCGCACAAAGCGTATAAAACCAGGTATAAGCCCGTGACACCATTCGAACTCCTTGCAAAAATTTAAAATTTCTTGGAACGTTTTGACACTTCTTTTTTGCCGTTTTACCAATTGCCAAAACATATATCTGTCGCTTAAAAGTCGTTCCTTGTCAAAATCTTTTTCATAAAATTTAAGGACTTCATCCACATTTTCTGTTGCGCACAATGTAAATTGTTCCAATAATTTGAAAAATTGAACAGAATCATTTTCGAATCGACTTCTGAGTAACTCAATCAGCTGGTCGTACACTTCAAAGAACTGTTTCCTATAATATTCTTCAGGCGATTTAAATATATGGGCTTCGCTTGTGCCTTGCTCGAGCCGTTTACTTATTTTGCGTTGACGAGGAAGCATAGGGTCATAGGTTCAAGTTCGACAGCGCCTTGCGTACTCTTTTTCCAAGCTTCTTCAAACTTGGTTTCACCAGAAGCTTCCAAAACTGCACGTACAGCATTCACTTTTTTGTAGGAGTCAATAACATAAAGGTTTGGTTTTTGGAGTTCGGTTTTCAATATTTCGATGCGATTAAAAATTTCGAATATCATTGTTAAAATAAAAAAGCATTCGAACGATGCCATGAACTCAAAAACCCTAACGCTTTGGCTGACACAGAACTGTCTATTTCTTTATCCGTAGATCGACAAAGAAAAAAATTTAGCAATACAGCGTAATTCGCTCTAACAGCCTTTAGGGATTTTACCCGTAACACCCATCTGTAATAAAGAAAATAGTAAAAATAAAATATATTAAAAAAAAATCATTCACAAATTTATTTTGTCGTATCTAGTCGGACAATAGGCTGCAAGAGACGACAAAAGAATGTCTTTCTTTAATCTGTTTCATTCTGAAATTGTTTAAATTGGTCCAAGCGTTTAGGAGAATCTCGTACAAAGTTTATTAGATCTTTAATTATTCCAATAAATTTTCGAGCAATATTAATTTTTTGTAGCGAATCTTGAACAATAAGGTTGAGGTTGTGTGCGTTACAGTGAACAAACAAAGCCCGAGGCTCTTCCTCACGAATGCGTTTCTGTAGCCCAGAAATCTTACTACTAACATTTGAAGCACCATCATAGCATTGACCTCTGAGTTTGGAAAGAGGTAATTTATATTGCGCCAATACTGCATTAACTAGGTTAAATAAAGTTTGGGACTTTGTGTCCGGTGTTGAAAAAAAAAAACCGACAAAATATTAACTGGCATTCAAATCGTCAGTGACATATCTTAGGCAAATGGACACTTGCGACATGTGCAGTTTCATCTAATAAAATTGAGAAAAATTCTGCGTTTTGTATTTCTTCCATAATCGGGGTCAAAGTAGCAGTGGCCATTAGATCTAAGATTTCCTTTTGAATATCGTGGTGAAACCATTTGAAGCCATCTCTTTTCAACCAAGATTTTAGCTCTGGCACGTCTTTTGCTCGAGCATTAAGAATGGCCAAGAAATTTGACTTTTTATCATCATTATGTCCTCTTATAGGAAGACCTTGTTGTGCCAGAACTAACAAGGTACTAAATATTTTCTGGAGCGCAGTTCTATTCTCCATCATCTGTTTCAGGTGTGCAGTTGATAATTTCTGTACAACATTTGTAGTTGAAACACTCCTTAAATTTTCAACGCTCTGCCCTATCTGTATGTATGTATGTGATTGGCGTTGCAACCGTTTAGCCGGTTATAGCCGAATCGACGATAATGCGCCACCTCTCTCTCTCCTTCGCAGTTCGGCGCCAGTTGGAGATCCCAAGTGTAACCAGGCCGCTCTCCACCTGGTCCTTCCAACGGAGTGGAGGCCTTCCCCTTCCTCGGCTTCCTCCGGCGGGTACTGCATCGAACACTTTCAGGGCTGGAGGCTCGAAAAATTCCGTGTGGGTACAACTACCCACCATACCCACAGTAAACGCCGCCACTGCTCATCCCATAGAATTATTCCAGCTCCTCGCAAAACTTTTGCCATTGCTGAATTCCTCGATATGTTGCACGTTGGTGTTTCAACGACTTGGATGTTCAACGGTAATTTCAACGCAGAATGTGCTGTTCGGCCGCCATCAAGTAGAGTAGCAGCGATGCCTGACGAAGCAATTGCCAGCGCAATTTTCTGCTGTGGCCGTATAGTAGCAATAATCAAAGTGATCAGAAACGTTTTCCCTGTACCACCGGGCGCATCCAGAAAGTAGAATCCACCGGCGTTATTGTCAACTGCTCGTATAATCTTATCATAAGCATTTTTCTGCTGAATATTCAATTTGGAAATGTTGGCTTGTATGAAAGCACGCAATTCATTGCAATCGTATTGTTGTTCACGTTGAAGCTAATGGTTAAGCATATCAATCGCTGAACGATTGGGCGCAGTTATGCCAAGTTGCGCTAATGCCTTATTCGCAATTGTAAGGCACAGATCTTCAACCAATATCAAAGCATCATTATACATTTGTAATGTATATAGCAAGTCTGCGTCCGATGCTCGATTACGCGCTAAAATTAATTAGTCCTCGGTCATGCAGTCTTTGTACTTATTCCACAGTTCTTGCGGATTTGACGGAAGGCATGTAGATATTATTATAGCGAATAGTACGCGTGTTTGTTTTGGATGAGATGTGAGTGATGCGTCATGAAGTGCGGTGTCCCAATGCATATCATCTTCTAACAAATGCAATCGCTGACATGCTTCACGATACGTCGCACACAAATGACCGTCAACAGTTTTCAAATCATCAAATTATCTTGGTCCGCGCACGTTGACTAATAGCAGACGCAAATAGAAACATTCGGCGTTGTTCGGATGGATTGTGTAAATGCGTCATATGGCATTGGTTTTACGGACATTTGGATAACCGTCAACACGCTCCCCTTGCTTTCGTCTTTGAAATGTTTTCGATGATGGATTCCAAGTGAAATATTGTGGTATTTCGGAATATAGCAATGTTCTTGCAAATTCATCGTTTTCACACAACTCGAAAAAGGTAGATAGTGTTGTCCCCGGTGGTCGTGTTGCGCTCTGTTGTACATTGTCTGCAGTGAAATAAACGCGTTGACCATTTTCGAGATGAACTGCCAAATGAAGAACAACGGGATGCCGGTCGTGTACTGTTACAACGTCGAATAATTGTGGGTCGTTTGCTTCATCTGGAATTTCCGCTGAGATTACTTTATCAATCTGATCTGGTCGTATTTTGCGAACTTACCAAATCAAGATGTGAGCATGCGGTAATCCTCTTTTCTGCCATTCGATCGAGTACATCCAGCATCGAACTTCTCCAAAAAACACGAAGTTTCACAATTAAATCCATCATTGCCTTTTGCTTTTCCCTGAATACACGTGCTGTTAAGTCGTGACGATCAGTTGTTGATTGACCGGGGAACAAATGGCATTTGATGTCATTCCACTTGGATTGCACGTGAACGTTATGAACAGATCCGGTCTGCCGTAATGGCGCACATACGACATCGCATCTTGCGCATACTCGTGCATATGGGGGGGACTGCCGATGTATGTGGCTGGCAATATTGTCAGACGTCCAATGCTATTCACATTTGCATCATTCATTACGGCATCTCTCAAATGGATATACTCTTTAGAACGCAATTTCGGTTGGTTGAATCGAATAAAGTTGAAACGTTCGGTCTTGATCTTCGCATACATGTCAACCAAATACTGATGGAAAAGCTTGCGACATTTCAGGATGTAATTGTCTTCTTGCGGACGAATCATTATTCTGCACGAATAGAAGTTGGCACTGAGTTTTTTCAGTGTTTCTTGGCCTATAAATGAACAATACACAAAATATTGAATCGTAAGTAACATTTCTTCTCCGAAATTGTACTTTTTTACCAGTAGTTGGATTTATCAATCGCATATTGATGTGATAGCCGTCATATCCTCTCCAGAATAATATCGGATACTGTAATGCATCATAACTACGGTGCAGCTCGGAACAACGCTGAAGTTGTTCGTTTCTACGGTGCAGTACAATATCTCGCGATTCAAACTGTTTGCCAACAATGACGATTGCCACCTCATAGATTGTTGGTGCGTTGAATCGTCTGGCATGCTGCCCCATCGGCATTTTGTCTGCTCTGATGACGATTCGATGGTTATCAGACGACATGCGGTCCAATGCGATTTTGAACAATCGAATCAATTCATTGTGTTCATGGAGAAATCTTTGCAAATTTGGTACGATTTCTCGCCTTGTGCCGGTCGCAATTTTACATCGTTGATTTAGTCAGTTTCATTACCGATGAAATATATTTGCAAAAATTGATAGTCGGCATCGGCAAATGGTATGAGCGAGCCTGCTCGATGGTATATTTGTCCCTGAATCTGTAGAATAAAAATGTTAAATGTTTCACTGAAAATTCCATGCAAAGTAATCACCTTGAACGTCGGCATAAATGGATCTCTAATGATCTTTGTGGCACCAAAAGAAGTCATTTGAAAGAATGAATTGTATGCTTGTATGTTCTGCAAGAAATGCTTAGACGTCGGCGATTCTCCAGTGAGCAAGGAATGTAATGGTTCTTGTGGCGGTTCCAATGCAGGCAGTTTCACTTTGCCACTGGAGCAGCACATGCCAGCTGTTTCTCCTCGTAACTTCGCTGCATTGCAATGCGTACAAATAATATCCATTGCTCCAATGGCACCATTCAGGCTGTAGTCGCAGTCAGGATCGTAGTGAAAGCCAACATGTTCCATTTCATCGCTAAGGCGGAGCGGAACTCGGCCTTAACGGTAATTTGGCCGTTGATTGTCGGCGAATTCAGCTCTAATCTTACTAAAGAATCTTCTGGTATACTAAAAACATTAAAATCATCTACGTTTTCAACCCATTGAAAATTGCTCTGTGGAAGATTGTGTGACATAGCATAACCATATAAATTATTAACATCTTAATAAATTATAAAATTTGAAGGCTTAGTCACATCGTAATCACTTAAATATTTATTGTTAGCAACTGAATGCCGTTTACAACATTGAACAATACCTAATACCGGACAAAATAAAATTATGCATGTTTTCATCAGTAAACAATTCTAATTCTATTCTAGTTATTTTGAGCATTGCATCCCAAGATAATCCTGGAGATGTATAATTTTGAAATGGGTCTAGTCGATAAATTCCTTTACATAATTTTCTAAAGTTTTCAAAAATGTCACTGAGGAGTAGCACATCTACTTTTAGATATAATAATAAATAATCTTATAAATTGGAACAGTTGAATGTTGTCCAAACATTTTGAGCATACTGATAATCTTCGATACTACATGATTCATTTGATAATTTATTAAAGAAATGTGATCGAAGAGGTAATTGTGTTTCGTTGAGACATGTTTCTGAATCTAAGTAGTCATATGGGAAAATACCTTTACGTTTCATTAAATCAAAATGGTGATCGTTAGGGAAAAAAGTTTTTGTAATTTCTAAATCATTGTTATTTAAATTCTTAGCTAAACTGTCTAAACTAGAAGGCATGAATCGAAAAGAATCTACAAAGTTCAATTGTATCTTTATCATTAAGATATATTCTCTTTGATATCGAAATGTACAACTCTTTATTTAAGGGAATAATATTTATATTTCCCTTAACAGATGACAATTCTTTAATAAATAAATGCCAATCATATTTCGATAAGTTATGAAAAAATATTTGAATAAAATTTGCAATCTGATATTCCAAATTACATTTTTTATGTGACGAACCTCTATATTCACCAGTTAAATGACAATGGTCTGTTACCCTATCACTTAATAAAAGTTCCATTCCACAAATATGACAAACTATATCCTCATGTTGACGTCTAAGTTGGTCGATAGTTAATGGATGCATTCCAACTGTTTTACTCAAATACTGGTGATAAATATCTAAAACGTCATCGAAAATATTAAAAAAAAAAAAATGTTTTGGAACATCAACACCGCTATATATTTTGAAACGATTAAGATGATTATTATATGAGCACTTAATAAAATAACAATAGGCATAAGGAATATGTTCTTGCACACATTGAGACCTATTAGAATTTTGAATATCTATTGGTTTTAAAATACATTCGAAATCTGCATATACAGTAAATAGTACATCTATTTGCTTTTTGATATTTTCAAATTTTAATATTTTTTTTCTGGTGCTCGCTAATTTTTCTTCCTCATAAAAATGTATTAGACATGAATTGCAAAAATATAATTTGTGCTCAACTCTTATAACTTGAGAACTAAGTACTCGTAATCTACTTAAATTTTTTATCCAAACATAATGACTTTCATTGAAATCATCACTATATAAATAAATTAGATTAACATGATGTGATTTTTCTTCCTTCGTTAAATAAAAGGGTCCTACTAACAAATTGTCTTCTATACCAAACACATTTACACTAATATTTGGATTATTTGCTTCAAATATTTTAATATCCTTTATTTGTAATGGAAAATTTAAATTTTCAAAATTTATTACTTTATCATTATTTAAAATGGAATAATGGAATCTTGAATATTTCTAATGTTATATGAAGAACACCTTTGTCTATTTAAAGCAATATACATCATTGTTAGCAATATTTATACATGCTTTTTTATCTACAATTATTTTTGGTAGTGGTATATATAACGACCCTCTAATTGGTTGATATTTATTTATATTTACTTCTAGATGAATAATTTCACTTAGACTCCATTCTTCTTGAAATGTGTTATTTTTTTTCAATTAATTTAGCAATTTTTTCTTTAATTATATCAAAAACGTTACTGCACTCCATAAATGATTCAGTCATTACAGTTTGATGTGACATTATGGTAAATTCTTCAATATTTTCTTTTATTTGAATATATTTACAAAATAGTTCAAAGTTTTTTTTTTTTTTTTTTTTTATTTATAAAAGCTTATACAAAGTTAATACTATATGTATAACCTAAGGCATGCAGCGCTAGCTACAAAGGCTATCAGCTGTCCGTTGAAGAATGTGTTGGTTTTATATTCTCCTCAATAGATCACAATCTTTGAGAAAACGATAGATAATTTTTATATTTTCTTCCGTAGCGTTGGAAAGGAGGGTAATCGGATCTGTGTTGAAGTGGCAATCTCTCTTTTCTTTCAAAGTTGGGCAAAATTCTAATATATGAAGCACGGTTGTTGTTGAGTTACAGAACGGGCAGCAGATGGTACTGTTTCTTCCGAGGAGGTGCGCATGCGTCAGTATAGTATGTCCAATCCGTAGGCGAATGTAAGGTGTTATAAAATTGGTTGCTACTGTTGATGGGTATAGCGGTTTGATTCTGGCTGTGTTAACTATTGAGTAATGGTGGTTATATGAGACCCAATCGATTGCCAATTTAGAGAGCCTATTTTGGTGTATGAGTCGGTATAAATCAGATTTCATGAAGAAACTGAATGTAATTGTGGGCGTGTTGGATGCATTCTTTGCTAGTAAATCAGCGTAATTATTTCCGGATAATCCAGTGTGGCTTGGGACCCACATTATCTTAATTTTATTTTCATATTTTATAAGATATTCTCTAATTGCAGTGATGATGTTAGTGTGGTTGTTGCAATTTTTAATGGCTTGGAAACATGATAAGCTGTCGGTGCATATGACATATTTTCCAGGGCTTTTTGTGGCATGTAGAACAGCATGTAAAATCCCAGTGGCTTCAGCAATGAATATCGAACAAAAGGGGAAAAGCAGTCCATATGAGATTGGCTTTCCTTTCTCGCTAACGACCGCAAAAGAGGTTTGGATTTTATTTTTTGAACCATCCGTGAATACAAATCTCCAATTGCCATGTTTCAGAGTATTCATAATTTCACAAAATTCTGATACATATATCGCATTAGGTGTGGTGGATTTAGGCAAACGAGCTAGTTTATCGATAAACGTGTTTTTTGGAATCAACCATTGTGGATGACGACGTTTAGGAAGTTTAGCAGGTTTTAATGGTAAGCTGTTTATTTTGGCAAAAGAGGAGCATTTATATATGGCTGACTCAATTTTTGGAGGACGGATCCGAGTTGATGATGAAGAAAAGGCATCTTGAAGCACATGGTTAGAACCAAGGATGATCTTCGGGTATAATTTGTATGTGGTGTCTACCATATTATCTATCAGAGAGGGAAGACCGGATTCTGCTAACATATTTTTGATTGGTGACGTGGGGAATGCTCGAAGCGATCTTCTAACAGCGGAGTGATACGGTGCGGCCAACAATTTTAGGTGACTTTTTGAATGATGCCCATATATTTCAAGAGCGTAATTGATGACGGAGAGTATGAGTGCCTTGACAACATTAATTAGCAAAGACGGGCCAATGAGCGAACGCTTGCATGCTAGGTACTTAACAATATTTGAGTTTTTAGTAATTCTATTTCTAATATATTCACAATGTTGTTTGAATGTATATTTACTATCTAGAATTAATCCAAGAAAGTTAAGTGTATGAGAACATGAAATATTTACATTGTTGAAAGAAATCGGTGGAAAATTACAATTATGTTTTTTACAAATGTGGAGTAGACTGGATTTTGAGTACGATATTGAAGCGCCTGAGGAAAGGGACCATAGGGATAGTTGAGAAAGGATTTCTTTAAAGGTAGAGGATATAGCACTAAGGTCAGAAGATTTTGAAAATAGAAGGAGATCATCAGCATATAATTGATGCTGAATATTAGGGAAGGAAGAAAGGATAGAGCTGATTTCATCAAATGCTATGGTGAACAAAATAACTGATAGCGGTGATCCCTGAGGAGTGCCGTTATCCAAAGGAAGAGTCGGTGAAGATATGCCAGAAATCAGAACTTTGATTTTGCGTTTAGAAAGAAAGGATTTAACAAAACTAAATATACGGGGGCCAACCTTCCATTTGATTAATTGTCTTAAAACTACATGTATGCCCACGCGATCAAACGCTTTTTCGAAATCAAGGGAAAGAAGTGAAACATGATTTTTATTAGACAAAGCGTCACATATAAAGTGGTCAAGGTGTAAAAGAGCGTCGATAGAGCTGTGTCCTTTTTTGAATGCAACCTGATTAGGATGAATGAGTTTATTGAAATGGAGAAACCAAGAGAGTCTAGTAGCAACAATTTTTTCTAAAAGTTTGCCTAGACAGGGTAGAAGGGAAATAGGACGATAGCTGGTAACTTCGCACGGAGGTTTGCCAGGTTTTAGAATAGGAATGATTGCGCTGGTTTTCCAGATTTGGGGTATGGTGGCAGTTCGATAAATATTATTGTAATGGTTGATAAGTCGTTTGAGGAGGTGAGGAGGAAGATGTTTGATGATAGGATAGGAAATTTTATCTAACCCAGGCGTTTTACCTTTAACCGTAGAAAGAGCTATATTGAGTTCTATTAAAGATATGTCTGAGTCAAGGTATACGGCTGAAGGGGATAAAGCGGATGAAACGTAATTATAGGCAAGTAAAGAGTTCTTATTAGACGAGTATTCAGAGGAGAAATTATAATCAGAGGAGTTAGACGAGAAAAATTTGGCGAATTCTAAAGCTATATCCTGTGGATGTAGTAGATTGCCTTGAGAGGAGTTGAGTGAGAGAATAGGAGAGAAAGAAATATTGCCAGATAGTCTTCTTATATTTGACCAAATCATTTTAGGGTTAGAAGAGGAATTAATGCTGCTGGTAAATGTATTGAAAGATTTAACTTTAGCTTGCTTCGCTTTTCTTCTGAAGATGGCATTAGCTTTTCTATAAGCAACAAGGTTTGATGATGAACGATTTTGTTTGAAATGATGCCATGTTTGTTGCTTATGCAGTCTGAGAGAAGATAGCTCACTATCCCACCAAGGAGGGTTATGCTTACGAGGATTAGGAGAGGTTTGAGATATAGATTGGTTGGCAGCAGATCTTATAATTTTCTGAATCCTGGAGGTTTCCTGATTAATAGTATCTGCAGGAGGGAGGGTGTCTGAGTAACGTAAACAAAAATCTTGAAATCTGGGCCAATCAGCTGAATCGGAGTTAAAAAATATTCTGGGTTTGAAGAAATTGGAATTATGGGAGGAGATTTTGGCTATGATAGGGAAATGATCGCTACCATGCAAGTTGTCTATACAATGCCAAACAACTTTGGGAGAGAGTGAAGTGGAACAAATTGTAAGATCTATATGGGTGAAGGTGGAATGAGTGGAGAAATGGGTAGGGGAGCCATCATTAAGGACAACACAGTCCGAACAGAGGACAGCGTCCTCAATAATGCGGCCCTTGGAGTTAGTTGAAGAAGAACCCCAAAGAGGGCACCAGGCATTGAAGTCACCGGCCAGTAAAAAAGGAGTCGAGCAAGAAGGGAGAAGGTTAAAGAAGTCTGCTGAAGTAAAAGTTTGGTGAGGAGGGGAATATGCACAGATGATTATGACTTTTTGGGGGGAGGAAATTTCGATGGCAACGGAAGAGATATTCGAAGGAGATATTGGGAGAATATTATACGGTATACTTCTCTTAATCAGGATTGCAATACCTTGTTTGCTTGATGTGATGGAAGGAAGGTTATAAAAATGACCAGCATAGACTTTTGGGGTATGAGCTGATATATTGTTTGCAATATGCGTTTCGTTTAATAATATTACAGAGGGGTTATATTTTTTAATTAAAATTTCAAGTTCAAAGTAGTTATTAATGTATCCGTTTATATTCCATTGAAGGAAGGTTAACATAGGAAATTAAAGTATATATGTATGAAAAAAAGTTCTAATTGGAATTTGATATCAAGAGTTATGTATCTATGGGTACTTGGGTATGTGATTGTGGATGGGAGGAGGGTACAGGTGAAGTTGAGGAACGGGTTATAGTGGTAGGAGAAGTAGTTGTGGAAAGGGGTGAGAAGGGAGGAGAAGGAGAATTGTATAGGGAAGAAACGGAGGGAGAAGGGGTTACGGGGCAATCACTATGGATTGAATGTATATTGGTAGCAATATTTTTTGAAGTTGAGGCTTTAATTTTGTCGTTGGAATTATTAGTGTTTGAAGTTTTTTCGATGTTAATGTTATTGTTGTTGGAGGCTGTTACATTAGCGTAAGAGAATGATGAGGGAGTAGAAGGCTTTTGAGATTTGTATAAATTGATGGCTTCACGCATCGAGCACTTGTGGATAGTTTTAATTTTAAGTATCTCTTTAGACTGGACATATTTTGGACAGGCGTTAGAGGAAGAAGGGTGATCACCATCGCAATTAGCACATTTGACTCTAGAGCATTCAGTGGGAGGAGTATGATTTGGGGGAAGGTTGCAGATAGCACAAGCTGGGGGCTTATTACATCGCTTAGCAGTATGACCCAGCAACTGACAAATCTTGCAGCGCATGGGATTAGGATAGTACGGACGGACATCGAGGGTACACCAGGCAACTTCAATACGACTAGGTAAAGTATATTTATCAAAAGTTAATAATAAAGCACCAGTAGGTACACGATCACCATTGTTTCTCTTGGTAAATTTATAAACTTCAGATACACCTTGATCTTTTAGACCATCAATTATTTCGTCATCAGCAAGCTGACAGATAAATGGAGCGTAGATTGTACCCTTTACTGAGTTCAGAGAGTTGTGAAGAGATACCTCAACAGCACCAGCTCCGGGAAGATGTTTGGTTTGTAAAAATTTGTCAGCGATTTTTTGGTTCTTGACCAAAAGTAGTAGGCTGCCGTCACGAAGCGGTGTGATTTTGTTAATTTCCTTACTTATTGCCTGAATGCCTTTATGTACTGCAAAGCAAGAAGTGGATGCAATAGGTTTTTTGGCGTCCTGTGATTTGATTATGAGGTACTTGGGATCGTCCTTCTTAGAAATAGGTAATTCCGGAAAGAATTCCAGCGTTGAATTTTCTGGCTTTTTCCTTTTGTTTTTAGGACCCGGGGATAATAGTGCAAACCTATTATTCCCCAGACTGTTGGCCCCCGGGGGCATAGCGAAAGAATATACGTTCTTGCCCGATTAAATTGTGAATTTAGCTTTATAATGGAAAACTTTTTATAAAGACACGTGGAAAGTGTAACGAATAGAAGCTCAAAATGTCAAATCTAGGTTAAATTGCGCGTACACCAAGTAACGAGAAGTTAAGCAGCGAGTAGGTATAAACGATTTTACCCGTATAAACGTGTTGACACTATGAGCGACGGCGTTTTTGGTAGTTCAAAGTTAAATTTGATGCTTTCATGCTTCTCTATAGATTTTTGTAAAAGCTCAGATAATTCATTTAGATGTTTTTCAAAAAAATGTTCAACAATTTAATCATTAGGTTGATTGTTTTCTAAAACGTATGTTTCAATACGATTAGTAAACATAGCATTAATACATTTAATATTATTACAATTCTTTTTATGTATGTTTGTTCTCACATGTGCTGTCCATAAATTTTCTTTTACTTGAATTTTACATTGCTCACAAAAAGTTTTTTTTTTTGAATCTTGATATTGCATTGTAATATGTTTTTTTTTGTTTTTTTTCTATATGAAATTCAAATAAGGGTGAAGTAAATTTTTCACTAGGTTTAACTAGTTCTATATAAAATGTATTACTATTTAACACATCAATAGTTGAATCCTCTAAAGCGTTGTAGGAATCTGGAAGAAAATGAACACTTTCATCTAGTTCTATCATCACCTTCTTCCTAAACTTTGCCTACACCCTAATAGCTTTTATTATTTTGAATTTTTTATGAATTTGCATATCTATTGCCTTCAGTATTGGTTTTCGGACTCTTTCCTTTGAAACCGATTTCAAGTCTTTAATAGTTTGATTCATAATTTAGACTTAATTTGTATCCTTAAGTGGACAAAGTAGAAAAGTAGCGTTGTATAAATACTTTAGCTTATTACACTTTGGTGATTGGATTAATTTTAGATCCTTCCATGGAACAACTGCTTCAAAAAATATCGCACGGGAAACAAGAGTCACTTCACAAAATTCACTAAATGTTTTCACTGAAAAGGTGTCCATTTTATATTCATTGACATTAATGCATATATATCAATAAATTTTTCTTAAATATTTTGCGGTTTTATAGTTCTACAAACCGCAAGTTTCACACTTCTACTAGTTTTTAGATCCTTGTATGGAACAACTGCTTCAAACAATATCGCACGGGAAACAAGAGTCACTTCACAAAATTCACTAAATGTTTTCACTGAAAAGGTGTCTATTTTATATTCATTGACATTAATGTATATATATCAATACATTTTTCTTAATGTATACATATATATATATATATATATATATATATATATAGAGTAAGTTTGGCATATATGGACCACCCTTAACGTTTTTGTTAATAAAACTGCGGTTTCTACGATTTTTCATTTATTTGTTTTTTTAAAAAGCTTTAAAAATCACATCAATTCAGTCTGTAATTAACAATAGTAAAAAAATAACACAAATAAAAAATATAATTGAAAAATGAAAGGAACCTCAATTTAGCACTTTAAAAAATGTGCGTTTAATATGGACCTTGATGTGTTTAATATGGTCCATATTTAACATCATTTAAGAGCTGCAAAAATCACAGATGAAGTATGTTTTTTCGTTTCCAGAACATAGTTCATGTGCCCACATTGTACATATAACACATTGCATCCATGGTTCTCCTCCTTTATCATCAGAAAATAGACCGGCACAATAGATGCATTTTGCGTCTTGAGGCTTTATGTATGACCTTGATTGCATACCTGAGGACGTAGAAGGTTCGAAAGAAATCGGTTCTTCGAAATTAGAACGGTATTCCGATTGCAAAATTTCAGAAGTTTGTACAGTTGGTATTGAGGACGGAACTGTATTCACCATGCTTTCTACCGGTGCGTCAATTTCTTCTGCAGCTAAAAAGTCGTGATCGCTAAAAATATTCCTGTTGAAGAGGTATATTCCGGTTGAAGAAAACCCTTTGACAGCAATTTCTCCAGTTTGCGTTTTCAAACTGTTCAAATCGATCAAATAATTCAATAATGTCAAAATGTGTCAATGCTTTTGCATTATTTATCACCCAACACCTTATTTCCTCGGTCAAATATTTTTTCAACGGCCCCATAAAAGTTTTGTCAAGAGGTTGAATTTTATGGCTTGAATGCGGAGGAATTGAAAGAATGCGAACGTGGTCGTTTCTAGTTAGCTCTATGATATCAATATTTCTTGTATGACTGGCATGTCCGTCTAAAATGAGCAACACAGGTGATGATTCAGAAGGTTTTACTGTAGCAAGGAAGTGCTTGAACCATTTAGTAAACAAATTGATTTGAACCCATCCAGAGGGATGATTAGCATGTATCGATCCCGGAGGTGCTCCTTTCATAAGAAGAAGATTTTCCCTGCTTCTAGGGGAAATGAACATTGGTAGTACGAATGATCCACATGCACTCAAGTGAAGTATTTGCTACAAGAATATGGAACAAGAATTGCGTTAAAAAAAGTCAAAAATTGGCACTTTGAAAAACGTGCGGGTAATTTGGTATACATGGTTCGTTTAATATGGTATACTATACCATATTACCCTACCAATATTACGGCTATATATAAACGAAAAAGATAGTTATCTAGTAAAACAAATGATTAGTTATAGTGAATTTTTTATTAAAAAATTTAAATAAAATTAACAATATAGCCTCCTTGGCACCGAATTTATGTCGAAAAAACCTTTTAGGCTAACGAAAAAACCAAATTCATTCTAAAAAAAAAATGTATAAAAAATTTCGTGTTAAATTACACTTGTTAATGAGCGAAAAAGCATTTCTTAGCTTAGATGCAAGAGTGGCAAAGAAATATGGCACTTCTTTTCGGAATGCAGTTATCGTGAGCCCAGATTATTTCGCATTGTAAACACGAGGTCCATGTTTGATCTTCTGTGTCGTCTTCCTAGCACCCATTACAGAAATTGCACAAACTTTTTTTTGAGGGAGAGGCGTCAGGGAACTCTTCCTTTCCATCGGATTCATCTAAACATACGCTTTGATACGAGTCAGTAGTAGACTTACGCCGTTGTTTTTTGCTAGCACATGTTTTCTTCTTTTCGACTGGCTTCAATGTCTTAGACTTACGTTTGTCTACTTTAATCAAGCTTTGTTGTAGCTCTGCTTTATACGGAGATGTGGTCAAAACTGTCGGCTTAGATTTCCTACCTCTATTGCTTACGGTTCTTTGTATTTTTGGCGGAGGAGAAATCTCCCAAGGTATGTTTTTTAGCTTCATTCAAAGTAACATCACATGTGGAAAAATTAAATACTGAATGAATGCTTATAGAAAAAAATATAGATATATAATTCTCACCAGCATTTGCAACATTGGCAGAACCTGATGATGGAAAGATACGTGGTGATAATCCAGTGCTTGTACTGGCCACGGAATCTTCGACTGCAGGCAGTGAACCTCTAGATTCAGGTATAGCTCTATCCTTATCTACATCCTGGACTGAAATGCAATCAGTTTGCTCATTTTCCATTTCGCATGCTATGAAATCAGCTTCCGAAAAAATCTGTTTGTCCAACGGAAAAATTCCAGTACTTCTGAATCCACTGCTATTTGGCCAGTTTGAACGCGCAAATAAGCTTTTGTGAACAGTCCAACCAAATCATATAGAGTTACCTTCCGTCCTTGATCGCGTGTAAAAGGCCTTACTTCGTCACTATAGTATACCTTAAGTGGACCCATGAAAGTTTTGTCCAATGGCTGCAATTTGTGTGTAGAGTGTGGAGGCAAGGAGAGAATAACAACTCCATTTTTACGGGCTAAGTCCAATAATTCAATATTTCTCGTGTGACTATAATGCCCATCTAAAATGAGTAAAATGGGTTGATGTTTGCTTGGCTTTGTGAACTCTAAAAAATTTTAAACCATTCTGTAAAAATTGGTATTTGCACCCATCCAGAAAGATGACACGACGATTTTGCTCCAGGTGGTGCATCCTTCATAAGGAGTGGATGATTGTTTTTCCTTGGGAAAATAAAATATGGCGGCACGAAGGAGCCACCAGCGCTCATGCACGTTATAACAATGAGGGATCCGCGCTCTGCGGAAGTCATAACGCCTATTTGCCTTTTTCATTTTTGTGCGACTACTTTTGGTTGTCGAGACTGCACCACTGACAATCCTGTTTCGTCTACATTCCAAATTCTTGTCGCTGAAAAATTGTGTTTGATATATTCACTTTCCAATAAGTTGAAAAACGAAGCCACATTTTCACGATTAAATCCCTTTGCTCTATCAAACGATGTACCAGTTGGCGATCGAAAGCTTAATTTTTCTCTATGTCTTTTGCAAAATGCGTAAAGCCAGTCTTTTCTTGCACATTTTTGCAAAGTATTAAATTTGTTCGGTATGTCGTTTCTTGTTGCAATTTGGAATGCAAGCGACCTCAACTCTCATCTCGTTAGCCCCCAAAAGCGAGACTCCATCTCCAAAGCGTATTTAACTATATCGCTTTCCATCTCTGGGGTAAAGACTGGTTTTTGTCCGAGTTTTGCTGAAAGAAGCTCCTCTGTAGGCTTTTCACTTCTAGCCATGTGCTGCAGTGTGGTGTGCGGAACACCGAAGACTTTTGCGGCCAGTAAAATACCCATTTCATCGTTTCTTACAGCGGCAATGGCCTTGCGCATGTTTTCGCTACTCCACTGCCTTCGTAAACCTTTATTCGGCATGATTGCTGTAAGATTCCACCATTAAATTTAAGCAATAACCTATTGATAATACAGAAGGGTAATATGGTACACTATACCATATTGGCCGGTCACAAGTGTACCATATTAGACGCTTTTTTTAGTTTTCTGTTCTTTTAATTTTTTTTTTATGACCAAACCTTTATTTAGCTTAAAACTCACCTTTTTATAATGAAATATGGACTTTATTTTATCGATTAACAATATATTTGTTTTGATAAGTTTGTTGCTACCACGTGAAAAAACCGTTTTTGCTACACTATCTTAACAAGTCAGACATGCGAAACCACGTGTTTTTAACAACTGAGAGAGAACTGAAAAGCTGTCAGTTTTGTAATTTTTTTTCTATTACTCTTTATTTATTTAACAGCTGATTTCGAAGTCGGCGTTGCCATAGCGCAAGTAGTTTAAGAGAAAAGCAGGTGTGCCATATTAGCCGTCTATACCATAATACCCGAAGTTACTCTACTTGTTCGGAATCCTTTTCCAATTCCTGTCCCAAATGATCGTCCTGATCGTTTTCGGACATTATTGGAGATTAGTCGTCCACAATAACGGGTTTCCGTATTGTTACCTTCTTCGTCGGAGGAGCCATTTGTTGAATAATTATAAGAGCACTCACTATCACTGCTTGAAGTCATTTAACTAAATAATATGAATTGAAAATTTCTTTATATAGCAAATTACAAGCAAAAATATGTAACAAATATGCACGGTAAAAATAATAAAACATTTGAACGACGACGAATCGGGCAGCTCAGTCAGCAGAAGCAGCGCAGCAATTTTCTTTTCGACAGCTATTGGCCGAAGGCCATGATTAAGCTAAGCCATGAAAACGGAAAATACTTATTATCCTGGTTTCCTGGATGTAGTCCTTACGACATTTATTTTCCTGGTTTTGTGGATGTAGTCCTTACGACACTTATTTTCCTGGTTTTCTGGATGTAGTCCTCACGATACTTATTATCCTGGTTTCCTGGATGAAGTCCTTACAATACTTATTATCCTGGTTTCCTGGATGTAGTTCTTACGACACTTATTTTCCTGGTTTCCTGGATGTAGTTCTTACGACACTTATTTTCCTGGTTTTCTGGATGTAGTTCTTACGACACTTATTTTCCTGGTTTTCTGGATGTAGTCCATACGACACTTATTTTCCTGGTTTTCTGGATGTAGTCCATTAGAACATCTGCACACTTGCCACTTTTACTTTTGAAATGATTTAGTAGACTTAACGAACTGAAATAACTGAAAAGTTTTACTTGGCCTTTTATTTGATTTCTTTGGATTTGTCGGCAAAGCATCAAATATCATAATTGTAGACGAGTTCCTCTTGATTATTGGTCTGTGTTCAATTAAATGGAATTCGGTTTTTTTTATGTTGTTTATAGTGGTAGAGGTCAAGTTCATCGATGCACTCTTGTCGCGAGTCGCGATAATCCACGTCGAAAGTTGTGAAAAATGATCGCACGAAAATGTTCACGAGTTAATTCCATTTTTGGCCGAGATGAATTTTTTAATTTAATTTCTGGCCTAGGCAACACTAAATTGTATAATATATATATAGCAGCCCTCGTACATAAAAAGCATATAGCTGAACTGTTCTCAGTTCACATTTAGCTGACACAGGGTTGTATTTTCTGATTCCTATTCTTTATGCTGCGTCAAATGGTGAGAGGATGCTCTAAATGCTGATGATAAAGTCGTGTTGTTTGTTTTCTAGAGAGACGAGGCAAATAGTTTAATACTGACTATAAATTCGTAAGCCTCCCCAGAATCTGGGTCTGAGTGGAATCTGTACCATAATAGATGAAGCTTATTTTAGTTAGTGAACGTTTGTATTTATTGAATTAATATGCACATAAAGAGTCACTTAAAGTTAATTGATTAAACAAATTCACAAAGTTTATTAGATATTATTAACATCACGACCTGACTGTACTGCTAGCGGTTGATGCCGCTGTCTTGCCTAGATCAACTCTACTCGTCAACTATACAACTTTCGTTTTTTGTAAAAATGGTATCGATTCTCAATTAATTTCATTTGAAACCTTTCGCCATGCTCGTCACTTTCGTCTCCGAGATTTGCCGGAAAA
Organism: Zeugodacus cucurbitae; assembly: GCF_028554725.1. NCBI lineage: Eukaryota > Metazoa > Arthropoda > Insecta > Diptera > Tephritidae > Zeugodacus > Zeugodacus cucurbitae. The sequence goes on from NC_071671.1 coordinate 26,695,347, forward strand.
AAAACTTAAATAGGAATGCAGAAAATGAATTTTTAAAGACATATTTACGCCTGGAGAAAAATGAAAATGTAAATAAGTAAATTATAAAATTTTATATAATTCAATTAAATAAGTTTTGAATAATCACCCATTTCTGCATAATTTTTGATTAAGTCGCTCACTATCTTCTCGTAGTTTGGACTTTTGTGTTTACCGAGAAAAGAAGAAACGACCATTTCGTAGGAATCCCACGCTGCTGCCTCAACTGGTGACAATAGTCCTTTGAATTGGTCATTATTTATCAACTTTTTTATTTGGGGTCCAACAAATATACCTTCTTTTATCTTGGCCTGGGAAATATTTGGGAAAAAAGTTTGCAAATAATTGAATGCTTTGCCTTCTTTGTCCAACGCCTTAACAAAATTTTTAATGAGGCCGAGCTTGATGTGCAATGGCGGAAGAATGATTTTTTCCTTCTTTACAAGTGGGACGTATTTGATATTATCCACACCAATTGTAAATTCAATTCCGGTTTATCAATATCAATATCAATATTTTTAGGATCAATACCAAAATATTTTGAATATATAGATTGGATGGAATCTCTAAACTACCTCCGATGCCGTACAAGAGTATATTCACCGCATATGTAACAGAACATATCCGGATCGTTGGTACACTCAAATTCTCGCGTACGTTTACTCATTTTATTTAAAAAAAATAGCTCACGGTTTTTTATATTGTAATTATAAACTGGAACCGGCGAGCCTTACAGATATTATGAACTTTCAAGGGGCATTTATCCTTATATATAGCTTGATCGCGAAAAAATAAAAAAAGGCAAAACCTACCTAAACAAAAAAAGTTCCTTCATATTAACGAGCCGGGAAAAGAAAATACTAATTAATGAATTTACCAAGATATTGGTTGTGTGCATGTAGGTATGCATGTTTGAATTAAATTTATTTGCATTAGGAATTTTCCGCAACTAATTACGGGTTAGTTCGTAAACGCAGTAACTTGGTTGCACTGCATATTTGCACGGGCAACGCGTTCGTCAAAAAAAAAAAAACTGCGGCAATACTGCTCTTCGTCAAAAGTTTTTAATGCATGCAGTTGGCAGCACTTCGGTAAATTGTCACAGCCATTGCAGTAATTTTTTTGAAACTGCGTAAAACCAAAGGCGAAATGGAAGAGTGAGTAAAATGATTTCAAATTCTACATATGTCTTTAATTATTAACAATACATCCTCTGGATAGTTTTTTATTATACTCAGGTAATTGCTCACTTTTGGTACGGACCGCCTTTTCTTTTTTAAATAACTTTTTAGTAAAAGATTTATTCTCTTCACTTGTTTAATCCTTTTTTTATTGAAATTCAATAAAATATTCTCACTCTGAGTTTCCTGGTTATCAATAATTACGTTAATTAAAAATTCCATTTCTCTGGCATTCGTAAATGCGAAAAAATTCTTCGCAGCACAATCGCAATGGCAAGGCAGTAGAATCAGCTGATTGTGCAGTAGAAACCACAGCCGGCAAGAATGCAGCAGGGTTGCACAAAATTAGTGCGTTTACGAACTAACCCTACCCTTCGAAAAACTACCTGTATACCTATATTTAGAGTTGCTAGTTGGAAGTAATCACTACTACAAACTTAACTGAATTAAGTTAGTCCTTTACAACTCCAAGTACTGCGATCGTACAGTCATTCAAATGCTTAGTCGTACTTTTGCAGAAAACGGCAGTGGGATAAAATATTAATTTTCATAGTCGAAAATACAAGGGTTTAAAGGTTGAACGAATAAACCCAGTCCTTAATCTTTATACTTAATCTAAGTTGAAAAGAAGAACTCTAACTGGAGTTCACTTTTTTAGAAACTTTGGAAAACGTTTCGATTCAAATGACTTAATGTTAATTCTACGTTTAAAGGGAAACTCTAACTGGAGTTGTCTTTTTATTATAAGTCTTAAAAATCCTTTCGATTCTAAGTAGTTAAGTTGAAAAGCACACTCTAACAGGAGTGGTTTTTTTTATAAGCTTTAGAGTTATAGTTTAACTGGTGAAATCCTTTCAATTCGCTACGCTTAAGCTCTATGCGTTTTCGCAAAAACCAGCAGTGGGATAACAGATTAAATTTTTTTAATCTTTAGTTTATAAGTAGAAAATCAGTAAAAATAAAAATTTCTGCGTTAGAAATCCTTCCCTCATTCGTAACGCCAACGCATACTCTAACAGGAGTTGCTTAACGGTGTACGGATTTGGAAAACTCACAACTGGCAATGCTTTCATTTATAACAAATCCTCATTTATTAAGAGGGTTGCCAGTAATTTCGCAAAAAACGGCAGTGGGATAATAGATTAAATCTTTTAAACTTTATTTCAAAAGTAAAAAAAAATTATTAAAAATTTAATTATAAAATTTTCATCTAAACATAGAACTCCGCTAGTTTGCGTTAAGCCGTCAAAAAAGGCATTATTTTCTAACATTCCAAATTTAGTTTAGAGATTATTTTGGAATAACAGATTAATTTTTTTTTAATCTTTAGTCTTCCCTCATTCGTAACGCAAAGGCATACTCTAACTGGAGTTGCTTAAAAAAAATATAAGGATGGTTGTCAGTAATTTCGCAAAAAACGGCAGTGGGATAATAGATTAAATTTTTTATATTTTAGTTCATAAGTAAAAAATTATTAAAAAGTAATAAGAAACAGATGAAATAAAAACGAAAATCCATAAGATTAGGAGATATATTTCAGACTCTAGTATATTGTTAGATTGCCTGAAGTCGTAAAAGAAAGATATTATTTTCTTGCATTACAAATTTAGCTTAGAGATTATTCTAGAAAATCAATTCTCACAACAGCCGGTTGTACGATACCGGAATTGACTCGGATTTTAACCAATTTAAGTATTTTATTCTTTAGGGCTGTTATTTCGGCAAACTAAACCTGTTTGGTTCGGTCAGTTTTAGAGATTATTCTCGCTCCTATCACTCAAGCATACTCTAACTGGAGCTGCTGTGCTGTATTTGTACTTGGGGGCCATTATTTATGCTAAATAATAATATCTCTCTGCGAAAAATTTCTAAAAACTGACGAAATCTCCGAGTTGATTTCATATGCCTGCGTTATAATTGGTGATACTAATGGCCGGTTGTGAAGTCTATCATAAACTTGTTCAGCCATTAACATAGTTACAGCCTTGAAACCAAACATTAAGCATTCTTTTTTTAACCAAGAATTTTTGTCCCGTCGGCATATCTTCGAATTCTTGTGTCCAAGATTAAATTATGCTATGCGTTTGATTTGTTTCTTTGTTGGTGGAGGTAAATTCTGAAATCGTAAAAAGATATTATTTTTCCATTATCACAATACAAAAGTATACGTTATTTACATCGACTAGGGGCCCTATTAGTTTGTCGATTTTGTGGTAATATTTCATAATTAGTAGAGTTCTCCAACTCCACACAAATATATTGAAGACTTCAGCAGCGTATATACATACAAAAGCCAATATTTCTTCAAGATTTAAAACTTTTTCAATATTTAAAATAAATCTAAGTGACTTTGAAAAAAAAATAACGGCAAAAAAATTACAAAAAAAAAAAAATTAAAAAGAAACTGTATCTAAGAAATTATTTTATTAAAAAAATTTCAAAATTTTAGTTTTTTTGTATAATAATTTAATATTAATAATAAAAAAAAATCGAATATTTTTGTATTTATTTTTGTTTAATATGTACTAATACATGTATGTGACTTAATAATTAATTAATTGGCCTATGTGATTTTAATTAGAACATTTTTAATAAGCAAATTTTCATTGTTTTATAGCAAACATACACTACTTAATAATTAAATTAAAAAAATAAATACATTTTATTAAATTTATTTGTTGTGATTGTTGCAGCGTTGACTGCATATAACAGTACTTACATTATTTATTTATTTTTGTTTTTTTATTTTGAAACAAAAATTATTTAAATAATATATATTTATTTACATTTAATAGTAAATAAATATCAATTATAGTTAATACATGATTCCTTGTCCGAACGATGTACGTAAAATAAAATATTAACACAGAAGAAAACAACAAAAAAAAAACGAAATATTGTAAATTTTTTAGAATTAAGTATTTAAGCACATGCAGTTAGTTAAAGCAAGTTAATAATGTAAAAAATATAAAGAAAATGCACATTTTGCTGAGCAAAGCAACGTCGAAAATTTATTAAAAATCTATGAACGAAAATTTTTTGTAAAAATGTATTAAAAAAAGTTTAAATAAAATACATATATTTATAAATACAGAAAAATTTTTTTTTGAATAAAACTGATAAGAAATACCATTTTTTAAAGAATTTTTTTTTTTTTAATTATTGAAAAACATATTTTTTTAAACTATTGGAAAACATATTTTTTTAAAAAAATTAAAATTAGTAAATTTATTAAAAAATTGTATACCTTTTTTAAACAATTTTCTTAAACAATTTGTTAAAAATTTTTTAAATTTTTTTTTTTAAAATGTGTCAATATTTTTTTGTTACTAAATTACTATTTTTAAATTATATTATTTGTTAAGAAATAATAAGGATATCAATTTTTTTCTTAATTATAGAAAACAATTTTTTTTTAATTTTTTTTAAATAAGCTATTAATCATTTTATTATTCTTTTATTTTTTAAATATTTTATTTTTTTTTGTAACTAAAATTCTAGAAATTTAATTATTGTGTCTTATAATAATTTAATTTTTTATAATTTCTAGTTAAATAGAAATAATAAAAATATATAATAAAAAAATTTCAATATTTTTTGTATTACCAAAAGTTGTATAAAAATTTAATAAAAAATGACATAAATTTTTCATGAAAAAAATAAAATAATAAATTTTGTAAATTGTCAGACTTCCAAGGAATGAGCGATATATTTGTACTAAACTCGGGTAAATATACACATTTTTATATATGTATATACTATATAACTAGCATTAAATGCATTTGAATGCTATTTAGTCAATTGTAAGGCAAATATATTAGCTATTTAAGCAAAACTGTAGAAAATACGTATTTGCTAGGGCAATTAAAGTAACTCTTGGAATCTCCAATGAAAAGGCGTTTGATAAAAATTAAAAAAAAATTGGATTCTGTTAACAAAAAAATGAAGAAAATTTATAAAAATAAATAATATTTAATCAAATACTAAACAAAAGTGCGTAATAAAAAATTACACAATTGCATTCTGTTAACAAAAAATGAAGAAAAATTTATAAAAATAAATAATAATTAAAGAAATACTGAACAAAAGTGAGTAATAAAAAATTACACAATTGTATTCTGTTAACAAAAAATTAAGAAAAATTATAATTAAAAAGAATAGAAATAAATAAACGTAATTATAAAAAATAAAAAAAAAAATACTTTTACATAAAAAATAATAAAACTAAATGTAAAACTAATAATAACAAAAACAATAAAATAAAAAAATTTTGTTAAAAAAGCAACAGATTAATATGATTATTAACAATATGAAATTTCAAAAAAAAATGAATAAATAAACGAAAAATTTCATAAAATAATGAACATGAATAATTACAAAAATATATATAAAAAAAAAACATATAACAAATATGTAAAAAATGAAAAAAAAAAAATTATTTAAAAAAATAATTTAAAAAAATATATATAAAAAAATTAAAAAAAAAAAAAAATATTACAAAAAAATAAAAAATGTTAAAAAAAATTAAAAAAAATTAAAAAAAATTGTAAATTTTTAACAAATAAAAAATAAATTAAATGAAAAATTTTCATAAATAAAAAAAGAAAACATAGAAAAAGTTTGTAATTTGCATGTAAACATGGAAATCCCCAATTTTTTTCAAATTCATTTTAGTGAATATTTTCTGCTTCACTAATCTCTCGAGTAAAACTTTAGCGTTTAATTTTCTTTTGCAGTATTTTATATACAACATTCAGGGTTGTTGTGGAATCTGGCAGTTGTCGGAATCAGAATTCAAACCGACAAAAAATTCTGGTTCGTGTCATGAATTCTGATATTATTGGTTTGATGTTCGAATCAGAAATTCTATTGGTTTTAGGTGTCATGGAAACCAATTTTATCGGTTTAACTATCAGAAAAAAACCAAGAGCTTCAGGGCTGACAGATTTGAGACATTTTGTTAATTTTTTGAAAAAAATATAATTATTATTAAAAAATAAGATAAGAACGCTAAATGACGTAATTATTGAATTCAACGGAAAAAAATAAAATATTCTAAGAATTTTACAAAATAAGTAATTCAGATTAGATCATGGAAATATCTAACTTTTTATATAAAAGTTAAACAATATACAGTGGAACTTCCATAACTCGAAGATCTCCATTACTTGAACTTTTAAATTGGCAATAGCGTTTAAAAATCAAATTTCATACAAATTTCCTTCCATAACTCGAATTTCTATAACTCGAACTCTTGAAGTGGCATTGAAAGGCAATTTCATACAAATTCCCTCGAAGTTTTTTTGTGGATTATAATGATTCGAGTTAGAGAAGTTCTACTGTATATATACACTTAAATATGTACATTTTTACATAAAAATAATTACTATTTTTGACTTCCTTTGAGCATAAAGCGAATTACTGTGATTTCTTAAAATTTTCATTTTTTCGCGCTACTTCCATTGCCAAATAAACTAAAAGCTGATATAATTTCTCATTTTAGTTATATTTTTTGGGTTTAATGAATATTTTAAACTAATTATATGATTACAATTCCAAAAACATGTCTTGTTAATTTTTCCCCATGAATAAATAGCAAAACAGCTGATTCGAATATTGGTTTGCTTATGTTCGAAAAGACGAAAATCCAATCAGATTCTGTGACACCAATGAAAATCAGAATTGGTTTGCCATTCTGACATTCAGCAAATCTGTCTTGGATTCCACAACACCCCTGATTATTTATTTCTGACAATTTATTGCTTAGGAACTCGAAATTTCAATTTGTAGACATGAAATAATTTTCTTTACTCTAATTTAACCTTTTCTTAATTGTTAAGTTTACATTTTTAAACACTAAAATATATATTTAAGTCTATACCATTGTAAATTTGCACACTGAAAAACGAAACTAACGGATAATACGATATTAACCTGAAGAGAAATGTGAAAGAATAAGCAACCTTAGCAACTACACATAAGCAAACTTAGATAAGAGAGTACATAATGTAATCTATGTAAAACGTAGTTATTTGTATGTGCGTATATTAAGTATAAATAAATATATATATAGATCTAAGTAAATGTGTAACACACTTAAAGGTAACAATAATGCAATTAAGTATCTGCTGCACCTACATACACTCACTGAGTCACTCACATATAATAGAAAATAACATACTTACTATATACCTAACAATACTTATGAAAGTCATATGTCATTATAAGCAAAATCGAAACGAAAAAAGAAAATAAAAGTATTAAAATATTCACTTGTAATTTTACATACATACATGCATACATATATACCATATGATATTTTACAATTACATAGCTAAATAAGTAATTTCGAATAAAAATGAAATAAATAAGCACTATTAAAATAAATTATTTTGTAATTTTTCAAGTAATTAGAATTGTTGAAAACAATTTGGCGGTCATCAAAATCATTGTGGTGAGTATACAGCATGATTAAACAAAAGACTTAAGGCACGAACTCATAATGCTGTGAACGCACTTTTCGTTGTTTGCAGGCGTTCTTTTTGTTTATTGAGTTGTAAAATAAATCTTTACTGTGAGATTTATTAATTATATATTTTTTTAATTATTTATATATTTTTAGAATTATTATTGAATTTTATTATTAATTTTTAATTAAAACTTCTCTTATTTAAATAACAAAAACATATAATTTTCTTTGTTTCTTACAAGTAGTCTTTATTGCTTTCTTTTGTTTTTTTATACATTCTTTATACATATATAATTATTTATATAAATATGTAAGTAGCGTTTTCTGTTTTTCTGCTTATACATTTTCATCTAAAATAAATCTATATTTTATGGTTTTTGTGTAGAAATATATTTATAAATATGCGCTGCTTCTTCTCTGTACAACAAAATTCAAATTAATTTTATTGCAAATATTTCGACATATTTCTATGCACTCTATGTAGTATAAATAATGGTGGAAATAAGAACAGGAAAAATGTACAACAGTTAAGTATAATTTTCAGTTCAAATGTAATAAATAAAATTGTTTATAATTTCAGTTTTTTATAAATTCAATTTTTTTTTAAGAAAATTATAGAAAATTTGTTATATGAATGTTGTTTAGGAAACCTTTCATTATATATAGTAGTATGCGAGAATAATACAACGAATGCAATATTAAAAGGGCTGGTATGAATAATTGAAGGTAAATTATTCACCACTTAGCAGATAGAGAGTCCTTTATGTGATTTTTAAAACTAAGCTTCACGCTGTAGTGATGCGACAATAGTTTCAGAGAGATATAGCGGGATAGTGAACAATTTATGTGTAGAGAAATGCTTTCGAAAATAAGTTTTTCGATAACTTAAACTTCATTTATTAATTTATTATAAATAAACTAAACACTTTTTTCATGATTTTTTTTTTAAATAACTCTCTTGTATTTACATATTTATATATAACAGTTCATTTTGTTTTAAAATAAAACAATTATTTTTATGTTTTTGAACACTTTTTGTAGAACCACTTTTGTATAATTTTTTCGCCTATAGACAACATTTCGCATGAAAGGGTTAATGATGATTATGAACACAGTAACTCAGTATGTTAAAGACAGTTGTGATTTTACAGCGAAAATATACTCAGGTCCGTCAGTCTCCTTCTATATGCAATTTCTCAACTCGGTGTTTGACCCTTCTCACTCATCAAACATTTTACTTATGAAAGCAGCAATAAAATTATGAAATTGAATTTCAGCGAAGATCATATGTGGAAAAACATTATACCTTTTTGTGGTATAAATGAAACGAAGTTTTATACCAGTGGCTTTTTCGAATCATCACTTTACAAATTTTGGAGAATAGAAAGCGGTTTATACAACAGAGCTTAGCGCATAATTTAGCGAATATGAATAGAATTATAAAATCTTTAGTAGTTGTTCTTTTTTTAATACAAATAGCTGTATAAGAATGTATATCTCTATCGAATCATATAAATTAACATTTATTTTTTTATAAATATACAATAAATTACTAAACTAAACTATTACATTTATATATTAATTATTAATCATTTTTAGTGCTACAAAATGTGCTCGCAAATAAAAGTGCTAATTTCCTGACTAGAAATAAATATTAGACCGGCATAATAAAATATCAACACTGTATACCATATGAAAATTGGTCTAAATTTGTGTTGTGCTTAAATTAATTATACCAAATGAAAGGGGTTGGTATTTAAAAAAGTGTAGTAAAAATATTTCTTTGACGTAGTCATTTGAAAAATTAGTCGGACCGTACAGTTTAACGCAGAGTAAGTTTCGTTGAGAACTTAGTAATTGCTATCCTACCTTAAAAGATGTTCTGATGCCTGATTATTGTCCAAGGTATAAACATAAAAAACTGAAGCAAGAAACTATTTTTTATACGATTATATTATATCAAAAAGGTAAGCTGAGTAAGTTGAAATTTGGAATAAGTTAGGTTATGTCAGGTCGACTTGATTGAAAAGCAGGTTTCTTGTGATACCATTAAGCAAGTTAGTGTACAAATCCTTAAAAAAACTGATTTTGTGTTGCGACCTAAACGTCTTCCTTAAGTCTGTAATCTTTTTGAACCAAACGGAATACCACTTTTGGTAAACTAAATAAGCTGAACCTACACTTACTGAAGCCCGACGAAAGGGTGAGTAATACGAAACTATGGACGTAAAAATCTATAAAGCTACCGAAAGAGCACATCATAAATTGCTGCTGCTTAACTTTTGAGAAAACTGAATTGTTGAGCTTCAAGTTCTCAAAAAGTCAATAACGGTTATCATAAGCTTTAAGATTGTAAATAGTAACCTTTGGAAAGAAATAAACTCGAATATTTTAACTTTCGAAAGACTGATAAAAATTTAATCTAGCTTGACGAAAATCGCAAAAAATGAGAAGTTTTACGTTTATATGATTACAGATCTAGGAGATCAGGTTTTATTTTATCATATGAAGAAATAAGAGGACAGCTTTCTCTTAGCCTTAGCTTAATATAGACATCTTTGAAGAAATTAGTGATGTGTGATATTTGAAAGGGAAGCAATTATTGATGATTTCCGGGATGGATTGAATGATGGTTTGAAACTAAATTTCGTGATTTTTTTTTTAAATTTTGATTGGACAGTTATCAAGACAATTTTTAATACATTTCTGATGCTTTAAGAATTTACTATATGCCACCTATAAATATCTGTGTGTGTAAATGTATTTCAATTATTTTACACTTCTAACAAATTTCTTGTACTCTTAATTGCTTTGTAAAAAAAGAAATATTAGTGTTAATCAAGTCGGTGCATGTACATATCCACATAAAGGTAGATATACTCTTCTAGCGCCCTGTGAACGCTCACAACTAGGCAACCGTTTGTTATCAACATATTCAACATGCACTTTTTTGATTATGACCGTACTCTTTTGTGCTAATTTTGATTTTACAATTACATTTACATTAAATACTATTGTTTTTGCTAAATTTGAGCATAACTTCTTCTACAACTTCCTTGCGCGCTCATTTGAACACCTCTGTCTTCTACTCGCATGCGATTTTGCCATCAAAACTGCTCAACGCAATGGCGAACGCTTGCAGCGCACACAACGGATAGCGGTAGTCCATGGTGAATACATCTTCGGAGGTGCGTCCGAATTGCATGACTATGTAGTCGGGGTCCGAGTCGTGTACGAGTTGGAAATTCTTAACCGATGCCTGTGTGACACGCCCATGGAAATTGAGTACATACGATTGAGTCTCATCATTCCACACGGGCGTCTTATTGTGCAGCTCAACAATTGTGTCCATGTTCTGTGGGGTGGAAAAGTAAATAAAACACGTAAGTATAGTTTAAAAACATACAGTGAGTATAAATCACTAACCTTAACTTTCCATAAATCAAGTATGCCCTGTTGCTTGGGATCGGCCGAGCTGATTTTTACGCGTTGATCTTCTTCCGTCATGCCGGGCAGTATTACTGTCATATTGCGTGGACCTTTGAAGCCGAGGATATTGGTGTCCTGAAAATATATCATGGGTTTTAAAAAATCATGTGAAATTTAGTGTGGTTTCCTCAGAATATCGGTCCGAACTAAGATTTCTAGGAGTTTTGACATTCTGCAATTTATTGTGCTACTATTTCTTAATTTGATTAAATCTAAAGGTCTGAAAATACTTGATGCTTACTTGCTCCACGACGTCTTTCATTAGTCTGAATATCTGTTTGGTCTGAAGTGAACCCTGTTATTGATAAACCATACAAGTTGAACATAAATTTACCGAAGCCGCCTAAATAGAGTGACTTTATCATTCGTGGAATCGTTGGAGCGAGTCCCAAAATACCCAGAGCTCAAAATACAATATCGAGACTACCGGAGGAACTTACCATAAATAGTACCTCTCTAACTAAATATTTAGCAGAGTTTCTGTTATCTAAGTTCTCTAAATAATGTATCATGAGATCGTTTAAGAATACAATTGTAAGGATTCGTCGATGCCTCTTCTTTTTTAAGTTAAATGTTTAGCTTAAACCCTCATTCTTATTATAGAAGCCCTACAAAAACTACTTACATAGATGATCACCGCCAAATCGGATCGTGGATTTTCCGTGCTATCCTTGCTGCCATTATCGAACACAGTAAAGGAGGTGCCGAGCACATTCGAACGCAATTTGCCACAAAAACCCTCGGCCTGGCGCGATAAGTCCGTAGGATCGCAGCTGATAATATAATTAGAGGTTTTGCTCTTCTTACGCTTGCGACCTGCATAAAGAAAATTAAAAATATTTCGTTCAAAGTAGTTACATTCTTTACCCCACTTACCGCCCAAAAGAAATATTTTCTTGCCATAATCACGCTCCAAATGCAAATAGTATATCGGAAAGAGGCCACGATCCATGCCTTTGCGATCGCGCGTTATGCGACACTTGAAGAGCACACCCTGCGACGCGGGCTGCATGACGAACTGTTCGATGTTGCCGACGAGATCACCTTCCGGTTCGCCACTGGCGTCCGCGGCCGACGACGACGTAGTTTGCTGTGCACTGTTCGCATAGTTGGCAGTGTTATTAGCCGAACCGGTGCCGGCCGAATGTGCCGAAGTGCTGCGTGCACCGGCTACGGAATTGGTGGTCGTATTCGTTTGTGATGCAATGCTGTGATTCAATGGCATGACGGGGGCCGCTTCCTCGATATTACGATTCACATAATCATCTTCGTCCAATGTGCTGCTATCTTGATCGTGACTGTATGAGCGTTGTTGTTGTAACTGTTGTTGCTGGCGTTGCTTCTGCCGTTGGCCATTATTGGACATATGATTGACGGGACTGCTTTCTTCATCTTCGAGTTCGTGTGAGGAAATCTCTTCGATTAAATCTGCGTAGGCGCAACGGTAGGGGAGTTGAGAAGCATAATAAAGTTACTTTGGAGAGTATACAATAGCAACAACACAAAGTGTATCTTTTACTTACCATCCTGATTGATGATGTGTCCTGTCATCTGTGCCGTCCGCGGTCGCATATTATTCGTAAAGCTGACGCCATGCGAACGCCCATTCGGCGTGCCCGCATTGCTGCTTGAGTTCGCGGTGGTCACATTCGTATTCGTAGTTGTGATGACGGTGGTGTTACTTAATAATTGATCAGGATTGTGTGGCGAGCTGATGAATTGCATTGGACCATCGTAGGCGTGCAGCTCACGGCCAGTGGCCGTTGTTGTGCGCAGTCCTGACATGGGACGGGTTATTTGTAAGTCGCTCGCCTGCACCATGCCGGGCGAGGCGCGCTTCTGTCGTATATAAGCTTCCATTAGCAGGCGCTGTGAGGCAGTAAGCAAGAGAGTTTATTATTATTATGTATGCGAAAGACAAAAGTTAAAGAAATATTGTCAAAATGATAGCCACTGGGACTCGTATGCATGCGTAATGTGTCTTCCGCAGTGTGAGCTCTGGTATATCGATATGCATATTTTAATTTTTGGTTCTTCTATCAATTCTCCTCTTCATTTTGTTCTTTCTTTGCCATCAAAGTTAAATATGTTTTTTCCTCTGAGGAGATTTATTCAGTCAAAATCTTGTGTCAATTATTAAAAGAATATTGATTACTGCTCTTTTGCGAACTGATGGGCTAATTAAAGACTCAGTGTACGCCTAAGGTGAGTTTGAATTCTACAAATTCCTCACCTTGACATTATTTAGTTGACAACTCGATAAGTTAGCTTATTAATTAAACAAGTAAGGAAAGGCTAAGGCTTTTATACTCTCGCAATTTATTGAAGAAAATTTATTGTTATTTACATAACACACAAATTTACCTATAAATTCGGCATAAAGAATAACGAAAATCGTCCTATATAGTGTATGAGGGCTGAGCTAATTCCTGAACCGATTTCATTCATTTTCACCAGCAGGAGATGTTATTATCCGATTTTAATAATTTTTGGAACAGAATCACACTATTAGAAGAAAACAATTTCCTCTGAATTACATTAAATTCTCAGAGAGATTTATCCATATTTTCGGTTAAAATTTAACCTTAGGCGCGGAGTTCAACATGTTCGATAACAGGGGCCTTGAAAAGTTATTGTCCGTTTTCGAAAATTTTTTCTCAATTGAAGCCAGAGATGATAAGCACAATTTGTGTAAAGTTTTATTCCGCTATCTTAATTGGTTCCTTATGTTTACATTATAAAGTGAAGGAATCAGATGGAATTCACAATTGAGTTATATAGGAAGTTGTCGTGGTTATGAACCGATTTCATCCATTTTTCACATGTGGCATCAGGGTGCCAAGAAGGTATTATGTACCGAATTTCATTGAAATCTGCCGAGTAGTTCCTGAGATATGGTTTTTGACCCATAAGTGGGCGATGCCACGCCCATTTTTCATTTTGTAAAAAAATCTGAGTGCTGCTTCCTTCTGCTATTTCTTTTGTAAAATTTGGTGTTTCTGACGTTTCTCTTTAGTGAGTTAACCCACTTTTAGTCATTTTCAACCTAACCTTTGTAAGGGAGGTGGGCGTGGATATCATCCGATTTCTTTCATTTTTGGACTGTATAAGGAATCGGCTAAAAAAAATGACTGCAGAAAGTTTGGTTAATATTGCTCTATTAGTTTGCCAGTTATATACAAAAAACCTATTTGAGGGCGGGGTCACGCCCACTTTTCCAAATTACATTAGAATGTGCCCCTCCCTAATACGATCCTATATTCCAAATTTTATTTTCATAACTTTATTTATGGCTTAGTTATGACACTTTATATGTTTTTGGTTTTCGCCATTTTGTGGGCGTGCCAATGGTCCGTCTCGTCTCGTCATCCTGATCATTTTGATCATTTTGATATACATATATAACCCTATATCTAACTCGTTTAGTTTTAGGACTTACAAACAACCATTATGTGGACAAAACTATAATACTCTCTTAGCAACTTTTGTTTCGGGAGTATAAAAATGTGAAAATGAGAAGAAAGTCTTTATAATTATTTTCTTATCTTCATTTATTTACCTCATCTTAATTGCCTCGGTTACTTCAAAGACAATACTGCTGATAATTGCATAGTATGTACGATCTTTTGGACGGTGAAATAATCGAAAGTTGGGTTGGGGTCTTAAGTATTTAATATCACTATTGCTTATGCTAATAAGAATTACTAATCTCTCTGTTTAGGGTATTCAACCCTCTTTATTTATTAAAATCTTTAAAATCGTGAATATTATATTATAACATAATCACTCACTTGTTTTAGAATCTTCTAACTTCTAAGACATTTTCAATTCAAAAGACTTTTTTTAAAGCTGTATCTTGAAAATCACAGTAAGCTAAAGGCGTGGATTGTGTGCTCACTGAAGCTATAAATAAAAAGAATCTGTTTCGAAACAATGTGTATGACCAAAATGAGCGAATTCTTAAGGTTCCAGACTTAATTTAACTATCCTTATAGGCGATGTTCTTCGAGTTTCAATCTCTGACTATTAATTAAGGTCTCAGACCCCTTAAATATCACTAAACTCTTCCAGCTTCGATTTTTAAATATCAATTAAGAACTTCATCGACGGTTTTTGACATTTTAAGAGTTCTCACAGGAACAGCTGGACGTATTTTTAAGAAATTACATAGCATGAGCCTGGAAGTTTAGGAGTTTTTTTGGAGCTCTGTTTAGATTCTAAATACATTTTTTTTCTACATGTAGATAAGTTCCACATCGGTTGTGAACTTGTTTCTGCCTAAAAAAATATTATTTGTTCTCTCTAATCTCTTTCAAATGGCCGAAATTTGGTAAATCGAAGTCAAATGATTTTACGCGCTTTATGGACAACTTTGGGGTTGCCACTGAAAAGATTTTAGATAACAAGAACTAATATTAATACTTGTAAAACTAAGATTTTTTCTCAACTATGTGATATTTCTTTCAGTGTATGAGAATGAGTATGCACTTTATGAGTGCCTATAGCAATTGAACGATTTTGCTGATTACACATGAAATACAACTCATCGCGAATTTCAAATTTGGGGGGAAAAACAAGTGGCCATCCATCCATACACATGTATGTACATATGCAATTCGGTCAAATGCGCTGCAGGTGCAACACAACAAAACAATTAGCGAATGAACCAAAGAATTTGCAATGTAATGTGAATTGAAACGGAATCACAGAAAAATGAATGAAAATTTTAAATAAAAAGTGGTTAAAGACAGATTTTTATACTCTCGCAACAAAAGTTGCTAAGAGAGTATTATAGTTTTGTTCGCATAACGGTTGTTTGTAAGTCAAAAAACTAAACGAGTTAGATATAGGGTTATATATATCAAAATGATCAGGGTGACGAGGCGAGTCAAAATCCCAATGTCTGTCTGTCCGTCCGTCCGTCCGCCCGTGCAACGGATAACTTGAGTAAAAATTGAGATATCTTGATGAAACTTGGAACACACGTTCCTTGAGACCGTGAGAGGGTTGCTTTCGAAATGGGCAAAATCGGACCACTGCCACGCCCACAAAATGGCGAAAATCGAAAACAATAAAGTGTCATAACTAAGCCATAAATAAAGTTATAAAAGTAAAAATTGGAATAGAGGGTCGCACTAGGAAGGGGCATATTTGGATGTAATTTTTTTGGGAAAGTGGGCGTGGCCCCGCCCCCAAATCGGTTATTTGTATATAACTCGCAAACCAATAAAGCTATATAAACCAAACTTTCTGCAGTCAGTTCTCTTACGTACCCCACCACACACCATGAAAATAGTTGAAATCGGATAATAACCACGCTCACCTCCCATACAAAGGTTAGGTTGAAACTTACTAAAAGTGAGTTAACTCAGTAACGAAAAACGCCAGAAACACTAAATTTCACATAAGAAATGGCAGATAGAAGCTGCACTCAGATCTTTTTACAAAATGGAAAATGGGCGTAGCATCGCCCACTTATAGGTCAAAAACTATATCTCAGGAACTGCTCGACCGATTTCAATGAAACTTGGTTTGTAATAGTTTTCTTACATCCCGATGATATGTTGTGAAAATAGGACAAATCGCTTCACAACCACGCCTACTTCCTATATACCAGAACTTTGAAGACGATCTGAATTGTTTACTTAACAATATATAAAGAAAGCACTAGTGTAGATATCGATGCAGAACTTTGCACAAATACTACCTTTTAGTGTGGAAGCCCCATTCTAAAAATCGCCGAAATCGGACCATAGGTTTTCAAGGCCCCATGTATCGAACATGAGGACCTCGGTGCTTCTAACCTAATATTAGGGTTTCCAACTTTCAATGGACTTTATACAATATATATGATGAATATGTGAGTCAAATTGTGTATTATATAATATAAATAAATAAATTGCGAGAGTATAAAATGTTCGGTTACACCCGAACTTAGCCATTCCTTACTTGTTTTATTTAATTTAAAAAAAATAAATGTGATTTTGTTGTTGCACCAGCAATTCGTTTCGCATAACGGTGCATTTGTTGACAGCTTTAATTGAATTGTGCGCGAATTTCAAGTTCAATGAGGGGAGTTAGCACTCAAACATACGTACTATGTATATAAGGCTATGTTTGTTTTGTTGCTTTTTTATTTGCATGATTTTGTGTCACAAATACTTTGAATATATATTAAATATGTATGTTTGTATGTTTGAGTATATGCCAATGCATTTCCCTCACTCTATTTGGTACTCATTGGCATTTTCGCCCATCGCTGTCTTTTTTTTTATTGTTTTTGTTGTTTTTTTTTGTGTCAGTCAGTTACATCGTGCGATAAATTACAATCGATGTCAATGTAATTAATTTTTATTGTTTCGTACATGATTTCTTCATTTGCGTATTTCGGGTGCGCTATGCTTGCGCTCAGGGACCCAGGGGCATACACATACAGTGATACTTACGTGCTTATTGCATTTGTTCATTGTTTACCAATACATAAGCATATGCGGAACTAAAGGATATGCAACTATAAATTTTTCTCTTTCATTCGAAAGAAAATGAGCAAAGTAATTTAAAACGGAAGCTCAGTGGTTCACCGATAGGCATTTCCTTCGGCATAGGTTCATTCATTTGTTCACCTGCTCTAGACGTTAGTACACCGAATCAGAAAAAGTATTAGTTCCCTTAGAAGAAAAATATATTATTAGTTTCCTGATCCTTAAAATCCGTGGTATATCACAGCCTTCGAAAAGATTATATATACTAAATAACATGTGTTTATTTTGAAATATAGATATAATCATATAAAATCCTGTTTAAATATTTTTAAGACTTTCAGAAATGAGTGAGGTTAGGTTAGACCGAAAATATTATATCAATTGGCGCCGAATTGCGAGGAAAAAGAAAGAATGGTGTTCTAATCGATTCGGCTAAAATCAAATAACGGTTCCTACGCCAATTACATACATACATACTTTTGTCTCGGGGAGAGAGTACTTCACTTTTTAATTTTTTAGTGGTGTGAAATACCCTTTCAAGTATATCCTTTTGAGCCCTGAGTCCCATTCATCTGAAATGAATATAACTGAATTGCATTTTCATGGTTCCGACACTATCTATAATTCACTGGTTCTTTTAAAAAACATAACTTTCGTTTATGTGGGTATTTAAACTATTAATTAATCAAGCTCTCCATAAGCTATATAAGTTCAGCGCTTTTGAGAAGAGTAGAGTACCTTGAAATATACAAATGAACTTCCTTAACTCGATCCCCATAATCCATTAAGAAAACTTCGAGCTAGAGAGACTTCCGAGTTACGGAAGGTAATGGAGAACTTTAAGTTATAGAAGATCGAGTTATGTTGAAAACAGTATTTCGGTTTTTGCTCTGTATTTAATACATTATAAAAAGTGTTACAGTGGTCGGATTTAGTTCAAATATGCGCTGTTTCGTTCGAGGATCTAATTCCATCTAGACGGCATCTTCATAATACCTCCCTCGTAGTAGCCCCCCTCCTTATTTGCGAAGAACTCGGACAGACACTTTTCACAAGCCTCCTTTGAGTTCAATTTTACACCACCAAGGGCGTTCGCCATGGACAGGAACAGGTGGTAATCACTTGGCGCTATGTCCGGGCTATATGGTGGATATGTGTCCCATCCGAGATAACGTAACTTCTGACGAGTCATCAACGAAGTGTGTGGTCTGGTGTTATCCTGGTGGAACACTACACCCTTCCTGTTGGCCAATTCTGGACGCTTCTGGTCGATCGCCTACTTCAAACGGTCCAGTTGTCGCAGTATATTGTAGAATTAAGCGCCTGGACATATGGGAGCAACTCATAGTAGATGATTCCCTTCCAATCCCACTAAACACACAGCAAAACATTCCTGGACGTCAATTCCGCCTTGGCCACTGTTTGGGACGATTCACCGCCCTTCGACACAGGTCTTTCAACGTCTGGCTTATCCATGGTGTCGTTTTCACCCGATCTGAATCGTTGAAACCATTCCTCCGCAGTTCGAAGTGATAGATTGCCATCCTCCTAAACACCATTAATCTTACGGAACGTTTCTCTAGCGGATTTGCCTTTAACAAAGGAATACTTTAAAATAGCGTGAATTTCGGCGTTAGTGAAATCCATGTTTACACATCTATAACTGTTGCTAACACGTCTATCCAAACTAATCATGCAAAGCGTCGTTTTGTAGGTTATGTCAAGACCTTCCAAAGATGTATAGTATTGCCAGATACGAGCTCTCTAGCGTTTTATACATAACGTATACGAATATCTCTCAAGGTATAAAGAGTAATTAATTAACAATGTGTTGGAACCAAGTTGGAACTTTTCTTGTATGGCTTTATTAATAGAGAGCGATCGGAATTTGAATAATATTAAACTTATTCTTATAATCGAAACTGTTTCTTTTCATTTTGCATAACCTTTCTGCTTTGCAAAAACACATACATATGCCATCCAATTTCATGGACTTAACAATCTAAATCGATTAAGATTAGAGCTAATATTCGGTTATAAAAATAAGAAAATATTAGTCAACACCAAAAATAAGTATTTAAAATGAGCGAATAGCGCTGAGAACGTAATGGAGTATACTGACTGCTTAGCAATGAGTCAAAAGTTCTTAACCTAAGCAAATATCTTAAAATGTGAAAATTCTCAAATATTGGACTCGGTACTTATTTCTAACCTCACAAATGTTACGATACGCTATTCTGAGCTGATTTAATACTTTCGGGTTTCTTTATTTGTAGAACAATCTCATGGCGGATTTCATCAATAGTAGCAAAAGCTGGGCCCCAATAACTTTCAAGGTATAAATATGTGTTATTTTCGCTATTGTTGTTGCCATTATTATCATATATGTAATATGTAATCCTATATATGTATATATAAATACATATATAGATTGCATGGCAATTATTATTCACAATAAAGTACAACAAATGCGACACGTGACGTGCTGTACTGAGCAGCAACTGCTGATAAGACTGAAATGTAAACAAATACGAGTAGTTATCGAGAGCACTGTAATCGACAACGAATTCGCCGACACAGCAACAAATGAAAGAAAACAATACAAATTACAGCAAAAAAAACTATTTAGAGCAAATAAAGTAATTAATTCACGGTTATCAACAATGATTTATAGACATATGTGTAAGTATGTATGTATAATGGCGTTGAAATTTTTAAAAATAACTGTTTATATTATTGCAGACTGCACCCTCAAACCTTTGTTCTACATCAATCAATACAGCATATCGCTGTCTGCGCACGTTCTTCTCAGGCCCGCACAGGTGCAAGCTTCACAAATTTATCTGCACAAAAGCGGAAATTGTGGGTAGTTTTGGGCGAATCATCGAGCAAAGCGACTTGTTGCTAAATGCCAAAATCAACCGCAACCGTGTGTACCCCTACTCGTGTGTACCGCTATAAATATACACGAGCAATCAGCACCGTTAAACACGAGCAGTGTGCGCACTGAAACGTGCAAAGAATGGCTGACTCGCCGTTAGCGTTATCGCTTATTATTGTTTTTGTTGTACAAAAACACACGTGATCATCATAATTGCCATACAAATTGAATGATTATTTGAATTATTTCATTGGATAGCTGTTTATTGAGGTTTATGAACTCATAAATCTTTAATTAGGTAGCTAGCGGGGTTGAGTAGTGCGGAGGTAGATTAGTGAGGGCTCATTGTTGTGCATAATAGTTTCGTATAATCATAGATACCGTAATTTGCGCGTTTACATAATTAATTTGCATAAAATTACGTTGGTTGTATCTTACTGATGTTTTGAAATGAAATTGCTATGATAGTTATTAACGGTACACAGATTTGAATGAGAATGAGAATATGAAGGGTACGAATTTTGGGGTGAGACCATGTACCTCTCATGAATGTTCGCTTTCAGTGGAAAAATTACTAAACCAGTGTTGCATTGTATTCTAGGATACTTACCCAATAATTTATTATGTTGGAGACAAAAATTTTGCAGTTGCGCTGCGACAAATTATGGTCAGTTGTCCCAAATATGGAATTAGATAAGAATATTTCCAATAACGAAGCTATTTGAGTTAAAGTTTTTAATTCATAGTAGAATGAGAGCTTCGAAAACCATTATTTGCTTTAAAAACCGTCATTGAATACCAGAGAGGTTGTGATGACACATTATTTGGAGATCTCGGTCGCTACTAAAATAAATTCTGAGCAGATAGTGTTCTGGAAATCGGGTTAACCTCTCCTTCATAAAAATATTAGGGGGTTCCTTGACGATAAGCTGGAATATAGAGTTCGGGAACCTTGAAACACTTTTATAAAATCATTAGGAATCATGATAAAAGGCTCATTGGTGAAATAGTTGGAGAGCTTGATCTTTACGAAAATCCCCTGCTATGAAGACCGGATTTTGTGAATCAAAATATGACAAGAGACTAATTCAAACAGATCGAAGAAAAGTTTAACTCATCATCTAACAACCATGGTATGAGAAAGTAATGCATCTCCAAATATGGGTAGTTCAAATGATATATGAGTCTAAAAATTTACAAAGATCTCAACCGATATTAGGGACACTCATTCGAATTTTTAAAACGATTACTTACTTTTCTACTTGGCGACCAGATTTTCGCGATGCAAGGCAATCGATATCGAAAGCTAAATCTGCTCATTGCAAAATATTTTTAATTTTTTTTTAACGGTAAAAAGCTTCTCTCTTTTGATCCATTAGTAGTAACGTTGAGTGCCAAAAAGAACAATTGTAGCGATTTAAGTGAGATCCTCTGCAGTAGTGGAAATCTACCCCTTTGACCAAACCTAACCTTAACACTCATTTCCCAAAATCTCATGCCTAACACCTTCTTGAAACTAGTTCCCTTTTAGTGGCGAACCAAAGATCCAAACCCGTTACCCGATGATTATGGACCGAATGTTATTCAATAACGGAATACGGAAAAATATTAATATGACATAATTTTTGTACCGCAAACTCTCTTTAACACAACTGTACAACAGTCGCATTCGAATTTGGGGTTTGCAGGTTATCGCATAAGCTTCCGCCCCAGGTTGTTGTACAATTGACATTGAATTTTGAATTTTAGCATTGGTTGGATATGCGCAACAAAGGTCATTGAGTCGGAAAAAGGGGACGCAAGGCCAGAAAGCATGATTATTTGTACTAATTTGTGTGAAATGTATAGTCTTGGTGGTCGAAACTTCGACGCTCGATGGCGCAGTGGAGCGCACAGCGAAATTATTCACTTAGTTATAGTACGCTGATAAGCGCTGCACTATTGTTGCTGTACGTAGGTGACAAGATAGTTTGTTGTATGTGAGAAGCGACGCGATCAACGTTCAGTGTATTTTTAGACGCGCAACGAGCACAACGGACTCGTCGCGAAAACGTAACGAGCGCAAAGCTTAGAAATATTGCAATAAATATTATTAATAATAAAAATAATAACAATACAATAATATTATCAAAAAGGCAGCGCTGATGTGAAAAAATATTTGCGAGCCTGCGAAGTAAAAAAAACACGAGTTTGTCGTAAACTTTTATTAACGATTTTATAAAGATACCGTTTTCTGCTACCAAAATAGCTCATAAATCATAATCGAAAGTAATACCGAGTAAACAAAAACTTTCCGCAAAGTCCAACGAATGTGATAACTAATTTTTGTAGCTACGATAAGCGTAAACGCTCAGGTGAAAACTTGAAAATTTACAACTCAAAGAAATGAATAAATTTGTAGTGAGCGCGTAGGTTGGGCGCGATTAAGTGAACAGAAGGCATAGTGAGCGCGACACAATCGCTAGTGCAAAACGCTGCGTCAAGGATAACAACGAAGCGCCGTGCTTAACATTAACGAAGACAGTAAAGACATTTAATTAAAGTGAACTAGTTTTCGTAGCGCGCTACGATGTTTTCACTAACCAAATTATGCGCGCTCTGCGCTGTGCTAAGCATTTTCGCGGCATTACCGCGCGCCGCGCAATGTGATTCCTCCTACTACGAGAAATATTACACCGCGCGTCGTTTCATACCGCTCAAGCGCAACTCGCTGATACCGTATAACTTTAGTGTTTCGCTTGACGAACAACCGATTGCCAGCTATGAGCTTGTCGCTATGGTCGGCGATGTCAAACAACTGGGCGCTTGGCGCGCCGATAAGGCGATCTTGCTGAATCGCACGGAGGATCATCGCGTATGGACGGCCAGCGTAGCACTGCCGGTGAATACAACCGTCAATTATCGCTACTTCATTGCCACCATAGACAATGCGACGCGCGTACTGCAGGTGCGTCGCTGGGAATCGCATATCCACGCGCGCAGCTTTCAAGTGGGCACAGTGTCAGGCAATCGCAGCGATATTTGCGGTTGGATTGATCCACAACAACGTGAACTGCAACGCGGTTGGCTGAATGCGGGCAACATTGTACAATTCAAGCTGTTTCGCAATCCCTTGCAGGTGAACGAGTCCAGTGTGGGTAATGAGGAGTTGCGTTTCAAGCTGCAGCCGGTTGAACCGTGTCGGTTGTCCGCCATATTACCTTCAGCGAAGGCGCACACGGAGTATGTGCGTATGGTGTACGGTGACAGTTACTTGCGCACACAACCAGAGTTTGGTGTGCCCTACAAGCCCAATGATATACTGATATTTCAATCGACAGTAGCGCAGCTGGATGAGGTGGCCTATCTGTTGAAGCTGTATGCCACACAGAGTGACAATGAGCTCGTGCGTTTGATCGGCTATGCGTATATATATCCACAGCAGTTGCAAGGCACAGAAGGTCGTTTTAGCATCAATCTTTTATCGCCGGTGTGGCTGAATGCTATCGGCAGTTTGGAGATACAGTACTTGGTGATCAAACCCTTGCCGAACTCTACTGTAGACTTCCACACCACGTTTGTGGATTATTGGCGCAGCAATTGGACGGCATTGGATGTGGGACATCGTGGTTTGGGTAAAAGTTTGAAGCAGGCCACTAATGCACCAGCCATAATTGAGAATACTGTGGCGTCTATGAAAGCCTCCGCGGAGTTGGGCGCCGATTTGGTCGAATTCGATGTGATGTTAACCAGTGATTTGGTGGCAGTGATCTACCACGACTACTACATCTATGTCTGCATGGATCCTAAGACGCCCACCAGCAAAGCTGATCTCACACAAGTACTAATCAAGGATATCACCTATGAACAATTGAAGAATTTGAAAACCTATCAGGTGGTGGGCAATAAGATTATCGAGTATCCGGCTCACAATAATGTAGAGCAAGAGGATCAACGACTCTTCCCGCTGTTCGAAGATTTCCTCACCAAAGTGAACAAGTCGGTGGGTTTCGACATTGAAATCAAGTGGCCGCAACTGAGATTGGATGGCGCGCTCGAGAGCGTACAAACCATCGATAAGAATACCTATGTGGATCGCATATTGGATGTAATGTTGAGTCACGGCTGTGGTCGCTTGAGCTTCTTCACCAGCTTCGATGCCGACATTTGTACGCTGCTGCGTTACAAACAGAACATATATCCGGTCATGTTTCTCTCATCAACCACACTTGGCGGTTATGCGGATCCACGCGCGGATTCACTTTACGACACCATTAATAATGCGCAAGCTTTCGACTTGGCTGGAATTGTGCCGAATGCGGTGCATATAAAGAACAACCCCAAATGGATTGAGTTAGCTGCGAAGCAGGGTAAAAAGGTCTTCCTTTGGGGTGATGTGCTCAAGAATGCCGATTCGATTGAGTGGTTCAAGGCGCAAGGTCCGACTGGTGTAATTTACGATCGTTTGGACTTGTGGTTGCCTGCGAATAAGCAAAACGCTTTCGAGTTGGAAGATGATTTGCCCGATTTCTTCCGATTGCAGTGTTCGCCGAACCAACCCAAACCTGTGAACTCAACAATCGAGAGTATACTTAGTAATGTAAATTTGTTGTAGATGTTGTCTAGTGTTAGTTTGTTTGTAAGCTTTTTGTTGTACAACAAGTAAAACTTGTGTTGAATGTTCCTTTACTTCTTGTGTGAAAATCTTTTGTGTTTTATTTTGAGTTTACGAAGAAAAATATAAGAAATGTAAGTGTTTAAGTTCAGCTTTTTGGTAAAAGCTAGTTCTACACGGTAAGAAACTTCGGTAATCCAACGGTAACTGCTTCTAAAACGTTAGCTGTATATTCGAACCTCTATATTGGCTTCATCTTTCGAGAATTTTCTACCAAGAGCTCCAAAGGATTAGTGGAAGAGATTTAAACCTCTTTTGTCTTTTACTTTAAAACTCTGTCGTGGATTTTATGAACTCGATGTTAAGCCACCAAAACAGAACAATAATTTGTGTTATCTTTAAAATTCTTAATAAAATTATGTACTACGATCAATATTCTTAACTTACCGAGTAGCTACAGTTTTGTGGTGAATTATTTGTTTTTCACTTATCCCCAGAATAACAGTTTAACAGGAAACTAAGAGTAATCGGATAATATAATGGTGAGAGAGAATCATAATATCGTGATCGCTGGATGATTTCTTTACAATATCAGGGTATTGATACTAAGAGTATGAGTTCAATGGGCTTGCGGTGAAGGATCTAGTCTCTAGTCGATGGATGATTCCTTAGCAATCTCAGAGGTATCATACTAGGAATACGAGTTCAACGGGATTGAGGAGCGGCATCTAGACTCAAGTCACTGGATACTTACTAATATAACTACTACTCAAGTGAATTAATCCCATCAGCGCCTTAAACTCCCTTACATAACTTTTCCCATAACTTTATTTATTGTGAGCATTACTGAAAGTCTACAAATGTCAACCTATGCGTGTGATATTTAAAAAAATTATAAAAATATTTACATAAAAATTTCGTAAGAAAATAAAAAAAATTAACTAAAAATTCTAACTTTCCCAACCTCAACAGCGGGTACTCGCTTATCCGAAGCTCTTCGGAAAAGAAAATGTCGGAAAGTTCAATTGGACAATTGCAACTAACCGTCGAAATGGCTGGCGCACGAATCGCCGAACATGAACTGGTCGGAGTGATAGGCAATAAGAAAACGCTTGGCAGCTGGGCTGTACAGGAAGCGCCGCTACTGGAACGCAGCCCCGGCGACTATAATGTGTGGACCACGACCGTAACAGTACCGTTAAATAAATGTATACGCTATCGCTACTTCATCGGTGTGTTGGATAAGAAGACTCAAGTCGTACAATTGCGTCGTTGGGAAGTTGGTGAACGTGCACGCGAGTTACGCTTAACCGAAGCGAGCGTACAAACCTCGGATCGTTTCGGTTTCATAACAGCGGGTAGACCGAAATTGCGACGTGCGTGGCTCAATGTCGGTAACATCGTGTTGTTTAAATTGTTCGGTGATGCGTTGCAGTGTAGTGCGAAGAATCAGCTTGTTGAGGCGGGTGAAGTGATGCAGTTGAAAATAGAACCGTTAGATGCGGTGAACTTACAATCGATCGCAACATCAGCACGCGCACAAATACTCTACACCACATTACAATATGGCTATAGTAAATTGAAGGATCAACCAGATTTCGGCATAGAATACAAAGCAGAAGCGCTGATCTATCACATATATATGTTGAATCGGAAGAATGTTGGTTTTTTGTTAAAATTATTTGCATTCAATGGCGCCACCGATTGTGTGCGGCTTCTGGCGCAGAGTTATTTGCCACCCGAAGCGCTTGAGGAAAGCGAAGGCGTATTGGATGTAACGTTGCTTACGCCGAACTCCGCCGAGGAGCTGGCTAAAGTGGTATTACAATATTTGATCATAAATCCCACACCGAATTGGCAAGTTAAGTTGAACACCACATTCACACAGTATTGGCCCGACCAATGGAAGGGTGTGTTAGTTGGTCACCGTGGCATGGGACGCAGTTTTGTGGAGCATAATGCGGCGTTAACACCACTAGAGAACACAATCAGCTCCATGAAGCGCGCATTTGAGGTCGGCGCCGATATGGTGGAGTTCGATGTGATGTTGACCAAAGATTTAGTGCCGATAATATATCATGATTTCTATGTAAAGATAAGTGCGAACTCGTCCGCAATACCCAGCAGTTCGGATGATCTTGTCGCAGTGCCAGTGATCTGTCTGACTTACGATAAATTGCAGAGCCTGCAAACCTACAAAGTGGTGCGTGATAATTTGATTGAGTGTCCCGCACCGGAAACGGTAGACGACCCAGATGAACGACTCTTCCCGACGCTGCAAGAGTTCTTCGAGAAAACTAATACAATGCTCGGTTTCAATATCGAGGTGAAGTGGCCGCAAGAACAGTACGTGGGCGGTATGCAGTGTCCACAGCATATGGACAAGAATAAGTACATGGATGTCATACTCAATGTAGTTAAGCGTTATAGTTGGGGACGCATCTGCATGTTCTCGTCCTTTGATGCCGACACATGTGTTATGTTGCGTTATAAGCAAAATGTCTATCCGGTTTTGTTTTTGCTCGAGTCGGAACCGTTGCAATTTAGCGATCCACGAACGCATTGCGTGCAACCGGGTATTAATACAGCACAGGCATTCGATCTCAATGGCATTGCGACCGATTCTCGTCTGCTGCAGAGACATGAGAATGCATTTGCGATGGCCGAACGTCAAAATAAGTGGATCATTTTGTGGGGTAATCAACTGGCCGACTGTGCAACAATAGAGGGGTTTCGTACAAAAGGTGTTTACGCTATGATTTGTGATCGTCTTGATTTGTTGGTGGCCTGCAATAAGCGTAGTATTTTTGCTACGGATGAAGAGTTGAAGAAACTCTTTGAATTACAGCGTAGCTGTGGTTGCCGTTGAACATGTTTACGTATTTTTTGCTTTATTATTTTTTATTTTTGTAAATTTCAACATACAGTCGGAGTACCTACTACAACAAAAATATGCAATGAATAAATCAAAAATAGAAAATAAGCTAGAAATGGCAATAGAAAAGGTCGTTGATGCTCTGCAAGCGCTGGTCAGTCATTAGCACTGTCTCACTTGCGCAGTCGCCAGATCGTTCTGGCCTAAGGTGAATCGGAAGTGGTCTACGGAGCTCTTCATTCTTAGCAAAGTTCATCTCTCCTTAGTCGTAGCTCTTCTAACTGACTATTGTCACATTGGGATCCACGCTGTTAGGTTAAAAATCTTAGCGGATGTTAGCAGTAGAAGTTGCCTGGAGGAGGATGCGGTGGAATCATCTCATCATTTTCTTCTGAAATGACCGCATTTGCGAGATCTAGACAAAGATTCATCCGATCTCAATCATAACAACCGCGCGGCCTAGCGGATGTAGAAGCTGCAAATTTGTAATAGGCTCAGAGCGTTTTGTCGAATGTCTTGGCTTCATAAAGGATGGTCTCTCGTAGTCTACGTATATTTTCTTCAGGGGAACAGCCATACAAAATAATCTACCCTAGGCTTTATAAGCTGCCATAATAAAGAGCTTAATTATAAAGTCTTAAAACGAATGAGGATGGAAAAAAGCTCTCTTCGAGCAGTCGTATCTCAGATGCTATGGGGGTAGGAGCAAGGGAAGCTATTGGGGGAAGCGGTCAGCTTGATAACCTTACATTTTGCTTTGGGTTACATTTTATTAATCGTCATATATAAGACGAAGTGTTCTAAGACACTCTATTTAGATTGCCTAATCTGTATTTGAGTCCGAAGCAGATAAAAGCATCCTATCTAAATCGCTTTTAGTGCTCAAGATTTTTTTAATTTTTTTAATTATACTCTCGCAACAAAAGTTGCTAATAGAGTATTATAGTTTTGTTCACATAACGGTTGTTTGTAAGTCATAAAACTAAACGAGTTAGATATAGGGTTATATATATCAAAACGAGTCAAAATCCGAATGTCTGTCTGTCCGTCCGTCCAACGGATAACTTGAGTAAAAATTGAGATATCTTGATGAAACTTGGAACACACGTTCCTTGGGACCGTGAGAGGGTTGCTTTCGAAAATGGTCAAAATCGGACCACTGCCACGCCCGCAAAATGGCGAAAACCGAAAACACATCGAAAACACAAATCGGTTATTTGTATATATCTCGCAAACCAATAAAGCTATATAAACCAAACTTTCTGCAGTCAGTTCTCTTACGTACCCCACCACATGGTGTGTGGAATTAGTTGAAATCGGATAATAACCACGCCCACCTCCCATACAAAGGTTAGGTTGAAAATTACTAAAAGTGAGTTAACTCAGTAACGAAAAACGCCAGAAACACTAAATTTCACATAAGAAATGGCAGATGGAAGCTGCACTCAGATTTTTTTGAAATGGAAAATGTGCGTGGCATCGCCCACTTATGGGTCAAAAACCATATCCATTATTAACTACTAATTGACAATAGACTAAATCTAGTTATAATTAATAGTTAATTGTTCAATTTGTTTCATATACAGACTCCGTAATTTTTTTATGAATACTGGCCTTATCGCACTCAAATCAATACAAAGAATACAAAGCATATGTGCACCCTAACAAATAAGACAACCATTATGTCAAAAAATTTTCATTACAAAATAAAATTTTATAAAAATTACATAAATTGTAAGAATAAATGTTTAAATTTCTGTGTATCTGTTAATAATAGTAAACGTAACAGTTTGGTTAATTTAAAAGATTTTCAAAGTGGTAAGACCATGACGGAAGACATAGCGATAGTGCACTTTAAAGTGAATTTGACGGGCACACGCATTGCACCCTACGAAGTAGTCGGCGTGATGGGCAATCAAGAGGCGCTCGGCGAGTGGAATGTACAATTGGCGCCGCGTTTAAAACGCTCCGCGAATGACTATAGCGAGTGGACGGCCGTTGTGGAGCTTTCGCTGCATAAATTCCTGCGTTATCGTTACTTCATCGCCGCGGTGGACAAAGCCACACAGATTGTGCAGGCACGCCGCTGGGAGATACAAGAGCGTGCGCGCGAAGTCAAACTGATGTCTAAGAAAGTAGAATGTGTTGATCGGTTCGGTTGTATTTGTCCGAATAAATTGAAAGTGCGCAAAGCTTGGCTCAACACCGGACACGTAGTGCTCTTCAAGTTGTTCTTCAATGCCTTGGATTTTAAAGAGAATTTACCGATCGTGCCGGAAGAGGAAATACGACTCAAGCTCGAGCCTGTTAATCCGGAACTAATGCTACCCATATTACCGTCGGCGCGTGCATATGCGCAATACTCGAATATGCTATATGGTGGTAGTCAAATGAAGGAACAACCCGACTTGGGTGTCGTCTACAATAATAATACGTTGATGTTTCAAGTGCTGATGGTGGACAAAGCGATGGTCGGCTATTTGCTAAAGTTGAATTTATCCAACGAATCAACGGGTTGCGTACAGTTTCTGGGACAAATGTATATACCACCCGATGCCTTGGACACCAGCGAGGGCATATTGACAGTTAGTTTTGCCAGTATCACTAATGGCATGGAAGTTGCGCGTTTGAAAATGAAGTATTTAGTTATAAATGCCATGCCGGATTGGCAGGTGAAGTTGAACACCACATTCCTGCAGTATTGGCCACGTCGTTGGAAGGGTCTTGATATAGGACATCGTGGCAGCGGACGTAGTTTCATTGCCGACAATCCAGCGCCCATATTTGAGAATACGTTGAACTCAATGCAGTCGGCTTACAAGGCTGGCGCTGATATGGTCGAGTTCGATGTGATGCTAACTAGAGATTTGGTGCCCATCATCAATCATGACTTCGAGCTGATGATTTGTTTAAATGCCGGTAAACCGCTTACCAAATCAAATCTATGCATGAAATCCGTCAAAGATTTCACTTACGACGAACTGCAGCATTTGATTACTTATCGGGTTATAAACGAACGCATCGTAGAATATCCAGCGCCGTGTAGTGTTAGCAATCCGGATGAGCGACTTTTCCCCACCTTGAAGGAGTTCTTCACCAACACAAATCGTTTTCTCGGCTGCAATATGGAAATTAAATGGCCGCAAGCTTATTATGCCGGCGGTATTGAGAGCATACAGACAATCGATAAGAATCAATATGTGGATGCTATATTGAGTGTGGTGAAGGACGTCAGTTGGGGTCGTCTGTGCTGCTTTAGCTCCTTCGATGCGGACATTTGTATTATGTTGCGTTTCAAACAAAATATTTATCCCGTCTTCTTTACGGTTTCGCACAAAGTGCCGGAGTTCTTGGATCCACGCACGCACTGTCTGCATCCGGCGGTGAATACGGCGCAGGCGTTTGACTTAAATGGCATAGCGCCGGCTGCGAGCATCTTTGAAAGTCATCCAGACGCTGTGACCCTGGCCAATCGTCAGAAGAAGTGGGTTCTGTTGTGGGGTGAGAAGCTGTGTGATCGCAAAGCCGTCGCTTGGTACAAGAAACAGGGTGTGCATGGCTTGATCTACGATCGCATTGATACGATTGTGCCCGCCGATAAGCGAAATATGTTTGAGAAGGATGGTCGCTTGCAGAAACTTTTCAAATTACAGCTGAGCTGCGGTTGTCGTTGAAAATTTGTATGTGAAATATTTTATTCAATCTTTATTTGTTGTAATATGGGTTTTGAAAATTTGTTAGTGGATTAAGTAATAGGTTAGAAATTTATTAAATAATAAAAAGTAGGCGTGAATTCCTTTTAAAGAAAATATTTCTTTTTTGTTCGACAATAAAAAAGTCCGCAAGAAAACTTGAAAGACAGTGCAAGGTTTCGTGGAGCTTCGATAATATTCGGAAAGTCGATCTCGAGCTGCAAAATGCCACTGCTAAAGATTCTTGAAATTCTTTATTATCCAGACTCTGAACACAATTTTCGAAGGTTTTCAAGCATAAATAAATTTCACATTCGATACTTGTGCGAAGTTCATCAATCGTCGCTGGTTTGTAGGCATAGACCATAGATCTGACCTAGCTCCAAAGGAAATAGTCTAACGGCGTCAAACGGCGATGGAGGCAGCCAATTGACTGGGTCATTTCGTGAGATAACATGTTCATCAAACTTGGTTTTCAATAAATCAATTGTTACATTCGCTGAGTGGCTTGTGAAAGTACCTGTCTAGACGTACCGGTCTTGATCTACACGGAAGATATTTAGCTTATTGACAAAGCCATTCAGCCAGAAATGAGTCTCATCTCTATGCAAGACGTAGCGCTCTTAAAGTTGATGCAACTGACTCAGAATTTCGGTAGTAAATTTTAATAATTTCGACTAGTGTTGTGTCGTATATCTTTTCATGATCGCCTCTTTTGAAAAAAAAAAACCGTTAGTATCTATAAAATGTTCGGACTATCCAAAAAGCTACCTAGCACCACTGCTCTTTCGAACATACAAATACACTTATATTTCAATAGCTTTTCGTGTTAATTAACGTGGAAGGTGATGTCAGTTTGTACAACTTTAGGAAGCATAAAAGCAATGAAGCAAGTCAAGTTATTTTATGCTCAAACGAATAAACAGTTTTAGAGCTACTTAAGTGTAAGTAGAAGTGCTGCAATGCAAGTGATTGTGACGTAGATTTTTTATGTCTTTACTAAGCTGCTACTAAAAGGTAAACTATTCATTAGTGTCACACATATTTTACAAGTAAGAAACCAATGTGGAAGCCAGAAGAATGGAGACTGGAAGATAGGTATAGGTAAATCTCAGGAAATGGAATCATTTTCAGTGATCCGAATAAATTGCTCCTTTCTTTTAAAATTTATTTAGAAATCAAATTAATAAATGAAAATAATTCCAACCGGAAATGAGAGTTTGTAGATATACCTTGAAGTCATGAATATTATATATAAATGCTACAAAAAACTGTGCATTGTTTCTGACGGCATTGCTGAAATGTAGGAATGTTGCTTGATTGCAAAAAAGGTGACGCAATTTTTTGTCTTTTATGCAGAAACAATATTCGCAGAAATTTAAACAAACCCCTAAACATAAAAAATGCAAATATTTATATGCATACTCAAATATGTAAACGCTGCCGAAAGCGTTGCAAACTGTGAAACTTTTTTTAGATGCAAAATGTGCAACTCACAGCGCTTGAAGGCCTTTTAATAAAATAAAAGCCAATAATAGAATGAATGAAAACTAAAATATTTCTCTAATTAAACGATATTTTATTGCATGACAGAAAATTATAATTTAAATTCGCAGCAATTTAAATTTACAACTAGTTTTTATATCCGGCTAAAAAAGTTCTTGCAAAATGAAGCTATTTAGAGCTTCAAAAAAATTTATATTTCTGTGAATATTTTAGTTTCGTAAAATCATTTTTTTCATCAAAGAATTTTCTTTAGGTCTAACCCATATTGAATAACTCCAGCGTAGTCCATAACTGCATGAAGGCATTGAGCAATCTGAAAGGTAAAGTACAATTAGACTTAGTCTGGGTTCCCGGCCATAGGAACATCTTCGGTAACGAAAGGGCAGACGTGTTGGCAAAAGCAGGAGCCGTTCTAGACGAATCCGAAGCTGAGCCAATACTATGCCCTCTAGGAACGATCAGAAGAGAGCTCAACATTCAATTGGAACAATTAGCAGAGAACAGATGGAAGAATACAACAAAATATAAAATAGCTAAACAGACATGGCTCTTTTCTTTATAAGTTGTTAAGAAGTAAAATGCTCTTGACAAATAAAATATCTTGCTGTGGATAGTTGTGAAAGTGAATTTTTTGCAATGGATATATTTTACTTTTGTCGTTATTTCTATACAAAGAGAAAAATTATGAACATGATGATGGCTCGCGTTATTGAGCCGTTTTAATATTAAGAAGTTTAGTTTTCCCTTTTTTATAATGAAGATAGTGAGGGTAACTTTGACGAAATTGTTTTCTATGTATGGTAGTCCCCAAGGAACTTTTCTGAAGCTAAACATAAGAACGAACTAAATCAAAATTGCATACCAAATAATTTTAAATCTATTACAAAAGACCTATGTATATGTATTCTATTATATAGTATTCAATGCGCGTGGCACTCTGAAGTGAGGCTGGTTAGGGAGGCTAACGAAGCTTTGGCGATCGAGTAAAGACGGTCTAACCTTATCATCTATATATAATAAATAGGGTTGTAAAACCAAACCAAATACTTTGCATCAGGTCTGGGAGGCTTCAGTCGATATCTCGATATCAGAATCGGATAGATAAGCTGATAAACCGGTCAATCGTAAACCAAACTTATTAACGAAGCCACAATGAAGAAGGCTCTGTTAAAACAAACACTCATCCAAATAATGATATTATCCATGAAAAATATGGCCATATTCGGAGCATGGAATATTTGCACACTCTCAGAAACTTCACGTTGAAACCAAGAAGGAATAATTTATTCTGAAATTGAAGTTAAATTATTAACTATTTTGCAACAAATATTGAAATGCATGTGAAAACGTACTTTCTAGAATAATTCAAATAAATTTTTCAATTCAATTCAATATAATTGGACAGAAATCAGCTGCTTCTGTTTACATTATTTTGTTTCTCACATGTGTGGGGAAAAGCTATGCGTACTGAAGCTTTTTATTTTATCAAAATTGTAACAGAATACCAAAAAATTTCTTACTTGATAAAAATATGAAAATATTTTCAAATTTTTGTTATTTTGTCAAGTGCACAGAATAGGGCTGTAGATCTACGGTATTATTAAATAGGTCCAGGAAAAGCATTTTCAGACTTACAGCTACTCTAACAGGTCATTGGCCATTTGGAGAACATGCAATGAAAATGGGCATACCCTATAATAACATTTGAAACAATTTTCCATTTTCTCTGTGAATGTCCAGCCCTATCGCAGATCCGACACAAGACACTAGGAAGCCATCAGGCATCAAGTCTTGAATGGATATCAACTACAAACATATCGGATATAAGTAGCTTCATCGAAAACACAAAGTGGTTTGAACGGAAAGATGAAACGGGATAACAGTAAATTATAAGGTCTGCGAACAGTGTATCAAAATGGCACATCTAGTGCTAATTGGGCCATAAAATGATATGGCAGCACTCCTACCTAACCTAACCTAACCCATATTGAAAAACCTGTAGCCTGCGGTGACATCTAGCAGCGTAAACTTAATGAAATTTACTTTTGAAACTTATTTCGAAAAAGCGGTCTTCAGGCATACGTTTATCAATAACTCACAGAAATTCTTCTGGATGTGGAGTCCTTACCTTTATGCTTCAACTTTAATACTTATGATTGTATAGTAATATAGTTATCCATACCTGTAAAAAAAAATTAAAACATTTTTATTAGAAAACTATTCATTTGTCAACGGATGCAGAGGAGTAATAAAAATACTTGAGCTTATATTGTTTTTGTGCTAAAAATGTAAACTAATCTGACCTCATATGAGCTCTCAAAATGTAAGCACACTTGAACTCAAATAACCCCTCTAAATGTAAACACACTTAAGCAAATCTATATGTATGTCATTTCGTGACCCTTAAAATGTAAACAAACTTCACTTCATGTGTCCCTTCAAAATGTAAACAAATCTGACAATACATAACATTTCCTGATGTAAACAAACCTAATGTCACGTTACCCTAAAATTTAAACAAAGCTGACTTCACGTGACCCCTTAAAATGTAAACAAACCTTCTCCGCGGTCAATGACCTTTGGCCAGGCTTTGTTTACATTTTGACCGAGGTCAATGACCTTTGGCCGGGGTTTGTTTACATTTTGGTTGAGGTCAATGAACTTTGGCCCGGGTTTTTTTACATTTTGCCCGAGGTCTATGACCTTTGGAAGGGGTTTGTTTACATTTTGGACGAGTCTAATGACCATTGTCCGGGGTCAATGGCCTTGCGATCACATGAGATCGGGTTTCTTTACTATATATTCACATGAAGTTAGTTTTGTTTCATTTTTTTTTTTTAATTTTGAGGGGCACGTAGTGTTAAGCTTGGTGTCTTGCGAGATCATGAGAGGTCAAGACAAATTGAGGAGGTCAGGATTAGGGATTACGATATGCCGTATTAGGGGTTATAGGAAAATAGTCCTACTTAATATAATAATCCAAATAAGCGTCCTAACCAACAAATGCGTCCGATTTCAAATTTCAAATTGGGTAATATGTAAAAAATTATATGGGTTTCAAGTTTATTGTATTTATAAAAACTACTATTATATTTCAAGTAAAGCCAGTTAAGACTTTTATTCATACATATAACTACGCGAATAGCCACTATAATATACAATTTAAACTTTACGAACAAAATATATAACAATTACTTTAATACGCTGACTTATTTGTCACAATTCAGAAACTTTACATGAGAACTTACTAGAAGTAGCTTCCCACCAATGAGTTTGGAAGTTAGTTTGAAACTTTTGTTCATTCGCTATTCAACTCTGATTGTTGAATAAGTATGTGCTAAGGCTATAGTCTGATTTTTCACT
Organism: Zeugodacus cucurbitae; assembly: GCF_028554725.1. NCBI lineage: Eukaryota > Metazoa > Arthropoda > Insecta > Diptera > Tephritidae > Zeugodacus > Zeugodacus cucurbitae. The sequence goes on from NC_071671.1 coordinate 26,731,897, forward strand.
ACATACACATATATTAATGAACCACTATTGGTAATATTTTTTTCGCAGTTACCGCCCACATACGTTTCAATGCCACAAAATATGTTCAAAGTTTTATTATAATAACCAAGGAGGCAGAGTGAGAGGGAGTGCGGCTTAGCAAGTATGCTAGGTCGAAATTGACTGGAGGTTAGCTGGAAAGTGCAGAATGTGAATGGAGAAGCATATGAAGACTTACATATGAGTACATTTATGAGCTGGCTAATACACATTTGATTGCATTTGAAAGTTATAAAGCTGTTTACATAAGTGCTTAAGGTCAACTAAGCTATTTAGAATTGTGGAAAATGAGTTGAGTATACTGCAGTAGGTTGTAGAGTACTTTATAATGCAATTTTTCTTTATTAGTATTTTTTTTGTTTCATGGGCTTCATCTAAGGGCTGTTTTATCGTAATCTTTTGGGCTGTTTTCAATGCAAGCTTTCTTTCTCTGTGACGGATCTCAGATTTTCAGAGAGTCGCTTATGCTAAGATAAGAGTTTATTGTGATCTCTAGTATGAAAAGGCGCTGCAGTGCTAGACAACAGTCGTGGTTCATATGTATATGGAATCTGAAAGTAGGGCTCATCTGTAACTAGAATAAATCTTTGGAAGGCTACTGAATGCCACATACTTGTTAAGGAGTCTGTTTGGAGTGTCGACGTATCCTGAATCTTCTAAAAAGCTGAAGCTTATTTTATGAAAACCTGCAATATGTTTGTACAAACATTTACACTCGCATAAGAAAATTCAAAATAGTGAGTAATATTGCACAATATTGCAATAGAAAATTTCATTAAAAGTTTGCGAAGAAAAATCTTAATGCTTATGAAATTGCAGTAATCGCAAAAAGTTCAGCGAAGAATGTAGAAAAATATTAGTAGGTCAAAAGAGAGCCAGGAATTAATAATAAATGAAATAGAAAAGAAAAAATGTATTGAAAAATGGTGCGTATGCCTTCGAGTATTAAAAACTAAATGCAATATACATACATACAGACGAGTACACACACAAGAATGAAATAAAGAGTGAAATAAAAACTATGTCGCCTGTGAGGACGACAGCACTACAAAGCTGTGGGTGAAGGTGAGTGCATGCATACTTGCAGGTTTTTTTGCTGTTTTGTAAATTTCTCTGCGCACTGACATGTTCAAGTGTAATTAGTTGCAAAGTATGTGGTGTGCTATTAATTGAGATGGAAAGGAGAACAACAACGAAACTTCGTTGAGGAAAATTGTGTGAGATTCTTAAAATTCTAGTGCAGCGGAAGGTATAGTGTAGTGCTTGGACGAAAAAATATCGCTTGTCGTTGCCAGATGGCTTGAAGTGGCATATTTGATGCTAGATAGAGTTTTAGCATGAAACTCCAAAGTAAGAAAATATTTTAATTGCACAAGTAGTTAGATGCAGGGCAGCAAGATTGCCAGTATTAAAGATTGATATGTTTGAAGGTACAAGATACTGTATCGAACCATCTATGGCAAATAGAATTAGATTATTCATATATCTTGAAATTGTATGAATCGAACTTATTGCTTATTTGAGATAAGGTCGTGTTTATTAACAGGTTTAAGCTTAAAACACCTCAGTTTAACCAAAGAGCCCTTCTACGGAAAATATATGAAGATATTGTCAAACACATAACTTTTATTTATATTAGGGTCCGACCGATACCCAATTTTTGGCCGAAGCCGAAGCCGAAGCCGAAGCCGATACCGTATAATCGGCCATTTCGGCCGATGCCGATTCTTTCATGAACACATTTATTTAGTAAACTAGTATAGTAACGAAAGAAAAACCAAAACGAATAACATCAAGAATATGTTTTTCTTTTCTTAAAACAAGTTGCTACGTAAGCAATATAACTTTTTTCCTTTAAGCACAGAAATAAAGCTTTTTGGAGGTTCTTTTACATACACCTCATAGTCCAAACCAGCACGGAATGATTATTATTACCTGATCCCGTCTATGGCGAATGATGTTGATTATGAAAATTTGTCTAACGAGAAACTTCTAAAAATATACTCTCCCAGTGTTTTGCCTATAGCAACAAAGGTTTCTATAAGAGTGTCATTATGAAATTATCTTCTAAACCTCAACAACTTGGTTTCACCATAAGTAACATAGGCTATATTTATTGCTAGAAAGGATTAACTAACATAATCCAAAATGTAAAAAAGTGCCCTAAAACGTTATTCATTGCATGTGCTCGGAAACTATTGATGATAGGACCAAGGCAGTTTAACTAGATCTCAACTACTTGGAAATAGTTCTCAGGCAAGGGTATCAAAAAGACTCCGTGATGGAGAATCTTAATCTGAAACTGAATATCGTCTTGCATGTCATTCTCTTCGCATCGCAGTCGCGTGCTAGAAAACCTGCTACAGAAGAAGAACAAAAGATTAGAAATTTACAAGCTCGCATTGGGGGTTCGACTCTGAGCGTTCCCAACGCCTTCATAATCAGAGAGAAAGACAATGGACACCAAAGACTAGAGTTCGTAATCAAGTTTTAGCGCATTGTAACTAAAATATATTCGAATTTTCCTCATTTTACTATGTACATTCTTTCTCAATATCCCAAGTCGGTTGAATGATTTGAGGTTATGCTCATCTTAGAAGCGATGTCACGATGCAAGTATTACAAGGTGAGTACTCTTATATTATCTTTATAAGATATTATATCAGTCTTTAACATTTGTGCCGAGTTTAGTGCTCGAGTTTATGATCATTTGGTGTTTATGGTCAAACTTTTCTTCATAATACCGAGTTTACCATGTAAACAATTTAATCTAATGACATTTTTGGGAGTGTATGGAATTGCAATTCTATTTTGAAATTAGAGTGGAAAGAACGATTGAAATTTTAGATGCAGCTCCGAATTTTTTAAGCTCACAAATGAAAGTTCATACGCGTTTCACAAACTCTAAACCTTAAACTTGAGTTTATCTTTTAGTATAAATGTACTATTGTCTCTTAGTGTTTCATTTAAGCACATAAACATAAACTCGAGTTTGTCACTTAGTATGGAACAACTATAATTGTAGTTAAATGCATTCAATATAAGTCACTAAAGCTATTAAAAACCTCTTTTATCAACCAATATCCCCTAAAAATACCACGGAAAAACCTTAAATAAAAGCGCGATAAAATACAAAGACAAAAGAGCAAACTCAACAACCATAAACACATTCATTTGGCGGCCACATGCATTGTTTGACTTCGCTGCTCGCCTTCATATGCAAAGTAAATATCGGCATGGGTAAAGCTGTCGGACTAATATTGACACATGACCGCCAACGGCGAAGTTTTGAGGGCAATATGAATACGCGAGTAAGAATGGAGAAAAAGTGGCATATTTTTTATGAAACTTTATGGTATTTGTGTGTGTAAACATAGAAAATGCCAAAAAATTGTTTTTGTTTGAGGTAGATCATGTTGTTGCAGGAAAAATATGTGGAGAATACGCGCGGAAAGAGAATGATATGTATACATACATATGTATGTATGTATGTATGTGAGTGAGCGTTGTAGTTTCGCTAAAAATTGTTCAAATAAATGATTAAATGTGCGTCAGCATATGTTTTCGGGCAACTCGTTGTGTTTTATTATTTATTAAAATACAATAAAATTAAAATTAGACATTTTCCAGTGACAATTTGGCAATTTGTGTGCGAGTTTTGCTGATAAATATTTGCACATTTTCGCATATTGCATAGCAAACAATCGTCAAAGTTATGCAAATATTTAGGCAAACGAACGCGTATGCACGCACAAGTTAGAGTATACTATGTGTGAGTTTGAGTGAAAGTTGAAGTGGATGGGCGAGGAAAATGTATGCAGTTTAGAAGTGACAGTGCGTATGAGTAACATTTGATTTCGCTGCTTGGGGAAAGGGTAGGTAAGGAAAGTAAATTTGTTGAAAATGTAAATATGAGAATTGCTTCATATGATTCATACTCTATAGATGCGTACAATATTTTAGTGTTTTTTTTTAGAATTTTCTTAAAGCATATAATCTCAATACAAATCGACAAGATATATAGATAGATCCTCTCAAAACATGTTGTCAGATAACTGTCACTAGGCAGAACTAACATTTGTGTATACACTCAGTCCTTTTTTTACGCGATTATTGGTTCTGCCACTAATCGCGTAAAAAAAAAATCACGTAAAAATGGTTAGTTTTCCAATATTAACTGACGAATTGGTTCCTAATATAAAAAATATCACGTATAACAAAATATACGTGCAAAAAAATATTCAAAAGCAATACAATAAGTTTCAAATTTCAGACTTATAATTTATTCATTCATAACAAAATACAAAACAAAAACCATATATAAAAGAGACGATAATAGAAAATAGGTAGATTTATTGAACAAGTAAATGTTTTAAATCTGTGCCCTTTAGTGCTCGCGGCCTGAGACTTTTGTTTACTAACAGCGGTTTAATCATACGGCCATCAGAAGCATTGCTACATAATAAAAACGTTACACGGTCTTTTGCATCTTTGTAGCCACCAAAGGATTTTGGGTTCGTTTTGGTAACTGGGATTCGTTTCTGGTTGAGATCCTCAATTCAAATAATAAAAGGTTTTCCATTTCTTCAATAAAATCATTTCTTTAGAATGAAGTTTTCTTCGCATTTACATTTTTGCCGAAACTACAGATTTTCTAATTGCATTTTATTTTATTTTTTTTTTATTGTCCGCACTGTAGATTCACTGAGTCCAAGCCTCTTCCCCACATTTGTTGGGCCAGCTCCCTGCTCTAGATAGTCCAAAACATTTATTTTTGTTTCTAAAGAAATGTCTTTGCGTTTTTTTATTTTTTCCGGAATTAGCTTCCATTGTAAAGCTAGCAAAAATTGAAATTCCTTATTAAAAATTTGTATTACAAAATTTTAGATATATTTTAAAGTCTTACCTAAACAACTGCACCGGCCGCTAACTAAATACATTATAACTAGATTTGCAATAATTGATACACATAGAGTAAAATTTTTTTGTTGGGACTTCCCCGTATTATATTCAAAAATTATTACATACATGTAAAACTATGTAAACAAGCAAAAAACGAAAAAAAGCAATTGCGTTAAAGTGAGAAATTCGCGTGAAAAAAGGAATTTGCGCTGCAAAAATAACCGCGTTAAAGTGAAATAGCGTAAAAAGAGATCGCGTAAAAAAAGGACTGAGTGTATTTGTAAATTTTAAGTGACGATTCCTAGATGCCCGGAAAAGTTACCTTATTTGTTATTATATTTTTTATTTCAATTATATCCGTTTCTTGAGTTATACTTAAAGTGAGAGCTAGATAAAATATCAATGGGTAGAGAAGAAAACACACACTTTTGAAGGAATATAATATAATACTAACGTTGAAATCTATGCAATATTAATTATTAGCCGTGCTCTTAACCAAAAAAGTCGGATATACTTAACCGGTACGGATCTGAATTACTGTGCAAGACCAAGACTGTACTGACTCGCCAGTAAACGACTTGCTTATTTTCAATGCCATTACAACAACAACAACAACAACAAATATGAAAAGGTTAGTGATTGACAAAACATATTTCCAACTAGAGCCACCATCAGCTTTTTTTGTTGTTCTCGTGATCACACCTTTTCATATTTGTTGTTGTTCTCCTTGAAGGTAATCGCCTTTATATGTCTTAAAATTATTCCAGTCATGAGGTCAAGGTGATAATGTATCTGAAACCAACGAAAAAGGGAGTTATTTTCGAATAAACCTACCACTCCAATGGGAATGACGGAACAGGTGTTCCTGTCACCAGACCTGTCAGAGTTTCAATGGGTTGGAGACTGCCTCGTCATAATGCATTTTAGCTGCGTCTAATCCTAGCATACTTAGGTAGCTAAATCAACTCAACTTCAAGGAAGTTGTACAGGCAGAGAGAACTAGAGATCGTTTAGCTCACTCAGAGTACACCGCGAGGAGAGGAATATTACTTCTTCTTCCAATGCGTATTTCTACTTTTTGGAAGAATTGACTGTTGAGTTGGTAACAAAAGAACGTATTAAACAATAGCGAGTATTAGTGGGACTATCTGAGGTTATACGACGAAAGAAAATAAATTTTTAATACAAACTGGATGTTAGATCCGAAGGAATGTATTCCTCCGTTTATATTGCTCACTTTTAAGACAGACTTTCGCTTTACAGTTCATTGTGTGTCACGCTCCGGCACGTACACGACTTTTTGATTACTTGAAGTCGAGTTAATTCGATTTGAAATAATTTAAGTTTTATTTTTCTTCATGGCATACATGACAAAGGTCTGTTTATCTTTTGCTTAAATGACTTAACTTTTGCTCAACTAAATAAATATGAACACCGCATTCGCTGGCATATAAGTCTTTTTAATAATATTAGCGTAAATGAAGGTCAAGCGCATAATCACATACGGATATGGTATATGTACATACATACATACATACGTGCTTGCAGTTGTATTAACTTACACATGACATTTGTTGACTTTGGCCGTGGTGCCTGAAGTTCGCCTGGTGCCAGTGCCATGCAACACCAACTCACATGCACTAATGTATGTATGTATATATGTATTGTATGTGATTGCGTCAAACTGTCAGGTGCATTCTAGATATTCAACTCGCACAGATGTTATAATAAACAAAACGCTATGGAGCATACACTTGAATTGCCGGCGCGCGCGGGTGGAAGCGAGCAACTGAAGTGCGCTGTTGCTGTGCCAAAGAATATCAAGGACATCTAGACAGGCATGACATAGCATGGCACAAAGCGCTTCATAGTTTGTTTTTGTATTGAGAAAAAAGAAAATACCAACTAAACTGATAGCGATAGCTTTATTTCAATGTTATTGTTGATTTGGCGGTTGTGTGTGTGTTTGAGGGGGTGCATGTGTGCAGCAGCGCCAAAGTTGCATGCAATAAATACGCATGCACATTTATGGCATACACTGCAATGCATTGAATACAAAATATTTTTAGTTTTTTCTTTTTTCTTGTTTTATTTTTCAGTTGTAATATTTTATTGATAAAACTTATGATATTTCCGGCGTTTCCACGCACACACACTCTCACACTTGTTCAGTTTGTAAGCACGTAAGTGGCATTTGTAATTTTATTGCGATCTTCTTGTAGTGTGCGCGTTTTCAACATTGTCGAGCGCAGACGCTTTCAAGGACTTCCATGGGTGTTGACTTTTATGCGCATATACACGCGTACATACAGTCGACGTAAAAAATTTGGACAGAAATTTCAAAGAATTTTTCATCATATTAAACGTTTTATATAAAAGTAGGAATCATAAAAAAATATATGTATTTTTTAAAAATTTTATACGTAAATGGAGGGATTATAGCATTAAGTAGGTTGTTTTCGGGTGCGTGTGGTATAGAAAAAGTGAAATTTTGGTTTTCACCTGCGATGGGGAGTGTCTCATCCGAGGCTTTAGATTTTTCATTGGTACTTCGTTTTTATGTGGTGGGTCCCAAACCCTACGCACAACCGCAGAAGCGGGTTCGCCTTCTCACTTTAGCTCGCCTTCAAACGGATGTATGTTAGCTACCCAGAGGATACTTGGTCTAAAACCGGAAGTCGTGAGCTGCTTGAATCATGTGGAGAAGTATCGTTTCTGGCCACTCCCAAGTGAATGACAATCAAAAACTTTCCTCACATGATCCCATCCTCCGAAATAATACGAGCTGCAGAGCTAAATAGAGAAGGTACAATCTTCTACAAGAGTGTACAGCTGCTGGCGTATGCCGATGATATTGATATCATCGGAAGCCACAACCGCGCCGTTAGTTCTGCTTTGTCCCGCATGGATAAGGAGGCGAAGCGAATGGGTCTGGAGGTGAATGAGGACAAGACGAAATATCTCCTGTCATCAAACAAATAGTCGGCGCGTTCGCGTCTTGGCTCCTACGTCACTGTTGACAGTCATAACTTCGAAGTCGTAGATAATTTCGTATACCTGGGAACCAGTATCAACAACACCAACAATGTCAGCCTCGAAATCCAGCGCAGAATGACTCTTGCCAACAGGTGCTACTTTGGACTCAGTAGGCAATTGAACAGTAAAGTTCTCTCTCGACGAACCAAAATCAAACTCTACAAGTCGCTTATCATTCCCGTCCTGCTTTATGGTGCAGAAGCTTGGACGATATCAACATCAGATGAGACGACACTAGGAGTTTTCGAGAGGAAAATTTTGCGCAAGATTAATGGTCCTCAGAACATTGGCAACGGCGAATACCGCAGACGATGGAACGATGAGCTGTACGAGTTATACGACGACATTGACATAGTTCAGCGAATAAAAAGACAGCGGCTACGCTGTTGTCCGAAAGGACGAAAACACTCCAGCCCTCAAAGTGTTCGATGCAGTACCCGCCGGAGGAAGCCGAGGAAGGGAAAGGCCTCCACTCCGTTGGAGGGATCAGGTGGAGAGCGACCTGGTTACACTTGGAATCTCCAACCGATCCAGCCGAACTGCGGAGGAAAGAGAAGAGTGGCGCGCTCTCATCGATTCGGCTATAACCGGCTAAACGGTTGAACGCCATTAACATACATACATACCTGCGATGGAAACAACTGATCGTGTGATGGCTGGTTCTACAGACTAAATATGGACTTGTGGAACACCTTTCAAAAATGCCAGTAGCAATGCAAAAAACGATTACAAGTAATAATATAAACATTTTACGCTCTTGTATGCTTCATTTTTTCGACCAAACTGCCAAAAATAATGCCAACTTTTCGTCATTGTCCGGAAGATGGTGCGATATAATTATCTCGGAATTTCTTTCTGGACTGCCACGTTTTCGTGAAAACACCTTCTGCTATTAGCTAATGAAATGAAAATCAATCGCTTTAGTAGATTTTTGATAGATTCAAGATGATTCGACGATACATTAGAAGCTTATAGCCTTTCGCACAGCCAAATCCAAGATCAATTAAAATTTAGGTGATAATCCAGTTTTTGCCATTCGTACTGCTACTCTATAATCGATCAGCTGTAATACATTTTTGTTTTTGCTTTTCATAAGAAGTTGGTAAGCTGATTGCTATTTTCTCAATAGCGACATCTACCGTCTATGCTATTTTATGAAAAAATACAGCCAACTCGGAGAGTTTTGGTTTTTATTTTGTATTGTAAATCGATCTAATTTGATCAATTAGTTTCTGTACGAAAAGGCGAAGGAGATTTTTTTAGTCGCCACCAAAGACAAACGCCGGCCCACTTTGACTAAAGAGTTGATAGGAGAAGGACTGCTTAAGTTCAGCTTCCTACTTCAAATCAGTTTCCGCATTGTACTCCAAGAACAACAACAACAGCAATCTAAAGACACGAAGTTTAGCGCATAGGAATCTTAAAAGTACTTCAGAGAAAGATACTTGGATATATTCATTAAATTTCACCACGGTGTATGTGTTAGAAATCAGAATATACCGGAATTTTTATAGAGTAAACTCAAAAAATATATTAAATATATGTAAGAACTCTTTCATAGATATTAGTACACAATAGCACGATTTATATATATATATATATTTGGCGTAGGAACCGCTTTAAGCGATTATAGCCGAATCCACCAGAGCGCGCCACTCATTCCTCCTTTTTGCTTTTTGGCGCCAACTGGAAACACCAAGTGAAGCCAGGTCACTTTGCACTTGGTCTTTCCACCGGAGTGGAGGTCGTCCTCTTCCGCGGCTTCCTCCAGCGGGTACTGCATCGAATACTTTCAGAGCTGGAGTGTTTTCTTCCATCCGTACAACATGACCTAGCCAGCGTAGCCGCTGTCTTTTTATTCGCTGAACTATGTCAATGTCGTCGTATAAATCGTACAGCTCATCGTTCCATCGTCTGCGGTATTCGCCGTTGCCAATGTTTAGAGGACCATAAATCTTGCGCAAAACCTTTCTCTCGAAAACCCCAAGAGTCGTCTCATCGGATGTTGTCATCGTCCACGCTTCAGCGCCATACATCAGGACGGGAATAATGAGCGACTTATAGAGTTTGATTTTGGTTCGTCGAGAGAGGACTTTACTTTTCAATTGCCTACTCAGTCCAAAGTAGCACCTGTTGGCAAGAGTGATTCTGCGTTGGATTTCAAGGCTGACGATTTAGCAATGTATTATTTGATTCACAGGTCGACATGAATATGAATATGACACAGAGCGCACGAAATAGTAGAAAATGTGTTATGCGCCTAAAGATATGCTACAGCACAATTTGAATTAATATTTTCCTTGTGTCATCATCCTAAATGTATACAACAAAATAATTTTATTGAATATCTCCATTTATATTGCTGGTCATTATCAGTTCAAACGCTTCAGTTCTTGTTGTAACTTTGCTTTGTGGTATTCTCAAGCTTCATTATCAGTTTCGAATATTTATAAAACATTTCATATTGAGCCTAAAACAATAGCACTGCCTATCAAACAACTTTCACCCAAAAATGTGCCATAATTGATTTGGCAAGCTGCCAATTAAAGCCTAAAAGCCTTTTGTATACGATTTTATTAACTAAAGCCAACGCTCAACACATTCGTTCATTAACTGTTTATCCGAACTAAAATCAAATTGCACTTCATGGCCAACAATAAGAGCGTATTGACAGCTTGGATTAGGTTCGCTTTTACTACAAAATAAATTACTTGTAGTTGTTGCATTTGTTGTAAGTGTATATACAAGTTTCTGCTTTAGCATTAACAAGAATTTAGTAAGGCTTTTAGTGTAAAAGCAAATGCTTTGACATATTTACATTACAAATTGATGCATTAATAAAATTTTCGGCTGTCTGTTTGTAAAGGGATTTTACCAGATGAGAAACGCATGTATGTATGTATTTTCAGCTTGTTTGTTCTACTCGCTTTGTGTACACGCTCTTCTTGTACTAAATAAACAATTAAGTTGTCAGCAAGTGTAGCAATTTCGTTATGCGCTTAACTCGACTCGAGCCAGTGTGTTTTAATAACAATGACACTAAATTAATTTGCCTTCGAGTAAAAGTTATTTCGCATGGCATATTTTCGACAGTATAGCATATATACTAACCTAATTTGTATTGACAGCAGTTGCCTAGAAATTTTCGTTGTCACCAGCAACAGTATAAATTAGTATATTCAAGCCCTAACTGTAGTGTTGTGAACAGCTGTTGGCTTTGCTTGAGCTTTAATCAACAGCTTATGTCTGTGTCACACTTGCACCCGGCAAATTATTATTACAACATAAGCCATGCATAATGTTGTAGCAACAACAACAAGTGTGTACAACTATTGCTCGGTTATTAGTGTAAGTGTGCAATGTGGCGTGTTAGGAGTCTGCAAGTGCTTAATGCCTTAATGACATACTTTACTCAATTACTGCTCGGTTGTTGAGAGTGTGTTGTGTGTTGAGAGAAGTGTTTTTGTTATGAAAATGTTTGCTAGTAACGAATATTTGTTTATTTGAATATTTGCTTGAATGAAAAGTGACATACATTTAATTAACACATTAATAATTGCAAATTAATATATTTAATTTTAATTATTTTGAATAAATGTAAAAGAAATAAACAACTAAATTTTTATATTGAAATATTTTTATACTCTCGCAACAAAAGTTGCTAAGAGAGTATTATAGTTTTGTTCACCTAACGGTTGTTTGTAAGTCATAAAAATAAACGAGTTAGATATAGGGTTATATATATCAAAATAATCAGGGTGACGAGACAAGTCAAAATCCGAATGTCTGTCTGTCCGTGCAAGCGATAACTTGAGTAAAAATTAAGATATCTTAATGAAACTTGGAACATATGTTCCTTGGCACCCTGAGGAGGTTGTTTTCGAAAAGGGGCAAAATCGGTCCACTGCCACGCCCACAAAATGGCGGAAACCGAAAACCTATACAGTGTCATAACTAAGCCATAAATAAAGTTATGAAAATGAAATTTGGAACATAGGATCCCATTAGTGAGGGGCACATTTGGATGTAATTTATTTGGAAAAGTGGGCGTGACCCCATTCCCAAATAGGTTTTTTTATATATAACTCGCACACCAATAAAGCTATATAAACCAAACTTTCTGCACTCGTTTATTTTAGCTATTTCCTTATACAGTCCAAAAATGAAAGAAATGGGATAATAACCACACCCATCTCCCATACAAAGATTTGGTTGAAAATTACTAAAAGTGCGTTAACTCACTAAAGAAAAACGTCAGAAACACTAAATTTCACAGAAATAATAACAGAAGGAAGCTGCACTGAGATTTTTTTACAAAAAGGAAAATGGGCGTGGCGTCGCCCACTTATGGGTCAAAAATCATATCTCAGGAACTACTAGACAGATTTCAATGAAATTCGGTATATAATATTTTCTTGACACCCTGATGACACGTGTGAAAAATGGACGAAATTGGTTCACAACCACGACAACTTCCCATATAACTCATTTTTGAATTTCATCTTATTCCTTCACTTTATAATATATGCATTAGGAATCAATGAAGATAGCGAAATAAAACTTTACACAAACACTGTATATGATCTGTTGCATCACTTGTGAAAAAATTGTCAAAATCGAACCATGACTTTTCAAGGCCCCTGATATCGAAGTGCCTAAGGTTAATTTTTCACCGAAAATATAGGTAAATCCCTCAGATATTTTAATGTAATTCATTCCCTCTGAATTTTTTTCTTATAACAGTTTCTCTCTGTACCTGAAATGGTAAAAATCGGGTCATAACTTCCCCCAGATCCCATATACCTAATTATAAGTAATATTAAATTAATGGAGCGTATAGTCTTCGATACATTGTATCTTGGTGGTGAAAACGAGTGAAATCGGTTTAGGAATTACCTCAGTCCCCATATACTATTTATGATGATTTTCGTTATTCTATTGAACTTTATACCCAATATATGGGTCGAATTGTGTTATCTTAATAAAATTACATCAATAAATTGCGAGAGTATAAAATGTTCGGTTACACCCGAACTTAGCCCTTCCTTACTTGTTTTTTATTGTTATTATTTTTTTAAATTTAATCTATTAAAATTAAATTTGGAAAAAAATGCGAAAAATTTACTATTTTCTTTAAATGTATTGCGATGCTGTAAATTTAAAAAAATCGGAAACTGATTCGTTATAGACTAAATATAAGCAGACTATGGATGGAATTGTGTGCAAATTATTTTTTGATTACCAAATTTTGGCACTGTACAAATTTGTCACGGATTTATCAATGACTAGTTATAAACGAAATAGTTTCGAATATATATACATATATAAAAATGAAACCCGTTTTACGTTGTCACGACATAGCTGAAAACGGCTTAACCGATTTGGTTGATTTTTTTTTTGTAGTTTTCTAATACTCTGTACAAGGTTCTTACTGAAAAAAATATTCAGAAAATCTCTCAGAAAGATTGAAAAATATAGGTTTAATCTTTCTATATATATATATATCCTGTGCGTGTGTTAGTCATTGAACTCTTCCTAAACGGCTGAACCGATTTCACTATTTTTTTTTTATCAGGGGCCTTGAAAAGTCATGGTCCGATTTTGACAATTTTTCCACAAGTGATGTCACAGCTCAAATACAGTATTTGTGTAAAGTTTTATTTCGCTATCCTCATTGGTTCCTTATGTATATCGTATAAAGTGAAGGAATCAGATGAAATTCAAAATTGAGTTATATGGGAAGTAGGCATAGTTGTGAACCGATTTCGCCCATATTACACCAGTATCATCAGGGTGTCAAGAAAATATTATATACCGAATTTCATTGAAATCTGTCTAGTAGTTCTTGAGATATGGTTTTTGACCCATAAGTGGGCGACGCCACGCCCATTTTCCATTTTGTAAAAAAATCTGTGTGCAGCTTTCATCTGCCATCTCTTATGTGAAATTTAGTGTTTCTGACGTTTCTCGTTAGTGAGTTAACGCACTTTTAGTCATTTTCAACCTAACCTTTGTATGGGAGGTAGGCGTGGTTATAATCCGATTTTCTCCATTTTTGGACTGTATAAGGTAGTACCTAAAGTAAATGACTCCAGAAAGTTTCCTTGATATAGCTTTAGTAGTTTGCGAGGTATGTACAAAAAACTTAGTAGGGGGCGGGGCCACGCCCATTTCCCCATTATTTAAATTAAAAATTACATCCACATATGCCCCTTCCTAGTGCGATCCTTCATACCAAATTTTATTTCAATAGCTTTATTTATAGCTTAGTTATGGCACTTTAAGTGTTTTCGGTTTTCGCCATTTTGTGGGCGTGGCAGTGGTCCGATTACACCCATTTTCGAACTTAACCTTCTTATGGTGCCAAGGAATACGTGTTCCAAGTTTCATTAAGATATCTCAATTTTTACTCAAGTTACAGCTTGCACGGACAGACAGACATCCGGATTTAAACTTTACTCGTCACCCTGATCACTTTGGTATATATAACCCTATATCTATCTCGTTTAGTTTTAGGACTTACAAACAACCGTTATGTGGACAAAACTATAATACTCTCTTTAGCAACTTTTGTTGCGAGAGTATAAGTTTGGGTGCAACCGAACATTTTATACTCTCTTTATTGATGTAATTTTATTAAGATAACACACAATACTGACCCATATATTCATAAAAGAAGAATAGAATAACGAAAATAATTATATATTTTATATGAGTACCGTGGTAATTCCTGAACCGATTTCACTCATTTTCGTACATTCGGCATTGAAATTACTCCTAAATTGCAAATCAACGAAACTCCAGTTTGCAAAATCGCCAAAAATAGCGCTATAGCGAAGATTCTCCAGATATGCAAGTTGATAATGTGTGAAGTACGGCGCATAAGAAATCGCTTATATTGTTGCTAGATATTGGAATTGGTAGGGTCACAGTTGACACCTCGATGGATTAATAACATTTCAAACAGATTTCTGTCTCTTCTCTCTCTATCTGGACATAAAACAACAATATAATACCTATAATTGGCTGAGTGAACGACCAATATTGGTCGCAAAAAACAAAGATATCGTCGATGTCAATGCGACAATTTAGAATTTCTTTACAGGAGAGCTGACACAGATACAAATTAGGATGACGTAGCCAACTATCCCAAAGGATTTTTATAATCACTGTAATTGCCTGGATTATCACCACTTAATTTTACATTGAAAACTAGCATCAGTTGTCATCATGCTGTATAACATAAATCTACCTCGACTTTATAATGAACTTTGTATCGTCATCGAAACCAAGATTGATTGTATATCTTAGCCACAAAACGTGTGGCCGGGTCTGCTAGTTGTTTAACATTTATAAAACTTTTTCTCAGTGGATATGTGAATAATGTGAAACATATTCAATTTAGAAAATTCTTGTAGATTCCCTCAGCTCGGACTGAATATAACAAGAATTATGCCCATTTCCAAAATACCAGCGTGTTTGACTGCTAAATTGAATTTGTACAGACCTTAGCGTTTGAGAATTTTAAGAAAAATATTTTTTTTGGATTTATCTAAAAAAATATTCTGAATAATAAGTCAAGTCAATCGTGTCTTTGAAAAATATTGACTGATGAAAGTTCTAAAGTAGTTTTATGACCTAGAAACGTTTGTCAAGAATATCTGAAAAATTAGGGAAGAGCTATCATCAAAATATTATAGTATTAATAACAGAACAGGATTCCAGGATTAGCGGAACTAATTTATATATATAGAAAAACTGCTAAAAGGGTCTTATTTTGTTTTTGAAAATTTAGTTGACTATTTTACTATAATAATATACTTTAGACACATTTTAGCCATAATATGAGTAGTTTAACTACATCAGCAGTTTCATGCTACTGTCCAATCGTCTTTAGACGAGTAATATTCTGCGTTCTAATGTGTGCTTATCTTCAAGCCTAAAAATCTTCTATATTTAAAAAAAAATTTAAAACTGCATAAACTAAAAATCTGAAAATCTCAGTAAATAAGTTATCCGTCATTAAATATATCATAAATTCACTTCATGCCATTTACGATAGTGAAAATTTATGTTCTCTCCAAAGAAGGGGTAAACCAAAACAAATAAACACTCGTTAAATCGAACATTAAATAGTAGAATTAGGTCAAACATTAGTCACTTAACGACGTCATAAATCGATTAATCGATTTTTATTGAAGAAATTTCCATTAACAGTTATGTGTGACCATAAACTTTACACTAATAGCAAAAGGACATACGTTGGCTTAACGCATACAAGGGCGGAGAGAGATAGTGTATAAAAATATTTATGAGCTTGAGAATAAATAAGCAGTGAGTAGGTGTGGTTGTCTGCGTGGTTGTTTATAAAAATCGATAAATTGATTATATTTTCAATAGAAGGGATATGAACGAATACCTGTATATATTTAGCAGAGTCTGCGGTCGAGTATATTTTAAGAGCCTTGGTTGTAATTAAAAGTAGGTAATTTTTATTTCATTACTAATTAATATTGCATTAAGGTGGTACTATATTTTTTTTCGAACTCTTCTAGATCTAGGTATATCTGAAATGTGTTTTTGTAAACATTTTAGCATTTTGAGAATACTAGATTTCAAGATAGAGGCTAGAGATTTGATATTTTGCACTACAAAAGCTGGTAAAATTGAAGGATCTTTTGAAAAAGAAACTCTAAAAGAGCTGGTAGTACCGAAAAATCTTTCGATTCGCTAAAATTTCTACTGCTCCCCTTGAAAAGGAAGATTGCTTACATTGTAGAGATGAAATGCCCAAACACTTTCATTCTGTCTACCTCAATCTTTCGAATTTTTTTTTTTTTTTCATATAATTCTTTATTTATTGAATCTGCTCTTTGGAGCCTAACAATAAGTTATAAAATCTTAATTCTAATTAAAACTAGACAAGCTCAACCAATTGATTGAGTTGTTTTGGTGAAACGTTGCTCCTCAGTGTGCTGGCATATCTCTTCTTTTTAGACGTGATTGATTACAAGAATGTAATAAAGCATTAGCCAATGGGTTTGGGTGATCGCGGAGTTTGGACAAATATTTATTTCTGCTGTTCTCTACTTCTTTCTTTACCATGAGAATACCAAGATCTTTATGGATATTTTCATTACGCATATACCATGGTGAGCACGTGATTGTTCTAAGCATTTTTGATTGGAATCTCTGAATTATATCGATATTGGTTGCACAGGTCGTACCCCACAGTTGGATGCCGTACATCCAAATCGGCTTTATGACCGCGTTGTATAATAGAACTTTGTTGTCTAGGCTAAGTTTTGAATTTTTATTTAAAAGCCAATTTAAATGTGCTGCTCTTATCTTCATGCAGGTTATTTTGCACGATATGTGTTTTCTCCACGTGAGCCTTCTATCCAAATGAATACCAAGATATGTTACTTCAGTCGCTTGGGGTACTAAAATATTGTTCATTTTAACTGCCGGACACGTTTTTGGTCTTAGAGAAAATGTAACATGCTTGCACTTCTGTTCGTTTACATTTATACGCCAGTTTGCTAGCCATTCTTCGACAAAAATCAAATGCGCTTCTAATACTTTTGATGCTATAATTGGGCATTTGTTTCGGCTCACTAAAGCTGTGTCATCCGCAAAAGTTGATGTCAAAATATTACTAGCTGTTGGAAGGTCTGCTGTATATATTATGTATAGAGTTGGCCCTAAAACACTGCCCTGAGGTACACCAGCTTTTATTGGTCGTTCTTCAGATATGAAGTCTCCTACTTTGACAGTAAACTTTCTATTTTTTAAATAAGACTCCAAGGTTTTATGCATTTCGAGAGGTAAGCTTTTTTTAATCTTATATAAAAGCCAGTCATGCCACACTTTATCGAACGCCTGAGCCACATCTAGAAATATAGCAGAACAGTACTCTCTATACTCGAACGCCCTTCTGATTTCGTTAGTAATTCTATTTACTTGTTCTACAGTGCCATGTTTTGCACGAAAACCGAATTGGTGCGTTGGTATTACATTATTTTCAAGGAGGAAAGGAGACATCTTTGATAGTAACACTTTTTCAAATATTTTAGAAAGACAGGGTAGAAGACTGATTGGTCTGTATGAAGACGGCTGTGTCAAGTCTTTACCTGTTTTCTTTATCATGATGATCTGCGACTTTTTCCATGAACTTGGATAGTACCCGAAACTGAGAATAGCGTTAAAGAGCAAGGAGAGTACTGTTAAAGCAATATTTGGTAACTCAATTAGCATTTTTGGAGTAATTTTATCGTGTCCTGCCGACTTTTTAGGATTCAGCTCTTTTATGATTTTAATAATTTCAGAAGATGACGTTTGAATAGACCCAAGCGACTCGTTAGCGCTATTGGAGATGATTGGCAGCTTAAAGCTGTTCTTTGGGCAATTAGGTTGAAATACCTTTTCTAGGTGATTTGCGAAACAATTTGCCTTATCCTCGTCACTTCTTGCCCAGTTTCCACCCAAGCCTCTTATAGGCAAGTTGGAGTCGACTGGAGGCTTCATTGACTTTTGGGGTTTCCAAAGAGAATTTCCTTTGTTTGAATTTGGACACAGTTTCTTTATATAATTGTGAGTGTGGTATTCTTCCTCACGTTTAAGCGCTGTTTTTAGTTTTCGTACAGCATATTTTAGTTGCAGCTGAGTAGAAGGGGAGCGATTTAACTGCCATTCACGTCTAGCTCGCCTTTTTTCATTTACAAGCTTTTCTATTTCATTATTAGTGAGTTTTCTGCGGATAATCGGTTTATTGCTTATGTTTGGTGTTGCTATGACAGCTGCATTTGATATTACATCATTAAATTCTCTTATACCTTCATCAATATCTCTTTCTGTATCTATTTTTACATCAATATTAATGTGGCTACTCACATATTTTTTGTATTTTAACCAGTTCGTTTTGTGAGATGTTAGACCCACCTTTGGCTCAACGAATATGGGTTCTTCACACAACTTTATTAGTACAGGTGAATGATCTGAAGATAAGTCTGTACATGTATCAACTGTCACAAGTGATCTATCTATATTTTTGGTTACAGCGAAATCAATTAAATCTGGTATTTTGTTACGATCACTGGGCCAGTATGTAGGCTTACCAGGAGATATTATATCAAGGTTATTGTGGTTCATAATGGTTTGGTACAACTGGCGTCCTTTCGGATTATTAAGACGTGACCCCCAGTACATGTGTTTTGCATTATAATCTCCACCTGCTAGAAATCTATGACCTAGCGTTCCAAAGAAGTCTTTAAATTCGCTATCTGTAATTTTAAAACGAGGTGGGCAGTATAAAGCCGATAGATTTAAATCACAACCCCGATTTTTTAACGATATTGTTGTAGCTTGTAACTGTGCTGTAGCATGAGAACCCAGAGTAAAGTGGTTTAACCGATTTCTAACCAATACTGTCGTTCCGCCATGTGCTTTTCCATCCGGGTGATTTGTAACATACAGTCTAAATCCAATAATAAACCACAATAAACATACGAAGTCTCTTCTAGTTAGTCTAAGCGTGCTTTTGCATAAATAACTACCACACCTCGAAGCACCTACAAAAAATTGTACACATACTACAACAAAAAACTGTAGGCTTGTGAACCCCAACACAGGCCGCAGGCCAAATAGGCGTCTAACCTTTCGTTTGTCTAATCGGCCAGACAGTCATTGCTATTGACACAAGGCCATGCCAACAGGGGCAAAGGACTCGTTAATAGTCAAAGTAACGCATACTCGTATGCAGAACCAGCACAATATGTGAGATGACAGGTCATTTGCGTTTGTTGGACGAACAGCAGGCATAAGCTGCTCATAACACACGCTCAAATATATAGAAGTTGAATAAATACACACGAATGGCATATGTAGGACCTCATGCATAAACCCAAGCGCCGCGTGACAAACTCTGTGTCGTCAATCGTCGAGCAAATACCAGCACAAAGGTACTATATATGTAAATGTGCATGAGGTGACTCATTATTATGTATATAAGCTTGCCATTATTTGTTGTTGCATGGGTTTTTGTACATGTCCCTGTCGTAGTTATTGTCAATAACGTCAAACCGATAACAACACTTAACGAACTACTAGTGCTTGACTAACAGATTGACACCGACTTGTTGTTTCATCGTAAGGTAGGTGACGTGTGATGTGCGGGCGGGTTCGAAACAGTTGGCATGTGTAAGTGTTTATACTCATATGTGAAGGGAAGACTATTTTCATTCGCATGTAAATATTTAGTGTATATTAAGGTGAATTTTTGGGCCCAGCAGGAATTTTTTTTGAAAAATATTAAGTTTCTCCTTAGAGAGTAAAATCTGAAAATTAGGTGCTTATAATCATGGGTACTTCGCGATTTTATTTCTCAATTTAATGGGGTGTTTTATTTTTTTAATAATAATAACAGTATGAAAGTTATATTTCCGAGATTCCCGATAAATCCACAAAATCTTCGGGACTGGAACTTAGGGATCCCGAAACGACTAAATGAAAAAATAAACAACTTAAATTTAATAATTTCGACCTTCTCGATAAATCCCGAAATTTTTTGGAACTAGAATTTCGAGATCTCGAAATCACGAAATATACTGATAAATATGTTTAAGCAATAATTATACTCTCGCAACAAAGTTGCTAAGAGGGTAAAATAGTTTTGTTCACATAACGGTTGTTTGTAACACCCAAAACTAAACGAGTTAGATATATATACATACCAAAGTGAGCAGGGTGACGAGTAGATTTGAAATCAGGATGTCTGTCTGTCCGTTCGTTCGTGAGTAAAAATTAGGATATCTTGATGAAACATGGTACACGAAATCGGACCTCTAATAGGTTTATTGTACATGTCTCGTAAACTACGTTTTCTTTAAGGTACTATCTTATACAGTCCGAAAATGGAGGAAATCGGAAACCATACTTACCTTCCATACAAAGGTTATGTTGAAAACTACTAAAAATGCTTAAATTCAGTAAGGAATAGACCATATCTCCGAAACTGCTCGAGCAATTTCAATGAAACTCAGTTTGTAATATTTTCCTTGCATCCCAATTATATGATGTGAAAATAGGCCAAATCGGTACACCACCACGTCTACTTCCTTTATACCAGAACTTTGTGGTCGGTCTGAATCGTTTACTTTCAGAGGGAATATTTTTCTTCTAACAATATGTCTCCGTGCCAAAAATGGGTGAAATCGGGTCATAACTTCACATTGCTCCTAAATACCTAATATTAGGGTTTTCAAACTTAATGGGCTTTATACCATATATATGACGACTATGTTGGTCAACCTATGTGCTATATTAATAAAAGCAAATAAATAAATGACGAGAGTATAAAACCCCGAACTTAGCCCTTCTTTACTTGTTTTATACCAGATTTTTAACTTCCCGAAAACTTTCAGGACTGTTATTTCGAACTTCCGAAATCCAATAAAAAATATAATTAAGGTAATATTCTTAAAATTAAAGAAAACAAGTAATACTCTAAAATTGCTTGCATAATTTTCTTTTGCTCCTACAAGTATGCTAAGCTCACGGCAAGTCTTTTACTGATGAATGTCAACTTTTATTTTATTCGAAGGCTGACAGTCGTACTTTTTGTGCTACGCCATTCAATATGCATATACATGTGCTGATAATCACAAGGATACGTGTTTACACAACAGATAACATTTATTGCTTTTGGCTTGCGGCACGGTCAATAACAAAAATGGCATTATGAGAAAAAGAAAATATTAACCTAAAAACATTTTTGTTTTTATTGTAAATATTTTCATGTATTGAATTGCTTAAAATATCAAGAAAATATGTGTACAATAATTAACAGTTGCCCGCCGTTAGCCCTCAAGCTCTAAAACCATCAATTTGAAGTCTCAATGTAGTATTGACATTGTAAGTGTTATTAATGATTGTGGCTGGCACTTTAATTGCATTTATATTGCGTTTTAGTAATTGTTAAAAGCTCACAGGCAAATCAATATTTAATGTATTATTAATTGCTATGCACACGAGTGCTTTTAGTCAGCCAAAGATAATGTTTATTGATTGATATTTAGAAATTGCTGTTTAAATAGTATACATTATATATACAATTAATTTGCTTAATAGCATTGATTAGCTGGTGTTTAGCTGTAGAAATGCAATAACATTGTTTATGGTATTTTAAAAATTGAGTACAGCTCAAGGCGTTGTATGTATGTACATAGGTGTTCGGCTCCATGACGGCTTTGCTTTATATCCACATAAAAGCAAAATGTTTTATTAAGAAAACATTAAACGCAATATTTTAATTTGTTTGTTTTCATACCAATTTTGCGCCCTATAACATTTTTACTCATGTTTTGAACAATACCTATCATAACGCCACTGCGTATGAGTAACATTTTTTAAGTCTGATAACTGGTTTAAAATTTGGCTATTTTCCTTTAAGGGGTTACATGGGTTTAGTCCCGTAAGAAATGGCCTGTTTTCAATATTTTTTTTTCACTCCGGTGGAAAGACCAAGTGCAAAGTAACCAGGCTTCACTTGGCGCCAAAAAGCAAAAAGGAGGAAGGAGTGGCACGCTCAGTTCCTACGCCAAATATATATATATATAGATAAAATAATTTCTGAAATTTTCAAAAAAAAGTAAGACTCCTCCATTGCGACGTCATTTCCGGTGACCCCTCGGAAAAAAGGTGCTACCGAGTTGTCAGCATAACTCCTGACAGGATTATCCAAAATGAAAAACAAAAATAAGTGCTTTAGGTAAGACCATAATCTCGTGCTTGAACGAAGGAAAGACCAAAAAGTTAAAATTAGAATTTTGGCAGACAATTTTCCAAAAAAATAAAAATTTCGTTTCAAATTTGCTCGACATTTGTTTTTTCTTTAAATAGTTGTAATTGAAAAAAAAATAAATAAAATCCTTCGTTCAAGCACGAGTAAATTGTATCTCGAACACCTGTTCAAAATTTCATCAAGATCGGTTGAGAAGTTTCCGAGAAAATTTCACAACCGATTTTGACAACACGGTTCCGAGAAGAACAAGTTTAAAGTTTTGAGTACCAATAGCACTTGACCTTCCAAAGGCTGTATCTCCGTAACTATTATTCGACTTGAAAATTGAGGACAATATTCTTGAGATGTTGCAGAAATTAATAAGCCAAAAAATTATTTTTTGAATCCACGAAACCCATGTAACTCCTTAATTTGTATAAAATTTTTCAAATCGAATATTTGAAAAGCAATTTGTTATATATTCGTTACTTTAGATAAAGTTTCAAAAAAATATGTCATGGCGTATGAGTTACATTTTGCTCTTTATATCAACTATGTATTGATATATACATTACCTAGCTATTTATTTAGGAAGAAATTGCTATTCTAATCTAACATCAGGCGCGCTTTTACCTTGACACAGCTTTTTATAAAACCACTCCAGCTGGTCAGAGGTGAAATGGATCTTACATGTGCCCTCTTGATTCGAGAAGCTAAGCTCAACGCAGTAAATAAAATAATCTTTTTTGGAAAATTATTTACTTTACTTCGAAATATTATAAATTATTCTATAATGAAGATAGCCGCTGAAAAGTCAAGAATTCTCATTGAAATTTAAAAAGAAACACATATTTGAACCATATGCTGTGAAGAATTATTTCTATTTTTTCTTACTGTATGGCAAAAGCGCCTAAATGTAGGTTAAATATAATATATTTTAAGTACACTATGGTCTGAAATTTTCACATTGTTTATTATCAAAGACGGAGAAATGCGAAAAAGCGATATTTGTTTGGTAAACTGAGTTATGAGATAGCACAATTTTAGGCGCACGACACCGCAATTTTGTTTTCGATATATCTGTTTAATTTGTTGTATATATATTTACTGATATTTTTTATATTCATAAATATATTAATAAAAATTTAAATGAAAAACATAATTTTGTTATTTTTGAAAATTTTTTGAATAAATTAAACAAAAATATTTGTTAATGAAGAACTTTTTATTTATAATTTTTTTTTATTTCTTTTATATATTTATACTCTCGCAACAAAGTTGCTAATAGAGTATTATAGTTTTGTTCACATAACGGTTGTTTGTAACACCAAAAACTAAACGAGTTAGATATAGGGTTATATATACCAAAGTGATCAAGGCGAGGAGGCGAGTCAAAATCCGAATGTCTGTCTGTCCGTCCGTCCATCTGTGCAAGCTATAAATTGAGTAAAAATTAAGATATCTTTATGAAACTTGACACACTTGTTTTTTTGGCACCATAGGAAGGTTGCTTTTGAAATTGCTCAAAATCGGACCACTGCCACGCCCACAAAATGGCGAAAACCAAAAACACATAAAGTGCCATAGCTATGCCATAAATAAAGCTTTGGAAATAAAATTTGGTACAAAGGATCGCACTAGTAAGGGGCATATTTGGATGTAATTTTTTTGGGTAAGTGGGCGTGGTCCCACCCCAAATCGGTTATTTGTATATATCTCGCAAACCAATAAAGCTATATAAACCAAACTTTCTGTAGTCGTTTCTTTTAGCCACTTCTTAGTACAGTCTCAAAATGAAATCGGATAATAACCACGCCCAACTCCCATACAAAGGTTGGGTTGAAAATTATTAAAAGTTCGTTAACTCATTAACGAAACACGTCAGAAACACTAAATTTACAGAATAAATACCAGAAAGAAGCTGCACTCAGATTTTTGTACAAAATGGTAAATGGGTGTGGCATCGCCCACTTATGGGTCAAAAACCATATTTCTGGAACTACTCAACAGATTTCAATGAAATTCGGTATATAATATTTTCTTGACGCCCTGATGACACGTGTGGAAAATTGATGAAATCGGTTCACAACTACGACAACTTCCCATACAACTCAATTTTAAATTCCATCTGATTCCTTCACTTTATAAGTTATACATTAGGAACCAATGAAGACAGGTATCACATGTGAAAAAATTGTCGAAATCGGACTATAACTTTTCAATGCCCCGGATATCGAATATGAAAAACTCAGTGCCGTATGGTAATTTTTTCACCGAAAATATCGGTAAATCTTTCAGATATCAATAATTCAGGTATAGAGACATACTATTAGAAGAAAACGATTTATTTCTTCTAATAGTATGTCTCTATACCAGAAATGGTTAAAATCTCTCATATATAATGTATGTAGGTGATGAAATTAAGTTTAATCGGCTCAGGAATTACCTCAGTCTATATACCATATAGCGAGAGTATAAAATGTTCGGTTGCACCCTAACTTAGCCTTTCCTTACTTGTTTTATTTATTTTCTTCAGAATTGTAGTGTAGTTTTGTAGTTTAATTAAATTATAAAAAACCTAAATTAATTAATTAATTTCAGAATTTTTAGGCGTATCATATATTTTATATACACAATTTTTTTTAATTAAAAATATAATTTTTTTCAAATATTTTGTTTAGTAAAATTAAAATTTTACTTATTAGCATTATAAATATTATTGAAAAGTTAAAAAAATGTATGAAAATTTTTTTTTTTCAAAAACTTTTTAGTTTTTCAAAAAATTTTCTATATATTTTTAATCTTTTTTTATATGTTGTTTATTTCCAAAATTATTAGTGTAATTTGTGAGTAAATTTGTATTAAAAAACTATCATCAATAGCCTCATCAATATTATTTGTATGCTATTTGCAAATAAATCTCGAATTCCCAGTATGCACTGCCACACTAACCACAAAGTTGCCTTTGAAATAAAAAACACACCAAGTGACGCGCAACACCAAAACAGCACCGAAATTGCAGACATTGCCGCAATAATAATGCGAAGAAGTGCAGACTACGTCGCTCGTCTCGTTTTAATTCATGCTCGATTGTCGATTGTGCAACAGACGGCACGCGGCAGCTGCAATTGTCAACGGTGTGGCAACTAAGTTATTTGCAGCTTCACACGAATGCATTATAATTAAACGAACGCCAGACAAAGAAACGAGTAAGTGAGTGTGTATATATATAATATGTATGTTTGAGTGACTGTGTGTGGCAGCCACTAATTTTTTTGTTGCACATTTTAATTTTTCGCACTCGAGCGCACTTAAGTGCAACAAAGTAGAGTGGCTGCGGTTGCATGTTGCTTGCGGCCGTTGCTGTTGCTGCATGTTGCAGACAGGTATCTAAGTGGCAACAAAATACAGTTAGTGGCAATATGGCTTAAGAGCAGCTGCCGATGAAGACGTCATGCTGCAATAATAATAAAAAGACGATTACTTGCGCGACACTTGAGTGTGTGTGTGCCTTGGTGTTTATATGCGCTGCTGCGGGCGCTCATTACACGGAAATTGCATTGCGACATTGCGCCCGAGATAGTGACGCTCAAACAAATAACCAGCGAAGCGAGCAAACTGTCACTCAAGCGGTCTTCAAGCAACCAAGAGCAGGAGGGAAGTGGCAGTTAAGCAAATAAGTGTGTATGAAACCGTTATATTCACTACTTGCAACACGTCTGTATGTTGCATGTGTGATTGTGTGTGTGTGGCTGTGTTTTGGTTGTCAGCGTGTTGTCATTGCGTCAAATGTACGTGCTTGGCATGCGAATGCGTCTGGGTTGGCGTTGAAAATAATTGCCATGGCAATGCTAAAGACAAGTTCGCAAATACAATATACGGCGATGGCGCAAGAAAGTAGCAGCGTAGAAGGGGAGAAAAAGTGTATGAAAAAATATTTTGTTCTGACGAAATGCGTGACGCAAGAAAATGCGCAACACGATGGCTACAACAAAAACAACTAAAATAATTACAACAATACCAACAGCAAATTGCAAAAACAACAAATAATCAAAGAATAAAAATAATTACAACAACAACAAAAACTTCAAAACAATAACAATAACAGCAATTATTACAAAAATAATAACAACAATAAGAACAAAAACAAAAATAAATTTACAATAACAAGAAAAACAAAAATAATTACAATACTAAAATTGCAATAACAACAAACACCACTCGCACCATTGCGAATGATATGTCGCATGCAAATTTTATTGCTCGCCATTCTTCATAACGCACGTACACTCGTACACACGCATACTCACACGCTGGCGATTTTTCATTATATCCTCCAGCAGTCATTTGCATTTCATCTGCATGCCATCACTCGGCACTGACCACTTTTATGCTTCGTTGGTGGTGCACAGCGGTGCACACTGTCACTGGCAGCACGTTGTTGTGCAACTTTCTTGCGGAAATGAAATTTACGCGCTTACGCTTCACGCGTACTCACGCATACGCACGCACAAACATTCAAACATACACATTATCTTACCCACTCACTCACTCGGCCATCACTCCACTTCACAACAACCACAGTCATTTCATTACCCATCCTCCATTTCATTTCATTTGCATCCACTGACTGTTTCATATGCAAATGACAAGTGCCACAATATGACAAACTGGCAAATGTATGATATAAGAACAACAACAACAACAACAAAAGCAAACAAGTTGGCAAACTTTGTTGTGCACATCCGAGTTAAAGCGCTTGCGAAACTTTAGCGAAAGAAGGCAGAAAAGAAGTTCGCTATAAATTTGTTGAGCTGCCGCGCAGTTTCTAGAAAACGTGCTTCAGTTCACTTGAAGGTTTTCACCGCTCCATTATACGTCTTGCATTATACGAATAAAAAACAGGCGTTTAGGTAGTTCACTGAAATTCATTAATGCCTCTCGCTCTAATGGGTGAGGTGGTGAAGTATGGCGTTTATGAATTGATACAAAAAATGATTTGGTAATAAGAAGTAGACAATTAATAGCAGGAATATTGCTGAAAAAAAAATTAAGGAATTTGCACTAGTTTGAAACTTTTTTGTGAGTGATCATTATAGATGCTGCAGTTTATGGTGAGCTCAACTAGTTTTTAACCCTACAAAGCATGATATCAGCCAGAATTTGGAGACATCCGACCACTTCGTTAGGTCACTGTCAACTGAGTATAAACTTCTGAAAGCTGCTATAATTATTAAATAACCGTTAGCATTTATGGCACCCAATGTGAGTAAACCAAACTTCGATACAGAGTAATTTGAACGAATTACGAAGAATTAATTGCCTTAAATCAAAAGTACCTTATATAGTACGCCATGCATTTAAGGGTTAAGGCTTTATGCCGGGCTATATGGTGGATGCGATAAAACCTCCCATCCGAGCGCCCGTAGCTTCTGATGAGTCATCAACGAAGTGTATGGTCTGGCGTTGTTCTGGTGGAATACTACAATTCACTACAATGTCCTCCTGTTGGCCAATTCTGGACGCTTCTGGTCGATCCCCTGCTTCATGCGGTCCAGTTGTTCACAGTAGATGGTAGAATTAAGCGTCTGGGCATATGGGAGCAGGACATAGTGGATGATTCCCTTCCAATTCCACCAAACACACGGCAAAACCTTCCTGGCCGTCAATGCCGTTTTGGCTACTGTTTGGGACGATTCACTGCAGATTTGCCTTTAACGAACCCATATACTGCTAGACGTGCTAAGACCAATGAATCGCCCGTATATTGGTTCGCCCTTTTGAATTTTTAAAAAGTTATGTAATTCATAATCAGCGACCCCGAGAACCCCCGAGTAAAGAGATCGAAGTGATTCCGATGAATTTTTCAAAAAAGCGTTGGATCCGGTATTTTGAATTTCGAAAAACCGACACCGGATCACAGTCACAGATTACGTGACTCCGAAAACCTCCGAGCAGGGACTTTCAAGCGATTCCGCTGAATTTTAAAAATCGCTGTTCACCATATTGATTTTCTGGGGTTATCTCAAAACTCTGATGGGATTAAATGGACTTCGGATTCGGATTTCGGTATTATCATAGTGCTTATTTTGACACTTCCCTTCTTGTGGATGTGAGTATCCAAGCCAATAGAGATCGGAACCTTGAGAAAATCTATTAGATGTTGCTAAATTACACTATATTTTCTAAGAAAAGAGTTTCATCTATTGATTAAGGTTACGATTTCTTCTCAAGAAGAACCAACTAACGCAATATAGCATTCGTGTGCTTTAGAATCAAACAATTAAACGGTTTCCTTCACTCTCCAAAGGACGGTATGAAACAACTCTCATAAAAACTATAAAGCTTGTGTTAGCGGTTTGAAATTTATGATATTTTCTATATGATGGACAACGATTTCATCATAACATTCCGCACACTTCGATGATAAAGTCTGTTCAAACATTCAGCTAATGCGTGTTTGTGTATATTTCAATGAA
Source organism: Zeugodacus cucurbitae (assembly GCF_028554725.1). Taxonomy (NCBI): domain Eukaryota; kingdom Metazoa; phylum Arthropoda; class Insecta; order Diptera; family Tephritidae; genus Zeugodacus; species Zeugodacus cucurbitae. The sequence continues at coordinate 26,761,132 of NC_071671.1, forward strand.
TCAGAGTCAATGAATCATTCATTAGAAAGAAGTAAGTGGTAATTTATAAAAACGGACTGTCAATGTCTGGAATATGTAACGTAAATATTGTCTCGAGAGCGAAAAATAATATATTCTTACTTAAAAAAAAAAATCAATAAATCCTTAACGCTTTGAACTGAAAAATTCGTTTTAAATATGAAATTTTGAATTCTCCGAATTTCTGATTTCTTTTACCACGAATTTTCCTACATAATACTATTTCTCATTCCAGCAAATTCTAATTCTACTCACTCAACTTGCATTGCATCAAGCATCAATTTGAAAATGAAACATTTTTTTGCGACAATTTCAATAGAAATGTCAGCAATTGTGCAACGGTGCTACACTGCGTATACGTTACGTACAAACAATTAATATAACTGAAATGCTTTGCAGACGAGCAAATAAAAATCACATTCAAACAGCACACAATACGCTGCGTGCTCGCTCTCTCTACACTATAGCATAAATGCTGATTTTTTAATAATTCAGCATTGCGACCCATTCACGGTTCGCTGCTTTGAAAATGGCAGCTAACAAAAGTAATAATTTATGCTTTGCGTTTTCTTCTCTGCATTCGCAACTGGAAATTCAACATCATTATACACAGATTTATATCTATATTTACTCTTATATGTACAGACTCAAATACAGACTTTGCGACCCACTCATTCATAAATCTACATTTAATCTGTGCTTCCAGCAAAAGTTTTATTTTTCGTGAAGAAATCAACATAAATGCCAATTGGCGTCGCAATCAATCGCCCTCTTTCTTCCTCAATCTCTATCATTCGCCCTCTCTCACTCTGTCCTCACTATTAAAATATAATTTTGTCACTAAGTGTGTCATTATTTTCGTGGCTGATTCATCGATTTAAGTATAATTTCCACGATTGGCATTTTGCGCTGGATTTCTGGTTGACAGACGTCCATTAATGCGTCGATAACTCAGTAATAACTGCTGCCAAAAACTGTGAAAACAACAAAAACAATAATAATATTGTTATAACGTTAACGAGTTGATTGTGGCGCTGAGTGGCAGTGAGTTTTGATTAGACAGTATTGAGCGCTTGGTTTGCAACACGCTGCGTTTATATACCCCCCAACCAATGGTTTTGTAGGCATGGTACGGGCGACTTTTGCACTTTGACGCTTAACCACTGGAAGTCCATTATAAAACAGTCAATCATAACCAAGGTTTTGACGCTGTGCTTGCGGTTGGTGTTCGTCTATGTAGCGTCGGTGTGACAAGCGATTGGCAGGCTTTGTTGAAATTACTTTGCAAATTATAATGATTTTCTGGTTTCGAAGTTAATAATGAATAGTTGAATATTGGAAAATAATGAAGCAAAAACGTTTATAAGTGATTGTGAGCACATTTTACTGACATGCCTGTATATTACAAGTCATTACAGCAACTATGTTCCTTTCATATATTTAGAAGTCTTCATAGTTAAGGGTTTAGTTGAGTACTAAATTAACTAACCTCTACTCCCAGTACCATTTTTAGTGCTAAATTCCGTGTATTTTAAAATATTTAACTTCATTCTACCGCCAACAGTTTGAATTTTGTTAGCCTATAGTTGAGTTCATTGATTTTGTCAAATATTCATTGATAATCCTGCCGGTTGTAAGCTCAGTTGTATTCATAGTCATCATCTGCTTGGTTAATGGAGTGAGAAGCTTCACTATGACTTTCTCTTTAAAATGATGATTCATGTTACATTTACGATTTACTGTTAAGTCAAAGCTTAAAACTTTCAATCAAACAATAGAAAGGTCTTTTTAACTTACAAATTGATGAGTCAGCGAGGAATGCGGGTTTAGTTAATGTGTTGCTCATATGAATCACTTCAATGAACTATGTATAACTGAACTTTCGAAGTAAATATATATACAAATATAGGTACATAAATTATCGACAATTTTAAGGTGTTGATTTTTTAAATAATTTTGTTTTGGTTGTCATCCCTCATGCGTATGTTTTTTTGGTGATTCATTGCCTCCACATTTGAATGGTTAATAAGGAAACCAATAAATAGATCTTGAAACAAAGGAAAGGTATGCGGATATGTTTCAAAGTAAATATATAGTACATATTTTAAAGTTTCCTTTTCTGTATGCATACATATATTCTCTGAAGGAAACGATATCGATATATCCAATAAATAGATTTAGAAACAAAATAATGGTATTGAGGTTTATCTGTAGTATGATCGGAAGATATGAACATGTGAAGAATAATTTGGACTGTTTTCCCAAACTTTATACATAACAAGTTTATCAAAGGATTATATAGTTCTTAAAAAGCTTTGGGAAAACGGCAAGAGAAATAACAAGATTAAAGTTCTAACCTTATATATACTGCAGACCAGTGCAAATATCAAAAGAACCATAATTATATGTGCATGAACTTTTTGCAAAAAAACTAAAAGATTTGAAAATTGCAAAATGTTTCTGAGCATGCAGGTTTGTTATTATTATTATATACGATATCAAAAAAATTAACAAATTAAATTTTTTTAAGTATAAAACATAATTTAAGTTTAGACTTATAGTAAATATCTATATGTGCATTTTACAAAACGTAGCTGGAATGAGTGATCTCTTAAAGGGGTTAACTGGGTTTCAAAATTTCAAAAATCGGAACATTTTCAGTCGTCTTATTAAAAAGTACAATATGCTTAAATATTATATAAAATTATCAAATCAATCCGAGTAAAATTCTAAACTATATACCCCGCCAATCAGGCCAAGGCAATATAAAACTTTAAACGTGTTAATTCAAAACTAAAATTTTTAAGTCTCGGAAAAGTTATGAAGCGAATTTGTTCAAATTTTTTACACATCTTTGGAATAGCATTATCTAGTTAATGACCAAAGGATTTTTTATAGTTTTATTTCAACTATTTTTCAACCCAATATGTGGCCAAAAAGTGAGTTTTTTTTAGCTAAAAATGTGTCGAAAATACAAAATTTAAATTTTCTCTTTTCCTTCGTCCATTAACTAGATTTATCCATGTACTATCGAAATATTTTTGGTTTATTGCTTTTCGGTGAAACAATAAGTACTGATTATAGCTTCAAGAGGTATGGCAAGAGATTGACACATCATGGGAGATTAGTTATATACCAACGGCTGAGTTTTCATAATTTTTGAATAAAAATTTCACTAAATACTATTAAATACACGGCTTTGATATGCTGAATTGTTTAAATAAAATATATGATTGTATATACTTAAAAAAATATTAAAAAAAATTTATGTAATTATTTTTATTGCAATTAGATTTTGGAATTTGCTAAGCGGATGCAATAGTCTAAAGTCTGGAGAATTCAGTGGATATGATATCCTAATTTTGTTAGTGAAAGATACTGCCGATATATATTAAATTGAGAGGAAATTTAAATATACTAAATATACAATAAGTTCTAAGTGCACTGTTCTGTTGAGTTGAATCTTATGCTTATATGAATCTACAAGCCTTCTCTTGTGTAGCAAAGTTTCCTAACACACACAAAAAAATGCCTTTAACTCAAAACTTTGCCACAGCACTATTCTTCTCCTTCACAATTTCGAAAATGAAGTGCAATTGTTTACCAAATAAAAATTCTCTTCACACACGAGCACTTTCAAAACTCTCATAAGCCACTATAAGCGATGTGTGTGTGCACATTTCTGGGTATGTGTGCTCAACTAAGCAATTTAAAAAGCCATATTGGTCAACATAAATATGCAATGGCTTGTAAATCACATTAATGCAAGTGTGTGTGTGTGTGTGTGTGTGAATGTGCGTGTATTCGAACAAAAATGTGCATGAAAGTGTCATAAATACCATGCATACTTGCAGTACAGAAATGCTGACCACAATTTTACGACATCAACAAGAGAAGAATACGAGCTTGTAGAACGTAGAAAAGTACATGTGCATGGGGTTCAAAAAATTTGAATTCCAATTGCCTTTGGCATGCTAATAATGGCCAATGGGAAATGAATGATAGCAGTCTGCATGTGTAGATGAGGGTGGCGCGATAAGTCAATGAAGAAGGAAATTCTATTTCTTAGAGACTGGAGGTGATCTAACATAGAAAGAGCAGAACTAGAATCTTGAGACTTATGCTGAGAATTGTAACTTTAAGAATTGTTTTCGAAGACACTGACTTATCCAACTACCCATGTTATAGGTATAAAAACAGCTATATGCGTGATAAAACGCACAGCAATGCAAGTCAGGAATACAAAAAAAAATCTAAGAAGAAAGCATTCATTCAACATTACGAACTTTAAAACACAGCAGCAAAAACGTTACCAGACAAAAAACTGAAAAAAATAGACTGAAAGAACTCTACACTCAAACGGATAATCAAATAATGCAACAACAAGCATTTCAATTGCCTTCACAATCAAACGGAAATTTGTATGAGCAGGAAACAGAATTTGCAAAGCGAGAAATGTGTTGAAAAAAAAACATAAAAGACACACAACCAGCCGAGTAGAATTGCGTAGAAATGCAGAGAATGTCGTTTGCAGTTTGCTTGCTTTATTTATAGGCGTAAAGGCGAAAGAGCTGAGTTTTGCAAAAAGCGTTGTTGTTAATGCGAGTTTGAGTCACCGTTTTTTCTCTCAAATGTTAAGGCTTTTATGACTTTTCTACTTTTCTTTGTATTTTATTAAAGAATGTGTAATGTATATGCGCATTACTATGTATGGATTGTTGTATAGACGCACAAGTGCGTATTGATTAGCTGGTAGCTTTGAAATAAATCCATGTATTAACATAGCCAAACTTTTTTAATCTAGATCCAGTTTTTTAATAGTACAGGGTTGCCAAAATCAGCAAATTATAATGAAAAATAAACTCTCAAAAAAATGTCAGGATCCTGAATTACTTTTTTTTAATTAAGAGCGCACAGTATTTGTTTCAAATTATCTCAAAAAACTCTCACAAAAATTTCGGGATTCCGAAACATTAATTTTCTAAAATCCCGAAAAAATCGGAATTGGAAAATTAATAGAATTTGTTTCAATAAAATTTAAAAAAAATAATTTCGGGATCCCGAAATATGAATTTTCTGAAATCCCGAATTTTTCGGGATCGAGAATTTCTAAATTTTTTTTTTATTATATCTTATGTTAAGGCCTCTGGAATCATTTTTCTTAATTTATATTGTTTTTTTAAGTTTTAAAGCAATTTTCCATAAATTTTCCAATTTTTTTATTAAAATTCTTATAATTTTAATTTACGTCATTTCAAATTCTGTAGTTGAATACTTGTTAAATAAATTATATTCAATAAATCACTGCATATCGCTGTTATTCCTGTTTTTCTCCACTTTCTTTTATTTTTCATTCTGGTGCTACATGACGTATGAGTGACATTTGTTTACAAGCAACGAAATCTGTTGCGATAATAAAATAATAAATTCTGTATGCATAGCAGGCGAAGCAGTGGAGCAGAAACTGATTTATTAAATTATACCATATTTTTATTGACTTGACAGTAGCGGTATAAGAAAATGCGCAAAGTAAAATGAAGTGAAGTGATATGCAGAGAGAGAGAGGAAGAAAATATGCAAGAAAAGACATTGATATATGATATAATTTTCTTAAATGGAACTGGAAAATAATGCAGCTATTATAACGGTAATAAATTGCTACTTTGGCTCGACAAAAAATTTAAAAATTATAATTAAATAATTTATATATATTTTATAATTAAATAATAAACTAACATAATATTGCTCCTAAATGTAGGCAACACTTTTTCAACTCTTAAAATACAAAAAAATTTGGTTAAAAATTAAATAATGCCTACTACTAGGCTCTACAGACCAATCTTTACTAGTCATATTATTCAGTTATGAATTTTTTTAACTAAAATTCGTGAAAAATTTAGTTAAACTCTAATATTTTACCAAAGCTAATTAAATCAGTACACATAAAGTGGTGTGCAAATTTAATTTTATGCGTAAAGCAAAATCTTCAATAAATATTATTTCCCTTTTGTTGTTTATTATGCGGCAACTGCTAGCATAGTTATTGCCAGCCACTTAATTTTTATTGACTCAATCCACAGTACTGTAACGAACTTACGGCCGCTACTGCTGTGGCTTTTGTTTTTCCCTCCACTTTTTATTGTTGTTGTTGCTGTGCTTTTGAAATTGCAAATGTAGCTTTTTCACGCTGATAGAGTACTACGAGCACTCGAAAAAAGAGAATGTAAAAAAATTGGCAGGCAAAGGAAAACGCAGCACAAAACTGTGGAAAACTAATTAAATGTGCATCATACGCCCCGGTGCACTTGACTTTGCTGCAGCGCATTGTGCACATACTCGGTACAAGTAGAAAGCGACGGCGTTGCGGTGAGTGAAATGAGCGTGAAGTTGCGCAAAGTGCAAAGCAGCAAAAAAATATGGAAAAACAGCAAAATATGGAACTATATTTGAGCGTACTAGAAATAAAAATCGGGCTTCATACTCGTATAATGAAATCTGGTGCTAAATTGCATGAAAAAATGAAAGTGATGCAGTTTTTCTAATTCGAAAAGCAAAGGCTGCATGTATGCAGCACGAATGTGTTGTTTGGTTTAGAAAAATCGTTGCAGCATAATTGCTTGAATTGGGGATGTGACTGAAAATTAAATTTTTAAATATTCATTTTTATGTGCAATTTTTCGGGATTACATGAGTGAAATTTCTGGTTTTTATGTGTGTATTTTTATTAAGAAAACACACAATTTGACCCAATTTGAAAATAATTCGGTATATGAGAGCTAAGGGAAGTTACACTATTAGAAGAAAAATATTCCTTCTAAATTAAGGGGTTATTACAGTTAGAATTTTCAAAAAAATCGATTTTTTTATTTCATTTTCTTAATGTACATATATTTAAGAATATACACAGAAAATTTCATATCGTTCCGGTGAATATTTTCAAAGTTACAAGCAAATTTGAAAAGGCGTTTCAGAGTGCTTGGATGTACAAGGTCCGAGCGGCAGCGCGTTTTTCTCAAAATGGTGTTTTCAAAGTCGGTGACCAACATTACTCGAAAACGGCTAGACCGATTAGTCTCAAATTTTAACACGACCTTCTTAAATATATTTTTTAGTAATTAATCGAAGATTTTTTCTCTCCGATAAATTTTTTTTTTTTATAAACAATTTAAGGCCGAAATTTCGGTGAAGAATCGATTTTTTTTTGAGAAACCGCCATTTTGTCAAAAATTTTATTTTGCTTCTGTTTGGTTTTTTAATTTCATATGATCCAGTTCCGAGATATAGTGGTCACCGCAAAACTTCTTTTTTAAGAGGAGCTCCTGGAGATCAGCTGTAGCTCTTTTTCAAATAAATATTTTTACTAGTACTAAGTCTTAAAATACAGTTAAAAGATACCATAATATGTGTATAAATTTTTGGATCAATAAATTAAAAAGTTTTCTCAGAAAAAATTCTGGAAAATTCACTTTTTTTCGGCCGTCTAACTGTATATAACCCCTTAAATTAAGATACCTGAGAGATTTACCGAAATTTTCATGAAAAATTACCATGGGGCACTGAATTCTTCATATTCGATATTCGGGGCTTTGAAAAGTTATAGTCCGACTTCGACAATTTTTTCACAAGTGATACCACAGATCATATACAGTATTTGTGTAAAGTTTTATTTCGCTATCTTCATCGTTTCCTTATGTATACATTATGAAGTTAAGGAATAAGATGGAGTTCAAAATTGAGTTACATGGGAACTTGTCGTGGTTCCACACGTGTCATCAGGGTGTCAAGAAAATATTATACACCGAATTTTATTCGAATCGGTCGAGCAGTTCCAGAGATATGATTTTTGACCCATAAGTGGGCGATGCCACGCCCATTTTCCATTTTGTAAAAAAATCTGATCTTAGTTATGACACTTTTTGTTTTTTCGGTTTTCGCCATTTTGTGGGCGTGGCAGTGGTCCGATTTTGCCCATTTTCGAAAGCAACCCTCTTACGGTCCCAAGGAACATGTGTTCCAAGTTTCATCAAGATATCTCAATTTTAACTCAAGTTATCCGTTGCACGGACGGACGGACAGACAGACATTCGGATTTTGACTCGTCTCGTCACCCTGATCATTTTGACAAACAACCGTTATGTGAACAAAACTATAATACTCTCTTAGCAACTTTTGTTGCGAGAGTATAAAGATAGATAAAAACTTAGAGTTAGTAGTCTCTTAAATTTATGTTTTCTCTATAAAATGGCTTCCTTCCTTTCATTATTGGACTTTTTAATATGCTGATTAATAACGAAGTATAATGTAAATGAAAATTTCAAAAATAATTTCGAGAACCCGAAGCATGAAATCCCGAAAATATCGGGATCGTGAAATTCAATAATTTTTTCTTCCAATTAACTATATTCAAACACTCAAAAAACTTGGAGATCCCGAAATATTATTTTCAATTCCTGAAATTTTCGGGTTCGTGAAATTAAAGCGTTTATTTCATATCATCTATAATCAAGCGCTCAAAAATGATTTCGCCATCAAGAATATTGTTTTTTTTTTTTGGAATCCGGAAAATGTCGGAATCGTGAAATTCATAGAATTTGTTTCTTCGATTTTAATTGTGGAATTTTTTCCATATTTTCCAGCACTTCTATATGTTAAGCTTTCATTAAAGCCAATAATGAAGCCATTTTTAAAATGAAAAGCTCTTTATTATACCGTCAAAGCTTCCTTAAAGCTCATTTTCTTCAGATTTTGAGGTTAGAAATAATCATAGTATACAAAATTGAATCGATCATAAATAATTTCGAATTCAAGAATTTTAATTTTAATTTTTTGAAATCCCGAAAATTTCGGGATCGTCTAATTTACAGGATATGTATAATTTTTTTATTTCTTTAATTTTTTTTAATGTGGAATTTTTTCATATTTTCCAACACTTCTATATGTTAAGTTTTCATTAAAGCCTAGAACAAAACCATTTGAAAATGAAAAGCTCTTCATTATACTGAAAAAGCTTGCAAAAGCTCATGTTCCTCAGTTTTTGAGGTTAGAAATAATCACAGTATGCGATTATTTGAGAAATTTGAGAAATTTCAGAAATATTAGGTCATATTTAGCAAGCAATTTGAATTCTCTACAATAATGAAGCCTTCAGTTTTTTCTTCTACAAAGCTACTAAATTTTTTCACCAAATTAATATTCAGTGGTCGCATTGTTTTACGAGCTACTAAATTAGCCTCCATTACTGTATATATTGACGATATAACTACATATATGTAAGTACACATAATTCATGAGCAACACGTACTCGGCCGCTAATGTTACACATTTTGTGCTGAATAAATAAATTCGGAGCATGCATGAGCCTAATTCCGTAACACAAAATGTGAATATACTTGTATATATATACTCAACACACAAGAATAAAAGAATAATGATACTAATAATAATAATAAGGTGTAAACCACAGCAAAAGAGACGGTGTAAAGTTTCTCACTAAACCAACAACGCTGGCAGTTCAAGCTTTAAGTTAAAAATATTTTCTCATTTTATGTTGAAAAAAGCTTACTTTCGCGGTAATATAGACATATGAACATATTTAAATATATACATATTTATATTTATACCTATCCCTTCATAAAATTATATACATATCGCCTGTACACTCACCTTCACACAGCTAATAAGTAGCACAAGAAAGCAAATTATGCTTTCATATAAAACTTAATATAAATAAAATTCACGCCAAAGCTGCAAAAAACAACAAAAAAATGTAAATAAACGGCTCACGGCGCGCATATGGCTTAATTAATTTGATTATGTAATTTTCCACACGCTTGGCAACACTTTCTGTATTTCTTTATTTAGTCAGCGCTCATAAGCTTTTGGCGGCACATTGAGCAACTTATTTACTTATGCGTTTGAGCATAATAAAAGTCAGCGTAAGTTGTTTGAGCGTGAGGCGGATGAAATAAAATGTATTAAAGTAGCTGAAAAAGTGTTAATTATGAAAATAAAATATTATTTTTTAATTTCTATAGATTTATATGGTAGCTTTGAAGCTAAATACGGTTGCCAAAGCAGCAGAAAATATAAATAACAATTTTATTTATACATTAAACTGCAAATAAGTTAAGAATTTTTGTAAATTTATGCCAGTTTTATAAAAAGAAAATTATTTTCAGATATGCCATCTGTTTATAGTTATAAATTATTAAGAAATAAAATTGATAACGCAACTAACTTATTACAAAGTTATTGTAATATTATTAATGTTGTTAGACTTAAGCTAGTTTTTTTTAATAAAAATAAATTTTATAGAGTTGCCAACTTTTTATAAATGTAAAGTGCTTAGGAATAAAAGAAATGAAATTAAATTAATATTTGGTATGGTCTACAACTTTGCTTCCGCCGTTTTTTTTTTGTAAATTTAAGGCTTTATTGTATAAAAACGGTTACAAAAATGTTATTCAAAATATTGGCCGTCGGCTAGCTATTACTTTTGACCATCCTTCTGGCAGCATGCGTATTCCGTGACGAAAGAACTCCTCATCTTTCGAGTCGATCCAAGTATCAATCCAATTTTTGACTTATTCATAAGAACTGAAGTGCTCGTTAGCTAGACCGTGTGCCATCGATCGGAACAAGTGGTAGTCAGATGGAGAAACGTCTGGAGAATACGGCGGGTCGGGTAAGATCACCCATTTCAGCGTCTCCAAATATTTTTTGACCACCTTTGCGACGTGAGGCCGAGCATTGTCATGCTGGAGATTGACTTATCGTGTCTTTCCTCGTACTGTGGCCGTTTTTCTTTTAGTGCTCTGCTCAAACGCACTTGGCTTTAGCAGCTCATAATATATAATCCCCAGCTGGTCCCACCAAATGCAGAACATGACCTTGGCGCCGTGAATGTTAGGTTTTGTCGTCGACATGGAGGTATGTCCAGGCTTTCCCCATGACTTTCTTCGCTTAGGATTATCGTCGTGGACCTATTTTTCGTCGCCAGTTACAAAGCGATGTAAAAATCCTTTTCGGTTGTGCCTTTGAAGCAACTGTTCACATGCAAAGAAGCGCCATTCGACATTCCTTGGTTTCAAGGAACTCTTGGAGCTAAGGAACCCAGCTTTCATGTTTCTGAATCATCCCCATGACTTTAAGGCGTTTTGATACGACTTGCTGTGTCACTTGCAACGATTCGGCCAATTTCTCTTGGGTTTGAAACGCATCTTGGTCGAGTAATGCTTCCAATTCGGCATCTCCGAAAATATTCTCCCTTCCACCACCATGCCGGTCTTCGACTTCATAATCAACATTCTTAAAACGTTGAAACCATTCGCGACATGTTTTTTCACTTAGGACAGCCTCACCGTACGTATCGAAAGCATTCGATTAGCCTCAGCCGCACTTTTCTTGGAATTAAAAAAGAAAAGCAAAATTCCCCGCAAATATCGAGAATTCGGCTCAAAAAGTGACATTTTCAGTTGGGAATAAGTTTGGGATGCAAACAGATCTCTACAAATATTTTGTTGGGTTAATGTTGACACAAATGTCCAAGATCGATATAAAACGATTTAATCGACCAGTGTTTGACTCTAGAGACATCTATTGGAAAACGGCGGAAGCAAAGTTGTAGTATTTTTACAAAAGGTTGTATTCTTTGTGTATTTAAGCAGGGTTATTAGAAAAAAATATTTTTTTAGAGTTGCCAGCCAATTATAAATACAGATTATTAAGCAATAAAAAGTATGTATATTATGATTTTTGCGAAGTATGCCTACAAAAAATAAAAACATTTAATGTTTTAAAGGAATTTTTATAATGAAAAAATAATAATAGAATTGCCAACTGCCTGCAGATATAGATTATTTCGAAATAATAAATAAAATCAGTATTTTATTTGCGGTATATTACAACAAAAATAATTATTAATTATTTAACCATGTTTGATTACGAATAAATTGTGCTATAGAGTTGCCAACACAATATAAATATAAACTACTTTGAAATAAAAAAAATATATACATTTTGCATACGGTATTTTTGCAAAAAAGTGTTTTATTTGTGTATTTAAAAAAAAAATATTTTTAGAGTTGCCAACTGATTATAAATATAACTTATTAAAAAATTGAATATACAATATATTTTCTGTGAATTATGACTACAACAACATGGCACTTTTATTGTTTTTGAGGAATTTTTATAATGAAAAAATAATAATAGAGTTGCCAACTGCCTGTAGATACAAACTATTTTGAAATAATATATAAAATCGGTATTTTATATGCGGTATAGTTACAATGAATTGTAATCTTTATACATTTAACCAAGCATTATTAGTAACAAATTCTGTTATAGAGTTGCCAACTGATTATTAATAAAATAAAATAAATTATTTAAAAATAAAATAGTATATATGAGGAATGTTTCGTCTACAATAATTTTAAATGCTTAATCATTTTCGACGATCAGAGTTTTGGCGGTAAAAATTATAATAGAGTTGTCATCTTTAATAAATTTAGAAATTGCTAATAATGTGAAAGTTAAATGAAAGGCCATATTAGTACTGAGCCCTTTTTAAAAAATATTGAATTCAAAATTAAGACTTTCTAATGTTAAATTAATCTGAGTTCGTAATCGATTTCAGTAACTATGGGAGAAAATATTATTCTCTCTCTCTCTCTCTCTTTCTAAAAATGAAAATTTATTAAATAACTATTTTCAAATTTAATTACCGACTGTTGCAGAATTCAATCAAAAAATAGTTGACTAAGACAATTAAGCTATATTACATTCACTATCCATTTTAACAGCATACTTTTAGGTGCTAAAACCAGGCATCAAATAAATAACAATTGTTAGGCCACATGAGTGCAAGCACATAATATATGTATGTATTAATGTGAATTTCTTTGTAAGCTACTTGGTAAGCTTTCGAGCAGACTTAATCACACACGTACAAATAATAAACTTAAACTCAAACGTGCAAATTAAATAGAATGAATGTGTGAGTGCTGTGAAAACTGTAGAACAAATAAATACAACGAGGACAATAAACGACGATGTGGACACATGTGTACATATGTATATATAATTTATACATACCTACCTACCTTGCACCGTAAATAAAGTTTAACACACTGCTGATAAGCACACAAGTAAGCGTAGGGATTTCACGCTTGCGTGGGCGATTACAAACGTGCGGAAGTGTGGAGAGTTGACGAATATTGAAAAGGAGATTTTTTTAAACATAAAAAAGAATTCAAAGCTTTACAGGCTTTAAAATGCTAACTGCGCACACACAAACGTAAGAGAAAACTCTACGCAGCGCTAAAAACCACATTAAAGCGCCTAAAAGGCGACCACATAAATTCGTTATCATTTTATGATACTCAATACCGAACACACTGGCACTCATAAATTTTATATTTGCATTGCAATTTAATTTTTTTAATTTTTTATTGCCACTCACTCCTCCAGCCAGCGGCGCAGCTGTTGCCTCGCGTCTCGTTTGAGATGTGACAAGCTATTGCTGCTGCCATGTGTCATAAAAATTCAATTTTCCACACCATTTGCAACTACAACAACAACAACAAATACTGTGGAAAAAATATGATAATAACAAAAAAAATATAGACATGAGTGGCGAATGTTGGCGGCAACTAACCGTTGTGGTTTAATAAGAGGAATGCCTGAAATTGTTGGCGTCTTCGAAGCGCCGCTTGTCAGCAATGATAGCAATGCCTGTAGAATGGTGGCAATAGAATGCCATATAACAACCAAAACTGTCGCTACGTGGTAGTAGACTTCATTACAATAACAAAAACAGTCTTTAGGTGGCAGTAGACTTCATCACAACAACAACTGCAAACATTTGGTGGCACCTAAATGTAGCAAAGGCAGAGCTGCAGTTGATTTAACACAAATAAAATTCAAATTTTTCGCAATAAATTATGACATTTCTGCTGGGATATATATAAAAATTTTGACTTTCGAACATATACAATTTTTTTCGAAGTTATAGTTTCCTTATATTTTGTTTTGAGGATATTCATCTTATTATATATAAAATCCGATAAATTGCCTTGCAAGGAAAATACATATATATTTTTCGACTTTCGAACATATAACTGTTTTTTCGAAGTTATATTTTTTTTAAATTTTTTTTTAAGAGCAATTCATCTTATTATATATAAAATTCGATAAACTACTATCACAAAGTATATACATGTTTTTCGACTTTCGAACATAAAAATATGTTTCGAAGTTATATTTTTCTTTAATTATACTCTCGCAACCTGTTGCACAGAGTATAATAGTTTTGTTCACATAACGGTTGTTTGTGTCACCAAGAAATATAAGAGTTAGATATGTATGATCAGGATGACGAGTGGATTTGAAATCCGGATGTCTGTCCGTCCGTCTGTCCGTGCAAGCGATAACTTGAGTGAAAATTAAGATATCTTAATGAAACTTGGAACACATGTTCCTTGGCATGCTGAGGAGGTTGCTTTTGAAAATGGGCAAAATCGGTCCACTGCCACGCCCACAAAATGGCGGAAACCGAAAACTTATACAGGGTCATAACTAAGCCATAAATAAAGTTATGAAAATGAAATTTGGAACATAGGATCCCATTAGGGAGGGGCACATTTGGATGTAATTTTTTTGGATTTCTAAAATATATATATATGGCGTGACCCCGCCCTCAAATTGGTTTTTTGTACATATCTTGGAAACCAATAGAGCTATATAAACCAAACTTTCTGCAGTCGTTTTGTTTAGCCACTTCTTAGTACAGTCCAAAAATGAAAGAAATCGGATAATAACCACGCCCACCTCCCATACAAAGGTTAGGTTGAAAATTACTAAAAGTGGGTTAACTCACTAACGAAAAACGGCAGAAACACTAAATTCCACATAAGAAATGGCAGATGGAAGCTGCACTCAGATTTTTTTACAAAATGGAAAATGGGCATGGCGTCGCCCACTTATGGGTCAAAAACCATATCTCAGGAACTACTCGACCGATTTGAATGAAACTTGGTTTGTAATAGTTTCCTTACATCTCAATGATATGTTGTGAAAATTGGCCAAATCGCTTCACAACCACGCCTACTTCCTATATACCAGAACTTTGAAGGCGATCTGAATTGTTTACTTTACAATATATAAAGTAAGCACTAGTGAAGATATCGGTGCAGAACTTTGCACAAATACTATGTTTACAGTGTGGCAGCCCCATTCTAAAAATCGCCGAAATCAGACCATAAGTTTTTAAGGCCCCATATATCGAACACGAGGACCTCGTTGCTTCTAGTCTAATATTATGGTTTCCAACTTTCAATGGACTTTATACAATATATATGACGAATATGTGGGTCAAATTGTGTATTACATAATATAAATAAAGTCAAATAAATAAATTGCGAGAGTATAAAATGTTCGGTTACACCCGAACTTAGCCCTTCCTTACTTGTTTTTTATTAAAATTGATCATATTATATATAAAATCTTATAAATTGCTCTCCCGAAGGATATAAATAATTTTCGAACTTCCAACATAAAAAGATTTTTTCGAAAATACAGTTTTATTGTACTTTTCACAAACTCCATAATATTCTTATAACAAAGGAATGTATCTACCTAGTAGTATACTAATACGAATCACACACCTCTCCAGTTCGAACCTCTTGGCGGTTTATTTGATATTCAATATATTTACATACGCTTTCAATATATACAAAGCTATGTGCGTTCACCACCGCATTGCCACTTCCATACTCTCACCCACATCGCGACTGCCATAGCGCCTGCATGTCATCATCTTCCACGTCGTCGATCCTCGTCGTCGTCAAACGTTGGCGTCACTCTTATTTGCTTACCAGTCGCTTCGCATTGCCTTTGGCATTCTTTGTCGGCGTTCGTCAGTTATTTATGGTGGCCTCTTGGAATTTATTAGGTTTGCCACCCACCCAACTGCTTATCCATATGTCTGTATTACGTGGTAGTTTGAGTGATATTCCATCATTTATCTCAAATAAGCGCCTGAAGTGTTTAAAGAAATGGACATCATAACGTAAAAGACTGCAGACTGCAGACTGCAAAGTCCTTTTACCTTTTATTGTGTTTGTCATAAGCGTAGATAAAAACGTAATGTTGCAAAAAGCTTTCACAATTTACGTTATACCTATTTGCTTAGCAGATTTGAAGATTAATGATTTTCTAGCACTGACGGTAGTTGGCAGTGAATTTGGGTACGAAAAATGACTGTATTTGAGGGCTGCCACTTGACAAGTTGTTGTAGTCAATTTAAAGAGATTCTAATTGAATGCTGAGATTTATGAAAGTGCAAAGCTTAAAGTAATGAAAGCTTTCTTTTAATATTCAAGATAAGAACACTAGATTGATATAATATGTAGTGAAAAGAGAAGCTTTAGTAAGCATGAAAGCGCTATAATTTCATGCTAAGAGTTATGAAAGCTCAAAACTTCAAAACGATAACTTGTATATAAAATATTAGACATTGTAAATATCTGATAGAACTTAAGAAAAATTATTAGTGATATTAAGCAGTAATTTGATGTTGAGTTTTATGAAGCACAAAGCTTTATTTAAACAGTGAAAGCTTTTATAGAAAGTGAAATTGAAAAAAGTAGTTATAATAAGATTTTAGAAGCTGTATGCTGAGGCTTATGAAAGCTCAGATCTTTATAATAGAGAAAGCTTAAAGCTATGTATCAGTGAAAGCTTGTACTTGTAGTGAAAGTGAAAAAAGTCGTTGTTATAAGATTTTAAGCGACATTTTTTGGATGTTGAGGCTTATGAAAGCTTAAAGCTTTGAAACAGTGAAAGCTTTTATATAAAGTGAAAGAGAAAGAAAGCTCTTGTAATAAGATTTTAGGAGCTATAATTGGATTTTAAGACTTATGAAACACATAAAGCTGTAGAATAGTGAAAGCTTTTATTGAAAGTGAAAGTTAAAATGCAGTTTTAATGTTATAAGCTCACAAAGTTTGTACATATATATTTTTCGACTTTCGAATATATGTTCGAATTTGTACTATTCTTAATTTTTTTTAATGAAATTCATCTTATCATAAATAAAATCCGATAAATTGCTGGCATATATATATTTCGACTTTCGAACATAAAAATATTTTTTCGAAGTTATCATTTTCTTATATTTTTTAATAAAATTTATCATATGAAACCTTTAACTTAAAGTGAAAGTGAAAGAAAGCACTTGTAATAAGATTTTAGGTGAGGTAATTGGATTTTGAGGTTTATGAAGTCAGTGAAAGCTTTTAATCTGATTAAATGAAGGTAACATAGAACAACAAAGCAGCGGGGACCGATAGATTACCGGCAGAACTATTCAAATACGGCGGCGAAGAACTGATAAGGTGCATGCATCAGCTTCTTTGCAGAATATGGTCGGAAGAAAGCATGCCTGACGATTGGAATCTCAGTGTGCTCTGCCCAATCCATAAAAAGGTAGATCCCACAATCTGCGCCAATTACCGTGGGATCAGCCTCCTAAATATCGCATACAAGGTTCTATCGAGCGTACTGTGTGAAAGACTAAAGCCCACCGTCAACAAACTGATTGGACCTTATCAGTGTGGCTTTAGACCTGGAAAATCGACAACTGACCAGATATTACCATGCGCCAAATTTTGGAGAAGACCCGTGAAAAGAGGATCGACACACACCACCTTTTGGTCGATTTTAAAGCTGCTTTCGACAGCACGAAAAGGAGCTGCCTTTACGCCGCGATGTCTGAATTTGGTATCCCCGCAAAACTAATACGGCTGTGTAAATTGACATTGAGCAACACCAAAAGCTCCGTCGTGATTGGGAAGGACCTCTCCGAGCCGTTCGATACCAAACGAGGTTTCAGACAAGGTGACTCACTATCGTGCGACTTCTTTAACCTGATGCTGGAAAAAATTATAAGAGCTGCAGAGCTAAACCGAGAAGGTACAATCTTCTACAAGAGTGTACAGCTCCTGGCGTACGCCGATGATATTGATATCATCGGAAGCAACAACCGCGCCGTTTGTTCTGCTTTTTCCCGCATGGATAAGGAGGCGAAGCGAATGCGTCTGGAGGTGAATGAGGACAAGACGAAATATCTCCTGTCATCAAGCAAAAAGTCGGCGCATTCGCGTCTTGGCTCCCATATCACTGTTGACAGTCATAACTTCGAGGTCGTAGATAATTTCGTATACCTGGGAACCAGCATCAACAACACGAACAATGTCAGCCTCGAAATCCAGCGCAGAATAACTCTTGCCAACAGGTGCTACTTTGGACTGAGTAGGCAATTGAACAGTAAAGTCCTCTCTCGACGAACCAAAACCAAGCTCTACAAGTCGACAAGGAACGATGAGCTGTACGAGTTATACGACGACATTGACATAGTTCAGCGAATAAAAAGACAGCGTCTACGCTGGCTAGGTCATGTTGTCCGAATGGACGAAATCACTCCAGCCCTGAAAGTGTTCGATGCAGTACCCGCCGGAGAAAGCCGAGGAAGGGGAAGGCCTCCACTCCGTTGGAGGGACCAGGTGGAGAGCGACCTGGTTACAATTGGGATCTCCAACTGGCGCCGAACTGCGAAGGAGAGAGAGGTGGCGCACTATCGTCGCTGCGGCTATAACCGGCTAAACGGTTGCAACGCCAATTACAAACATACTGAACTTTGTGATTAAAACGTGTTTCGAAGGCTCAATCATCATTTTATAGTATTTAACATTTAATATGTATAGTCCGAGTAATTAATAAAACTCATTTAAACTGTAGTTTAAAAAAAAAAAGTATTTCTACACCAATAAATACGATTGAGAGCCAGCGAAATATTTGTTCACAAATAATAAAGTTTACTTTTAATGAACTGCGTAGTATGAATTCCAATTATCGCACGTAAATTATATCAACATTAAATTCCCGTTAATTACTTTCGAAATAAACTTTCCAATTAATTGCTGTTTTGCTAATTTACATTTATACCTAATTGCTGCCACTCTAAATCCATTTGAAAAATTATAGCGAAAATTATTTACTTACAGCTGACCCAACGGACACTCTAAAATGCGGCATAAACACTTCGAGGGGTTAAGCGAGTGAATTTTTTATTATTATTATTTGCCACAATTTCCGACCTACCGCTTCCGTTGCTATGTTGCTTTGCACTTAGTTTTTACACAGTTGCTTTGTGGCAATATTCGTGGATTTCATACTATAGTATATATCTATATACTATACACATATATATATATATTTTATATTCATATTTTCTCTGTTATTTATTTGTTTGAGCGTAAGCTTTACCCCTTGTAGCGTAGCTAAAACAACGCAGTGTACTAAGCATGCCAGTAAGTGTAGTAAAAAATACGCTGACCGCAGACGCAGACACAGCTAATTACGGTTAACCACATGCAGTTTGTATGTACGCCACCCGCCTAACGGTATGCCATTGTTTGCATTTAAATCACGCTAATTGAGCTTTTAGCCTCGTTTTAGCTTTGCTTAGATGTTGTCTTTTGCAGTTTTCAATTTTCAATGCTTAACAACAACAACAACAACAGGATGTGCAGTTGGCATACGTTTACAGTTACACCGATTTGCGCTTGTTGTTGATTGCTTTTGCTTCGCTTGTGGCTAAAACGTTTGATTTGCTAAACGATGCTCGAGCAGCGCAGCTGTGGCCCACAAGTAAAATCTCATTAATGTAAATTAATATTTATGAAACGAAATGGCTAATTGAATTTTCAAAGATGTGAACAGATATGTGTGTGGGTGTATATGCTTAGTGGCCGTGGTTTGAATTTTTGGGTGTTAATTTGAAATGTAATGCTAAGAAAGGTAAAAACAGGTTTCTAAGCGGTAATTTGTTAATTGATTATATAGTTGCTTGTGCTACCGAAGAGCAGTTGTTTACTTTTGTTGTTAAATATTGGATTTTTTCAAACAAATTTTTAAGCATTAGAAGAAGCAGAGAGCGATCTATCAAAGAGTGTACTAATAATATATATTTGTTGTTGCAATATCTCTTTGAAATTATGTGGGAAGTTGTCTCATCGTATTCAGTTAATTATTTGCTACCCTTATCTAGTACAGGTGACTTCAACCCATAGCTCCCTCAGAACCAACTCTTGAGAACATAGAAAGAGTTTTATAACTTCCGTCTGTCCGTCTATTCATATACATATCTCGTAAACTACTAAAGTTATATAAACCAAACCATCCAGAGTCCTTTTTTTAGCCATTTCCTTATACAGTTCAAAAATGGAAAAAATCGGATCCCAACCACGTCCACCTCCCTTACAAAGGTTATGTTAAAAACAAGAAAAAACGTTAACTTTGGCTGTACCGAAGCTAATATACCCCTCACAGGTGCATTTCTTTTAGTAACTATGTGTTTAAGCAAATCTAAAGACGCAAGAAAAAGTAAGTAAAACAAGTAAGGAAGGACTAAGTTCGGGTGTAACCGAATATTTTATACTCTCGCAATTTATTTATTTAACTTTATTTATATTATATAATACACAATTTGACCCACATATACGTCATATATATTGTATAAAGTCCATCGAAAGTTGGAAACCCTAATATTAGGTTAGAAGCACCGACGTCCTCGTGTTCGATATATGGGGCCTTGAAAACCTATGGTCCGATTTCGGTGATTTTTAGAATGGGGCTGCCACACTATAAACGTAGTATTTGTGCAAAGTTCTGCATCGATATCTTCACTAGTGCTTACTTTATATATTGTAAAGTTTCAGATCGTCTTCAAAGTTCTGGTATATAGGAAGTCGGCGTGGTTGTGAAGCGATTTGGCCTATTTTCACAACATATCATTGGGATGTAAAGAAACTATTACAAACCAAGTTTCATTGAAATCGGTCGAGTAGTTCATAAGATTTGGTTTTTGACCCATAAGTGGGCGACGCCACGCCCATTTTCCATTTTGTAAGAAAATCTGAGTGCAGCTTCTATCTGCCATTGCTTACGTGAAATTTAGTGTTTCTGACGTTTTTCCTTAGCGAGTTAACCTACTTTTAGTAATTTTCAACCTAACCTTTGTATGGGAGGTGGGCGTGGTTATGATCCGATTTCTTTCATTTTTGGACTGCATTAGGAAGTGGCTAAAAAAACGACTGCAGAAAGTTTGGTTTATATAGCTCTATTGGTTTGCGAGATATGTACAAAAAACTTAATAAGGGGCGGGGCCACGCCCACTTCCCCAAAGAAATTACATCCAAATATGCCCCTTCATAGTGCGATCCTTCATACCAAATTTTATTTCCATAGCTTTATTTATGGCTTAGTTATGGCACTTTATGAGTTTTCGGTTTTCGCCATTTTGTGGGCGTGGCAGTGGTCCGATTTTGCTCATTTTCGAAAGCAACCTTCCTATGGTGCCAAGAAATTAGTGTGCCAATTTTCATGAAGATATCTTAATTTTTACTCAAGTTACAGCTTGCACAGACGGACGGACGGACAGACATACATTCGGATTTGAACTCTACTCTTCATCCTGATCACTTTGGTATATATAACCCTATATCTAACTCGTTTAGTTTTGGGTGTTACAAACAACCGTTATGTGAACAAAACAATAATACTCTCTAGTAACTTTGTTGCGAGAGTATAAAAACTGAAGGACTAGTTCGTATATATACAGACAGACAGATAGACGGACATGGCTAAATCGACTCAGTTCAACATACTGATCATTTATATACATATATACTTTATAGGGCCTCCGACGCTTCCTTCTGGGTGTTACAAACTTCGTGACAAACTTAATATACCCTATCCGAAACTACTCGACCAATTTCAATGAAATTCGGTTCATAACATTTTCCTGACATTTTGAAAATGGGCCAAACCGGTTCACAACCACGCCTAATTTCCATATACCAGAACTTTGAAGACGATTTGAATCGTTTGCTTTATGATACATAAAGAGAGCACTAGTGAAGATATCGGAATAGAACTTTGTTCAAATACTGCATTTATAGTGTGTCATCTCCCTTCTAAAAATCTCCGAAATCGAAGTACAAGTATTCAAGGCCCCATATATCGAACATGAGGGGTCTCTCAGATATTTTGAAGAAATTCAGAGGTAATATTTTTCTTCTAATAATATGTCTCCTTGCCAAAATTAAGTGAAATCGGGTCATAACTTCCTCTAGCTCCACTGTTTCTCACTAAGAATAATTTATGAACTGTGAAGGTCATTAATCGAAGTCATGATCGGACATCTGTAACATATAGCTGCCATACAACGAAGATTTGTTGGATAACTCCTCGAAATTAGCAGCTATTTCTATGAAATTTCCTGGAAATGTTACTTTTTCATTGTAAAATGGTATCTCTAAAAATCAACAATATCGTAGAACTAAAACATACAGCTGCCAAACTAGTGATTGGCCATACCATTTTTTTCATATTAGCTATAATATTCATATTTTCATTAATATAATTCAGAGTTCCACAAAAATATTTATTTATGTATATCTTCTATATTTGCCACATATTCGCATACGTGTATGTTGCTAGAAATTCATACTATTTATTTTCCACACCACATTTTTTCCGTCACTCTTAATTTATTTGCCAACATCAACAACCAACAAACATGTTATTGTCACGCTAACCAAACGTCTGGCTGCTGTATACATTTGAATTACGATTTGCAATCAATCTCTCAATCAATCACAACGTCACTCAAACACCACACATCACTCATACGCCATGTACGCTAGCAATTATTATTATTATTAAATTTAAAATGTTTTCAAATGTCAACAAAAAACGGTAGAAAATTACAAAATATATATAATATGCAACCACAATAAATTTAAGAGATTTTTATTGCTTACACACACACACAGAGCTCACAACTATTTCATGCTCAATTGCCATTGTTGACCAGCCAATAAACTGTGCAAATATTTGCTGGTTCTGATAAAATAAAATTTGCAATAATAGTGAAATATTTTAGCAGTTGAATTCATTAAAAAAAATTCAAAATTTAATGCATAAATAATAAGAAGTAATTTTTTTGTTAGCAGCAAATATATAAATGTCACTCATACGCCATGGCAGCCAGTTTTAATACGTGATTGTTTATTGCATTTGAAATTGTGTTTGGTTTTTTGTTGTCTCAGAGATTTACTGATAAGATTTATAGACACAAAAATGTGCAAATTTAATAAAAATTATTAATTTTTTTAATTATGTGGGATTTATTTATACATTTCATAGATTAAATGACAACTATGTATGTTATTACAGCTTAACTAGAACGGTAGAAAATAAACAAAATTGAGAGAAAAATAAACAAAATTTATAGAAAAACAAGTAAGGAAAGGCTAAGTTCGGATGCAACCGAGCATTTTATACACTCGCAATTTATTGCTATAATTTTATTAAGATAACACACAATTTGAAATTTTGAAAAACGAAAATCATCATATATGTTATATAGGCTGAGGTAATTCCTGATCCGATTAAACTCATTTTCATCACCAACATACATTATATCTAAGGTTAGATGCTCATTTAATTTGGCTAATTATATTTATGAGATTATAAGCTATTAAGCCCATCGTATTTTTGAAAATTCTATAATTAGATATATGAGAGTATTTCTGATACAGAGATACACTATTAGAAGAAAAAAAATTTCTCTGAATTAAATTAAGATATCTGAGAGATTTACCGATATTTTCGGTGAAAAATTACCATAAGTCACTGAGTTCTTCAAATTCGATCTCGGGACCTTGAAAAGTTATAGTCTGCAGAAAGTTTGGTTTATATAGCTCTATTAGTTTGCGAGATATGTACAAAAAACCAGCCCCTTCCCCAAAAAAATTATATCGAAATATGCCCCTTCATAGTGCGATCCATCATACCAAATATTATTATTATTATTTCTATAGCTTTATTTATGGCTTAGTTATGGCACTTTATGTGTTTTCGGTTTTCGCCATTTTGTGGGCGTGGTAGTGGTCCGATTTTTCCCATTTTCGAAAGCAACCTTCCTATGGTGCCAAGAAATAAGTGTGCCAAGTTACATCAAGATATCTTATTTTTTACTTTTAAGTTACAGCTTGCACAGACGGACAGACGGACGGACAGACAGACATTCTGATTTTGGCTCGCCTCGAAGCGCTGATCAGTTTGGTGTATATAACCCTATATCTAACTCGTTTAGTTTTGGGTGTTACAAACAACCGTTAAGTGAACAAAACTATAATACTCTCTTTAGCAACTTTTGTTGCGAGAGTATAATAAAAAGTTATGTATTTATGTGACTTCTGGACGCTCGACATTGCAAAAAAGCGCAACAATTCAATATTGCCCTGCCATGCAAATGTAAATTCATAATCGGATTTAATGCATTTTTGTTGTTGCTGCAATGCGTCAAACTCAATGTCGACGCTTGATTATAAACGCATTTAGTTAATTAATTCAGTATTTGCCGAGGTTATGCAATTAAAAGCGATTTTACACTATTTCACGCTCATAACATTTGGTTGAGTAGCACACATACACATATGTACTTACTGACTTCAAAATTAATTTTTTTTTGCATTAAAAATGCATACTTGCAATGAATTTCAATTGCATATGCGTTAAATTTGTCACATCTAACAAACTTTTCGCACTTCATGCGAAACGTCAGCTGTGGCTTGTGATTTTCCAGCGCCAAAAACAAATATACAAAATCATTTTCATCAAAACAAATAATGCGCATAATTACGCTCGAGTACCCGCCTGTGTCTCTAGGTGTGTGTGTATAACTGTCGCTGTCTGTGATTATTTAAGCAGCAAATTGAATTCGCTCGAGAAACATTTTCCATTTGATGGCGCTGGCAGCGACCGCAAAGGCGTCAGCGGCACATAAAAATCGCAAAAAATCAGTTTTAATACGTATATATAAGCAATTAACACCAGCATTTGGCGCCTGTTGCCCGACTTTATTACACTTCGAAGCCCCCAGGAATGCTTTTTTAACGGTTTTAATTACAACCGCATTTGCATCACATCCGATTTTATGGCCACACAAGTGAGGCAAATGAGTTATATTCATATATCTGTAGCATATATATTTATGTGGTATTTATTAGGGTCATACTTAAGTAATTCAGTTAATGAAGTCGAAAAAATAAAATGTTTATATAAAATATTCGATCATATGATTATTTAGAGTGTGATTTAAAATATTTTCTAAAAATATTTTTCGCATTTTTACGTACCACCCTAATGTATTACACTTTTAAGTTAATATGATTTTATTTTATAACGTAAGCATAAAATATTCGACAAAAGTAGTTGGTTTAAAGTACATCATAAAAAAATCTCCACACATTTCAGCACTACCCTAATGCATATTTATTTAATTTTTAATTGAATTTATAACTGAATTATGAATAATGCGAACTTAGCAATATCGTTGTCGGTTTTGGGATTTAATGTATATTATAAGAATCCTCCTATATTTATATACCACCCTAGTGTATTTTTTAGTTTAATCAGAATTATTTTAATTTAACTAGTCGGATTACTACAAAAAATATTCCATTTCTATTTAAGTACCACCCTAAAATATATTTATTTTGTTTTTAATTTTGTTTATAAGAAATATGAATATATGAATTGGCTATAAAAGTATATGATTTTTAATTAAAAATATATTATAAAAAATTCTCCGAAATTTATGTAACACCCTAATGTATGTATATTTAATTAATATGAAATATTCTTGATTAAAACATGAAATATACTACTAACGTAGTATCAAAGTCGGTTTTATGCTTTAAAATGCATCAAAGAAATATTCCACACATTTAAGTGTCACCCTAATGTACATATAAATATGCATACCCGATTTCAATTCGCACACTCTTTATTACCTTTGATCTGCTGCTCGCTTCCGCTTTCACATACTTCTTATATATTCCTCTTTACCTTTCTGTATATGAATTTATGTACATACGTCTTTGGCAACGCATACCAAAATCGTATCACTCCCGCAACCCAAAAACTCACAATCTTGGTTTACGTGGATAGGTTGACTCGTCAATTTTGGTCAAAATCCAATTTGCCCCTTCGGTATTTGCCACAAAATGGTGCACAGCCAGACATAACCTCACATGCATTCCTAATACCATTATATATAGAACACCTACACACATTCCACAACGTGTCTGTAGCTGCGAGCGAGCTCAAGCACATGATTTACACCCACACTGCGATGCACTGAAGTTTTAATTAAACTGGGAATTCATCACGACTTTTAAATTGAAACTCACAATTAACTAAGATTGATGAATTGCCACCAGTCGCTGCAAGTGTTGGCGTAGAAAATGCTAAAGTCACCCGAAATGTGTTGATGACAGTCGCTAAAGCTTTGTTGAGTGAGTGCTTTTTAAATGATAGCTGTGCCGTTAAACTAACTGTGAACGCACATAAAGTGTAAATGCTTTAAAAAAAATAATCGTTTTTCACATGAACAACCATTTAAGTGGGTAGTTACTCACATTTAATTACGTTAAATGGGCTGGAAAAGGAGGCTGAGAGAGAGAGACATAGTTATAAAAAGAGATAGATAGAGATATAAAGGCAGAGAAAGAGGGACATAGATATATTGAAAGCGAAAATAGAAAGAGACAGAAAGAGATATAGGAAATGCTAAAGATATGTAAAGATAGAGGAATATGGAAAAATATGGCGAGAGAGAGAGAGATGGCGGTCTAAAGAGAGAGTGACATAGAGATATAGTGAACAAGAGGGACATAGATAGAGAGAAAGGTAGAAGTAGAGATTGAGAAAAATATAGAGAGTAGATGAGAGAGAAAAATAGCTGGAGGAAGTGAAAGATGTAGGCTTTAGATATATTATATTATATAGTAGGATCATTAGTTGTAACGAGTACCAGTATTGAAAAACATTAATTCATAATCATGAAATATTTCCTCTGAGGATCAACAGCAATTCTCCAGTTTTGAAAATTATGGAAACTCACTTCAGAAATATAACTGAATTAGAGCTGATGACCTAGACGAATTATTCAACCCGACCGCAGATATGAGTACCATATACTATTGAGTTCTTATCGGGAATCCAAACATCGCCTATATATCCCCGGGTCTATCTATATTTAATCATCTCTACGGTATAAGTTTTTCTGATAGACTTAAAAATATCTTGTTAATTATAAAAGAGAGAGGTTGGATATAGAGGAGGGTCGTAGAATTGAATTCCGGACAGAGATAGCCTAGCGCAGTCTTTCCCGTATCCAATTTTAAGTCTATCAAGACCAGAAGTGACCGCAACAAGTACATACATATGTTAAATGATAAAAATGTTTTGTAGAATTAAATCAAATAGATTTTTTTGTTCTTGTAAAACTAAAAACTATGGAAACTTTTCCTTATCTAGAAGAAGCCAAATTCACTTTGATCCACTTTAAGCAGAAAATCAAACTTAAAATCGAATTAAATGCTTGGCAAGTAAAGTGTTGCCATATGGTTTACCCAAATTGTGGTAAAAATTTCCATTTATTCACTGAGAAATGTGGTTGGAATTGCGGTTAAAGGAAACAAATGAATATTTCAAAGTGAATTTGGTTAGTTTAAAACACTTTTTTGTGCCGTTGCGTGTTGCTGGCATTACAACAGTTAGACTTACATATGTACTTATATACAAATTGAAATTAAGTAAAGCGAGTGATTTAAGTGAAAGTTTGTTTCGCCTGCGGTATGTTTCCGGTAAGCTTATTTATTAAGAAAATAAACAATGTGTGGAGAAAGAGTTTGTGTGTGGTTAAACTACTGTTGCTCTTTTTTGTTTATGTGGAATGTGAGTATGTAAGTAGTTGTAGCTAAGTATGTAATTCTTTCGCGACTAATTCCTGTTGAAAGCATGTGAATGTAGATACTTCAACTTAAATCATATATGAAAGGGTGTATGTGAGAATGCTAGAATGTAAGTAAGTTCCAAAAGCTTAGCTTTTCTTAATTAACTATATTACTATTAGTCGAAAGAAAGTTACAAAGAAACCTCAATGGAATTGAACAAGTTTGTTGAGGTGTGGATTGTTCATTTCCGATAATGTTAAGACAAAGAGATTCTTTTTCTAAACAAACTAAAGCTACAGAGAAGAGATAGGAGAAGTAGGATGAAGGCAGAAGTACAGAAATTTCACTTAATTGGAATTATAACTGTTTGGCTGATTTTTTGAGAATTATTAATATCAAATAGCGTACAATTTGGCTTCCTTAATGTACTTCAATCTGCTGAGGTCGTGGAAAATACTTTTATATGGGCCCTTCTTACGGAAATGAATTTAGAATAGCCGACGAAAGATCTTCGATACCTATTGATGGATAATAGATAATAGAGTTTGAAAAATTCAAAAGGTCTCTGAGAGTATTCAGATTTGACAGAATGTGCTAAGAAAGTCCAAAATCAGTTAATTTCTGCAGACATAGGTTTTCGAGGTTTCGAGCTCCCAAATGCTTTTATCACTGATCCACACAAGGGTGTTAATTTTATAAAACTTAACTTGGGTTAACAAGTGACTGTTTAAAAATAAGTGGTGTGTTCAAAAACTAACGTGAATTTTTGGAAAAAATGTTTATTCATTTGTCTACATTAAAAAAGTATCCATTCAAAATTATGCACTTTTGAAAATTCCCGTTATTTTTTGAACATACCTTGTTCGACAAAAATACTATTTGTTGTTTCAAAACAGGAAATGGTGATTATATGTTTAGATACGAGTATTTAAGTTAAATACGATGTGACAATAACTAAAACGAGCAATTATCTTGCGAACTGTGGGCAAACTCGTCGCAATCCGGAGTATTTTCAATTCTGAGACGTGGTTTAAAGGATTAAGGGGTTCGTCGATTAGAATTTCGGTTTCAAGAGTAAGAAAGCACTAAATTTGCATTACTTTGGAAAACCTGAGTCTTTTAAGTAGCTGAATTTAAACTACAAGGCGTCTTAGGTTCATTGCGGGTCCGGTCCCTCGACATTCGATTCTACATAAGCGGAATGGACTCAGATTTTTATACCACTCGTTTGAAATATTTTCAAATATTTTATGCTGCTACAACAACAACAAAAACATTAATCGAAAACTATAGAATTGAGACCTTGAATATAATTTTAAAGATCTTGAGAAAGCTTAACTGATCACTATGGTTCCAAAGTGTGAAAACCTGTCTTCGATTAATCAGATCTTTGACTCAGCATACCTGTAATCTTCTATATTATAAAAGTTCAGGTATTTACATAGATACATTTCACTTCTCTCCAGGTTTACGAACAAATTTAGACAACACCAATGTGTTGACATTTTCCCCACTACTGTGTTTTTAATACTTTCGCAAATACTTTGCACTTACTTTCGTGAAGGTAATTGAATTGTCGCGCATATAGAAAACGTTCTCCTCACACACAAACAGCGGGTGCTTTGTATAGGGTTGCCATTTTAACACCACATAAAAGTAATTTCAAACAACTAATACACAAGTCGAATGCGAAACAAACTTCGGCTGCCACATTACTTACAGCGAACTTCCGTTTGCGCAAACTTTTGCTCGACCAACATGCCATGGCAATAAGCTAAGTAACAACAAAGAACACAACACAACAACTGCAGTTTGGGAAAAAGTGCCAAGACTCCATAGCAATGCCATCCATAACAATTTTATTCAGGCATTCCAAACGGCAAAGTGTTATAAAAATGTACACAAACTAACATATGTTTGTGTGTGTATCCTTGTGCTCCCGAATTCTTTGGAGCATTCACACATATTTGCTTGTTCTATTAGCCAACATGTTCGTTGGTCTGCTCGTATAAATTCCGAATTACCACTTCTATTACCATTGCTAACCCCGACAAAAGTATCGTTCGTTTCATACATACAATTTTCTTTAGCCCAACACCCCCCTGGCTGTGCCTGTGTTGCATATCCATTTGGGGCACAGCGTGTGTTTTATGCTTGCTGAGTGCCCCAGCATCCTGTTGCTACATGTGTGTAAAACAGAGGAGTACATGAAACCTGCTTGTTTTCGTAAATCCCTACTGAACCGTTTATTAGCTAGCTCAAAGCAAGCGAAGAAAACATATAAGAACATTGCTAACGGTATACATGGATGGAGTCATGTTGCATGTTGCATGTTATTGATGCCTTTTAGGGGGTTATAAATGTGCGTGCTTACGCGCTGTTAGCTTAAATAGCTGTGACAGGTTTATTTTTTGGAAATTTTGTGTCAGGAATTATAGGTGCAAAGGAGCAACAACTCTCTTTTTTAATTACTTTTAAAATTTGTTGAGCTTCTAATTTAATTTTTGGGTTAATAAAGCGATTTCCGGTTCGGGTTAAAATAAAAATGAAAAATAATAAAAAGTTACTGAGAACACAATGCTTTGGGGATAAAGATAGCGTGGAAGTATTTGTAGAGCTCCTACTAAAGTAGAATCGAGGAAGTCCAGACTCCAGATTCGACCTGCCTTGTAATATGTCGGTGAATAATCTTATAAAGGCCTCCTTTTCTCGAAGACAATATCTCAGGCATCCCAAAGTCTAGAATCAATAGTTTTTATTTTAACTCACACTGAGAATTGTTCGAGTAGCATTCCTATATAATCATTGAAACAAAACTGACAGCAATTCTAACCAAAAAAAGCGAAGAACGTCGAGAAATTATCAAAATATGTGTTAACTAATAGGATATAGTCTTGGATTATATAACATAGGATGGACTTCATATAACATTACCTTCATTTCCCGAGTGTAACCAAAATTTCTTCATAAAAGTGAAGTCAAGGGCTCACCTCCGATATTTTTCAGCCATTAAACTTATCTTTGCAAACTGGTACAGATTATGCTCGATAGAGATCGAGATCTTGGCTTGTTGGCCCAGCAGACGATACTAAATACGATCCAAAATAGAGAGTAGAGTTATAGAAAGGTTCCCGGTCTTATGAAAAACTGGTACAGATAATGCTCGATAGAGATCGAAATCTTGGCTTGTTGGCCCAGCAGGCGATACTAAATACGATCCAAAAAATGTAGAGTTATAGAAAGGTTCCCGGTCTTATGAGAACCGGTCCTTAGCTTAGTATGTTCTTATCAACATTTAGAACTAACGTCTCATGAACATCACCGGAACTTTGGACACGATTTTCGAGCAATTACTACAAGATTTTTAATATCTCGTCGTCTGTGGAAACTGTAGGTATTTCTGTCGTTGGCCCATAGAAATGTCACTGACGTCTGACTAAGCATAATTTCTGTTCTAAAAATTAGTTTTCTTGGAAATTTCTTCGATGAGTGTGGCTGTTCTATTTTGTACGGTTTAATAAAGATATGGAAAGATTTTCACCCTCAGAGACAAATGTCGGACCTTTATGGAACCTCAACTTTTCTTCAGAGAAATCGATCCTAATATCTTAACGTGTATCTTACTTGGACAGTTGATACTCCGGTTCTTTGTAATGCCAAATATTTTCAAGTTTGAATCTAAAGGTTTTCTTTTGAGCCGGCTAATATCAATTCCAGTCTAATCTTCTGAGGACATTCAGGATGCCTCAACTTCACTTTTGTGAAAGTTGGACAGTTGAGGAGATAGTATCCGGACGTTTCCACCTGTGGTTCATCCGGACAAATTTAAGAATTCTTTTCCATAAACATTTTGGACGGGAATTCAATACATTCCCGCGGTTTTTCAGATTTTCACTCATATTTTTTTTCCTCAAAATGTATGGTCAGTTTGAACCTTTTGTATTCTCAACTCACCTTTAACGCTACAAAGAACACTGGATGGCAACTAAAAAGTAATTATGCAAATATTATTTACAAATTTGTATCCTTATTCAGCCTACCGGTATCATTCAACTTTCATCGCTCATAAGCCTCACTAAATTGTGCTCTAAATACCAATTTGCTACAATATGCAAAACGAAATTTATGAAATTTATCAACGCTTTAGTTTGGTTTTGTTCAACTAAATCCCCGCCACAAATTCGCAATCAAATGAGAAATGCTCGAAAAGGCGAAAGTGCTCATGCAGAATCTACGTTCAAATCAAATTTTATTTGCTTGCAACAAATTTAGGCCATAGTTGCTAAGTAATCCGGAATTTTGTCGGTTGTAGAATTGTCGGATTTGAAGGAAATAAAGTGAGGAGGAGCGCGTTCGTGTGTGTTAGCATTTTTTGTACGCCGGAATTTTATTTTTTGATTTTCGTACACAACAAACAGCAGGATTGCAGAGCATTTCTTATTGTTGTTGTGTGTTTTTATTTATTTATTTTTTTGTTATGCGCCAATGTTGCTGCCTGATGCTGCTGAGTAAAAATGTAAATTATATTTATTTCACAAAGCTCAACTCTTTGCACGCTGCCTCCATCTCTGCCTTCCTCTGCTTTGATCGGCGCGCTCTACCGTTGCTGCTGCTTTGTGGTATTTTCTTCGTTCGTTCTTTTTCCACGCTTGTTTATTTGGCCGCTTTTATTGGTTTGACAGCCGTGTGCGGCGGCGTCGCTACAATTTTGTGCGCTCACACAGGCAATTTAAGAATTGCCTTAGCGCTTAGTTGGCGTGCCACAGCGTTCCGAGCTTACTTTGTTTATTAAGGTTAACATGACTACATGCGAAGTTGTTTGAAATCTCGTGAGCTTCATACCCGCCGGAAACGCATATTCTAAGGAAATGATAAAAGTACAATCTTCGTCCTAAGTACCGTTTCGGAAACTTTCGGGCCTGCTAGTTGTATGTTATGAGACCTAAATACCAAAGAGCTACATAACCTCAAAATGAACAGCCGAACTGTTTGACTCTCTAATATTAAGTAACTTTAAATCGATAAAGAAACAAGCTCGATCTTCGGTTAAGATAGTCTGTTCTTTCTCGCAAAAGATTTCAAGCAAAAAAAGCTTCGCTCGGAGCCGGAATTTGAAACTTTGACCACAGTTTTCTAAGGCATACTTTAATGTGGACCTGAGGCATCCGTACCTACATATGTCAATAATGTTCTTCTTGTGAAAATGTTAGAGGAATTGTAAAGAAAGCAAGGACAGTGGCTTCGTCCAATTTATCTTCTTTTAAGAAATATCAGTAACAACAGAAGTCTTATAACCTATGACTTTGTGGTTAGGGTGTTGAAATGTCAAGACAAATAATTGCTAAAAAGAAGATATAGGCTGACAACCTCAGTTTTATTTGATCAATATATGCCTCTTGATAAACTCTCTTCAATTAATAAATCGGCAGTTCCGAAAATTACGCAAGAATTAACGAGAATTCTCAAAAGATTCAAGCACGAGAACTCTTCTAGCCAAATTTGGAACTCTGAACTGAGACTTAAGATTTCTCATGTTTATATGTAGAGCGTAGGAATATCAATTCTTCTGGGGGGAATGGTAAAGAGGGGTAGGGGTCTCGTTCGACCAATTTTCTTCGAAGAGATACCAATTGTAGTAGCAATAGTACCTTTACAACCAATGGCCTTGCGGTAGAGCACTTAAAAAACTCAAAAATGCGCTTTAATTGATTATCTTAATCGATAAGCGTCCACATTCTACTCATTATATTCTTTATTTTGAATTATATCGAGCGATGTAGAATATAGAAGATAAGAGATAGGTATGTCAGTGAATTCAAGAGTGGTACGACCTTTTTCCGAAAGCACAATATAATGAAGAAGTACAGCAAGAAGCGTCAAGAGATTCTATTCGATATGGAAAAGAGGAAACACAGCAAAATATAAGATTGCTTTCAGAACATTTACTTGTCATACTTTTCCAAAATTAGATAAGGCACTTAGAGGTTGGAACTGACTTTGACCTTTGACCCCAGTAAGGTAATTATCAAAGCTTTTAGCTCTCGGAGTAAATAAAAATCAAAAAGGATGAATCAAAAACTAATATTCGGGATCCCGAAAAAAGTTACGGGAATACATTAGCATTCACCAACAGCGGCGCTATGCTAAAAAGAAAATAATGCACGTGTGCACATGTGTAAAGTAGACACAAGCTTAAGTTGTGTCTCCTTAGAGACCTGCTATGTTATAATACTCGTCGTACATTGTTGCGGCTTAGCACATAGTGTTGCATTTATGCCTCTCTGTCTGTCTATCTAGCCGCTTGACTGTCTGCTGCTGGCAGTTTGTACAAATCGGATGGTGTTCGATGCTGCTTCACCTTCTTCTTTGTTAGAATATTGCATTGTTGCAAGCGGCAACCAAGATAAGCTGACGCGCAAAGATGCTACCCCCAACCACTCACACGCATACGAGTCATTTGTAGTCCTTATGTTTGGATGCTGATTATTTGCATAAAATATTCACGTATGTGTTCATACCACACTACCAACAATCAAACCAACCGCCTTCGGTTGCGGTTGCATGCCACATTGGTATGGATTTCGACCCAGTGGAGGCTGATTTACTCGTAGATTGGTGCACACAGAGCCCTCGTATGTTATATGCGTTAGGCGAGAGTATAACGCTCCTAATATATATACTATATATACATACATCTATGTGTATCAATATAAATATTTAAAATCTACATATTATATAATGCATTGCCAATTATTCTCGTCCCCATAAATTTACAGTATGTTCGAAAAGTATTGTAAATTATTGCTTTGATAAGGAATTGAAAATTAAGCCGCCTGAAGCAAATTTAATCTACCGCCATTGAGTTACTGTTCGTTGTGCGTAAATCAAATAATTATTTGCATACAAGCGTGGTTGGATAAATCGAAAAAATTTGCCAATATATATATAGTGCAAAGATATTTAATAATAAAATTTTAAACCTTCCAAATTTTGGCGAATTTTTCAAATAATAAGTATTTATATAATCCAAATAGTATGTAATCGATACTCTTTTCAAGCTTTCGAAGCTTGAAACTATGGCAGAGGTTTAGTTCAATACAAGCTTCAGGTTGACGATCAAAATTTTGATCAAATTTATATAAAGTATTCCAGCCCAAGAGGAATCTCTTTGCACTATCTGATCCATCTTCTATCTCAAATATTGCAAATCGAACGCCATAGCTTAGTTTGTAGTTTTGAAACTCACTCATAGTCAATTTCGATATATTTCTAGGCGCGTAAACTCACTGAGATTAGTATTCTACGAATTATGAATTATCAAGATGTTACCAAATTGCTATGAACTGAAACCAAAACTGTTTAGATTTGCAAACTCCAAGAATTCTATACATGTCTTTGAAATAAATCTGAATATTCGCAATATCCGACAACATACAGCCAATTCAAACACGTTCAGCTTCTGAGCGGTTAAAATCTTTCTATAAATGAGCCTTTAGTACTTTGGGCTTTCATATATACTTTACCGAAGGCACTCTACTTCGAGTTTCGAAGTTCGAAAAATTTATAGGTGAACAAGGCTAAGCTAAATAATTTGATCAGGTCATTTCTTTAAAGGATTTTCAGATCAAAGCATATCGGGCGTATCTACCCATTTGCTAATAAAAAAGATATCTAGCTTTAGAGGATAAAATATTGACAGCTAGGAAAGCGAGATATTCAATAACTTATTATGGAAGATATATTATATGAAGAAGCTTTCGAACTTCTACTTACCAAATTTTACTTATTACAGTTATATAGCAAGTAAATTATACGTAAACTGCTGATAAATCGTACAT
Source organism: Zeugodacus cucurbitae (assembly GCF_028554725.1). NCBI lineage: Eukaryota > Metazoa > Arthropoda > Insecta > Diptera > Tephritidae > Zeugodacus > Zeugodacus cucurbitae. Next base: position 26,796,860 of record NC_071671.1, read on the forward strand.
ACCTGAAAAGAAAAAATATGTATATAAATAAATTTGGTATGATTGCTTCTGATATTAGATTAAATCATGAAAGTTTAGTAGTTAAATGGCATAGAACTATGAGAATCTTCCATTTAGCGGTCAAAATCTAAAAATATTCCACAAATAGATTGGTTAAGTATCTAAATAAATATTAAAAAGCTTAGATGACAGGCGCTTTAGAAGCCCCTTCCTTTATCCATCCTCTATTAATATTAATTAGATGGAAGATTTAAAGATAGTATCACGATTTACACTGTCCTTGGTTCTCTGGTACAGGGGCTTTTAAAGTCATTAAATAAGCTCTGGATTGAATTACCAAAACTAGAAAGCTTTCTATAGATTTATATTTTATTATGACGTCTTTATATTCTTTACCTTTCAAAAGTGGTTCATAGTAAGGGGATCTTATGTAGGAGATCATTATAAAAAGAAAGCCCTATTTTGGAGGAATAATAAATAAGAACCGTGTTGTGGGTGCTTGTATTCAGTACAATAAAGACTACATTAAAAATCTATTTAAAAAAAAAACAATATTTGTCACCCAAAAACTCGTTGACGGCAAATTCGCCATCGCCAGACAACAACTGGAAATCCTGTCTATGCATTATTAAATGAAGTCACATTCGACAAATGTGTAAATTGAAAGGAAGCACGGCAGAACTTAACTTCCTGTAAACGGAAAAGCAAAAATTAACTTTCTTCAAAAAATAACTTTCTACAGTGTGAGAAAAATGCAGGCAACGCAAAGAAAGCGAAAAATACAGCATAATAGCTCAAGGCATTTCATAAAGAGGAAAGAAATATTCATGCTTCCACACACATCTTAGCTATTTCTTAAAGACATGCCATATACGTATGTAGGCAGTTCAAATCTACTCATATATACAGTTATGCTTGTTGCTCAGGCTCATGCCTGGCAATAAATTTCCATTTAAAACGGGAAATTATGAAAATTCGTTTGCCTTATCTTGATAAAAAATGTTGAAATTGTGAGAATATGCTTTGAATTGTGAGAATTATGATGAGGGTTCGGCTTTTTCGAAAGCAGATGTCAGTAAATTTGTATAAGAAGAAGTTGTGAACAAATTAGTTTTATAATATTTCCATGAACTTTTTGGCATATCATTTAGTGTTAAATGTTTTTTATTAGAGGTTATATATACACACAATATTTAAACAGTTTCATCCTAAATGTAGGCAACAAAAAAATTATAAATGAATGTATTGACTTCGTGCGAATTTCAGTCGGCTACAACTGCTATTTGTGGTGTGAGCTTCTGCTTTGTACATACACCGACGAAAGTATACTCAAGACGGTCGATTGGTAACAGACTAAAACTAAAGTCATGATTAAGATCATAGCTTTAGCTAGCGTTAGCCTGTGAAAGGGAGTTATCCAAAGAAATTTGATCATTAGTAGAACGAGATTTAGGTCGCTGTCGCATAATTGGTTCTCGGACTCTGGTTCATTGCTCTATATTGATGGGAAATTCTTAGAGAGCCCTCTTCCTAATGTTTTTCCGCACTATGTAATGAAATTCCAAGGGGTAGTGTGATTATCTGGAGAAGATCAGCAGTTGATCTGGACAATTTTCAACTATAATTTCAGTTTAGTATCAAATAAAAAGGTATAAATTGTCTTCTTCGTCAGTCAAATAGTTGTTGACCTCAATCATATTTCTTTAGAGATTAAATGACTAGAACAAGCCACAAACCCCCGCGATCTTTCGACAGATCTTTTTGTCTACAGATCCTTCTCAGTTTTGATGGAGATATCGTGGTGGGAGGGAGATAAAGACTAATAGAATCAATATTCAAACCGTCCGTTAGATGGGTATATCGATAACAATTTAGAGACAGTGTTGATTCATGAACAGATCAATTTGAATAATTCTACTACAAATCTATCTCAATGAACTGAAGTTTTGCGAATTTATCTGCGAACTAGACATTGTTATTTAAGTAAATGCGTGACCCATATTCCTAACGTCAACCCGAGTCATAATCATGTCACAGCCATGCTTTACAGCCACAACTGCGGACTTAGTTTCAATTAATACTAATATTCAGGTTTGTTTTGGGCCTATAATCGTATCAGGAATCTAGTAAAATCCATTCAAACTCGAATCTAAATCTAAGTTAGATCCCAAACACATCACAATTACCACTTTTTTGACACACTTTTTCTATTGTATTAGACGGAGTACATAAAACAAAATCACTATTTTGACAGTTCACATGGCAACATAAAAAATGTCCAAAACCGTCATGACAACGTAGGTAATAACACTGGTGACATGCAACCTAAAAAGGAGTGGATAGAAAAAAGTTCAGCCCAAAAAACATGAAAGCAAAAAAACACATAGCAGACGAGGTAGGTAAACACCGAGTGTGAAGCGCATAAAAAGTAATGAAAATAATTTGTAGTTGAGGTCAGCCAACTTTATACGGATTTTGACGAGCTCACGGCGCGTCCTGTTCACGCACAGGCACGGCAGGCACGCAGGCAGGCAGGCAAGTAAGTGGACGAAGTAAATCACCAACTGCCACTCAACACCTGCGGTAGCGACCTGTGCCTTCCAACTTGCGTCTGCCATCCTGTGCTTAACGTCCTCCAATGAATTCTGTCGGTCAGACTAATTTTGTTGTGTGCATAAAGTCAGTAGCGCCCACAGCGCTTCGAAGCGTTCAAGTGGCGTGTGAGTGGAGTAAAATAGAGCCGTCGGCCAATGAGTGTTTACGGGGTAAGCAGTGTGCTGTGCTTATTTGGCTATGGCGTTGCGAACTATACAAGCCACTGTTGTATCGCATTATATACCGTGGGCTATATTGTACAACAAGAGTCTTGTTTCGGGGGCACTCAATACTGAATACTTGTGCGAACCATAGAACACACTAAGGGGTTATACTCGCGCTGGTAACCCTATGCGATATACACGCATTCATTCTGTATAAACATGACCCATTGTGGCCCATTGGCACTTGAACGCGCCAAGGCGGATGGAGAAAATTATGGGAAATTAAAGGGAAAAAGGGTTTGTAACTAAATTTCACGAATTTCGGTACAATTTCGGCTGCGTGGTATGGATTTCGTGTAAATTATGTTTTTTCTCGTTGTCTTTACTCATGGCTTTCGTTCGTTTGTTTGTGCTTGTGACTTATGGCATCCGTGCTATTTCAATTTTGTGCCGTTAGCAACGAATTATGTGCAATATTCAAAGATTTATGACCATGTTCGACCTGCTTAATCAAATTTGAGACAACAACATGAATAACAAGACAACAACAAGTACCATGACTAATGCAACGCCTATAAACACTGGCGGCTACCAAGTGAATTATGTTGAACAAGCTGGTGAAAAAAAGCAAAGTACAAAGAAACTGAGAAGATAGAGAGAAAGAGTAAAGTAAAAAGTGAGGAAAACTGATTTCCTGGCGCTGTGTTGTTATAATTTTTATACGCGGGTGCAATGACTTTGTTGGAATATAATATTTGTAACTATTAACTCTTGAGTGGTCGGGTTTAGTGGTATTTAATTAATTTAAGCACTAAAATTTTGCGTTGGTTCAACATTTCTGATGAAAAAAGAAATATTTTAATTATTATATTATTTTTTTAAGCTAAAAGTTGCTAAAGAGAGTATTATAGTTTTGTTCACATAACGGTTGTTTGTAACACCCAAAACTAAACGAGTTAGATATAGGGTTATATATACCAAAGTGATCAGGGTGAAAAGTGGAGTTCAAATCCGTATGTGTGTCTGTCCGTCTATGCAAGCTGTAACTTTAATAACAATTAAGATATCTTGATGAAACTTGGCACACTTATTTCTAGGCAGCATAGAAAATGAGCAAAATCGGACCACTGCCACGCCCACAAAATGGCGATAACCAAAAACACATAAAGAGCTATAACTAAGCCATAAATACAGCTATAGATATTTGGATGTAATTTTTTTGGGGAAGTGGGCGTGGCTCCGCCCCCAAATCGGTTATTTGTATATATCTCGCAAACCAATAGTCGGTTCTCTTACGTACCCCACCATACACCATGAAAATAGTTGAAATCGGTTTATAACCATGCCCACCTCCCATACAAAGGTTAGGTTAAAAATTACTAAAAGTGGGTTATCTCACTAATGAAAAACGTCAGAAACACTAAATTTCACATAAGAAATGGCAGATGGAAGCTGCACTCAGATTTTTTTACAAAATGGAAAATGGGCGTGGCCTCGCCCACTTATGGCTCAAAAACCATATCTCAGGAACTACTCGACCGATTTCAATGAAACTTCGTTTGTGATCCTTACATCCCAATGATATGTTGTGAAAATAGGCCAAATCGGTTCACAACCACGCCTACTTCCTATATACCAGAACTTTGAAGACGATCTGAATCGTTTACTTTACAATATATGTAAAGTAAGCACTAGTGAAGATATAGGAACAGAACTTTGCATAAATACTACGTTTATAGTGTGGCAGCCCCATTCTAAAAATCGCCAAAATCGGAGCATAGGTTTTCAAGGCCCCATATATAGAACATGAGGACCTCGGTGTTTCTAATCTCATATTATGGTTTCCAACTTTCAATGGATTTTATACAATATATATGACGAATATGTGGGTCAAATTCTGTGTTATATTAATAAAGTTAAATAAATAAATTGCGAGAGTATAAAATGTTCGGTTACACCCGAACTTAGCCCTTCCTTACTTGTTTCAATTTAATATAATTTTTTGTATTTATTTATTAAATTTTTTTATTTAAACAAAGATTGTCCAACAAAGGGTTAATTAGATGAGAAATTCCATTATAAGTCATTTGAAATAATTGCAATGAACACTTGCTAGCCAATTTTTAATGTCAACAGTTTGAATATCGCTGCAAAAAATTAGGATTTTTTACTACGAAAAATCCACAAGAGCTTTAAATCACTCTCAAATGTAATTTTTCAACCAAAAGCTTTCATTACAATTTGTCAGTACCGAGAAAGGCTTTTATAAAGGAAGAGGAAGAACAGTAGCGCTGCCCACGCACCTTCTATACTCTTGCTAAGGAAACTCATAAATAATGGTATTATTTCTTTGTAGAAGAACTTATGTATGTACCTTGAATGAAGAAATCAGTTCAATTTCCTCAAATTGCAGTTATTACAGCAACAATTGCGTTTTCTTCATTTCAGACCAGAGAAAAGCAGTCTCTGCTATACTGTGAAGACTAGCAGCAGCCACTCATTACACTTAATTCAGTGAAGAACACTGTATTCTTCTATATATCACATAGTCACAATTTGGCGCACACTTTACTTTACTTTAACACTATTTGATGCAATTTTCACAATTTGCTTTCAACTCATTGCGTTCAGCACGGAAACACGGAAATGTATACGGAACTGACAGAATGGCGCGGATCATTGGCAAAGCACAGTGCTGCATTTTTCAAGCGAAAGTGGTATTCACAGTAGAGTGGGAATTTAATTTAAATTTTTAATAAAAATACAACATAATGTTTTTTGATAGTGTTACCATATGAAAATAAGATAATAAATCATAAAAAATATAATAATAATAATTAAAGTTCAAATAAAATTTTTTTTGAAGAAAAAAAATAAAAGTTTTGTTGAATTTTTTTTTGGAATTTTTATTAAAAATATTTTTATTACTACAAATATAATTTAACATTTAAAAATATAAAATTTTTTAAACAAATGCAAAAAATTAAAAAATTATTAATTAAAAATGGCATTACTTACACGTCTTAAAATTTTTTTAAAAGTACTTTAGTTAACATTTTAATATTTAATCATTAATATTCTTGAAATTTAAATTTTATAATTTGAAAATTAATTAAATAATTTTTTTATTAAATTTTTGCTTTTTAAATATTAATGGTTATTTTAAATTTATTTAAAACTTTAAAAAGAGTTCAGTACATAACAATTTATTTGAAAAATTAACAAATATTTATAATTTTATAAAACAATAAATATAAAATAATAAAATATTCCGCCCAATTGTGAATGACACACTTAAGACTTTTGCGCAGGCAAAATGTAACCCTGCGCTTTGTAAAAGTTCCTGCGCCATTCTGCTCATGACAGCAATTCCGATAGTATTTTGCCGACGCGTGTGTTGCAATTTGAGAAAATTGTCTCAATTATGTAAAATATTAGTGAAAGTGAAGTGTTTTATGCAAAATTATCAAGTAAAATCGGTGCTAGGAAGATTTGAAGTAAAATACATGTCAAGGCGGCATTTTTATTCGGTTTTTCAGCAAATGGCAAAGTGAAGTGCGCTCGTGTGGTAATACATATATTGTGGAAGAAGTGTGCAAAAAAGTGTCTTTAATGTGAAATCTAATTGTAAATCTAATGTAGCTGATAATACAGTGAAGGCAAATTGTGATAGAGAGTCAACGGCAAATCAAAGTAAGTTATGTTTTATATTAAATAAACTGTATGGAAGTGCTGGCGAAATTGTTATGCTAGGATCGCCATTTTATGCGCAGATGACAGCAGCGTCTTTCTAAGCTTTTCAATTGTCCTTTTGGTGTTGGTTGCAAAGCTTTTATATGGAGCTTTCTGAACTTTGTGGTGGATATTATTTTCAATAAAGCTTTCATTTCCAGAAAAATAAATTTTCATAAAAACAGCGAAATGTTTGTATATATTATATATGTACATATTTTTAGGCGTACCATCTTAAATATAAGACAGCAGTTTGATAACACTGCACCTGATCAACAGTTTGATTTTTTTAGTGATTTAATATTGCAATATAGACGAAAAAGTGAATATGAATGTGTATATTAAAAGTGATAAATATTTTTTCTTAAGCAAAGAAAAAAAAATTGAATTCTATCATGATATACATACGCATTGCAAGACTTCTCTTTAGATTATTATTTTTTGCTTAAATATTACTTTAAAATTCATTTATCTGTATTACTAATACTTCGAGCGAGTATAATATGCAGCTCCGTTCGAACTCAGTACTTTCTCATTCTTTTTTGTTACTTTTTATTAAACTTCCGTCGAAATTTTTTCGCTGTTTCCTTTTTTGAGCTTCCACCTCGATTAGTTTTACTTTGATCACTGGAATGCAATTACTTTTTTACCAAAAAGAATTTTTAATCAGCAACATTACATACTATATATAAGTATATTATATAAATACATATATATAAGCGTATATACAAGTTTACAAACCATATTCACACAACTATACTCATGAAAATGGTACATGCAGCAAAGGCTAAAAGATAATAAGGATTTACTGCAAATACTACACTATAATGATGGAGTTAGAGAAAAGGAATGAAGGGTAATATAAGTAGACCTGGGTTGTCTATTATTACAAAATAATATTAAGCGTTTCTGTTGGACTGAAAAGAAATGTTTTGGTACAAAAATATATTGGGTGGGTGGTGCTATGCGTTAATATATATTTTTAGTGAGTCTGTACTAGTCAAACCTATTCGAACTCCATCTCTACATCTTTTCACATAAAGTATTGCTCTCAAAAAATACTGCACCGGGCTAGAATGGTTATGGGGATTTAGGGCTGCTGATTAACAGTTTTAGATGCCTGAAAGCATTGCTCGAGTGTATATAGCTGTATCTGGAACTTAATTCTGAGGGACGAATGAGCAACATACGACTTCTAACGGTGGTAAGGTCAATTTTTTCACAAGAAAGCTCATTATTTATGATATTTTATTATCATTTTTTAATTCGTTTAAAACTTAGTGGTTCTTAAGTGTAAAAAAGATATATGTAAGAATTTATTTGAAATTTATTATCTACATGCCTGCTGGGTATTTTCTCCACACATATGTATATAAATTATTATCCTGAATATAAATGGAAATTAATCGTTTAAGTTGTTGTTTATGTAGAATTTCCCACTTTAGATTTTACATGACATTAAACATTATTGTTTTGCATTTAATTAGCTTTGACAGTGGCAATTAAATTATCTATAATCACATAGACACTTACACTAGCTAGCAAATATTTGCAATTTTTAATAATTAATAGTGGATTTGGAGAGCAATTGTAGAGCAAATTCTTTAAGGTTTGTAGGTCGAAAATAAATTTGAATATAATTAAAGTAATCCTCGCATAGTCAATGATTTTCAATTTCTTCTTTAAGGGGGACAACTAGTGTGAAATTTCAAAAAAATCAATTCTTTTTTGTTTAGAGTAGATTACACCTTTAAAAATAACATATTAAAATTTCAAATCAATATCTCAAATAGTTTTTGAGTTATAGCAATTTAAAGAGCAGCCGCTCGGTAACAGTGAAAACGAACATTTTATCTTTAAACGCGTTTTTCTCGAAACAGCATTTTCCGAATTTGCTGCAGTGATTACTTAAAAACAAATGATCCGATCACTATCGAATTTTTTTTTACATGTTCTATATATAGTTCTCCGTACAATGACCTATCGATTTTTGATCTGAACAAAAAATCGAATTTTGGCTGGCCAAAAACGTCCAAAATTTTGGGTAAAATTCGACTATTTTTTTTTAAACGCCGCCATATTGTCAATTTTTAATTTTTTTTTATCGTAGGTCATTGTACAGACAATATTATCTAGTTTAAGGAGAATTTTATTTTTTTAGATTTCATCCAAGGAGAAGGCCGGAATCAGTGCAGCAGTGAAGGACCTTTTTGTTTGCGCCGTTGGATATCGTCTATAACTTAAAAAATATTTAATTTTTTTCTTCAAAAATTTCACTCTATATTCTTGAAACATGTATAAATATATTCTTAAAAAATTGAAATAATTGGTAAAGTATTTTTTTTTAATAAAAATTCCCAAAAATAACCTTTTTTTGGGCATTACACTAGGTGTTCCCCTTAAAGGAGATTCGTTCTTCGAAGCGAATGTTTTATGGACGGATGAGAAAGTAAACTAAATCCAAAAACATAACTTTGATTATTCAGAAAATCTTGACACCGATATTTGAGCCTTGAAAGCGTTGGTTAGATCCAACTGTGCCGTTACTGTATTACATCATCATTTGTATCCTATAATTAGTTGAAAGCAAGTGTCGATGATTCGGCTGCTTCATAAAAATATAGTTTCCATCGACATAGAACAGTACGAGTATAACAATCTCAATTGGAACCACTGACTATTTGGATTTCAAATGTTCTCACAAATTAGATACTCACTCCGAAGCCTTGAATAAATCGGTTTTGTGGCAATAAGATTCGGTATTCTAAGCATGTTGTTAGTAATACTAAATGACAGTTTTGAGAGGTTCAAAAGTCTTCAGTGATATCAAAAGCTTCTGAAAAATATATTTTAGAACCTTTGAGTTACTTAGTACAAGTTATAGATTAACAAGTAAGGATGCAACCGAACATTTTATACTCTCGCAATTTATTAATGTAATTTTATAAAGACAACACAATTCGACCCATATATTCTGATTAAAGTGCAATAGAATAACGAAAATCATCATAAATAGTATATGGAGTAATTCCTGACCCGTTTTCACCACCAAGATATAATGTATCGAAGACTATACGCCCACTTAATTTTATATTATCTATAATTAGGTATATGGGATCTGGGGGAAGTTATGACCCGATTTTAACCACTTTTGGTACATAGACAAAAATAAGATGATAAGAAAAAAATTCAGAGGAGAGGAATTCACCTATATTTTCGGTGAAAATTTATTCTTAGGCACCGAGTTCTTCATGTTCGATATCAGGGGCCTTGAAAAGTCATGGTCAGCTTTTGACAATTTTTTTACAAGTAATGTCACAGATCAAATACAGTATTTGTGTAAAGTTTTATTCCGATATCTTCATTGGTTCTTAATGTATATATTATAAAGTGAACGAATCCGAAGAATTCAAAATTGAGTTATATAGGAAATAGGCGTGGTTGTGAACCGATTTAGCCCATATTCCACCCGTGTCATCAGGGTGTCAAGAAAGTGTTATATACCGAATTTAATTGAAATCGATAGAGTAGTTCTTGAGATATGGTTTTTGACCCACAAGTGGGCGACGCCACGCCCATTTTCCATTTGGTAAAAAAAACTGAGTGCAGCTTTCATCTGCCATTTCTTATGTGAAATTTAGTGTTTCTGACGTTTTTCGTTAGTGAGTTAACCCACTTCTAGTAGTTTTCAACCTAACCTTTGTATGGGAGGTGGGCGTGGTTATTATCCGATTTCTTTCATTTTTGGACTGTATAAGGACATTCCTAAAAGAAACGACTGCAGTGGTTTATATAGCTTTATTAGTTTACGAGATATATACAAATAACCGATTTGTGGGCGGGGCCACGCCCACTTCCCCAAAAAAATTGCATCCAAATATGCCCCTTCCTAGTGCGATCCTTTGTACCAAATTTTACTTTTATAACTTTATTTGTGGCTTAGTTATGACACTTTATGTGTTTTCGGTTTCCGCCATAGAGACCCATTTTAGACTATTATTGCATCACCGATAACTGTTATCATTCCTCTTATACCATAGTGTCACAACAAGTACTCTCAAATTTGTGACTCAAAATTGTGACAATGACACATGATACCAATAATCATTTTTACATTTAGGAAACATTAACATTAAAGAAACTAAGCTGGGCCTAGAATACTGGAAGTTATTCTTTAAAGCTTAAACTAATTTGTTTGAGCATCTTATATGACAACTCACCTATTTTGCCGGTTTGGAGTACGTACAACAACAAGTTGGAAAATCTGTTTTGTAGCTCTACTGCCTTAGTACGACTTTATTAGTAGGCTTTTAAACTTTCAGAAAGAAAGGAGTTGCCGAGGCAGTGGCAGAAACTTACGCTCTTTAACAACCGTTACACCACTGCAACTGTATTCTTATAAGAATTTTATATTGAGCAGACTTAAAACTCAAACTTTATGCATGACTAGTAAGCGGTAAGCAACTTTCAACAGAAAGATGTGGGTTCTACTTTCTTTCAAGTAAGTTTTGGAGGCATTATCACATATAAATACTAACAAATAAATGTCTGTATGTAAACATATTTCCATAGAAGCCACTTATATAGCTTTCATCCTCCGTTAGTTTGCTGGAATCGTACACAAAATCTACAAAATTATTTGTAAACAACTAATCCTTAACAAATTGCACGTTTTATTACATAATTTGTATCTACGAAAGTTTAACAGTTACCTTAGAGCTACAGAATAATTTCTATATAAATTACATATGTATGTATTTGTGTGTGTGTATATAGTACTTATGTACCGAAAAGTTTGGTTAAATAAAAACAAAACAAAGAAAAAGTGTAGTTGGTGTTAAACCTGGAGTGAAAGTAAGTGAAATAGTTGGCGAACGAAAAGTGTAGGCAAAAGTGAATTTTTGAGGCGAAAGAAACTTTTAGTGGTTATTAAAATTAATGGTGTTTTCTAAATTAAAATGTCAAAGCTGCAGTTGAATACATTTCAAAACTTTCAATTATATGCCAAAAGCTGCTGAGATAGGTTAGGTTAGTATATAGGTTATACCTAGCTACATATCTGCCTAGATAAAGTTGCTTGGAGTCTGCAGGTGGCGACACTCCTGCGTCCTCTGTATGCCTAGGCACATACACAGTTCAGCTAACTAGAAAGTGAATTTCTAAAAATAATGAAAGGCCTGCTGTTGCAGTTGATGGCCACTTCAAAATAAACTTTCACTGCCGAGATACAATAATAAGCTGCCAAGTTTGGTTTGGTTAGTTTGCGTGCGGAGAAAAAAATTAAGAATAAATAACGGAAAAATATTAAATAAACACGGCAACTGTTTAAATACGACACACAACAGACAGTAAATGGTAGCAAGTGGGCGTAACTAGTGGGCGGTTGCAGACAGCTGTATTGAGCTTCGGTAATTGCTTGTGCTTAATGCTTGTCTACATTAATTACCATGAGTTATTGTGTATGAGTACATACATAAATACACACATACATACATATATGAACATTCGTAGTTGCATTTGCGGTCACTAAATCAATGCCGTCGCTATGGGGGCAATCAATATGCTTAATCCGAAACCGTTAACTGCGCCACAACTCAACTGAATTCAACACAAACGCAATCCAATCACTAGACGAGCTAACCATTTATCATTATTTGTTGTTGTTGCTCTCACATATGTATGTAGCCATATGCATTATTATCGTTAAAGTTGAATTTCTATTAAAACGCTTCGAAAGCTCAAAGGACTAATTTGATGAAACTCCGAGGAGGCAAACATATGCACGTGTGTGCTATGAATTATGTATTAAGTGAAGGCATATGTATGTATAGACAAACGCAGTCGAAGAAACAGAATATGGTATCAAGTGTTCTGGAAGCTTCGTAGGCGGGTGAGTTGGCTGTACAACGATAAGACGGTTGGTTGGTTGGTTGTGGGTTCAAAACTTAGTGGGTACTGTGTTCAAATTATTAGTTTTCTATGAAAGGAAATGCTTTGGATGCATTTCAAGATTGCAAAGGATTTCATAAGAATATTTTAGTAGTTTGGATCTAGAGAAATTAGGCTAAGTTATGGTAAACAAATATGTAGGAGCTACTCTGACCTAAATCTGAATTCTAAACCGAGGAACAAATTATAAGGAGTGAGAGAAATGGCGAAACAGCGATATGAGAATGGGGAAGAGAGAAACAGAAATGGTAGGGAAGAGATAGAGAAAGATATTGTGTGTGAGAGAGAGAGAGAGAGAGAATAGTAAATAAGAGAGCCCAGAAACTTTTAGAACTCAAAACATTTCCCAGTAAACAGTAGACAGAGATGGTTAGAGAGACAAAGATATACATAAATAAGACTTGTGGACAGAGAAATATATAGTAAGTCCGGTGTGTCTAAAAATAAGGCAGATCAAAATGTTTGTGTTTCTGTAAAAAAAACTTTATTTAAGGGGTTAGGGGTAGTCAGAGACACGAAAAAATGAGAATTTTCAGTATTTTTTTGCTATTAAATTATGTTATTTTTCAAAAGTAATAATATGGCATTAAAGTCACGAAAATTAAAAAAAAATTATAATTTCCAAAGATAAGCTGTCTGTGTTGACCCAGTTTCAAAAAAAGGTCCTTTCGGTGACAATCATAAGTCTTTCGAGATTCATCTAAAATCAATCGGATAAAAAAAGTTTTATAAATAGATAATCCTGGCCTGGTCGAAGCTTTTTTTTCAAAAATTAACAAAATGGTGGCCTCAGGAATTTTTTTTCTAGATTTCGGGAAAAAATCAACAGTTAATTGGTCTTAACAAATCGAAATTTTTGAAAAAAAAAATCCTTCGATCAGTTTATAATTTAGGTATTCTAAAAGCTGTATGAATTTCATTAAAATTACTGAGCGGTTATCGAGTTACAGTTGTCACAAGTTCAAAAAACATAGTTTTGAGATTAGCGCATTTAAAATTTCACTCGAGCCTTTTGAGCGCCCGAGCGATCTTTGTTATTTGTCGAATAACTCGAAAAGTTATTATCGGATCAACTTCAAATTTTCAGAGAATATTTTTATGATATTACACTTAACGAAAAGTACAAAAAAAAATAGATTTTTTGGAAATCCTGATTACCCCTAATACCTTAAAAATAATTTGAGTCTAATAAAAATGTGGTTAAGGTTAAACTAACAGAAAGTGAGGTTAGATTAAAAAAAAAGTAAACAAAATTCTCCTCCTTCTCCACCCAACTTAAGTACATATCAAATAGCCAAGAATAAATGGACGTCTATTTTACCAACCACAACCAACTGGTTCATTAGTATGAATACACAAATAACTAACAAATTTATGCGCATAGCAACAATTCTTCGACATATAAAGTCGGTACACATTTCCACATAAACGTAATATCCTTTAACAATGGAGCCCAAGAGCAAAATAGAAATTGTCATTTGACTGGAAGGGTGAGCAGGGAGCAAGCGAAGGCGGCAACGCACAAGCTTATTAAGGTCAATACTTTATATGTACTCGTATACTGATGGATTTGTTGAAACCAACATGATTGTGTTGACTCCTTGGTGACAAAGGTAAATAGCAACAACAGCAAAAATGAAATAAAACTACACAAAAATAAGTACAATTTAACTGCTATTCTATACACAATAAAGCAGTGAACGATTGATAGAAAGTAGATGGAGGAAATCATTGAGTTTATCTGCAGACAAAGCTTCGATTTGTGTCGCATTCTTTCATTAGAACATAATAGGCATTAACGATATATTGTTCATTTATATGTTTGTTCTCTGTCTGTCATAGAAGGTAAAGATAAGAAGGTGTTTAATTCAAATTCTTTTTAACTACATTTACTCATTTGGGAGTTAGGGTTCGTGGCCACAAAATTCGGTCGTGCAAGTAAAGAATATTTTTAAGTTAGACAGGAACTGCTCGAGAGACCTTGAAAAATTAAAGCTCTACTTTTATGTTTTAAAACTCAAAAGGCGATTGTCATTAGTTCAAGTTAAGCTTTAATGAAGAAACCAACCTTAGCTTCCCTCTAGTTCTATCTCTGTATCCAGCTTTCACTCCCTCTCTCTCTCTCTCTCTCTTTCTCCTTGTTGAGAGTTGAGAGAAAGTTCAATTAAATTTTCAAAATATTTATTCTTCAGTTCTTTACAGATTCTTCTTCTTCTTCTTGACTGGCGTAGACACCATAGTAGCACCTGTTGGCAAGAGTGATTCTGCGTTGGATTTCCAGGCTGACATTGTTATTGCTGTTAATGCTGGTTCCCAGGTAGACGAAATTATCTACAACTTCAAAGTTATGACTGTCAACAGTGACGTGGGAGCCAAGACGCGAATGCGCTGACTGTTTGTTTGACGACAGGAGATATTTCGTCTTGTCCTCGTTCACCACCAGACCCATACGCTTCGCTTCCTTATCCAGTCTGGAGAAAGCAGAACTAACGGCGCGGGTGTTGTTTCCAATGATATCGATATCATCGGCGTAAGCCAGTAGCTGTGCACTCTTATAGAAGATTGTACCTTCTTTGTTTAGCTCTGCAGCTCGTATTATTTTCTCCAGCATCAGGTTAAAGAAATCACACGAGAGTGAGTCACCTTGTCTGAAACCTCGTCTGGTATCGAACGGCTCGGAGAGGTCCTTCCCGATCCTGACGGAGCTTTTGGTGTTGCTCAACGTCAGCTTACACAGCCGTATTAGTTTTGCGGGGATACCAAATTCAGACATAGCGGCATAAAGGCAACTCCTTTTCGTGCTGTCGAAGCAGCTTTACAGTCGACAAAGAGATCGATCCTATTTTCACGGGTCTTCTCCAAAATTTGGCACATGGTGAATATCTGGTTCGTTGTTGATTTTCCAGGTCTAAAGCCACACTGATAAGGTCCAATCAGTTTGTTGACGGTGGGCTTTAGTCTTTCACACAATACGCTCGACAGAACCTGATACGCGATGTTGAGGAGGCTTATCCCACGGTAATTGGCGCAAATTGTGGGGTCTCCCTTTTTGTGTATTGGGCAGAGTACACTGAGATTCCAATCGTCAGGCATGCTTTCTTCCGACCATATTCTGCAAAGAAGCTGATGCAAGCACCTTATCAGCTCTTCGCCGCCGTATTTGAATAGCTTGGCCGGTAATCCATCGGCACCCGCCGCCTTATTGTTCTTCAAGCGGGTAATTGCTATACGAATTTATTCACGGTCGGGCAATGGAACATCTGCTCCATCGTCGTCGATTGGGGAATCGGGTTCGCCATCTCCTGGTGTTGTACTCTCACTGCCATTCAGCAGGTCGGAGAAGTGTTCCCTCCACAAACTCAGTATACTCTGGTCATCAATAACTAGATCACCTCTGGGGGTCCTACAGGAGTGTGCTCCGGTCTTGAAACCTTTACAGATTAACTCCGGTTAATATCTTCTTTGGTTTAGATTCTTTTAGATTCATACATCGTCAATTGATAGACTTTCCTGCAATCATCTGGAGTCTGTCGGTTCAAATATACATTCAGGAAGGGTCTCACAATCTAAATCATTCTCAAGACAAAGGAAGCTCACTATGTTGGCATGAAAAACATGCATTACTTTCCATAGTATAGCTCATATAATTGTTGGTCTGGTGGTGAAGACAATCAATATCAGTCACTAATATAAAAGGAGCTTCGAACAATAGATTGGCTTAAGATATGAGTAATTGCTGCTGATAGTAGTTTTTAATTTATCCACTCCTCTTAGCAATTAAACCACTTAGCTTATCTGGTAAGTGAAAATTCGATGAAAGCTCTAATGAAAGCTTTTAGTTCACAAACTTGTGACATTTCTAGGATTAATAAAGGACTAAATTTCTTTAATACCTTTGTAGGTTGGGTGTGTTTCACTTTAATACAATATATGTACTTAACCATTATGTGTCTAACCTCCCTGTCGCCATTAAAGCTTTCACTGTTCATTAGTTGAATTCCTACTCTTATTACAAACACAATGGAATTTCCTTTATTTCATGTTATTATTTCACATTTGTTTTTTTTTTGCTTTTCCTCTCTTTATTTGCACCCATTTTAGCAAGCTTCGTTTCTTTCTGGTGGTTTCTATTTATTTATACTTTTGTGGTTTTCCATTGACATTTCTTGTTTGCATTTGCCATTTCCACATATTTTCCGTATACATAGTATTCCTAGTACATATACTTAAACATATGCCATTAACTCATTGCTATATATATTCACCGTTATCCTGACTTCTCAGCTTACGCACTGCTGCTCATTCTATTTACCACTGATTTAGTTCTATTCACATATTTAATCCCAGGAAGTTAACTTTTTTCTCGGTATTTGTGTGCTCACACAAAAACTTCCACTTGGTTGTGGTGAAGCTTAAGACTTACCGTTAAATAAGTGTTCACCACATTTTCCAACTAATACCTGATTATACGAGTATATATATAGCATATGTTGGTTATGGTTTTTAAATATTATTGAATACTTTTATTGAGACTTTCGAAAAATATAGTGAAGTGTGTGACTCTCAAGTATCTGCTTGTTGGTTCGAGAACCAATGTCAATGAAAGTTAGAAACAACAACAACAACAAAACAGTTTGGCGGGGGAGTTTACTGTCGAGAGTTCCGCATCAACCTTAGTTTCAGGCTTCCCGATTACTGCAGCGTTTTTCCAGCGGAAGTGGCTGCTATTAAAGCAGCGACGGATATACTGCTTCGAAGTGCAACAACCTTTAGGGAGGTGGTGATCCACTCGGATAGTAGAGCGGCGATACTAGCTCTGAGTTTATTGAACATGCGCTCAGAGTTGGTTAAGGAATGCCTATCCTCACTGTCGGTGGTATCGTTATACTTTTCAATTAGACTAGTCTGGGTTCCTAGCCACTGCGGAATCGCGGGGAATTGTAAGGCTGATGAGCTTGCAAAGTCAGGGACTACGGACTCACTATTAGAAGCATGGAAGCATGTAGGAGCACCGTTGTCCTACTGCGGTCTGCTATTGGACAGATGGGCTTCGGCTGAGCTGAGTAGGCGCTGGTCAGTTACCAACACGTGCTTAGTCGCAAGATCCTTCTGGCCTAAGGTTAACCGCGGTAGGTCTACT
The DNA here is from genome assembly GCF_028554725.1 of Zeugodacus cucurbitae. NCBI lineage: Eukaryota > Metazoa > Arthropoda > Insecta > Diptera > Tephritidae > Zeugodacus > Zeugodacus cucurbitae. Next base: position 26,814,440 of record NC_071671.1, read on the forward strand.
GAACTTTTCGGCCTAAGTAAACCTCACCTCTCCTTAGTCGTAGGGGTTCTTACTGCCCATTGCCCCATTGGGATTCACGCTGTTAGGTTAAAAATCTTACCGGATGCTAGCTGTAGAAGCTGCATGGAGGAGGATGAGATGGAATAGTCTCATCACTTTCTTCTGGAATGTCACGCCTTTGCGAGATCAAAGAGATTTCTTGGATCTCACTTTATAGAACAGGCTTGTGAAATAGCGAATATAGAGGTTAAGAATCTCTGCAGATTTGTAGTAGGTTCAGGCGCTTTGTCGACTCCTAATTTGTTAATCTAAGGGGGATCCTAGGCTTCACAAAGGACTATATTTTAAAGTCTACGTGTGTTTTCCCTTTGGGAAACAGCCTTACAACCTAACCTAAACTAACCTAGAAACAAATCCATGAAAGCAATATTAAGTTTTCGAAAGCTTTCACATATAAATCTACCATCCTTTTGGAAGAGACCTAAGACCAATTTTAGTATTCTTTCATAATCTGTTCAGCACAAATATTTTATTTAAGAGAACCTCCTAAAGTGCTTTTTAGATGGGCAAACGTTGTAGTGAAAGCTCAACGCGAAGCTTTCAATCGCATACTGAATAAATTTATGATTAAATAGTGCAACACGAAGAAACTTCTTTAAGTTAAATATAAATGTGAAACAACGACAGGGATGATCGATCTACGTATAAAACAATTTAAGATAGCTCCAAAATCATTTAAACGATTGGCTTTCCATATTTTATGGTCATAAGGTTAATGTAAGTTCCGTTTTTTAACGTTCCGTTCTTTTGAAAAGTGAACTGATAGATATAAGAAGCAAAGTCGCTCTCAATACTAACTCTCAGAAGAAATCTTCGCTCATGGAAGAGAGACTTTAAGAATATAGCTTGAGTAGGAATCCCATAATTTGATTACTACACATGGGTTATAGCCAAGTTATACATCCCACATACAAGATCTAGGAAAATTTCGTCGCGCCATTCTTCCATTTCAGAAACCTCCCACAAACCACAAAATAACTGTACTTGTCATGTAAATAATTTGCATATACAAATATAAATCTTTTAGTTAAATATAAATGTGAAACAACGACAGGGATGATCGATCTACGTATAAAACAATTTAAGATAGCTCCAAAATCATTTAAACTATTGGCTTTCCATATTTTATGGTCATAAGGTTAATGTAAGTTCCGTTTTTTAACTTTCCGTTCTTTTGAAAAGTGAACTGATAGATATAGGAAGCAAAGTCACTCTCAATACTAACTCTCAGAAGAAATCTTCGCTCATGGAAGAGAGACTTTAAGAATATAGCTTGAGTAGGAATCCCATAATTTGATTACTACACATGGGTTATATCCAAGTTATACATCCCACACACAAGATCTAGGAAAATTTCGTCACGCCATTCTTCCATTTCAGAAACCTCCCACAAACCACAAAATAACTGTACTTGTCATGTAAATAATTTGCATATACAAGTATAAAGTCATTGAAGTAATTTTCCAGGTTTTACTAGTAAGCAAGAGCGACGATATTCCTCCAGGACATACTCACTCACACTCTCAATAAACTTCTAAATACAAATTCATGAAAATCGTAATTGCCTCCTGTCTACGGTTGTCAAGTAATCAACTAAATTGTTTTGTTCGATTTTCCCCAAAGCAAGCCCAGTGTGTTTGGTCAATCGTATCAATTAGTTGCTGCAGGTATTTTCTACATTTACACACATTTCAGTATATACATATGTAAATTGATTTACAATTTTCATTTCGAAGGTTTTCTAGCATTTAGTGGTTTTAGTGTAATCAACAAATTAAAATAGAATGAAATGCAGTTTATGTGATTAAGGTTAAAAAAAATTTATTTCAAATCGTTTACTGGTTAACTGATTGGAATATTAAGAGAAAATGAGAAAAAATTCTGTTTAAGCTTCTCTTACAGTATTTTTGGATGGAATGAGAGGTGCTGTGAAACAAAATTAAAAACTCGATGTTATGGCTAGTGTTTCCACAGTAAATCACTTGGATCAGTAGTTTTAAAAACTCGTCCCTGAGTACTAGTTCCAACAGATTCTCTGAATAACTATTTGATCTTATAAGAAGCTTCGTTCATATACCAAATTCATCTCATGGACGAAATTCATTTGTAAATTCTATACGAAAATAATGATTGTTATGTTCTTCATCTAACCCAAAACCTTTTGCTAACTCTGAAGTGTTCTAGAGTGTTTTGAATTCGAAGATATTTTTTAGAGTCTTTAGTCTTATTTTTAATACATAATCAGCTGTTACTAGTAATTTCTTTTGTTTCTCTCACCATACTTGAGACAGTTAGCTGACAAAGTCTTCCAAGTCCTGTGGGTAGTTTGGTCTCATGTTGGTCGCAGGTAGAATGATATATGTAGATATCAGCCAATAATCTAAAATCTCTACTACTTAAAGGTACCGAACATGAGGGAGACTTTGATGATTAGGTTGACAGAGTTCTTTTGAATGAAAGAAATCCTTCTAGATTACACGAGACCTCCATTGTGTTCAAAAACTGCACTGAGTCAACTTCATCACAAATGTAAATGTATATAGTTTGAACATTATGTTGATAAAGTTCGTTCGAATGGAAGTGTGGTCTCTAGATCAAATTAGAACTACACTGTGTCGGAAAACATTATTGACTTGAATTATACATTCGACGTTTCGAAATGCAGCATTGTTGTCATTATCAATCACTTCCTAAGCCCGAACCCAAATTTGATTGTTTATGTTTTAAGTGAATCAGGTATAGAATCGGGCTTCATCGTTTTTTAATGTTGCGGAATTCATTGCAGTGATTGTATTTTAGTTTGAGGTACCGTCAAACAAGTTGAAATTTCAGATTCTTTTCATATTTTTTCCACAACAAACACCATAATTCTGATTTTATTACAAACATACATATATTTTATTCTTTGCCCACAATTATACTCATTAAAGTGTAGGAAACTTATGAAAATAAACTCCAAATATATTTAGTGTTGCCATATTGCTTGAACAGTGTAATTTAAAATGTTTTTGTTAATTAAATTTTCATATTTTCTCAATAACACTCACCTGTTGTTCCATTTTCTGATTGCGACTGCTGACTGCAGACATTTTTGTTGCTGCTGTTGATTTATTTATTTTTAGATTTTAATTATTATAATAAAATGTTTTATTTTATAAATTATTCACAGTGTATTTTATTCAACAATTTGAAAATTTTGTCTCGCTAAAAAAACAAAAATAAATATTTTATAATATTTTCACTTTTTTTAATTTTTACACCTCAAAGTACCGCTATCACCGGCGAAGTAGTAAAGTAAACAAAAACCGTTTGGCGATTGGCAGCTGTGTATGCACAGAGAGTACAACAGACAGTTTGATAAAGCATAAAGCAGGAAAACACAACAACAACACTAACTAATAGACACCGCACAACAACAATAGTTTCACATAATCACTGACAACAACAATAATTACATAATCACTTGAGCACATGTTGCTACACACACACATACACACCGAAATATTTTGTATATACATATAATATCCTTTTGTTGTTGCACTTTTGTTGTTATACTGTTGTTATAGTTACAAAATGAAAATTCGATTTATTAAATGTATGGTGACGAAGAAATGTAGTATGCGACGCGAGTCACTGTGGCGGCGCTAACTTTGCGCTCACACTGTGTGTTTGTTGTGTATCCTCATATCGCTTGTTGTTGTTGTTATTGTTTGTTGTTGTCGTGTCAAAGCGCCTTAACAATTGTTGAAATGCCTACAATGTATGAGCCTGAGCATGGACACATGGTTGGCCAAAGAGCAGGAGGATAAGGCAGTGAGTACAGGGGGTTACACAGCACTACATACATACAACTGCATAGTGAATGAATCAATCGCTGTTGTACGCCAATCGTTAATGTTGTGTGTGGTGGCGTAAGGGAAGTGAAAGGAGAGCGCCAGCAGCAGATGTGCCGCGACTTTGGCTGGTCTAATGAATTGCAGACACTATGCTAGTAGAATTATACATATTTATGTACAAGAGAAGCACATGTAGTTGAATATACATACATATTTAGGGAAACAAGAAAATAAAATCAAATTGCTAAAGAGTCAATATAGAAATGTCTGTATGTATGTTTGTGTGTTAAATATGTTAAAGAAGCGTCGTGTCGGGCGGGCTGCGGTTGATGGCGCAGTGTGTTATTTAATAATATTTTTCTAAAAAAATTTATTGAATTGATGATCTGTTTATTTCAGACATCAATAAAAACAATAAACAGTCAATTTTAAATTCTCTTTGAGAAACATACAACTCAATAGAGACAATTTGATACTACATAAGTTATAATGTTTTTCTGTTCCTATATTTAATTTCTGTATAAAGCAACTTGTCAAAGATTTCATAAATCTTGAATTCAGTTTTAAAATACACAGTGCATGTATAAGATGTTAGTTATTGTGAGATAAACTGATGAAAAAATTTCTGAAATTGAGGTTATGTTGAAAAACTTATCAAAAAAGGAAAGGATCTAATTGCGTCAGAACATTCTTATAAACAATGAATTTCTAAAACTTTTCCAATTCCCTGGAAAAATTATAATTTAAGAAATGTTTACGTGGCTTCTTCCAATAGCAGGTCGAATACTGAAATAACGAAACGCTATTTCTGACTAAACCGCTCAAATAAGCTTTGAGATCGTATACGAAAAGTAAAATTTAGCCCTAACCTGGACCATAATCACAATTTAAATTCTTTTATTTGCTGGAAAATCAACATTTTAGATTATTTTATCAAAAAAAAAAAGAAAAATTCTTAAAAATTTGTTTGTTATTCCACATGTCTAAAATGGGTTTCGTCCCAGTTTAGTCCCTCTTTACTCATTTTCGAAACAATTTTATACTAAAATGGGCACATTTATGTCATACATTGCGGGTTCTAGGAGTTCTTATTTATTTATGTAAAACTTAGGCCAGCGCACTAATATATAAAATGAGGTTTTTGATTTTTCTGACTTCGAGGAAAATGTTAAATTCTCTTGCTTGAAGTTGGCTGTCTTTGTATCTTACATATGCATTTTATTCTTATGCTGTATATCGGTGATCTAGTACTTTAAGGTTTCTTTAGTTATTAAAACAAAATTCTTGATATATCTTATAAATCTTATTATCATATAAACAATGAAATTAGTTCCAAAATTGTATCGAAAAATGGGTAAAAGTGTTGGTTCCATCGGCGAATTTATTTCAGTTGTACAAAGTTTTTGTCGTTGAAAAAAAGAGGAAAAGAGGGTGAAAACGCATTTTAACAATGGAGTTTGACACATTTCAGGTCCTGCTCACTAAATACTCGATATGAGCAAGAGTCTTTAAAGAAGAGTTTTGAATCCGTCGAAGATTTTCATGTAAAAAAAATGCTCTAGAATTTGGAAGGTTTATAGCTCTTTACTTTATACTTATACTACGTATTTTTACTCAGATATGATAGTAAAGGCAAGTTTTTTTCCTATTTTGATTTCGAATTTTTCAAATTTTTTTAAATGTTTTATTTTTCTTTTTGATTTTTAAGGTTATGAACTCTTTTAACTTTCACATATTTTTTCTTAAATTTAATTTTGTTAGTTTACAGAGATATTATTTTGTATGAAAATATTTCTCTTTTTTACAAAACTTTGATTAATTTTGAGGTTATTTTCTATTTTTTATTAAATTTTAATTTTGTGTTTTACATTTTTCTTTTTTATTTAATTGTTATATAATCGTTTGCTTCTTTATAATCAAATGAATCTTAATTTTTTCTTTTTATTAAATACAATTTTTTATAATAAATTTCATTTTTTATAGTTTTTTCGTAATATTTTTTCGAAAAAAAATTGTTTTATTTAATTTTCATTTTTTTCCATTTTCATTTTCCTTTTATTTTTTATCAATTCTATTTTATTTTTTCTTAATTTTTTTATTTAAAAGATTCCACTTTTTATATTAAATATTTTATTGTTTCTTTTGTACAAATTCTGTTTTTCTAAATTCTATATATTTTTTGTTTGCTTTCTTTATATTTAAATGAGCCTTAATTTTTGCTTTTATTAAACAAATAATAAATTTAATTTTTTATAGTTTTTTCGTAATATTTTTTCGAAAAAAAAAGTTTTTTTTATTTTTCACTAGCAAAATAATTTTTATACCATTTTCCTTTCCCTTTTATTATCTTATTCTTATCAATTCTATTTTATTTATTGTTAATTTTTTTATTTAAAAGATTCCACTTTTTATATTAAATTTTTTATTGTTTTATTTTTGCATATAAATTCTTTTTTCCAATTTATTTTAATACTTTTTGTTTGTATTTTAACCCACAAAAGTTGCAAAATACTACACAGTGTCGCTTCACCAAGATCTTATCCACACACACACAAACACATAAAATATCACACATAAGCCTTGCCACACAACAAAAGTGCTAAATTATTGCAACACAGTTTGTTTGTTGTTATTTTCATATATTTTGTTGTCACCTTGGTTGTGCTTGCAGTTTTGCCAATTCGCATATCATCAGCAATTTTCACAAATTCTTATTTCAAATATTATTTATTTTCAAAGACACTCGCCAACATACGAGTACACGCTTAGTTTAACAATGCAATGTTAAAAACAAATTGGCGATTTCACAGCACACAAAGTCAACATGAATGCTAAGTATGACGTCACTTTGAACAGTTGGAGTTGTAGAATAACAAAGGTGGAACAAGCTATTTTCAAAAAAAATATATATTTTTTTTATTAATAATTATTTTTTATAAATTTATTCCACCTTTTCCCAAAATATATTTAAATATTCTCGAATAACTTTTGAAATCAACCGCACGCTGCCGTCTTAAAAGTATACTGTCTGAACGGAGACGATATTTTTACAACCAACCGCACACGGCTTCATAAGGCGATAAACTGACTGAACTGTATATTGCGTACTGTGACACAGCAAACTGAAGTTGAACTGTCGACGACCGCACGACCTGCCGCTGTTGATGGTAAAATGGCAAAATATCCTGGCTGGTCGAATATCCTGTCGGCAGCAGCAGCAGCGATGACAGCTGTATTTGTGACTTCATGCAGTTTTCAACCCTCTTCCCCAATTGGCAGTTGCTGTGTGCTCTCTATCTCACTTCTTCGCTACAGTGACTGTTAAAAAAATACTGTTAATAACAGTGGCTAAATAACATACTTCATTTATATGCACAGCGCTCACTCTCACCTAGAGAGAACTCTCATTAACATCCGGCACTCATGTGCTCAATCACTCGCTGCAAACTAACCGCGCTGTTAAAAAATAAAATAAACAAACAGCTGATTTAACAGTCTGCAAACTACATACACATTTAAGGTTAATACATCTCATCTCAAAATGCACCACCGTTCGCTCAACTGCACTCTCTGTCTCTCATGCAGCTCGTACTCAATCTGCATAGTAATGGCATATTTTTTAGTATACTTACAAGTTGTTGTTATTGCTGAATTTGTATTCCATGCGGCAGCTGTGACTTTGAAAAACACCAACAACAACAACACTGAGTCATTGCAAAACAACTGCACTTTAAACCTGGGCGCTCGCATGCACCTTTATGCGCGTCTCGGCGTTACTGCAAAATTTTGCAGACAGCGTTGCATTTATTATTATTGCACGGCATACAAAGTAGTCGTCGTCATGTGGGTTAGGCGTTCACGTGTTGTGCGCGTCGATAAGGCAGTGCGGACAGTACAGGAGGTTCGTATATGCACTTACATGAAATGGTGAGGGTTGCGTGAGAAGACCGGTATCTTCTTCGATGTAGATCTTCGGTATGAAATTTATGTATTTTTTCATGGATTGGTAATATTCCAAGACAAGCAGGGAAGGGATTCTTATTTTAATCCAAGCAATTTTATTCCTTCATTGATATCTTTTTTTTTACTTTTTGTGAGTGAAGCATAGTGAAATCGAGGCTAATTTGTACTCCGCTGACCATTTCAATGCCTTCATCAAGGTTATATAGATGATATCTAACATATAATCCGCTATGAACCATCTAAAAAAGTAGTTTATTCGCAAATATGAATCGTCATCTCTTTCCCAAAATCATCGGATACCTCAGAGCTTAATATTTATGGCGTGTCTTTCAATGGTCTCGAGAGAATGTTTTCCTGTTTGAAATCTCCGATCTATACAAGTTCGGCAGATGGATTAAGAAGGAAACGTCAGGAGTCCAAAATACTTTACTTTTCTCGACCTTGTCACTGAGTTTTTGAAAGTTCCAACGATCTGGTACTTTAATTCTGACTACAACAACTATCCTGTTTTCCGTGCTTTAACGTTAATGATTTGAAATAAAGCTTTCTCCCTTCCGTGCTTCTGCAAACGGTTATCCGAACGTTAGGTCAGGCCATAAACGCGACAATCTGAAACTATAAGTTGTATTTTAAGCGGATATCACCCTTCAGGAGATATTGTTAGGACTTCTAAAACTTTCTAGTTATGAAGAAGCTTTTCGAAAAAGCGGGAAACTTTTCAAGAGTCCAAAGCTTAAAAAGCTGATATATTTTAACAAAAAAATTGTAGCTTCTGATATTAACTATCAAACACATTTTGAACTTTTGCAAACGGTCGCGCCGACGTCGGTTTAGACCCTACCCGAGACAAATCTGAAACTATGAGTTTTATTTTCAACGGAAGTCAGCTTCCAGAAGATAATATTAAGCTCTCTGGAGCTTTCTTGTCACAAAACTTTTCCTGAAAATTCGGGAATTGAAAGCTTAAAAGCTGTCATATTTGAAAAAAATATTTGAGGCTTCTAACATTAAGCCGTCTAGAGCTTTCTTGTTATGACAAAGCTTTCCTTGAAAACCCGGAAGCTATTCAGAGTCGAAAGCTTAAAAAGATATAGTTATTAACAAGATATTAGGGACTTTTGACAATAACTCAAAGAGTAGGGGGATTACACATAAAATGTGGTGTTACTTACACATTTTACCCATAAATCATAACCCAGAGCTTTTAATGGAAAACAGTTTATTTATTTACAAGTTAACAAATGGTAGACTTTAGATTGTGATATTTTCAAAATATGCAATATTAATAACTAATGCTTTGCGCCCAATTCATCCATTAAAATCTCCTGAAAACGTGTGCGCACGCGCAACTGCTGTACAATGTCCAAGCGATTCATATAAGGCAAAAGTGAACGGAAGAACAGTAAATTCTCATTATCCACACTCGCCTCCGTAGAAGTACGTAGCTCTATTGATTTTTCCAACTCCGTAGCCGTTCTCTTACTTGAACAATTATAGAGTTCATCGCGAATTTGTGGTGTAGCCGACGTCGTCTCGTTGTATTCTTCATCGCAGCGTCGCTTATTCCGCGTATACAACGGTTCCGCCATTTGTGGCGCGACCGCAACAAAAGGTGGTGGATCATATTCAATTTCAATTTTACCCTCATCACATGCATTCTCTACAACGTACTCTTCCTTACATTGTACTAATGGCACACTTTGCGAGGCATTTGCGAGCTCATGCTCCTCGTCGAGCGTGTAAACTTTGCGTATGCTCGGAAACTGTTGATTGTATGTGTCTGCAAGTACTGGTGACTCTTGTGAGGCTGCAATATCTTCGATTTGACTTTTACTCTCATCCCAGTCATTATCCGTCGAATCTGTGGAGCGTATATCGATTATTGACTCTGGTTTGATATCGATCACTTGTTTTCGAGGTGTATGTGTATTCAGCAAGAATATTAAACTATTAAAATGTGTCCATTTCGGTTTTTCAGGCTCCTCAATGTAATAATTTTCGCCCGAATTGTAGACTGGTACCTTTTTTAATTCCTTCAAGAATTGATCGCGCAGACTACGCCACTTAATTTTCGCTGTGGACTCTGTAAGTGGTATGAAGTGAAAGGGGGTTTAGAAATAATGAATGGTGAATGTTTTAAAAAATTATTGGTATTCATATTATTTTTTTTATATCCATATATATAAAGTTTAGAACTCACATAATCACCGCTGTGTCGGGTACTCATCGTCTAATATGCCGACAACAAAATCAACTTCATGAGCAAATACTATTCATGATAATCATATAGCACTTATAAAAATATTATAAATTGGTTCAAACTAGTTTTACGCAGCGTATGAAGTAATCGATAACATATATCGATATATGTACCTATACATACATATGTATAGAAGCAATGCGCACGATCTTCGCGTTTTCTTCAACAACAACGCAACTACATACATACATACACACATAAGAGAAGCTAATGACAATCATCGTTGTTTATTTACGCGCAGTTGTGTTTTCCCCGAATCGCTTTTGTATGTCTCTCTCTCACAAACCAAAAACGAGTTCTAACTATGAAAATTTCTAGCATCACTGTATTTATTGTTTATAACTACGGAAATATGCACTAGAATATATATTTTTTGTTTAATTCTTTTATCCATTTATTTAACTACTCACTTGAGATATTGCATGCGTCAGCCACTTCTTGCCAAAGCTTATCTGTTATTTTTTGTTGTTGCCTACCCAATGGTATTTTCTTCCTATCCCACAGAAATTCTCTTTTGCGTACTTCGTCTATGAAATCGTCCATCTTAATTCGTTGCTGTGCGCTTCGATACTGCGAGCATTGCGTTATTTTCGATGTCAGCGAACTCGCAGTTGACGCGATAAACGCAAATACATACCAACGGACAGAGTGTTGGCACGACGAATTCGAAAGAACAAAACACTCGTGAATACTTATCTGTATATGTATATATATGTGCATACTTACAGCAGCGTTGCCGTTTAGGTAGTTTCATTTGGTTTTGGTAATTTGGCTGGTAGGTTAAATAAAGGTTGTGGTAGGCGAAATTGTTCAGATGTACATATGTATGTAACTGCATCTACTAAGAATAATTTCAGGAATACTGTTCAGAAAACCACATAAAATGCTTGCTATTTCACAAACAAGATGACTTTGTTTAGAAGATGTAATTTGCAGACTTGTTTTTAATTAATTAAAATACTTATTTTAAAAAAATATTTAACAATATTATAAAATTTATATAATTAAAAAAAAAATGTTTTAAAAATAATTGTTAAAAAATTTCTTACATAAGATTAATATATATATTAAAGTATTTTTAAGATTTATTTTTTTACAAATATTATTAGTGAATCCTTTTAAAATTAATTTGAAAAAATATTAAAATACTTAATTTTTAATTTATTTAAATAAAAATATGTTGACAATTTTTGAAACATTTCTTACATATACATATTTATATATATGTAGATACATTTTTACAAATACGTAGATATATTTTCCTAGGTAGAACATAGGAGCTGTGAATACTTTAAAAATGCAATTTTGTTGAAATAAATATTTTCAACAATTAAAATTTCATTTTATAGAGAAAACAATGACATTTTTATAATTTAGAATTATTTTTAATATAAACAAGTAAGGAAAGGCTATGTTCGGGTGCAACCGAACATTTTATACTCTCGCAATTTATGCTTTATTTTTATTAAGATAACACACAATTTGACCCATATATTCAGCATAAAGTCCAATAGAATAGCGAAAATAATCATATATAGTATATGAGGGCTGAGGTAATTCCTGAACCGATTTCACTATTAAGCCCATAGATTTAAAAAAAACCTATAATTAGGTTATGGGAGCTAGGAACCGATTTTAACCATTTCTGATACAGAGACACACTATTAGAAGAAAAATATATCCTCTGAATTATGTTATATGGCTTATATGGGAAGTTGTTGTAGTTGTGAACTGATTTCATTCATTTTCCACACGTGTCATCAGGGTGTCAAGAAAATGTTATATACCGAATTTCAATTTCGGATTGAGATATGGTTTTTGTCCCATAAGTGGGCGACGCCACGCCCATTTTCCATTTAGTAAAAAAAATCTGAGTGCAGCTTCTTTCTGTTATTTATTCTGTAAAATTTAGTGTTTCTGACGTTTTTCGTTAGTGAGTTAACGCACTTTTCAACCTAACCTTTGTATGGAAGGTGGGCGTGGTTATTATCCGATTTCATTCATTTTTGGACTGTATTAAGAAGTGGTTAAAAGAAACGATTGTAGAAAGTTTGGTTTATATAGCTTTATTGGTTTGCGAGATATACACAAAAACCTATTTGGGGGCGAGGCCACGCCCACTTCCCCATAAAATTACATCCACATTTTATTTCCATAGCTTTATTTATGGCTTAGTTATGGCATTTTATGTGTTTTCGGTTTTCGCAATTTTGTTGGCGTGGCATTGGTCCCATCTTTTGCCCATCTTCGAAAGCAACCTTTCTATTGTGCCAAGAAACAAGTGTGCCAAGTTTCATCAAGATATCTTAATTTTTACTCAAGTTACAGCTTGCACAGACGGACAGACGGACGGACTCCACCCTCCACCGGACTCCACTGATTTAAACTCCACAATTTACCCTGATCACTTTGGTATATATAACCCTATATCTAACTCGTTTAGTTTTGGGTGTTACAAACAACAGTTATGTGAACAAAACTATAATACTCTCTTAGCAACTTTGATGCGAGAGTATAATAAAAATAATATAACATACTTAACTATATTAAAATATAATGTTCTAAATGCAACGGTATTTTAATATCTGTTTTGATCACTAGCCCAACAAACACATTGTCTCTCAAACTTCAATTATACTACAGCAATTTCAGTGCCTACCAAATATTTAGTTTTTACGCACACCTACGAGTTTTGTGGCTTTGGCATGTGAGTACTCACATTTTTACAGTGGCGGGCATAAAAGTATGATTAGCTTATTAATGAAGAATTTTTTATGACATACATTTATATATTTTTTATATACTTATTATTAATTATAAATCGAAAAAATACAACAAATTCACAAACGCGAAACAATGAAGAATATTGTCTTGAAACATGAATATTTGATGAAATGTCACAAATGCAGTTAAAAACGTAGCATACCTTTAGGCTTATATACTGTACACTTTCGAACTGTTTGAAGACATATTTTAATCACACTGATTCACTTGGTATTTTTCAAAATATTTTTAAAGGGAAAGCATAATTTTATAATTTTCAAACGTTAAAACTATTCTATAAAATCTTTCTAGAGTATGAAAATATGATTCTTGTTTAAAAATGGCGGCTCAGGATAATTTTGTGTCTACTGCCTTCGACGCAAGGTCCCTAACTACTATAATCATCACTTATCAGCCGTTGATTTGAAAGAAAAAGAACAATTTAAATTTTGTTTTTCATGTCACCGGGGTGTCACCGAACATTTTATACTCTCGCAATCATTATTATTTTTTACTTTATTAATATAACAAATAATTTGACTTACGTATTTGGCATATACATATATGGTATAAAGTCCAATGAAAGTTTGAAAACCCTAATATTAGGTATATGGGAACTAGGGGAAGTTATAAATCAAGACATATTATTGAAAGAAAAATATTCCCTCTGAATTTCTTCGAAATATCTGAGAGATTTACTTATATTTTGGTAAAAAATTAGTTCGAAGCTCTGAGGTCCTCATGTTCGATATGTGGGCCCTTGAATATTTATGGTCCAATTTCGACGATTTTTAGAAGGGCGATGCCACTCTATAAATGCAGAATGTGTGCAAAATTCTGTTCCGATATCTTCACTAGTGCTTAATTTTTATATTGTAAAGTAAAGGATTAAGCTCGACTTCAAAGTTGTGGTATATGGGAAGTAGGGGTGGTTGTGAACCGATTTGGGCTATTTTTAACATATATCATTGGGAAGCTAGGAAGATTTTATGAACTAAATTTCATTGAAATTTGTCAAGTGGTTTCGCAGAGTTTCGCCCATTTAAAATTTTGTATACCATTTTGGGTGCAGCTCTTCTGTATTATCTTTATAATGAAATTTAAGATTACTGGCAGTTTTCTTTACTGAATTAAAGCATTTTTAATAGTTTTCTACATACATAGCCTTTGTATGGGAGGTGGGCGTGGTTATAATCCGATTCCATTTTTGGACTGAATAAGTTAGTACCTTAAAGAAACGACTCTACAAAGAACTTAGTAGGGGGCGGGGCCACGACCACTTCTACAAAAACATTACATCCAAATCGAAAAAAATATAATATTTGAGAATTTTACATGGACTTCTCTTAATTATGAGATGACCACTCTTCTAAAAATTCGTTAAATTTCGACCTTATTACCCATGGCGACACTGAAGCCTTAGACTACTTAGCACTTCGAATACTTAGATTTATTTATGGTAATTTGACTTTGATTTCTCTCCATTCAAATATCTTATTAAAGGTTCAGTGTCTAGAAAATATATACTGAATAGTTTCAATGATACTTTCTGGCTTCAAGACATATTAAATTCTTCGGTTATTTGTAAAAAATCTTTAGGAGTATTTGAAATTATATTTTGTTTACAAGATCCGTATCAATTATGTATTGCTGCCATTTTCTGCTGGGTATTTATGCAAATTTTTATCTAAGTGGTCACACAATTAATAGCAAAAGTCATTGGCGAACGCAGGAAAAAAATTTGGGGGATGGGGGGGTGGGTAGTTTTAGGTAAAAAGACAATGTTTCATTATTTTATTCAGAAATTTAAGTCTAATCTTCTTTTATTTTGGGCCATAATCTCTATGGATATTAAAGAGAGCCATTCCGTTCAGGCGTGCTTCTCCAGTTTTATTTCTTAAATATGTTTTAAGCCTGCGAAGTGAGGAAAACGAGCGTTCACTTGAAGCGACAGATATAGGGATTGTTGCTCTAATCTTTAAAAAACGATGCACTGTTTTGAAAATTTTTGCATTGCAACAATTCAACGTGTCTAAAAAAGTTTTGGATCTCTTTGTTTGATTTAACCAGTTCCTGAAAATATATTCAAAATTTTAGTTAGAAAATATAATCTGAAGAAAAGATTTTTAACCTTTTCCGCATTCTAAATTCAGCAACGAAATCATCGGGATCTTCTACATCAGCGATTAAGTTAAGACACTCAAGTATTTTTTTGCAAATAGCATAATTTTTTTTTATTTAAATTTATTTCACAAAAGTTTGCTCATGGAACGAAAACTGAAAGTCATAATAAATGAGTTTTTATTTTTCCTGTATTATGATTAACAATAAACTCTAAAAAAAATAATAGAAACCTTATTGGTGACTTTTCACTTTAGAACTAATTTTCAAAAGAAGTCCATTTTCGACTCACAATTCCCCTTAAATCTAAAAAAATCCACTTCAGCAGCCACAGAGTTATAAGGCAAAGTGCAGTTTATATTTTTCTGGGTTTTTTAATTGGCCTACATTCCCACAACTTTTTGATACTATCCAGATACAATAGGTTTGTTTTTAGTTTAACATTTTCATAGTTTCAAAAAATTAAATTCTATCAGCAGAAAAGTATCAAAAGTATCTGTTTGTGAACAAAAAAGTATCAAATCTCAAAATTTAGAAAAAAAAAGTATCAAAAAAGATACAAATGTATAAAAACGGCAACGCTGTTAGTGACTAATGTATTCATTTATTTTCCATATTCATACATCGTCGGCGGAAAGTTTGCTTTGAAAACAACAAATTACAATTTTTCAAATGACTATGTAGAATTAAATTCTATTATTTAAAAATTCAATTACTTTGGGGGGGGTTTTAACACCCCAAAACCCCCCCTGCGTTCGCCCCTGGCAAAAGTTAATCGATTACTCATTTTCGAATAATTGCTTATTGATTGCGCTTGCCGACATTTGTATAACTCTGACTACCTACATACATAACGAGATACTTATATACATCCATGCAAATGTATCGCACGATCAGTGCCGTGCGTTGATTGGTGCTTACAATGCCCACAAAAGAGAAACGAAAGTAGGAGTACGCACTTGATGACGTCACCAACGCTTCTGCATACTATAGAGTTGTCTCCTTCATACAGCTAGCAAAACGAGCGGACAACAACAACTATTATTAGTGAGATAGCCGACGATTAATGCTATTTTGAGTTGATTTTTGGAATAGCGGCATTAGTTGCGTTTCATTGCTGTGCGGGTCAGGAACACGTAATTTTTTCGAAAGTAGACGTGAAATTGAAGATTTATTACAAATTATATACAAGTGTCGGAAAGTGCAAATATAACTAAAGTTAGTGTTATATTAAGTTAAAGAAAAAAAATTGAGAATTTTAATTTTAATTTTTTTTGTGATTTTTTTTTATCTTTTGCGGTAAAGTGTTAATTGAACTCAATAAATATTATGTCAATTCGCCCGAGTTCACCGAAAATTTTGCTGGACATTAGCTACAAACCGTTGCCGCATGTAATGGATATGCAAGACAATGTAATTAAATTGATCAAAATGGAGCCACAAGCTTATGAATATATGCAACAGGATATAGTAGCACACCAACAACAACACACGATCAGCGGTTCGTTTTATCACAGCACACAAGCGGCGCAAGCGTCACGTTTGACCGCGCCCACACAACCGCCACAAATGCACACACAACGCCACATTGTGGAGTCCACGGAATTCGCATACGGTGGCAACCCCGCTAAGATGGACTCCACGGACTATCACATGCAAAACGCGGAAATGCTTCATAATTGCAGCGCAAGCAACAGCTCGCCGCTGGCGTATGCGCAAAGCGATGAGCTGAATAACGCTGGCGCAATGACAACAAATATCGGCAAAGAATTGAATAATAATTACAATATGCAACAGAGTGGCGCTTGCAATGGCATGTCGGCTGGTCAGCTGGTGGGTGTGAATAAGCGAAATCGTGAGTTTGAAAGCGCGGATTGCGAATTGATGACTAAAAGCAAGAAGGCGCATTTACAGTTGACAAATGAGCAGCAGTCGCCGCAACAACAACAACAACAACAAGCACACTTCATACACGCGCCGGATACGCCCAGATTTGTCTTGGAATATCTGCCGACAACGGTGACGGATGTCAATTCGAATATTAGCGCGCCCAACAACAACAACAATGCGGATAGCAGTAGCAACAGTAACAGTAACAACAGCAGCAGCAGCAACAATTCGTCGCCGTTTGAATTCGCCGCACGTGAAATGTGTGAGAATAGTGTGGATAATTACAAATATGTCTATCAGCAGCATCAGCTGCAACAACATGGACAACAACAACAACAGCAGCAGCAACAGCAACATGAACAACAACATATACAACAACCGCCATTGCAGCACACCTTGGCGCCAACAACAACAACACCGCCACATAATATACACCCCAATAACGGTATTTTCGGTTTAAAACACGAAATCAGCAAGGACTTAACACACACACTCGCACACGATGCGGCGCTAACACAAGTCCACGCGCAGTCACCGCATATTGGCAAAAACCATCTTGCGCACTACGAGTTTGCGCCCTCCATGAAGAGCAACAACTCCGATGTTGAGGATATGGAATTTATACGCTTAAATGGCGATAACGGTGAGAACTGCGATGCCAGTTATGATTACACCAACGATGATTTGTTGGAAATGCGCGCGGATTCGCTGTCCGATAATACCGATGCGGGCGCGAAAAGTTTCCGCAAACCCAGAAGACGCACACGTCGCAAATCCAGCCGCTCCGAGGATGCGGAGGAGTTTCACAATCAACGTGTCATGGCGAATGTGCGCGAACGTCAGCGCACACAGAGTCTGAATGATGCGTTCAAGGCGCTGCAGCAGATCATACCGACATTGCCGAGCGATAAGCTGAGTAAAATACAAACGCTGAAGCTGGCGACCAGGTGAGTGTAGTGGGTGGGGATTGACGTACTTGTGCCGTAGTGGGTGGTATTGGTTGCCGGCATAATGCTGTGTTTAGATGGTGTATATTTTAACGGCAAAAAAGTGCTTGTGTAGTGAAGTTGAAAAGCAGATAAATATTATATGAAACTGTAATGTAATCAGAAATTTTCATGCAAGTGGAATATGAATAGAGTTAAATTTGTTGAATTTTTTCACCGATTATAAATTTCTAATTTAAAAATATTAAAAAAAATGTTTGCAATTCAATTTTGAAATGTATTTGAGAAAAAATTAACCAAAAAGTAAAATTTTTTAGCGTAACTAGAAGGTTTTTGGAGATGTTTCTTTGAACAAAAAAAAAATTGTCAAAAGTGAAAAATATCATAATGATACCAAGGCATGAGTATTATTTCATTATAACTGCATTTAGAGATCCGAAAATGTATAGTTTTTTCATAAAAAAAATGATTGCAATCATTTGTGAAAAATCATTTATAAAATGAGATCGATTTCATTAATTTTATTTTTTCTTTAATCCGCTTCATTTTTCAAAATATTGATTGTTCAGTCTGTTTTCTATAGAAAAGTTTACCAAAAAACTTAAATAACGCAGATATTACCAAAAAAATAAATTGTATCAACCTTAAGTATTCTATTCTAATTTTTAGTTGAGAAGCTTGTCAGTTTATTGTCAAAATATTTGACATAGTGGCAACATACCATAAATAATCTTATAATATGCATATCACCATGGCTCAAATGTGATTTTCTTTTAAATAATCAGTTAAAATTATAGATTGCATTTAAAATTTGTTCATGAATATAATGGTTTTGTTGAATGAAATGAAAATTTAATTTCTGTGATTTTTTTTCTACCAAAATTTTATTTTTCCATAAAATTAATTGTTTTTTAAGTTAAAATTTTTTTTTTAATAAAATTAATTGTTTACTTAAAAATTGGAATTTTTGCCTATAAAAAATTAAAAAATTTAGAAATGTGCTTAAAATTTATTCATAAACAATATAATTCTGCTTCCTTTCACTTTGACAAATCAAAACTTATTTTCGGGGAATTTTTTCAAAAAAATATAATTCTTCTATAAAATTAATATTAAAAAAAAATATTTAAATTAAATTTAGCTTTTTGGTTAAAAATTAACAAAAGTCTATTCATTCAAATTTAATATTATTCTATATGAATAATTCAGTACCGTATTTGTACTTAAAAATTATTAAAATAATTTTAAATTCGCTAATAAAAAGCAGTTAATTTTTTGTTTTCTATACAAATAGAGAAAGGCATTTTGTTTATTTTTTTTAGCAAAATAATTTTTTTTATTTTTAAATTTTTTTTAATTAAATTTTTTTTTCAAGAATTTGTTGGTTGAATCGATATTATTTTATTTAGTTTTTTTATATGAATCGGATATCTCTTTTTTTATTTAAAAAAGTTTTTAGGTTTTTTTTTTTAAATATTTTTTAATATAATTTTTAATAAGTTGAACAGTTTTACTGAAAATAACAAACTTTTGTTTTAGAATTTTTTTTT
This sequence comes from Zeugodacus cucurbitae, assembly GCF_028554725.1. Taxonomy (NCBI): domain Eukaryota; kingdom Metazoa; phylum Arthropoda; class Insecta; order Diptera; family Tephritidae; genus Zeugodacus; species Zeugodacus cucurbitae. The sequence goes on from NC_071671.1 coordinate 26,833,830, forward strand.
TAATTTGGAAATTTTTTAAATAAGAAATCCATTGCTCTAGCCTTAATAACTTATATTCACCTCATTACATGAACACTTACATTAGTAATCACATATGCATTTACACACATGAAATTGCCGAAAAACAACTTCAGTTTCACAAAATATACCAAACGGAAATTACGCCGACCATAGTAAATCCCAAGTAAAGGACATTCCCGTTAGCGCATGCCCGCCGGCTTTTACCTGTGGAAAACTGAAATTGAACAATTTTCCCCACATTTGTACCTGAAAAATGTTCGGCGCATGCGTGTGTGTTTTTAAATTAATAATATTATTTTAATTTATTCCCTAATTTATTGCAGATATATTGATTTCCTGTGTCGCGTGCTCTCCACCAGCGAGATCAGTCTGCTCAAAACGATGGACAGCAAAAGCATACTCGCCAACAACGGACTACCGCTGGGCGCCGCCTCGATCTTGAATGCGGCCACCAATGGCGCTGAGAACGAGCTGAAGGGTCTGCGGCGCGCCACCGGTGCCTCAGTGATACCACCGGAGAAACTTAGTTATCTATTTGGTGTTTGGCGGATGGAGGGAGACACGCAAAATAAAACGTAGATGAAATTAACGGGTTTGCTTATGGCAGTTTTGGAAGCTTTCCAAAAATTTTTGGTAAATTTTGGAGATTTTTGAAAATTTGAAAGGAATATGTTGGTATTCGCAACCTAGACTTGGTTTTCGACACTCACTTCCTCTGTTAATGAGTGTTTGTGGGGTTTATTAAATATTTTTAGCGCTTAGTATATGTATGTATGTATGTATATGTATATTGCGATAGTATTCTCAGTCGTTGGGCTAAAACGTTTGAACTTTCCATTAAATATTAAGTAACTTGATTAGTTTGTAGCTGACAAAAGTACTAAGCAGATAGTTTGTACGGAACTCTTATAGGCCATATTTATAACAGTTTTAATGTAAAAATAATATAAATATTTTTTTACTACTTCGTATATGAATATAGTATATATATATTGTATTGTTTAGGTTGTATAATTGTATGAAATAAACATGAAATCAAAAAATTTATTAATAAATAAAGCAAGACATGAGAACGAATTTTTCTGGCATTTTTAATTTATTTTCTGAAATTATTATTTTTTTTTAACTTTGAATTTTTACTATTATTACTTTTTATAAAAAAGTATATCATTTTATTATTTATTTTTTATTAGTCATATATAATTTTATGAATTTTAATTACAAATTTAAAAAATTATTTAAAATAAAAAAAAAATCATATGAACAACAATTACAAAATCTACCGTTTTTTATAATTAACGACAATGAAGAGAGAGAGAGATAATAACAAAGGCCTTTGTATTGCTTTTTCGATAATTATTATCAATAAATATTAAATTTAAATTAATTAAATAATAATAGTAAACAACTAACTTTTAATATTTTATTAATTTTTTTTTTATTTAATTTTCAGTAAAACATTTATTAATTTATTTTAGTAAATTTTCCCTAAAGAAATTTGGCATTTTTGACAGATTTTTATTATAATATATAATATTAAACTATTTTTTAGTAAACAATTTTAAATATTTTTTTAATATAATTTTTATTGAAAACATATTTATTTAATTTTCTCAAAATAAATTGTTTAAATTAAAATTTTTAATACATTTATATACGTTTTATTTATTTCATTTTTACATAAAAAAAAAAACAAATTTATTTTTAACTAACAGTACCTAATTTATTGAAAATATTAAAAATGTTTATTTTTCAATTTTATTTTTTTTTATATAAAAATATACTTTTTTTTTATTATTCATAATTTTTTATTAAAAAAACCTACCTAATTTATTGAATATTTTAAAAATATTTTTATTAAATTTTATATTTTGATTTACTTAAAAATATATATTTTTTTATTTTTCATAATATTTTATTGAATTTTTATTAGAAACGTTTTAAAAGAAAACACATTTATTGTAGTTAATTTTTATAAATTTTTTTAATTTTATTTTTCATTGGAACTTACCTAATTTATTGAAAATATTAAAAATATTTATTTTTTTTTATTTACTTAAAACATATATTTTTTTATTTAAAAAATTTATTTATTCTTTTCAAAGTTTTGTTGTAACTAAAATTTCCTATATATATATATTAAAATATTTATTTTTAAATTTAATTTTTTATATAATTTTTATTAAACAAAAATATTTTTATTTTATTTTTTTTTTTTACTAAAAAATATATATTGTTTTATTTTTCATAATTTTTTATTTAATTTTCCTTTTTTTATTTATTTAAAACATATATATTTTTATTTTAAAAATTTAGTTTTAACTAAAATTACCTAATTTATTTAATATATTAAAATATTTATTTTTAAATTTTATTTTTTTTTATTTAAAAATATATATTTTTTACTTACCATAATTTTTTATATAATTTTTATTAAACAAAAAAAACTACCTAATTTATTGCAAAAATTGTTTTATTTGTATTTTATTTTTTGTTTTACTTAAAATTATATATATTTTTTATTTTTCAAAATTTTTTATTTAATTTTTATTAAAAACGTTTTAAAAGAATTTTTAACACACATTTTTTGTATTTAATTCTATAAAATTTTTTTAATTTATTTTTCACTGAAAATACTTATTTAATTTTCAAATGTATTAAAAAGTATAATGAAAATATTTTCACGCCACCTCCAATCCAATGCTGCTATCGTATGATTGAATTTGACTCTTCACAATCTCTGAAGTTATTTTTACCGAAATTTTGCAGCTGAGTTATAGCTACATTCTCTATACAATAAAACTGACAAGTCATTACCAAGCACCAAAATCCAAGTAAAATTATTCCCATGAACTCTGCGACGGTGTCAGGACATGTCAATGGCAGGCTATACACCACTACAGTAGCTTACAATATTTTTCCATAAAGAAAATTGTAGTAAACATTCCAGCATTTTCTATGTACAGCAATGATGAGCGCTCCTTACGAGTCAATAATGGACTTGATGTCACTTCACAAGTGCTACTACACATAAACGCATATTTGAAAGTATATTTGAGTATGTATGTATGTACAAATGTCTGTATGTGCATTTGTATTGACAGACACATATGTGCGCGGCTGTCTCAAAATATACACTATATAATAGGGTATTTATGTAAATATGTATAGCTGCCTTATATTCCCATGTATATAAAAATATGTATACAGACATACAAGTGCAGAAAATGTAGAAATATATAGCAAATACTCTGTGGAACCCCCTCTTCCTTTAGCAGGCGTCTTCAGTGATTTACGAGTACACACATACACACATCCTAACATTTCATAGTATAGAACCGAATGTGAAATTATAAACCACATGTACATTTTTAATTTCACACATACATACATAGTCAATATCATCTCTCTACCGAGACAAGTTGCATACCAAAACTAGATACTTGCATTTTACTTAGTAACCCACAGTGTAATCAATTGGTTTCGCCTTGACAACTGCATCGTCCCCCTTCACTTTTCCATGTAACTCACTAAAAAAAATAACAACAACAAGGAATTAGACATGCACATATTTTAGGTTAGATCAAATATCATTGAGCTGCTCCATTGCTTCCCCCTTAACACAAGGGCTTAGCAGCTTCAACTTCGCGCTCTGGCTTCTGTCTACTCCATTGCCGAACTGGTTATTTAGTGCATATCGGTTTTAACCTGAAATTTACAAATAACTTTGGGATTACTTGACTCCAAAAACTCGACAGCGAGGGCTCTGCTAAAATTAGATGACAACAGATTCGGCAGAGAGTTTTTAACAAGGTCTCATAGGATGCCCTGGAAGTCTGAAACAATTAGAGGAATGTAAGAACGAGCTTGTGTCCAAAAGGAGAGATTGAAAGGAAAAAGACGGAACCATCTTACCAGAGTTCCACTTGACTCCAAGTACTCGACAGCGAGGGCTCTGCTGAAGTTACAAGGTCTCATAGGATGCCCTAAGCCCATGCTTCTGCGGTAAATGGGTCAAGTATTCAGATCCTTAATATTTAAGTTTTCTTGGACAACAGCCGCAGAGTAATAACTCTTCACTTTCTTATAACATAGAACCGGTTGTCTCTCCGCAAATTCTCTCAGAATTTTTCTCAATGTTTAGCAAGCTCCTGTATATCAATAAACTACATATGGTCCATGACCTTTGGGTGTTTTCTTGCTGAAAAATAATAAATATTCCTATTTCCATTGTGGTATTTCTGTATGAAGTGTTCAACAGACTAGCGGACTACATGCTGTTTCCACAAGTGTGAGGAATCTCTCAACTTAAGCGCCTTTACTACGAACACATGTGTTGGCCAATTGTGCTAGGTCTAGAAGAGGCTATTGTGGTAGTGTAATTTGAAAACAATTGGACACAATTTGAGTCTGAAATCGTGTGCGGACAAAAGAAGGACACGAGCTATGGAATCTCTATGGTTGTTGGCTGAGTTGCTTGAAGATGACGTTAAGTATCACTTGGAGTTGGAACTTTGTGGTGAATTGAAAATTTGAAAATTTTCCTGTGTAAATATATAGATGTGTATATAAGTGAATATATATATGTGTCTGGGAGAGTCTTTATTCTCCGACGATTCTTCAAAGCGGCAATTTTATACCTCTGACATTAAATTTAATGGAAGTTGTAATGTTACTCATGCATTTGGTGCTGTTCGTGCCGGAACCGACATGCGGAAATGCAAAACAAGTTCTGTGTGGATCATACATACATACATATTTATGTATGGATATGAAAACGTCTCCAAAATATTTAAAAAAAAAATTTCTTTTTGCCAATGAATACGATTTTATTTGCTTATTTGAGCAACATATAAAATTTTTTATCGTCCGTATGCTTCGTTTATAAAACGGACAACACAAATTCACTTCAAAATATCTGAGAGACTTAACTATAATTTCGGTACAAAATTTGTTAGAAGTACTAAGGTCTTTATATTCGATATATAGGGTCTTGAAAACTTATGGACCGATTTCGACGATTTTTAGAAGGGTGATGGCACTCTTTAAATACAGTATTTCAGCGAAGTTCTGTTCCGATATCTTCACTAGTACTAACTTTATATATTGTAAAGTAAACTATTCAGACCGACTTCAGAGTTCTTGTATATGGGAACCGATTTAGACTATTTTCACAACATATCATTGGAAAGGTGGGAAGATATTATGAACCGAATTTCATTGAAATTGGTCGAGTAGTTTCGGAGATATGGTTTTAGACCCATAATTGGGCGAAACCACGCCCATTTAAAATTTTGTATACCATTTTGAGTGCAGCTCTTCTGCACCTTCTTTATAATAAAATTTAAGGTTTCTGTTGGTATTCCTTACTGAATTAAAGCATTTTTAGTCGTTTTCAACATAACCTTTGTATGGGAGATAGGCGTGGTTATTATCCGATTTTTTGGACTATAAGGTAGTACCTAAAAGAAACGACTATGAAAAGTTTCCTTTATATAGCGTTAGTAGTTTGCGAGATATATACAAAAAACTTAGTAGGGGGCGGGGCCACGCTCACTTCCCCAAAAAAATTACATCTACATAAGCCCCTTCATAGTGCGATCCTTCATACCAAATTTTACTTCCATAGCTTTATTAATAGCTTAGGTATGGCACTTTATGTGTTTTCGGTTTTCGACATTTTGTGGGCGTGACAGTGGTCCGATTATGCCCATCTTCGAACTTAACCTTCTTATGGTGCCAAGAAATACGTCTTCCAAGTTTCATCAAGATATCTCAATTTTTACTCAAGTTACAGCTTGCACGGACGGACGGACAGACAGACATCCGGATTTGAACTTTACTCGTCACCCTGGTCATTTTGATATATATAACCCTATATCTAACTCGTTTAGTTTTAGGACTTACAACTAACCGTTATGTTGACAAAACTATAATACTCTCGTAGCAACTTTGTTGCGAGAGTATACATATGGTTCAAAGGAAAACTGAAAAGTAAAAGTCTGAGTTATGAACCTCACGGACTATTAGGAGCCTAATTCAAGTTTCTTCATATTTTCTTCAATGCTTTGTGGAGGTCTACCATGTCTAATCGGGTTTGAGGTTCTGAAACACTCGACGCTTCTTTCTCATTTTATAATCTAAGAGCAATTGTAATCCATACAATACCACATTAGATATTTGATAATTCGGAAATAGAGTAATTTAGTTCTTTTCTGCCATCACTGACAACTCATACAAACCCTCACAAATTCACTTTTCTAATAACAGAGATATTTAAGCAATACTGGAGAATGGAGAATAAACGAATTCGTAAATAATTGAAGAGGGAGACAGTAGCAAATTCCTCATTTGTGTATATTCAAATGTGTTGTTTTTATAGTTTTCTGGGCGTTAAGATCAATCATTAAATGCGCTCGTAAATTATGAGCCTATTGCTGAGTTGAGGGAGAGATTGAAATAAAATATGCTATTAGGGATCACAGGAAAGTATAAGCAAGAAGAAATCAGCTTGACTGAGAAGACACTGTGCAAAGACATTTTATATCGCAGATATAAAATACTACCGTTTTGGATGTTGTTTTGATAGGTTCTTTTATAGGTTAGATTTCGAAGTTTCCAAAGTGTGAAGCTTTTACACTAAGTTGGTGTAAAAACCGGTTAGATATCAGTTTGTATTAAGTTCCCTGTTATTTGATAAATAAATTAATCATGTTTTCGCGTAGAACTATCTTGTTGTGAGGTTGTATTCTGGTTAATACCGGTACTCTAAGATTGATTTTATTTCTAAAATGCAAGATATACATAGTATATCAGGATTTAAGATTTCAACGGGTTTTTGTCGAAGGAAATTTCGGAAAATTGATTTTTATGCGGTTTAAAAATGGATTGTTCATAATTTTATGCTCTCTATCTAAACTAACAGTGTACATATACCGATATTCATACTCATAAGGAATTATAAGGTTATATGTATAGAAATAAGTATATTTTTGTAGTAATCGAATGAACAAAGTGTCTTCAAATTCAGATACTTTTTCACCATTTTTTGCAACATATAAGTACTCATGTATGCATTCATTGCATAGTAGTTCCTATATACATATGTATGTAGTTTTTTTTTTCTTTGACTGTTCTTGCTGTCACCCGCGAAACACTTTAATTCAAAACATATGTTGACAATGTGCGCTGTTTATTGGTTTTTCATTGAAGCGTATTTGCCGTCTCCGACTGGGTAGTGTCTCTTAAATGCCGGCTCGAATATTCTACTACTACACGCAAGCCCTGCAGGGAATCCCACTATTTTTCTAGCAATCGTATTTTCGTTAAACTGGCGCCATGACTTCTTCTTGATTTCTTATTTTGTTTTCAATGCGTATTATATTGGATTTTGAAACAACAACAACATATACATGATAATTTGCAAATTCGAAATTTGTTTGTTTTTTTTTGGTCTTCTGCGACTACGTATGAGTTATTGTCTTTGGTCTAGTGACTCCGTCAGATTCTGTCCTTTCCTAGTGGGTGTATTATGCAACTGCACGTGTGCTTTCGGTAGGAAGCCCAGTTAATGAAGCTTTATATGCAAGTGTTAAATAATTTGGTTAATGGACAATTTGCAAGCGTCTTTTTATACTTTTTTAAAAACAATTTAAAAAAAAAATATCCACCTTCGAAGAATTTCCCACCGGAAACGAAAATTATATTTGATACCGTTAGAGAATTCTCTCACTGTCCTCTTCTCTGGTCGAAGTACTGCAGCGAACTCGAGGAGTTGGCAGATATGAAGTTCTCTATCAAAAAGTTCTCTATCCAACAATTTATAAAATTCCTCCAGAAGTCTGAGGATATCAGTACCTACAATATATTATCAATTTGTTATACGACTACTTCTTTAGTCTAATCGAATTAAAAAACAAAAAAATTATCCCTTGAAAAATGATATTGTTGGTCTCTATTCGGCTATGCGATTATTAAGATAGATGCGGAAACCACTTCATGTTTCTCCCTCCTCTTTTCACTCTCTATAGCTCCATATTTAAACGAATATTCTTTATAACTTCTTAATTAATTCTCTAACTCCAACGTAAATCTTTGCTTACGTCCTCGCTTACGTTTACGTATTATGTTAGTGCATTAAATTGCAGTAGTCGTGCATACCAATAACACATAGATCAACGTCATTGACATTGTTGCTTCTTGTTTACACACAATATCAGTTCGACGAAGTTATTCGCCTAATCTACTATCAATCGGCACTGACATACACACTACTTTATTGCTGAATAGCTGAGTGGACTTCGCTTTTTTACCGTTGCCAATTCGGCTGCATGCATTTTTTCACACCTGTTCGCATTTAGTTGGTGGCGAATTTCGAGTGTGACGAGGTGGTTTGGTGGAGTAATTAAAATTTGTGCGTAAATGTCAATTAGCGAGGAATAGAATTAATAATGAAATGATCGTGAGTGTAATATTGTTACGGGTAGTGTTCAGAAAATATTTGGAAAGTGTTGCAATAATATTTTGCGGTGCAAAAAGTGATTGGAAAGCGAGGTGTGTTGTGCTATTAAGGTGTTTATGAATTTGAAGACAGGCTTGTCAATTTATTTCTCTTGTTCGAGGCAGAGAGAAAGAGGGAATGGAAGAGAGAAAATGCGAGTGCTTTGGTAAGTCTAATGTAAATGAAAATACTAGTAATTGTGTATATAGTATTATTAAAGATTAGTGAAGTGACTAAAATTAGTCTAAGAAAATATTTATCGATAATTTTTGGGTTCGATTATATATCGATTACTTTATACATATGTACAAGGTAAAGTATAAAGAGTGGTGTAATGTTATGATAATAAATTTGGCGATGTACTTACGCTCTGCAGATATCGATAACTTTATATAATGAGCGCGAGAGGTATTATTAGAGCTGTCTATTTGTAAAGGAAAAATCAAAAGTAAAATTCTGAGCTATGAACCTTAAGGACTAATGGGTGCCTAATTCCAGTTTCTTCATATTTTCTATTGATAAATTTATCTAAGACTAAAAAAGCTGGTTTCACAAATCTTTTATTGATATGGTTTTTTTTTGATTTTGGCTATATATCGATAACTTTCTATAAGCTCAAGGATAAAATCTGATAAATCTAAATTGTCAAAATATCGATAATTTTTCGATTATATATCGATAACTTTATATACACTTTAATGTGAAAAAAGTATGATAATATATTATTAGTAAAAGTACTTGGTGGCAGAAATTATTTTTCGATATTTTTAAGTTTATAAATATTTCGATAACTTTATATACACATTATATATTAGAGTGTGATAATGTATTAGTAGCAAAAATACTTGGTTACACAAAATATTTAAACAATATTTCTTAAATAAAATATATCGATAAATCCACGTAAGTTATGAATATTAGCTTGTCAAAATATTTATCGATTAAATTTATATTTTAACAAGTGTGTAGAGTCGCGTAAAAATATTATCGCAATTCTAGTTCACAAATACTTATCGATAACTTCATATTAGTTTATAAATGATAATAATTAGTATGTCAAAATAATTATCGATAATTTTTCGACTATATCTATGTATGTATGTGTGGAGGAGGATGGGATCATGTGTAGAAGTTCACGCAAGTGAGGAAAGTTTTTGATTGTCACTCACTTGGGAGTGGCCAGGAACGATTCTTTTGCATATGACTCAAGCAGCTCACGACTTCCGGTTTTAGACCAAGTATCCCCTGGGTAGCCAACAGACATCCGTTTGAAGGCGAGCTAAAGTGAGAAGGCGAAGCCCGCTTATGCGGTTGTGCGTAGGGTTTGGGACCCACCACATAAAAACGCCCCCCAATGAAAAATCTACGAAAGCCTCGGATGAGACACCCCCCTTTTGATGACGACCCCTGCAAACGTTTTAAGGATAATGATATAAGGGCATGCACCTGGAATGTCCGGACCCTTAATTGGGAAGGTGCCTCTGCCCAGCTGGTTGATGTCCTCATACGACTTAAGGCTGACATCACCGCCATCCAAGAAGTGCGATGGACGGGACAAGGACGGAAGAAGGTGGGTCCTTGTGACATCTACTACAGCGGCCATATAAAGGAGCGCAAATTTGGTGTTGGATTTGTGGTGGGAGAGAGACTCCGTCGCAGAGTCCTGGCATTCACCCCGGTGGATGAACGTCTAGCCACAATCCGCATCAAAGCGAGGTTCTTCAACATATCGCTGATTTGCGCCCACGCCCCAACGGAAGAGAAGGACGATGTGACCAAAGATGCTTTCTATGAGCGCCTAGAACACACCTATGAGCGCTGCCCCCGCCACGATGTAAAAGTCGTGCTTGGTGATTTTAACGCCAGGGTGGGTAAAGAAGGTGTCTTTGGCACAACAGTCGGAAAATTCAGCCTCCATGACGAAACATCGCCAAACGGCCTGAGGCTGATCGACTTCGCTGGGGCCCGAAATATGGTCGTCTGTAGTACCAGATTCCAGCATAAGAAAATACATCAAGCTACTTGGCTGTCTCCTGATCGAAACACGCGGAACCAAATCGATCACGTTGTGATAGACGGAAGACATGTCTCCTGTGTTTTAGACGTGCGTACGCTCCGAGGACCAAATATAGTCTCGGACCATTATCTGGTCGCAGCGAAGATACGCACCCGCCTCTGTGCAGCAAAGAATGCCCGTCAACAAACACAAGGAAGGTTCGACGTCGAAAAGCTGCAATCGCAACAGACAGCCACGAAATACTCTACTCGACTTGCACTCCTGCTCTCTGAGAGCACTCATCAGCATCTCGGTATAAGGGAACTGTGGAACGGCATCTCAAACTCACTGCGTACCGCTGCAGCCGAAACAATTGGTTTTCGGCAACGACAAAAAACAAGCTGGTACGATGAGGAGTGCCGTCTCGCAGCGGAGAGAAAACAGACTGCCTACCTCGCAACATTGCAAACGACCACAACACGTGCGGGATGGGATAGATACCGAGAGCTGAAGAGGGAAGCGAGACGCATTTGCAGACAAAAAAAGAAAGAGGCCGAAATGCGTGAGTACGAAGAGCTTGAGAAGCTGGCAGACAGAGGGAATGCTCGAAAATTTTATGAAAAAATGAAGCGACTTAACGAAGGTTTCAAGACCGGAGCATCCTCATGTAGAGACCAAGGTGGTAATCTGGTAACCGATGTCCAGGGCATACTGGGATTATGGAGGGAACACTTCTCCGACCTGCTGAATGGCAGTGAGAGTACAACACCAGGAGATGGCGAACCCAATCCCCCAATCGATGACGATGGAACAGATGTTCCATTACCCGACCATGAAGAAATTCGAATAGCAATTACCCGCTTGAAGAACAACAAAGCAGCGGGGGCCGATAGATTACCGGCAGAACTATTCAAATACGGCGGCGAAGAACTGATAAGGTGCATGCATCAGCTTCTTTGCAGAATATGGTCGGAAGAAAGCATGCCTGACGATTGGAATCTCAGTGTGCTCTGCCCAATCCATAAAAAGGGAGATCCCACAATCTGCGCCAATTACCGTGGGATCAGCCTCCTAAATATCGCATACAAGGTTCTATCGAGCGTATTGTGTGAAAGACTAAAGCCCACCGTCAACAAACTGATTGGACTTTATCAGTGTGGCTTTAGACCTGGAAAATCGACAACTGACCAGATATTCACCATGCGCCAAATCTTGGAAAAGACCCGAGAAAATAGGATCGACACACACCACCTTTTTGTCGATTTTAAAGCTGCTTTCGACAGCACGAAAAGGAGTTGCCTTTACGCCGCGATGTCTGAATGTGGTATCCCCGCAAAACTAATACGGCTGTGTAAATTGACGTTGAGCAACACCAAAAGCTCCGTCATGATTGGGAAGGACCTCTCCGAGCCGTTCGATACCAAACGAGGTTTCAGACAAGGTGACTCACTATCGTGCGACTTCTTTAACCTGATGCTGGAAAAAATTATAAGAGCTGCAGAGCTAAACCGAGAAGGTACAATCTTCTACAAGAGTGTACAGCTTCTGGCGTACGCCGATGATATTGATATCATCGGAAGCAACAACCGCGCCGTTTGTTCTGCTTTTTCCCGCATGGATAAGGAGGCGGAGCGAATGGGTCTGGAGGTGAATGAGGACAAGACGAAATATCTCCTGTCATCAAACAAACAGTCGGCGCATTCGCGTCTTGGCTCCCACGTCACTGTTGACAGTCATAACTTCGAGGTCGTAGATAATTTCGTATACCTGGGAACCAGCATCAACAACACGAACAATGTCAGCCTCGAAATCCAGCGCAGAATAACTCTTGCCAACAGGTGCTACTTTGGACTGAGTAGGCAATTGAACAGTAAAGTCCTCTCTCGACGAACCAAAATCAAGCTCTACAAGTCACTTATCATTCCCGTCCTGCTTTACGGTGCAGAAGCTTGGACGATGTCAACATCAGATGAGACGACACTAGGAGTTTTCGAGAGGAAAATTTTGCGCAAGATTTATGGTCCTCAGAACATTGGCAACGGCGAATACCGCAGACGATGGAACGATGAGCTGTACGAGTTATACGACGACATTGACATAGTTCAGCGAATAAAAAGACAGCGGCTACGCTGGCTAGGTCATGTTGTCCGAATGGACGAAAACACTCCAGCCCTGAAAGTGTTCGATGCAGTACCCGCCGGAGGAAGCCGAGGAAGGGGAAGGCCTCCACTCCGTTGGAGGGACCAGGTGGAGAGCGACCTGGTTACACTTGGGATCTCCAACTGGCGCCGAACTGCAAAGGAGAGAGACAGGTGGCGCACTATCGTCGATTCGGCTATAACCGGCTAAACGGTTGCAACGCCAATCACATACATACATGTGTGTAAATCGATAACTTTATAAATAATAACTATGACTGTAGAGTAGCCCCACAAAATATTGTTCGTAAAGCTATTTGGGTTCATTACATATTTAATCGATATTTTTATTCAATCGTTCATATTTTGATAACTCCATAACAGTTTCAGAAGTGTGAAACGTAGTGATACTTCAATAGATCATTATTAAGTCTAGTGTCAATAGGCACATACTAAGAACACCCTATTCACATATTAATACAATGTAGGGCCTCTAACGGTAAACTCTCTACGCACAGCCAGACATTTAATAGTCAATACCACGCCAAAAATAGCATTCAAATGAAAGTGAAAATTTTATAAGCAACATCTGGTCGGGGTTTTCAACACAATGTGGTGATTGAAGCACTTTTCTTAGTGTTTATGACATGATAAGGTTGAAGTGCCTTAATATTTAAAGAGTACATTGAAATATTTTCATTAATTTATTTTTGGAACTGCAACTTGTTGGCTCTACAAGTGGATGGATGGGCTTCAAACATGTATATGTAGTATACATATGTTTTGTGTTTTAGATATAAAGGTGTTATATAATATGAATATGTATTATACTGGTCATCTAAACTTTGGAGAGTGGCGAACCGAACATAAGTAACTGGTGTAAGAATTTGTCAATGCAAGTTTTCCTATTGAGGTGTTCGATTCATCAAATTTTAGCTCGTTAGATCTGACCTATCTTATACTCCTGAACAAATTAAAAGAGAGTATATAGAAGTGATATAATCGTTTAATATTCTATTGTTATTTGATCATACCAGTATAGAGATTTATACCAATTTCTGTTCGATTCGCCTTTTTGTAAAATAGAAGTGAAATATTCAATTGATATTCTATTGTTATTTGATTATACCAGTATAGAGATTTATACCAGTTTTTGTTATTTGATTATACCAGTATAGATATTTTTACCAAATTCTGTTCGATTCACCTTTTTCCAAAGTTTGCCAAATAGAAGACTACAGTAGTTCGAAATTTTTTGAAGTAAAAAAAATCAAATTTACAACAAAACATATTAACCTAGCTCCGGAGAGTCAAAAGGTTCTCTTATAAAACTATATTCATAAAAATAAACATTTAGTGTTGATGTTTAATGTGTCTGCCTAATTTTATGATATAAATTTTGAACCATAAAACTACAAACAAAGCGAAGACTAATATGTCTAATTAGTAAAAAATATACATATATACATACTAAGTAACAGATACTATGTTCACAGTCTATTTGTTTTTCCGTTTGATGCTTGGTTTTGCGAAGCTATAAAACTGAAAATAGTACAAAGAAATGTATGTATTTATCTGTTGTTGTTTCAGAAAGGAAACCATAGCCTTTAAAGCATAAAAAATTTTAGTAATTGGACAGCATTTTATGGTTTATTTTCATGTCAATCCCTTCGCGTTGCGTTATAAATAAACAAACGATTTTATGCTCCAAATGTGCTCCACTGTTTTCGCTTCGAAATATTGTTTACGTAAGCAACAATTGTTTGTTTTTGGATTTACCAGCTGTGAAAGTCAAAGGAGCACACAAAGACTTTGCGAATGGTTCGACTAATAAAGGTAATGTGATGATCACAATTTAGTTCAGTTGGGGAATGTCTTTAGAATGATTTTATTTCTCTAAGCTGATGGAGGGAGGGAGGTATGGAGTGATTTATGTTCGATCTAACATTGATTGATTTTATAGATGGAAATGGAAGGATTCTGGAGCCGTCTTTTGATCTAGTTAACTTTTCTAAATTCCTAATTTCCCATTTGCCTAAAATACAAATTTTAATTCTTTTTCCCGAAACAACTTTCTACGTCCGGCTTCTTCGGAATTTACGATAAGGAGATTTCAGCTAATTAACCATCAAACCGCTTTACTGTTTCTAGCTTCAGTATTCCATTTTATTCGAAGTCACAGTGCTAATCGCGCTTTAGCAATAATCCCTTTATATCTCTTTATGGCTTTCAGGAACATTTAACAGAGCTAGCAGGTCTCAGGCACTTTCTATATAGAAGGAGCGGATAGTCAAGACATTTCAAAGAAAATCTTTTAACTATAAGTTCTCAATCCTTCCAAGCCTACTTAAGACTTATAATTTTTTAAAGCTTTCGTAAACAATTTACTGAGAGAGAGGGCTGAATTGCCAATTTATTTAGAGAAAGTGGATTTGAGATAAGCTCAAAACATTAAGATATGTATTATTTCGAGATAAGCTCAAAACATTAAGATATGTATTATTTCGAGTTCTTGTATACCTACGCAAAAAAAAGTTCATCAGAAAGCTAGAAAAGCTTTTAATGAAAGCTCTCATTCCTGTGAAAGTTGCTTAAGACTTACATATTCTTTAACTGTTCGACTATATACCACTTTTATTAACTGAATATTAATATTTTTAGAGAGGGAGATTGTCACCCCTCATATTAGTTTCAATTCAAGTTTTTGGACTCTGTTTTTTTTTACTACAGGGTACCCAGTTTTAAATGTTCGGCTGATTCGTATGTATTTGTGTATGTTTTTTCTTTTCAACCCGAACGCATTTCGTCTCATCTCATCAATGTGCCTCTGATTTACGAGTACACATAATGATTGATCTTAGCGCCCAGAAGACCATATACTAATATGCATATATATGCACTCGTAATCTACATATGTGTATGTGTGTCTGTAGATCTCACTGTACACCGCTTCTTTTGTTTACGAAGTCATAGCTATGTGAAATATACATTTACATACAAATCATATATGGTATATACGACTGTGGGTATGTTTGTATGTAGAGACATATTTGTCTGTACGTATGGGTGTGGTCTACGTTTTCTAAAGTTCCAGATGTTGCAGATGTCGAAGCAAGTAATTAAACCTTTAGAACTGGGTAGTCTTACTAGCATGATTTTTAGCGCTTGTTTGCATTGAAGATCCGGCGTGTGTGAGTCTATATGTCAGTATATAAAACCTCAATGCAGTTAGTTAATGTGAGTTGTAGGTTGATTTTATTGAAGCGTAGAAGAGGAAGAAATAAAAAATAAGAAAAAATAGAATATAAAAAAATAAAAGAAAAATAAAAAAAAAAATCAAGGAGACCCTTTATTGAATAAGAAAATTTAAAAAAAGTAAAAACGAAGGAACACAAAAGCACATACATTTTTTTTCAATATTTCTTTATTTATTGAATCTGCTTTGTTTAAAGCCTAACAATAAGTATTAAAATCTTAAATCTATTTACAACTAAGTAAGCTCAAGAATGTGTTTGAGCTTTTTGGCAGAACGTTGCTCTTTAGTAGGCAGGTAGATCTCTTCTTTTTAAACGAGTTTGATTGGAATGTACCAAGGCATTTGCCAATGGGTTTGGATGTTCACGAAGTTTAGAAATATATTTCTTTCTGCTGTCCTCCATTTCTTACATTTCTACATCCTTAACTTCACATTCATTTCTATGTATATTTGCATGTACTTATGTATGTATGTATATGTGTACAAGCATTTCCTCTTTACGGCCTCCGTCGTTGTAGATTCAACTGAATGCATGAGTGGCATTACAACTTCCATTTAATTTAATGTCAGTCCAATAAAATTGCAGTTTCGAATAGCAAAAACAAAAATAACAAGAACTAACTAAAGACACGTGAGTTGAAAATTGCCTACTGTGTGTATTTTTGCACATATGCTGAAACAAATTACGCACAACAATACACAAGTACATACATGAATACAAATATACCTTCAAATGCACATAGAACACATGTGTACTTAGAATTCGCAATATGTATGTACATATATATATATGTATGTATATATGTTTGTATTACCTTTAAGCGCCTAAGCGCATCGAAAAGTCAAAGGCAATACTGCCAATAGCCCAGCCATGTTCATTGTTCTAATACGAGCCTACAACTTCAACACAAATTAGGGATCAACATTGGAAATACAATTTCATTGCCACGTACGCAAGTTATAGGCTGTTTCACGTTGGACACGGTTGGTCACCACATGTGCGCTAATACAAGAGAGCCTCTTCAGCTCAGGAACTTGTGGAAGCAGCGTGTAGTACGTCCATTCATCCATATTTGGCAGAACACTTCACACAGTCTAAGGCTAACAATGCGAATGGGAAATCTATTTTCTTTACAGAAAGAAAAACCCGAAGGATGGCGGACAACTAAAAACTAATGGAACTAATGGAATGGTCTGAAGCGATGGCATAAGCTATTTTAAAAGTGTGCTAGAAGTCGCTATTTGCTTCTTTTACCACGTGCTAGTACTTATAAGATGTGTCACGTGAGAAAATGTAACTAACATTATAAGACATTTCGTAAGTTAGGTTAATTTGAAAGTTCTTGGAACACACATGGACTCTTAATCATATACATATGTACATATATAGACTCAATAAATCATAAAAAGAGTGAAGTACTAAGGTCGGTATCCAATTAAGTATAAAACGAAGTATGTATTTAACCATCCGTGGTCTCTTTGGCTTATGCTCCTCTATCTCTCATAGAACACCGCTAAAAATGTCGACAAATAAATTTAACTGAACTTTGTATGCTAGCTTACGACCCGAGATTTCTTGCTATTTGTCTCATGCTCACTAATTTCCAATGTATATTTACTTAAAAGTAGTCCGATAGAGTTTAATGTACTCTTATCAGGGAGGAAACGGGTCGGCTTTAGTATACCGTCCCACGATTTCGGGGTTAAAATGGATATGGGCGGATAGAGGAGGATCTCCAGATCACGAATATATATAATTATTGCCGCCGCAAACTTATAGTTTCTGAGTTATTTGCAATTTAAGATTTAAAATTAATAATTTTTAACTCGTTATTTCTCACTGTATATTGAATTTTCCACATATATTTTGCACTTTAAATATATTTACACTTCACACATTTGTTTATAAATATTTATTTTTAACCAATTATATTAAAATATGCTGTAAATAAGCATTTTACTTTTTGCACAATTTTGTTTATTTTTACAATAAAAAAGGGTTGCATTCTGACACAAAATAGGTGTTACCATATCACATATTTTGTAAACGAATTATAAGAATCACAATAATGAAAAAGAAAGATTATATCCCAAATACAATAAACATAATGCATGTAATGTGTAATGTAAATTATTTTATTATTTCCCATATTTTGATAATATCCGGTGTTGGTTCGACCAGGGTTATTTTTTTGAAGCGCGGCCAAAGGCCGCCAGTGCAGAAAGTAGTTGTACGCGAAAAAACTTTCCATTTCCCTCTCTTTGATAACTCCCGGTGTTGGCTCGACCAGGGTTATTTTTTTGAAGCGCGGCCGAAGGCCGCCTCTGCAGAAAGTAGTTCTACGCGGAAGAACTTGTTATTCCACCTCTTTGATAACTCCCGGTGTTGGCTCGACCAGGGTTATTTTTTTGAAGCGCGGCCGAAGGCCGCCTCTGCAGAAAGTAGTTCTACGCGGAAGAACTTGTTATTCCACCTCTTTGATAACTCCCGGTATTGGCTCGACCAGGGTTATTTTTTTGAAGCGCGGCCGAAGGCCGCCTCTGCAGAAAGTAGTTCTACGCGGAAGAACTTGTTATTCCACCTCTTTGATAACTCCCGGTGTTGGCTCGACCAGGGTTATTTTTTTGAAGCGCGGCCGAAGGCCGCCTCTGCAGAAAGTAGTTCTACGCGGAAGAACTTGTTATTCCACCTCTTTGATAATCCCCGGTGTTGGCTCGACCAGGGTTATTTTTTTGAAGCACTTATAAATTTTGAAACCTTGGTATTTTTTTGTAGTTAGAATGTTTACTTAATAACTATTTATTGGGTATTTGTTTTCTTCATTTTGGGAATTTTATTCATTTTGATTATTTTTAATCGATGCATGTGGCAACACTTATGTTCTGTCATCTTGCAACCGTTTTGTTATTTTACAAATAAACAGAATTCTGCATAAAATTAAATGTTTATTTACAGCAAATTTTGATATAATTTGTTAAAAATAAATATGTAGAAACAAATTAATGAAGTGTAAATATATTTAAAGTGCAAAATATATGTGAACAATTCAATATACAGTGAGAAATAACGTGTTGAAAATTGTTAATTTTAAATCTTAAATTGCAAATAACTCAGAAACTATAAGTTTGCGGCGGCAATAATTATATATATTCGTGATCTGGAGATCCCCCTCTATCCGCCCATATCTATTTTAACCCCGAAATCGTGGGACGGTATACTAAAGTTTTCCCGAGGAAACTATTATTATTTTTCAAACTAATAGTCTGGAACATTTCGGTATATGATCTGAAGTTGAGATAGAACCAATATCTCAACACTAAAAAGTTCACTTATTTTACTCGGGTTTTGATTAATCTAATACACTCGTTAGATAGACAATTTATATTTATATTTGGCGTGTGAACCGCTTTAAGCGATTATAGCCGAATCCACCAGAGCGCGCCACTCGTTTCTCCTTTTTGCTTTTTGGCGCCAACTGGAAACACCAAATGAAGCCAGGTAACTTTCCTCTTGATCCTTCCATTGGAGTGGAGGTCGTCCTCTTCCGCGGCTTACTCCAGCGGGTACTGCATCGAACAATTTCAGAGCTGCAGTGTTTTCATCCATCCGTACAACATGACCTAGACAGCGTAGCCGCTGTCTTTTTACAGACACACAAACCTCTCGTAAATTTGCCAATCGCTGGAAATTAACGAGCACCTGTGTAGTTCTAGCCCGCGGTAAACCAAGAACGGCTCTTCCAATAGGTACATATACGGTGAGATTAGAGGCCATGCCAGACGCAGGTTGCCAAAGCTACTTTAAAGTAGGCGAGGAGAAATCATCCAGTACTTCCTCCTTAATATCCAGCGTTCACCAGACTAAGGTTAAAACACCTCGGTAGGCACATCCTAGCGAATTGGCTGGAGCTATGTAATATAGTCCAAACGCTTTGTCGAATCGTAGGGTAGGGTGGTTGAAGCTGTATAAGTGAGATTTTCTGCGTTTGTGAAGACCTAGATTGATCCTTGACCTAACTTAATCTAATGTGCTCGCAGATATTATGAAAAGTTTTGTATAGCAAGAACGTTTCGTTCCAACTTATCTTCTACTACTAGTAAGCCGTATTTGCTTTGAATTTCAAGCCTAGAACTTTTCAATACTCATCTTTCTTTCGTTTCTTCCTGAGACCAGCGTTGTATTTTCATTCGTATTGTTATTGATTTTAAATTTGTTTACTCTCACTGGTCGCAGATTTAACTGTCATCAAGATTGCAATAGGTCTTAATAAGACCGATTTTTGTTCTTATAGAGACTAATTAAACGAAACATAACGGACTAACTTCGATATACGAACCTGGCGAGTATAAATCAAGCATTTCACCGCAGGATTACTATAACTGTGACGCCTGATGTACTGTAATTAATCTGTTGAAGGTTGAATATATGTATATATGTATTCTTTACATTTCTAAAGTATATAAAAAAGAACTTGACTCCTCCCCAGAGAGCTGAGTGAATGCGCAACCACTTTTTATGTGACATATCCACGTAGAGCTGTCGTTTTTATTTGCCACGCTGAATTATGTATACTCTTAAATGAGACTATGTATATATGTATGTATGTATGAATGTATAAAAAATGAGAAAAATGTACTTGCGGTTTATAATTTCACATTAGTTGTTATACTTAACTTTGAAATGTTAATTTTGAATCGTAAATCACCGGATACGCCTTCATGTCTGGCGGTGTGTGTGTGCATGTTTAAGTGTATTTAGGAGTATATGAGTTTCTGCGTGGATATTGACAGCAAAGACAGCCGCGCACATGTGTGACTGTCACGACATACTGAGAGAATGTACATATACATACATACTCGGTAGTAGCACTTGTGAAGTGACATTGATAATAATGTACTCATAAGAGCGATCGTCGTTGTTGTACAGAAAATAAAATTCTTGAATTTTTATTACTTTTTCCACACTACATAAAAGAGTAAGCTGCTGAATTTTAGGAGTTCAGCTTCAGTAGCTCATCATAGCGCTGGACCGGTTGCCAGGAGCATGAGCTGTTGTATATTTTCGTACTTAGTAACGCTTTGAGTTCTTTCGAAGGCAAAATAAAATTTCAAATAAAATAAAAAAAATTTTCACAAATTGTTTGGCAATTAAATATTTAGCTTAGTTCACAACCATTTAAATTAAGCGTGGACATGCTCCGAAGCTATAAATCACCTGTTTCGATCTAATGTTGGTTGATCTCGGCTTCGGGAGCTATCTTAAATGAAGTAAAGTGCGTAAAAGTTAGTCTACAAGTTGTGAATAACGCAAAATTTTTATAGGCGGCTTTGGAATATTTTCTCCACTTTCTACGTTCTTAAGATTTATTTGAAAACTTTCCAAGCCACAGTTCAGCGAAACGAGCTTTCAGTTGTCGCTCTTTCATTACACTTATTCATTAAGCAATCCATTCCTCTTCTATAATCCACCAAATCTCATTTGTGTAGCTCACCTGACACAATACAGCCTTAATAATATTATTATTGCATTTGACTTTTAACCCTTTCGCTGTGTGAAAATGCTACCCGTCTTTTTACATAACATGGCACAGGTACGCACAAAATCCCATAACGGTCGTCTATCGTCCATGATAAAGTCGCGGGGTTGTCCCTCATTTGGGATTTACAATGATTAGCGTACTTTCCGCGTGGGAATTCGCTGAGTCATTATATATTTACCATCAATTAGGATTATAAAATATGAGAGGTTTTCAGAACTCCTCTCATTTCATAGGTGAATAGATATACATAAGTGTGCGTGTGTAAATATGTATAATGCTATGGCATTGCTATTTTACGTAACCATAAATAGATAATGATTTGACCTTGACTTAAGCAATCATAAGTATTACAATGATTTTTGGCATATTTTTACATTGAAATTGTAAAGTAAATAAATATCAGACATGTTTAGGCTTTTGTCGTCATTGTTGTTGTTGCAATGAAGACTGATATTTTTAAAGTAAACCAGTTTTTATTAACAGTATAAAGTGTTCAAAAGGTAGCGAAGTCTTCGATTCTTAACTAAACGACTGTCTTTTCAAAAATATCCACATGAAAACAACAAAAAACAAGTAAGGAAGGGGTAAGTTCGGTTGTGACCGAATATTTTATACTCTCGCAATTTATTTATTTAACTTTATTAATATTATATAATACACAATTTGACCCACATATTCGTCATATATGCGGTATAAAGTCCATTGAAAGTTGGAAACCCTAATATTAGGTTAGAAGCACCGAGGTCCTCATGTTCGATATGTGGGCTTTGAAAACCGATGGTCCGATTTCGGCGATTTTTAGAAAGGGGCTGCTATACTATAAATGCTGTATTTATGAATCTGTAGGAAGTAGGCGTGGTTGTGAACCGATTTGGCCTATTTTCACAACATATCATTGGGATCCAAGGAAAATATTACAAACCGAATTTCATTGAAATTGGTCGAGTAGTTTCGGTGATGTGGTTTTTGACCCATAAGTGGGCGAAATCACGCCCATTTAAAATTTTGTACACCATTTTGAGTGCAGCTCTTCGGTACCTTCTTTATAATGAAATTTAAGGTTTCTGTTGGTTTCCCTTACTCAATTAAAGCATTTTTAGTAGTTTTCAACATAACCTTTGTATGAAAGGTGGGCGTGGTTTTAATCCGATTTCCTCCATTTTTGGACTATATAAGGAAATGGCTGCAAAGCACGACTCCTGAGAGTTTCGTTGATATAGCTTTAGTAGTTTACGAGATATATAGAAAAACTTAACAGGAGGAGGGCCACGCCCACTTTCCAAAAAAAATTACATCCAAACATGCCCCTTCTTAGAACAATCCTTTGTACCAAAATTTCATAGCTTAATTTATGGCTTAGTTATAGCTCTTTATGTGTTTTTAGTTATCGCCATTTTGTGGGCGTGGTAGTGGTCCGATTCCGCCCATCTTCGAACTTAACCTTCTTATGGGGCCAAGGAACATGTGTTCCAAGTTTCATTAAGATATTTCAACTTTTACTCAAATTACAGCTTGCACGGACGGACAGACAGACATCCGGATTTGAACTTTACTCGTCACCCTGATCACTTTGGTATATATAATCCTATTCTAACTCGTTTAGTTTTAGGACTTACAAACAACCGTTAAGTGGACAAAACTAGAATACTCTCTTAGCAACTTTTGTTGCGAGAGTATAAAAATAATATTTTTCCAAAGCTAATTTATTATAAATTTTGTGATAGTCTAAATCACTATAACATAACATTTCCGCGCATTCACTCATAAGTCAGTGGTATAAGCGTTCTCATGAAAGTCACTTCAGTTCGACTGGAATAATCGAGAATATACCGTGACAAAATATAGTCAAACACCAAATTTTACAAATATTTTATATCGTTACAACAACAACTTGTATATTTTTATTTTTATGTAAATTAAGTACACATCATTCGAAAGTTTTTTTTTTAATAGTAAAACATTTCAATTAATTTTTTATTCTATTTTATTTGATTTAATGTGCTCTATAAGTCATGTACGGTGTGGTTGTGTTGAAAACAAAATTTTCGCACAATAATTTATCTTGTATACTGAATTATTTCAGTGCATTCTGTAACTATTTGGTGATTAGCAAGACATCTTTTACGCTCCATTTAGCATTACCAAATATCTTTCCTTCGCATTTCTTGTGTTTGTCCGTATACTTTCAAATATATCCTCATCAAAGGTAAAAAAACTAATGTTTGGTATTGCAATATCCTTAGCTGAAGAATTAAATCAGCAGAAGGATGATCTTCACAGCCTTTTTACATGCGTAGGATCGTGCATTAAGTATGACTAAACCACAATGACGTAAGGTCTGCAGTATCATTCCAGCTTAAAATGTAAAATTTCCACATTTGGTACTTCTACTAGTCTGATACGAACGTTTCATTAGTAAGACACGCCGGTACAGCCATATTTTTATTGCAGCTGATAGCTGATATAAGCCAACATAGGGACTGATCCAGAAACTTTTAATCGTTGCAATTTATTTCGTCCTTTCCACGCTCGGATTGGCTTCAATAATGTAGGATGCAAACAGTATTCTCGCTTTATTGATACTTAAAAGCTGAGGCTTGCATTAATGTTTATTTATAATTAAATTTATTAATTTTTCTAAACCAATTGGCGCATTAATAAAAACTAATATTTTTTCAAAACACACAAAATATTTCAAAAATTGATCAGCTACTTGTGCACCATTTGAATAAAAGTAAACTAATGTCTACTTCGCCATTGCAATTACCAGCAATATTCAATATATTTCTTCCTTTTGTTTTTGTTGTTATACGAAAGATCATTGTGCGAAAGAGACAACCATAGTTTACTCAGTAATGACGTCATACGGCGAACAACGATGTATTAGATGGCATTGGTAGCCATTGCTTGCTTGATTGTTGTAGCTTTCATACGTATGAACAAAGCCTTTAGCAGCAACAAATACACTGCATGACAAGAGCCAATCACATTCGTTCAATTTGTTATGCTTGCTTGTATGTTTCGTTGCACATTTTTGCAATGGCGATGAGTAAACTAGCAGCCGTGAGAGAGTATGCGTATAGAATTCAGTTATTAAATTCAGTTAAATCGGCATATATAAGTAAGGGTTTATGTATATTTGAAGGTCGGCATTTGTTATGCTTGGTATTTTTTATATATATTACCTAAGGTTAATGCCTTGTTACTAGGGTGTGCAAAGTTTTCTACTCGTTCACAAATTTGGCTTTAATGCATATATTTATACTCTTTTTCGTGAGATATAAATTGATATATTTTTAACTGAACATTTACATCAATAAACATTGTCTCCAGAAATTGTTATGGGTTTTATAGTTATATCAATTATTAAAAACATAATAACAATTGTCATTTACAAATAATATAAATGCACAAGTTTACAACGCCAGCTTCTTTAGGGCTAAAATTTATCAAAGGTTAGGAGGAGTAAAAATATAAAGATATAATTGAGTGTCCAAAATACTAGGTAATATGATCGAATTTGTACAAAAATTGTATTATTTAAGAGTACTGGTAGCTCTAAATTATAATATTTTGTTAGTCACTCGATTTATTTCAAAAAGTATTATGGTCTTTATGTTTTTATTTAACCAACGATGATGTCAATAAGTCGCCTACTATTACATCATAGACAGAATTTTGGTTTCTATATTAGGCGTGTTTTATTTGTCCAGAAAATTAAGCTATTAGCTTATTTTGTATGGAAGACTAAGTCAATAATTATGTTGGCTTGTCATAAGCTATCATAGCTTGTATATTGAACTAGAGGCATTGCCAGTTCATCACTTCTTTTCATTCACAATAGTTGGTTTTTCTCCATAAAAAAAAGTAGTTGGCAATAGCGAGAAACCCCATTTTGACAGATAAAAATGTAAACAAACCAAAATTTTAAATTCTATCGAACTTTATCCACATTTATTTTGACCATCCCGGATCTAATAATGATTGTAGATTCCTTAAAAGGTCAGAATATTATAGAAAAGCTGTAAACAAAAGGGAAATTTGATTTATAAATTCCACCGTTCTCTTTTTTCAAATAAATTACATATCAGCTGAGAGTTCGGGCCCGCATTGCCAACACAACTCGTTTTTAAGCGAAAATATGAAATCAGCTAGCTTGTGGTGGTCAAATAAAATACGCCTATTATATTGTGTACTAAAATAAAAGCTCGAGAAACCATATGTATACAAGCATAGTGGCACACATGTAGTATTCTATGACGTTGACAACCATCAGCTGATGCAACTAAATAAAAATCAGGGAAATGGATCTCGCCTTAGTTATAACTGCCAGTATTTTTTAAATATTATTTTTAGATATACAGTCATGTGAAAAATAATAGGGACACATGACACATGTCCCTATTATTTCGCACACTCAAAAACGATCTTGCTTCACAAAATGATCAACATTTTTTCTTTGATAACGGTTCTTTACTTCACTGACATCCCAGCAAACAATTGCATGTTACATTTTTGATAATTTTTTTTAAATTTTATTATAATTTATTTTTTACATATTTTCAAGCCAGTGTCCCTATTATTTTTCACATGACTCTAATTATTAGCTTTCAAAATATTTTATCAAATTTTCCAGTTGTCAAAATGTCAGAAGACATCTGTTATGAAAGAGCCTTCGGTGTATCCAATGCGATTCATTGTAGTGCATTTAACCACACGATCATTTATGAAAATATATCTTAATTGTGTATATAACCATTTGAACACTGCGTTTTTTTCATGCAACAGTGTAGCAGACATTTCTTAATATGTATTAATTTATATACCACCATGACCAATCACAGCTCAGTTGGTTGAAATTTTACTTTTATTGGCTCTTTTCGTTAGTAAATGAATTAAATATATAAAAAATTAACGTATGTATATATGAAAATAAATCATTCAAAAATAATAATAATTTCACTAATTCAAGGAATTTGTTTACTATATTAAAAGCGCCCTAATGTATGCTACGATTTTCACATTTTCGATCATCACTCTCAAATCCAATATAATACATTGGTATTGAAACTGTTTAATGTTTAGTTTCAAGACTGATTCTGTCAATATTTTTAAATTTTTGTCGCAACAGAGGCTCCTAAACTGATCAAATTAGAGTATTACTAAAATGGGTTGCCACACACATATTATTTATAGCGTTCTTATTATAGAAAACGGCTTTGAGTAGAATATAATTTTATATAGAATTATTATATCCAAAACAGTGTTGCCACAAATATAAAAAAATATATTATAGTTAATGGAATAAATAAATTGGGAGCAATGAATTTACAATAACTCATGTATATTACAAATGGAGAGTACTAATTTTAGGAATGAGGGAAGGGTAAAGTGAAGAAATTCCTTAACGCGATTAATCGTTATTTTTCTGTTGTTTTTTTTGTAGATTACAAAATACAAAGAGAAGGGTTTGTAGTATTTTTTTTTTACAGTTTTATCTATAATATAAAAATGAATCGCAAAATGTGTTGCTAAGCGCATAACTCGAGAACAGCTAAACTGATTTCGCTAATTCTTTTTTTACAATATTCCTTGAAGTAGGAGGATGGTTCTTACGGAGAGAAAAATTACAAAATGTCCTGAAAAAGTCTAAAATCCACACTTTTCTAAAGTCTCATACAAACAATTTCTAATCTATAGATATAAAAATGAATGGCTTTGTTCGTGAGTCTCACAAAAAGTCGAGAACGGCTGACGGTGAAATATTCATGGAAGGTCAGGAAAAGATTAGAAAGGAATTAAATATGGAAAAATTGCGAGGAAGATACTAATAACAGAATTTTATTCGAGTTGACAAGAAAAATATGAAAAAAAGAAATTTAAAAATAATAATATTTTGAAGGTTATCATTGTTGCTTTGTTCAAATATTTTTGTCAGTGTTTAATTGTAACTTGGCATCTGTTAGTAGGCAAACCAACGGCACATTCGGCCTTGAAATAACTCCTAAATTGCAAATCGACAGAACACCTGTCTGCAAAATCGCCAAAAGTATACGCTATAGCGAAGATTTTCCAGATATTCAGGAAGTCGCTGGAGGCACTGCACAGGACTGTTGGCAGATGCTTTACGCCAGACTCTTCCAATTATTCCTGGATAATCGTATCCCTAAAATCATCTAATTTGTGTGCCTAAAATCATCTAATAGAATTGCCAATTAACAAATAACATCATTGACTCGAAGGAAAAGCTTATTCATCGTGTCAGGATGACGTATTCAATTATCCTACAGACTATTTAAAATTGCTGGACTATCCCCACTCACTCGCAATTAAAAGTAGTGTGAGTTGTCATCATACTGAGCAACATAAATCAACCTCGACTTTGCAATAGAACAAGACTGGCTGTGAAGAAATTGATTATCTTCTTACCAAAGCCAAGAAATTTGGTCATTTGTTACTTTCTTCAATATACGATTAAAAAAATCAAAATTTTACAAATTATGATGATTTACGCTTAATACAGATCTACAATAATGTCTATCAATCATTTTGAAATTTATCGGCTTTAACGTTTTCGTCTTTTTGCGTAAGCATTTTTCTCTGCAATGAAAAAATTACTAATTTAATGTATACCATAGCCACAAAAACGTGTGGCCGGGTCTGCTAGTATATAAATAAATATTAGTAAATGTACGTTGGAAAAAATATAACAGAATAATATTTATAGGGTTGCCATTTTGTTTTTCAACGTATTCAATTAAAATAAAATATACTTTTTTTTGTTGTTTTTAATTTTATTTCAAAAATCTTAATAAATACTTATACATTTTATAAAACTATTACGCTAAAAATAATTATGCTTTAAAAATCTAGCAACAAATGGTTTGCAATACAAAGAAAAGAATTTGTAATAAATAAATAAAAATAATAATTTAACAAAATTTAATTAAAAATAATAATAATTAAAACTTAATTATTTAACAAACTTTAAGACTTTTTTTCATATAAATTTTAGCATAAATACGTCTTTATTAGTGCAATTAAAAAAAATTAAAATTAAAATAAAAAAATATATATTTTTTTCTAAAGCTTCAAATTTTAACTTTCGTGCTTATGTAGTAAAGACATACTTATATATTTAGTAATAAAAATGGATTTATTTAGCATATAAATATTTTCTTTTGTCACCTACACTTAAAACTAAGGCAAATATTTTGTGTATGAGCGTGCGTGCGTCGGTGATATGTGCGGATGGAAAAGTTTGGAGGTCTTAATAGATACGGATATAAGTGCCGTCAAACTAAAAGCTTTAAACTCTTGGAAGCTTTACTAGAAATTCGAAAAAGACACAGTTAGATGCAGCTGTTGCGTAGTACAAGTACAAGTAAATACAATATATAAAGCTTTCAAGCTTTTATAGCCTCAAAGCTTTAAGCTTCAAGTACTGCAATAATAGTCACAGCAAAGCAACATAAGCTTGCTTTCATTATACTCGTACTTTGCACCTGCTCTTCTTCTACCAAAACCACCAACCCTTTTTCTTCACTTCCTCTTGACTTTCGGCTTCTTGTTTACGACTCGGCAGCGGTGGCGGACTTTCGCTCCAACGCACATTATTGCTGTTCGGACGTGGTGGTGCTGGTGGCGGATTCCTTAGATCAACATCTTTCGTTGGCGTTGCACTTGGCTGACTTCTCGTCACACTCGCTGTGCCCTCTTCAGCATTTCCTTCCGCACCCTCAGCATTCTCATCGGGCGGCAAATCTATACCAATCGTAGTGCTCAACTTAATCGAGGCCTGCTTGAAGGTATCACTCAACTTAATCTGCACCACATTGATGAACATAGATGTGAGCGCCAAACCGAAGACCAAGTAGAGTATGCTACACATCATAAAGATCGGATGCTTTGGCACCATATCACCGAAACCAATGGTGGACATCGAGATGAAGACAAAGTAGAACGCCTCGAAATAAGTCCAATTCTCCCACATTGAGTAGAAGAGCGCTCCAATTAAGATGTAACTGATCAGCAAGAATGAAGCCACCGAAATGGGTAAATTAAATTCATCATCGATTTCGAATGTCTCATCGAATGGTGACGATGGTGTTTCCGGACCAGTTGTGTGTGACTCAATATCCAGTTCACGTCCGAAGAACATACTCGAACGCCGTGCCAATTTCATGGCGTCCCGCACCGACTGATGTTTTCGTATGTTACGACAAGTGCCCGTGTAGTATAGCCGTCGCACATAGACCCAAAGGAATTTCAGCGCACGCGTAAAGAGTTTACCATAATCCGCAAGTATGAGCAAAAACAACGGTATACCAATTATGGCATAGACGATGGCCAAGGTGCGGCCGAAAGTTGTTACGGGAGCAATGTGACCATAACCTATAAAGAGAAAAAAAGCAGAATTTAGTAACTTATATTTTATAAAAGCTCTTTGAACAATTCTATAGATTTTTCCCCAAGATATCTTAGGGAGACTTAAAGTGTCAAAAAATCTAAAAAAATATTTCCAGAGACTTAGAGATCTTTGAAAAGTAGATCCATATATAGTATGTCTTTTATGTTCAAAATATTGAGTTATCTCCATTCACATTCTCCATCATTCAGCCCAAAGAAGTACAGTTTTTAGTCGGAAGGAATAGTGCGTTCTCTGGAATAAGTGAGCTTTGAGCCCAGACATACATACATATCACACTTTCGAATATCACTATTTCCAGAACTCAAAATTAGTCCCAAAAAATGACTTCTAGAGACTTCAAGGCTATAGCTGACCAGCCTGGTCTCTATAGTCTCTCTATGCTATAGCCTTAAAGTCTCAGAAGTCCAAGAATAGGAGATTAAACATATTTGGTACTTCGTAAAGAATTGATTATCTATTATCATCAAGGCTACTAGACATGGTTTAGTTCGCCCTAATCTCTTTATCCTACCTAAAGAAAGTGTTCTCAGACCCAAATCGAGTTCTTTAGGGTTAAGGACTTATATGCAGTAAGTTATATCAGTGCCGATCAATAGAGAATATATATCTATAGTAAAAACATTTTCGCACCTATACTTGTTATAACGGTCCAACAGAATAGTATGCAATTGACAAAATTCCACGATTTCTGACCCGGATATCGACGTATACCCAATTCAGCGAGTGAATTCAGTTCATCTTCGAATTTTCGGAGCTTCTGACGCGCTAGCGATTTCCAATCGTCTTCCCTATGAAGAAAGAAAATTATTATACAAGTTCAGCCGAGCTCATGAAGTCTGCGCTACCTCATATTGTGACTAACTGTCCAGAGATTATCGATAAAGTCACGCTTCACCTTACGCACTTCACATTTGTAGATATTCTCCGATGTGCCCTCGGTGTAACGGAACATTAGACCACCGAAACCACAAAGCAGTATGAGCAGTATCAACTCTGCCACGCATTTATTACGCAATAGCCGCATAGTGTTTAGCTCTTTGGGGAAATCGGTTTTCATGTGACGCCACTGCAGACGTACATCGAAGTAGAGATGACGTATCAGTTCTTTAGATATCAAATTTTTGGGTAAATCTTCGGCAATTAAATCCTGGGGCAAAAGCAGCTCTTCGGAGGCGAAATGAACTTCTGGTTCTTTTTTGGATTCTGGTTTTTCGGTTGGTTTCCCGATGAATAGTCCGAATATTTTGCGTATTATAGTTGTCATTAGCGGCACAGCAGCCTCTGCTTTACGTGCTTCCTCCTCTAATCTAGCGGCCTCTGCTTCTTTAGCCGCCGCCAGCATTGCTGCTTCCAGTTGAGATTTTTCCAAGCTTTGTTTCCTGCGTTTGGCAATTTCAGTAAGCGAATCCTTGCGTGGCGTGCTGTAACGGCGGCGCACTTCACCCATTTCGGCTGGTAGCTGTACCTTCGTATGTTCCGGTATTTTATGCTCCATGGGTGTGGCAGGAGACTGCGGCTCTGGTGTTATGCTAGTTGACTTGCTGTTACTGGCCTCATTTTCAGCAAGTCGACGCATAATTTCCGCACGCTGTTCTGGTGTCTTCGAACGCCTTTGCGGTCGTATTGGTGATAGTGAGTGATTGCGACTGACACTGCGTCGCTCCGGCGGTTGTGGTGGTGGACCACGCACATCGGCTACATAATTGACCGTACCGGTAATGGCTGACACTTGTCGGCGCACAGGATGCGTATGCTTCTCCGATCTGTGCGCTCTAGATTCCTCCACATCGTCTACTTCGGATGAGGAGAATTGTGTGGAGGATTCTTCGTATCCGCTGTGTCGCTGACGTGGCTGTAGTGTTGGCGCTTCATTACGTTGCAACCTCAAACTGTGCACTATGCGTCGTCTTTCTTCGGCATCTGCCGGCAATTGTATGCGATCGCTTAGTTTACGATAATTCTGCAGCAGACGTTTGCGCTCATCGCTGTCGTGCAACTGCTTATAACGCAACCGATTTTCACGTTTCTCACGCTCGAACTGACGTTTATCCGACTCGAAGCGTTTACGTTCCTCCTCGAAGCGTCGCAAATTTTGCTCCAGCCGGCTAATATTCTCATCGGCAGTTGGACGAGCTGGTCTGCCGTTGCGCTCGAACTCTTCGCTGGACTCATCCTTGTGTCGTGGCGAGGAGAGACTACGTTGCTTTGCGCTACGCATGAGCACGTCCGCTTCGGGGCTGGTCAGCCGTTCGGCTTCACGTGGCTGTGATAGACTGCGTGCGGCCGAGTTGCCGAATGTCTTATCGCGTCGCCGCAGTATTTTACTCTCATGCGCGGATATGGCGCCGGGTGGCCGTATTTGCATGCGCACGCTTTGGACGCCGGCTGCCTCTTCGGCAGCAGTGTTGCCGTCTACCGCACTGCTTTCATCTTCGGAGTAGCGTCGTCGGCCATTTGTCGCTTTTGCTGTGGGGTCGGGTGTTTTCTCACGTTGCGGTCGGGTTAGCTTGCGGTGCCGACGTCGCACTGTGACGCCTTCTGGTTGCACGTGCTGCGACTCCATGGTTTAGAAGAAGGTGGTTGAATGTTTGCGCTAATTCAAGTAGTTTTTTTTGGTTTGCTGTTTTATTTAAATCAGTATAAACTTAAGTTTTCTTATGGTTTTTTTTAACTGCAAATAAAATTAATATTTTTTTAAATTAATATTAATAAAACAACATTAACTTTTTCTAATTAAATTAATTTTAATTATTATTATTTTTTTAACGAAATTTCTCAATATTTTTAATTCCATTTATATATTTGATTTATTAATGTGGGTTTATTTAAATTATTTAACTTAATACAAATTATTTTACTTTTAATTTATTATTATTTAATTGTTTTAATAATTTATTGAATTTTCTGATATCTTAGTATTTGAATATTTTTTTCATGTTAAAAATCTTTAGCATTGAATTAAATATTTTAATATTTATTTATTAAAGTAGTATTATTTTTTGTAATGTTAATTTCATTTAAAATTTTTATCTTATAAAATTAAAAAAAAAAATATTTAATATTTTAATTTTTAATTTATTACAAAAAAAATATATTTTTTTTAAGAAATGCAGTTTTTAAATAAAAAAAAACATTGGATAATTAGAAAAAAAACATTTTTATTTATTATATTATAAATTATTTATATTAGTATTTTAATATAATTATTAATATATTTTTATTTATTTATTATATTATAAATTATTTATATTAGTATTTTAATATAATTATTATATTTGCTCTTAGTTTATTTTATTTGATATATTCAATTATTATTTTATTATTTATTATTTATTATTTTTTGTAATAAGTTTACTTTTGGAATTGAATCTAAATTCTTGAAAAACTATTGTTAAATTTTTTTTCCCAAAATAAAAGGAAAGTTAATATTAATTTACTTTAATTTTTTTGTCTGAAATTTTTGTTTTTTTTAACAAAAACATATAGTTAGTTTTTAAACGAAAAAAGATCTATTTATTTTTATTTTACTTCAAAAATATCATTTACTTTGATTGATTCTAAACCTTAGAAAAAAAATATTTTTTAAATTATTTTATCGCCAAAAGTATTTGCTTTTTTTATAAAAAATTATTCAATTATTTGTCAAAATTTTTGTTACAAAATATTATTTATTTTGATTGAAAATAAACTTTTGAAATTTTTTTAAATATTTTTGCCATTTTGTTATAAAAACTAAAAAGAAAGTCAAGAATTTTATTAATTTTCGTTTTTTCAAAGTTTGTGTTTCTATACAAAAAAAATTATAAAAGAAATATTACAAATATTTTTTTGTTATTTTATTCCAAACATTATTTTTGTTTTAATTTTTTTATATGATTTAATTTCTTTATTTCCAACTTTATTTTTATATAGTGAATTGAGTAATAAAATCATTATTATTTCTTATTTCCACTTATTTTATTTTATTTTAGTTTTAATTATTACTTTACTATTTCTTCTCTTTAACTCTTTTTATTTATTTTCTCTAATTTAATTTATTTGCTTTTTGTCATGTTTTTTATTGTTTTTATAACAATTTAAGCCTATTGTTCTAACTTTTTTGTTTTCTTTTTATATTATTCTTTTATTATCATTTCACTTATTTTCATAATTTGTTCACCTATTTATTTTACTTTTTCATATTTTTCTTTTAAAAAATGTCCGTACATTTTGTCACACACTTCATATGCAGCTATTTTTAATTGCACCCATAAAATTTCGACATCCTTTTCATAATCTCAAATTCTCTTTTGTTTGTAGTTTCACGTGAGTATTCACAATGCCGCTTCAGAATCCAACGTTTCTCAACACGAACGCGCCGAATGCCAAATTCTATAATTATAACTCGACCATTTTGACACCGAAAATTTTTTGGAACATAACATACATACAAATATATATGTATGCCAGAATGAATTTTCCGAAATGTACAATTCCAAAAAAAAAAACAAAAACACTTCGAAACACTTTCGCAGTTACAGAGTCCGTCACAAGCTGTTACATTGCTTATGAAAAGCAGTGAAAGTTTATGGCATTTATTGATCAAAACGGCTTTCTAATATACTTTTGCATATATATTATATTTATATATACTTATGCCCATCTAATATTCAACGCGCCGCCGTGTCATTTATCGGTTCACCGTTTCTCGTTTGCCACTAGCGCTCGCCTCGTTGTCTGAAAATAAACTGATCGTGAGCAGCCGTTGCCGCTGGCTGTTGAATTTCCAATGTTTGCTTTTGTTTTTATTATTTTTTTACTTTTCGAGTTTTGTGAAAATGAGGAAATTTGTCGAATTTTCTCTGCATTAATTTGCACATGTTGTTGTTGGCTTTTGCTTTTTGTTGTTGTTCTAAATTACGATCAGCTGTTTAATGTTGTTTGACTTGTACTCTCTTTTGCCTATGTAGCTATATATAATAATATAAAAAAAAACAATATTTTACGTGCCACAATTGTTCCTGTATGCCACAACTGCGATTAATTAGGTGAAACCTATTTATGGCGTGAAAACCATTTAACATTTGCGCCATTAAGTCACAATGTGCAATAAATATTTTGATATGCAATAAACTTTGTTATGACATTGCAACATTAAATATATTTAATATTAAATAATTTGATATTAAATAATTTAATAATAATTGATAATTTAATAATAATTGATAATTTAATAATATTTAATAATTTAATGCAAATTTATATTTTTTTTATTTTAATGAAGCCAAGTCCAATATTTATTTCTGCACATTTTAGTCAGCCCAAATATAAATATGTATGTAACGGTATTTTGTAAATACGAAATATTTTGAAAATTTCATATATAAATATTCCAGCGAGCTTTTTGTGCTTTATAACACTCTGTGAAAGCTTTCAAGTTTATGGTTGTTAGATTTGCTATTCAATGTAAAGTGTTGCCAGGCGATAGTTTTTGAATAAAGTAGAGGAGAAAAATGTTGAATAAATAAATAAATTTGAAAACTCTTCTTAAATATAATAAATTCTTTAACACAATGCTATAGTTAAGTGTATGTGATTGGCGTTGCAACCGTTTAGCCGGTTATAGCCGAATCGATGAGAGCGCGCCACTTCTCTCTCTCCTTCGCAGTTCGGCGCCAGTTGGAGATCCCAAGTATAAAAATGGTCCCTCCAACGGTGTGGAGGCCTTCCTCTTCCTCGGCTTCCTCCGGCGAGTACTGCATCAAACACTTTCAGGGCTGGAGTGTTTTCGTCCATTCGGACAACTTGACCTAGCCAGCGTAGCCGCCGTCTTTTTATTCGCTGAACTATGTCAATGTCGTCGTATAACTCGTACAGCTCATCGATCCATCGTCTGCGGTATTCGCCGTTGCCAATGTTCTGAGGGCCATAAATCTTGCGCAAAATTTTCCTCTCGAAAACTCCTAGTGTCGTCTCATCTGATGCTGACATCGTCCAAGCTTCTGCACCTTAAAGCAGGACGGGAATGATAAGCGACTTGTAGAGTTTGATTTTGGTTCGTCGAGAGAGGACTTTGAGTTAAGTAGTGTGAGAAAAAATATAAGTTCCAGTGCGTTAAAAATTCAAATGAATTTTCAAAATTAAAAAAAAAAATCTGGTAAAATTGTTTTTCGCTATATAAAGCAAGATCTTTTGCTTTTGCCACTTTATCATGGAAAGGTATATAATTCAACAATGAGTCGAAATTATTAGAATTTACTACCGAAATTCGGAGTCAGTGGCTTCAACTTTAGGAGCGCTACGTCCAATTTATGGTCGTCATAATCGTCCTGTCAGATAAACAATTGAGCCTCTAGTAGAAAATTTTGAATACGCAGGTGCAATACAGACGTTGTGGCAAATTGTGTGAACAGATCTTGGCATGCATCCTTGCAAGATCAAAGAACTGATGCTGCTTTACCACCAGAATTGTCATATGTTTGTGAATTGGGCTGAGCAACAACTTGAAAATGATCCAGATTTTCATTGAAAAATCATCTTTACCGAATGTCACAATCGATTTATTTGAAACCCAGTTTGTGTGACCGTGTTGTCTCACGAAATGGCCCAGTCAATTGGTCGCCTCGATCGTGCGATTTTACGCCGTTAGACTATTTTCGAGTTCCCATCTGTGCAAGCGATAACTTGCGTAAAAATCAGTTATCTTGATGAAACTTGGTACACATACTCGTATTCCTTGGCACAAATTGGCGAAAACCGAAAACAGAAAACATTTTCGAAATCAACACTCTCACGGTCCCAAGGAACATGTGTTCCAAGTTTCATCAATTTATCTCAATTTTTACTCAAGTTATCCGTTGCACGGACGTACAGACAGACATTCGGATTTTGACTCGTCTCGGAATCGGACCACTGTCACGCCCATAAAATGGCGATAACCGAAAACATATAAAGAGCTATAACTAAGCCATAAAATAATCTAGGAAAGTAAAATTTGGTACAAAAGATTGCTCTAGGGAGGGGCATATTTGGATGAAATTTTTTTTGGAAAGTGGGCGTGGGCCCGCCCCCTACTAAGTTTTTTGTACATATCTCAAAAACTACTAAAGCTACATCAACGAAATTTTCAGGAGTCGTTTTTTCCAGCCATTTCCTTATATAGTCCAAAAATGGAGGAAATCGAAGTATAACCACGCCCACCTCCCATACAAAGTTTACGTTAAAAACTAGTAAAATTGCTTTAATTCAGTAAGGTAAACCAATATAAACCTTAAATTTCATTATAAAGAAGGTACAGAAGGGCTGCACTCAAAATGGTATACAAAATTTTAGATGGGTCAAAAACCACGGGTCAAAAACCACGGAACCACGCCCACTTATGGGTCAAAAACCATATCTCCGAAACTACGCGACCAATTTCAAGGAAATTCGGTTTGCATTGTGAAAATAGGCCAAATCGGTTCACAACCACGCCTACTTCCTATATACCAGAACAGAAGAAATTCATAGGGAATATTATTCTACTAATAATATGTCTCTGTGCCAAATGAAATCGGGTCGAAACCTACCCTAGTACCCATATACCTAATCTTAGGGTTTCCAACTTTCAATGGACTTTATACCGCATATATGACGAATATGTGGGTCAAATTTTGTATTACATAATATTAAAAAAATTAAATAAATAAATTGTGAGAGTATAAAATGTTCGGTTATACCCGAATTTAGTTCGCTAAAAACAATTGAGTCTAATTTACTTTTCATTTAATCAAATATAAATATTTAGCTTAGTGAATTTAGTAATAGTAGTATATTTTTCATAAAAATTGGTTTTAAGAAGGCTACATGCATATTTCATCTAAGCAATGCCAATGTAACTTTGCCTAGAACCCGAAGTTGCCAAAAACATATTGAAAATTCGCCTAAAGTAAACCAATAAAATTCAAATAAATAAGGATAAGAGAAGACATTGAGATTTTAAAAATTATTTACTGCATAAAATAATAAGGAATAACAAGCTGTCATAAGCCACTCATAACATAAATAAATTGTGGAAGTGCATACTAATTGCAATGAAAATAAGCAAAGTCAAAATGTTTTGATTTCAATTTCACAGGCATACATATGAACATATATGGATATACAAATATACTGTCGAATATATGTGTGTACATTATGTTTCAATCAAATCAAATCGAAATAGTTCAATAAATGTGAGCTAAGCGTGAAAAATGCTAATTGTTTGGAATAAAGTATATATATACTTATGTATATATGGTTATTTCACATTCACAAATTCTCGACTCATCAGTCATTCCTGGCGTCATTCATTCGCCTTCCTCTTCTACTGCTATGCCTCATTAATAAATCTGATGCCGTTATAACGGAAATCTATTTTCCGAAGTGTGCGAAATTATTTACATATTTTGTTTAATTTTTGTTTTCTCGAAATCTTTTCGCAGTTCCAGCAACTGTAAATAAACATTGATGCCTTTCTACCCGTACTAACAACAAGGTGAAAATGTAAATACAACAACAATACTGTCGGACTTGAAAATTTTGTAAAAATTAATTTGTGATTAATGAGTATTCGCAGGCATCGTACCAATGAAAACGTTGTCCAGATAAGCAAGACACGGCATATAAAATGAGTGAAAAGAATTAATGAGGCAATATTTGTCTTATGTGTGAATTTGGTGTGGTGAAAGGAAATTGTAAAGCAGGTTGCTTGAAGACTTCTGTGAAGTTTTATTAATATCAAAAGTGTGGTACCAGCTGACGAACAGCGTTTAAAAAGCTATATTTCTCAGGGTATACGCACCTGTTGAGTATTTTTTGGAATAATATATGGTTTACAGGAGAGTTATAGTTAAGGTTTCTAAGTGGCTTAGAGCACATTCAGAGGGTTGCTGTGGAAGCTTTTGCATTGGAAGGTGAGAAGTGCTTAGGTTTCTACCTTTTAATATCACTTTAGAACATATGGTTCGTAATGAGATGGGAAACTGTTGGTTGGGTAGTCCAAAATCCGTCTATCTCAAATAATAATTTCTTTCAGATCACTAAAAAAATCTTGTTGAAAATATATGAGTATATGTTTTACAGAAAAAAAAATTAAAAGTATATGAATTACTTTTGTATCTTATAGGGGGGTGTTTCTTAATAATATTACATATTGTGGCACATATTTCGTTGGACTGTGACTCAAAGTCAGTTCATCTGCGAAATGAAATATATATATTTAAGTATCAAGCTTTGAAAGCTCAAAGATAAATTTTGGTTTTGTTTTATTTTATATTTTCTTTTATTTTATTTTATTTTATGTTATTTTTATATTATTTTATTTTATTTTATTTTTTATATTATTTTATTTTTTATATTATTTCATTTTATTTTATTTTATTTTATTTTCTTGTCTTTTGTTATTTTTATTTATTTATACACTTCTATATATGTATATGTATATGTATTCTAAAATTAATATTTATTGCTTGTCTGAGTTCACTTAAAGAAATTTAAATCACTCTGAAAGCACACATTAACAGCACATTAATTCACACTTCTAGTATAAGCCTATACTATAAGTACTACTATAGTGCATATTACACAGATATATGAATATATATATTCAATAATATGAAAAAGAATACACGAAAATTTGGCAATTGTAAAAACGTCATCATGAGTGGGTGTTGAATGCCAATATTTTGTTGTCGCTAATCTAAGGCAGATGTACATATGTATACAGATAAATGCAACTAAAAATATTTATTTTTTCGTCCAAAACCTAGTTCATACATTTTCAATTGTTTAAATTTATTTTGTTTTGCTTTTCCCTTTTTATATACTTAATTTAGAATTTTTTATTATTAATTTTTTTTTATTTTTTTCATTTTTTTAAGGAAGCATACTTTTATTTGCCGCCACAAATCTCTAAAAGCATAAGATCATAAAAAATTCGCATTAACTAAATGAAAATAATCACTTTATGGCAAATTGCGAATTCTTAATTGTTGCTGCTTGCATCATTTGTGGCCGAATCGAACTTTGAAAGTGGCGCATAAAATTTTCGAAATTGTTATTATTCCAATAAAATGCGAAAACATACATCTTTGTGGGGCGGAAGAATTTATAACCCAAATAAAATTAGTAAAATTAGTGAATTGTTGTGATGGTTTCGTGCGCTGCAGGCCGGCGAAATGATTTAGTTGTTTAAACAAGTGCGAACAGTTGGGGATTATAATAGTTAAACATATATATATGTATATGAATGTTTGTGTTGGAAATAATGAATTCGAAAAGAGTTCGAAAAAAATGTTAAAATTATTATTATTAATTATTACAAAAATTATTAAAAAAAAAACTTGTTATAGAATATTTTTTTAATTAAGTTATTAATTTTTACATACTCAGCACATGACTCACAACCAAAAAAATTGTCAAATATACTACATAAACAATTTTTTTTTTATTTTTTTATTTTTGTCTTTTAACTTTTACATTTTATTTAGTTATTTATTACACATTTTTTTTTGTAATTTATTACCATTTTCTCACCACTCTCTTCTGGTTTTCTTACTTCGAAATCTACATATTTATTCTCAGAATAAGTTTTTTTTTCAAGATTTGACAATTTTGTTAATTTTTTATTAATTCTCATGTCAAAAAACAAATTTCTTAAAAAAATATTTTCAATTAAATGAAATTGGCAAAATTTATGTCACGACATTCATATAAAATATGTACTTCGTGAAATATTGTCAATGCTTCACAATTGTTTTTGGTTTTTGAAAAAAAATCATATACAAATATATATTTGTTTGAAACTCAAAATGTTATATTCGA
This sequence comes from Zeugodacus cucurbitae, assembly GCF_028554725.1. NCBI lineage: Eukaryota > Metazoa > Arthropoda > Insecta > Diptera > Tephritidae > Zeugodacus > Zeugodacus cucurbitae. Next base: position 26,874,533 of record NC_071671.1, read on the forward strand.
ATTAAGTGAAAATCAAGGAAGATTATTAGCATAATAACAAAAAGGTGGCTACATTGTTAATTTTTGAAAACTGCTCATTTTTGAGAACTGCTTGTTCTCAATATGCTTGAGAACATTGAGATTCTAAGAAATCTGCTGAGTGTTTGTTGTATCTATGACAAGCAAAATTCCATGAAATTAACTCGATCTTAAAAATTCTGTAATATAAAATAATAAAATTAAACTGATGCACGCCTTCCATGAAATTTCAGTAGAAAAATGGAAAAATACAGACACTTTATAATTTTCCTTGTGAACCCTATGAGACAGACGCAGAAAGTGAGATCCAACTATGAAGAATATACGATCTCGCACAAAACTATCCGCCTTTCATCTAATATTTTTTGAAGATGCTGTTTTCAGATGTTTTAACCAGAAAGCTCGTTTTGAATGGGACAATTGACGGAACTGTTTTCGTTCTTCATCGATCTTCACTTATTCCTTCCTTTACTAAATATATCGAGCTATTGACTTCTAGACATTTGATTTGATTGATCAACTTAAATGAAGTATTTCAAGTAGGCTAGTATGTTCAAAATAACAGAGTCTTGTATATTCAAGAGAACAGCGATATTGAGGTATTTCAAGTGATAAAAACACGTCAGAAGAAATAATACTTTCTAAAATGCCACACATAATAAAATCAGGAATTTATAATATTTTTGATATTAAAATATGGAAATACATAGTATACAAAAACAAACATATATTCATAGTAGTTTCTGAAATACCCACAAATAATGGCATATTTCCAAATTTTTGAAATTCTTTGTGGGAATTTATATTTAGCATAATATTTCCACTACAGACACTACAATTAAAATTGCAATGTATAAAATAATTTAATGATTGCATTTCTGGACATCAATTAGCGTGATCTTGATTTTAATTCCACCACATCAAGTGTCTAGTAAGAAATTTTTCGGAAAAACACTACACACGTGTGAGAATATTGTTTTCGAGAATTTTAATTACTTTTGGCTAAACAGACTTGAAAATGAGGTGACAATGCGCAAACGACCTTACGCCCACAATATTTGATAATAAAGCAGAAACACAAACGGCGAAATTTTTATAAAGGAACTATGCATATTAGGGGTGTTCTTAATTGTGTTGAATTTGTAGAGAATGTAAGTTTTTGAATGAGAATTTTTATTTAAAATTTTTTTTTGAGAAATTTTGCAATGAAAAAAAAATTTTCCGACAGAAAAAAAAATTAAAAAAATATAAAGAAAACTGAATATTTAAAAAATATTTATAAAAAAATCAAATATTTGTTTAAATAATTTGTAAATACAATATAAAAAAATGTATATTACTTCATTTAAAAATATATTAATAATTAAAAAAAGAAATTAAATATTTTTTATTAAAAAAGGAAATATCTATTGATTTATTTGAAAAAAAAGTATACATTTTGAAAATATTTTTTATTAAATTTTTATTTAAAAAAATCTTCAGATAATTAAAAAAAAATAACAAAAATTTTTTTATTTTTAAAAATAAAAATATTAAATATAAGATTTTAAGAAAAAAATATTTTTATTAAAAAAGGTAAATAATTTTTTTTTACAAAGTAAAACAATTTTGTTTGTTGAATATTTTTTATTAAAACAGGTAGATATTTTTTTAAATATTATATTTTTAAATATTTATTTATATTAAAAAATATATTATTTAATACACACAATTTCCACATTTATATTTTTAAATATTTATTTATATTAAAAAATATATTATTTATGTATATTTGTGCAAATTCATAAAATTAAAATGTAATTAAATATTTTCGCAAAATAATGTGGGTCAACGCAAAGCGTCAATAGAATATATTTTTTTTGCCATGTAATTAGAAAATGCTGATTTTCGTGATTTTTTCAAAATTATTGAAATAGAAACACAAGTATAGATATATACATATACATATGTACATAAGTGTATATATATATATAAATATATATATATATATATATATACATATATATTTACCTTCTCTACAGCATCAAGATAATTTTAAAGCGCACACTCATATTCAAACACATCTGAGTAAGAACTTAATGACATTTTCATGCACCCCCCACTCTGTTAACCACAATTTGACACCTCCACAAAGTGGCTAGCTAGTATATAGAGTGTTTGTCTGTATATCGGTACCATTATTTCGGCAGAAATAGTACGAATGTTCCAATTTTATGACATTTACTCATTTACGCGCGCTTTCAGCTACACATAGCGGTACATATAATAGATACTTAAAAGCATTTAAAATTACTTAATGCCTTTTCTTTGATGGGCGAAGGCATTAAAGCGACATACACGCACATATGGTGTCGACTGTAAGTCTAAAGTAGATAATTGCAATTTCCACAATTTGTCGAAATAATGCAGTACGAAAAATAGTGCAAAATATATTTCTTAAAAACAAAAACAAAAATCTATAATAAGTAACAGTATGCAATTATCAAAGCAACAGATTGCATTATATTGACTTTATCAGCCATTTTTGTTGATTTTGTAAATGCAAAATTAAAATACGAACTTTGAAGGCTTCAAAATGATTATTAACTGACAGTTCATGGCGTTCTATTTAGCTGTAAAGCTCATTGTTTCTGCATACGCATGGGAGAATTTCAATTCAAGATCGATATCAGTGCAATTGAGTGATAGTGACTGCAGTAGTACCTGTCAAAATTTGACATTTCTCAAATGCATATTATGACAGATCTAGAAACTGGTTCGAATACAAGTTTGATAATAAATTTTTATGTTTCAAAAATTTCAAGGTGAAAACTGCTTCAAAAATTCCACAGAGAATTAAATGAGAGACATCAAGTTAAAAAAAATTTTCAAAAATTATTAAAATCATAAAAGAGCTGAATCCAAAAAGTCGGCCGGACACGATTAGGGATGGCAAAAAAGTTTTTTTAATTGATTAAATAATCAAATGATTAATTGCAAGATATAAAAAAAATAATTGCAATTAATGTAAAAAAAATCGATTAATCGATTAATTCCAATGTTTTCAAATAATATTAAATTGCATAAGGACCACCACCAGGTTTCAGCGCCGAATGTTGTATTATAATGCTCTATCACAGAGTCCCAGACATATCCTAAAAGAGAAAATGGCCTATATTTGAAGTTAAGTAGCACAATGGTATTACATTTTTCAAAATATGTACAGCAATCTTAAAGTAAAAGAATTGCCTCTTACTTGAAAGACTATAGGTTCAGACCCAATGCTGGCTGGCTTTACTTGCTTTCGTTGACTTTGCGTACTTTGAATGCTTGTATGACCGAATGAGCGCTTTGAACGCTTTCAAAATAATGTCACAATCACTGTTGCCACACACTTAATTTTATGTAAATCAAAAAGTCAATCAAAACTTGGTAATAGTTTCATGTTAAATGTTATATTATTATAAACTCTTTGTAAATTTCTACATACATATATCAAATATTTTAAATATTCTACATTTTAACTATTTGTACTGGCAAACGCATATGTGATAAATATTTGCGTGTTAATGTAGCATCAAAAAAATTATTGAAATTGGTACATTTCGCCCAAACTGGTAACTCAAGTTACAATATCAAATGTCAAGAGCCCAGGAAGCGCTGGCAAATAGAGCATAGATCTATTCGTAACTTCAAGAGTTTGAAGCAAAGCTTCATTTGGTCTCTTTTCATATGCTCTAGTATAGTTCTATTCAGTGTTGACAGTTCTCACAGCAAAGCAAGTAAAGCCAGCCAGCATTGGGTCTGGACCTTATGTTTTGCAACTTTGCGTAAAAATAAAACCAATAAAATATAGGAGACTACACAAAAACAAAAACAGAAATAAAATTAAAATATCGTATTAAAAATTCATTTGTCTTAGCATAAATGAAATTATATTCATTGAAGTCAAGAAATTTTATTCTCTGTTCAACCAAGTTTGAAGAAAAAGTAATGTTTGTTGTCAAACGATTGCGTTTTTCGGTCGCAGTTGCACCCGCTTTTGAGAAAAGCCGCTCAGCTGGTACTGAGGTACCAAGTAGATGACAATACTTTTTTGAAAGTCCGTACGGTTTTCATTTCTTCCCAAGCATCAATAGTGTTTCGAAGCTGAAGGGCTTTCATTAATGTATTTTGCTGCTGCAACTCGGCTCAATCATGGTGTCAGTGTAATCATCACTTAGGGAAACATTGTCTTTACTCCTAGATTTCAGAGTCTAATTTTTACATATATATTTATATACAACTAGAAGAAATTTAAAATGTAATAACGATTGCTCCAACTTACCACCAATTTGCAGGCTACTGTTGCATGCTTTAATTTTAAATACTGCAACATATTTGATGTGTTATTAGAAAATTTTAAATTTTTGCAGCAAAGTTGACATTTAACGTAGTTATTGCTTATTTTATTCAAAAAATTTCCACACTTCGCTTTTACTGGCGTCATTGCTCTTCGAACAACTGAACGTAAAATGCGTTTGACTTAACTGTAAATGCAGTGTTACCAGACATTCATTTGTTGATATTAAACTACGTTGACATATTAGAATTTAACTATATTTACACCGTTTCCAGTCATTAATGACTGATGCGACCAATTTCGACCCTTGTACGCCAACTTAGATGAGCATAAAATGTATTAAATTTCAAAATGCTGTTTGCGATTATTTTGCAATTACTCGAGTAATAGTCGAGTAATTAGAAAAGGTGTTTCGATGCAATTAAATCGTAAATTGAATGAAAATAATCGATTAATTTAATCAAATGATTAATCGTTGCCATCCCTAGACACGATAAAATTACTCCAAAAATGCTAATTGAGTTACCAAATATTGCTTTAACAGTACTCTCCTTGCTCTTTAACGCTATTTTCAGTTTCGGGTACTACCCAATTTCATGGAAAAAGTCGCAGATCATCATGATAGAGAAACCAGGTAAAGACTTGACACAGCCGTCTTCATACAGACCAATCAGTCTTTTACCCTGTCTTTCTAAAATATTTGAAAAAGTGTTACTATCAAAGATGTCTCCTTTCCTCCATGAAAATAATGTAATACCAACGCACCAATTCGGTTTTCGTGCAAAACATGGCACTGTAGAACAAGTACATAGAATTACTAACGAAATCAGAAGGGCGTTCAAGTATAGAGAGTACAGTTCTGCTATATTTCTAGATGTGGCTCAGGCGTTCGATAAAGTGTGGCATGACGGGCTTTTATATAAGATTAAAAAAAGCTTACCTCTCGAAATGCATAAAACCTTGGAGTCTTATTTAAAAAATAGAAAGTTTACTGTCAAAGTAGGAGACTTCATATCTGAAGAACGACCAATAAGAGCTGGTGTACCTCAGGGCAGTGTTTTAGGGCCAACTCTATACATAATATATACAGCTGATCTTCCAACAGCTAGTAATGTTTTGACATCAACTTTTGCGGATGACGCAGCTTTTGTGAGCCGAAACAAATGCCCAATTATAGCATCAAGAGTATTAGAAGATCATTTGATTTTTGTCGAAGAATGGCTAACCAACTGGCGTATAAATGTAAATGAACAAAAGTGCAAGCATGTTACATTTTCCCTAAGACCAAAAACGTGCCCGGCAGTTAAAATGAACAATATTTTAGTGCCCCAAGCGACTGAAGTAACATATCTTGGTATTCACTTAGATAGAAGGCTCACATGGAGAAAACACATATCGAGCAAAATAACCTGCATGAAGATAAGAGCTGCAAATTTAAATTGGCTTCTAAACAAAAAATCAAAACTTAGCCTAGACAACAAAGTTCTGTTATATAACGCGATAATAAAACCGATTTGGATGTACGGCATTCAACTGTGGGGTACGACCTGTGCAACCAATATCAATATAATTCAGAGATTTCAATCAAAAGTGCTTAGAACAATCACGTGCTCACCATGGTACATGCGTAATGAAAATATTCATAAAGATCTTGGTATTCTCATGGTAAAGAAAGAAGTAGAGAACAGCAGACACAAATATCAACAACGCTTTAGTACATTCTTGCAATCAATCACGTCTAAAAAGAAGAGATATGCCAGCACACTGATGAGCAAAGTTTCACCAAAACAACTCAATCACTTGGTTGAGCTTGTCTAGTTTTAATTAGAATTAAGATTTTATAACTTATTGTTAGGCTCCAAAGAGCAGATTCAATAAATAAACAAATATTGAAAAAGAATAAAAAAATAAAAAAAATATTAAAATGAATAGAATGAATAGATAAATGAAAAACTGATTTGGGTGATTAAAATTCCTTTTAAAGCATCAAAAGACGATAATTGAAAATTTTTCAAGAAAATTATGGATTGATATCAGCATCTGGAGAACATATACAACGAAATTATCAATAAGTACTAATTCTACTTAAGCGGTTTTTACTTAAAACCGTCGAAAAAATCAATTATTTGTTAAAATGGGAAAATGTCATTAATTTTTGACATAACTTAGTCTTTTGGAGAACACAAGCAATATATATGATAAATATTTTAGATAAACCTATGAGGAATTACAAGCATATTAAGAAGGCGAATGAAATGATAAGTAAAGAATGTGGTTTAAGTTTTAAGTCGAAAAAACTTGTAAGTAACTGCCATTATTAACGAATACCCGTTATTTTGAACTGGTTTACAACAGATCAAAGAAAGATTCAGTGAATATTTTTGAATTTCGATATATGCATAGGGAAATAAAAGACAGACAAAAAGAGATCTGATCTCCCAAAATAATGATGTTTCTATATTTTCATGACAGTAGCGTCCTTCAAAATTGCTTATCATGCATAAATTAATATATTTTATTCGAAGTTCAAAAATATTTGAAAATTTATTTATATTTTTTAGTACGAAAATTTTCAAATTTTTTCAATAATAGTGAATGCCTAAGAAGCGTCATTAAAAACTAAAAATTGAAAATATGTTGATTTTAATTAAAATTTACGACATACACTTAAGTCAAAACCAAACAATTTCAATTAAATAGGCTTTCAAAGAGAGAGCATTACAAAAACAAAAAAACATGGAAGTGGCAGCAATCAAATGCGGTGCTGTCGAACTTATAATTTGAATATAAGCATATACACGTGTTCAAATTTACATATACATATGTATATAAAACCTTAAAACGTAAGAAGTTCGTCGCACTAAAAATAGGTCGCCTCGAGTGTAATAAAAATTCTCACATATATTTTTAGTTCGGAAAAATTTTCAATTTATATTCTTTTTATTTTTTGTTTTTAAACGAAAAAAATTTTGCGTGTGCGTCAAAATCGTCAACAAATGGCGTCTAAAATATTTCCACTAAAAATTATTGTGTTGGCTTCTTCTTAGTTTATTTTTGTTTTATTGCGAAAAATGGCCCACGCACCTCTTGAAACTATATAAGCACATGGTTGCAAGCATACAATCGCTCAATTTCTTTTATAATTTCATATATTTTATAACGCTACTCACCGATTGTCGTATAAATTGTGCCGCAAAAGAACATGGAATTCATAAAAGTCCAGGGATTCTTCTCCTTCTCCAATTCTTCAAAGGTTTTTTCATTGTTTATGAAAGAGTTAATAGCCTCTTTGTGACTGCGCATGATATTCACCACTTTGCCTTCTAATAGTAGGCGATCTGACTGTATTTTGCATAGAAAATATATTAATAAAAAAAAAATAATTTATTATTAATTTTTATTTTTATTTTATGTAAATAATTAATTTAATACAATTATTTGATTTCTTTTCACAGCTCACTTACAAGTAATGCCCGATCGGACGCCATTTCGGATATTTCTCTTAAGAAGACTCTTCGCTGATCGCTTAAACTATGTTGTACTTGGTTAGCATGTTGACCTGTCAGAAATTAAGAGAGAGTAAATGTGGTTTGTAAGTAGTGCAAAATTTATAATTTTTTTAACTATATCTATTTTTGTATACTTAAAAGTCACGAATGATATTTTTAATTCATAAATGTGTACAGTTGGATTTCAAAAAGTCTATTTTTTTTTTAAGTATATAACTGTTTCAAGTTGATCAAATAACTGTTAAAAGTTTATTCGCCGAAAAGTATGCTTTCTAAGCGAGGGAGAGCTTTCTTAACATTCAGTGAGCTTTCTAAGTGTGCTTACATAAAGCACTTTCTAGCTAGAAAGCTAGCAAGCAAATCTTAGGAAATAAAATATATATTAGGTCTACAACTTTGCTTCCTCCGTTTTTCAATAGATGTCTCTAGGGCCAAGCACAGGTCGATTAAATTGATTTTTTTTTATATCGATCTTGGACATTTGTGTCAGCATTAACCCAACAAAATATTTGTAGAGATCTGTTTGCATCCCAAAATTATTCTTCTTCTTCTTGACTGACGTAGACACCGCTTACGCGGTTATAGCCGAGTCCACAACAGCGCGCCACGCATCTCTCCTTTTGGCACTTTAGCGCCAATTGGTTATAGCAAGCGAAGCCAGGTCCCTCTCCACCTGGTCCTTCCATCGGAGTGGAGGTCTCCCTCTTCCTCGGCTTCCACCAGCGGGTACTGCAGCGAAAACTTTCAGAGCTGGGGCACTTTCGTCCATTCGAACAACATGACCTAGCCAGCGTAGCCGCTGTCTTTTTATTCGCTGGATTATATCTATGTTGTCGAATGACACATACAGCTCATTATTCCATCGTCTGCGGTATTCGCCGTTGCCAATGTTTAAGGGACCATAAATTTTCCGCAAAACCTTTCTCCTAATGCCGTCTCATAGGATATTGACACCGTCCACGTCCACGGTTCTGCACCATAAAGTAGGACGGGAATGATGAGGGACTTGTAGAGTTTAGTTTTAGTTCGTCGAAAGAGGACTTTACTTTTCTACTCAGTCCATAGTAGCACCTGTTGGCAAGAGTGATTCTGCGTTGGATTTCAAGGCTGACATTATTATCGGTGTTGATGCTGGTGCCTTGGTATACGAAATTATCTACAACTTCAAAGTTATGACTGTCAACAGTGACGTGGGAGCCAAGACGCGATTGCGCTGACTGTTTGTTTGATGACAGGAGATATTTCGTCTTGTCCTCGTTCACCACCAGACTCATTCGCTTCGCTTCCCTACCCAGGCGGGAAAAAGCAGAACTAACGGCGCGTGTGTTGTTTCCAATGATATCAATATCATCGGCGTACGCCAGCAGCTGTACACTCTTGTAGAAGATTGTACCTTCTCTATTTAGCTCTGCGGCTCGTATTATTTTCTCCAGCATCAGGTTAAAGAAATCACACGAGAGTGAGTCACCTTGTCTGAAACCTCGTCTGGTATCGAATGGCTCGGAGAGGTCCTTCCCAATCATGACGGAGCTTTTGGTGTTGCTCAACGTCAATTTACACAGCCGTATTAGTTTTGCGGGGATACCAAATTCAGACATCGCGGCATAAAGGCAGCTCCTATTCGTGCTGTCGAAAGCAGCTTTAAAGTCGACAAATAGATGGTGTGTGTCGATCCTCTTTTCATGGGTCTTCTCCAAGTTTTAGCGCATGGTGAATATCTGGTCAGTTGTTGATTTTCCAGGACTGAAGCCACACTGATAAGGTCCAATCAGTTTGTTGATGGGCTTTAGTCTTTCAGCATCAGCTCTTTGCCGCCATATTTGAATAGCTCGGCCGGCAATCCATCGGCCCCCGCCGATGTTGTTCTTCAAGCGGGTAATTGCTATTCTAATTTCTTCACGGTCGGGCAATGGAACATCTGTTCCATCGTCGTCGATTGGGGAATCGGGTTCGCCATCTCTCAAAATTATTATGAACTGAAAATGTCAGTTTTTCAATTAGATCCGATAACTGTTAAAAGTTTATTGGCCTAAAAGTATGTTTTTTAAGCAAGGGAGATCTTTCTGAGCTTTCAGCGAGCTTACACAAAATACTTTTATGCTAACAAGTACATCTTAGGAAATGAACTATTTAGTTAATAATGAAGATCGAACTCCTTCTTAGCATAAGAATCGTAGTATGCGTATCTGGTATCTGTCCTCAATTTCGGAGATTTTTTGTTTGGATTTCCTACACTTTTTACTCTAACACATATTTTTATTTTTTTTTTAAGTTTCCTTCCGACAGTTTTTATTGTCTGAGAGTTATTGTTTTTAGCGATATAAATCGTTAAAACTAAGAAAAATAGTTATATCGTTTCTTTTCGATGCTGCCATTAGAAACACTTATTTTTTTTACCCGTATTTTTCCTTCCCTTTTTAAATATGACTACACACTTTTCTCAGCGACTGTGTGCATGTCTGATCATACATCACTGTATAAACAGTTTATTACTGTTTTTGTTTTGTTCACGAGTAGCTCAATCTTCATGACTCCGAAAATAAAAATGAAGTTGAATATATTTTTGTGTATATATATGTATATATATTTATCAATTTGTAACTGAGCACAAACTTGAACTTTGAGACCTTGCTACTTCAGGCTACGGAAGTGAAATTGAGCTACGTTAATACTTAAACAAATATTAAACATATATAAAACGGAACCGCCTGTGCATATAACAACAACAACAAAAACAAAATTAAGTAGCAAAAATGAATTTATGAAACACAAATAACCCGGAGTGTAAAGGATACGCAATTTAGGGTTACAGATTCAAAGAGATGAGTGTTTAGTGTATAAAAATATATCAGTTAAAAAGTCAACTCTTGTATTTTTGTATGTAAAGCTTTTACTCGTACTTATATACAACAACCTTCTTTTTACAATTTTGCCAATTTGTTAAAATGGCTTAGATCCACATAAGCTAATGATAAAATATACATGTTAACATATGACTTTTTTCGTCAAGTTGTGCTGAAGTTAGGGGAAATCCCAGATTTCTTTTCTCGAATTCAGCAAAAAATGCCATTTCCGGTAAGATTTTAAATGTCAATACGCCAAAATGTTGGCAACGTTTTTCGCTTCTAATCTTTAATGCTTCATTTCCCGCAAGATAAGCACTCTAGTATTGTAGAAGGAACTTATTTTTATTCGTACTTGCATACATTTCCTAATTTTAAGCCCAAGAGGCATACGGGACTCGAAATTCACATTATTTATTGATATGATAATGAAGTACTTTTGGGCGCTGAAAATGTAAAAAAAGTAGAAAAATTTCATAATTTTTTAACAGCATTTCGTAGTGAAATATTTTTTATTTATAATTTACAAAGATTCCTTCAATATTACTATTTTAATAAATAATTTTTTAATATTTTGAATTTAAAACCATTTTTGTTTTTGTATTTTATGATTAAATAACTCTTAATATTTTTTTAAATCAGCGAACATTGAAGTCATTACGTCATTATTCAACTTTTTGAGTGCCTAACTGTTGTCTAATTAATGTTTATTTATATATTTTTTCGTTTATTTACAATTTTTTGTGTTTATTTTTTATGGAATTTTCCTTGTTGTTGTTGTTGTTTTACTTTCATTGTTTTTGTTTTCTACTGCTATTTTTGTTGTTGTTATTCCATACATATTTCAGTTTACTTGTAAAATCCATGCATGCTTTGGCAAATATTTCTCCATTGTTTACAAATACAAACTATTTATTTTGGTGTACACCATGACGTATGAGTAACCATAAAAAGCCAAATATCAATGAACGATCAATATGAATTTTGCGCCATACACCATACTGCTTGTGTGTACGGTTGTGCGTGCTGCTCATTTATGCATGCCATGTGTGAAATTGAGACACGCGTTTGGGGCTTTCGTGAAATTTGCATGGCTTCTGACTCTGGCGTCGAAGGATTGGCACTTTGTTTGTTGTTTTTTCCCCCACTGTGTATTATTTTAACTGTGAATTCAGTTACTCCTTTTGCATTTGTTTACTTTTTTTTTAATTTTGTAGTAATAATTTTCTATGATTTATGCAATGTTGTTGTCATGGAGCTTCTGGTTAGTTATAAACTTTTGAATTTTCTAGCATTTAAAACATATTAGGGGTAATCATAATCCGGTGCAAATGGTCTTGCAAATGCAAATTTCGGTGCAAGTGCAAAATATTTTTGCACCATATTCTTAAACAGAAACAAATTACATGTGTTTTGCAAATGCAACACTGTTACGCAAATGCTACACTCAAACCCTATTGTATATGTGCAAATTAGTATTGTATTTCAAACAGCTGATTTCTTTTGCATACATATTTGTTTCGGTTTTTGGCGCATCAGGTAAAATTTTTGGTAAGAAAAGAAATTTGAAAGAATTAACAATTTAAAACTTAATAAAACTATTTACAGCAATATGAGCGATAAGAAAGTGAAAAGGGAGCGACCGAACAAAAAATGGACAAATGAAGAAATCAACAAGCTTCTGGATTTCTTGGAGGAAGCAGATGAAATTGAGGTTAACATTTTAGAAGTTTGAAATGTATAAATGCTTATTTATTTACTTTTATTAGGCTCCAACAGCACAATTTTTTTACAAAAAATGCATTGTGGTTAAGGGAATCGAAGCCACGTGGGACTTGCTGCGGTGGAAGGTACGCCACCTAAAGAGTACTTTTAAAAAAGCGAATGATTATCGCACCTCAACTGGCGCTGGGGTTGATGAAATGGATGTGGGCGTTGGCAGTTTTGAAGGTAACTAATAAGAATTGAAAGTGCTTTGGGAACTTAAGTGATTAAATCTTTTACAGAAAAAATTGTGAAAATGTGCCCCTATTACAATCGCCTAAACAAAATTTTTGGAGCTAAATCGCATGCGCAAAATAACTTCTGCGCTGTCGACACGGGCAATGACTTGCTGCTTATCGCGCCACAGCCGTCAACAATTTCCCCACCAGTACATTCACCGCCAATAGTCTTTCCACCAGCAATTTCACCGCCAATAATAGTCTTTCCACCAGCAATTTCATCGGCAATAGCCTCGCCACCAGCATTTAAAAAAACAGTCGCTCACGATCTATTGGAAAATGCTACATTTACACTTTTGCATATGCAACGATGCATCGGATTCTGATTACCCTTATTAAAATTAAGAAAAAGAATATCACAATAATTTTTTTTTTGTATTCTCCACTTTTTTCAAAGTCTTATTTCATATTGTGCGCAGTACTTTCTTACTGAAATGTGTAAGTGCATAAATATCCAGGTGCTTTCTTCAATATGCAGCCGCATCTGAATAAATATTGCAGCAATTTGAATGTGACAGACATTTCTGTGTACATCTGTATGTAAGTTTGCTGTGCCTTGCATTTGCATAAATAAACATAGCCTTTCACTGGCTTTATTTGCTAGAATATTTGCTAATTTATGTCCCATATCAATTGCAAATGCATTCTTTGCAAGACAACGCAATTTTTTTGAAAACTGAATTTTAAAATATTAGCAGAATTATTATATATTTTAGAATAATTATCGTATTATTGATTTTCCATTGAATCTTTACTTATTGTTGGGGAATATCGATTACTATGAAATATGAGATGTAGATATTTCTACGTAGATAACATAGGATAATGAATAGAAAACCAAAATAAAAGAAATTAAATTAAATTAAATTAAATTAAACTAAATTAAATTAAATTAAATTAAATTAAATTAAATTAAATTAAATTAAATTAAATTAAATTAAATTAAATTAAATTAAATTAAATTAAATTAAATTAAATAAAATAAAATAACATAAAATAAAATAAAATAAAATAATATCTGCATGGAATTTTAATTATAATTTGAAAACACTTCAGCTTAGTGAAGCAAGTAAGCAATTGTAAATTCAGTAAATTTTTGAGGAAAAATCGCCTTACAAGAAATTATTTGCTTTGAAAATTAAATAAGTCAATACGCCAAAAAGTAGGCAACATTTTATCGCTTACACAATATATCTTTTTTACATTTTATATAATTTACACCACAACTACTTTGAAATGTGTTTCAGTGATCCTTTATCTCTATTCTGACTATTTTTATAAAAATAATTATTATGAAAAATATTTTTTTTTAAATAACTTCCACTATTGCACTTAAAATTTGGACACATCAAATATTTAGTATTTAAAACAATACAATTTATTTTTACAATGATATTCTATACAAAACCATGCTCTCAATAAAAAATATATAAATAAAATTATCGGTGGTTTTCTTGTAAAAAATAGTTTAAGAATTAAAAATATATATATTTAATAATTGTAATTTTCATTTTGAAATATGAACTGTTAAGGATAAGGCAAAATTGCATTTTTTTACATTTTTCATCTAGGGAAGCCTAAAATTAATTAAAATGTCGGGTGTACACGTCGTATAAGTAACCTAGTTTCATACCTTTAGTTTGAGTCTTCCTTGAGATAATACTTAAATTGGTTATAAAACTTTAATGAGTGTGTACTATAAAATGGTAAAAAAATACTTGCGAAAGCGGAACAAAACGACAAACAAGTCACTTCTACACTCTAATACGTATGTATGTATGTTCATACATGCGTGTGAGCGCCAAAGTGGCAGACATATTGGCGTCTACATGCTGTACCAGCAATTAAATGGCCAATTTCTTATGTGTATTGTGCGTATGTGACCTTCGAAAGGCTAGTGTGTGGCAAGCAACTGGGGACATAAGAAGTTGGCGTCACTTTTTATGACAATGGAATTGAAGTCACATTAATGCTATATACTCGGTTATATAGAAGAAAAGTGGTGCAACAAATGAGATCAGATAAGGTATGAATTTCCAACAATTTCTAACTCACTAAAATTAAAAAAAAATATATATATATTTTAATTTTTAAAGAAATAAATTTTTTTTACAAATTTTACTTTTGTTTTATTTTTTTTTTTGTTTTTATTACTTTATATTTCTCATCTATTAAATCCAGTTTAATCATATATATGAAATAGTGCTTTTCTTTTCCACGGTACAATAGACCAATAAGACTACTAATGGGTTAAGAAATTAAACTTTATCATTTTCAATCTTCTCATTTAATTTGTTTTTTGGTGTAGACCCGCTTAATTTTTTCTAAAAACATTGAAAAAACACTAAAAAACCAGCTCACCTTCAACAACAACAAATATCATCGCACCACCGGCACTAAAAAGCACCATCACGATGAATAGGAATATATGTGTAAACCATTTTCGTGACCATTTGCTCAATTTCTCGTACAGGCCGAAGGTGAACTTCTCGCCAAAACTCATGCCCGCCTTGGTGAAGTCCACGAAATCGGAGAAACCTCTGGCGAAATCGGATGCCGAGAAGAAAGGCCATTGTTCGCTTTCTTTGGTTTGTGCCGTTAACGGTAGGCCAGTTTGTGGATGTGTGGCCAATGGGTGACCGGTTAAGGGCGGATGCAATTGATTCGAAGTCGGACTGGTGGCACCGGAGAGATTTAAACGTGGCGGACGCAATGCAATCCGTGCCGATTGCTTCGTTGGCGGCATTTGTATACGCACTGATGGTGTTTGTGACATGTTGGCATTTAATTTTTTTTTTGTTTATTTTGTAATTCAAATAATTTGTTTTACTAGTTTTGAGTTAGATAGTTTCTTTGGGCTGTAGCTGCCGGCAGAATGATTCACTTGTGCGCGAGCATAGCCAAATATATAATTTTTTTTTACTTATTTTTATTAATTTCGTTTTAACATATATTTTTGTTTTTAGTTTTAATTTGTTTAAATTTTTTTAATTTTTATTATTATTTTTAATTTTTTTATTGTAAAATTTTCGTAAATTTTTTTGTTATACTTTTATATTTTATTTTATATTTTGCGTTTATATGTCTTTGAATTAAATTTTAATTTTTTAATTTTATATTTTTGTTTTTCTTAATTTTAATTAATAATAATTTTAGCTTTTAATTATTTGTATCTTAATTTTTAATTTTCTTCATTTTATATTTGTTTTCTGCACAAAATTATATTAGCCATTTTTTATTTAATTTTTAATTTTGCACTATTCACAATTAGTCTATAATCCCCTTCTTTTTACGCTCCACAACAACGTTATCACACAATAAATTCGCTTAATATTCGCCATTAACTACGAATATATAGAATGAAAATTTTAAACATTCCCTTCATTCGCTTAGTCAACGCGTGTCATATTATTTGAGACGAGAGCTCTTTATTGCTACGATTTAAGTTTTCGTCCGTTCCGTTCTTAATTTAATTTCCAACTGAATTTTGTTGTCGAATCGTCGATGTTACTTTCGCATTGCGCCGAGATGAATTAGTCGTCATCATCTGCAATCGTCAGCAGCCAACAGCTACAAACATACACACACACATACATGGATGGCGCCCCTTGACTCTGCCTCTCCATTCTACTCTTTCCTATTGACTATTTACTCACACATTTACACTGGTGGCCACTGCCGCAGTTAGCTTCCGCGCATCATTCGTTGGCGTCGCTCATTCATTGCCTTTTATCCGGCAGTCGACAAATCCATGACGTTGTCGTTGTTCTCGCGATATTCAAAAATTCTCGTATTGAAATGAAAATATAAGCATCTTAATAAACATACAAACATCTACAGCAGCCGGCTAGTATCAGCTGTTCAACATTAAATTACATATGTTTACAGTTGTGCTCAGATAAATGCTTCCTCTTTTTCGAGATTGAGTGTGGGCGTGAATGAGATTCTTCAATACACCGATTTTATGTTTTGTAAGTTATATGATTATTCAACAAAGAAACATTTGAATAACTCTTTACTCAAACCCCAGTTCCTCAGAGTATCTCTAGAGGGTTCCGAAACTAGTTTCCGTATTCTTCAATAACAAGTTTTAGAGTCTGGTCTACGAGAGCAATGCTTTCATCTCATTGACCAACAAAATGTATTCGGATAACAATGAAGACCATAAATCTCTGGAATATGTGCTATATACTGGTTAAAGATGCTTATACAAGATTCTGAAATTCTATTTGGCTTGTTTTACTACAGATGAACAATCCTATAAGATGATAATGCGATGGTCAGTTGATTTAAATTACTTGGTGTCCTCTGCGGATGATTATCATTGTGTTTGTTGAGTTAGTCCCGAAATTTATGATGGCTTGAAGGAAGACGGCCTTAGCATGGTTTTGAAGGTGAGGAAGAGGTCGAGAGGAAGAAGAAGTAGCGTATTACTTGTAGTTATAGTAGACCAGCTACATAGTCTTTGGTCCAGAATGACAGGTCGTTCTTTTGAATGAAAGTCTGCCTCTGTTCTTCGATCCATATAAAGCATTTGTTTTAAGGGTCCCATAATATTTTGATACCAGTTCGATAGAGCGAAGCTTCGTGATTTCTATCTTGTTTTTCTCATTTTAATGTAACCTTTTGTTAGCACTTTTTAGTCTAGGAAAGAGGTTATAGTCGTTGAGATCCTAATCTGGTAATTATGATGAGTTCATAGCATAATTTCTGTAATTTATCGGGCGAATCTCAGCTGGTATAGTTGTCTTAAGTTGGCCTTAATGGAATCTTAGGCGAAAACTATTCTATGTTATGTTTGGTGACAGTCCTTGATCGTATATATATATATATATATATGTAAATACCAAGCAGTTTCGGTTACGTAGAGCAAATGACACTACCAATTGTCATCAAAGAAGGTTCAATGAACTCTTCTCACACCATCATTCGCCAAAGCAGAGTATTAATCATAAAATTCGCTTTTTGCCCAATAATTGGTTGATATTGTAGGTGCACGTATACATAAGTCGATTTTTAAATATAAAAGTGGAAATAAATTTCAACCTAAATTATATTATGTATTCGCTGAGTGGTAGCGCAGCATTTTGAAGAACACTCAAATGCGTGCGTGGGTCCAACTAAAAAAAGAAAACAAGAAAAATTAATAAATTTTCTTTTTCGCGGAATTGTGAACCGACTCAAAAACATCGTCACCTTCTCTGAAACACTTGGCGCTTGCCAGTTTTTCCTAGCTTTTCTAATACAACAACAAAGAATACGGAAAATGAAATTCAATTTTGTCAAAGGTATATGAAAACACACTATCAAAACATAAGACAAATCAAATAAATGCGTAATGCGACTAAAAATAGTAAATAGAAGTAGAAAATATGCTAAAAATAAAAAAAATGAAAATTTTTGTAAATTTTGAAAATTTTTAATGTACATACATATGTATCTATATTTATAACGCTCAAATCGTAAATTACGTGACCTTTATGGTTTTCAAATACAAGTGTTGAAATCTGTAAACCTTACGAGTACTAGGCGCTCTCTTAAGATATCATCATATGAGTAATATAAGTTTAATTTTTTTTTGGAAATTTCGAAAATTTATTTTGATCTTTCATACATATGTACATATGTATATATATTATATTATTTGCGTACGCAAACACTCAAACGCCTGCCAGCTCTCATAAATTTTGGATTCATATTTCATTTTAGCTTTTAAGTATGCCTAACACACATATATAAATATAATTTGTAGTTTGTTTGTTGTTGTTGTATTTTAAAATATTTATTTTTAAAATTATTAATTCTTTTAAAATGTTAGCACAGATTGCTGGGTATGAAAACTAAAAAGATTTTAAATATTTTAAATAATGCAACAAATTGTTGTTGTAGTTTTTTTTTTATTTATTTATTTCTATTTTTATACTCTCGCAACAAAAGTTGCTAAGGGAGTATAATAGTTTTGTTCACATAACGGTTGTTTGTAAGTCATGCAACTAAACGAGTTAGTTATAGGGTTATATATCAAAATGATCAAGTGTCATAAATAAAGTTATAAAAGTAAAATTTGGTACAAAGGATCGTCCTAGTAAGGCCCATATTTGGATGTAATTTTTTTAAGGAAATAGGCGTGGCCCTGCCCCCAAATATGTTTTTCGTATATATCTCGCAAACCAATAAAGCTATATAAAAAAAAACTTTCTGCAGTCTGATCCCTTACGTACCCCACCATACACCATGAAAATAGTTGAAATCGGATAATAACCACGCCCACCTCTCATACAACGGTTAGGTTGAAAATTACTAAAAGTGAGTTAACTCACTAACGAAAAACTTCAGAAACACGAAATTTTACAGAAGAAATAGCAGAAAGAAGCTGCACTCAGATTTTTTTTACAAAATAGAAAATGGGCGTGGCATCGCCCACTTATGGGTCAAAAACCATATCTCAGGCACTATTTTATGAAATTGAGCTTTTAATGAAATTGGGTATATAATATTTTCTTGACACCCTGATGACACGTGTGGAAAATAGATGAAATCGGTTCACAACCACGACAAATTCCCTATAACTCAATTTTGAAGTCCATCTGATTCCTTCACTTTGTGAAAAAATTGTCGAAATCGAACTATAACTTTTCAATGCCCGAACCCGATCTTTGCTTTTCCTTACTTGTTATTAATTATTATAGTTTGCTGAGAGTTAAAAACTATAAATATTTCTACCATATAATACCAGAAAAAATTAGTTATTTGTGGTTGTTGTATTTTTTATTTTTCTTTAAAATTTTTTTTTTACATTGTTTGCAGAGCACTAAAAATGATTAAATGCTTAATTTTTTTTTTAATTATTTGCTATTATTGGTGATGTTTTTTTTAATTATTTTCGGAATTCATTTATTTTTGATTAATTTTTTTATTATCCTTGATTGTTAAGAGTTAAATTTAAAATATTTTTCAAAGCATTAAACAAATTGTTGTTGTTGGTGTTGTATGTATTTTTTATAAGTTGATTTCTTTTGGTTGGAATTATACTAGTTATCTGAGAAATAAAAAAATAAAAAATATTTTTCAAGTAATTGAATTGAAACAATGTTATTGTTGTTCGTGTATATTTTTTCTAAATTTATTTATGTGTTTTATTATGCTTCATTGTTGCAGTGAAAGAAAAACACATATTCAGAATACTACAAAAGCTTATAGTTCTTCGTTGTTGTTGTCGTTGTTTAATTATAACTTTGTGGCAACTAAAAAAATCAGAAAATTTTTCTTTTAACACACAATTTTTTGTTGTTATTGTATTTTTTTACCCTTATTTTTAATTTATTTGTTGAAAACTAAGCAAAAAATATTATGAATAATAATTCTTAAGAATAGCAAATTTTCCCTATCATTGGAACTGTCAGTGCACGCATTATTAATAAAATTTATTTTAACATATTTCATAGACATACATACATACACACATACTATTTTATATACATAAGCATGTATATATTTGCCTTCAATATTGCATATAAATATTTGTTGAAATAATTATGTCTTGACAAGGCATATAAATAAAACTTGTGTGTGTTTTTCGCAGCGAAGTTGTTGCTGTTATAAGTGCCTTCATTTTTATATACTCGTTCGTATAAACTTGCATACATACATATTTATATACTTTGTTCCAAGAAAGTTCATGGTCACTTAAATTTACTCAGATTTACAACACAGTTTTTATCAAAGAAAATATATGTATGTGGATTTTTTAAATAATAGTGTCAAGTTCGGACCGACGGGATCAAGCATTGGTGTGGGAGTATCTACTTATCTATACTAATATTATAAAGCTGAAAAGTTTGTTTGTTTGAACGCGCTAATCTCCGAAACTACTGGTTCGAATTGAATAATTTTTTTTGTGTTGGATAGTCCATTTATTGAGGAAGGCTATAGGCTATATAGCATCAGGAGCGAAGAAACAGTGGTAAATGTGTAAAAAACGGGGGAAATTATTTATCTTTGAGGGCCTCCGTTCCTTGCGCTGCGAAAGGATCGAGAACGGTTTGATCATTCTTGATGAAATGTTCAAAGGTTGTTCGTTGTGGATCTTGGAAAGTTTAGTCGGAAAATTGTAAAATTCCAAAAAGTGACTTTTTTCCATACATTTTTTTTCAATCTATCTATAAAAAAAAAAACATTTTGGAAAAGTCGTAAATTGGCAAGTGGCAACAGAGAATTCAGATTCGCAAATGAACGGTGACATTTACATTGAAGCATTGAAATTCATATGCCATCACCAAATCGTCAAATTAGAGATGTACTGAATCGTGCATACGACAGAATAACTTTGGAACAACAAGTATAAAGAAATGTTCCATTATTTAATGAGCAGCAAAAGACAACCTATGATGAATTGATTAAGGCTGTCCATGATGGAAATGGTGGACTTTTATTTCTTGATACGCACGGTGGAACTGGGAATCCTGATTGATTCTGATATCATTGATTTTGGCAACAATACGATCTCAAAATGGCATTACGTTGGCCCTCGCATCTACTGGAATTGCAGCAACGCTACTTGAAGTTGGAAGAATGGCACATTAGACATTGTAGCTTCAGTTAAACATGCAAATCTATGAAACATCTATGAGATGAGCGCAATTTTCTAGAAGCACTTGACAGAACAATGAAAGATCTGTGTAATAATAATCGTCGTTTTGGTGGCGTAATGAAACTGTTATTGACAAACAGATTCTGTTATTTCGAAATCAACAACGGCGGAGGAATTGAACGCATGTCTCAAGTCATCGTACTTGTGGCGGCACGCGAAAACCATATGATTGACTATGAATATGCGGGTCTTCCTGCAACAGGAAAGCACCGCAGAAGATTTGCAAAGAACTGGGCAAATTCTGGTTAATACTTCTAATGGTTTGAAATCAATCCGAACAGTAGCCAAATTTATCGTAACTACGATTGGTTGAGTGCACGCAGATTTTTAAATGCCAAAAATACCGATGTCGATTATTTAATCTGTACGACTTAAAGTCAACTTCCGGGAGATTTGTGTTCATACACAATCTTCAAGCAGCTATCGAATAATGTAATAGTTGCAAGAATTTTTTAAAGGGACTTACAAGGGGGCAGAATGCTTGATTCCACGAATTTCTTTGAGTTCCAACGATTTGACATTTCAGTTCAAACGTATTCAGTTCCCAACGAGACTTGCATTTGGGATGATAATCAACATGTCTCAAAGACAGTCGCTGGAGGTGTGTAGCATAAATTTCATTCACGAGTTGAAAAACCATCTTCTCTGTACATTTACGCACCGGAACAGAAAACAAAAAATGTTGTTTATTAAACTGAGTTACATTGAAAAAAAATTTAGAAAAATGGCAAATAAATGTTTTCCAACACTATACAAATTCAACTTTGTTTTCAAAACAAATAATTTCACGCAGTGCAACGACTGCGGAGTCAGCTAGTATTATATATAGATGTAAAAATTTTCTAATTATGTTAATACCTCTGAATTGAATTAACAAGTAAAAATTTTTGGATATCATATTTTCTTAATTTTTGAAACATTCTTTACAAGAGGAACACGTTGCATTATATGTTGTTAAAACCAAGCCTCCTGATAAATGTCAATACCTTTGGTCACTTTTAATATTTGGTCACACTTAAAATTTTTTGTTCAACAGCAGAATGTTTTGACATAGCTGGAAAATGTGAAAGATCCACACCTCTATAATTCGCTTTATACATAGATGCCATAGAAGGCGATACAACGATTATAGCGTTCTTCTAACTTTTCGATAAATTTTTGTAATATGCTTGGGCTTTTGATTCGACCTCATTGTTAGCGATTAGACCTCAGTGTTAGCGATTACAGTGATCATTCTCTTGTGGTTTGAGAACAGAAAAATGTCTATCGGTTCCAAGTCGGCAGAATGAGGTAACTCCTTAAGCAATTCGGTGTCCTTTCCTTGAAATTTGCCATAGAATTGCCATATTTGATTTGTATACTGGGAATCGGTCATTTATCAGCTCTCGTTGTACTCATTTTGCATAGAGCTTTCGCATATTCAAACTTTTATGAACGCAATATTCAACACTTTGCTTTGATATATTTAGAGTGTCAGCTATCTTGATCAAATAAGCTTCTCTGTAATATAATGACTACGAACTTTCCAGTATGTCATTCCAATATGTTTAATCTTATTATCGTTTGATGGTAAAAAATATTTTGATAACCCATTGGACATTAATATTTGAATTTCAGAATTTATGAAGAAGAATTTGGCAAGAAAAGTTCACTCCGAACCTTCATTAATATTACATTTAAAGTAACATAAAAGCTCATCATAGTCCATAAACAATTTGCGTCTGACAAAGCAATTCAATCATCAGATTCCGAGGAAGCCGATTTAATGCACTCAAGATTTCATATGTAGCTGACTTCGTGTATACATATTTTTATTATGATTATTTTGCAAATAAAAAAATATTGCCAGCAATTTTCTTTTAAGGTAAACAAATGGTTCAACTCAAATTCGCGAAACATTTCAATGAGGTCAGGGTACCAAAAGCAAGAAAGAATACCGTTGTTCAAAATCACATTAACACTTTTCAATATGCAGCATGTAATGGATGAACATACATACGTGTTATATAAAAAAATCTGGCGTATATTGGCAAGAGCCACAGTATCCAGCTCCAACTCTTGTAATTAGCTACAAGTAGTCAATATGAAGGCACTTTTCAGGAGTGACAAGGGAATAGAGTTGGTTTGAAAAGATCTCACGCACTCTATAAACTCTTCAATGTTGCCCTCAGAAACTTCATCAGAGAAAATCCTAATAAGTTGTTAAGCACCTCTGATGTCTTGCCGGTCATGTTTCAATGTATGTATCATCTTTATTTATTTTAATATATTAATTCATATTCTCCACGACATCATCTTTATGAAACAGAGTTTGAGAGTATTCGTTGTCGCTTTTGACAGTATTATAGTAGAATGGACATAAAGGTTCCGAAACGTTATGATTATATAGACCTGACAATAGTGGGAACAGATATTTTCTGCTTTCTAGGCATCCTCAGTCTTTGTGTATAAAAAAATACATCCTCTGCAGTCTGCTTGTACAGTTGGATTGGTTTTTTGCTTCCCGAGATTTGAACTCATGTCCATATTATCTGAAAAATAATTTCCATATTTTTATACCCTGAATAGGGTATATTAACTTTGTCACGAAGTTTGTAACACCCAGAAGGAAGCGTCGGAGGCCCTATAAAGTATATATATAAATGATCATTATGTTGTACTGAGTCGATTTAGCCACGTCCGTCTGTCTGTATATATACGAACTAGTCCTTCAGTTTTTAAGATATCGTTTTAAAATTTTGCAGATGTTATTTTCTCTTCAAGAAGCTGCTCATTTGTCGGAACTGCCGATATCGGACCACTATATCATATAGCTGCCATACAAACCGAACGATCGGAAGCAATGGCTTGTATGGAAAATTTTCGCATTTGACGTGGTATCTTCACGAAATTTGACATGTAATACATGACATGGATCTATTTTCTTTATTAAATAACCTTAATGTTTCTAGCAAACAACCCGGCTAAAAAGAATTAGTGAAATGTTTTCTTTTTTTATACTCTCGCAACAAAGTTGCTAAGAGAGTATTATAGTTTTGTTCACATAACGGTTGTTTGTAACACCCAAAACTAAACGAGTTAGATATAGGGTTATATATACCAAAGTGATCAGGGTGAAGAGTGGAGTTCAAATCCGGATGTCTGACTGTCCGTCCGTCCGTCCGTCTGTGCAAGCTGTAACTTGAGTAAAAATTAAGATATCTTAATGAAACTTGGAACACTTATTTCTTGCCACCAAAATCGGACCACTGCCACGCCCACAAAATGGCGAAAACCGAAAACACATAAAGTGCCATAACTAAGCCATAAATAAAGCTAAGGAAATAAAATTTGCTATGAAGGATCACACTATGAAGGGGCATATTTTGATGTAATTTTTTTGGGGAGGTGGGCGTGGCCCTGCCCCCAAATAGGTTTTTTGTATATATCTCGGAAACCAATAGAGCTATATAAACCAAACTTTCTGCAGTCTTTTTCTTTAGTCACTTCTTAATACAGTCCAAAAATGAAAGAAATCGAATAATAACCACGCCCACCTCCCATACAAAGGTTCGGTTGAAAAGTACTAAAAGTGGGTTAACTCACAACGAATAACGTCAGAAACACTAAATTTCACATAAGAATTGGCAGATGGAAGCTGCACTCAGATTTTTTTACAAAATGGAAAATGGGCGTGGCGTCGCCCACTTATGGGTCAAAAACCATATCTCAGGAACTACTCCACCGATTTCAATGAAACTTGGTTTGTAATAGTTTCCTTACATCCCAATGATATGTTGTGAAAATAGGCCTAATCGCTTCACAACCACGCCTACTTCCCATATACCAGAACTTTGAAGGCGATCTGAATCGTTTACTTTACAACACATAAAGTGAGCACTAGTGAAGATATCGGAACAGAACTTTGCACAAATACTGGGGCTATAGTGTGGCAGCCCCATTCTAAAAATCGGAACCGAAATCGGACCATAGGTTTTTAAGGCCCATATATCGAACACGTGGACCTCGGTGCTACTAACCTAATATTAGGGTTTCCAACTTTCAATGGACTTTATACAATATATATGACGAATATTAATTATATACTCATAATATAAATAAAGTTAAATAAATAAATTGCGAGAGTATAAAATGTTCGGTTACACCCGAACTTAGCCCTTCCTTACTTGTTTATACTTACTTTTTCTTACGTGTTTAGATTTGCTTAAACACATAGTTATTAAAAGAAATGCACCTGTGAGGGGTATATTAGCTTCGGTACAGCCGAAGTTAACTTTTTTCTTGTTTAAACTATTTTTATTAAAAATGATTTTGTACGTGTATAAAAGTGTTTTCGATCTCAAAATGAGGGCATGAAATTGACAAATCCATCAATCTTCCAACAGATTTATATATAATACCAATCGCTAGCAAAAATAATGAACTTTACAAAAACAACACAAAATGACAAATTATTTTTTCACAAGAAATTTAAGAATATAATTTAGAACACTTTTCCATGGACACACGCGTACATATATAAACAACTATATAGACCTTTAAGTATGTCTATATACCTTAGTAGCTACTAAAAGTCTAAAGAAAGCACCATGCTTGGCCACTTGAGAAATACGAAATACAACGGTACACATGTACTTGCTTAATTTAAGTAAATTTTAGTGTTAAAATCTTAGAAAAACACAGCAACATTTTCGAATTAGCCAGCAAATTAGCCGCCGCTGAGTGGTGCGTGGCGTATGCGTCATGAAGTTGGTCAATGCTTTGGCTAAGAGTGCTTCCCCATGAATAAATCAAAAATACGCGCAATTTCAATTCGCTTTGCTTTGTTAATTTTTGCTTATTGCCGGTAAAATGTGTGCAGATTAGTGATAATCCATGCGGGAATAGGAAGTGTCGACATTGAAATATTGATCTCAATAGTTTTGGCGAGTCTGCGGCGGTACTCGTACTCATGTGGCGCCCACGGGGTTTATTTGTTATTTTTCTTTTTGGGATGATACATATGTTTGTTTTTTTTTGTTTTTAATTTTGGGATTCGTGCAGGATAACACATCAACAAATTTCTTGAATTACTAAGTTAAGTTAAGTTACTGCTTATTTGATTCTTGAAAATACATATTCTGGAAATCAGCCAATTCGTATATCTATACTACTATTATAAAGAGGAAATGATTGTATGTATGTTTGTATTGAATAAACTCGAAAACTACTGTGCTGATTTCAAAATTTCTTTCACCATTGGAAATCTACATTCACCCCGAGGCTATATTTATTGCTAGAATTTCAACTTTCTGGAAATTGTTCCCAGGTGAGGGTATCAAAAAGACTGCGTGATGGAGTATCTTCATCTTAAACTGAAAATCGTCCTGCAAGTCATTCTCTTCTCATAGCAATCGCGTGCCAGAGAGTCGAGTAAAGAGCGCTCGCTGCTGCTGGCTGAACAAAATTTCAAAACCTGCCAAGTACGCCCTTGAGAGTCGAGTACGGGGCGTATAAGGCGGCTTGAAGAACGAAATATTAGAAATATACAAGCTCCCACTAGGCCGTCGAACTCTGAGCGTTCCCAACGCCTTCACAATCAGAGAGAAAGACAACGGATACAAAAGACTAGAGGTCGTAATCATGTTTTAGCTCATTGCAAATAAAATATAATTTCATGTTCGAATTTTGCTCGATCAGCTGCAAGTCTGATATTGTAATCGGTGGATTGTAATTACAGTTTTAAGCTAATTTAGAGCTGTACTTCCAGGTAGGGTTTGTAGGTAGGGAGGTAGGAGTGCAGGCTTTTTTGGGCTCAACTTGCACTAGATGCGTCATTTTGTTGTACTAATCGTAGACTGCATCTCGTTCCATGGTTTCATTCAAACTATTTTGTGCTTTCGATTAAGCTGCTTATGTCAGATATGGTTTTAGTAGACATCCATTCAAGGTTTGATACCGGATGGATTCCCAATGTTTTGTATCGAATCTGCGATAGAGCTGGGTACTTTCAGAGAAAGTGGATAATTGTTTCATTATTACTTTCTTCTTCACAGCCGCGGCAAATGTTGTTGTAATGGGCAAGTCCATTTTCTTCACATATTCTCCAAATGGTCAATGCCCTGTTATAGTAGCTGCAAGTCTGATATTGTAATTGGTGGATTGTAATTACAGTTTTAAGCTAATTTAGAGCTGTACACTACACTACATGGTATACTTTTCCCCTAGCTAATCTAGGGGTATTCTCCCCTGATGTAATTATTGAATTCCAACCACCTGATTCATTAATTCTTATTCAAGCACATCTAGCTATTGTCCGACTATAGCATATTTCATGGGCCTCCCGTTAGATGACCTCGACGACAACAAGACTTATAGGCTTTCCGTTC
The DNA here is from genome assembly GCF_028554725.1 of Zeugodacus cucurbitae. NCBI lineage: Eukaryota > Metazoa > Arthropoda > Insecta > Diptera > Tephritidae > Zeugodacus > Zeugodacus cucurbitae. The sequence continues at coordinate 26,902,245 of NC_071671.1, forward strand.
CGGCAGGGCTGGATAATCGTTACTACAAAAACAGTCGGACTTGACTTGATAGTACCTCTAACCCATACACATGCTGCTCCCAGTATTCCACTTAGTTATCGATGTCGTTTAAATTTAGTCACCAATTACTTTGACTTTCTTTCTTTGTTAACATTGACAGCTAACCTTCCACTAAAATAAACACCCACCGACAATAGTTTATCGATTTACATTTAGTTAATGAAATTTTATTTATTTTGAATTTCTATTTTTTGTAATACACAAATATTTTGTTGTTATAATAATTTTATAATAATAATAATTAATAATGATAATAATTATAATAATAGTAATATATATTTAGTTATGTTGATTTATCTAAATAAATTTGGAGAAATCAATTGATTTACATACAGTTTCATTTGGTTACAATTTTGCGTTTAAATTCAATTCACTTAAAATTAGCGATCAATTGTTAGTGTTTTCAATACATTCAGTTGTTTTTGTTTTTATTTTTTTTTTTTTTTTTTAGTTTAGTTTTTGTTGCATATAGTTGCAGTTATGTGTATGTATGTATGTGTTTATATAAATTTTATTTTTTTTTTTTATTTTTAGTTAAATAATAATTGCAACAAAGTGCTTTGATAGTGTTATACAATAGTTTTGTTTTTCTTTATAAGTATAAATGTATGTATGTATGTATGTGTATGTGTAGTATTTATGTAAAAATTAGGCTTAGTTAAATATCAATCCACATGCTTAATTACTCACAGTCATGCAATTTTGTAATTTTTGCAAAATTCTAATTTTCGAATATCAATGCTTAAATCAATTACAACAAATGCGCTCAACTTCTACTTCGTCTATGTTTTTTTTTTTAGTTTTTTTTTGTTTGAAGGAGTGCATTACAAATAATTTTAATATACAATTTATTTTTTTTTTATTATATATAGTATTTGATTTTAGAAAATTAATATTTTTTTAGTTAATTAATTTTGTTTTTATAAAAAAATATTTAAAAAAAAATGTTTTTTATAAAAAAAATTAAATTATAAACAAAAATATTTTTAACAATTACCAAAACACACTAAAGAGCATTAAACTTATATTTATAATACAAAATTAAAAAAAAAAAAATTAAAATAAAAAAATTTAATTTAAAAATTATTTAGCATAAAAACCTCAACGCAAGAAAGTCTACTAAAAGAAAAGAGAGCGATTAAAATATTTTGTAAAAAATATATATAAGAGAGCAGCGAGTCATGGGTTTAATTAAGCATAAATTATCTATACTAAAATGCTGGAGAAATTAGGGTGTGAACAAAAGTTGATTATTTTCGCTTGCTAGTAATTATTTTATAAATATAATTTTTGTTTTTTTTAAGGTTTTTTAAGAATTAAAATTTAGGTTTTAAAACGTTAAAATATAATAATCAGGATTACATTAATATTATTAGTATATAATTCTATGTTCTGTCCTAAAATTTTACAAAATAAGTCAAAAAGGTGGCAACAATAATAGTGCGAGATATTTCGAAGTGTTTAATTTTTTTCGTATTCAAAAAATACAGAGCGTTACAAAAAATCTTAGATTTCAAAAATTACTTAAATTAAAAAAAATCTAAAAATTACTGTATAAAATTTTTAATTTAAAAATTTAAATTAAACATTTTTAAAATTAATTAAAAAAATTCAAATTAAAAATTAAAATTCAAAATTTTTAAAATTAAAAATTAAAATTCAAAACTTTTATTTTAAAAATTAAAAATTTTTTAATTTAAAAAGTTCGAAAATTTTCATTCAGCTTATTAATTGTTGAAAAATTATATCGAAAAGCAACAACTATTAACTTTTTAAAATGTGCAATTTAGTTTATTTTTTACAATAAAAAATTAGAATATTTGAAAATTTATTTTTAGTATTATCCCAACAAAAAATATAAGTGTTGTTTTCGATCTGCTGTCACATTTAATCTATTTTACCTACACAAGCTAACATTCATTGCTAAAGCTTCTAGAAAAGCACTTCGATTGCTACTAACACATTCATTGACTCTATAGCTACATATAAGTATGTATATTTGTGTATAGCTTGGAGTAAAACCGATTCTGAGCTGCATTTAGTGGGGTTTGATAGAGATAACGAAATCATGCTGAGAATAATGTGCTGTAAGGTAGTTTGGAAAAATTTACAAAAATATTACTTTTTTTATCGAAATGTCAAAAATAATTTAAAATAAAAAAAATAATTAAATGAAGTAAAAATATTTAAAATTTTAGGGTTAAAAAAACATTTTTTTATCTAATTTAAATTTTTTTTTCCAAGTCACATACAATATTGAAATTTTGATTCATATAATTTGTTTTTGATTTTTAGATCCACATTTTTTTTTTTTGAAATTTATATTTACTTTAAAATGTCTTATTTGTCTAAAAATTATTTTTATTTGGTCAACATTTTTAGTACGGAGTGAGGATACATTTTTTCCAATATTTAAAATAATACAAAAAAAGATTAATTTAAAAAAATATTATTTTAAAATAAATTAATTAAATAGATTTAAAAATATATAATTTAAAAAATAAATAAATTAAATTAAATAATTGCAAAATAAAATTAAAATAAAAAAAATATTACCAAAAGTAAAGTTACTAAAAGAAACAAATAATAAAATAATTTACCATAAATAATTAACCATAAAAAAATATAATTACCAATATTTTATTATAATTTTTCAAAACTTTTCAACACACTTTCAAAATGACACAAATTTGTAGTCACGATAAACAAATTTGAATAACAAAATTTCGAGAAAAAAATGTTGATCTAAAAATTTAGAATTTCAAAATAAATATTTTTAAATTAAATTAAAAAATTAAATTTAAAATTAAAAATTAAAATTTCAAAATACAGTTGAACTTCTCTAACTCGAATCCTCATAATCCACACAAAAACTTTCGATTTAGAGAGACTTCCGAGTTACGGAAGATAATGTGTAGGAAAATTGACTTCTATTGCCAATTCAAGTGTTCAATTCAAGAAGAACTTCGAGTTATTGAACTTTGAGTTATGGAAGTTCAACTAATAATTAATTATTTGTTAATTTCATTCATATATTTCCAATATCCTGCAATGATTTCGCTATCTCTAATACTCACTGCCTGCTCAGCTCTATTCTCGTATGTTTTAACACACAATGTACTCTACACGCTCACACATTTTAGAGTGCGCTCAATAACTGTTGCCTATTTTAATAATTTTTCGTCAATCTTCATTGCAAGCCATTCATATTTATATACTTGCATGAGTAACCTGCCTAATTTCACCTTTCTCACCTTTTTCACCACTTTTGTTCACAAGCCAACACACCAATGACCACCACTTAGAAAATTTCATACATATCTCTTAGCATTTTAGTAATTTTTTGGTTGCTTATATTAGATTTTTCTTTTGTTAGTAACATTTACAACTTTACGGCATAATTTTGTATGAAAAAGAAAAAAGTTGCATTAAAACTTAGTTACGTTCTTAAACGCTGACGAAAATGCAAACATGTTCGAAAAGCATGCGCATGTGCCAAGCCGCTGTAAACAAATTGTTGACATGTACAGCCGAAAGCGTACATATTAAATTTGGTTAGGCGCTTTCATGTGACCCTTCAATTGCGGCGCCTGCATTTCCATATCCTGTTTTTTGCACCCCCTTTCACTCCCCTCACTCTTTTAGACGGGGCTTACTTGAGCGCCTCCTTGGCGCGTTGCTCCCATTCGGCGCGCCGCTGATGTATACCCTTAAATTCGCTAACCGTTGCCGAGCGTTCGATTGTCTTGGTAAGCGCGCTGGTGTTGCTGCTTGACGAGCTATTCATGCTGCTGCTACTGCCGCTGCTGTTGCACTCAAGTGCTTTAATATTCAAAGATTGACGCTCGTGCGTTTTGCCATTTTGCTGTTGCAGATGATTGTGATTGTTATTATTCAAGTTGTTGCTGTTGCTATTGTTATTATTATTGTTGTTGTTTAGTGTTTCACACGCTGTGGTTGGATAGATTTTACTAACGCTATTATTGCGCTCGATGGGTATGGCGCGGAAACCGGCGACTTTGATGGGCGGCAAGAAGCTGCGTTTATTGGCGTCGCTGCTGATGCCGTTGTTGCTGTTGTTGGCGGTGGTATTGTTGACAACGCCGGTGGTACTGTTATTTGCGGCAGTGTGATTGTTGTTATTGTTGTTATTATTCAAACTTAAACCATTCGCAGGCGACGCGCCGCCAACGGCACTCTTCGTGCGGAAATCCGCCAACGAATTGCGATTATTCACACCATTCGACAATTTGCCGCCCACGTGCGACTGCAACTCCAGTGACGACTCCAATTTCGGCAACTTATCGAGTTTCTCCTCGCTCGCTGACTGATTCTCCTTGTCGCTGTCGACATTCTGCTGCGTCGCAGCGAATTTCTTCGCACTGTTGCCGCTGCCACTACCGCCACCATTGCTAATGTGTATTTTGTCAGCCAGCGCATTGATGTCCTCATCCTTAATTTTCAATGAGCGCCGCGCGAATACCTTCATCAACTCGGGCGTCGCATCATCGCGATTGCCATTGGTGGACGCACACGCTTGCGTGGTGGCGCAGAAAGATTTCTTGCGCATCATGACCACACTTTCGCCACACGCCGCCTTCTCGCTCGTCTCCAATTTCTCCTCCGACTTGGCGAACGATTTGCGATAGACCTCCTCGGTGATTGATTTCTTGCGCTCATTGCGCAACTCTTCAATGCGCTTGTCGGTCTTCAATTTCTCCTCGCTCATGAAGAGGCGCTTACGTTCTTGCAGCGATAATTTTTTGCTGCTCAACGTTGCCGCCGCGTCGGCGGGCGCATCTGGCGATTTCATGCGCAGCAAAGCACTCTCATCCGCCTCAATTGGCGGTGTTGTTGGCGTTGTTGGCGAGAGTGTTACAATCGATTGTTGTTTCTTTATGGGACTTCTAGGTGGCAACGCGCTTACAAGCACATGTATTTTTGTGGGCGATTTATTGTTGTTATTGTTGCTAGTTGGACTCATATCGAATATGGGTTTCTGCTTGTCGGCTTCTGTGGGTGACGCCTTCTCGACAATTTCGACACTCTCGTTACTCAAACGGCGCAAGCTGAGATCCTCCAAATTGGTGTTGCGCTCGTTGTTAGCCTCTTTGGTCACTTGTTGTTGTTGCTGTTGCTTTTCTTGGTGCACTTGCTGTGCTTGTGTTTGTTGTTGTTGTTGCGTTGGCGCTTGCACTTCACGCACATTCTTGGCCAGCACCACATTTGCGCTCTTCGCAATGCGCGCGGGATCCACGCGGTTTAACTGTATGCGCATGAACTCCGGCACGCCATCGTCATTCGGTGTGCTGCTGCCGCTTGTGGAGTCATGTAACTGTAGAAAAATAATTATATTTTAGAATTATTTCAATTTCAAGTTAAAAGTAAATCAAACTCACCTTCACCGCGCCGCCGCGTTCCTCACTACCATTTTGGCTCTGCGCTGGCGGACTGTCCAATAAGCTGGTGCTGCGGCGCGTAGTCTTAACGCATTGCGCTTGCTTGGACGCCTGCGCCTGCACCACCGGTGCCGGCGCCGACTTGCGCTCAACATCTTTGGCATTTGCTGCTAAAATATCCATAGAATTGCGTACATTGGCCACCGCCACATTCGACTTCAGCTTCGACTTCTCGCGCAATGGCACCGCAGCTGTGGTGGGTGTAAGCTTCAGTTCGTCCGTGGAAGTGGATGTATCAATGCTCGCATTCGAATCCCGCAAATGCAAGACTTTCGGACGCAGCGGCTGCTCGGCCTTCAGAACTTCCGCAGCGGTTGGCGGCACCACAGTGATCAGCGAGATGGGCGATGCTTTGGGCAACGCATTAATCTGCTCAACAGATTTGCGGTTGCTATTGGCGGCGCTCACAGTGACCACAACGGGTTTCTCCTCCAAACTGGTGGTGCTTGTCGGTTTGCGCAATACATTGATGAATGGTGATTTCACAAGCAATTCACCGTTGTTATTCGATTCGTCTGTGTTTGGCGTGATCGCGTTCGTTTTAGTTGGTGAACTCTTCACCGAAATATTTTTGATGAAATTATAATTGCTGCTTGTGGCATGCAGATTGCCGTTAGACTCGCTGCGTGTTGTGTTAACGCGTGTCACCTTTTCTTCCTGCGTCTCCACACTCACATCGGCATTATCCTTTACAACAGGTGTGTAGTCATTGTAGGGCACGCGCAAATTCAACGTCAAATCGGGCAGACTGGGCATGTTGTTGTGTACCGCAGTGGGCGTGGCATACGCCTCCTCTTGGTATGTACGAAAACTGCGCGATTTTTCGACAACTTTGCGTTGCTTCTGCTCTTGGCTGCTGCTGAAGACGTGCGTCTCATCGGCGGCGTCCAAAGAGTTGGTCGATTGTGCGTTACTACCGTAGCGCACCACCGAATCGTTGGAACGTGAGATTTTCTGCTGAAAAGCGCTAAGTCCCACTATTTTCGGTTTCTTCTCGTAGTGATGCTCCGACAATTTACTCACACTACTCAAAGAATTCACGCTGGACGCCTGCGAGGCGGTAATTTCGCGTATAATCGATGTGGATTGGAATATCTCTTGCTGTGAGCACTTGGAGAGTATGCTGCTTGTACTGCTGGCATGCGAGTCATGTGCCGTTGTGTTGGTTGCCGTGGTCAACTTGCGTTCCAGCGAACCGATGTCTTGCGGTAGATAGCGTTGACGTGATGCCGCGCCCGATTTCGGTTTTTGTGGCGAGCTCGCTGGAGTGGCTTCCTTTACGCTGCTGCCGCTGTTGTTGTATACTGTCAAATTATGTGTGTTGAGCATGGCATTCAAGCCGGTGCTGCCGACAGACATAATTTCACGTTTAATATCCTTACGTGTCTCTTCGATATTTTGTTCGTAACTCAAAGCGCTACGCGATTTATCCAATTTAGTCAAGCTGGGCTCGGGTGTCGCCTTCACGTCTAAGCATGAGGTGGAGACTTGCACTTTGGATTTAGCATCCGTTTCGCTTGGGTTCACATCCAATTTTTCCACGGCCGCCGGCGCGCAATTCTTAGTGTTGCTGTTGTTGTTGGGATTACTGTTGTTAGCGTTACTGTTGTTGCTGTTGTTAGTGTTACTATTGTTACTGTTAGTGTTATTACTGCGCGTAGCCGAACGCTTCGAATTGCGTTGGATGAGTCGTCGCAGGAAGCCACTATCTGCGTTCTCCATTTGTGAACTTGCAGCATCCTTCTCTCTCTCCTTCTCCTTCAACTTCTCTTTTTCCTTTTCTTTGAGCTTCTCGCGTTCTTTTTCTCTCTTCAACTCCTGCTCACTGGGTGTGGGATCGGTAGACGATTCTTGTGGTGGCTCGAAGAGCGCTGTAGCTTTGGCTGTCAACGTGCGTAAACCAAATAGATTGGTGGCAGCCGAAATGGATCCACTGCTGCTGCTGCTGCTAGAGGTGGTGACTGTTGTTGTGTTCGTGGTGTGTTTGCCACTTTCGGTAGTTTTCTCATGTTTTTCGATTTTCGTGCGTTTCACGTTTAGCATTTGCTCATTGCTGGTATTTGAAGATTTCGTTTTCGATTTCGAAGGTGATGCCACCTTTTTCGACTCTACAGCATGTTGTTCTAATACTTTTGTATTTACGCTGGGCGGTAGAGAGCGTGTTTTGGCTTTGATGTCGTGTTCTGCGAGAAAATTTCGAAAGACATTAGTTTCTGAATTGGAAGAAATATCCAATAAAGCTTACCCTTTATGTCCAGTAGTGGATTGTTAGCCAATCTCAGTGTATCCTCATTGGCTTCTGGTATTGAGGTCTGCAGAAAAGAATGGAGACAGTTTTAAAGAAGTGTTTAACAAGTAGGAGAGAGTTAAGCGCGGACTGTAACGAGCTTAAGATACTCTCACATCTCGAAGACACTGTTCTTATGTTCTAATTATCCCTAAAACCACTCACCTCCAGCGTACGTCGATGCAGACGACTCGGTCCCTTCTTCTTAGCCGGACGCAAAGCCATTTTATGCTTGGCAGCCGAATGTGAGAGCCTTTGACACTTTGCACCCAACAAATCCGGTTCATCTCGAGTCGTATCGCTTGCCAAACTGCCGCTCGACGAGTGACGATAAATCTCCGAAGACACCGAAGTGGTTGACACCGTCGAAGAACGTGTCACGCTGCGTCCACTCAACGTGGACGATGTGGCGGTCATCGAACGTTCCTGCACATATTCTTTGGTGCTAATTGTAGAATTATTTGCGGTGGAAGCGGTGAAGAGCTCATCGCCATCACCGCTATTCATGCTCAGCAAACTCAACGAGGACACTTCACTGTGATTGCCGCCCGTGGTGGCGCTGGAAGATGTAACTGTAGTTGTTGTGTGCTTGCTGCTGGCATGGTGCGTGCGTTGTGTGGTGCGTTCAACGCGCCGTTGTGGTGAAGCTGGACTGCGTGGCAGTCCCAGATCCTCTTCGGAAGCATCCTGACGATGGCGATTGCGTTTGCGCAGCACATCGGAGAGCTCAGCCTGGAAAGAGTGAAGGTGGAAGAGGAATGTGATTAATTAGTTGTCAAATTATTAGATACTTTTTTAAATGACTGCGGTGAGTTTATGTTGATTTTTTGGTGAGTTTTGTTTTACCCATGTCTTCCAGCGAAAGACGAGACGTGCTCGCAAACAACTGCGTCCTGCGCGATTTTCACCATTACTCAATGGTTTGATTTTCATTTTAAAAGGATTTTGTTTAAAGTCAATCATTTTCATTTTTTATTCGTAACTTTTATACTTTTATTTGGTTAGTTTAAATGTATTTTTTACTTTTTGACTAACTTGGCGTGGTCTTAGTAAAGCTCAAGACTGTCTTAAGTGCCCATTTGTTTGTTTACTAAAATTATTGTTTAAAGCATTGAAGTTGAGATTACAAATTTTGAGGTTAAGTTATTAATTTAGGTTAGGTTTGATGGTTCAGGTCTAGATTAACTATGCATACGACAAATAAATTGAATAAAAAATTTTATAAAAAATTGGAAATAATATTCATTGGGTTCTCAAGTCACAAAATTAATTGTAGATTAAACATTTACCAAAAAACATTACTGAAAACGAATTTTTTGTAATTTTTTTAAATATATTTTTTTAATAAAAAAAAATAATTTATTTAAATTTTTTTATTTACAATTTTTTAAACTATTTTTTCCTCTTTTTCAATTCTTCTTAATATCTTAGTGATAATATCATCTTAAAATATCTTAAGGCCTCCCCATTAAAGTATTACATAGTACGAATACTTCTTCGTCACAGTGTAGATTCTAATGTAAACAACCAAGTCATTTGGTCTGTGGAAATAGATTTGTACACAGCAAAACGCAGCCAAAAACATTTGTACAATCAGCAGATAAGAAAAAAAAAATAAGCAAACAAAATCAAAAAAAATTGGAAGCAAACCAAAAGCACAGTGACCGAGTGCTGAGTGTCGAGAAAGCGAAAAGGATAAATATTTTTAATTTATTGTATGTACACAAATGTCTGTATATATGTTGGTATGTATGTTTGTATGTGTACTAAGCACAATTGAAATCCAATGCAATGCACAGAATTTTTCACAGCGCAGTTTATTGAACCCGGAACACATGTTTGCAGCAGCGTCGTGAGTTGCACTTTCGAATAGATTTCTTCATAGACGATTTAGACGATCGAAGATGACATACAAATTTATGTATGTATATGTGCATGTGAAGTGATAAGATATTATTTATAGATGCATAAAACCACATAAGAACAATAATTTTGAATTATGGGTCTGCATTATAAGATATTTAGAGACTACATTTTCTTGAATTCGCTTGCATTTTTATCAAAACAAAAATATTTAAAAAATTGTAATGACATAATATAATTCTGTCTTATTTTTCTATAATAATATCCATAATGACCCATAATAGAGTAAATTTTCAGATGTTCTCAATATTAGTCACAATATCTCCTATTTATTTACTGGAAAAAAAAATATATTACTAAAAAAATATATATTTTTTATTAAGAAAATGTTTCTAAAAAATTAATACATATTTTCACAAAAAAAAAATTGAAAATACAAAATTCATAACAAAAAAAAATTAAAAAAATTGTATAACAATGTATAACAATTTTTTTTTTATAAAAAATTTATAATAATAATAATTAATTGAAAAATCATAAACATATTTTTTTTTCAAATAATTAAAAAAAATTATTAAATAATTTAAAAAAATTTTTACATTTTTTTTAAATAATTAAAAAAAATTTTCTATAAAAAAATTTTCAAATTTTATAATTTAAAAATATGTTTATATCTATTTTTTACAAAAAATTTTCACAAAAAAATTTATAATAAAAATGCATTAAAAACATAAAAATATTTTCTTAAAATAATTTAAGAAAATTTTTTAAGTTCTCAAAGAATAATAAAAGGATTCACAAAAAAAACATTTTTAAATACAAAATTCATACAAAAATAAAAAAAAATAATAATTTAGAAAAATTTTTATACAATTTTTTTTATAAAAAAATAATTATAAAAAAAATAATTAAAAAATCATAAAAATATTTTTTTTAAATAATTAAAAAAATATTTCTACAAATTTTTCTATAAAAAATTTTCACAAAAAATTTAAAAATAAAAAATGCATAACAAAATCATAAAAATATTTTTTTTTTTTATTAAAAAATCTTTACCAAAAATTTTCACAAAAAAACATACTATTTTTTTTAAATAATTTTAAAAAATTTTTATACACATTTTTTTATTTATTTTTTCAAAACATTTTTAATATAAAAAAAAATTCTATAAAAATATTTTTATTTAAAAAAATGTTTTATATGAATTTCCTTTACTAAATTGTTCACCAAAAAATTAATACAGAAATAAAATACATTATAATAATTGTCCAAAAAAATAATTATTAGGATTTTTTTGCATTCAAAACTCAAAAAACAATTAAAAAAAAAATAAAATACAAACAAAAAATATTAAAAATTGTAATTATTTCAAAGAAATTATTTAACATTTTTTGCTCAAAAAATGTTTTTTAAAAAGAAAATTGGGTTTAAATAAAAAAGTTTTTCAAATCACTTACTACTACAAAAATGTTCGATATTTTTCAACAAATTATTATAAAAATATGTAAAAAATATATTACAAAAATATCTAAACATACTTAACAAAATTTATAATGACATTTTTTTCGAAGAATGTAAATAAAATAAAAATTTTAACTTTTAAGCGTTTTCAATCAAAAAATTCATTTCTTATGCAAACTTTTTGTATATAATTTAGTAAATGGAATTCCAATTCATAAAAAATGTTATCCGCTAAAATTTATAAAAATAAATTATAAAAAATGTTCCTAAAATTATTTTAAAAATATTTAACAAATTCGTTTGAAATTTCGTATACTTTTCAATGTTTTTATTGTAGAAAAAAAGTATTTGCAAATATGAAAGATTATTGGAAAAGCTAAATTTAAATAATTTTTCACAATTTAACATATTACAATTTTTTAATAAAGAATTTTTTTTTTTTGTAAAAATAAAAGTCAGCAAAAGCACTTAAAAACTTTCTAAAACTAATAGAAAGTATTTATAATCTTCTTGATTTTTTTTTAATATTTTTTTATACACAAAAAATAAAGAATTTCAACAAAATCGCTCAACAACTCTCTTTCACCCCCGCTTACCGCCAGTGATTGCTTTAGGTGCGTATTCTGCACAATTAGAGTACCTCCATTGCCGGCAACCATTATGCCTGCCGCTGTTGCGCGGCGACAAAACTCAATGCGAATATATGCTTTTGTCACACTCCAAAGCCTTAAAAGGCTTTAATAAATACCAAAATGCCAATAGCAAATTGATTTTCGATGTTACCAAATTTTTTTCGTTTTTTTTTTTTTGCTTGGTAGTTGTTATTGTTGTTATTACTTTCAGCTATTGCTTAAACACACGATCGCGATTATAAGTTAAGCGAATATTTGCACGCCGTGCACAAACTGTTATAGTTGTTGTGTAGCTAGCGTGTAGCACTACTGTGGCTATCCAATATGTTCACTAAGGCACGTGCAATATGCAACTGAAGGCAGCGCGTGAAGAGGTATAATAGAAAACCTACAATGTATAGAAATAAATGCCCATTCCTTCCTTGCTGGCTATTAGTACACACACACGCCAGGCATGCACGTATGGATGAGTGTGAGTGCGAGCGTGTACCTTTGTGTGTGTTTGTAGGTGTATGGCACAAGGAAGTGAATAGCAATCAATGCCTGCCGGCGGCAAGACAACCAAAGTAGCAGCGGCAGCAATAACAAAAACAACAATGGTAATTACAACAAAAAGCATTATCGATGGCAACAACAAACTAAATATGACAACAAAAACAATATAATATACAACAACAAAAATAAATTTAACAACAACAACAAATGGAATATACAACAACGATATAATACACAACAACAACACCTAACTCGAAACAGTCCATCTGTTCAACATCAACATTGAGTTTAAGGGAGAACGAACGTGGGCAGGCAGGCGACAGGCCGTTAGAGGAACGCACTCACACAAATGCAGATACATATACATATACAAACACACATATACATATACAAGATGCATTAGGATAATCAGACGCATAGTGTTTATCCAAAGTGGAAGAAGAAGAAAGAATAAGAAAAATAAACAAGAACAAAAATCAAACAAAACGCTGACGTTGCAACATCATTATTCTCAACAACACACACACACACACATACACACTAATGCAAACGCTTGCAGCACTTGAAGAAACGCCGCTGCTGACACTGTCAATGTCAGTCAACATCGAAGTTGACGCCAACGCCGACGTCGAGACGCAGACGCACGAATGTCATCTTCACTAGCACCAGCACCGTCGCTGTCAGCTGCAGCTGCCATACGCTTGTTAACGCTAAAAACCCATCAGCGCGCTGTGGCATTGATTTGCCTACACGCCTGAATACACACACAGGCAGGCATAAGCACACACACACACACACACACACACACACACACACACACACACACACACACACACACACACACACACACACACACACACACACACACACACACACACACACACACACACACACACACACACACACACACACACACACACACACACACACACACACACAAAAATACAACTGCACGCATAAACTGCTGCCTTGATTATCGAAGGTGAGCCACTGTTAGTGTCAGCCAACATTCAATGCCTCAACACTTGCAACAACCAAACTCAATCAAACTGCAGTTAAGCCAGCCGTCTGCGTCCCCCGACTGCGACTGCCACACATGTTGCGTCTGTGATATTTCGTTTGCCACAGCACTCTTTCCAATGTACATACATATCTACTATGGTAATTCCACACTTACGCACACATCTGTACATACTTGCTTCAGTTTGCTGTCTTTCTTTACTTGTGGCAAACATTTTCTTCCGATTTTATGCGGATACAGGTCTTCGGCTGTCGACTTGTGGCAGCGTCAACGTGCTGCTTGCCACATCAATATTCTATTTTTCGTTGAAGTGTCGCACTCAGTTTAGTGTAGGCAACAAGCATGGCATTGAAAGCGCGGTGATTTTTGTTGTTGTATAGAGAGGATCTGTAGGAAATGGAAGGTGCAAAAATAATAATTTTTAAGGGTCTCATTTAATGTGAATTCCAATTCTCGTATGCCAAAGACAATTTGTGATTAGAAGGGCATCTAATTTAGTCATTCTGAAATCTATTCGTCTTTCGTTGTTACAAAAAACCACTTACAATCTAGAATTCTGTAGATATTTATCTATTTGTAAAGACCGCAGGGGATTTTAATTCATTGAATAATAAAATTGCCCCCTAAAACAACACCTAACCTCCATTAACCTGTCGATACATTCTCTGGTATTCCTCATCACAGATGATTAAACATACTAAAATTTACCTCCAAGATTTTCTTTATTAAATGCTAGATCCATTTAACTAGAAGTTTTCACCTTTCGGACCTGAATATTAAATAAGAGAGGACATATTTTCAATCTCTTATACATTTCAACGTAATCCTCCCAGTTGATACGTGGTCGGGTGTTTCAGTTAATTCAAAATGCCAAGGGGATCTTGATACTTCATCTCTTTGTCGCCTACTACCAGATCCCATCCGACGGTTCCTTTATTCTTCCGATACTATATTAATGTTTCACAACGTTTGTTTGAGAGATATTTTTGTTGGCCAAAGTATTGTTAAGTTCCCATTTCTGCTGAGCAGTCTTCTACGGTTGATATTTCATCTATCTATAATATATTCTTCGGATACTATATGTATGTAGATTTCATGTCGTTTGGCGTAGAGATCTTTTTGTGTCGAAGTATTGTCCCCATTTCTGCTGACTAGTCTACTAAGGTTTATCGTAAACCTAGGTTAACTAACGAAATATGTAGAAAATTGCTTTCTCTAAGAAAAATGGATCAATCTGGAGTTATTAGTTGTATTTAAATACTATATTCATATGAAGGACATACTACCTATGGTTCTTATGATTAGGATAATGAAAGATATGTTAGCATTAAACCTAGGTGATATATATGATGTGGATCCAACGGACAATATTGAAGCTGATTAAAGAAGCCCAAATGAAATGACTGACAGTAGAATTGTAGATTTTTTTACCACAAAACAACTGACAATGTGGAATTTAAAAAAAATCTACAATTGGCACTCATTTAGAATAAAATTCTAATTCTACCAATTCACGTCTACCAAACTTAGTACCCACTTGACAATTTCCTAGAGACCATCTTCGAATTCTACCACACCAAATAAATAGTGGGTAATCCCTGTAAATACCCTGACATATTTAGAGTACGAGTATATGCCATAAGTGTATTCGTCGATTGGCTTTGGCACATTTGTCACGTGTTAGTCGACACATGCAATTAGTCGCTTTGACAATTATTGGTTTTGTCACATTTTTCCCACCATACAGCATTTTCTTTCTTTTTGCAGCGTGCTTAACATATTAAGGTATTCTATACATAAGGTACGAACTTGAATTAGACGCCAGGTTAAAGGTTAAAGACCTCAACTATTAATTACAGACACATTAAAAATACATATAAACGGCGACCTTTTGCATTGAATACCAGGCTCTCAATAGAGTGGGTGAAGTTCAATGCGCTCAAAAAATTGCAATCATACAATAGTAAGGATGCTTAGCGTAAATCCCGCGGTAAGTCACGTTTTTGTTAAGGGTGGTGATTAATGCTTTCGACAGCCGTTTTTAGGTGCGTGAAAGGAATGTTATTCTTTCATTCTTATTATGTTATTCTGGGGTACTATTAATTTTTTTTTTCGGCAAATGAGCTTTCATATAAAACTTAGTATTTCAAAAGTACACCAAAAGCTTTAAAGTTAATAGGCAGAGTACGACTCAGCTTACAAGCGATGGATGAAAAAAAAGAAGTGAAAGCTTTCCCTTACATGTAAAAACTCATAAGCTTGCTATGAAAGTTGCCATAACAAAAGCTTTCATGATTAATTTTCTTCCGAGGTTATTTTTCTTAACTTTTTTCGACACAAGAGCTGTTTCACTCCTTGTGAAAGCTCATAATCTTTCGATGAAAGTTGCCGTAGCAAAAGCTTTCGTGATAAATTCACTTCGAAGGACATTTTTACTTTTTTTAGGAAAGTTATTCACCTCTTTCTAAAAAGCTTATAAACTTATACCTGAGACAGACATGTAGTATGCTTCAGAAACCATATGTATATCACCGGTTTTCCGAATTTTGTTTGAAAGCAAATGGTGTTCCGTACTAAAATAGAGTTCTAGAAACCATTGAAATTATATGGTGTTGTGAAATGTACTACAATGGATTGCATTGAACACACCGAAAGCATTAAGCTCTTCTGCCACAATCATATGTTTTCTGACATTTTGACATACATACAAATAAATTAAATTCAAAATTAATTGAGATCAAAAAACAAAATTTGAAAAGAATGATGTGAAAAATATGTAATATGTATGTAATAATATGTAATAATTATATTGGACAATAATTTTTTAAAATTGCTTGAAGTTATAACTAAGTCAGGATCAATTTTCCTGCCTGTTATTCATAATTACATTTTGCTTGAATTTATTTGTATCAGCTGACGAATGTAAACATAGTACAATATACTACATGTGTGTCACTATGCTGGTTCATGGTTTCTAGAGCTTTTATTGTAGTACATATAATAGTATGGAAACCATATGTCTGTCTTAGGTATTACAATTTAAGTTGTCGTATCAAAAGCTTTCATTACAAACTTTCTTCGACGTATATTTTTATTTTCTTCCCCACAACAACATTTCATAGCCTATTTCACCAATTAAAGCAATTGCAAATTACGTATAAAATAATTTTTAATTTTATTTAAATCTGAGCTTTTTACTTTTCATATTCAAATTATGTGTACATAATTTTGTATGTTTCTTTTCAATTTTTTTTATATTGGACAAAAACCAGTCCATTCCAAGCATTTACATTCGACTGGATGCAATGGTTTAGGCAATGGTCTGTCACATTCCGAAAAACTCGGATATGGCGTACAGATTTTTAGGCAATCCTTCGGCGGTGGATAGTATTTGCATTTAAATTCGCATTTCTTAGTGCGACAACCGGGCCAAACGAGTTTCACACATTTCGGCGATACGTTCGGACATTGCCTAGCTATTTCGCACGAATCGTGGCCAGTGCCACGTTTCGGTTTGCGCCGTTTCGGCATTGGAATATCGTATTGTTCGTAGCAACAAATCGGTCGCTTCTTTATACGTAAACTACCAAATTCACACCAAGTTTGCTGATATTTACGATTCTTCTCCGACGGTGCATAATAGAGATCATCAAAACGTGGATACATATCGATACATGGATTATCACAGCATTCGGGATCGATTGTTTGTATGTCGGCTTTCATTTGGCACGGTTTCAATTTGCGTTTCTTCTTTAGCACTTCCTCACTGCAAACGGGTACTTTCCAGGGTATACATTTACGTCCTAGCCGGGGTTTGGTTGGCTTCTTCTTGTGTTTCGGTAATATACAACCGCCTACCGAACTCGAAAATCGCACGGGCTGTATAAAGGATGTCGGCGCAATTGGGCCGATTTTCGTGAAACCTAGCACACACCTTTGAAGCAAGTTTTGCAATGCCATTTTTTTTTTTTTTCAATAATAATAAACAATTTTTTTCAACAACAATTATTTTAATAAACAAATTTTAAATTTAGATAAAAGCCAAAAGTTTTAGATAGAAGAAACGATTAATTGATTTGCATTTTAGAGAGTTGTGTAGTTTTCAAATGTATTTTGTAATATTTTCCATGACGCCAGTTGCTGAGTTTAATTCGATTCATATAAATTTTTTGGTTTCAAAATTTGTATAGTGATAAAGCAGACAAGTGTGGGGTAGAAAAACAGGCGGAAGACTCAATTAAACGGGAAATTTCTGCATATCAACGTTGGTGTTGAGTTGTTTAGTCGAAGAGACCGAAACCCACACCGTCGTCTTCTTCCGACTCCGACTCCTCCTTTTCGGCTTTTTCGTTCTTCTCGGCATTCAACATTTACTCAGATCAGGAGAATGTTAGCTGAATAAAGCGCTGAATCTAAAGTGGATTGCAAAGACTGACTTATTCAGCTTCGGAGAATTTAAGCTAAATAAAGCAATGAAAACCAAAAGTTCTGAAAAGTTTAATAATATGCTAGTTGAATCTCAAAAGACCTGCGAAGTCTTTATTAAGCTCACTATTTGCTGAAAATAAAGCAAAGAAAAGCAAAAGTTCTGCAATGCATATATTCAGCTCAAGGAATAAAGCGCTGAATTTCAAAAGGGATGCAAAGACTTCATTCAGCTCAAGAAAATACAAACTGAATGAAACACTAAAAGCCAAAACGCTTACAGAGTCCCTATTCAGCTGAGAATAATGAGCTGAATAAAGCGCTGAGAAGTCAAGAGGATTGTAATTTGAAGTTCCCGCTTTAAAGATACTAGTTATTTTATTAATTTATTTATAAAACTTGCAAAATTCAATCTAATTTTTCGGCGCACAGCTAATCTAAACCAAAATTAAAACAGACATACATTTAACACTGCTTAATACAATTATTTATATTAAGAACATTTTGAAGCAAGTTTATATGCATATGTGTAGGTAAATATGGCAACCCATGTAAGCTACATGCTAGCCATTAAAAATAGTGAAACTTGCATAATCACAACATAAACCGATCTCAAGTGTCAGTTACAATTGCACACTGTAAGCAAATGAGAGCTGAAATGAAGTCGGCCGGTTGCAGCAACCCGGTTACACTTGCCAGTATTTATTGCACAAATGACTAGGAAATATGGGTTTATTGAGTGAATGCTTTGCTTTTAATTGTATGAAGACTTTGAAAAGAAAAAAATAATAATGATGTTGCAAGTGATTGCTGACTTAAATTGACTAAGAAGTTTTGGTAGAATAATGTATATTTATATAGAATACTCTTAATTAGGACTTTACTTACTAAAACATGTCAGAATACTAAAATTGTACTAGAAACCTTTAATATTCGCTCAAACAGCTCTATGAAACAATTTTTCGAAAAATGTTTTACACTAGCGTCATCTCACGGTAATAATCTTTTTCGACTTTGCTCTCTTATTAATGACTTTTCGAGTGGAAGTGGTATAATAGTCTACAACTTTGCTTCCACCGTTTTCCAACAAATATATCTACGGCCAAGCACGGGTCGATTAAATCGAATTTTATATATCGATCTTGGACATTTGTGTCAACTTTAACCCGACAAAATATTTGTAGTGATCAGTTTGCATCCCAAACTTATTCTCAACCGAAAATGTCAACTTTTGACCCGAATTCTCGACGTTTGCGGGAATGTCTCTAGGGTCAAGCACTGGTCGATTAAATCGTTTTATATCGATCTTGGACATTTCTGTCAACATTAACATAACAAAATAATTGTAGAGATCTGTTTGCATTCCAAACTTATTCCCAACTGAAAATGTCACTTTTTGAGCCGAATTCTCAACATTTGCGGGAAATTTTGCTTTTCTTTTTTAATTCCAAGAAAAGTGCGGCTAAGGCTCATCGACATTTGTAACCGCTTTTATAGAAAAAAAAACTTAAATTTACAAAAAAACGGCGGAAGCAAAGTTGTAGACCAATATCTTGCGATTTTATTCACACTTATTTATGCCAGTCTGTTACCTGTTGTTTGGTCGATTCATCATCTACGAAAGAAGTTGCTTTATCGTTTCTAACAGCATACAAAAGTTTCACAAAATCACCAAATTTGATAGTAATAACTAGCTTGAAGTGAAAAAACCAAAAACCCTGAACGGATCGGACCAAAAAAATTGGTTTAATGTAGTAAAGATCTATACTTGATTCTATCTTATACTTGAAGGGTCTCAAATTCACAATGAATATATTACTGCGCTCTGTATATTGTCGACCGAACAACCAAGAAGAGAAAAAAAATATTTTCTGCAGATTTTTTAAAGGTTAAATTTTAAGATATTTAAGAGAATATCTTAGCCTCAGCTTCTCTCTTCCTCGCCACAACACGCTCCCTCAAAATTCACATAACCTACGGCTATTTGCAACATTTTCGCAATAAACCAAACTGTAATACAGCATTAACGGTATGCTCATTATACTTTTTTGCAAGGTACATTATACTCGTACCTTTAATTAACGTATTTACTACTTACATTGGACTTCGCATACCGTGGCTTGCGCCAAATAGGTCGTGGCGCTATAACACCAGCAGTGTAACAAACGGTTACAACAACATAAACCACTAAGATAACCTGTTAGTCAATGGGCCAATATGTGGTGCAACAAACGCCCGCCAACCGAAGCGTTGATATACGAGTACACATGTAACAAAAAATATATATATATCTACATGTAATTGTATACCGCTTAAGTTTGAAGCGTTCAATAGTATTTATTTGCACGTAAGTGCAGTGCCATAACTTGCAACAAGCTGTTGCGGCTGCTGCTGCTGCGCAAAGTGACTGGTCAGTTAGCGCGTGCGCGGCGGTTTAACAGTTTCTTTGCACATTTTTTTCTTTACTTAGTTTAGTTGAGTTGCTTTGCTTTTGTTTTTGTTTCTTTTATTTTGTTGTTTTTTGCTTTCTTTTGCATTACATTTCCAGCTTTAATTGCTCCACTTTGCCGGCGGCGCCACGCAATGGAAATGAGTATATTAAGTTATGGTTATAAGTATGTATTTATGTAAGTCAGTTTAAGCGACTTTAGGTTGAATCTTTTTTAAATGTTTTGCAGTGAAATAAATTTTTAAACTTGGAGCGAAAAAGTAGCTGACGTTAAATAATATTAATACAGTACCGAATATGGTATAATATATATTTCTGTCTAATCAGCTTAAGATTTATATTTCTATACTGCTTGAATATTAATTTTCTTTATAATTTGGAAACAGATGGCAGCCCTATAATTCTAAATTAATATTATCATTTTTTGGCAATCACGACGATAGAAAATATTTAACGTTTTCCTTTTTATTGAAAATTTTCAAATTTTTCTCTAAAAATGTGGTAACCCTAATCGATACGTTATATATTTTTACTGTTAAGGTAGATACAAGAGTTTGAGCAGTTAGAAGGTCGGATATTACCAAAGAGGCATAAAATATTTCTTAGAAACAGGTGACAACACTATATTTTTCAATCAAAAAACGATTTTTTCGAAAACAAGATTTAAGAAACAAAATGAATATAGTATACGAAGATATACGAAGACGTATACTAAATCTTTGGGAAATCTAACAAACGGATAATAAAATAAAATCTCGATTATTTCTTCTGATTATGAGAGACTATATTTCAAAAAGTAAGGATAGGCTAAGTTCGGGTGCAACCTAACATTTTATACTCTCACAAATTATTGATATATTTTTATTAAAATAACACAAAATTTGCCCCAATTTGAAAATCCTATAATGAGGTATATGAGAACTAGGAGAAGTCATGACCCGATTTTAACCATCTCTGGTACAGAGACACACTATTAAAAGAATATATATTTCCTCTAAATTAAATTCAGATACCTCAGAGATTTACCGAAATTTTGGGTGAAAAATAACCATCGGGCATCAGGGTGTCGACGTTTTTCGTTAGTGAGTTAACCCACTTTTAGTAATTTTCAACCTAACTTTTGTATGGGAGCTGGACGTAGTTATTATCCGATTTCAACTATTTTCATGGTGTGTGGTGGGATACGTAAGAGAATCGACTGTAGAAATTTTGTTTTATATAACTTCACTGGTTTGCAACATATATACAAATAATCGATTTGGGATTTCCTGATGCGATTCTTTGTGCCAATTTTTTTTATAAACTTATTTTATTTATGGCTTAGTTATCACACTTTATGTGTTTTCGGTTTTCGTCATTTTGTGGGCGTGGCAGTGGTCCGATTTTGCCCATTTTCAAAAGCAAGTTCCAAGTTTCATTAAGATATCTCAATTTTTACTCAAGTTATCCATCCGTTGCACGGACGGACGGACAGACGGACGGATTTTGACTCGTCTCGTCCCCCTGATCATTTTGATATATATAACTCTATATCTAACTCGTTCAGTTTTATGACTTACAAACAACCGTTATGTGAACAAAACTATAATACTCTATTAGCAACTTTTGTTGCGGGAGTATAAAAACAACTTGATAAAGCTGCTAGAAAACACTTCGCCTTTTAGTTGGAACTCTTTAAACTTAAAAAAAATTGTAAGGTGTCTCTTTGTGTTAACCGGCCATATTGTGAGAAGCTTTTCATATTACAACTACACGTGAAGACTACACTTCTAGAACTGATCTTTAATTATACAGCTTTAACATAAGTATTTCTTTCCGAAGCTATCCTGGGTCAAGATGCTTGTCAAGATAAAATAAATGTGGGAAGTGAGCTTGAGATATTGCGGAAATAGTATTAGATAAAAAATATAGAGAATCTGCAGCGTCGAGCAATTGGCAAAGCGATCAAAAGCAGCTTATTTCTATATACTGAATATTTCTTCTTTCAATTAGATCGGATTCAAGAGTACAGTAAGGGCCATGCATGTTGTCTGGGGATGGGATCTCTCGCGTACCAAATATGGATCAGTAAGAGATTCGCGGATTTTTCGAAAACAAATTATGAGAGTTTGGTATATATCAAGTATAATTTCTTGTATTACGGAGAAATTATTTAGAAGTATTGTCTGAAAAGGTTATGTATTAGCTGAAACGTTTATAGCTCTCAATATTTTGGTTTACTCAAATGATAATATATTTTTCCTACATGGCATGCTACCGGCCACATGCCACAAATAGCGGATTGGTTGGGATTTTAATGGTGCATTATTGGTGCCTCACACTTAACGATTGTTACGCTCCAATAACCGCGTCGTAAAAAGCAACAACTAAAAGCAGATGCAAAAATTAAATAATAAAAAATATGAGTGTATGTTTAAAGCATTATCGACTGCATGTATAAATATTTTTTTATCTAATTAAGCAATAATGAAAGGCCGACAAAAGCCGACTTCCTGTTTGCACACCTTGTTTTGTTAAAAACACCGGATTTAATTTTTTTCATAAACAATAAATTTCTACAATATTTTAAATAAAGCTAAAAATGAAATATTTGAGAAAAAATAAAATATTGAAAAAAAAATCTTACAGTGGCTGCAAAAACTTTGTTGCATGCACTGAAAGCATCTAATCACTTAATCGCACACACACACACTACACTCACACCAGGTAATTTCACAAAATTTTTATGTTTGAAAAACTTTATTAACCCTCATTAAAGTGCGCCATAAAGGATAGCACAGAAGTGATAGAAAATGGGAGAAGAAGAAGAGCGCTGTGAAACCTGTTGCTAGCCACTTTTCAATGCGGCAAACAGCTGTGCCTCCGCGCTTCAACTTGCTTACAATGACGCAGGAGTTTCGTATTTTTTGTTGTTATTCGTTGTCTCACCGCCACATATCGGCTGAATTAGGTCAACTCTATTGCAGTGACGTTTTGCAGCGTCGCAAATAAGCTTTCCCACACACAAAAAATACAAAAAAGCAATTGACAGCTGCTCACACTCATAGTTGTATATACATGTATGTATGGCAGTAAGTTGAGGTTATGGAGACATAAACAACGACAATATCCTGTTTATGGCAATTTATTAGCAGACAAGCTCCGATGGCGGGTGGGAGTATGAGGAGCGTAGGAATAACGGCGAATGAGTTGTGATAACGACGGGCTGCATGTACAAATGTAAATTTGTGTGAGTGCGTTCAGGAAAAGTAGTATTAATGGAAGAGTAAAAAAAAAACTGTTGGAGAAAATATTTATTTCAAACTGGCTTAAATAATATTTTATTTTAAATATATAATAATTATCCAAAAGAAAATATGTCTACCATTTATTATTTTACTAAACAAATTGAATATTTTCTCAAAACGACTTTTAACAAAAAAATGAAATAAGAAGAGAACATTAGTAAATAATACAAATTAAAAAAAAAAAACATTTTAACCACAAAAAATTAAAAAAAAAAAACAATATAAAAACCATAAATCATAAAATAATTAACAAAATAAATTAAATTAATATTTAGAATTACAAATAAAATTTTTTTCATAAATCAACGGAATAAAAAAATAGATTTTCCGCAATTTTTTATAAAAAAATAATAATAAATTAAATAAAAATTAAGAAAAAAAAATATATTTTTTATATAAACTAACCAAATTATAATAATAACTTAATTAAATAAAACTGTCAGACCAGATATTTTCGGACTAAATTATTTACACAAGTCTAGCAATAATAAATTAAAAAGTAAATAAGAACTTTTATAAAAAAAAAAAATTTATAATCATCTATAAAAACTAAAACAATATATTAATATTAACTTAATTAAATGTTCATTTCAGATATTTTTGGACAAAAATATTTAAATAACCCAAAAAACAAAATTAAAAAAAAAAATAAAAAAAAGTCCCAACAACTAAGAATTTTCATAAATACTCGAAACCATATAAAATCCAATCTTAAAATGTCAATTAATTTCAACTTTCACTTGAACGAAATGACATCTTTTATAATTTTGAGCATAAAAAATGAAGAAAATATGCGTAAAAATAATCGGAAAAAAATATTTTTTAATGATAAAAAACATAAGAAATAGAAAAAAATAAGAACTACTTAAACTTTAAATACAAAAAATAGATAAAATAATTTAAAAAAATTTATTGAAAAAGGAAAACCAAATTAAACTAATAAATTCGACCTTCACTTAAACGAAATATCTTTTTTATGAATCCAATAATTGATAAAAAAAATTAAAAACCAAAAACAAAATAGGAAATAAATAAAAAGTATAATATTATAAAAAATTATTCAAAAATCACAAAAAATACATAAAAAATATTTAAAATATTTAATATATTAATAAAAAAAAAAATAAAAAAAAAATTAACTAAAATTCTCTATGCATAGAAATAAACACAAAAATTAAAAAAATAGAAAAAATATTTATATTAATTAGTTTCAAAAAATACAAATAATAATAAAAATATTACCTTTTATATTAAAAATTAATAAAATGTTATATAAATATAAAATAAAAAAATCTAAAAATAATAAAATATTTATCTACTTATATGAAATACAAAAAAATAATAAAAAAAAAATAATTTTAAATAATATACGAAAAAAAACCTGAAAAACAAAAATAAACTGCTTAACCGTCAAAAAACCATAGAACTTTAAGCACACAAAAAGTATATTATTGATATAAATTCTCACAAATTGCGGCACTCAAAACAGTTCTTATCGAGTTTCCAAAGCACCACATCAAATTGCCAAACTGCACTTTATACACAGTTAACCAAAAAGGCAGCAGCTTTATCAATTTTTCACAACACAATACGGCACTTCGGGACGTAACGTCACGCTTAGGACACGCAA
Organism: Zeugodacus cucurbitae; assembly: GCF_028554725.1. Classification (NCBI taxonomy): domain Eukaryota; kingdom Metazoa; phylum Arthropoda; class Insecta; order Diptera; family Tephritidae; genus Zeugodacus; species Zeugodacus cucurbitae. Next base: position 26,927,314 of record NC_071671.1, read on the forward strand.
AGCGACGACTTACTGACACAAGAGGTTATAAAGATATCTATAATCTATAATCTATATTCAATCAGCGAATATTAACATACGAATTTCCTACTTTGCACTTTAAGTGAGACACTTTTACGATACGCGTTCAATGAAACCGTACAGCATTTCCGCCACTGCTTGACACTACTTGTACAATGCCAGGAGAAGCTGTCAAATTTTCTATCAAAATAAGCGGATTAACTTTTCCAGCACACGACGTTCATATTACACGTATTACTCGGTCACTGGCGCACACAACGGTTTCCACGCAGGCGGTTTGAAACTTGCAGATTATTGCAGAAGAGAAAAAATTAGAAAATTTCTGGCACCCAAAAAAACTGTGTACGCCCCCCGGATCGTTTTCAGTTGGCTTTGTGGAAAATCGTTTGTGTTGTTGCACACTTTCGAGCGGCTGCTGACGAACTGATTTAGTAGAAAAGTTAGATGGAGTTCAATAGCTTAGAAAGAAATGCGATTTATTTCGCTAACCAGATTGCAAATACATTTTTTTTTCTTGCTTTTATAAGAGAGAAAGAGTCGAAGAAGCGGTTGTTGCAAGTAAATGCATTGCAGCAGCATAGCGACCAAAGTCGTAAGAAGTCTTTTAGCAAAAGTGCCGGGAACTATTAGCAACACACCCGTCGCCCCGAAAGTCGCTCAAACGAACATGCAACTCTGCCTCCTTCTCACTTCCTTTACCAATTTCTATTGCATGTTGCATGCGGCAGCTGCGGACAGCGCAAGCAGTCATGACTGTCGTCGTCGTCATCGGTCGGCAACTTGTTGGCCGGTCGCTGGGTATAAGAAGCCGATGAGCGCTTGCATCGGCTCAAGTCGTCGCTGCGTTGCCTTGGTCAGCAAAATGCAGCCGTGTTCTTTTTTCTCATGTTTTTGTTTTGCTACGATTTTCATTGAGCTGCACTGAAGCGGCCAAACGGCCAAGCGCCCAAGCGTGCCACTCACCCAGTCGCCGCTGCCAATCGTTAAACATTTTTGCAGCACAAAGCGGTCGAGAGCCACTTCTTCGCCGGTTTCTACAGTCTTCAGATTTCACAAAAGCATTGCTACTGTCAACGCGCCGGCGGACGATCGGACGGGTGTGGCGGCTGGTTAAAGTGGAAATCTCAACGGCTTTTATTGCTGCTCGATGGCGTGTTTCAATGTTGTTGTTCTATTGCTGGCTCTTATCATTGTCGCGTCGTTTGCAGCCTGTTTGACAACTGTTTGCAACTTCATTTTCGTTGTTTATTTTTGCAGAAAAACCTTGTCTTGTGTGCGTAGACCGTTAAGGTCAGTAAGGTTTTCTAAATACTACTACTGGACTTGATTCGATTCAGTGTGAAAATCAAAAATTTTCTATGATAGCATGAAGAGCAGGCCATGCACAAGTACTGTACTTCCCTTCGCTGAAACTTTAAAAGAGCCTGTCTGAAGATATCAACCTATATAAAGTCAGTCGTTTAATTTCGCTCTTCGCTTACTAAAATCTTCTGTAAATCTCTGTTGAATGTCTAATTCGAATTAGAATGCCTAAAAACACATTTTGCTTTTATACTTTACTTCATCGTTACTTTTCCTATGGCGTTTGTTTCCTGAGAATGACATTTAAAAAAAATAACCACAATATTTGAAGTTTCATCCTTTCTTCTTCGTCATTTCTCTATCGTCTTCATCGTCTTCGAAAAACAATTTCCGATCTTTCCTTATACTTTCTAGGCCTTCAATTACCGGTCTAGAGTCAAATGAGCCTGATAGACTATTTTATATCAGCAATCATAGGGAATTGTTAAATTTCCCTATAAGGGTAATAAATAACGTATAGATACGATATCTGATATATATTTTTTCAATCCAGTTTCGAGAGTGCGAATCACCAAGCAGTAGACACACATCGTAAATGATACCTTATTATACTATATTATTTAAAATAAACACGTTTCTTGTTAGATATCCAATCTATGGCTTCTATTAAAGCTGAGTTCAAGTAGTTTGGTAGCCGAAAAAAATGTTTTACCACATAATTTGGTCTAATATGCCCTCGATCACAAAACACTTTACGGTTGAGACGAGTTTGACTTAGAGTTTTCGTGATTTGTTCAGAAATATAGCAGCTAAATAAATCGACAGAACGAATAGATTGGAAAACAATAGCTAACTTAAGACTTCCTGAATAGGAATGTTAGTTGACAACACTTCTCATTGGTGTTCGGTACGCTTTAGCAACCCGCAAATATGTAAGCTGTTGCACGTTTTTCGGTGACTTGAGCGAGATATCCACTTTAAATGCAATGAACTCAGTAAATTTATCGCAGATGATTGAACAATTTACCATAAACTATTTCAAATGTAGTGTAGCAAAACAATTTCGCATTTATTCGCGAGCCGTGAAATTTGTAAAACTAATTGGTCAACAAATTGCTGTCAAAAACTATTAATTCAATGGCAATACGAATTGTTCAATACTAAGTTGAGCTAATATTTACACACATGTTCACTCATATTTGTATCGACTAGGCATGTATTATAAATTAAGTATGTAATTATGTATGAATTTTTGTGTAATGACCGGATAATTTATTACATGATTTTCACATTTGGTTAGTTGTAATGAATTGCATATTAATTGTGATATTTAAAACAGTTTATTGTAACAAAAAATTGTACAAAAGCAAAATCTAGTAAATGACATATTAATTAATGTAAAGTGTGTCAATCAGAAATTAGTCCTTGAAATAAGTATAATGTTACAAAAAGAGTTATTTTTAAACATTAGTGAATACGAGTTGACTTCAAATTGTGTTGAAGTCATTATTTTAATTTTTGGTTTTTGTAAAAAATATTTTTCTTTTTAAAATTTTTATTTAACTTTTTTATTTTAAATAAAAAATTTCTTTAGTAATTTTTTTAAATTTTTGGTTTTTGTAAAAAATATTTTTTTCACTCTTTCATCATTAAAATTTTTATTTAATTTTTTTGTTAATTTTAATATAATTTTTTTTTTTTATAATTTCTGTAAATTTTATCAAAATAAATTGAAATTAATTTGAACTACATTTTATCAAAAAAATATTTTTTTATTATCAAACAAATTTTAACGATTAATAACAAGAATTGATTTTCTATGAAAATTATCACTTTTAATGTAAGCAAAAATATCAATTTTCATTAAACAATTTTCAATTTTCAATTAATAATTTATATTTTTTTTTTTGTTTTAATTTATATATATTTTTATTTCATTTAATTTTGTGTTTAATTTTCGTTTTTAATTACTTACAAAAAATATTTATTTTCTTGAAAAAAAAAAAATAAATTGGAAAATTATAATTTTTAATTGCTATTTATTTCGTTTGTAATTATGTATATTGTAAATTTCGAGACAAATTTGACGAATGTTCAACAAGACATCAACCCTTACCGGTTAGCCAATCCCTACTATCCATCTTGACTTAAGACCTAACTCGAAACCTTGCTATTAATCAAGATAGTCCCTTATTTGACGTTTTGACTGTCAGAATGCAGATCCATTGTATGATTATTGTTGTTGTTAAATTACATGCAAGTAATTTGGAGAAATGCTGGCGAGTTTACGGTACTTAATCAGATATGAGCATTTCCACAGAATCGTCAACCAGGACCAAAAATTAAGATGTTAATAAAGATAAATTTTTTTTAATAAGATTTTACAAAGATGTTTAAATTTTATGAATATAATGTTTTCATAACCTCTCTCTGGTATTTTCATGAAAAATTTTACCTGAAACCTGAAAACTTATTTGTTTTTACTTTGAGCTACTCTACAAGTAATTTTTCTCTTGAGTTATTTTATATGAATAACTTATGTTATGGTTGTACTTTTCCACAAAATCTCTTTATTAATACCAAATAAGAAGATAAAAATGCAAAGAGGCCAAACAAAAATCGAATAACGGTAAATTTTTATTTTGCTTATTATCTACGATCTAATCGTACGTTCGCGACCAAAAACGTCATTTATTGCTATTACTTCACATTGAGTGCAAACAGGTGCCTAAAAAAACAGGATTAAAGCAAGTTAAGGATCCGTAATCAAAAAACAAAATTACTTTAGGTAAACAGTGCATCAAACTTTTTATTTCGATTTTCAAAATTTCGTACGTTCGCGACCGTAAGTATTGATTTGTTTCTAAACAAATATTCTAATGAAAATTATATGACAAACGATTGCGAAAAGTGTACAAAAGATGTAAAAGGGCCGCTAAAATACTTGTCAAAAATGGACGCAAATGTTAAATGGCAGTACTGGAGGAAATTGAGCGATCGTGTAATTTTGACTTGCACTGTTGCTGCGTTATCGGACTTGCTCCATGAACTACAAGTTTAACTGCCAATTTTTAAGCAACATTTCTTTATAAAGCGAGCACAACAAAATTATTTTGAAAACGTAAGAAAAAATATCACGCCCGAGGTAATTGTCCTACAAATAGATTTTGCTTTTTATTCAAGAGATAAAAAGACAGCATGGCGAATTTGAAAGTATTTTTGTTTTTTCGGACGGAAGGAGTAGTCAATTTAAAAATAAGTTTATTGCTTGGAGTTTACCTGATTTACTGGCCGAATTTGGTTGTAAAAAACTTGAGTGGAACTATTTTGCAACGTCACATGGTAAAGGTGCAGTCGATGGCGTTGGAGCAGTTGTGAAAAGAAAAATCTGGCAAATTACGAGAACAAAAAATGTCGTTTTAAACGATGCATTCTCTTTTTACAGTTGTGCGCAAGAGCACATTACTGAAGTTAAAATTTTATATATTGGAGCTGATACAATTTTCGAGATATCTCCAACTTTATATCGAAAATGGAAGGATATACCGAATATTGCAGGTATCAGAATGGTGCATTCGATTTCCCAAGACGAAAATCTTGAGCTACGAACTGCTCGTACGGCCTATTCAAAATATAACAATATTAAATAAATATTTCTTGTGCTTTATATATGTTTATATCTTTTCAATCAATAAAAGGAATATTAGTTTGCTTTATTTAAGAAAAGGTTTCCAAAATCCAAATAAAAACTTGATGGAAAAATCGTACGTTCGCGACCGGTACTCACCATTATAAATAAAAAACCAATGGACAAATTTCAGCGTGCAATTAGTTAGGAGGAAGTTACTTTATTCCAATTTAATATAAATTAATCCTTTTAGAATATTTTGTTCCATTTCGCTATTTTTTGCGTTTTTCTAGTTGCACCCAAAAGCAACTTCCATTATTCGTACGTTCGCGACCGCATGTTTGTCGCTAACATATTAAAAAATTAAAATCGAAAGATCCTACCTTTTGCACCAAAGAAGGACCTAGCAAAATGCTATCGAAACATAAAAAAAATAAGACATATTTATGTTTTCCTTGTTTTTTGAACTCTAAATGCGTGCGAACGTACGGTTCGCGACCGTTGGAAATGCTCATATACATCTTGATCCGATTGCGGGAAGTAATATTTGTTTCAGTAGAGCTTGACAAACATACGTATGTGCATAACTCTTTAGGAACACTCTGGTGTTTTATTGATTTTAATATATATAGGATATATTCGACAAATAACAACATTTATGTGCACAAGGGTTCAAAGAAAGAATAAGAGAATTAAAAAAATATATTAATAAAAAAATAAAAACAACCAGCACCCGGGATTACAACAGCTGTGAGCAGTCAAAACGCGCATGAAATCAATCAATCAAGCTGAAATTGCAATTAAAAGGTCAAGGGGTACCTAGTACATATATACATACATAAGCCAACCAAGCCAAGCAAACGAGCGAAAGACAGAGACAATGTAGGAAGCGTGTACACAAGAAGGTTGAAGGTCAAATCTCAGTGGAGCTGATGAAAGTCGAGCGAAGGAAATTGGGAAATATTGAAAAGAAATAAGAGAGAGAAGAGAAGATACAAAACAATGGCGACACACTAACACACACTTCAACGCATAAAAGCTGATGTCAGCTGCAGCCTACAGCAAGCAATATCCACTCCCACACGGGACAAAACAATCAATGCAATCAATCTCGTGATGGGATTACTCATATTCACCCAGCGCAACAGCAGCAGCAGTATTATTCAACACACTAACTCACACACACACACGCGGGCGATTACTTGCTGCAATTTGCAGTTGACCGCTTGGAATTTTATCGCGCAACAGCAACAGCATTAATAAATTAAATTAAATTTGATTAAAATCTATTTAAATTGATTGCATCAGCTACGGGGACAACAACAAATGATTGTAATCAAAGAATGTCAACAACATTACACAAGTGAAAATACAACAACAACAATAACAATAGAAGAACAGATAACGATAAAAAGTCTACAGAATTCAATGTTGTTTTCAAATTATATTTTGCTCTGCTTTCTGACCTTCCCAGCGCACATAATACCCACAGCTGAGCGATTTAATTCAATTGTAGGTGACTGCGACTCAGTTTAACTGCTCTTCCGCACTTAAAGCACTATTATGTGCAACGTAAAGCGCAGGTTCCCACTGTCTGAGTTTGATTTTGAAATCATTGTAATTTTTTTGTATGCTTTGTTAGCATTATTTACAATCTATTGCAATCGCTAGTTGTGGCTTTTGTGAGCAAATGTGATTTTTTGTAAAATGTGATGTGATGATATGATGTGATATGCTAGTGATGTTGATTTTATGCGATTTAAATGAAAAAAAAATGCAAAAAAATGAATTAACAAATCCCAGCTTACAATTTTAATTGATTTGATTTGATGTCATATCGTGTGATGTTGATGTGATATTCAAGTGATGCGATGATTTTCAACAAAAGAATTTTTTCAATTGCAATTTACTGTATTTTGTTTAAAAATGCAATAAAGTTGATGTGACATGCTGGTAATGTGATGTAATGGATATGATATGCAAGTGATGTTGAAGTGATAGTGATATGCATTTGATACAAAAAAATGCAAAAAATTATTTCTTTTGAAACTATGCGCAAGAGAATGATTTTCAATGAATGCTAGCACAGCACGCTACGTTATGCTTTTAACACTGTTGAAGTGACGTGATCACCTTATACAGTTGATGTGTCGTAATCAACAGTCATCAGCAAATCAGCTTGATTTATATGCGCGCAGAAACACAGTGACTGTTGCGCATAGTTAATAATATGATTATTCTAATATTATTTTATACTTTGCTGACTCAAGCTTCATACAATGATTACACAAAAAATCGCCGAGATGATGCAATGCCAAAACGCAGTCTCATTGTAGTTACATTTTACCACGATTTGTGTATATTTATTTTACCTGGTGCTTGATGTGCAAATTATTGTTGATTTTTGCATTTGACAATGCTTTTAACATGTTTTATTTAAATTTATTACGTTTCAATTCGACAATGAATGCGCAATAGCCAAATAGGGTTGTTTTTTTAGAGGCGATGTGATCAATCTCGTAACTTGCGGATTAACTCACGTTCATGCGGATAATTGTGTTATGAAATTTAGATAAATGTCGTAATACTGTTAGTGATATAGTAGTTTCTGAGTATTTGTGTATATTAGGGTGAGACATTTAATTGTTGAAAGCTCGTTTAAAATTAAAAAAAAAAACAAATTTATATAATAGGTATACATTTTGAACGGTCAGAACGATAAGTGGTGAATTTCATGTGATGTGAACGAAAGTAAAAATTCAGACAGCTGTTTAATATAGTCAATCAAGCAAATATTTACATGCATTCGTATGAGGAAAATTTGCTAATTGTCTAAATTAAGGGGATACATTTAATGCTTTGTAAGCTGACATTTATAATAATTAAAAAATATCGCATGCGATAAATATGATTTTTATGTCATGACATTTTTTTCTAACAACAGTTACAAAAATTTAGTAATTTTAAGAGCATAGTGGAACGATGAGTAAAGCAAATATAGCGAAAGTAGATTCATGCCATTTAGGACTCATACGACATATTCGCTACTTTGAGAGAAAACTAAAATATCATATACACACTTTTCATTGATTCAGTATTAATTTTGATGTGTTAAAAAATTGTTTAGAAATTAAAACTCACCTGATAATCTCTGTTGGAGAACAGACTCGCTGATGCTGACTCGGAAAATACGCTGTCATGTGATTGAGAGAGTGGATCGTGACTATAGTCGCTGTAAGAAAGAAAGCAATAATTTTAAGTGTTTATTAGACATAAAGTGATACATGAATTTAATAAAAATTGACATATATCCAATATATGATAGTGGATTTTATACATTTTCAATGTTATTAAATAATACTTTTCTTGGGCTGTGGTTTATCTTCCTCTCTCTCTCTCTCTCTTTCTATTTGAATGAGTGTTGACAAGTGGTCGAAGAGTTTTGATTTGGAATAAATTTTGTCTGACTTCTTGAGACTCACAGAGAGGAAATGATTATTGTTCTGTTATTGAGCCAGTAATTCGAGTGCAAATATTTCGATTTTGAAGGCTAACTTCGAAAAACGGTGAATTTTCATTTTTTACTTGAGATCCAATCATCTTTCGGAAAAAATTAATTTGGTCAATACCCAGCAGTATTGTACTTTGAAATAGTTGGATCTAAGGTGTATTTAGTTGGTCCAGGTTGGTCGGATGTATAGAGATGGAATATTATGATTGGCGTTGTCTATTATACAAGCTTTAAGGCGACTTCGAATATTGTATGGTTTTTATAAGAACCCAAGTCATAAGTGTATTTAATCATCAGATGAATTAATTTTTGAATAATAGCTAAGCTTATAGTGATCTCCAGAGACAGTTAATCTTCATTGTCTAGTCCTTCAATAACTTGTATGTTTCTTCAGCTAGTTTAGGTCATATGGATAAATGGGTAAAGCCATCCATTTAATCTTTAATCAGAGAAGACTCTTACTTTACTCAGAACTATGGATTAATGGATTTTTAGGATATTTTCGATAAGAGAGAGTTCTAAAAAGTGCACTCTAAGGTTCACATATTTTCCACAAAAAAAATGTTAAACAAAATATTGAAAATGTTATCGATCACTTCTGCAAATTCAATTATACTGCCATCGATTTCCACACGTTAACCATTTAAACTGTTTCAACTGTCTTCTAAAAATAACCAACTAAACGAATTAACGGCTGCTGCTGGCCGTGGACGTGGGAAATACGCAAATAAACAATTTAAAATCAATCAACACGACGGACGGCGGACAAGAGAAAGAGAAGAAATGCGCAAAAGTGGACAAAAATAAATTTCAAACCGTTGAGTCACGTGTGCCAAATCGATTTGCTTGCGTTAACGTTACGTAAAGACGTAAAGCGAATAGGCACAACAATAAAATAATATTATTTATGTGTGTGCCAGTGTTTATGTGCGACTTGAAGTGAAACTGTTACGCCGGCACCGGATATCACTTGTGCGACTTCCGAAAGCAGTCAAACAACAACAGCAACAACAAACAGTGACACACAATGCCATGAACCGGTATGGCCAACGTCGTAAGCAATAACAAATGTTAAGAATAACAACAAAAACAATGCAACAACATATTTTATGTGGCCGATACGAAAAGATAAGGCGCAAGTAGTAAAAAGACCGACGCATTGCAATGGAACGTGACTTGAAAATGCATAAAATTAAATTTAAATAATCCCATATGTCTATGTGCACCCACCTGTCCACCAAGCGTCCCTCGCTGAGGCTACGCTGACTGTCCGACATCTCACTGCTCGCACAACCGTTTGTACGCCCGCCATTCGCGCTGTCGTTCGCCGTGTTGTTGGCGCTGCCGCTATCATTGCCGCTGCTGTCCAGCTCCTGCGATGAATCGCCGATGCTGCGCAACTTCTGGCGTTCCGCGTAGAAGCTGCGATTAATGGCGCTCGGCAGCACAGCCACGCCCAGTGATTGCCGCACGGAGTGTGGCGGCTGGAAGAGCACACCGCCGCTGCTGCCCACCTGTTGATGCTGCTGGTGGTGGTGATGATGGTACATCGACGATGTTGTTGTATGTGTGGTGTACATGTCGTCACCTGGGCTCGTTACTTCTTCTAATTGTTGTTGTAACTGCTGTTTACTATGCTGTTGTTGCTTATGTTGTTTGCTGCCACCTAAGACCGCTGCCAATAAGGCATCTCTATGCTGTGTGGCCTTGTTACCGCCGCCAGCAGTGATCGAATATGATTTCGATTTGGGCAACGATTGTGATGAGTAGGCGTCCTGCAGTTGTTGGTGCGTTAACGGTGATGAGGGCGATGAGGCCGACACCGCAGACGATATGGAGGAGAGTGTGGCGCTGCGCAGATTCTTTTCACTGGTGCTGCTGGTGGGCGGTGGCAATGTGTTAGTCGTGCTGACACTCGACGGTGTATCGGGTACGTTGGTGATCGTGCGACGACGAAATATGCGGCGGAGATTGCGCAGCGGATGGAAGCGGCGACGTTTCGGTTCTGCAAGGAGAAAGAAAAAATTATTAAAAATCTGTGGAAAAGTGTTAATATATAAAAATAATACTGATGATGCGCTCCAAATTGTTTTCCTTCTTAATCAACGCGTGTAAACAGTGAATTTTGTCCGAAATGTGTGTTTGTTTATTTTTTTATATATTTTTAATTTTTTGATACGAGAAGTGAAATTTGAATTATTGTGAATAATGTCAATATTTCTAAAATAAAAACAGAAAATACTGAACAAACTGGAAAAGAATCAAAAACCAGCCGTATAAGAAAAAAGCTATGCATATAAAGCTTTCTAGGTGAACTCACCATTGAGTGTGGGGAATTACAGCAAATTATTTGGAGAGAAAAAATAAACACTAGAGTTTCAGTGAAATGAGATTCGAAAGTTATAAAATCCTAATATATAAATTGTGGAATTTGGAACAGCTAATTCTTTCAAAAGCTTTTAAAAAAGCTGGAAAATTTTGTTTTTGGTTTTTTGCTAATACAATTTTTAAAAAATAATACAAAAAACAGGAATTAAGTTTTAAGTGTTTTAAACTTTTGTAATTCAATTTACTTTACTAAGCTTTACTTATGAGTGCCACTGAGCTTTGGAGCTTTTTATATTCGTTAGGCGGAAAATCATTTTTTTTGCTTCTAGAGCTTTGAAATAAAGAGAAACCGTATGTTGATTTAAAATGGATTCCATAAAATGTATTTACTAAAAGGTAGGTAAAGAGCTTTTTAAGCCTTGAAGTCCTAAAGAGCTTTTAATTTTTCAAGCACTTTAGTTTAGAGTTTTTGGTCTAATTTCCGGGTTATTTGTATTTAAGAATACGATCTATTTTTTTACAAATAATTTGTAAATATTTGAGCTTTTTTAAGCTTTTCATTATCATAAAAAAATAAATATTGATTAATAAATCTGTGATTTGAATGCTATCTGTACTCCAAAAACACATAAGGTTGTATATTAAGAGCTTTAACTTTTATTTTGAAGATTATGCTAGATGAATACTGGATTAAGAGGCTTTCAGTATTTCAATGTTCTTTTTTATATTTTTTTCAGAATGATTGCTGCATTTTTTCAACGCAAATTTCTATTTTAAAGAGAAGTGACTTAAAGTAATGAAGTTATCATGAAATGAAATAAATGAAATTTGCAAAAGAAAAAAAAGAAACAACATACATACATATGTGGGTCTATTTCTATATATGCCCACTTTAAACTCACAAGAAATACACATGCAATAAAATTGTGGGTGTTTCCTTTCAAACACATTTACACCAGAGAATAAGAGCAGGAGAGAGAAGCGTAAGAGTGATAAACATAAAAGTCACCTACAATATTTTTAATGAGCAAAATACCGAAAGCGAAACTGTGAAGAAGAAATTTGCAAAGACATAAAGCGGCATGCCGGCAGAAGCCACCGCCGACTCAACATCTGAGCAGCAACACGTGCAGCGCGCCGTCCAAAAGTGGGTTAACACGTCGAATGCATGCAATGAAGCGGATGAGTGTTCATATTAAATTTTATAAAGGCCGCGCAGACACAGAAATTATAATTACGTATGTTTCTAGATACTCATATTTATATAGGTGTCTTTTTATGTTTCTACAATGCCAGAATTGGTGCGAAAGCATGCGGGAATACATATAAACATAGAAAAATGAATACAACCATAAATATTTGACTACTTTTTACTATTTTAAGTTATACCCGACATTCTAGAAAGCTTACTGAGAGACTGTCGCCCTGAATAAGCTTTCTTTACTCCTCGAGAGAGAGAGAGAAAGGTCGCAATACTCAATTGAGATCCCTACAAATAGCAACCACTGTTCTTTCAAATGTACTTGTAAAAGAGAAATCACTGAGAGAAGAAATGAATCGAAATGAAGATGCTTCTTAAGTGCCAACGATCTCTAATGGCTGTTCTCAGGATCTTTTTAGGAAAATCCTTTTATTACAAAATCTTCTGGAATACTAATTTAGGTTAGATTAGATTTCTATATCAGACCTAAAATTAGGCTATCGTAAACAAAGACAGCTGGACTATCAAATCAGACTTGAAAACAACATGAAAAAGTTCATGAAGTATATTTTACAACGATCTGACCGGAAAAACATTTCCGAAACACCAAAACTTATATGTTCAAAGACAGATCAAAACGGTCAACGTAAACTCCAAGTCAAAACCGTTTAAAGCTTAAAGCTTCAAGTTTAACTGATCATTTTGAGGAGAAAGAAATGACAATTAGCTTAAGGCCGCAGATTAGAATGGGTATCAATCTGAAATTAAGTCCAAAAGTAAGAATATACATTGACATAGTGCATAAGTCAATGTGCTTTCATCAACACATGAAATGAGCTTTCACTTTCTAACCACCGCTAACCACAACTACATATACAAACTAATATATAACTTAATCGTAAAAATCTCATTACTCAAAATTTAGTTGTCATGTGTGCTGACCGCAGACCCTACGCAAAAATCATGTCTTAGCGATGTAAGTGCGTGTTTTGGGCAAGGCACGCAAGCTGTTAACGACAACTTTCTACCGATTTTACGTGCTTTGATTTCATACGTAATTTCTTGCATTTTATTTCGTTTACAAATTGTGTTAGGATAATCTATCATGTTCACACTTAACGTGCTGCACATTAAGGGAAAAAAATCAATACTACCGGCTTTTACGATAGACAGCTGGGAGCAGGGGTTGTGACTAAGTTTATTTATATATTGGTTAGGTTAGATACATATGTATGGTGGATTAGATGATGAGCAATTTATTTGGGTTGAAAGGTTAGTAGGTTGAAAAGTTGTGTGGAAGGAAGTTTGTAGAAAGGTTTGTTAAAGTGTTTTTGGCAGTTTTAAGTGAGGCTAGGACTTTAAGGGAGGCTAGGACTTTAGTGAAGTGTAAATTGTAAGCTTTCAGGATTTTTTAAAGAGTAATTTATTTAATTTGATATGTTTTCTGTTAGTTTGTAAGCATATAAATTTCTTGAAATATAGAAATATAAAGAAAAATTTTTTATCATGCACTATCTTCATTGTTATCTTTTCCAGCAAATCGTATTAAATTATTACATAACATAAAAAAACTACAATAATCATTTTCTGCCATCAAATCACCTAATCAGTCATAAAAGTGAAATTATTTTGCACCACACACTAGTCGAAAACAATTGAAGTGTTTGTAAAACAAAATGCGAGTGCAATTAGAGACTCTAATAGTAAGTAAGAAACACTGCAAAATTATCACATTTCTTCGAAACAGATCTACAGATGGTGAAAAAAGTAGTTAATGAAAGAAAACTTCAGTGGTCCGATTGCTTTAGCGATTGTTTCGCCAAAACACTGTTCTTGTAGTATACAGTGGAATTAAGAAATAACACAAAGAGCGCAAACACAAAGTGATTTGCAAAGAAGGAAAGTGAAAAGTACAACGTTTGCCAAAAATATTTTAAACAATTGTGAAAAGAACAATTGAGGTCATTGTTGTAGTGGTTTTTAAAAAATTAGTGAAAGTAGTTAGCGAATAAGTTAATGTCAGCTTCGAACAATTTAGATTACTTTCCTGATAGGACAGGCCAATGTGGTACTTCAAAAATACAGCTTATAACAATGTGAAGTCCAAACTTGTTATAATTTCTTTAAGAGATGGCTTTAGAAACAATTACTATAAAAATTTTGACTTTTAGAATGTCGAAAATCAGCCTAGCGCTCAAATAATGCATTAATTTAAAAATCACGTAGCATACTTCTAAGCGTAAGACCTTTTGTGCTTAACATACTTTTATGCTTTACACCTTTTATCTCTCATATTCCATTCCGGTAACAAACGATGACTTATAATTCTCCGCCGATTCATCAAATACGTCAAATGCGTCAAATGCTCTCATTTCTCTCTTTTCTCACTCTAACTCTCAAACAACCTTGTAGAAAATGCTTTTTAGACTACAACAACTCATCCAAATCATTCGCGTAAATATTTAATTGAATGCTTGCAAACGTACTCGTATTTATCAAAGGTTCCGTGATAAGATACGACCTTGTCATTTGTGCTTATCATTTTGCGCGCAGAAATTTAAACCTACGCAGTAGATTTAGTGTTTTATTGTAAGAAATTATACTCGTAAAATAGTGCTTTCTTCATATGAGAAATTCCCATGTTAGTTTATTTACGCCATTCATAATAATAATGAATTGAACTTTCCAAAAATTATGATTATAGCGCTGCCGGCAACTAAGAAGAAGAAAAAGAAGCATTTTGAATTGAAGTGAAAAAAATCGAGTGAAGTTATGAAAAAAATAGATAACGGTAGACTATTATCAATATGTTTGTGAAGAGATAAAGTAACGAGCTTCGCAAGTAGTAGTAGGTAATATTACTTAGATTTATGAGGAAGGAAGTGACTGATGTTTTCTTAAATTGAATTAATGACGCACGCCAACTACTCTTAATTGGTTTGAGTCACTTGAAAGACATATAAAAGATAAGTTATAATAGGTGTATGGATATAGAGTGATTCAAAACTATTCGAGGAAGGTGGCTCGAAAGTTTTGAAAATTTTCAAAAAAGACGATAAAGAACTCAACTGTAAATGAAAACAGTTAAAGCTTGTTACCGAATCTGGCATAAAACAGATCGGATCTATAAAACACTGAAAGATAAACAATTAGAATTAATGGTTTTAGAAAGGTTATTTCGAAACTAAGCTACACGAGTCAGAAGCAACTTTTTTAATTGTGATCTGGGGATGTCACACAAGTTATTTAAGAATACCTATTCTAGTTTGCTATACTATTGGCATAAGGTATACTTCGTTCAATTTCTATGAAAGAGAAATAGAAAACCCAGAACTATTTGACATCGTGTGGCTTTAGAGCACTATAAATGCGATTTCGAGCGGTTAGGGACTCTCTTTATTTTCATTATTGTCGATTTCGGACCTCAGCTGGGAATTTTAAACCTATATCTGAAGTTAAAAATATCTCAAACTATTCAGTTGATGACACAATATTTGTAGAACCCTTATATGCCGGAAGAAAACTATGTTTTACCACATATATAATACAGACTCGTATATTACCTCGGCGAACTTTCGGTTAGCTGAATTTGGGGTTACAAGGTCTTCTCACTGATGTATTGCGAGCCATCAGCTCAAAAGTATTAGACCACAAATGTAATCAACGGGTCAAATTATGAGAATTCTGGTAAAATATAATCTGGAGAAAACAAAGAAATTATTGAAAACTGTTCGAAAAGTACTACGAAACGTGGTTTGTGTGTTGTTTAATGAAATTGTTGCTTGTCAGTTAAGATTGCTGCACTCATTAAAGATATGAGAATGCAAACAGCAGACCACATTGACTCTGCAAACCATAAATTGGTCAAATCGCAAGCTTATAAAGCTATTAAATTTATTGCCAACCTTTAAATGCTTGATAATGTACGTAATTGTGTTGAATTTATAGTCACAATATATAAAATGAGCGTAAATTAACGGAAAATCCCCTCTGCTACACTTAACGTTCTTAGAAATACACAAAACGACACAGTTGTTGTATTTAAACAATCAACCGTTACTTTTTAATTCTTACCAATATTTATCGGGGCACACACACATACATATATAAATACTACTTATAATCGCTATTGTGTTCTCTTCATTTTCCCAACCAATCTTTATTTTATTTTTGTTTTTATGAAAGCCTCACGACATGTCTAAATATGGCAATGTTTTCATACAAGCTGATAAAAGTTTTGTTTAAACAAAAAAATAACACTGCAAAAATACCAACAACAACAACAATAAAAAAACAACACGAGACTTATAAATATTTGCGCAATCAGACTGCTGTGACACTTCACCGTTGTATATGTGTGTGTCGAACGGTGACAGACACGCTTATCGCTGATAATGAATTGTTAAAATAAAAATACAAAATCAATTACAATAACAATACAAATATCAACAAATAAAGGTAAATGTGCCGATTTTCGCATATTTGCGCATTTAAAAGAGTTCAATAAGTGAATGGCATTTAATTGGGTAATATTAAATTCACTTTCGCCAACAACACTAATCTCACGAGCGTTCGATAAACTTAACGATATATTTAGTTATGCTAATATCTACTCGTATACGAAGTGGTTTAAGTGAAGTTATTAAGGGATTCAAGGTTTTTTGTTTGCAAAAGGAATATATAGATTTGACAGATTTAGTCTACTGATCTTCAAAGCTTCTGTGTATGATCATTGAGCAAGTTGAACGCTTTTACTATACATTTCTGTTGCTTATTGTGAGATCTAACAGTTTCAAAATCTGGCAAGATGATTATGCTCAGGAGTTCCGAACCAACATCCGGGTTCAAAGACAGATTGTTGTAAAATATATATAGCATCACGATTGATCTTTAAACCATCTGAGATCGAAAAATAAACAATAATATCAGAAATCAAATAAACAATAATTTTATCGATTGTTAATCATGAGAATTATTAGGATCCAAAATAGGACTATAAAGACTTCTTCTTCGCTTTAGATACTAAATATCAGTAAATTAGGGTAAGGGACTCGAAAAAAGAATAATAAACATGGGTCTAGATAAAAAGCCAGTCAAATATTGAAAATAGAAACAACAATCTGATGTTAACACTTGATCTACATCTCGAAATGAGTTTCGAGAGCACTGGCTTAAAATTTATAAATAGGATACCATCTGGTCACAGCCATAACTTAAAGAAAGTATTCAAGATGGGATTTAGAAACCAAAAAGAATACGCAAGGCACCGATCCCTCACAAAACTGGACTGTAGCTACTCTTGAACGCTTAAGAAACCCCAGAAAAGACTCCCTGGAAAACCCTGAAATATCTGTTTCTGGAACACTCTTTGCTACCTGAAAATAATGTTTATATTCCTGACTTGTATGAGAACGTTTGAGTAAATCTTTTCAAATATAGTAAAATTAAAAAAAAAAATAGACATTTGAATAAATGTTTACCATAAAACGATTTTAAAATAATATTTTACATAACATAAAACATTTATTACCCTCCTCCCATTAGCTTTGTGAAGTGGATTCCTCAATTACCCAACTTCAAACTTCAGCGATAAAATGTGGTAACTTTGTACAGAGAATACGAAATATTTGATAACATAATTTTTGACAAGTTTGACAGCGGCACAAATACACAGACAACCAACAAAGGGGTAGCGGCTCAACAGTAGCCTTAACAACTGTTTATTTAGTTGACGCTGAGTGTTTGGAGCCAAAGGCGTAAGGAAATATAAATAATAAAAAATATCAAGTATGGCAAAAAAACTATAAATTTTTAACAATAAAAAAAATTACAAAAAAAAAATGTTAAATGGTAGTTTTATGACTCTCATACATAATATACATATGTGTATATACTAGCACAGTTAACAAGAACCGGATATTGGATATCGGTAGAAATGCAGTGTAAATAAATCAAATAAAAATATCAAGCACTATCAGTGACGGTTGAAAAGAAAATAAATATAAAAATTATAAATGATAAATCAGAAAAAAACAATAACAAAGAACTACGACGTTAAGCTAGGGGTCTAACGAAGGCAAGGTCACATATAACACAATTTTGAATTAGATTAGATTATTTTATATTACAATGGATTAACCAAAATCAATCAAAATATCGATGTCAACTCTCTCTTGCCGAAATCGAACTACATCTTTCAAGACCCCAGAGGAGTACCCCACGGATTTTAGCTCCCTTTATACGGAAATATCGATCAATTGTAGGATATCTTAATGGGTAAAATATATTAAATAGTCCATAAATTTCCCCAGCGCCCATACGCTAAATATAATTTTTTCATTATTCTAGGTGACTTTATTACGATTATATCGGTCACTGGATAAATGAGTCTGAACGAAGAAGCACAGTCAAATCACTTCACCACACTAAAACACACCAATCACCACATAATCAAAAGCACCACACTGATACGCTACATTCACCTCATCACTACATGCATTCACCTCATCACGAGAGAGAACACCACACACACACACACAAACATACACATACATGAACATGATGACACCACTCAGCACACAAAGTTCAACAAAAAGGAACGAGAAAGGATCTCGCGCCACCTTTTGTCGATATCAGCCGATCGTTCAGCACGTCCGTTTTCGCAGCATCCCGGTTCTCTATTTTTTATATACATTTTCTTATATACCAACGTTTAAAGCAAACATTTTCCATTTTTCATTTTCATATTGTATATTACATATAAACATTTAATTTGTATACTATACCAAATTTTCTTATTAAAAATATTTTTATAACGATTCTAAACTAAGTGCGTCTTCTCTTGTAAAATAAGAAACGAAAGTGAACACTACGGTGAGTATTTTGTTCAGTCACTTCTTGAATTTCTTAATACAATTTGTTGGAAATATTTTCTTCAGCATATTTTGTTGAATGTCAAAAACAAATTTAACATGTTCAGGTCTTTCTCAAGCCCCAATATACCAAAAACAGTGATTTTCGTACAACCGATTGAATTGAATGTGCCGAAGAGAAATTAATGAGTAGGTATATATATATTCTAGATCTCCATAAATCCTTCTTTATATGTTTTTATTATACTTTTTCTTGTAAATCGATTTCACTTTCATTCGTAGCTGATTATGTATAACATATTATATATGTAAGTATATACAATGCCTCATTTGTTTAACTCTGCTGCATCACGTTTTGATTACACGAAATTAACTTCTTTGAATTTCTCACATTTCTTTCTTACTTTCAATAATATTTTCAGCAATTCATTGCGATCACTTCATATGATTTCTTTATGTATTAGTTTTTCTATTTTTCCATTTTTTTATTATTTCCCCTTTTTTATTTTTTTTTTTTTTAGAAATGCAATAGTCAAACACTACCTTCATTGCTGACATTTGATTTTAGCTCTAGATTTCGCCACTTCAACGTTTGACAACTGCATTAATTAATACGCTTGCAATGCTTGATGTTATCTAGATACTCGTGTCAAGTCACTGTATATCATTCAAATGCAACGTTAAGGTTTTTTTTTCATTTGCAACAATTAAAATACGAACGTGTGAATTTTATTCTGTAATCACTAGTTTGTGAATGTAATTGTATATATACATACATACAATATACCGATGTCAAGTTGACTGTCTCATGAAGTGCTCCACACTGTATTGTACGAGTCATCCGTGAGTATTTATTTAAATTTCCTAATATTTCAGAATAACTTGGTCAACAAAAACATCTTCATTCAACTGGTATAACCGCTTACTATAACTGCCAGTCTAATGCATTTATACCAATTGTTTGTTCGATTCGCCACTCTCATAACTGGGTCGAATTAAAGAGATCTATTACATTAATTGATTTTTTTTTTTTTTTGTAATTATTAATTTTTATTTAATTTATTTATTATTATTATTACTTTTTCATTGTTATTACTTTATTTTTTATTTTTATTTTTTTTACTTGTATAATTTTCATTACAATAATTTCTCCTAAACCACTGGTTTTTGAATATTTACTAGCACGCGACCTACTTTCAAGTGCCTAATTAGTAATTAAAAATTAATAATTATACTCCAATTGTTATGATTCACAAACACTTATGGACTCATACATTTTTGAAAAAAAGTAGAACAAAAACTAGAACCCTTCCTAAGCGCACATACTGAACTCAAACCCAATTCAACTAACTATTTTAGTACTGTTCATACCAACAAGCAACAAAAATACAAGGGTAGTTCAAAAAGTCCATAAAATCCCCCGCACAATAATTTCCAAAGCAACACTGTTCTGGTTCGTTGGTCGAACTAATCATTCGGTTTATGTTTAATAGAAAAAGAATTGAGGGAACTTCTTAAAAGATCCAAAAACAAACAATATGAGGGGATCGTCTATTTAAAACTCATATTCATAGAAAAGTAGAAAAAAAATCGATAGGTAGGCTCTAGACAAGGAAACTATATTCATCGAATTCAATGATAACAAAGTTTTTGGCAACATTTTTTTGGAAGAAAGTGTTCACAAAAGTCATAATTTTCTAAATAACACAAGTTCTTTCAATAAACTATGAAGCAGGATAACGAGATTGGAAGATCAATACACCAACAAACCTGCGGTTCTATTTTTATATGGAATATATAACCTAGAAAAATGTGAAATATATTAAGCGAGTTAATGGTCATAATTTTCGATCTCACTTGGGAGTAAGTGTAAAAGAATTTGTCGAAGAAAGAAACTAAAATATTCGAGAAAAGGGTCTGGAGTAACAAAATCTATTGAATTAGATTACATATTTCGATCTCATCCAACATTTTAGAACAAATTAGGGTCTCCGCGATAATTTTGCTTAACAAATACGTGGGAAAGCTTGGATTACAATATATTTGGTTCAAAAAAAGAGAATGGATTACTTGAAATTTGAAGAAACTATGACGAGAATTGAAAAAAACGACTAATTGATATGAGGTATTAGATTAGAGCGATTCACAATTTTTTATTTTGACTTATTAATGGGTCAGTTGGCAAAGAATCGGCCGATGCCAATGCTGATACAGAATTGTTTGGCCGATACTGGTCGATGCCGATGCCAAGGCCAATAATCGGTCGGACTCTAGAGACTAGACTGGGCATACAAAAAGCGCCCATAAATATATTTTTCCGATAATCTACTAACTGAACGACCTGTCCTCGTACATACGCATGTCAGAAATTAAATTAATATTTCAGTATAGTCTGCCAGTACAATTTAAATATGTGGGCACGACTTTCCAAAGACCCCACACACACAAGCATACATAGAGAACATATGCAGAGAGCAGCTGACCATTATACACCGGTATGTATGAATATAGGGAGACCACAAAGCCCAGTTAAACGATTTTCCACGTGTGAGCAGCAATTGGTGTTGCTGCGTCGTTGTTGTTGGCTTTATTGACATGCCTGAGTTGACATGACATGCTTCGAAACGGTTTTTGGTATGGGGGAGATATGGAGCACATTGAAAGTAATGGCTTGTTAGACATGCGAGCCACTAAAATGAACCTGTGCGACTAACTGTTTGTTTGTAAGTATAGACTAACTTTGGCTCGCCTCGACTTTGCTGGCATGTAATTGGGCCATCAAACGGTTGTTGTTGCTATTTTTTTGCTTTTGATTTTGTTATTGTTGTTGGGTTTATTGGTTTGTTGCCCTTTCTATGCATAGTTGGACTTCATGGCGGCGGTCGGTGCTAAGCGCCAGCCAAACGAAACGGTCGCACAAAATGCCGACAGTGAAGGTGGTGACGGTGTGGGTGGAACGCAATTAAATGCAAATGGATGTGTGTGTGTGCAGCTCAGCTGTTGGCGCAGTGGGTGCGGTCGGCTGATTCGATCAGTCAACAATTTGCGTTGCAAGTGTGAGTCTTAAGGGGTGCGGTTCAAAGTGGAGAGCCTTAGTCCACTTGATTCTTCTGCACTCTCTGGCTCCACGTTCTACATCTTCCAACAACACAGCAAGCAGGCAGATGACATCAGTTGCATAGCTATGCAGCAGCTGGCTAATCACGACAATAACAACAACAATAATAATAAAACGAAAATTAATTCAACTAAGAGCTCTAATAAAAGCTAGCAACAACATCATTGGCATTTTTAATAAAAATAGTTTGGTTATGGGAAGTTTTCGCATGCCACAAGTGGCTTTCGGTTTGAAAAGGGTCAAAATGCACGTCGCAAAAAATCGTTTAATCTCATTTAATAAGCTAACGGTATTAGCAAAAATAATTGTAGGGTTTAGTGGTGTTACAGCATGAAATTTCGTTTTCACCATCTGCTCGCCAGCGCCGCTCCAGTTATGTGGTACGAGGAAGTGTTTGGTGTTGCAAAAAGCCGCCTTATTAGTGCAAGTGGGTAGACATGGCGGCCGGCATGCTAAAACGTGACTTACATAATTTGTGTCTATTATTAATGAAAGTGGTAATAGTTTGGCAAAGGTTTTTTTTCTAGTATTTATGAACGACTATTAATGGGTTAACAGGTAACTTTATAAATATTTTAAATTATATATTTACTGACTTGATGGTAGCATATTAAAATTGGAGAGAAGAGTCTATCTCTCTTTCTCATTTTCCCTCTTATTGTCTCTCTTTCGCTCTCTATCTCTATATGTACTTCTCTGACTCAGAATGTTCAGTTAAAGAGAAAAATAGTACTTCTGATAGAATGAATAGAATTATTCCTCATCGAAGACCTAAAGTTACTGGTAATGTGTGTAATCCTGGAATGTTCCTTCTCGTGAAACATATGTCACCTCTCCATTACTATCTCTCTGTTACAGCCCTCTCACTCTTTTCGTATCTATCTCACTCTTTCTTCCTTCGACATAAATTCATATAATTATTTCCTTTATCTATCTCTCCCACTCTCAATGTATATCGTCCGTCACTCTTTACAGCCCTATCTTCTTCTCTTTCTCTCTCTATTCAGCATAGATTCGGTTAATTATTTCTGCTTCTCTTCCTCTGTTTCTTTCCTATACCGGAATTTTGAACTCTCTTTATGGTTTCCTTATTCTCTAACTTATATAATTGAACATATCAAACTTTTATATACTTTTCTTGGAAAAAAGTAGCTTTCTCCGAAACATAAAATTCAGGGAACACAAAATTTTATCAAACTACTCTAAGATAATAAAGGGGTTTCTCTTTGGGAGTTTTGTTTGCTTCTATCTTTTATCAAGGACCACGAAGATTTTCTTCATTAAAAATTTTACTTAACTCATTTATGGGAGCTAAACAGTGCACAGCCTAAGGACTCAAGTTGTAACATATCAACTTTTACATTTCAAATGTAAACGTATGCGGGTTATATATGTACATATACACTGGTGGTCACATAATTAAGGACACTCCGTTTTCTTTTAAAATATTGGTTTATTTTATAATTTAAAAGCTACATATTTTTTAAACTTCAGTTACCATATTTATTATCTTCTAATGTATAGATTTATTGAAAATTTAACGAACAAATTGTTTCTCATCTGAAACAAATAAATTAAACTTGGATTCATCACTCAACAGTATTTGTTTCCAAAAATCTAAGGGTTTTCCGATATACTCCTTTGCAAATTTAATACGACTCTTTAAGTTTTTGTTTGATACGTGCGGTTTTTTTCTTGCGATTCAAGAAGACGACATCTGATGGTTCGTGTTGATACATCGTTGGTCAGTTGATCCTTTATCGTGCCAAGAATTTGCCTGGAAGTTAAAAAAGGATTTGCCTTGCAAACTCTACAAATTACACGATCGTCCTTTGAAGTAGTTTTTCTGGGCCGTTTTTTTCTTATTTTACTCCCTGTCCTCCGTAATGACCATTTGATTTTGAGCATAAAAGTTCCTTCGCTACGTCTCTAATGGGCATTTTTTCCTTCACGTACTTGTAAATAATCATTTTCCTCAATTCTGGAGTACAACTCTTTTTTCGACCTATATCTAACAGTTATTTTATTTGATATTGAATATTTAGTTAATATACAAATGATTTATACAACTTACCGCAAGTTTTTGTGTTAAAATAATAAAAAATACAATAAAAAAAAATTGGTGTCCTTAATTATGTGACCAAGCACCAGCACACTCAAAATACAATAAATTCATCAAACCGCCGAATTTTAGTAAAAGTGTCTAAATTTGTGACTCAAAAACGTGCTACATTTTTGAGCACAGTTATAATATACCGTTGCAATTTACAGTGGGTCTCTAGACGAAAATTTAGTGCTAAAAACATTGAACTGAACTAAAACGCGTGTTTTACTCAACTTTATTTTGTCCCTAATTATGTGGCCACCAGTGTATATCTAATCAACCTCCATTCGTTCAAATGCAATTCAATTTATCAAATAAGCTTTTATTCAGGCGTCTCAAGAAAACCCTTTCAAATTGACCACCTTGGCATTGATCCAGGTCCAGGTTATTTTTCACACACAGCCACTTATCAATGTCAACAAATTCGTGGCGCATAATTTTGAAGACTTTGCCATATAAATTGTTGTTTAAAAAAAAAAACACAAAAAAAATGTATATTCCACTATGTTAAATTGCCAAAATAATTCATTGCTTAAATATAATGCAAGCAGCATAACAATCAACGAGCTTAGCATAATTTGTTGTTGCTTCTTTAACGTTTTTTTTTTTTGACAATCCGTTTAGCATAATAATATGAAATTATTCACATCAATCAAGTGACATTAACACGCCATGGCGCAGCATGATAAGCCAGACTTGCCGCTGGGAAGCAGTTTGGCCTTAGCATTTGTGGCTTTTATGGCAAATAAAAAAATAAAAAAAAATTTACAAAATACTGTTAAATAAATATTGTAAAAAATAAAAATTATAAACAAAATATATAAAAAAATATATTATAAAAAATATGAAGTCATAAAAAATAATGCAAAAAAATAAAAAAAAAAATTATTAAAAAAACTGAAAAAAGTAAAGAATAATAAAAAATAAACAAAAGAAAATAACAACAAAATAATAAAAATTAATCAAAAACAAAAAAAAAATAACAAAGTTACAATAAAAAACAAAAATCCACAAAAAAATACACTCAAAATTAAGTTATAAAAAAAGTCGAAAAGTTTTTTCTTCATCTTTTTCTGACGTGCTGGGTCGTGAATTATTATTCGAAATTTGTTTCTGTCACTATTTTTGCTTTATTTTATCGCATTTTCTTTATTATCTCTCATCATCACACAACACAATAAAGAGCCGGTGTCTTTATACCCATATTAAACAAAAGTGATAATAAATATATGATAGGAGGATGGAGTCATATGTAGAAGTTCACGTAAGTGAGGAAAGTTTCTGACTGCCATTCACTTGGGAGTGGCCAGGAACGATTCTTTTACATGTGGCTCAAGCAGCTCACAACTTCCGGTCTTAGACCAAGTATCCTCTGGGTAGCCAACAGACATCCGTCTGGAAGCGAGCTAAAGTGAGAAGGCGAATCCCGCTTATGCGGTTGTGCGTAGGGCTTGGGACCCACCACATAAAAACGAATAACCAGTGAATAAGAAACACAGGCCTCGGATGAGAAACCCCCCTTTTGATGACGACCACGGCAAACGTATAAAGGACTATGATTTAAGGGCATGCACCTGGAATGTCCGGACCCTTAATTGGGAAGGTGCCTCTGCCCAGCTGGTTGATGTCCTCGTAAGAGTAAAGGCTGACATCACCGCAATCCAAGAAATGCGATGGACGGGACAAGGACGGAAGAAGGTGGGTCCTTGTGACATCTACTACAGCGGCCATATAAAGGAGCGCAAATTCGGTGTGGGATTCGTGGTGGGAGAGAGACTCCGTCGTCGAGTCCTGGCATTCACTCCGGTGGATGAACGTCTAGCCACAATCCGCATCAAAGCGAGGTTCTTCAACATATCGCTGATTTGCGCCCACGCCCCGACGGAAGAGAAGGACGATGTGACCAAAGATACCTTCTATGAGCGCCTAGAACGTACCTATGAGCGCTGCCCCCGCCACGATGTCAAAATCGTGCTTGGCGATTTCAACGCTAGGGTGGGTAAAGAAGGTGTCTTTGGCACAACAGTCGGAAAATTCAGCCTCCATGACGAAACATCACCAAACGGTCTGAGGCTGATCGACTTCGCCGGGGCCCGAAATATGGTCATCTGTAGCACTAGATTCCAGCATAAGAAAATCCATCAAGCTACTTGGCTGTCCCCGGATCGAATCACTCGCAACCAGATCGATCATGTTGTGATAGATGGACGACATGTCTCCAGTGTTTTTGATGTGCGTACGCTTCGTGGTCCCAACATCGACTCGGACCACTATCTTGTAGCAGCTAAGATACGCACCCGCCTCTGTGTAGAAAAGCGCACACGTCAACAAACACAAGGAAGGTTCGACATCGAGAAGCTGCAATCACAACCGACAGCCGAACGATTTTCTACTCGACTTGCACTCCTGCTCTCTGAGAGCACTCATCAGCATCTCGGTATAAGGGAGCTGTGGGACGGCATATCAAACTCCTTACGTACAGCTGCAACCGAAACCATTGGTTTTCGGAAAAGTCAAAAAAACAGCTGGTATGATGAGGATTGTCGTCTCGCAGTGGAGAGAAAACAGACTGCCTACCTCGCAATGTTGCGATCGACCGCAACACGAGCGGGATGGGAAAGATACCGAGAGCTGAAGAGGGAAGCGAGACGCATTTGCAGAAAAAGAAAGAAAGAGGCAGAAATGCGTGAGTATGAAGAGCTTGACAAGCTGGCCGACAGGGGTAATGCTCGAAAATTTTACGAAAAGATCCGGCGACTAACTGAAGGTTTCAAGACCGGAGCACACTCCTGTAGGACCCCCAGCGGTGATCTAGTGGTTGATGACCAGAGTATACTGTGTTTGTGGAGGGAACACTTCTCCAGCCTGCTGAATGGCAGTGAAAGTACAACACCAGGAGATGGCGAACCCGATTCCCCAATCGACGACGATGGAACAGATGTTCCATTGCCCGACCGTGAAGAAATTATAATAGCAATTACCCGCTTGAAGAACAACAAGGCGGCGGGGGCCGATGGATTGCCGGCCGAGCTATTCAAATACGGCGGCGAAGAGCTGATAAGGTGCATGCATCAGCTTCTTTGCGAAATATGGTCGGAAGAAAGCATGCCCGACGATTGGAATCTCAGTGTACTCTGCCCAATCCACAAAAAGGGAGACCCCACAATCTGCGCCAACTATCGTGGGATAAGCCTCCTTAACATCGCTTATAAGGTTCTATCGAGCGTACTGTGTGAAAGACTAAAGCCCACCGTCAACAAACTGATTGGACCTTATCAGTGTGGCTTTAGACCTGGAAAATCAACAACTGACCAGATATTCACCATGCGCCAAATCTTGGAGAAGACCCGTGAAAAAAGGATCGACACACACCATCTATTTGTCGACTTTAAAGCTGCTTTCGACAGCACGAAAAGGAGCTGCCTTTATGCCGCGATGTCTGAATTTGGTATCCCCGCAAAACTAATACGGCTGTGTAAGTTGACGTTGAGCAACACCAAAAGCTCCGTCAGGATCGGGAAGGACCTCTCCGAGCCGTTCGATACCAAACGAGGTTTCAGACAAGGTGACTCACTATCGTGCGACTTCTTCAATCTATTGCTGGAAAAAATAATACGAGCTGCAGAACTAAATAGAGAGGGTACAATCTTCTACAAGAGTGTACAGCTCCTGGCGTACGCCGATGATATTGATATCATCGGAAACAACACCCGCGCCGTTAGTTCTGCTTTTTCCCGCCTGGATAAGGAAGCGAAGCGAATGGGTCTGGTGGTGAACGAGGACAAGACGAAATATCTCCTGTCATCAAACAAACAGTCAGCGCATTCGCGTCTTGGCTCCCACGTCACTGTTGACAGTCATAACTTTGAAGTTGTAGATAATTTCGTATACCTAGGAACCAACATTAACACCGATAATAATGTCAGCCTTGAAATCCAACGCAGAATCACTCTTGCCAACAGGTGCTACTATGGACTGAGTAGGCAATTGAAAAGTAAAGTCCTCTCTCGACGAACAAAAACTAAACTCTACAAGTCCCTCATCATTCCCGTCCTACTTTATGGTGCAGAAGCGTGGACGGTGTCAACATCCGATGAGACGGCACTAGGAGTTTTCGAGAGAAAGGTTTTGCGGAAGATTTACGGTCCCTTAAACATTGGCAACGGCGAATACCGCAGAAGATGGAATGATGAGCTGTATGTGTTGTTCGACGACATAGACATAGTCCAGCGAATAAAAAGACAGCGGCTACGCTGGCCGGGTCATGTTGTTCGAATGGATGAAAGTGCCCCAGCTCTGAAAGTTTTCGATGCAGTACCCGCTGGTGGAAGCCGAGGAAGAGGGAGACCTCCACTCCGGTGGAAGGACCAGGTGGAGAAGGACCTGTCTTCACTTGGTATTACCAATTGGCGCCAAACCGCCAAAAGCAGAGATGCGTGGCGCACTGTTGTGGACTCGGCTATAACCGCGTAAGCGGTTTCTACGCCAGTTAAGAAGAAGAAGAAGATAATAAAAAATTAAATAGTAACAAAAAATTAAAATGTAAAAAATTAAAAAAAACTAAAGAAATACAAAAGAAATAAATACAAATAAAAGAAAAATGAAATCAAAAACAAAGAAAGAAAGTGTAGCAAAGGTAAAACATAAACTAATACAGCAAAGACATGTCAGAAGAAAGCGCTATGGCCAAAAATGGGTAGTAATATTTCCTTAACAGACAAAAATAAAAAAATTAAATGTTTAAAAATAAAAAAATAATAAGGAATTTTATTTATTTTATTTTTTTTGAATTTTACTAAAATATATCTAAGAATTTTTCTTGTAATTTTTCACTATTTATTATTGTTACTAATTTTTTAAATTTTATGTTTTTTAACATATTTTGTGTTTTTATATTTGTTTTTCAATTTAATAGTTTTTAATATTATTTATTTTTAATTTTTATTAATTTTAATTTTATTGTTTTACTTTTTTTTTAATAATAAAAATTATTTTGTAATTATCGTAATTAATTTTACCTCCTTCAATTTTTTTTCTTCTGTTTCACTAATTTTTTTAATAAAAATTTTTAACATTTCGTTTAGATTTTTTGCTGATAAAGTTTATTATTTCTTTCTAAACAATTTTTGTTTCTATAAATTTTAATAATTATTTTTCTCATCAGTATATTTTTTTTTTCAAATAATTTCTTAATTTTAAGTGTTTATATTTATTTTTTACTAATTTTAGATATCAATTGAATTTTTTTAAGTTAAAATTGTTTTTTTTTTTATTTATTTATATGAAGAATATTTGACTTTAAAAATTTGTATTTTCAATTTTTGTTGTTATTTTGTTTTTGGTCTAAAAAATTGCAACTTCTTTTATTATATAGCCGCCAAGAAGAAGAAGAAGAAGAAACGATTACACAACTTCTCTGTGGATGCAAGGCTCTGTACAGACAAAGAATCACAACTATTGGACGCGGTTTTCTCGAGGATGTGGGTGAAGTTGCTCATGTCAAATTGGGTGAGCTTTTTCACTTTATCAGGACCACATGAGGACTCGATAGTGTGAGGGATCTCAGTCCCAGTGGTATCACAATGGGCCTCCCAAAGGCCTAGGTGCGTCCTTTGACAGCCACTTAACCTAACCTAACCTTTATTATATATATTTTTAACACTCAACATTTAAATATGAGGAGTGGCTTATTAAACCTCGGCAATGTATAATAATAAGCAATGCGAAAAAAGGAAATAAATAATTTTTGCAAAAAATTCAGGGTGCGCTAAAGTTGAAGATTTCAAATAAATAGCACCAAATTTAGAGTTCGAGGTTAAGTTTTATGTAGGCAAAAATAACAATCTGTATATAAATACACAATAAAAAAAATAATAAAAATTAAAAATTAAATAATAATTAAAAAAATAATACATTTAAAATTAATAAAAATAAACAAAAATTACTTTGTAATAAAAATTTGTCTACTTTTATATTATAATTAAAAAAAAAAAAACCTAACAATTATATTATTTCAACAAAAAAATCACAACAACAGCAGTAAACAATGCTTTCAAAAGTGTGTCACTGGTTCAAGTTTGCAGCGTGCCGCGATTTTTAAATATAATATTTTTTTGCTTTAAATTAATTTTCTGCGGCCATGTCCGTTGTTGCAGCGCCTCTCCTCCCATAAACTTGTTTCAAACCGTTTGATTTTTTGTTATTTAATTTTTTTTTCTATTTTAATTATTTACTCATTTCCTCCTCGCCGAGTGTTTTGTCTAAATTTCGTGCGTAATTTTTAACACAAAATTTCAATGGCAATTTCTACGAGTTTCGCATGGCAATTGACAGGTTTACGACTGTACCATTGTATTCCAATGCATATATACATATTTATTAACATTCATACATATGTATGACATTTGCATTTGTAGTTTATTCATTGTGAAAAAATTTCGAAAACAAACGAGATGCTAATTGGCATTTGAATTAAGAGTTTATTGACATCGCTTTTGTTTAACTTAAGTGATGGCGTTTAGGTAAATATGTATTATATATACTCAGGGAAAGGAAAGATTTTTATTATAAAATTCTGAACAAATATACATATTTTTTATATGAAATAAATATAAATATTCACTGTTAATAATAAAAAATTAGACAAAATAAATGATATTTTTTTTATTTATTTCATTTATTTTTTCTATTTTTTTATTATTAACAGTTTCATCTAATCATGAATCACTTCATGCCAACATCAATAAAACAATTAGGAAACCTTCCATCCGGAAAAAAATTACTTAATTGAAAAAAAGAAGAATTAAACAGCAACAGTTGTAAAAAATTGATTGAAAATCACAATCTCTTAAACGGTCATCAATTTCACTCAAGTGAGCAACTAAAAATCAATTACTCGAACACCACTGCAAGCGAGCAAAAAAAAGACGCGCAACAATCAACGCCAATAAAATTTTGTAAACAAAAAGCATATGGAATTTCATGACTAATACAATGCGACGATGGAATACAACAATATAAATATGTACAACAACAAGAAAGTTGGAAAGTTTGCCCAAACAAGTGAGCGATTTGTCAGCAAATGGAGGAAGCCAGTGCGTGAGACAATTGTTTAGTCATCAGATCAATAGTGGGTGGAAAGAACACCGTTTTTTATAAATAAAAAAATTAACAAGGAAAAATTTATAAAACCCATAATTAATAACACAAAATTAAAGAAATAATAAAAAAAAAATAAAAGAAATAAAATAAATAATAAAAAAAATAAAAATATAATAAAAAAAAATTAAAATAACTAAAAACAATTATCAAAACTTAAGGGAGGGGTCTGGGTTTTCACTTTCGAAAAATCGATTTTTTTGGGTTATCTTATTGTTTAACATTTCAAGAATATGTCCTCAAAATTTTAATCCGATCTAAGCAATATTCTTGAAGTTATTGTTTAATTAGTCTCGGGGCCTTTAACGCTCTAACTCTACGGGCGGTTGGGATTGCAGTGCAGCTTTAAACGCGTTTTTTTCAAAACTAATTTTTTGTAGTCCGTGTTCACTGCCATTTGAAAACTACTCGACCGATTCATTTCAAACTTGGTACACATTTTCTTCATATATATGTATAATAATGTATAGAGGGTTTGAATAAAATTGCTTAATCGATATTTGAGATAAAAAATCACAAAAAAAGTGTTTTTTGCGCTGAAACCCAGACCAAAAAAATCCCCTTAAAAATTACAAAAATAAAAAAACCACAAAAAAAATAAAAATAAAAAAATATTAGATATAAAAATTTTAAAATAACATAAAAAATAAAAAAAATTTTAATTCTTAAAAATAAAGTTTAATTTAAAATAATGTAATACAAAAATTTTGGAAAGAACGGAAGAATTTATTAAGGAAAATTATAAAAAAAAAAACATATTTAAAAAAATTCATTAAATATTAAAGTTTAATATTGCAAATGCGAAAAAATATGTATTGGATTTATAAATAAAACTAGTAAAATTCCCTTCTTTAACAGCCTTCAGCCACTTACAGCACGAGCACTGCAAACAACATACCACTGTTAATCTTAACATTGCTGTTAACAACAACCTTCACTGTTACCTTTTTTTCTATTTTTTATTCTTTTGTTTAAATCTGCTGCCACCACGTGTACACAATATTGAGTCACTCTTTGGCATTCAGCACGATTTGTCTACGAGTATTTTGATTGTTTACATTTGGCAAGTGGATGTCGCCGCAGCGACTGCGATTGACACAGAAACTGAGTTTTGAATCACACTTTTCATTGAAGATACTCGTACAATATTGGCTATACACAAACAATAGTATATGTATTATAAAGTTAACATAAATGTTTACATAGTTATGCGCGCTGCATATTTACTTGTTGTTGGATGACGTAATGCTGTTAACAGCCAAATTGAGGCGCTGTGAAATTGACATTTAATCGATTGGGTTTCATAAATACTAGGGCTGCTATATATATTTCTGGCCTAGGCAACACTAAGTGTTGCCAGGTGTAATCTGACATTTCCATTGGAAAGTTTGACATTTTTTAGCATAACATCACTCAGAACGTTTTGTCATTTAATCGTGAATTGTTTTATTTACAGGGAATTAAAAAAATTATATCGGCCAAAAAATGGAATTAACTCGTGAACATTTTCGTGCGATCATTTTTCACAACTTTCTACGTGGATTATCGCGACAAGAGTGCATCGATGAACTAAAATCTTTGTATGGCTATGAAGTACCATCCTATAGCACTGTGAAAAACTGGTACAATGAATTCAATCGACGCTCGCTCAAAGACGAATTCCGTGAAGGTCGTCCAAAAACAGCCGTTGTGCCAGAAAACATCGATGCCGTACGTGAACTGATAATGCAAGACCGTCATGTAACATACCTTCAGATAGAGGCATGCCTATGCATTTCTCCCACCAGCATACATTCGATATAGCATGAACACCTGGCCGTAAAAAAGGTTTGTTCTCGTTGGATCCCGCACAATTTGACAATCGCTCAAAAAAAGGCTCAAAAAAAGTGCTTCGAAAATTGGTTTGAGCGCATGCAAAAGTGTATAAATCTTGATGGAGAATATTTTGAAAAACAATGAAACCATTTTCGTTGATAAATATTCCTATTTTCATTATTAGGCCAGAAATATATATAGCAGCCCTCGTATTGGTAGTTAAATTGATTCATTGAGTAATTTGGTTTGTAGTAAAACTGATTGAATGAAGTGACAAAGGAGTTTAGTTGTTGAGTGAGATAATTTAAAGAATTTTTTATAGAATTTATAGCGGTACTAAGTATATCTTAAGGTATTGTTAGAGGCAGTTAGAGATATGAACATCAACCTCAAGATTCTTTCAGCGGAGCAACTACGCACATTTTTCTAACACCTCTCTCTATGCCACATCCTCTCTCGTTCTCTCTCTCTCCCGTCCTATTTTTTTCTAACTCACTTGCTCTCTCCTTTTCTCTTTCCCACCATCTTACTGTGCCTATATCGTTTCTTCTCACTTCCTCTCTCTTTCCTTTTTTTCCCTCTCTCTCTGTCTCTCTCACATTCTCAGAAACACAAATACTCGCGCGAAAACCATATATATATTTTCCAGTGTTTTAATTCCCTTTTTACTGCGAAGGTCTTTAATGAGAACCCTTTGATAAAATTGCTGGGGTTTGCACTGTTCCTCGTAGTTTTATATCCTTCTCATTTCAACTTCTCTAGAATGCCCCGTTTCAGGAGATTTTATCTATAATTTTGATCGCTGATTCATCATCAGATCACTCAGATCTTGTCACTCACTTTATGAACTTTGGTCCCATTTAATCTTGAATTTTACTGTGAGTTAATTTGAGATTAACGAAGACATATAACCAAGATTTCGAACTTTCAACAAAAAAAATGTTTTAATTATAATTTTTAGGGATTTTACCTTAATTTAGCTACGGCTAGAATACTTGCTTAACATAAATTAACTCGCTGGTCATTGAAACTCAACAAATAAAGTTTGGAAGAGCTCTAATTAGAATAAAATAAATGATAAAATGAGAATAGCTTGAGATTCCAAAAATTGACACATAATCTAACATAATCTTACTAATAAAGCTTAGACACCTAACTCAGATATCTAAGTAACTGTTTTTTTCTAGTAAAAATCAAATAGGGTTGCATTATACAACATTAAAATCAGTCTATTGGATAATCTCTGTACAAACAAAGCAATTCGAGAACCCATAAGACACTTTAAGATTTATTAAAATTAATCTTATCCTTTCATTGCAAACTTTATTAGCTTCTTTCTTTATTGCACTTTAACATCCCATTGTTTATAGCGCAGCGAACAAACAGTAATAATTGAATTTAAATAGATATTATTTAATGGCTACTTCTTCCTCTACAGGTTGCTTAAAAAAAAAACACTTTAAATTTTGCATGGATTACGAAGAATGCAAGCGATCTTTCACACGGCCTCGGAGAGTAAGGAGGAAAGGAGGGTGCGCGCGCGCAATTTCTTTATCAGCTTTAATGCCAAAATGGGGCAATAAAATCCGTAAATGCCCACAGCGTATCGTTTTCAAAGTTTAATTCACCTTACACGCTGCTGGCAATTAGTACAAAGCGAATAAATTAACAACTTTAATGCAGTCGTAACTTTGACATTTACAGCTGTTTAAACAAATATGGCAACAGCAACGGCTAAGGAAACGCTTGTAATCAACGGTAATCAAATTGAAAAACAATAATAATAAATCGATATTTTTTTACTTTAGCAATTGCATTAAATTAAAAAAAAAATAAATAAATAAACTGAGCTCAAACCACCAGAGGTCATGAAAAATGCATGAGTAAGTCAGAAGCGCCTAAAATGGCAATTCGAACTCACTAAATTTATTATAAGCAAATATTCATTAATTCAAATTTCGAAATCATATATTATACAACCCACAAACGAAAATTCGAAATCGCATATTTGACAGCTGTAATTTTTTGTTGTTTTTTCTCTTTGGTTTATTCGCTCATCTACTGCAATATCGAGCGTCAACTTGGCTGCAGTTTATTCGTTCTTTATTTGTGTGCCGCTTTTCTGTAGTTCGCCTGACATTTTAGTGGGCGTTAAGTGATTAATTGGAAAAATCGAACGACTAGACTTAAGTGACGCTTATTTATATGTGTATGAAGGCGGCACATAAGCGAGTACAGGGTGGTATAAAACAGAAATATGTGAGCTTTAGAAGTAGGCGATGCAGTCTTATTTATGACAGCTATACAAAATTTAAATAAGGAGATGCTTGTGAATTCTCCACTCAGCGAATTAAAAGGATTTCAGAAGACAATATTTTGTAGAGTTGACACGTTTAAATAGAAGTTATCCTCAAGATTTGAAGGGAAATTCTACAACAAAGAAAGCACTTTAAACTTAGTGAAGTGTTTCCATATTCCGAAAACACTTGATCAAATAGCTTTGTATACTATTTAACTAACGGTTAAGTTAACAATTTATTATACAATTTAAAAAAGAGAATGTTAAAAATTATGTTAGCTAAAATATTTTGAAAGCACTGTAGAAACTCAAAAATATTTCGCACGCTTGAGAAATTGTTGAGATCGCTGTTGAGAATGAGCATGAGAATAATATATTCTATATTGGCTTTTGTACAAAATACAAAATAATTTTCTTTAAATAAAAAAAAAAAAGTCACACGCTTGAGAAATGGAGTGATCGCTGTTGAAAATCAGCTTGAGAATAATAAATTTCTCAAATGCTTGATAAAATATTAGTTTTTACAAAATACAATAGAATTTACTTTAAATTTTAGAATAAAAAAACTCACGCTTGTAAAAAAGTTGAGATATTTATTGAGAATCTGCATGAAATGAATCCAATTCTCAAATGCTTGATAAAATATCTATTAGTTTTTGTACTAAATACAATACAATTTACTTTAAATTTAAAATAAAAAAGTACACGCTTGAGAATATGTTGAGATTGCTATTTAGAATGAGCTTGAGAATAATACAAATCTCAAATGCTTGATAAAATATTAATTTTTAAACAAAATACAATAGAATTTACTTTAAATTTACATTAAAACAAATTCACGCTTGAGAAATGGAGTGATCGCTATTGAAAATCAGCTTGAGAATAACAAATGTCTCAAATGCTTGATAAATTATTAGTTTTTACAAAATACAATAGATTTTACTTTATTAAGAAATAATGAATATTGTCTCTATTTGCATTAGAATAAACAAGTGCTTGAGTTACTGCTAAACGCCTCCAAACACCAGACTGGTGTAAACACACCTCTCTGCCAACACACTCGAGTGCCAACATACTGATTTGGCATTCAACAACCAACAGCAACAACAATAATATTTTCGATTCAATAATAGAAAACTCGTTGCTGCGCCATGAATTGACACTTGGATATTTTATTATTGTAAAAGAATGCTCGAGAGTCCGCTATTTATTTGCGCTTACAAAATTTTGCAATTCTTTTCTTTTTATTTTTGCCCATTCATTTTGACTTAAAATATTTATGCTGCTGAAGGCCAAACATCAACAGAGTGAATGTTTCTTGGAGTGTTGGCTTTCGGCTGTCGGCTGCCGTAAGCACCTGCGCGTCACGTCACGTCTCACTGCTGTGCACTTCACTTGCAGCACAACTCAGCCCAGCTCTGTTTACGTTTACGGCTTGTTGTCACAACAATCTTTGTTGCTATTTTGTTCTTATTACAATAATTATAATAGCTGTTGTTGTTGTTGATCATTTTATCTTGGCGAGCAACCCACGTTGGGTTGTAGGTTTATCCGGTGTATGAAAGCTAGAAGTGTTTGGTAATTAATATAAATCTTAAAAAAGGCACACAACAACAATAGCCACAACAAAGACCTGTAATGCGCAATTACGCGCTAGAACTTTATCATCAACAGAGAAACAAAAACAACAAAGAGCAAAATAGGTTAGCGTAGTAATGTGGGCGCTGATCAGCAAGTGTTGACGCAAGTGTGTTTTTCCAGCTCTTTAAACATTCTCAACTCAATTGTTACTCACTGTTCCCACATCGCACTTAATTAGTTAAACTCTACACTAACATTTCTTAAACCTTAATTTATTAGAAAACATGTTCTTTTTTCATACCTAATCGAATTATCGTAAAATGATTTAAAAGCTGATAAGTTTAATAAAAGCTCGTCATATAAGCTTTTTCTTACATAAAATTATAGATTAGACTTATTTTTCAATACTTAATAAATCTCTAAAACTATTACATTAGCCCTCTTTTTCTAAAGGTTGAATTTAACACTTATTTTCATATTATGAGCTTTTTCTGCTGAAAGCTCTATAGAGCTTTTAAGATTTTTTTCTAAACCGTTCTAGAAAATTATTGAATGAAAATGGATTTCGAAAAATTTTTAATGCTAAGAAGAATTCTGCGATCTTTTAACCGCATAGTTAGAAAGCTAGAAACAAAGTTAGATCCAGAAATATATATCGACGCAGTTTATAATCATAAATGCTTAGTCAAACATAACATAGATTCACATAAGAATTTCACTAGTCCATGATTAGACTGGGAACATGATTTCTCATCTTCATGACAAAATATAGAAATATAGGTTAAACAAGAAAATCACATAGAGCTTTACAAAAAGCTCTACATAATATATAGTTTATAAAAAAAGGGTTCTATTTTATCGCCAGTGACTAAAATATTAAAAAGATATACTCTGCAGCGATCTCTTCAAAGTTACTTTCTTTATCAGTGTCACTGGACTTTTAATACAAACAATTTTTTATCAATTAACAATTAAAGCTAATACAAGAATTTGCGTTGTTAACAAGGTACAAAATCAATTGTATTCTAATTGGTATTGATAGCGTATAACGGTGTAAATATTTACGAATGCCATTAGCATGCTTACATGCCTTGATAACGAAGTAAATAAATCAGCAAGCAATAAAGATAAAAAAAATAAAAATTCGGTAGAAATTTACTCGGTTCATTTGCAGACGCTTGGCGATAGGGGATCATAAATTATAGGTACTTATACTAACACATGTTCCCATAAAAGACCAGCGACAACCACTCCGATTAAGTTTATTGCGGGTGAATATGGAGTTCATATAATAATACATTTCGCTAGTATTATAGGTTATGATCTCATATAAGTGCTAGTATTAGGTAGATTGGTTATTACCAGTAACGGAGGGTTTGGTCAGTTAGTTTTTGAATAAATTTGTAAGAACTAGCGCTAAAGATTATTTAAGAACAAAGGAATGTAATTAAAGGTGTTATAAGGTAGCCTTATCGATCTGAGTGGTATAGTGGACTGAGCGAAAGAGACAGGGACAGCAATAATGTGTAAGTAGAAAGAGAAAGACATTAATCCGAGAATTCTAGGAGAGATTGATTATATAGAAAAGCATAGAGGAAGACAGATACTTGCGGAAGAGATACAGATAAAAAAATCTGAAGGAGTGAGAAGGAGAAAGAAGAAATTTATAAGATTTTCATGTAAAGTTTACTCGAGGAATTTTCAAATGAAACATGATTTTTGATATTAGGTCTACAGGTCTTGCTTCCGCCGTTTCCCAATAGATGTCTCTAGGGTCAAGCACTGGTCGATTAAATCGTTTTATATCGATCTTGGACATTTGTGTCAATATTAACCCAACAAAAGTTGTAGACCTAAGCAAAGTTGTAGACTTAATAAATATTAAAACGAAGGCTCTGAAATAAATTCTATAAAAATTTAAAAAAATGTCAAAACTTTTGGAAAATTCATAACGAATAATTGTTAGCTGTCAGCTGTCATTGGCTGAAGAAAATATTAAAACAAACTTGAATGTTTTGGGCATTCAAATTTGGAAGGCTGTAAAACGTTATTTAAATTAACTTTCGAATAAAAACGAAAAATTTCCTATCTAGTTGATATAACATATTCATTGTCAGCAGTCAGTTGTCATAGGTGAATATTTGACAAACACTATAAGTGTGTTAATTAGTGCTAATTCAATTAAATAAAATTACAAAATTAATGAAAAACTGTATTTATTTTCTTATGAAATATTTAAGCTGTCAGCTGTCAACTGTCATCTATCAGTTTTGTGTAGTTCAGATAATTGAGGGAGAGATAAGAGAATTTTAAGGAAGTGAAGCTGAGATATTTGTAAGATATTCGCTCTTGAAAAGTTTTGATCCCAATTAAAATAAATTTTCTCAAAAATATGAGCTTTAACATCACATTAGGTATTAAGACCCTAGATAACATCGAGTATGCTTTTAATGCGATTTCTCTTTTAATAATTTTAGATCTTCAAACTCCAAATTAACGCGTTAATAT
This sequence comes from Zeugodacus cucurbitae, assembly GCF_028554725.1. Lineage (NCBI taxonomy): Eukaryota > Metazoa > Arthropoda > Insecta > Diptera > Tephritidae > Zeugodacus > Zeugodacus cucurbitae. The sequence goes on from NC_071671.1 coordinate 26,966,760, forward strand.
ATAACTGATCATAACATGATCATAAAACTAACGTAAGCAGATCATAATATATAATTAACGACAGCTTTTAGCGCCAAAACAACGATTATAAGAAAAGCCGAATATATAGTTATCTTTACGTATAGTAAAATAAAAACAAGAATCATAAAAAAATAAACAGGTGCAATGCTACACTTCAAGCAACAGCAGCCGGAAACATTAGACAACCGGGTAACAGACAACTCGAAACTGGAGAAAGACAGAGAGAGAGAGAGAGAAGGCAGCTGAAATGTGATTATGCAACACCATTTAAGGGAAAATAAACAACAATTTAAGCAGAAGCGCCGCACGTCATGCCGCCACCATTTAACCATTTAACACATAACCTCACAAACAGAAAAACATTAAATAGTTGAAAAAAATTAATGAAAACTTCACGCTTCGCGGAGAAATGCACTCCACTTCTCTTAAGTATAAGTAGTGTTAAGTATGAAAATAAAAGTAAGTAGCAGAAAAAATAGTTTAATCGACGGCAAAAAGAGGTACAAAATGTGGTAACAATCGGTTTAAAGCGTCGACAAAGTGTCGAAAAAAGTGACGTCGATGTTAGAGATGGGGGGCACTTCAAGTTGGCGCAGTCTATTGTCTGGATGTAAGTAGCATTCAATGACGGCTTAACGCATTTTGCTCCAGTTTTTATTGTTGCTATTAAAAATAAACTCATACAGACAGACACATAAGGAGTTTTTTATGGTGTTTCGCGACAGTCAGTGCGCATCTAATGCGTGTCTAAAGAGTATTACGTTGTCGCGGTAACTTCATATCAACGCCGCTTCGAGGGTTTTTACTTTTATTTACTAGTTCTTTTTTTTGCTAGACTGGTTTTATGTCACATTTTTCGAGCGTATTACCTTCATTCCGTTTTTTATTTCAAATGAAAGCAAAAGTGGCGAGACTCTTCAAAGTGACGCTGCTGTTGACTGCCTGATCGTCAGAAATCGATGTAATATTAATAAAAAACTAAAAATAATCATGCTTCGTGGTCAAAACTACGTTGGTCGTTAAATCTGGAAGCAACTGCTTGTCATTGCGCAAATCATAAGTCAAAAAGGTCAGATAGGGTTTAATAAGATTTGGAAAAATGTTTTTTTTTTTCTATTGGTTGTTGTGACAGCGGCAAAGTTCTTCAAATTATTTTGAAGAGTCCGGATCATTTTGTATTGTTGAGTTATGCTGACTTATCTCTGTAAGAAAAACACTCGCACAATTTCCAGTCATAAAACATCTCATTTCCTATAGGAAATTTAAAAGCTTTTCAGTGTCTTGGGGCTCTTCGAATTTATACCAACGTTGCTTGCAGACGTTTAAGGAGACTTGTGACTTGATAGGAAGCCATAGGAAACCTTTATATAATAACAGAGACTCACAAGTGAGATAAATGGCAGGTCAACAGTTAACTTCAGGAAAATATAAACTGAAACATGACACAGTTGTCAGCCGTCATACGAAACTTTAGAAAATATAATGCATAATTGTCAGTTGTCAGCTGTCATTCGCTGATGAAAATATTACACTAAACGTGAATTGTTTGCGGAATGAAATTCGAAACATTATAAAAAGTTATTTAAATTTCACTTCGATGAAAGATAATATTTCTTATCCAACTTATACAACAGAATCATTGTCAGCTGTCAGTTGTCAACGGTGTATATTTGGGAAACACTATAAGTGTAAAAGTTTGTGAAAATTCAATAAAACAAATTAAATTTAATAACAAAATATTATTTATTTTCTTATGTAAAATTTATATTGGTCGAAAACACTCCAGCTTTGAAAGTGTTCGATGCAGTACCCCTCGGAGAAAGCAGTGGAAGAGGAAGGCCTCAACTTTGTTGGAAATACCGTGTGTATAGCGTCCTGGTTACAACTTGAGATTTGCAATTGGCGCCGAATTGCGATGAAAAGAGAAGCTGTCAACTGTCATTGGCCAACATAGTCTCATTTTTTTTGCAAATTACGAATTAATTGTATTAAAAAATTTTAAATTTAAATACAATTCAGATTTAAGAAAAACATATTTTTTTTAGAATTCGTAATATTAAATACCTTTTTGTGGTGTTCGGCAGCGACAGAATTGTAAGAAGGCTGTTGTTTTAGATGACTGCTGATTTTCGAATTATTAAAAAAAAATATTTTTTTTATTATACGTAGTTAGAATATTTAGTTGAAAGTTAAATCTTTATGGTTCTAAATTTTTATAAGTTTCTTTTTAATTGTTAGGTTATTTTGAATTTTTTTGTTTTAAATAATATTTTTACACTTCACTGGTGGGTTAGAATTTTGTTTCTTCTTTATGTTTATTTATGAATTTACAAATTTTAATTATGATTGTTGACCTTTTATTTAAATTGAAATAAATTTAGTGAAATTAAATTAATTAATTGAATTAAAATAAAAAATATATAAATAACAACATCGCAATTTATAATTAATTATTAAATTAAAAAAATTGTATATATTTTTTTCGAATTAGCTTTTTTTAAATTTTTTAGATATAAAAAATTGTTAAAAATGTATTAGACGAAATAAATATTATCAAAAAATTAATATTACAAAATTTATAACTAATAAATTAATTTTGAAGTATTATATTTTTATCCAATTAATTCTTTGAATTTTTATAGAATTTTTTTTTAGATAAAAATTAGTATTAATAAAATTAGAAAAGTATTAATAAAAAATACTAAAATTTTATAATTATAATTTCATTTTTATTTTTTGGTTATTTTTTCTCAGTTTTTTTCTCAAAATTCAACTTAAAACACTTCGGTTAACTTAAATCAAAGTTCGCACATAAATTTCCGTTTCAGCGTTTTGCTTTCAACAATAAAACTCTTCAATTTATTTATTCAATAGCTTCTAATGAAATATGCGAGAATTTCCAAACCGCCAACTTGATGACCTCAGAATTTAAATGCAAATACTTGCGCTTAGCGCTTAGCTAAATAAAACGCTGCACTAATTGTAATTGAATTTTGTACGCAAATATTTCATTAACATTTATTTTTGCACCTTTTGTTTATTTTCGCAATTTTCCACAGACACGCCGCAACGAATTCGCATAAAACACCGTATCAAAAACAAATATACAAAAAAGTAACGAACACATTCGAAGTGCAATTCACAGCTCACTTTTGCACCGAAAGTTCACACTCTTCATGCGTACACACACACACATACAAATAAATATACAAACATACGCGTACAAATGTGAGGCGGCTCAATCAACTCTGCGTTGTTGTTGTTGCTTATAATATTTTACTACTTCCAAAACACACACAAATATATTAAATATGGAATATTCAAATAAATTATTTTTTAGTGCCACGAAGCGGTCGCGCGCGCGTCACCTTTTCAGGTGAAGTCAAAACAACGGAATGACTGGAAAAAATCAGCTCGACACGGAATGAAATCGAAAAAATCGAAAAGCACAACGCGACGCGACGGCAGTGCGCAGCAAACACCGCAGCCCAGCGGAATAAGACAATAAGAAAATGTTCAGCGCGCAGCAACAACAGCAACCATGAGCGGCAACAGCAATAAAAACAAACAAACAAACAATAACACTAGTCACAGCAGCGACGCCGGCAGTGAAGTCGGGTCGGCAAATAGAAGTTACGTGTGCAAGCCAACGAGCAGTTGGTTGGCGCTTGACGGCACAGTTAGGCAGAGCAGCAAAGCAGCAGATAGCAATAATAATGCCGATAATGTTCATAATAGTAAGAGCAACAACAAGTGCTACAAGAACAATGAGGTGTGAAGTACTTAAAATCGTAGTGTTAATTGACAAGAGTGTTAAGGCAGTGACAAGCGCGTCACTGTGTGTCGAATAGAGTAAGCAAGAAAGGGACAAAAATTTAGCTGAGAGGACAAAAGTATCTACATTTTGGAATTCAGAGCTGGCTCGCCTGATTCAAAATATTTCGCAGTAATCGCTGCTGGGCAGAATACTGGATGGCCTTTTATGAATATTCCAAATTCTGACGAACCTGACGGTTGTTCATACGAGAGATTATCTCGGCACGAACAGAATCAGAGCGCCTGAAACTTGAAATGCATTCCCAGCAGGAGCGAGGAGGGATAGAATTGAGTACTATCTGAATAATCTCGAGTCCGATTAACAGTCTAGGAGCTTTATCTGATGGTTCCTGCAGAGGTCATCTCTGAATGTATCCAAACTGAATAATTTTGAAAGTTTAAAATGCATTTAGTTATGGAGATTGGAGTACTTTGTGAAAAACAAAACTATAATATGACTATTCTTCATATCTACAAAAGAGGAATCCAAGATTTCCAACATAGGACGATCGAATCGAAGTAAAGACTCTGAGAAAGAGACAGATTTGTCAGCACTTTTTGAAGGGAACAAATAATATGGAAAAATTACGGTAGATGTTTCTCACACCAACGGTCTCGAACAGTTTCTCTGATACTGTGGTCTTTGTTCAGAATAGTCATAAGGAGCTCAGTTTTAAAGCAGTGTATTTCAGCAACTTATCGCCTAGAAACGAAGTAACATAGGATTGGACGCCCTCCAGACAATCGATTCTATTTCTTTCTTGAGATTTTTAGATTATTTTTTGTCTTCACGAAACACTGTGCGAGCGAATGAAGGGCGTAGTATCACGGTAATGGCTCATATTAAGATGAGTTGTTTGTTGCGATTGGAGCCAATTGTCTTCCTTGTATATATTGCCTTCTTATATCCAAGGGCAACTATCTGAAGTTAGGTATTATAGATCCGAACGAAATATGTCCTTTATCGCTATATAACGGCATTTTTTAAATATCTTACGTAATTGTAGGTCCTAATTTTTTAAACCGTTTTTATAAAGAATTTTGAGAAAACGAGTTCTAGTCCGTCTAGTCAAGTCCTTTTACTCCAACATATCATACCAATTGACGTAAATGTCTACATATTAAATATATGGTTACAACTGATAACTGATGCGGTCGATTTCGGCTCTTTCCTTTGGATAAACACTCATATATAAAGACAATCACTCATTTGCACCATATGGCATCCAGATTGCAGCAGTGCATCAGTCAACACCACCCTCAACTAAATTTATATTAGAAGCAGAGGCCACCACGCGCCCAGAAGAAGAAAGACAACGCCACTGCGCCCACCAATGCCCAACTGAGACGTCATTGCGTTGCTCAAAAGCCAGCTGCAGCCGCGCTGTCGACCGTTAATTTGGCTTCAATCGCATGGCGACCGCTTTCGGCAGCGTCGTAAAATACGCTGGTGTCTATTTCATAAGTATTTTTTGTAGTTTGTTTGGGAGAGCCACTAAAGCCAACAACATAACAACAAAGCGCTCGCTCAACATAACGCAATGCCGCTGAGCTGAAAAACAGCTGTTTTTTGTTATTCACTGTTTGTTTCCCATATGCCACACATTCCGCCGTTCCGTTCAATCTGCGGCCGCTTTCCGCTTTGTTGTTTTTGTTGCTGTTTTGCATGCTAATTTTTGTTTGTTGATTTTACATTTATTATCGGTTGTCATGGTATAATTATGTTAATGGTCGTCGGCATAACAATAAGTGCGCATATGGCAACACTGGCTGACTCACTCAGCGACTTGCTCTCGGACAGCGCAGCAGAGCGCTTGTTAAGGCCTACATGGTTGCCTGCCCGCCGCCTAGGCGGAAACTACACAAGTGCAATTTCATGGCTGAAATTATCAAATGCTGATCCATGCGCTGACCAACGGATATGCTTTAAGTTTGCTTTACGATTTTATTATTGCCTCAAATTATTTGAGGCAAATTTGTGAATTTTAATATTTTACTTTTCATATTTACATAATTAAGGTGTTTACTTGTAATCAATTAGGGGCCAAGGTTTGAGATTTGATGTGGTGTCAAGTGTTGTTTCACATTTAGGCGGAAATCTAAATTTGTGAAATTATGTTAGGTTAAGTTGAAAGGGTGTTTCAATGTTATATCACTAAACGAGGAAATAAAGTAATCCAAATCACCGAGTTCTTCGAATTGAGCTCTTCATCTGGTCTGCTTCAGCGGCTCATAAAAGATTTTAAGCTCGAACTTTTGAAGGTCGTACCCAATAAGTTGGATCTAAGCTTACCACCATTCATACATCAAAAATTAATTTATGAGTTCCACCTTTTTGACTTTCTGTAGAACGATCTTTAACGAAATAGCTTTCGGAGTGAACGGAGTCTAAAACGAAATCTTACAAACTTCTTGGATTTCAGAGAAGAACTTCGGCTTCAATAAAGAAGCGTTCGAAATAGCTTTGGTAGTGAGCGGAGTCTGAAACTGAATGAAACTGGACGAATTTCTTGGCTTTCAGAGAAGAACTTCCGCTCTAATGGAGACACGTTCGAAATAACTTTGGGAGTGAGAAGAGTCTGGAACTCAATGGAACTAGTCGAACCTTGAGGAATATTGATAAAAACCGTTTAGGAACGGAATAAAACAAGAATTTTTGGTGAGTATCCGAAGTTCGCATAAAACCTCGAGCAGATTTTGATATTTTTTTTGTATGAGGCAAATATAATGAGGACTTCGAATAGGGTACAGAGCATTGGTATCTTCGGTCTATTAAGCGCGAGGAATCATTTGATCTGCTTATTGATGTTCTCCTAAAGTATAGAAGAGTTTTAAACATAATATGAGCATTCGGATTTACTGGACTACGATCAGATTCTACCACCTTTCAGACCACCAACTCGGTCTCAGAAATTTGCGCTTTATTTTAAAACTAGTTCGAGATGAGGAAGAAGAATCCTCTAAATTATGTAAAATCATCGAAAATATATACCTTTAGGTACTTTCCATGAAGGGCTCACTTAAATAACTAGAGTACCTCAGTACCAATGTGATTACATTTTCCACAATTTCTATGCATTTCTAATGAAGTTGGAATTATTTTTTTCAGTCAGCCAGTGACGCTGTCGGAAAAAGTGAATGCATAATTATAACCAGACAATATGCAATGATAAAACAATAAAAAATAATAACAATAAATAAACAGTGATGCTGACGGATAATGGATGCGGCAAAAAGCTACATCTGTATGTATATAGGTTGTGCTGCATCAAATGCTAGACAATGCTGCAAAATGTGAAAAACAACAAAGCAGCAATGAGTCAAAACAAAAAATAATAGACAACAACAAAAGTGAGGCACGCGCATCGAACCATAAAGAGAGTAGCATAATTGTACGAGTGCAATGGGGGACCTCATGAGCTGAACTTTGTATAATTGCATTTCTACAACTCCACCATATGCGTGTATTTGTTTATGCATTTGTATATTGTTTGTCTGTTTGTTTATAAGCTCAAAGGCTGGAAAGTGATACATCACGTGTAAGTAAATTTTCTTTTGCGGCACAGTGGTGTCAAGTTTTGGAATATGTGGAGCGGTATTGAAAATTGAGAACTCTGGAGGTTTAACTTAAGTTCGAATACCAGAAAGTTTTCTAAGTTCGACAGGTCATCTCTTTTGTCAAATGAAGATTCAGAGCTCTTTGTGTGACTGGACGATGTTTCATTGAAATGGAAAACGAGAGCTTCCCGGCTTTATCGTCCTACTGAAAATGAGCTTTGGTTCTTACGCAGAGGGTAAGCTCTATTTGGAAGACCTCGGAACGGAGATATCGCAGCACGTTAGTTTGAGGTTCTATTGAGGTACTCTATATATGATCTATGTTGTGATCTTTACTGTGTGAATAGCTCCTGAATTTTCATATATGGTAATCCCATCTCAAGTCGGGTTTCAAAGTGAAACTGGCAATTCCGACCGATAACACCCTTTTTAAACCATCTGCGGAGATAACAATCCAAAAATAATGGATTTTGTATCTAATGTCTTTATTGTTTCGATAGTTTGTAATACTCCTGTCTTAAGACAGATAAACATTTTTTTTTTTTTTAACTGACACTTCCTCAGTCGGATATCAAAGATCTGAGTGAAATTAAACTAAGGTTCGGCTTCTCTGAAAATGCGTCCGACCGTCCATCGCCAACATCTTCATCTAAAGCTCCTGTTATAGAATTATTCCATCCCATTCAATTTGATTTCCGCTAAGTGCTGAAGAATAGGCTGACATTTTCATTGTGCAAGACTCTTAACGGTAGCGAGACAAGTTTGCGACCATTACATCAGATGAAGGAACTCGAAAATTTTAGATAATTTCTCTGTTTAAGATGGTCTTTAGCATGAAATCCGACTTAGTTTGTATAGGAAGTTTATATTTGAATTGAACTGGATTTCTCTTTTTAAAGTCATTGAAAGAGTCTCCTCCCCTTTTTCAATTGATCCTGTGATGGACGATTGTAACCATGGAAGTCTTATTTTTGGAAAACAACAACTCTATAATAGTTCTAAGTTCCTCGAGGCGCAAATCCGCATCCAAGAACTGCACTACTTCATTACTACAAGGTTTTTCATTAAGTGAGAGTTCATAGTAAATCTACAACCGAATCATTGACCTTTCTGGCATCTTCACCATCGACATTTATGTTCTTTATAACTTCCCTAACTCGAGTACGAGAATGTTGTTTTTGTTTGCAAAACTTCATTAGAATGTAACGCTTTTCTAACTAAACGAATTTCTAAAAGAAAATTAAGCCGAGCTAATGGTATTACGATACCGTATCAGTTTTCCATCAGCGTAGCATCAATAAGGGGTCAGGCATAGCAACAAATACCCTTACAAACATACACACTCATATAATATATAGGAATATACATCCGAACCGAGATGTGTGCAACGAGTGGACTACGGGTTTGGACGCTATGTTCGTACGCTGATTGCGTTATGTTGTGCGATGGTAGCAACAATGTTACATTAGCTTGTTGTTGTGGCACATAAAACGTGTGTCTGCTGTTGTTGTTGTAGGCAACGCATGGCCTTTGGAAATTTCAATTAAGTTTTAGCTTTTCCGCATTTTAAGACGACTGCAGCCGATTGGTGTAGTCTGCTAGAGGACAATGGAAAAAAGTAGGCAACAAAAACCATAAAAATAATGACAACAACAAAAAACACAAACTATTTGAATGTTGCAGCAACAATGTTTAATAGTTTTCCTCAGCAAATCAACTCGGAGTGTATTCATGTTTTTGTTGTTGTTGCAGCTACTCAAACCATCTTTACAGTTGCTACTGTTGCACTCACTAAATTTTTCTCATCACACACACAATTTTTCTGCTAATTTTGCTAACAAACTCATTTCATTTCCTCCACGTCTTCAATGCAACTGTTCGTTGCTGCGCTGCGCTGGGCTACTGCACTACACTTATAACGCTGCTTGCAAGCAAAAAAAAAACTGTTGTCACAGCAAAAAAATCCTTACTATTTAATAGCGCAGTGTTGACAGCTTTACAACGCTGACTACTGACAGCTGATGGCTGACAACCGGCGCGTACGCCACCCAACTCACGAAATAACGGTATTGTTGTGAGTTTTTGTAGCACTTTTCATGACACTGCGTCGTCGTGCTACGCTGCCGATGTGTCGCACGAGCGATCACAGCAAATTGAAAACGAAAAGAGCGTAGGTAAATAACAGTTCGCTGACGCAATGCGATTGCGGGCGGAGATGAGTTCGGGAAATGAGTATGGAAATGAGCTGTCGACGACGGTGGCTACGCTGTTGACAGACAAAGCGGTGAAATGCGCCGTTGGGCCCATGCAACGAAAGCAACAACTTCAGTTTAGCTACGGACATCGAATCTCTATTTTCAAAGTACCACCTTTGGTTTGATGCTTTACAAACTGCAATAGATGGCCGTTGGGCGCATATGTACCGAACTGCAAAGAAATCGCGGTTTTTCGATAGAAAAATGAGTTTTACGCACCGCAGTTGCCATTGACTCAATCAAGGTGACTATGAAACTCGAGATGGGTGAATTGAAGACGCTTAAAGCTTGGGACCGTACATCAATAATATAATTGAAGTGGAGGTTGGGCAGGAATAGCTGGTAGTCAGCTGTCCACCTAGCGACATCCGAATTGCGATGCTTACATGACGGCTTAGCTATGAACGAGTTGGAATTACAACCATTTTAAAGCCATGGGATAGAATTCAAAGAGATGTATTTAGAATACTATGAATGTGTCCATCTTCAGCTCGAATATTCAGCAAATATCGTACTGGTTATGAGCTCCGACAGATATCCGAAACTACAGAAAGTGTTGTACTGAAGTTCTGGAGACGCGTTAGTGTTTGTCGCGGAGCTTGGAGCTCGCCTATATTACACCTCAAAGAGAAGTCCAATATTTGACTTTTAATAGTTGGCTGAACGATCCTTTAAATCAGATGAGTTTAGTGCAAGACAACTCTTCAAAATCGACGAATCTAGCTCAGTCAGAAGAAGCGTTGACTTAATTGAAATATATCGATAGGTAACCAGAGATCTCGTTGGGAAAGTCTTGCTGAGAACTTACATGGCTCCGAGAGTTATTTCAATAAGGCTTGATATGTAGTGGTCACGGGTTCTTACCGGTCGAAAAAAAAAAACACATACTCAAAGGTCTGATTATGGATCCCACTGATCGGAGTCAATCATCGTATAGGATGTAAGACTGAGCATTATTTCCGAGCTTTTGATTGCCATTGTAAACAAGATACTGAATTGTCCGTTATTTTTTCGGTAAATAGAGTACGTCGTCTGTCCTTCCTTCTTCTCAAATCATTCGTCCTCACTTTTCTTTCTTTCCTGAACATATGTATATCTCCTCTTCTATACATACATATACTCCACCATCTATCTCTAATATCTTTATACTGTTCTACTTTTTCCTCCCCCGCTCAACCATTTGAGATTCCATTAAATATAATTAACGCATTCTCCGGCAACTATAATCAATATTTACTTTCATTTATTACGTCGTGAACTATTAAATCGATTCACAGCAACACGTACAGATTGTGATAAAAATCACATGAGACAACAATTTACTTTCTTTCTACACAAGCGTAGCAAAGGGAAAATTTTGAACCGCAGAATGTACAGAGCAAGTTTCTACCAGCATAAACGCAGAGGCTTTCACATGAATGACTGACTCGAGTGAACCTTAACTGCTTTGAATTTTGTCTTTGTTTCTGCATTTATTTTGCTACAATTTCATTTACGCAACGACTGGCAGAGTAAACAAACGAAAACCACACCCACCACAAAATGAACTCAAAGACAATTCCTCAAGGGTGATTTGTGCGACGCAGTTACGCTGTTTGTTGTTATTAGACTACAATATTTCTTTGAACGCTTTACTACGTTCGCCTGTCTGCTAAGGTTTATTGACTTTTCACTTGATAAGCCAACGATAGGCTGATGATATGCAATTATCTGGCTTTGCACAGAGGCGCTTCTGAACAACCCGTTACATATACCGGCACTGTTATCAGCTAAATGTATATGTGCATATATTTTTTCTGCTTCTGAGTGCGAAAATTCTTTACTTGCTCGGTGCAAACACAATTTTCTTCTTTCTCACCAGCTATTTGCTGATATTATAAATGTTATCTCATTTCACTTTTGCACTTTCTGTCGGTCTGTCTGTCGACTTGTCTACTTGTTGGCTTGGTATTTCACTTTTAGTGGCAGATAGCGGCAGTAGGATCAGGAAATCAGAAAGGGATGATTTTATGAATTGAAAAAAAAAAAATAAATAAAAAATGAAAAATATATCATCTAAATAATGTAAAATAGTTTATCATACAAAATATAGTTTTAGCCAGAAATAAAGAAAAAAAAATTGTCTGTAAATAATAATATATACCAAAACCTCCCACAAGTACATATAATTTCAAATTCCGCTTAAAAACTTTTGATTTTCCACCACATCAATTGCGTATTTCCTTATCCCACGTGTATTCATTGAAAATAGGAAATTATCAAATAAACATATTCATATACTGACTTGTTGCTGTTCTTTTGAAAAAACAGCATATATTTGATTTTAAATCTCCAGGCGCTTGTTTTCATAAGCTTTTGAACTGTTTTGGTAGTTCACATAAATAATGAAAAATAACTGACCATGTAGGTCTATGAGATATGTATACGGTGTCGTATACGTAACATAGTTATATGAAAGCTTAGGCTGAGGACATAGTGGGATAAGAGATACCTTAGCGTGGTAACATAGTGGAAGGAAAAACGTAAAATCGAATAAATCTGCGAGTTTGTGTATTTTTTTTTGGTAAAATAATTATAATTTGAGAAAAAGAAATCAATGAGCGACACAAGATCATCGAAGGCTTGTATTTTGTACTCTCTAAATGACGGAACCTTCAGAAGCTTAGGGAAATTTTTCAAAGAACTTGGAAACGAAAGAGCTCAAAGTCCCTTATGGATTGACTCAACTCACTAAACTTGTGCTAAAGGATCTGAATTCATTGAAAAAAAGTGAGGAAGCGATGTCGCAAACGAGACATGTTATCACTTCCTCACCAATACAGGCTTTTTGGGAAATTTTTCTTGTTCTAGAACTCTAATACCTACAATTTTATTGCATCGAGTCTTAAGTAGGTATTAGAAGATTCGAAAAAATGTAGTATGTATTAACTCAAAGGTGTCTATTTTATAGGCGATAGTAAAATTTTTTAATGGAATGATACTATGGCCTAAGCTATCTTCGCCAGTATCGGGTACTAAAAAAAGTTTGTAACTGATTATTTTCGAATCAAAATAACCGATTTCTATTTCTATTTTCATGCCAAATAAATAAATATATGGCTTACAAAATAAACATCCATTGAGGAGATTAGAACAATATTTATATGAGTAATTTTCGATCTCAAAATACACTATAAAATTTAGTCTTATAATTCTGTACACTAGTGGTTGAACTGTTCAAGACAATAAGGTTGCTAGACCCTACTTCGTGACTCTTTCTAGATAGTTTAATCGGTAATGGAGCTACAATACGATAATTCGTGATAGATGATTTAAGTTCTGAAATAAGAATAACTCCAAAAATAAGCTCCAGAACGCCCAAGCGTTCAAAAACAAAAGCCTAAGAGATCTTGAGCAACGTTTCAAATACGGTTAGGCCAATGGCTTTACAATACTTAGCATAAGAGACTCTGGGTCTGTGTCTGAACAAGCACATTCTTTCCATTACTCATATTTCTAAAGATCTATTTATATTCTAAGGAAGTTGGTTTCACACATTTCCTTAAACACTTTAAATTCTCCATTTAACACCACAATCACTTCTTCCTCTCGTCTTCCAACTGAATTAACGCCAATAAAATTGTCTATAACACTTATTAGGCTTCCTTTCAATCTTTATTACAAGCAATTGAAGCACATTACCAATGAGCGGCATTTTACAAGTGATCACTTTCCACTGCCTTTGACAAAGGCATTCGCACTTCGCACTCAAGCCCACAGGCGACACATTTACATACGAGACTATGATAGACTGCGATGGTTAACGGATTTGTCAATGACATTTGACAGCGACACGTATTGAACTGTTGATAAATGAAATCTACAGCTACATAGAAGGCAGTGAGGGAGACAAGAGGGTAGCTAACTGGGGGCAACTTTGTGACTTAAGATGCATAATGATAGATGGAAGAAGAGATAGAAAATGTCGGTAGCAAGCTAGAGTAAACGAAGAAGAGTAGGGATATTGAAGAAACGTATTTCAGAATAAAAAAAAATCTTTCTTCCTAAGCACTGAGCTATTTTCACGCATTTTGTTTAAAAATAGCACACGTTTACTACAATTACAGTTATATGGTTTACTTTCTTCACTCACCAGTATTTTGTGTTGTTCCATCACCTCCTCCACCAGCACCGCCGCCACCGCTGCTACTGCTCTCATTGATATTTGGCGTTGATAGTGGTGTGGATGTGAGTTGTTGTTGTTTAGCTGTTGACATTGTAGACATATGACAATCGGGTAACGACATTGGACCCGTTGCACTGCTACAGTTAGCGCCATCCACAATATCTAACGGTGGGGAATTCTCCCGTACACAAGACATTAGACTGGAAGACATGCTGTGGCGTCTGTAAGAGAGGAAAATGTATAAGTAAATTAATAGATATGTTGTTAGAATAAAAATATATCTGAAATATTTCCTGGATCAAATACGTCTATTACATTTCTGTTACTCGTTCCTAACCTCACTCTATATCATGAGATATTACTAATTAATCAATATTGGTACCAAGAGATCTCATTATGTAAGTCTTACTGAGAACTTCGCGAACTAATAAATGGCAAACTCACAGTTCTAGTTTGATCTCTAAACTAGTAGAACCGCAAAGTACCAGTTGGTCTAATTACTATTTGATGCTGCATTAGAAAACAGAAATATTAGACGATCTTGAACTCCGGAGGAAGGAATTCTTGATTGACTCTAGGCTTAAAGCGGTAGTGTTTATAGATAGTTGTAAGCCTTCGGGATCCTCATCTATTAAACGATTTGTGAAATAGTGAAATATTAGACAATCTTGAGCTCCGGAGAAAGGTATTCTTTACTGATTTGAGATTTGAAGAGGTGATGTTTATAGACTTGTAAATCTTCGGGAACTTCGAAAAATTTGTGGGAAACTCTAGGTTTTGAGAGAGATTGAAGCATGCATTTTACTGTTACGTTCTTGAAAATTGAAACTGGTGTCTTCTCTGAACTCGGAGCCTTAGAATTTGTCAATTTGAAGCCAACTCGGAATGAGAAATAGCTTATAACATGGGAAACTTGTATTTGGAATAGAAAATAGATGATCTTTTCAGATTATCCTAAGGTAAACTAACTTCACAATTATCATTTTCGAATCATTCTAAGGTTAAACTAACACCACAAAAGTTCAATTAATTGTTAACCTAACTGCACTTAACCTAACTTAACTAATAGATTAGTTCCAACATAACCTCACTTAATTTTAAAAGCTTTTAAAAATGCCGACGGTTAGAAACTTAGACGTCTGTTGTTAACTCTTTCAACCATTCTCTACCTCTCTCTCTCTGCTTACTGCTCATTTCGTAATTAACGCTTCGTAATAAATTGAAATTTTGCACTTTCATCTGCCAACCACGCCTTGACGCCCGCAAAGAAGAGCAAACATTTATGCGCAATTAATATCGCACACTTGAGAACACCCCGCGCTCCACTTTTGACATCAACAATTTCAGCATATGCTTATGAGTATTTAATGCCAACTAAATTATCCTTCAATTAACATTTCCGCTACGTTGGAATTCGCTGACTTTACTAATTGCAAAGCACATTTATGTCGTGTATGTTCGTGGCAATTAAAGATTGACATATGACACGACCGAACATCCTTTAACGACGTACGGCCGAGATGAATTATAGACGGATGTAAGCTGAGCTGCGAGCGAAGGTCATGAAGAGGTCAGGCAGAGTTGCTGCAATCTAACGGTAAGCTCTTTTCCAACAACTTTTTGCAGCATTTAATTTCCGTTTTGCGAAAAGTACCGTTGGATGATGGTACACATGTGAGTAAAACAATATATATTTATTCAACATTGGGGGCTTTGCGGGATATTTTATATATGTCAAATAAGTTAGCGGTGTTGACAAGTGGTGTGATGGAGGGTGTGGTGAAATATGCGATGTTTGGCATGTTGAGTTAATTAGCAGAAGTGAATTAATTCGCGCGTGTAGCGAAAATGCGACCAAAGTACCGTTACAAAGCGCGGCAGCAGTGTGAAAGACACCGGGGGAGCCACAAAGGACATACCACCACGCTTACACCAAATACAAATGTATGTGTGTAAACACTGAAATGGAAATGTCAATTTGCAAATGTATAAATTAGTTGCTGAGCTAAATTTGTGTGGTGTGAGTGCGGTGACGTTTATTGCGGTGTATGAGATGAAACTGATGTCATCTCATGTATTTGATATGGGACTGACATAAATCCCACACTGTACCATAAATAAATGAGGTTGTTACCAAGTGAATACACTTAGAAGAAGTGTGTGAGTATCCAGTGCCAATAACCCACTTAAAACCCATTGAAGTCTAGACGTCAGTTCGGTGTAATATGGCGTCGAAGGCTGGAGGAATGCAATAAAGGGAACAGTTTGCTTGCAGTGCTCTTCCAGAACTCGATATAAATGTAGTTCCAAATGTTTCGCGTTTCAGTGTTGAGTTGGTGCATAAAAGGAGCGCAGGGGCCTTGGTTGGAGACGCCTCATTTTCACCCAAGCTTTGTCTGAATCCTCTTTTATGAGTATATTCTCGTATGTTCGAAAATTACGTGATGATAAACTAGAAATATTCACTTATCTCGGTTTCATTGGCCGAAGAATAGCGTACGGATCACGGAAAAATACAATAAGGACTTCTAAAATATGAGTTACATGGCTGTAATAACATAGACATCTGCAGAAAGCATTCCAGAATGGAACTGGGTGCGGTTTGTAAGTGAAATAATTATTAAGTACTTATAAAATTATATTTGTACCAGCGCAGGGGACTTGAGAACTTGGGAAAGACTTATCTTTACTCAGATTCGATGATAATAAAATGGACCAATGTTTGCGAGTCACATAAAATTGAGATGCTGACTACTTCTAACCGGGTATCTACGTATTTTAATAACCGAGTAAGTAATTATGATTTGACTTGAGCTTCCTTCAATCTTCTAAGTATTCTTACAACACAAAAGTGATCTATTCAAAATATTCAGAGTTTTAAAGCTCGAAATTGGCTCAGGACAGGGTTTTAAGATCATTAAACCATTAAGTAATAGGCTTGAAGAAATATACTCAGACATTATAGATCCTTGTATCGTTATCTGCGGAAACTTGTAAGTTCTGATAAGCAGACCGTTAGTTTGACAGTTTTCACTCAAATACTTGGGGTCTGGCGATCCAACAGTGATAAGTCAGTAGATCTCACGATCTCTAGCTGAAGAATATGAACTTAAGACTGAGGTTGTGTATCACATCTCGCTCTTTATGAAGCCTGTTGAGCGCGTTAATGATACTTAATTCTGATTTTTGTTGAGAAAAAGATTGATCACTCTTCTCGAAGCTAATAATCCGACTTCAAGTAATGTAGGAAGATTATATTTTATGATCTATCTGCTGTGAAAATCACAAAAATATATACGAATCAACTCTTACTGTCAATTTAACTGAACTGCTTGTGAATTGTGGTGGTCAAATAATTGTGTGGACGCGCTGACACCCATGGTAATGGTCATACCACTCTTGAACTTGGTGATCCAATATGCACCACCCAGACACTCAACGACCGTTACACGTACGTCTATGGCATAACAGACATAGTTTGGCTGCGTCAACAGCCTCTAGCGTATACATATTTCTATGTGCGTCTGTGGCATTGATGAGCGTGCAACTTGACGTTTTTCATTAATTAATTAATCAAGCAGCAGCTGCCTGCGGCCGCAGCCTGTTGATTGCCACAAAATGTGCCTACTACTATTTCATAATGTGGCCTATGTGGCAAGAGTTGCTGTTGTTGTGTGCAACACTTTATCTGCATTTTTGTTCATTTTTTTTCGTTTTTTTTTTTTTAATTCCAAAAGTGCTGTTAAGTGCTGACAGTTAATTGTCTCGGTCGCGTCGCTGGTTGTCATTGTGGCAATGTCATGGCGAAATTAATGGAAATTGAAATTTATATGAATCAACGGTTTATTATGGCGATTGCATTGACATTGCAGCAAATATGAGGGGAGATTACAACAATGTGGCACATATATACATATACATACATATATGATTACATACATACATATTTACTTTCATAGAACTGAAATTTCAGTTGAAAAGCAATAAGAGTAAATAAAGAGCTCAGCACTGTAAATATGTACCGTCATGCACACAAAAAATATTTATTATTTACTTAAATATATTTACACACATACATATGCACATATGTAGAATAATGCATATTTCTCAACTTTTTGCGGCGTTTGTCTGATTTTACTTGCTACTTTTTTGTTGTTTTTGGTATTTGGCGCCATTGGAAGTAACACCAACATCTGAGCACAAAGTTCAATTTGCAACATTCTGTGCGTTGCTCCACTTGATATTTAGAGCATGTGTGAATGAGAGTACATATGTACATATGCATATGTGTATACATGTGCAAAGTGTTTACTTTGCATTATTTCAAAATAGTTGAAGAAAATATATAAACTATTTTATGAACATATTTATGTTGCCTTTTGACGACAACACAGTTATTAGTGTGGTAGAAATGTGTCAGAACTAAAAAGGAACTTATGTAAATGCAAAAATATGTATATAAGTACATTTGTGTGTAAATATGTATACAGTTTCTTATACAAGTATGAAAGCTACATTTGGTCCATGAAAAATTAAAAGTAATACTGAATATTAGCAAAATTAAATGTTTACTTCTGTTCAAACTTGAATTTTTTTTAATCCCGAAATTTACTATTTCGGGATCCCGAGTCTTCTGCTGCTGAATTCATAATATTAATAAAGGAAATAACATTAAACATTGGCAAAATGTAATTTTACTTCTATTCAAACATGAATAATACCAGTCCCGAAAATTCGGGATAAATATTTCGGGATACCGAATGTGAAATAATTAATTTAATGAAGAAAATGCAAAATAGATATAATTATAAAAATAATTGAGTGCCGAAAATTTTCGGGATCCCGAAATAACATTTTTTTAACTCAAAATTCAGCATAGCACCAGTGTTGCGAAATTTTAAGAAAAATTCTTCTATAGACCGTCAGTAATGTGCTTGTAGCCACATTTATATGAAAAAAATTTGATTTTGACATTCAACAGAATAAATTTTTAATTAAATCAATAAAAAATATTTGAGTTTTCATTTTAATTTAGGCTTTCGAACTGATAAATATATTTTACTGCAGAAATAATTGTATTATACAGTGCAGGCTAAAACATTATGACAATGCATTTGAATATATGTAAAAATATAAGGGCGCCTAAAACTATGCAACATTTTCTGCAGAGACACTGCAGCGAGGCTTTAAATAAGAAAATGTGTGTTGTAATAATATATGGCTGTGGGTATATACATATGTATGTATATATTACATATAAGATGCTATATTACTAGAATCTAGATATCATGCAGCTATTATAATTTTCCAAATGCGGTGCGTCAGTGCGTATGAGTAACCAAGATATGATAATTTTGCAGAATACACTAGAGTAGAATGTCTTCTTAAGAAAATTTATAAAAAAATATTTTCTGAATTAAAAATATAGTGGAACTTCTCTAACTCGAATCACCATAATCCACAAAAAAGCTTCGAGTTAGAGAGACTTCGAGTTATAGAATTTTCATTAAAACATAAATTTTTCAAAAAGGTATAAAATATAGATTACCCACAGTTTTAGTTATTTACATCGCAAACAGTTTTATGTATATACATTAAAACATGTATTATGTAATTTTGTTTGTTGCATTTTGCTATTATTGACTTTTGACGTATGTATCCGATGCCTTTGTTACACGATTTATGAACTCCATTAGAATAATATCATATTTTTTGTTCGCCTCCATACGAATATAGGGACTCCTTTAAAATTGTTCCTTGATAGTAAAATTTTAAATTTTGAATTATGCCCTGGTCGAAAAGTTCGATTTATGGAAGGAAATTTGTATGAAATTTGACTTCTATTGCCAATTTAAGAGTTCGAGTTACGGAGTGTTAACGCGTTAAACAATTATCGCAACCTATATATAGCGTTGAACAATTAACGCGAGAGACAGAGAGTGAATGAGAGTAAAGCAGAGAACTTAAAACACTTGCCATGCTTATGCTATTTGAGCAATTCCTGTTTTTGTAGAACAATGTTTAAATTTTTGGTTGGTGACATATTCACATGTGTACCCAAATGTATGTTTGTATGCTTGTGCATTATTTGTTTTTCTTTCGTTCCTGTTTCATTTCTGCGAATTCTCAACTATTTTGTTTGCCTTTTGGTTGAAATACTCTACGTTGGCCGTTGAAAAGTTAAGACTATACTTCACAGGATCATTTCATTTCTGTAGTCAGTCTTCATTTACTTTCTTAGCAAATCGAAAGTATTAGCACCCGTGATGAGGAGGTACATCGTTTTATCTGACAGCGTGAGGTTTATAAACTTCATTTCTAATTTTATCTTGTGGCATATTAGAAATGATGTTTCTTTGATGATCGCTCGGTTACAATGGATAAAACGACTTCTGAGTGGTGATTTTAATAAATAAATTTCAAGGTTTTATACAAATAATTATATATAATAATGCAGTCAATAAGTACAGTAGGGCAATTCGCAATCTGGTGCAAATGGTCTTGTATATTTGCAATTGCAAAATCGCTGTATTTTTTTGTTAGTGTAAAAGCAACAATATGCCTCAATATGTCAACTGCGGGTTCGCAAGCTTTTGCAGATATTATCGGAGTACTAGTTGAGTATAGCGAACAACCGGTACTCCTTGCGGGAGATTTCAATGTAAATTTCTCATTGCGAGAAGCTGAACCACTACTGGCATTCCTCAGAGAGAAATTTTCATTAGAAATGATCAATGGAAGAAATGATCCTACGACAAAAGGAGGTACGACTATTGATGCGGTATTCGCGAGTTATATAGATAAAATAGATGTAAGACATGTCATATCGTATTTTAGTTATCATAATCCAATTGTAAATATTATAGATATCAATCCGTCAGATCCCAGAAATGATAATTGATTTGGACTTTGATTTATAAAATGTGCATAATAAATTTATAAAATGTGAATTTAAGAAAGTGTTGGTCACTCCACCATATTTTTATGCTTTCCTTCTCGCTAGTTTTCTTTCATACAAAATAATATACATTTCTTGGAATATCACTAAGAAGTATAACTTCTTCCGCGCGTAGGGACTCCACGTACCTTTTTTTATGCAGAAACTTCCAGATCAATGTCTCTTTGGTATATAAAATATTTACACTTATATTTTACAGATTTTGTTTAGGTTTACAATATAACGTAATTGAAATTCTCAGTATTTTACGATTTTTGTAAAATTTTACAGCACAAATACTATGTTAGAAAGATTAAAAATTTAAATGTAGCATACTTTGGATCGCTGTTTTTAATTTCTCAAATAAATTTAACATTTGAAAATCAAAAGCTTACAAAAGCCCAGAGTTTTGGATTATTTTTCATTACATCTTATTCATATAAACAAGCATATATGCCTGTATTTTCAAGCGCTCTCATCCCTCATTAACCCCTCTCTAATTTTTATTGTGCTTTTGTTGCGCATTTTCCAACATTTTTTTACAAACTTAATAATTTTATTACGTTTGCCAACAAAAGTTAGTTAGTATGCATTGCTGTTGAGGGCATGTTTACACTCAACTCGTTTGTTTGTTGTCTTATTTTCGGTAGACCCCACAACCTCACTCCCTCCCTCCTCTCACAAAGCATAAATTTCTGCAAACCGCCAACATAAACCTGAACTGAAAAGTGTATGTTTATGCAGACGCAATTGTGTACAACAACATTGTAAGCAACTGAAAGAAGTAGGAAAAACAACAAACAACTTTAGCATATATAACAACAACAATAACAATTATGCTGACAGTAATACACGCGCATGAGGAATAATTAAAATATTGTGGTGTCTGTGGTGGCAAAATTACCAACCGCCACCCACAACAGAGTGATCAAAGCGCGCATAACACACACACACACGCATACAAGCACAGGTAGGTGGCACTGCCACATTTGTGTCAGTGTGGCAGCGCAGGTTTTATATTTATGTTGCATGAGAATCGCAAGCGACTGAATGTGGTTTGTGTGGCTACAACAACCACATATGAATGCTATTGTTGTTGTTATATTGTAGAGTTCTCATTATTGTTGACGTTGGTTTTTATTGTTGTGGTATCGCACTTCGTTGTCGTGTTTTTTAATTGTCGTCACTTGCTGTTGCGCGATATTTTTGTTGTTGTTATTTTTTTGTTGTTGTTGTTATTTTTTTGTTGTTGTTGTTATTTTTTGTTGTTGTTGTTATTTTTTTGTTGTTGTTGTTATTTCCGCACAAGCAAGCACTAATCACTTATTCCCATTGCAGTGTTTGTCGTCGTTTTTTGTTCACTGCTTGCTGGCTGGCTGGCTGGCTGACTCCTCTTGATGACTTCTTTCGATTATGCATTGTTGGCAGCAATAACAAGGCGCAACAACAACAATAACAAGTTGAGCAAGTAAAACAGCGTCGGCAGTGCCTAGTGGTGAATAATTATTTCTTTTTGCATTAATTTTGCTGCACTTGCCACATACAAGTTTTTGTTGTTGTTGTTGTTGTTGTTGTTGTTGTTGTTGCTTTTTACATTATTATTTTTATGACACCATAATATTGTTATTGTTTTGTTTTACTTTTTGCTTTATGCACTTTTATTGCACACGTCTGTACTTACATATGTACGAGTGTGCGTATGTGCACCCTTTTGCCCGCTGCCATTTGTTCTTCGTAATTTTTATGCGTGCATTTCTTGTATTTCTGTTTTTTTTTTTTTAATTCATGCTTCACTTGCCACAACAAAACTTTTTGCTTGAAAACATAACTTTTTCTTCTGTTATAAATTTTTATTGTTGTTATTGTGTTGGCACAATAATCACTTTCCGCGTAGCGTGTTCGAGTGCGTACAATAGCAACAACAAAAAAATAGGTCGATAATAAATTGAAAATGCAAGTTCTTCGACTGCTTCTATGCATTTGTAAATATATACCACATATCCACATATACATAGTAGGTACATATGTACATATACACATATATAAATGAAATCAGAAATGAGGTGATTCGATTTGAAGCGGGTTGAGTGTAATGCCTTCCCTAGATTTGGGTGAGTATGTCTTGAGCGATTGTGTTTCTATACATTCACATAACAAAACAGAGCGATTTAAAGTAAGGAAAAAGTATGTTTTTTCCAAAGAAGTGAAAAATACTGTTATAGAGGCAGCGATGAAGAATGAGAGGTCAACCTTAAATCAGTAAAATCTGGTCTAAGTAACCGTTACAAATTGTGTTTCACTTTCTTCTTCTTCTTCTTGACTGGCGTAGACACCGCTTACGCGGTTATAGCCGAGTCCAAAACAACGCGCCAAGCATCTCTCCTTTTGGCAGTTTGGCGCCAATTGGTAATACCAAGTGAAGACAAGTCCTTCCATCGGAGTGGAGGTCTCCCTCTTCCTCGGCTTTCACCAGCGGATACTGCATCGAAAACTTTCAGAGCTGGGGCACTTTTGTCCATTCGAACAACATGACCTAGCCAGCGTAGCCGCTGTCTTTTTATTCGCAGGACTATATCTATGTCGTCGAACAGCACATACAGCTCAACATTCCATCTTCTGCGGTATTCGCCGTTGCCAATGTTTAAGGGACCATAAATCTTCCGCAAAACCTTTCTCTCGAAAACTCCTAGTGCCGTCTCATCGGATGTTGTCATCGTCCACGCTTCTGCGCCGTAAAGTAGGACGGGAATGATGAGCGACTTGTAGAGTTTAGTTTTTGTTCGTCGAGAGAGGACTTTACTTTTCAATTGCCTACTCAGTAGTGATGAGCGATATTTCACTACCGGTGATTTTTTCACTGTGATTGAAAAATCACATATAGCAACTGTGATCAATTTTTGTAAATATCAGTGATTTACAATAGCAGTTCAGTAATTTGAGTTCGATCACAGTACATATACGAGTTCAGTAATTCTAATTCGATTACTGTAACAGTACCAGTTCAGTGATTCTAATTCGATCACTGTAGCAATAGCAGTTCGAAAAGTAACAATCACAGTTCAGTAGCAATACCAGTTCGAAAGTATCAATCACTGTTCAGTACCAATATCAGTTCGAAAGGAGCAATCACTGTTTAGTAACAATATCAGTTCGAAAGTAGCAATCACATTTCAGTACCAATAGCAGTTCGAAAAGTAACAATCACAGTTCAGTAGCAATACCAGTTCGAAAGTATCAATCACTGTTTAGTAACAATATCAGTTCAAAAGTAGCAATCACTGTTTAGTGATCACATTAGAAATTTTAGTTGTGATTTTGATAATTTTGGGTACGGTGATTACAAAAGCAGTTAAATGTACCTAAAATTTATTAATTAATTAATTGTGATTACAAAAGCAGGTAAATTCTGGTTATTGTTAAAATTAATAAAAATGTAAATGTAAAAAATTAAAAAAAAAGGTGGAGTATAAATTCTCATAAAAAATAGCAATATCGCTCATCACTACTACTCAGTCCATAGTACTTTCACTATGGCAAAATTACCACTGTATGGAATTACTCTAAACTACTACAACAAAAACAACGATATGCTGCTTACTCTCATACAAAATGATGAGATATAAACGAAGGCTACACGTTTACTACTTCTTTTGGGTAGATGAGTTAAGTAGTTCCCACAAATTGCTGCCCTTCTTACTCTGAACAAATGAAGACACTTATGGTTACACTCTTCTCATCAAATTTTGAAAATCTGTAAATCTGACTCTAAATCAAATACACAAAAGAGTTTTCTCTCTCATAGTACAGAGTTCGACCAGTTTGTCACACCATTTCACGGATTGGTTTTTCTTCGATTTTTTTGCTCATTCCAGTGTATTCGTGAGCGCCTAACTCACAATTACTGAAGACCGAAATCGTGGTAATACGAAGAATCATGTCATCATGTGCAATAAAAATGGGTGAAATCGGATAATAACCACGCCAACCTCCCCAGATAAATGTTATGTTGAAAACTATATAATTTTATATGTGTACATAAAACTTTTCAAGGTCCAGGATACCGAACATGAGCGCGACAGTGACTATGGACAATTTCTCACCGAAAATCACGCGTCTCAGAAATTTTCTAGAAATTCAGAGGGAATCTTTAATAACGTGCATTTGTGCCAAAAATTTTTAAAATCAGGTAATCACTTCCCCTAGCTCCCATATAATTTTAATATGGATTTTCAAACTTCTGGTAAGTTTAATAACATATAGATTTATTAATTCTGCTAAGGTGAATTATATCCTTTTCATACAGGAGCTAATTGAGCAATTAACCGGCCTCTGCTCGATTAAAACTCTGATTAAGATCGATTTACCCAAATATCAAAATTTTAATTGATCAATTAATTGGCTGTTGGAAAAGGCCATTATATAGCTCAGCTAAATTGATATCTTTTTATATACATACATACTAGCAGACCCTACCACACGTTGTTGTGGCTAAGGTATACATTAAATTAAGTTGGTCCAATCTTGGCTTCGGCGACGATATTGATTACTCGAGGTAGATTTATGTTACGCAGCATGGTGACAACTCACACTACTTTTAATTGCAAAGTGAGTGGTGATAGTACAGGCAATTTTAAATAGTTTGGGATAATTGACTACGTCATCCTGGGTTGTAGCTGTGTCCACTCTCCTGGACCGAAATTCTAAATTGTCGCATTAAGATCATCGATATCTTTGTTTTTTACCACCAATATAGGTCATTCAATCATTTATGGTTATCATATTGAGGTTTCATGTCAGGAATACTTCTCTTTCGAGTCAATGAAGTGACAGAAATCTGTTGGAAATGCTATTAATCCATCGAGGTGTCAACTGCGACCCTACCATTTCCAACTGCTTCTACAATCGCAATTTGATATTGTTGCAAAAACACTCATATGTTAGTTGTTAATTTGCGATACTTTATGTGTCGCCACAAATTAAATGACTTTAGGCGTGCGATTAGCCCGTCAGTAACAGTTGATCCAGGAATAATTGGAAGAGTCTGGCGTAAATCACCTGTTAACAGAATCCTGGCTCCACTAAAAACGTTTATCGACAATCAAGATCTTTTAAAGTCCTGTGCAGTACCTCCAGCAACTTCTTGAATATTTTGAAAATCTTCGTTATAGCGCTATTTTTGGCGATTTTGCCGACTGGTGTTTCATTCATTTGTAATTTAGGAGTAATTTCAAGGCCGAATGTGCCGTTTGTTTGCCTACTAACAGGTGCCAAGTTACCCCTATTCCCGTTAACCTTGGTGGTGAAAATGAGTGAAATTGGTTCTGGAATCACATCAGCCCTTATATACTATATGTTATGATTTTCTATGGGACTCTATGCCGAATATATAGGTCATATTGTGTGTTGTCTTAATAAAATTACATCAATAAATTGCGAGAGTGTAAAATGTTCGGTTGGACGTGAACTTTAACCTTTCCTTATTTTTTACAAATTGTTTTGGGCTATCGACACAACCTTATACAATTGAACAATAACAAAAATATTTTAACAAAGCAACAATGACAACCTTCAAAATATTATTTTTTTGTTTTCTCTTTTTATATTTTTCTTGTCAACTCGAATAAAATTCTCTTATTGATATCTTTTTATTCATATTTACTCACTTTCGAGACTAAAATTAGCCAGATCGGTTTGAACTTCAACAACCAATAACTTCCCGATTTTAGAAAATTTTCTTCGCCGAAAGTTAAAAAAATTTAGGGGTGGACCACCTTTAACATTTAGGAGGATGAAAAATAGATGTTGTCCGATTCTCCACCCTAGCCGATATGCACGCTGAATCTTAATTCACAAAAATCGGTCAAGCGGTTTCAGAGGAGTTCAATAACGTACACCGTGACACGAGATTTTTATATATTAGATGAATGCAATGTCGTGAATAAATTAGTTATTCTCACTTCAACGAACAACAATAAATTGCTTTTTTAATTTTCCAAGCGTTTGAGTACACAAAAAAATTCTAAACAACTAATTGAATACTGAATATTAATATTGCTGACATAAAAAAGGCAATTTATGTAGCATACATACACATTTACATACACAGATTCAGCTATATTTGAACATATGTATGTTTGAGTGTATGTATGTATTTTGTATTTACATGGAAATGTAATTACAAAATTTCTCAAACGAATAGTTTTCAATTTTCCGCTCGCTGATTTTTAACATATTATTTATTAAACCATCAAATGTATACAGTGATGAGCATGAAAGTAGGACTTGACTGAATTTTATATTTTAAAAAGTCATTAAAAATTTAGTATTTTAGAGAGTATCATAGTTTTGTTCACATAACGGTTGTTTGTGTCACCAAGAAATATAAGAGTTAGATATGGGGTTATATATACATAAATGATCAGGATGACGAGTAGATTTGAAATCCGGATGTCTGTCCGTCCGTCTGTCCGTCTGTCCGTGCAAGCGATAACTTGAGTAAAAATTAAGATATCTTAATGAAACTTGGAACACATGTTCCTTGGCACCCTGAGGAGGTTGCTTTCGAAAATGGGCAAAATCGGTCCACTGCCACGCCCACAAAATGGAGGAAACCGAAAACCTATACAGTGTCATAACTAAGCCATAAATAAAGTTATGAAAATGAAATTTGGAACATAGGATCCCATTAGGGAGGGGCACATTTGGATGTAATTTTTTTGGAAAAGTGGGCGTGACCCCGCCCCCAAATAGGTTTTTTGTATATAACTCGCAAACCAATAAAGCTATATAAGCCAAACTTTCTGCAGTCGTTTCTTTTAGCCATTTCCTTATACAGTCCAAAAATGAAAGAAATCGGATAATAACCACGCCCACCTCCCATACAAAGGTTAGGTTGAAAATTACTAAAAGTGGGTTAACTCCCTAACGAAAAACGTCAGAAACACCAAATTTTACATAAGAAAAGGCAGAAGAAAGCTGCACTGAGATTTTTTACAAAATGGAAAATGGGCGTGGCGTCGCCCACTTATGGGTCAAAAACCATATCTCAAGAACTATTCGACCGATTTCAATGAAATTCGGTACATAACACTTTCTTGACACCCTGATGACACGGGTGGAATATGGGCGAAATCGGTTCACAACTACGTCTACTTCCCATATAACCCAATTTTGAATTCCATCTGATTCGTTCACTTTATAATGTATTCATAAGGAACCAATGAAGCTAGCGGAATAAAACTTTACACAAATACTGTATTTGAGCTGTGACATCACTTGTGGAAAAATTGTCAAAATCGAACCATGACTTTTCAAGGCCCCTGATATCAAACATGAAGGACTCAGTGCCTAAGGTTAATTTTTCACCGAAAATATAGGTAAATCCCTCAGATATTTTAATGTAATTCATTCCCTCTGAATTTTTTTCTTATAACAGTTTCTCTCTGTACCAGAGAACTGCAATTATTCCTTTTTTTGAGTCATTGGTTGAGTAACACAAAAAATAGTATTAGTGCATATAAGTCAAAAATCATCAAACACAAAGATCCACTAAAACACATTTACGCACAGCACACAAAGCGAGAGCATGAAAAATGAGTAAGTTTCTCTTCATACGTATCGTTGAAGTGCTCAATTGTCTCATGAGCCAATAATTCAGTCAAGTTAAACAAAAATGAGCCATACCACCAAAATAACACCAATAGTATAGCTAAATAAATAAAGTGATACGAATAGGATCAAAGTAAAACTGACGAAGGCTGTGCCGCCGCTAGGCAAAAGTGCCCTGCGGGAAATGTCTAACGATGTGTTTTGTTTTTTGATGTCGTGTATTACATTTAATGTTTTAAGTTAATTAATGACAGTAAAGTTAATACTTTTAGGTTCTAATATATTTCTTTTAATAGTAATGTATTGAAAATAAATAAAGACGCACGAAAATGCATGTTCAATGAAATAATGAAACATGTAATGTGACAAAGATCCTACTGGGTATCTTTACTTTCGTGCTCAGCTACGAAGTCACAATTCCACTCATGCCGATCAGTGTAGCGAGCTCATTCAAGTTTATTTTCATCGTGACCAATGAACAAGTGAGTAAAATGAAATTTTTAATATACGCTCGTTTGAGTCATAAATTGACGGCACATATAAGTGTAGAAATACTATGAGTTTTTTTTTTGGTTTGGTGGAAATGAGTCTTTGTCATTTTTGATATTTGTATTAGTACTCATTTACACCAATTTGTTTGGCTCATGAGTTTGTGCACTAATTTCATTATTACTCAATGCAGATCTCTGCTCTGTACCTGAAATGGTAAAAATTGGGTCATAACTTCCCCCAGATCCCATATACCTAATTATAAGTAATATTAAATTAAGTGAGCGTATAGTCTTCGATGCGTTGTATCTTGGTGGTGAAAACGAGTGAAATCGGTTTAGGAATTACCTCAGTCCCCATATACTATTTATGATGATTTTCGTTATTCTATTGAACTTTATGCCGAATATATGGGTCGAATTGTGTTGTCTTTATAAAATTACATCAATAAATTGCGAGAGTATAAAATGTTCGGTTACACCCGAACTTAGCCCTTCCTTACTTGTTGTATTTATTAATGATAAGTTGACCTATTTCTAAGAATACACTAAGAAAAACAAAAAAAAAAGAAACTAAAAATTAAATTAAAAAAATCAATTAAGTAATTATTTTTTATTCATATAAAAATCTGTTTATGTATTCATAATATTTTTTTTTTATGTAATACAAAAAAAATCTGTCTAACCAACTGTGAAATTCTGAAATTGAAGCGCATCAATTTTCCAATTCATTGCAATTAAGCTTTATCACTCACAATTATTATTTTTTCTCATATATTATATTTTCTAATTATTATGCACAAGATATTTAATTACCTGTTTATTGTGAGTGTTAGCTTTCGCAGTTTCTTATAATATATGTATATGAGTAATAAAAATTAAAGCGAATCTTAGAGCGTGAGCGGAAGATAAAAGGTTAAATCAATGTCAAATTAGATACAAAATTGCATAAAACATATATATTAATTAAAAAGTATAGAATAAATAATGCATGGAGTAATGTATAAAATTAAGTAATGCATTGGGTAATAGCTAGTTGTATAAATTTCATTACGTAATAGATAATGTCATCAGCTGAGTTGAGATGATTTGTTTCAAACAAAGGTGCTAGATAAGTCATGAAAACTTACGAGTTAAGTCCTTCAGTAATGCATACAGTAATTTATAAGTATTTTATAATTGAGAAAGTAATAAATAAACAAAAGTATTGAGAAAGTAATAAATAATGAAAGTAATGCAAAATGTAATGTAAAAAGTATGGCATAGAAATTTCTGTACAATTAACTGAGAAAGTAATAAATAAAGCTCGAAAGAATGGTATGAGGTAATGGTGAAGTGGTGGTAATGCAAAATGTAATGAATAAAGTAATGGATAAAAATTTGTATGAAATTAACTGCGAAAGTAATAAATAAATTTCGAAAGAATGGCATGATATAATGGTAATGCAAAATGTAATGAATAATGTAATGGATAAAAAAAATGTATGGAATTAACTAAGATTATCAGTTAAGCTGCTATGAGATTTAAAAAGATTAAAATAAAGTAATGGTTAAATTACGAAAGAATTATAAGTTAATTCCTAAGGTAATGCTTAAGTAATTCATGAAATTATATGCAAGAAAATGCATGAAAATACATACATATAAAGCACAACATGTAAAATATATAGCATTTTGAGTCGATAAAATATAAAACCTAAAGTTTTAAAGTAATCTGGTAATCTATTAAATATATGAAGTCTAGGTCTCACATATAAATGCCAAAAAACCATTAGTTTTCTTTCCCCACTATATAATTACAACTCCGCTTTAAAGTCAATGTCACATTGCATTACTCTTCCGAACTTCAAACGTAGCAATACTGCAATTCGTAATAAACCTCAAACTCATCATCTTTAACGGTTGTTTTGTTTCCTCAGCGAGCACCTACGAAGTGTGTCAAGGTCATTTGCATGCGGAATGACGTCTACGATGATGATGAGTTTATACATCTGTATGTATATAAGCACATGATTCCGTCAACAAACTAACTGCAGTAAGCAATAGACAAAAACAACAACAACAAATGCAAATAACTACGCTTTACTAATAGCGCTAAGCAGAGCGCGCTAACAAAAGTGAATTTCAATTCACTTCGAAGGGCTATAACAAATAACAGTAATAAAAACAAGTATTGCATATTTACCGCTGTTCATTTGTAACGGCGCCACGAATGACATTTGCATTAATACCGTTGGCAACAACATATTCCGGCAGCTCCGTCTCACTGTCGCTGCTATCGGCTGCAGCGGCTGAACGTGGCCGCTTCGCTTTGCCGCCAAAATGACAAATCAATAACATTTTAATATTTTTTTTATTGTTGCTGTTTTCTTTGTTTCACTCGCATGCAACTTCGGTGCAATGGTTGTTGTTGATGTCGATTTGTTGGCGTCACTAATGAATTTGCTACTTCTATTGTCACATTTTTAGGCAACATCACATAACAACACTAGCAACAACAACATGTTGTATGCGCCACACAACAGTCGATGCAACAAGAAGCGCTTGAAGAGGAATTTTTTGAGTTTTTTGTTTTTACTTTTTCTGTGTTTTGTGAGCATGACAGCGCAGCAAATTGAATATTGCATGGAAATTAAAATGTTATTGAATTTGATGGCAAATTGTATTAGTCAAGCGTTGGTAGTAATCATGTCAACAGTTTTTTTTACGAAATAGCACGAATGTGATTAAAATAGATTTTATTTCTGTATTATTGAAAATGTTGTCTTTAAAATATTTTAATGATTTTTTCATTTATTTTTTTAATAATATGATTCAAAAAATTTAAATAAAACATAATTTTTAATTTAATTGAACTCAATTTAATAAAATTGAACTCAAAAAAAAAATTAAATTGATAATATAAATTACGCAATTAAGTTTAAACTGATTTAAATTGTTACACAATTTTGCTTTCATGAGGATAAAATGAAAGACATTGGCACTGAGCCTTCACGTCTTGAAAATTGTTGGTATATAGGAACTCTGGGTTCGAAATTTATAAACAACTCAATTAGCATAGCTGTTTGAAATGGTTCCAATTAAATAATTTAACTGAATGTGATGAGGAAATTTTTAATTGCACAATTAAGCTTAAATTGAATGTTAATTAAACTGCATTCAATGAAACATCAGTCAATTCAGTTCTACTCAACTAAATAAGAGTTCATCTGCAATAAATTTTACTACTAATAACTGATCATTAATAAATATTTTTTTATTGTTATTTTCATATTTATTTATTTAATTTAATTTCTGGTAATTTCCTTTTTATTTTATTTTTTATATTTTTCCATAAGTATATTCAAATTTTTATTTTATAATTTTATTTGTTAATTTCCGAATTAATTTTATTATTTTTTTATAATTTTCTTATTTCCACTTTTTCCACAAATATTTAAAATATACTAAAGTGAAGAACCCACTAATAACACTTTATTCCCTAAGCACTGTCCACCACGGCGTATACGTCACCTAACAGTCAGTCATGGCATCTCTTAGCACTCCATTATATTTGATATTCCATTAACGGCATTAAACATAATAAATTTTCGCGAACACACACACAGAGAGCAACTCGTAGACCATTCCAACCGCTTTATTTGTGAATTCATCAAATTTTCTAGAAATTCCTGTTCAAATGGCCTTGTCACAGCAGCCACCACGCAAATAGAGCTACGCTTGTATATTCCAACAACAATAAACAAACAAGAAAAAAATATAAAATGCCGTTTAGCCAACTGTTGGACGCGGACACCTGTCACACACGAAGGCGAATTTTGGAATGACAACGACGATTGCTGCTGATCCACTGATACACTGACTCAATTACAACTCGACAATTATAGCAAAAGCAACAGTCACACAAACACCCCAGCAAATAAACAAACAAACAATCGCAAAATAACAACAATAAAGCACAACAACAACAACAACCAATTGAACCAGTTAGTTCAGCAAGGACGGCGAAAGTGAAGCGTAAAGTTGGGGATGAGCGCAATTATTATTTGAAAACTACTCATACAACTCACTCGGCAAGTCGCTAGCTCGCTGACAATGCACAAGGGATGCTGTGCGCGTTGGGAGACGACACATGTTGCCGGCAGCTCGCCTGACTCTGTAGTATGACGTGGTTGAGGGTAGTAATGTAGGGCAGTTACAGCAAAACCATTACACTGGCGAAGGTGCATGTAAAAGAGCAACTCAACAACATATTCAAGGTCAACGTGGGGGTGTATAAGGGTGGGCCACTCAAATAAAGGACAAAAGTATGCGCATGCGTAAAGAGAAAGCACTAAGAGCTAATTTTATTTGGATATTTTTTATGTTGGAATGCTCTTTGATTGTCAGGTTAAAAGAAATATAATTCTAATTTGAGTTATTTTTAAGTTTGAGTGTTTTTTTGAATGCAATACACTTTGATAATATTGAAAACTTTATGTATGGGTTTCATGTTTCCAAAAATTATTTTGAGAATTTTTTAAGTTTTGAGTGGAAAAACAAATTTGATAAAATAGAAAATTCTAAATTTTATTTATATTATGAATAAAATTACAATTAATTTTTTAGAAAATAATTTTTTGTGTTATTTTTTGAGATTGAGTGCTTTTTCGAGTGTAAAAATATTTTGAAAATTAAGCAAATTTTTATGTCAACTATTATTAATAAAATTACATTTATAAAAGCAAATTTGCCTTTTTTCAAAAAATTATGTTGAGTATTTTTCCAAGTTTAAGTATTTTTTTGAGCGAAATTATTTTGTCACTTTGAGTTTACATTTTATTTTAAATAATATTTACAGGTAAATTTGTTAAAAATGTTGCTTTGGATAATGTTTCAAGTTTGAGTGCTTTTTTGAGTGGAAAAATATTTTGGTTATGAAGAAAACTTTGATTTCAAACTTTTATTAATATAATCAAAGCTAATAAAGACAAATTTGGTATTTAATTGGATTGAAACGAATTAAAAAATTTATTTTGAGTTTTTTTTTTTAAGTATGAGTGAAAGTTTTGAGTGAAAAATAATTTTTAATTTTTAAGTTTAAATGTTATTTTAAAAAATTTTACAGTTCATTTTGAAAAAAAAAATTGTTTTATATAATTTTTCAAGTGAAAATATTCTGATAGTTAAGAAAACTTTGATATAAAATTGTAATTAATAAAATTACAGCAAATGTCATCTTTATTAGGGTGAAACGACGAAAATTATTTTGTGTATTTTTTTCTAAGTATGATTGTCTTTTTTTTTTGTTATTTTGAGAAAAAAAATATCTTTTAATTTTCAGTTTAAATTTTATGATTAAAAAAATTATACTATGTATAATTTTTCTAATTTGAGTGCTTTTTGGAGTGAAAAAATATTTTAGTAATGAAGAAATTTTTGAGCTTAAGTTTAACTACCAACAAAATGAGAGTTAAATATAGCAATCGGTTTAATTAGTGATATCTCCACATTTCAGAGAATTTTCCAAGCAAGAATATAGTTTGAGCTACTCAAATCCTCATTCTTACACTCAAACTCCCATTCACTGACACTCACACTCTCTTTATGCCTCACAAAAAAAAACGCTAAACTGTAAACACCCACTCTCCACACAGAAACTCGCCTGCCTGACCTAGTCAACTACTTATTTTTTGACGCCACTGTGCGGCTGAGAGCGGGCCAACTCACTGGCTTATGACCAAAAAAGGACAGAATGGCGCCAGTAGTGTTGGTGATGTCCTTCGCTGCTTCAGCTAAGGCCTCACTAAAAAAATCGCCTGTAATTTATTTGCGTATTATACTGAGTAGTTTGCTGTTGTTGGTTGAGTGCTGAAGGTAAAGCGCAGTTATAAGACACACTAAAGTGCAAATGATGAGATAAAATACCGTTGAAAAGAAAATAGAGAGCATAAAGTGGAAAACTTAAAGTTGCACAAAAACTTGGCAGGTGTGGATAATTGTGTTGCAACTTTGCGGATTTTATGATGACCAACTCATAATATCCATGGAAAACTAAAATTTTTTTTCTGGTTGTTGGACGAACTTTTCGGAACGCTTCACGGTGCTGAACGTATGTAAATTGTTAACGGTAAAAGCAAAAGTTATACTGTAGTGAGGGAGGTCGACCATTTAAGTTGCAAATTTTTTGAAGCGCTTGGGGATGTAAACTTTTTCAATTAGTATAAAAAATATTGGCAGAAGTTTTGCATATTTAATGAACTGGTTGGCTGCGATGGAGATGCAGTAAAGAATATGTGTTCTATGTAGTATGAAAAATCAAAAAAAGTTGTTGTTCTTTAAGCGAATATTAAATTAATAGAAGTTCCAAGAATCCGTTACAGTTATATCCCAACGGTCTTAGAAAAGACCAGCATTAAGTAACAAAACTCCACTGAAACGGGACAGAAAGAATTGAATAAGAGAAGGATTCGCAAGAACGGATATCCAACTCCCTAAATATCAGCCAGGTCGAAGTTTCAGTTGAAAATGTGATATCGGATGCGGATGCGGAGAAATGCTGTTCTCCAAAAGTTGCAGCTGTTGGGACCGTCTATTTTAGGACCAAATACAGATAGATGCTATTATAATCTTCCTCTCCAATTGTCAGCGGTCCAAGCCCGGTCCCAACAACGTGTACTTTAGGAACCCTAACCATTCCCGAAACTGTCGAGTCTAAGTAAGCAGAACTTACATTGATTTATTTGCGATCAGGTTTAATGAGGTTACAGAGAATAGCTCGACGTTCCACTTGGGTAGTCTAGATACAATCTTCTACAGGAGTGAACAGCTGCTGGCGTATGCCGATGATATTGATATCATCGGAAGCAACAACCGTGCCGTTTGTTCTGCGTTTTCCAGACTAGATAAAGAAGCGAAGCGTATGGGTCTGGTGGTGAATGAGGACAAGACGAAATATCTCCTGTCATCAAACAAACGGTCAGCGTATTCGCGTCTTGACTCCCACGTCACTGTTGACAGTCATACCTTTGAAGTAGTAGATAGTTTCGTATACTTGGGAACCAGCGTTAACAACACCAACAATGTCAGCCTTGAAATCCAACGCAGAATCACTATTCCCAACAGGTGCTACTTTGGACTGAGTAGGCAATTGAAAAGTAAAGTCCTCTCTCAACGAACCAAAATCAAACTCTACAAGTCGCTCATTATTACCGTCCTGATGTATGGCGGCGAAGCGTGGACGATGACAACATCCGATGAGACGACCATTGGGGTTTTCGAGAGAAAGGTTTTTCGTAAGATTCATGGTCCTTTGAACATTGGCAACGGCGAATACCGCAGGCGATGGAACGATGAGCTGTACGATTTATACGACGACATTGACATAGTTCAGCGAATAAAAAGACAGCGGCTACGCTGGCTAGGACATGTTCTACGAATGGATGGAAAAACTCCAGCCCTGAATGTGTTCGATGCAGTACCCGCCGGAGGAAGCCGAGGAAGGGGAAGGCCTCCACTCCGTTGGAGGGACCAGGTGGAGAGCGACCTGTTTACACTTGGGATCTCCAACTGGCGCCGAACTGCGAAGGAGAGAGAGAAGTGGCGCACTATCGTCGATTCGGCTATAACCGGCTAAATGGTTGCAACGCCAATCACATACATACATATTGGTTTAATCTTGAATAAGACAAGACAGCAGAGCTCATTCCTGCAATATTACACGAAATCTTCAGCAACTGTAAAATGTCGGAACGATTCTGTAGAACTATAGTCTTTTTAAGGGTGTCGAAGGTATTTTTTGCTGGAACGCTCCGATATAAAGGAAAATAAGACAACAAAGAATGGTGCTAGCCCAACCTTATGAACCAGAGATTTGTGGACTCAGTTAGTCCACTTTATATATTGAAAGCCTACAGAATGTGTCGCTACGAAGAGCAGTTTTGTAGAACCGAATATCAGCTTAGCTTCGAACTTTTCCGAACACATTCCAGTGTTTTAGGTTTAAAGTTTTTCATCATCCAAAGAAATACTTAAGAACCTGTGATGTCTCTCCACCAAATTTGGTTTCGATAACCGCTACAACAACAACAGCAAAGATATGGAGTTGAGACTCGACTTCATTGATCTTTAGTGGCATTCGTAGTACTCTGAAAACTCTCTCGTTGAATAAAAATATTTTTTTTCACATACTCACATGAAATATTCGAGTTGGAAATGAAAAGATATAAGTTTGTAGAGAAATATATGTCTGTCTCTATTATCTCTCACATAACTTCGCACTGACAGTTTCCCAAGTGTGTGCTCAAGTGTACTTTGCTATCATGCTACTACTACTGATTTTACTACTGCTGCGACCGCCCTTTATTGTCTACATTTCCATAAAGTTTACATATATATTTACATATGAACTTCAATATTTGCTTCTGTTCAACGAAACTTTTTACTAAAACAAAACAAAGAAATTTATTTAATTTCGCTGCGAAAAGACACAAGCAAATGCCACACAAAAGACCACAAAGTATGGCAGCGCCGGTGGCTGCTTGGCTGCTGTCAGCAGCAGACGGTGTTGGAACCGCAGCCATTGTGGCGCATATGTGTGTGTACACAGGTGACTCAAACTAAGTACACAAATAAATAAGAGGCAAAAGCGGTATAATAAAGAAATTGTAGCGACGGCAGTACCAATGGTCACCGACAAAGAGGTAATCGAAGCCGCAGACAGATTCGCCAACAACAAAGCATCAGGATTGGATGGCATACCGAATAAGGCTCTTAAGATTGCCACTAAATACAACACCGATCCGCTCACGAAACTGTTTACGAGGTGCATGCGGGAGGGTATTTTCCCAAAAATTTGGAAGAGGCAGCGTTTGGTCCTTCTCCAGAAACCAAACAAACCAGCCGGAGAGCCAAACTCCTACCGGCCTTTGTGCATGTTGGACACGATTGGGAAGATGCTAGAGCGTATAATATGCGTACGACTGGATCAGCATCTAGAAAAAGAGCCGCCGGGCCTGGCAGAGAATCAATATGGTTTCCGAAGAAACAGATCCACAATCGATGCAATTAAAAAGCTGACAGATGTTGCCAGTAAAGCCATAGAAGGTACTAGATGGATGTACGGTTCTAAACAATATTGTGCGATTGTGACGTTCGACGTAAAAAATGCATTTAATTCGGCATACTGGCCACATATTATACGAGCTCTGGAAATAAAAAATACACCGCCCTATCTGGTGAAGATCATCTCAAGCTATCTGTCCGACAGGGTGTTAATATACGATACTGATGAAGGCCCACAAAACTATGCGATAACAGGTGGAGTTCCCCAAGGCTCAGTTCTAGGCCCGCTGCTGTGGAACGTATTATACGACGGAATATTGCGCCTCCCACTACCAAAGGACGTTCAAATAATTGGGTATGCTGACGACATTGCTGTAACGGTCGTGGCGAAAGAAATCAGTCAAATAGAGTGTATGTGCAACCAGATCGCGACTAAAATAAAGGAATGGCTTACTGCAACTAAACTCCAGTTAGCAGGCCAGAAAACGGAAGCAGTGTTGATAACAAGTCGGAAAAAGTTAGAAGCTGCCACGCTAAACATTGATGGATATAACATATCCACCCAGAAGTCCCTAAAATATCTGGGTATGATGATAGATGTGAGGCTAAGTTACAAGACCCACATCGACAAAGCCTGTGAGAAAGCGGCAAGGGTTACAGCGGCCCTATAGAGGATAATGGCCAACATTGGTGGTCCAAGCCAGAGCAGACGAGCACTTTTGGCCAAAGTGAGTCAGTCTGTACTAATGTACGCGGCACCTATATGGGGAACAGCTCTGCAGCGAAAGACATATTTGGAAAAGACGAGGATAATAGTCCGGTTAAGTGCAATTAGAGTTGCCTGTGCCTACAGGACTGTTTCACACGAGGCAGTTGGGGTTATAGCGGGCTTCATGCCTCCCGACATTCTGGCAATGG
Organism: Zeugodacus cucurbitae; assembly: GCF_028554725.1. Classification (NCBI taxonomy): domain Eukaryota; kingdom Metazoa; phylum Arthropoda; class Insecta; order Diptera; family Tephritidae; genus Zeugodacus; species Zeugodacus cucurbitae. The sequence goes on from NC_071671.1 coordinate 27,005,568, forward strand.
AATTAAAGAGAATATATGATAAAACCAAAACTATGGGTAGACGCCTGACGACCGAAGAGAGGAAGGCAGAAAGAGAAAAGAGCCTCCATGAGTGGCAGAAACGCTGGGATGAGACAACGAAAGGTAGGTGGACACATACGCTTATTAGAAACGTCAAGGAGTGGATAGAGAGGAAGCATGGTGAAACGGACTTTTATTTGACTCAGTTCCTAACAGGACACGGCTGTTTTAGGGAATATTTACAAAAATATGGACATGACGATGGATCAGACTGTCCATACTGTGGAAATGGATGTGAAAACGCACTACACATATTTTTTGAATGTCCGCGTTATGAAATTGAGAGATCCCAACTAGAGGAACTCCTAAAAGTGCGCCTGACTCCAGGAAATATCGTACCGCATATGCTACAATCGCAACTCGTATGGAACCGAGTGAGCGAGTGGACAGCAAAAGCTGTAATAGAGTTAAGAAGGAATGAGCGGTAACGTAATCGAGAGAGACGGATGGAGAGCGAGGAATAGTAGAGCCAACTGGATAAAGCTTACCCTTGCGATGAAATGCCTAGCGGTGGTACCGTAAGGGAAAAAACGAAAGCGATAGGAGACGGAGTTTAGGGTTTAGTACGTAGGCGTCCTGCTTCATAGCGAATAGGATGAATCGTGCATGCCGTTTCCGATTCCCCCTCCGAAAAAAAAAAAAAAAAAGTACACAAATTAATAAGAGGCACACAATACTTCCCTGTAGAGCTAGTAGCTACCTGGTTTATTGCACCCTAAAAACAGATGCGTTCGTTGGGAGGTCACCCAACGCCCCGTTGAAGGTGGCCGTAAAGGCGTTCAGTGTGTAAATATTCTGAGGCAACATGTTAAATACGGATATGTGTGTGTATTGTAATATGCATTTATGGACTTATTTATTATTATTTTTACTTTCGCATTTTAGTAACTCTCCAGCGATAATGGTTGAGTATCATTCTGCTCTGCAGCTGCAAGAGATAGGCCAATGACTGGCTCAACGTGATTTTTACTGCCTATGTATGTGTTTTACTAATTGTGTATATGTATTTTTGTGTGTTTCGAAGACTGCGTGTATTTAATGGTAGTGTGTCAGCGGGGTTTCAGCAAAAGTAATATCATTCAACATGGGAGATTAAATGGTTTTTAAGATTAACGCAAATCGATGGCAAAAGGTCAAAGAGAGAAAAGATTAAAAAAAACTAAAATAGCAAGAGAAAATTAAGTTATTGAATAGAGAAAAAACAATAATGAAATCATTTATCATACAAATGAGATTTTATATAGGGATTATATTAGCTGTAATAGTTTAATTATTTACTATTTGTTTCAAAATAAATAAAGATTTAAAGATTATTATAATATAGTATAATAAAAAAAATTAAAAATTGAAAAGAAAAAAAAACAAAATAAATTTAAAAAAAATACAGAAAAATAAAAATTTTATTTTACGTGTAGATTATAAGTACCTTTAATAGATTAAGTTACAAATTTAAATAATTTTTCTTGTATAAAAAATTAAAAATATAAATAAAAAATAAATAAAACACATTTTTAAATTTTTTTTTAGATTACAATTACGTTTAATAGATTGAAGAATAATTACGTGACGTAAAAAATTAAAAAATTAAATTAAAATAAAAAATAAATAAAACAAAACAAATATTTACTCAATAAAAAAAATAATTTAAAGATTCATATATTTAATTTAATTTAATTTAGAAGTATATAATAAAAAATTATATACTTTTGGTGTGCTTAATTAAAATTTAAATTTACGTAAGAAGGTATGAAAATCATTTATATATGGGAAAATTATTTATGGATCACATCTAAAACAAGAAAAAACGTTAACTTCGGCTGTACCGAAGCTAATATACCCTTCACAGGTGCATTTCTTTTAGTAACTATGTGTTTAAGCAAATCTAAAGACGTAAGAAAAAGTAAGTAAAAAGAAAGAAAACATTTTACTAATTCTTTTTAGCCAGGTTGTTTGCTAGAAACATTAAGGTTATGTAGTTAACCGATCTTAACAATTTCTTCGGAGATTATATTATTACTTTAAGCAGTAATCCATGTCAAATTTCGTGAAGATACCACGACAAATGCGAAAATTTTCCACACAAGCCTTTGATTCCGATCGTTCAGTTTGTATGGCAGCTATATGATATAGTGAACCGATATGAACAATTTTTTCGAAGATTAAATTATTTCTATGAACAATAACTCACACCAAATTTCGTGTTCTCACACCAAAGATTTGTAGTAAAATGCGGAAGTTTTCATACAAGCCATTGATTCCGATCGTTCAGTTTGTATGGCAGCTATATGATATAGTGGTCCGATATCGGCAGATCCGACAAATGAGCAGCTTCTTTAAGAGAAAATAACATCTGCAAAATATCTAATATATATCTTATATATATAGATATCTTAAAAACTGAAGGACTAGTTCGTATATATACAGACGGACATGGCGACTCAGCTCAACATACTGGTCTCCGACGCTTCCTTCTGGGTGTTACAAACATCGTGACAAACTTAATATACCCTGTCTGTTCAGGGTATAAAAATATGTTTTAATATTGAATAGTAGCAATTTGCCTTTCATAAAAGAAATATTATAATAACTAAATATAAAATTAAAAAAAATATATTTAAATATTATTTCTTGAGCAAAAAAAAAATTAAATACAAATATAAAATAAATAAAAAAAGTAAGATTGAAAAATAAAAAAAATTAAATAAAATTTCTAAAATAATATAAACAAATAATAATTGATTAATAAACATTCAATTTGGTGAGCTCAATCAAAGCTAAAATTAAATATGAAAAAATTCTACAAGCAACACAGTTTCAAAAAAATTAAATTTTAACCTGAAAATATATATTTTGTCTCACAGAGAAGACATAATGTCGGAAACAATTACAATTTTTTTTAATTTTCAAAAATTTGTTTAATTTTCAAAATTTAAATTTATTTTTTTTTTTTAATTTTCACATATCTTCACTTATTTTCCAAAACCTCCTTTTATTTTCAAATAATTGATTTTTCTTTTAATTTTTTTAATTTTTTAGAAAGATTTTAATTTATTCCTAATACAGATGATGTAAATTTCAATTTGATTTGCCACTTCGCTATGTTAGTTATTCATATCTCACAATGAGCCTAAATGCAGGCCATTATTTTACAAATACTACTAAATTTAGAAATTTTTTATTAAATTTAAGACTATTTTAAAGGAAATAATAGTGAATTCGCATTTCTTGAAAATATGTGTTTTAATAGCATCTTTACTAAGCGCTTGAACTAAAAATAATTAATTTTAATGATTTTAATATGCAAAATTTCGCCTGAAAGTAGGCAATGAACATTTTAATAACATTTTCATTTCCCATTCATTTACGTCTAGTAAGAATCATAACTGGGGAAATTTAGTACAGAGAAACGGTTCAGACAGGAGAAACTCCATTAAGAATTGTATATAATTTTTATCCCAGAAACGTATTAAATGTAATATTTGTTGTATGATCATTTTTAATATTAATAACTATTCAATTATTTTTCTTTCTATTTTATGTACAAAGCTCGTAAAAACTTATATTCATATTTCCATTGAAACCAACAAATTAAAGCAAAATTAAAAAAAAAACACGGAAAATTAAAAATTATATAAATTTGTATTTTTTGAGCACCCCGTACACCATAAATTTGAGTTAATATTTTATAAATTTTCACTCAATTAAAAATATAAAGTTTTTGATTTACAGACATGGTACGTCATTGCTGCCTGCATCAATCCGTCAATATGAAATGTGTACACCAATGGCAAAGGACTGTTTAGTCTCCGCTAACATCTAGACAATTTAATTCCTCTAAACAATTCCTCTAAACAAAAAACTATATCACAAACAAATACCCAGGCATAACGGCCTATTAACCCACTGGCAAATTTGGCAGTAAAACATACGAGAGCAAAGCAGAGCAAAAATGCTAAACATAATTTTCGAATGGCTTGCCAAATGCCCAGAAGCGTATTAAACTTTTTTTTGGCAGAATTTTAAACAAAAAAGAATAGAATAAATTTAAAGCATAAAAAAGAAATATAAAAAAAAACAAAAAAATATAATAAAAAATCTAAAGAAAGAAAATAAAAACTGTTAAAAAGCTTTACCGACTGAGTGTGCTATACGCCACAGGTCACGCGTCAATAATGAAATAAACAATTCATAATTGCGGCTGGCATATAACTTAAGAAAAAATCTAATCAACTTATATGTAACAGCGGTAAATGCCAAGCTAAAAGAGAATTTAAAAGAAAGGCCGCGATGGGGCCAACGATTCTACGATTGATTCCACATTATTTTTTCGTATGCAATTGACCCAAATCGCATGAAGGCGAGCGTTTGAAAAGCAAAATTGAACTTTCAGCATTGGCAAACAACAACAACAACAGCCATGCAGGCAAGTGAGCGGAAAGCAATGGAAATGCATACTTATTGCACATTTTTCTCTCAAAAGAGGGAGAGAGGGGTATGTTAAGTGCATATTAAAACAAAAAAAAACTTAGTTTGCAATGCAGTGCAAAATATTTTTTGCTTTACCGTCTACTTTTTTTTGCTTGCGCAATTTTGCGCTTTCGTTTGCGCAGGCAAATGCTGTGCAATGATTTTCGGTTCACTGCATTTTTAACTCGCGATTTTTTTTTTTTTAATTTTGTATTTTTCATTATTATTCTGTGTAATATTTTATTTTATTATTTTTTTATTTTTTGAAAATTTGCTGCTTAACTTACCTGCTTTCCCTGTTGGCGATTTCGTTAACTTGTACAGCAATCAGTCGATTTTCAAATCGATTCGACGCGCATAAACGCGAGAACTTGCGAAACGGCGCTATTTCACCCCTCACTTCGTCGACTGTGTGGGGAATACGCTTTTGCACGGTTTATTTCCTTTGTGTCGTCAATTTTTTTTATTTATATTTCACATTGCTTCATAAAAATTGCATGGGAAAAAAAGTGTGCATGAACTGTAAGTAGAAAGAGAAAAAGGTAACGTTAAATTCTTTTTTGTTTTGTTTGTGGTATTAAAGTTAATAAATGTAGTAAAAAAACGATATTAAAATGAAGAAAATATTAATAAAAAATATTTTTTAAATAAAAAAAAATTATTATTTTCTACACAAAATTATATTTAATAAAAAAAAAAATATTTTATTTTATTTTATTGTATTTTATTTTATTGTATTTTATTTTATTATATTTTATTATATTTTATTTTATTATATTTTATTTTATTTTATTTTATCTTATTTTATTTTATTTTATTTTATTTTATTTTATCTTCAATTTTTTTATATTAAAATTGAAGTAATAAATTAATTTTTCATATTTCCAAAATTATTTCATAAAATTCAATAGTGTAAACTACAATTATAATCATCAACATGTAAACGCCTTGTAAGCAAACAAACTGTTATCGATTTTCGATAACATTTATTTACTATTACCAGCTGTTTTCTTTGAAAATAAAATCCTTATTAATTTCATAAATTTTTAGTACGCGTTTTATTTATTTATTTATGCATAATATTAATTAATTAACTAACTAATAAATACAAATATATAAAAATGCAACGAAAAGGTGTTAATGAGAAGCAGTTACATATAGGCACCTACAAGCGGTCAAGTGTTTCAAAGCAGCCATTAGCAGCTACTGCTGACCATGACTGCTAAAAGTTATTAAGAAAATACTATAAAAACAACAAATAAAACAACAAACAATAGCATTATACTAATATATAGTTCCATATAAACTATATATGTACATTCATTTTATATATGTATTTAAGCCAGCACTTATAATTTCCCCTTGGCATTCTAATAAGTGTATTCCTTTGCTAATTAGTTAATTATTCATTTTGTCTACATACGTATAAACAAAACAAAACGCGAAGAATGCTCCATAAAATTTATGATTTAATTGAAATTACTCATTTCGCCATTATTTATGTATGATTGTGAGCTACTTAGAAATGTTCTCTACAAGCATATAAAAGAACAAAAACATTTTCGACATCATATTATGTTTATTTGTTTGTATACAAGTGTGCTTAAGTGAATTTCATTATTCAAAGAATTTTGTTTTGTGTGTGCCTGGAAACATTTTTTTAGCAAACTTTCCAATTGAAGTGAATAATATTTGTTTTCTGGAATTTATTGCATTCATTTTTCGGAAATTTTTGTGTAATTGAAAGAAATGGTTGCACTAAACTAATCAAATTAATAAATCGAATTATTTGCAATGTGAAACCCAAAATATTTTTTATGCATATTTTATTAAAATTATACAAAGAAAATAAATATATATTTTTTATTATGTATATGGACTAAAATACTGTGCCTTAATTAAAAAAAAATATATATTAATAAAATAAAATATATGAAAGCTGGCAACCCCACAGAAAATGTTGAGTTTCAAAAACTATTTAATTCGCAAACTTAAATATTTTGTATAGATTCCTAAATTTTATAAATTTTTCTGTAAATAATTGAAAAAAATCTCAATAAGTGGCAACTCTGTGAAAATGTATGCTAAATAACACTTTTTATTTAACATCTGAAAATCTTACAAACATTAAAATCGTAGACCAAAAGCGGAATTTTTAATTATATTAAATATTGCATGGTATATTCTGAATTCAAAATATATTATAATATATTTTTTGTAATATGGTACATTTTTTCGAAAGAACTTAATATGTTTTTATATAAAAATCTCTCTTATGCTGTCATTACGCGCTATGCACTCTAAACCCAGAAAAAAAATTAATCTCCCAAAAACAGTAATACAAAACCGACACGCAATGAACCCTGACCTTAATACACTCATAAAAATAAATACTTAAATAAGTATAAATATTTTTTTTTAACTCAAAGCATCGGATATTGCTCCAACATACACACACACTCACGCCGAAAAAACAACGCCGTTACAATACCTGCGGCGATTTCTTGTTTTTACCTGTCGTAACACACACTAATAACCGCCCCATTAGGCGCATAATTATGGCCCATGAAACAATGCAAGTCTCCGGATAAGAGTCGTAATTTTTAAATTGTTCATAAATAGCAACAATAACCGCAAACTTAACTACTGCTGCAGTTGTGTGTGTATAACAAGCCGAAAATTGGCAAAAAAAAAACAAAAAAGCAAAAACAACATGAATGTGTAGTAACTGTAAAATGAGGTGCACAAAAGTGTGGCAGACGAGGCTGGTTTGCTACTGGGAGCTCACATGTGTCTGACTCTGACGGTGATGATATCAGCTGGACAAGAATTTAGCACATAAAGCGGTTATTGCACTGCGGATATTTCATTCATTCCTTGAAATTTTGTGAAAATTTGGTGAGAGTGGAGTGTCATAGCAAGCAGACAACTGACAATGACGTAACTAATAGTCATCTACTTTCGAAAGTGAGGTTAAGGTGTGTGTTCTCGATTTTGAAAAGTGACTGAGTGTTGACTGTGTCCTCATCAACCAAAGAGCGCGCCGTTAAGTAGTACTCAGCAGTTTTGACAGTGTTAACTGATTTGCTCACGTCACAATAGCTTGTGTTAACGGAAGCTGTTTATTTAATTGAGATCTTCTCTGAAAGGAGAAACTGAAAGTGTGCTAACTATCACTTTGGAGTTTAATACCGCAAAACTTCAGAACATTTTTATTTGATTTTGAGTTATGTGTTTTTATAATAGTCCTGAATACTAATATATCTAGATTTTCCAGGTTTCAAAATTTCATCCGATGAAAAATTAAATTTTATCAGCAGTCCTAGAGTTTTTTCTCTAGTTTACTTTTCCTATGAGTTGAACTTTGGTCCTAAAAACAAAACTTTGATCTCAAAAATATACATAACCTCAAAAAATTTACCGTTATATATTTTAATATTATAATCATACAAAAAAATCATAAATGGTTTAAGGGACGTAGAACAAAAACTTTATTAACATTTATTACTCAACCGCGACCACCCAGCTAATAAAAATATAACGCATATTCTCACATACCGCCTATCAACTATTCGCTTATCCCTCGACTTTAGTGACAGCTTTACACGCAGCACTATCATATTTAAATAAGAATAAAAAAAATCGTTCGTGCTTTAGTTTCCTATACTTCTTTACTAATGAAATAAAAATAAATTTGATTTTGTCACGTTTTCCTAACCCCCCAACCACACAAGTCGTCGTCGTCTATAAGCTACAAATCCTGACCGTATCACATAGCGAGTTGTGGCAGGTTGTACGAGTACGCGCGGCGACTGTAAACCCTTTCAGGGCACATGGCGAGCTCAGCAGGGCACAAATCCGCTATTCTCCCATACGCTTTTATATCCTTTCTACTACAACTTGTGTGCCCCTATCAACTTTAATATGCTACTTCCGCCGCGTTGCCACCAAAGTTGTTGCGCTGTCTTACTATGGTATCACTTTACTATGGCATAGCCCTTATATTCTTTTACTGTTGTTGTTGTATTTTTTTCTTGCTTTTGCTTCGGTATTGTTTCACAAACTTATTTGCATAAATTGCTCGCTTTCCTTTCCCTGACATTCCACTCTTCGTCTTTGCGCTCTACCGTGCTTTTTATGGCTTCTACGGGTATACAAGTGTCTGAGCATGACTGCGTATCCTTCAATATCCTTTGGACATGCATACATACATACATACATATACATATATATACATTCAGTTATTATTACCACTTCAGATTTTTTGCGTATACGACGGTATTTCGCCTATAATAATCTCTTTAAATATTTAACCGCTGTTGCAGTTTGCCGAATGAAATTAAGCATACCTGTAAATATTTGGACATTTTTTTGCTATTATTGTTGTTGTATCAGACTCAAAATGTTTTTGAGAATAGCAGATTAAAAATATGCCAGAAATGTGGTTAGCTGAATCCAAAAGTCATGAAAGAATTTTTAAGTGTCTTTGATTTCAAATCTCCACATTGATTTGAATTGGAAACAGTGCAGCTTAAAGCGTCAAATTTTAGAGAACGAAATGGATAATTAAATCTTTTCACATGAAAAATTATATTCAATCTGTAGAAACAACTCACAAATTAGAAGAAGTTAGAATGAAAACTGGATATACAAAAATTCTTAGATATTACAAAAATTCTTAAGATCATCATCTAAAAATAGTCTACTACACTTAGAATTCTATGAAATTCGACACTACAAAGTAGTTAAGCTCCAATTGATCTTCAGACAAAGAAAAATGGCAATAGAATATATTCTCCTTCAGAACTTGCGTAACTACTTAAATATGTAATCTTTCTTTTCTAGAATAAGTTGTATGAAAAGTAACCCAATAAAAATCATCTAAAACGGCTATCAATCTAAAATAATGTACATTTAACATTACTTAGAGCCTTATTAAATAGCTCAAAGTAGTTGGAACACTCAATGTATTCATGATATAACTATAAGATTGTCTAAAACGGTTATATTTCTTCAAAGAACCAAGATACAGTTTAAACTCTTGTTAAATTGTTTAGAGCAGTTCGGAACCTTTTCACACAGCCCCAAATTGATCAATTAACCGGCCTTTGCTCGATTAAAACGTTGATTAAGATCGATTTACCATACCAAGTAAAAATCCACATTTATTTTTAATTGAACTTTAATCGAGTAGCCGGCAGTGTGAAGGGCAAAAACTGGTTTCTCAATCAAAATTTAATTGATCAATTAATTTGGCTGTGCGAAAAGGCTATACGATATTTTACAATCATATCAAAAAATTAACAAAATACCGGCATACAACAATACTACAAATCTAGCTGGAATAAATCTTGAGACTGAGGAAATCATCACCGAAGATAAACGGGGCACAGATTGCCCAATGAAGCATTGAACTTTCGAGAGCAGCTGGGTTATAGAGAGATCTCAAAGATGAAGTTCTTATTCAATATCCAATAAAATGGTTTCAGGGACAAAGGAGTTTTTAGAAAAGACGATCTTGACAACACAAGGCGGCCAGCTTAACATCATCTTAGGTCCAAAAAATAGACTGCGAACACAATACTTACCATTAAACAGTACAAATAAAGTAAACAAAAAAAACAATAAAACATTTTACTAACCGATCTAAACAATTTTTTCGGAGATTAAATTATTTCTATGAGCAATAACTCACGCCAAATTTCATGAAGATATGTAGTAAAATGCGGAAGTTTTCCATATAAGCCATTGATTCCGGTCGTTCAGTTTGTATGACAGCTATATGATATAGTGGTCCGATATCGACAGTTCCGACAAATGCGCAGCTTCTTGAAGAGAAAATAACATCTGCAAAATTTCAAAACGATATCTTAAAAACTGAAGGACTAGTTCGTATATATACAGACAGACAGACGGACATGGCTAAATCGACTCAGTTCAACATACTGGTCTCCGACGCTTCCTTCTGGGTGTTACAAACATCGTGACAAACTTAATATACCCTGTTCAGGGTATAATAAATAAATTGAAAATACTAAATAGCAAATTCAATGAGAAATTAATGAGTAATAATACAATCCAAAGAGGAAATGAGTACAATGACTCGCGTCCAAGGATTTGATAATAAATTGTACTTTTATCGGAAATGTCTAGCAGTCGCAACTTTTAAATTGTTGTTTTTGCTTTTATCTCGATTATTTTTGTTCTTTTTTCGCAATCCATTTCATTGTAATGTTGTAGCTCAATGAACGCTGCAAAAGAACGCGCCAGCGCCAGCGTCAATTGACCGCGTCAGAGTCAGTAACAATTGCAAAGATAAACTCAGAAATGTTTTAGTTATTGTTGCTGCAAAAATAACAGCTGTATACAGTAATCCGACAACGATACTCATACAATAACAACAGCAATAACAACAATGACAATAACAACAACGATAATGCCAACAATTGTACGAGTATGAATTGCTATTTTCATCTTGTTAGTAAATAATTTATTGCAAAACATATTTTTAATCAGTCGCTGGACACGAGAAAAAACGCGGCGAAATGGCGCACTTCGCGTGCTATTGTTGGGAATTAATTGGCAGCGCAAGCGAGCAGACGCCAATCAAAGTTGCATGATTTTTCCCTTTTTTGTTGCTCTTTTAATTAAACTTTCGGAAGTTTATTAAGTTTGCTGTTTAGTCGGAGGATCTAGCGGAGTTTATTGTGCTATTGTGAATTTTGTTTCGTGAAGTTTAATCTTCAGTAAAATTTACTCTTTCATTCTAGAAGTTTACGTAATGAGCGCCAGAGATGGTTTTCCGATTTTCATTTTTGACTAGCTTCAAACCTGTGTTTTAAGGTGAATATCGACGTAAACTGAGTTCCAGAAATATCGTTTTATTTATACAACTTCGTATAGAAGGAAAAGTAAACCAAACTTGACTAACTCGATTCAAAATAAGAAATAAACGCGACATCTAATAAATATTCTCCAAATAAGAGCTCGACTGATGAATAGCTAATACTTCGGCATGTATAGAACATAGTTCGGGTTTACCAACCTCAAACTGAAATCTAATGCATAATCAGTCTTGCTATTTTGGACTGAGTAGGCAACCTCTATCAACGAACAAAGACCAAACTCTACAAGTCCCGTCCTTCTATATGGTGCGGAGACATGGACATTTGCAACAACTGATAACTGCGCGTAATGAGTTTTCGAGAGAAAGGTTTTTCGCAGGATTTATGGTTTAAATATTGGCAACGGCGAATAACACAGACTTTGGAACGATGAGCTATATGAATATACGACGACATCGACATATTTCAGTGAATTAAGACGCAGCGGGTAACCTGACTGGGTCATATGTTCCGGATGGAACACTCCAGCACTGAGAGTATACGATCACCCCCGCCTGGGGAAGCAGAGGAAGACCTCTACTGCCTTGGAAAGGCCAGGTGGAGAAGAACCTAGCTGCACTTGGATCACCGATTGGCGCCAAACACTGAAGATAAAAAACAAATAAAGAAGAAGAACCAAAAACTCTTCTATAAAGAAAAAGAAAATAAGCTTTGAGGTCTCATAAAAAAGTCGAAAAGACTATCAGTGGTTCCCAAACAATAATATAATCGATATAAAAAAAATGTTGATAAAAAAAAATTTTGAAACCCTGTACTGAAAATAAAAAGTTTGTAAACCCCTGCACCAAAGAAACAATTCTGCTAATCTATACATAATTAATATGTAATCAACGAGAATTGCACAAACCCCAATAACAATAAAAACTATACCGTTAACGACTGCACCTTGCTCGACTATTGATAGATTGCCCAATATACGTAGTTAAAAATGAAATAACACACTTAAAAATAATAACAATAATGCTACAGAAAACAGTAACGATAAAGCAAGTTAACAACTTACATTTAAAGTCGAACAAATGTACACGGCGAGACCAACACAAATCACTGGTGAATGGTGCGGAACCGCGACCAGGCAGCAGCGCACCGACGCCACGCCGCACAAATAAATTAAAAAAAAAAAATCAAACTATTTACAGCCCGCTAGTGTGGCAAATTGCACACACACAGATGAATAAACTCAAATGGAAAATCAGAAAAAAGTGCCACAAAACAGACATTGCCGTTACACAGACGGTGTTTAATGAACAGAGAGCCACAGCAAATAATGCAGTCCAAACACTTGTAGTTTTGTATTTGTATTGCACAGCTGAACCAGCAAGAACAGCAAATTCCAAAGTCAGCAAGCCTCCACACCCCCTCGTTGCCGCCGCTGACGCTGGTGCGGTTGTGAAAGCATTCTTTGTTATTTGCCTGTTTGTTGTTGTTGTTCATTTTTTTTTTTTTTAATTTTTGCTTTGGTAAAGTGTTTTGTAATATTCGCAAGTATCGCATTTTTATCAGCGCTCAAGCAACAACAATAAGCACAAATCGTAACAACGCCGCACCCAGAAACCAAATGAGCAAACCAAATCGCTATGGTGCAAATAAATAATGTTTTAAATGTGTTTACATATATTCAATGTTTAAAAATAAATATTACAAGGGGCATTGAACCAGTTTTAGGCTAAATTCAAACAAAAAATCATTTTACATTTTTTTATAATTGTTATTGTGATTGTAACTTTTTAACTGTAATTGCATTTACAACAATAAATTATGCTCTAATTTGGTCTTTGAAAGAGCGAGGGACGTAGAAGGGTGTCATACTACGAAGAAATGCTGCACCCAAGAAGATGGAATACAAAGAACTCTCTGAAAAAATACATAACCGACAAAAGTTAGAGAACCAAGCAGGCGAAAGCATTCCGACTACTAGGTTGACCTGTTTGAAGTTTACCAACCCTTCCAGATTTCTGCCTAACTACTTAGACTCGCATATAAATAGTTTCGATCCTCATCAAAGCGCCCCGCAAGGCTTCGTTTTCTATTTGGAGTACCTCGATACTTTCGCTTTTGAAACTCGCATTATACCGACTATTCTAAGGAATCCCATAAAGTTCCAATCTCAATTATTATTCCTTACCAATTTCCTCTCTGGAACTCAAATTCTTCGCACTTTTTTTGAGGACATCCGATTAAACCCTTCCGAAAGGCTTTCCAACCTGTTTGCGAGCTCCTCGACCATTTCTGGAACTCTCACTATACATACTGTTCTGAGGAAACCCGATCAAGGTGTATCGCAATGTTTCTATCTCTAATTTGAATTTCCTACCTATTTCCTCTCCGGTACTCAAACTCTTCACACTGTTCTGAGAAAACCAGAGCAAAGTGTTTCTCAAAGTTTCAATCTCTAATTTGAATATCCTTTCTATTTTCTCTCTGGAACTCAAACTATTCACACTGTTAGGCAACCCGAAGCGTTTCATAAGATTTCAATCTCTATTTTATATTCCTTGACAATTTCTCTCTGGAACCCAAAATTCTCACACTGTTCCGATGAAACTCGAGAAATTGTGTCGTAAAACTTTGGAAGTTTTCTTGAGTTCCTTGGCTATTTCCTGTCTGGAACTAAATTCCGCACACTGTTCTAAGGAAACCCAGTCTAACCCATTTCACAACGTTTCGACTGCTATGTTGAATTTCTTGACAATTTGCTTTCTAGAACTCAAATTCCTCACACTGTTCTGAGGAAACGCGACCATTTTGTGTCGCTGTCTATTTGGAGTTCCTTAACAATTTTCGTCTCTGGAACTCGAACTAAAAGGACCACTGGTTCAAGAAAAGAAAAACGTATAACCAGTATTCACCAGCATTCATCTCCACACTCACTCAAATCATTACTTTAATCGAAGATCAGTAAATGTTGGAACTATAAAAAGGCTTCTTGAGACTTTTAATATTTAGAGAGAGAGTTCCAGATCGCATTATTAAAAAATCTCCGGTTTCTCCACATGTTTCATTCGATTACTTGATAATGATGTATGTATAGAAGAATTTCTAAATATATTTACTAAAACTAGTACTCTTAAAACATTTTTGTTGGTGTTACAGTTATTTGCCTATAATGCCTAACCATTACTTCATATATTGTCATAAATGGCATCGTTTCGCATCGTTGATTTATTTAATTTCACTGTGCATTGAATCGAATAGTCGTCAGTGACATTTATATTCACATTAGAACTGCCGCTCACAGTTCTTTCCAGTCAAGCCTCGTGTAATATAAGCTTGACTTGTACAATTTAGAATGTAATTAATTAATTAATTTTGAACATTATCTCATGACAATCTGACGGCTTACAATATAATTGATATTAATTTCAGTGCGCATAGTAATGTGCAATACATTAGTACATATTACAATGACATGTACAAAAGTGGGAATTGAGGTAAATGAGGGTATTGGGAGACTGAAAATTTGAATCACTGCGCACCATAGACAACTTTCAATGTCAAAAATCTTCGTAGATAAGTCAAAGCTGTTGGATTCAACTCTCAATTTTTCAAGCTACTTTAAACAATTATTATATGAATGAATTACACTTGTTTTTTCTGCTGAACGAATGAAATAGCGACAAAAACATGTGTAGTCTACAAACAACTCAGTTATAAATCAAATTTAAAAACATGCTAATAAATTAAATTATTTTTAGACAACTTTATATGTCTACTAAATTGAGTGTCTTCGCTGAAACCAATACATTCTCCGCGCTCATATAAGTCGTCTTATAGCAGCCGATTAGTCATCGCCAGGAGACTAAAAGATACGTATAAATCAACAGAATGATTAAAAATAAAATTTGTGAATATAAACCAAAAAATAAATACAAAAATACACAACAAACGAAGACAAGTTGCATCAGCGTTTGGCCAAACAACAACTGGTACGGCGACAACTTGTGCAACAACTTGTGCGATTGCAACTACAAATGCGGAAAATTGGTTATTCATGCCACACAACCGGCGAGATGACGACGCTGCGACGCGGCAGCCAAAGTCCGAAATGACTCGATTACCACATTTTGTGAAGACGAATGGACGGACTTGCGGATAAATGAATGGTTCGATGGCTGTACGGACGGACCGAAAAAGAGGCGGTTAAGTTTGGCACTTTGGCTTACTGGCAGCTTAACTGGTTAACTTTTTGGCTTGCCGGTTGACTAGTTGCCACTGTCCGGATGACACATTGTCCGCGATCTGCGCAACAACAAAAATAAAATTAAAAATTAAACAGCAAAACCTAAAACCCACTTGCCGAGACGGATGCACGTAGTTAAATAAATATGAAAGAGTGTGAGTAACAACAAAAACACTGCCAATTTATGGCAAATGACAGTTTAAAAGCATTTAAATTTTATATCAACGAGCAAATAAAAGCCCAATAAATGGCAACGGAAACGCCTTTAAATGCATAAATATAAATATGTAAATAAATAAATTGTAAAAAATCATTAAAAATGGAAATGAAATATGAGTCAATACACAGAGAATGCAGCACCCAGAGTGCATTGGGTTGTGACACGTCACAAAAGAACAAAAATCAAAAACTAGTGAGGTTGTTAGGCGTTCGGACGGTACTACGAACTATAGACGATCAAACATTAAGATATTTCGACATCTCTATTTCTCAATAGATCGAAAATTACTTCAATAAGGAAAGATAGACAGCAGGGAAGTTCAACCACCTCAATCCAAGCTGTTGAAGTTTATCTGAAACGGGGGTGGACACCAGATAGAAGTCATGGATCAATGGTTGAGGTTTTTGCTGGCGCTTGGAATACTGATATCCTGAATCTTGGAATACTGCTCTGAAGATTAGCTGTGGAGATTCAAGAGTTTTCCGTTAGGTAAAGATAGATAACAGTATCTTGCTAATATGGAACTACTGAGACTGGCTGAACACTGTATAGTTAACAAGCTCGCCTCGTAAATCCTTCACAAAATGATGAGGACATGGAAAGTCAAAGAAAAAACAAAGCATCGCGTATTAATATCTTGTGTAAACTCAAAACTTTTTTGGTCAATAGAGGATGAAAAGAACTCGGAAACCCCCCCTAAATTCAACCACAACAAAACTCTGGACCCTGATATGAAATTTAAAAAGTGGTCTTTTGGGATCTCCAAGTCCTTATTCCCAAGAAGGAATAAAAAGACCACAGAAACACTTCTAAGTCCAACCAAAGTGAGGTATGTGGTTTAAAACATTAAGAAAGATCGGATCAAAGTCCGACTAAAGTGAAGAATTTAGAAAGTATTATTGGGTGGTTTCAAATTCCGAGAGAGATTGGATATTCTTCTGGGTTCAACCATGACAAAGCTGAAGTCCCTGATATAGTATTGAAAAACTCTTGGAACTTACATGTAATAAACTGGAGTTCCAGAAATTGTGGACCTTGCTATGAAAATTAAGAAGTGGATAAAAGATCTCGGTAACACTTCTGAGACCAAATACAATTATTAATTTTAGGTTTATTGTGGGGTTTCAAACTCCGGGAGTCCAAACATAGTAAAGACTTTTCTTCTTCTGATTACAACTACAGTAAATCCCTTGGAACTTGGATATATTAAGATGGAATTCCGGCTCTTTTCGAGGTTATGGACCATTCTCAGCGGCTATACGTCGAAATGGCGAGCTAAAACCTTGTTGCCTTAGTTGAAATAAGTCACAAGCAATCATCTACACAAAACTAAAATACCCTGAAAGCATACTGAGCTCGGAGCTATAGAAAAACCGCAGCCAAGTCACTCAGTATCCGCAAATTAAACGCAGTTGAGTATAAATTAAAAATATATATATCAATGCTGCCTTTTAAGCTCAAGTCAGTTATGCGTGAACAGACAAAAACGCGTTTACAGCATTGACGCATTGCCAACTCCCTCGCTGGCTGCAGTGACGCATGATTGCTTGCGCTTGCACATGCGCAGCCGTGGACTTGAAAATAAAAACACACAAGGCAATTACAAAAAGCTACAGTAGACGCGTTCACCAAAATGGACTGTGAATTATGCGTGAATGTGCGTTGAAATGTGGCGTCGGCCCATCCCCAGTAAGACCACCGAACCGTATGGCCGTAGTTAGCAACTGCGCGTCTCACTCAAATTTATGCTCGCGCCGCCATCGCCTTGACTCTAATCGATGTGGGCCAGTCATAATGCCTCGATCCGGTTCGGCGCAGTTTCAACGCCTTGTTGACCGACCGACGGACAGTGCTCCTCGTCGTTCAAGTGCAATGTCGCATTCGATTGCATTCGTAACGGTGTTTATCTTAAGCGACTTTGTCTTGCAATTATCGTGGTATGTGTTTTGTGCTACGTTAATTGGCATTACTGAAGCGTTTGGTTATTTGTGTTTGTCTTTATTTACTGTTCGCTATTTGCTCAATGGGCTGTCACCCGTTCGCACTACGTCGACGATTATGCTTTTTTTCTTTCCCATTTTTAATTGTTTGGCTTGTTAGTTGCTCACTAAATAATTTCGCACATTTTTATTTCGTTAAGTTATTAGCGGTACTTTTGTATTCCATTTAGCAGCTACATATCTTAACTCAATTTGCTTTGTCGCCTTTGTCGACTCTTTCTGTCTACAATAAAAGCAAATATCACGCTTTGGAAAGTGTTACTTTCTTGAGCTACGAACTGATCGAGTAGATAAGTTGAGTTTAGCTCCAGCGGACTTGCCGGAAAAGGGTCTTATCTAGATTAAAAAGTTACGAGGTGTGCCTGAGAATATCTATGAAGGATAGTGTCATCCATTCCATCTAAGGTTTAGAAGCAACACGCACACACCTAACTGTTACCGATGAATCAGGGAGGAACATAAGAGAGAAGTTCACCGAAAGAAGTTTGAGAGAAACTTTTGGTGGGAGTGGGATCACCGATTATTCTCAAAAAAGTTAAAACTAGTAGGAAATCAAGCTCCCAAAAAATTTGGAAATAGAACTAAAAGTTAGGTTATACAATTCGATCCTTAAGTCCAGGTCGTAGTTTCCGTCTCTTCAACGAGTGAGATCATCGAATACTCTCGAAAAGAGTTGTATTTTTGTATTCCAAGACCATCAAGATTTCTGCTGTGAAGAACTGAGAAATTTGTAAGGAAGAAAAAGAAAAGATCCAAGCTGTGGACTGCAGATCTCTGGAGACAGAATCTATATTTAGTATGTTACCATATAACTAAGGGCCACTAAGGTATTTGTGGTGCGATTCGACAGCCTAAAATCACACCGATTTTGAATTTTATATAGCGATTCTTCAAAATCTCTGCTGAGAGATGAAAGATCATAGTTTGTATTGTCGATAGTAACAATGAGGAATATTGGAAGTACTTCAAAATCTTGAACGAATAAAAACTGGGGCTATGGACTGCAGATATCTGGAGACACAAGTTACATTTGGTTAGTTATATATTATATATATTAGTATATACCTGACCTCTAGGATATACGTATCGACGAACTAAAAGCCTTTCTTTTCAAATCTGTCGGTATTTTAGTTAAAAAAATCTTTAACATCTATTTTTAGAAAGACTTTTAATATGAAATTAATCTCATTGTGGCACAACATTAATTTATTTCTTTAACAGCAACATTTTCTTACACTTTCAGTCATTGAAGATCAAGTCTCCAGCGAGTGACCCCCAAGGCAATTGAATGCCACGCACATGTGTTATCCGTTGGCTCTATGCGAAGAACGACATGAAGACTATGAAGGCATAGAATACCACAAAGACGAGTTATTCTTGGATGGAGAGCGCGAACCGTTCAAACAAAAAGCAACAGAGCAGTGACAAGCACCAAATATGTACATAGAACCAGCACCAACCGACAGCGCTGATCTCGAGTATGCCACTTCAATTGGAAATTAAAAACAAAATAAGCGCGAAGAGAAAAGAGATTTAAAAGAAACAAAAAATTGATTATAGAAAATTAAAACCGACTGTAAAAGTTAAAAATAATTAAAAATCGATATTAAACAACAGCAACAACAAACAGTAAAAGAAAGAAAGATGAGTGTACATCAAAGCTGATGGTAGAAAGGAGTCGTTGGAAGTATAATAAGCAATAATAAAGCATAGAATCAAGAAGTAAACACATGCATGCATATATTTGGATATATACATAGTAGTATGTATTACATACATATATATTCCAAGTTGAAATGTAAATTTCTATTATTATTGATGAGTTGAAAGGTGAAGCATTTCAAAGCGCAACAAAACCAAAAAAAAAATACTACAACAACAACTAAAAACAGTTAGTGCTGCGAGCTGAAACAATGGTGTTGCTTTAAGGCTTTAAATATTCGCCGATCATCAATAATAACCGGGGGTATAGGGGTCCGGCGGTGCCGCAGTCAAAGAGCCGGCGTAGTTTGGCAGCGTCTATACATACTTATACTATTTATAAACGTATGTACATGATTACCGCAAACACGAGCTCCACAAATTTTCAACTCGAAAATTGCTTTGTTTTAATCTTCTTTTTCAACATTTTTTTTATTGCTTATGAACTTTCTTTTATTATTCATTTTCTATAAGCTTTTGGCTTCTTTCTGCTTTTTTCACTCATGCTTCTGCGTGCCATTTGACCGCATCGTGTGCGGATGGAGAGCAAAGAGTGTTATACTACAGTCAGAGTTATATGCATGTGTGCCGAAAGTAATGAGGAACCGCAAAGTCAGTTAGTTGGTTGTTTGGTTGGTCGGTCAGTCGCGGTTGGCCAGCTAACTGAGTAACCTCTGAACCGGTGTAGGCATGCAAATAACAGCGCGTCCATATAAGAAAGCCATATAACATACTCGTAAGCGCATAGCATGCGGTTGCTGCGGTTGCGCATGCGTTTATTGGATTTTTTCACGTTTTATGCTTTAGTTTTGTAAATCTCATTACTCTAGTTGGTGGTTATGGCAGTGGTGTGGTTAGGTTAACAGCGTTGTTTCTGGTATTTGCTACGACAAATTTTACGATTGCAGCTGGGGAAATTCAGTTAATCGAGATGAGATCCACTGCTCGAATAAAGCGAGCATTTTCAGCGATACATTTAGACATTACTGTTGGCTACTCCCCCTATGGAGTTCCTACGCATCAGAAATCTCAGCTATGGTTTGAGCTCATGCGTCTTTGGGTCGCGATTCGGTCCAATCGACTCGATAACATAGATGAGATCCACTGAACCCAATAAAGGGAGCATTTTTTTAAATTCAGTTTGACACTATTTGTGCCTCCCCTTTCCGAGAGCTTGTTCGCATCAAAAATCTCGGCTGGGGTTTGAGCTCACGACTTTTCTCGTCATAAGTCGGTCTACTCGGTTCCGGCGACCGAGAAGTTTGCTCGATTTATAGTCACGGGAATATTCTCTGTGATTTTCAATATATTCAATGCTTGCTGTCTATCAAAATCGACTCCGAACTTACAGGAGGATAATCTAGGTATCTTAAAGACCTAAAGATCCAACAACTGACATCGCATGAACAAAATAAATAGCCTCTTATTGGTTTAGTGACTCCAACAACGCCAACAACTTAACCCAAAGTTTAAAGAATTGGGTTCTTCTATTTATAGAGAAATATTTCTCAATGAGAGAATTAAAAATTGAAATCATACAGCATTCCTACAAAACAGTCAGTCCAAAGAAGCCAATTTTACGAGTTAAGAAGATAGTTCAAGGGTTCAAAGTTGAGGAAAGACGTCAGAAATCTGAGGGACCAGATAGATCCAAGCAAGATTATGACACGAACAACGACATATCGATATTCTAAGATTCTGCAGGTACTGGCTCTTTGAAAATTCTGCAGCAATATGAGTTCTTGTGTTACCGAAGCCTTAACTCACTGGACACAAGAAAAATTGGACTTAAAAGCACTCACCACAGATCACGTGTGATATTCCTACGAGGTATTGTCATTTTATGGTACTAGACGATAAAGCGTCGGAAGACACTCTCTGCAGAAGCTCTAGAATTTGATTCTACAACAAATATTTGCGGATATAAGTAAGTAATAAATCAGCAAAGCAAAAAAGAATGGGTGCCTCGCGGTCATTCGATGTACTCCAAAGCATTTCAAAGTATCTTTAGAAACGGACGAACAAATGTGTTTAGGCATTTCCGTGACAAAATCACATATCACGCAGTTGGGTCATAATTTAGCGCTGTCTGTCTATTCGCAAGAGTTTTGCGCGAATGTATGTAGTCTGCAAACACCAAAGCCGTATATGTTTTTTAATTAGAATCTTAATGCGTTAAAATATTAATTAAAAGCAACAACGCTACTTAAAACAGCCGTCAAGTAGTGAAAAGTTGTCCAACAACCAGCTGCTGCGCAAGACTGGTATTTGGTCTTTGAAGCGCTGTCACACAGTGGAGAAAGAGAAGACAGTAGCCGAGGCAGACAGACAGATAGCCAAAGATATAGCAGAAGATATATATGAGGCATAAAAGTAGATTTGTGTGTACCGCAAAGCGCTTGAATTCCGCCTAGACTCTGTCTGGATGAATGGACAGCGTACGGCGAATGGCGAATGTCGGCGGCTGAGCTTGTTGATCCGTCATAGATGTTGTTGGCCTGTTGGATAATGACGACTGGTAGAATGCGAAATTATCATGAGAATTAAAAGTTGATTTTCAACTTAATGTAGTTGCTGTTCTTTTTTTGTTTTTGTTTGGTATGCTTTTTGTGCAAAGTAAAGCAATAAAATGTGAAATAAAAAATAATTGTTGTATTAAAAAGACCAAGTCTATGTATGGAAAAACCATAAATGTAGTTAAAAGCAGCAAAATAAAATGCGCTGACTAAGCGCAGGAGAGAGGAAGGCGCGGAGAGTGAAGCGCAAATTTGTGGTTTACTTGCTGTTTGTTGTTGTTTAATAAAGAAATAATGAAACATACACCTTCAATGACCACAATTTGTATATGTAAATATACTTATGTAAATAATTTAATTCATTTTCTCCGTTTTCATCTTCACTTCAAATTACCACTTTTTTGTTACACTTATTCATTTTTATGTTTTTTTTTTTGTATATTGCTTTTGACGCCTCATTCTTTATAACCACTCCACATAGCGATGTATTTGGAGCCTCTTTTGCGCGTGTATGTCTGTTTTCATGCCAAAGTGGTTTTGCGGTTTTTGCACATTGTTGCCTTAATAACTTTTTATAAATAAATAGTTTTTTTTCAACATTAGCAGCACTTGAACGGATTTAATTACACTACAGTGTGGCAAGTGTGGCAGTACCTACAAGCGAATATATATGTACATACATGCACTTGTGCATATTTGGTTTTAAATTAAATTTTTTTTGTATCCTATTTTTTACTTTTATTTATACATTATATTTATATATATATTTTTTTTTACATATCTCATATTTTTTCTGCAAGTTTGTAGTACACGAAATGACATTGAAAACTCAAATAACGAAGGCGTTCAACAATGTACAACATGACTACTGTTGTTGTTGTAGTTATCGTTTATTTTTAAAGGTGTTGTACTACAAGTCGCGAAAAAAAAAATTACATACATACATACCAACAAATATTGTACAATATATAGTAAAAATTCTGAGCAACAAGCAGTAAGTGCTAGAAACATCGAAAGGTGACGTAGGCTCTCATACCTTAGAAAGCAAGCTTTCTAAAGAAAATAATTTGAAAATAAAAAATAATCAGAAATTGTGACTGGATTCCTTCAGTTTAATCAACAAACTGACTCATGTTGTATTCGGCAGTACTCATATTTGAGAACAAGGGAAAAGGCACAAGAAGGTTGTCAGAGCCAATTCTGGTATATAAACTTGGATGTGGAGATCTAACGACGCACCTAGGCTTACATCATAAGGTAACTAAACGTTCAACTTCTAGCTATGCTTTTTTGATGAGTTTCCAAATCTGAGCTCTTCAAAATTTCTTTTTGCAAAAAAAATTACAATTCTTACATGAAATTTCCGTTAGCGCACGAGGTAGCCATCACCACGTTTTCCGCAATCTCATTAAATGTTTTAACTCACTTCACATAAATGTTAAAAGAGATTGTGTCCAAGAATTGTGTCTAAGAATATATAGTGATTCCTCGGTACATAATTATTGAAGACAAGTCCTGCTTGACTATATCTCATCTTTACTTCTTTATCTCCTTCTCTAGTATCGTCCATTGTTGGGGAGTCTCCGTCCATTCGGAAGACACGGTCTAGCAAACCTAACCGATGAGTTTTCATTAGTGGATCTATGCGCAAAGATCCATTAATTTTTCACAAAATATTTCTCTAGAACACCCCTGAGGAGGTCCATCGTCACACATCTTTATCTTCACACTTCTGCAACATTTTTGTACATTCTAATGAAATGAATGTATGAATCGAGATCCGAGTGCGTTCGCAGTCTGTCGTCTTATCCTCGAACAGTACTCCACTCCTCTGTCAAATTGAGGAACGCGTTTTTTGTTTTTTAAATCTTCTTTGGAAGAAATTATAAAGCCTTTTCTCATATAGTAAAGACGTTAATAGTATTTCACAATACATCCATTTATACAATTTATAGAATTATTAGGAATTTCAGTTTGGTAATATTCATGAGTCAACGAATCACAAATACAAGCGATAACACCACTGATGTCTCGAAAAAATTTAGCTTAAAAATTCGAAACAATCTATTCCTCGAAATTGTTTCCAAATAATAAGTATGAAGTTCGCAATATAACTTAGCCGATTACTCAAACTAAAGTGCTAATTCCATATACAGTTGAACTTTCATAACTCGAACTCGAAGATCTCCATGAATTGTATGTTTTAATGAAAATTTGTATAACTCGAAGTATTAGTTCTACAACTTTGCTTCCGCCGTTTTCCAATAGATGTCTCTAGGGTCAAGCACTGGTCGATGAAATCGTTTTATATCAATCTTGGACATTTGTGTCAACATTAACCCAACATAATATTTGTAGAGATCTTTTTGCATCCCAAATTTATTCTCAACTGAAAATGTCACTTTTTGAGCCGAATTCTCCACATTTGCGGGAAATTTTGCTTTTCTTTTTTAATTCCAAGCAAAGTGCGGCTGAGGCTCATCGAATGCTTTCGAATACGTACGGTGAGGCTGTCCTCAGTGCAAAAAAGTCTTAAATTTACAAAAAAAAAAAAAAACGGCGAAAACAAAGTGGTAGACCAATATTTTTGTGGATTATGGTGATTCGAGTTAGGGAAGTTCAAGTACATACCAATACCACAGGTTAGAATGATTTGAAATTGGTTTAAACTGAAATGAAATGTCTCGAGATACATTCAACATATGTTTTACGAGTTATGGTTGATTTATAGCTATAGTTAGTCCAGCCCAATAATAGTCCTTATAACGAACAAAAGTACTATTTTATCATTGAAATTAGTAATCATACATTAACTATATTTATATTTCATTCACTTGGTATTTATTAAAATTTATCGTTAGGCATGCAAACCCATTTCAACTTCCTATCAGAATACAATGAAAGAAATGCATGACCTCAGCAGCTCTCACTGAGTCATATGGCATGTGTGGCGAAAATTTTTTTGTAATTTTTATTTTTGTATTTTACTGCGAAATCAAATATGAAATACTCTACATATACTACATTGATTTATATTGGAACATTTGCATATATACAGTCAAACATACATACATGCATTGTTGAGTATGCCTTTAAGTGGCTGCAAATAAATAAATTAATAAGGCGTAACATCTCATAAAATTAACAGGAGAAGCTCAAATAAACAAGTAAATTTGCCAGTGAAATTATATACTTTATGCATGTATTTATATGGTATATAATATATGTATGCCTAAGTAAGTTTATGTGGGCCTCCCTAAGTGCGTGATTGTTTGAGGATTTGTAGCGGTAAATAAAAATTAATTGATTCACATACACTCATACATGTTTAAAAATTAAAAATTGCAAATTTACAAATAAAATATGAATAACAGCAAGACATGCGAACGCGTATTTAAATTAAACGCCTTTGACTCGCAAATATAATATAACATCATCGGCCAATTTAATGCATAAATAAATATTTAAAGTAACGTTATTACTTATGCGCAAAATTTGCGATTTTTCTACTTTATTTTCATTTTTTTTATATTTTTTTATTATGATTTAATTGTCATTTATTTGCAAATGGCAGTACAGCGAGTCAACGAAATGCAAGCTTACGAGCAACCGTTTGAGAGGCGTTGTATTGCCATGATGATGTTATTTTATTTCATTTAAATTCAATTACATTGTTATTTTAATTTAGTAATAAATAGTTTTAATTTAGAAATTTTATAGACGGAAGACTATATTTGCTTATTCTATTTTTTTTTATTCGTAGAATATTAAATAGGAAATTTATTGGGTAATTTTGATGATAGAACTTCTTAAACTAACAAAATAACCCATAGTAGACAAAGTTGGGAACTTCGAAATTCTTCCAAAACATTATTTATAAAACACACATTTTTACTATTTCATGTCTCTTTTTATAGAATTCTCAGACAGTTTATTGAAAAATGTTTAGGAATATAGTAAATAAATATAAGTGCTTATGATTACTTGAGGAAGTTTCAGCTTTTAAATAAAACAATAAGCAACTTATAACTGTCCGAGTTTGACTAAAAAACCCACAAGCTCTGTAACAATATATAAATTATAAACAAAATATCAGGAAGAATATCGGGAGAAAGATTCAGACTTTAATTGCTTTAAAAATTCGACGATTGCATTTTAAATCTAGGGAAGAAATATATACATTTAGCCTCTAATATCCAATATATTTCAAGAATAAGCCACCCTCCTCGCCTGATTTATATATAACCTTTTCAGACACGCCTTTGAGCAATGTAAAGTGGAACTATAACAAGATCTCACCAGTACTCCCAACTTTATTCCATAATAACCTACAAAAATGCGAATTTTACCGAAAATATCTGTTCTTGGCACCTTAGAAAGGATTCGGATATGGGACACCGATTTATAGAGGTTGCAAATGAAAAACCGATATACAGAAGACCTTAGACTTTTAGATCTTCACATGCTTTATGAACTTAATTTATTCAATTAAATCGAAGAAATCAGAAATACAATTTATAAAGCTATCGTAAATAGTTGGAGCACAAAACTACAGTGACGTGACCGAGGGTTGTCTATTTTTTATAATTAGTTAGAAATTCGTATAAAGACATAACTTCAAATAAATGTTTAGCATTGTTTTAACATAATTCCAATGAGTAATTTGATTTTTAAATCTCTGCGAATCATCAGATAAATCACAAAATCAAGAAACAGTCGACGAGATTGAACTATGAATGTGAAACCAAGTTGACTAAGATTCCCACTTGGAATCTGCCTTCAAAAATGTCTGCACAAGGGATTCTTGTTTAGGATATCGTAAAAAGAGTGGATCGAAATCGTTTTATCCTAAGCAAGCTTTCCACATAACTTTCTGTAGTTTCAGGAGTTTCAAAGCATACAATCAATTATAACGGTACTCCAAGAGACTCAAACCGCATGGTGCCACAAATCTTACCCCCTCCAAATACAAAGAATAATTGAAATATTTCCTTTCACTAAAATATTGCTTGCTATTGTGGGGGATATGACCCACCATTAAATCAATTAAGGCAATTCATTAGTCATTTGAAATATGTTTTCCAACTGTCTCACACATCAATAAACCCAACAAAATGAAACACTGAATCACCGAATTATATATTGCGATGAGTGCATTACAAAAGAATTTCAGCGAAAATCTAACCAAAAACAACCAGGGCATACAACTGTCAGCGAAGAACCCTCCCAGCTATAAAAGAGCTGCCGATGCCAGGAATGAGGGTTGCCACATAAAAAAAAAAAAAAACAAATAAAACACAAGCCATTAAATGATGTACATATACACAAAGCATAATAAAACTTTTTTATTTGCAACGTGCACATATCCAAATGTAGCTACGCTCAGAAGTGTCTACAGCTTCTGAGAAGTTGTCAAACAAATAGGCTTAAATTTTTAAAAATTTAATTTCAAAAATTAACACCGCGTTGGCATACATACAAATGCACTTGCCTCGGCGTTTTGATGGTTCCAAAGAGAATGGGGTGTATGTGGCAGCAATAGTAGAAGACACTTAGTGTCGGCACGCACATGTTTTGCTGCCCCATAAATTGGGGGAAACTAGAAAAAATTTTCCGTTTCGCAGCAAAGTAGCAAAGTAGACAGTCGATTCATGACGACGAGTGAATGTTAGCTGGAGCACCGCCCCCTCTCTTTAGACGAGACGATTCTTCATGATAATTGCAGCCGCGAGCATTATATGCATACAAATATGTACTTATGCGCAGATAAATACTCGAGTAAATGTGTAAGAATGTTGTCATAAAAGCGTCGGAATGTCTAAAAATATCAGCGTCACTGAAGCGTACAAACACATACACACACAAGTGGAAGACACTCGGTGTGATATGGAGGGTTAACCTACTAAATAAAAAAACAAACGAGTATAGAAAAGTGAAGCGATGAAAGTCTATAAAAAACGTGCAGTGCGTGCGTGCTTTAACATATGTACATAAACATTAGTAAATAATAAATTGTGGCAGAAAATATGAAAAACATCGTTAATGAAGAGTTTTATGTAGCGGCATGTCCACTTTTTGTTTTTACTACGCTTTGCGATACACGAGACGGTAATCTTCGCAAAGTCAGTGGACCTTGACTCTGCCTGCAAATATGTTTTTTTAGATGCAGAAATCGTCTACAGATGAGGGAGATATTCAACTGGTGTGTAAAATCACCTGGCGCCGGTTTTATTTAGAGGATTGAAGGGATCTCCTAAGTTAGAGCTTCCGAAGGAACATAAAGGTTGGAATTCCTTACATAAATAAAATGAGATGAGATTGACAGAGCGAAGAAGACGAACTGCAGCACCAATTTGTTGGAAACTTGGTTAGGTTAGGTTGAAGTGCGGATCTCTGTATCACAGAAGATCCCACTTAGACAACAAATGTCAACAGTCCTTTGAGAGGCTGCAAACTCACCAAAATGGATGCTCAAGACCCTGAAGCGACGACAAAGCGCTTTGTGCCGTTTACGAATTTGTTCAAGCGACTCATTTGTGTTCGGAACAGTTCTACTGGTACTCCGAATTTCGTTCTGCCAGCATGTTTCAGCCGCAGTCTAGCGAAAACTGGACAATAAAGATGAAAGTGTCTCGATCTTTAAATCTGACTTTCTTCTAGGAAAGTTTGGTAATTTGTATCCGACAGGATCCAGTTCAGTAAGAACTGCGAGCTGAACCTAGCTAAGGACAAATAGCTCAGTAGATCTTCTGCGATGCATCGGATACTGGTCTTTATCCAACGTTTACCGAGTTCTTTCGACGACCATTGATCTAACGCGAAGACACAGCCGGATATCGGAGCACCATTGGATTGCAGCTAGGGTGCGCTTACGCGCAAGCTTATCGACTCTGCAGTTCTCAACCGATTCTGATACTAGAGTCGCTAGAAGCTATTGATAGTGAGAACACGCACTTCTTGACTAGCTTTCAGCGAACAGTAAGCGAGTACACGCGAGTGCTACCCTAATATCTGAGTGAAGACTACTTCATGAAGTAATATTTATAATCCTTCTAAACTCTAAACCGTCGAGTTTTCCGGCAACTTAAGGGTGGATGATGGGTATGGATATGGAGACTTAATACAAGAACTTCAAAGTCATTCATACTCCGATACTTTTAAAGACTAAAGTTCGAGTTAAACTCTGGCTCAAAGAATGATGATGAAACTTTGAATACGAAATGTCAATAATTTCTCCGGTCTTCAACAGGAAACTACTACTGTTAAACAAACAGATATTTTCACTTTTCGCTGATCCTTGCTCTTTTTATAACAGCGATCGGTGGGAACAGAAATGGTGACATGAATCAAGAAATTCACCCATCATCAGTTCAAGTTCTTCAAAATGATGACAAATATGGAAGACTTACAAACTAGACATAATTCTTCCCGATTCTTAATGTCCACACTCAGACCAGAGTTTGAAAAGTTGATGTTTGCGATTAGAAATCTTCTACCGGTTTACCGGTATACAGTGGAACTTCCATAAATCGAACTTCTATAACTCGAACACTTGAACTGGCAATAGCGTTTAGAAGCCAAATTTCATACAAATTTCCTTCTCTAACTCGAAGTTCTCCAAAACTCGAACTCTTGAAGAGGCAATAGAGTGCAACTTTCATACAAATTTCCTTCCATAAATCGAACTTTTTGCTCAGGACATAGCAAATTTCATACAAATTTCCTTCTCTAACTCGAAGTTCTCCAAAACTCGAACTCTTGAAGAGGCAATAGAGTGCAAATTTCATACAAATTTCCTTCCATAAATCGAACTTTTTGCTCAGGACATAATACAAAATTTAAAATTTTACTATCGAGGCAGAATTTTAAAAGAGTCCCTTCATATTGTAGGGAGGTAAACAAAAAATATATTACAATATTACACATATTGATTGCATAAATCATCTAACAAAGTCATGGCACATAGACGTCAAGAGCCAATAAGAGCAAACTAATCAACAGATGAGGTCGATTCCCAGAAAAAAAATTAGCTGTGAGAGCAGATTTTATTCAAAGACTGAGTTGATAACGGTCCGGTCAATTTTGTGACAAAATGCAACGAAGATTTCACCATAGCAAGCAATTTAAAAGCAGATTTTAGAATTGAGATCACCGACATGATCTTTATACTGAATTTAAACCAAATCACATAATTATCTCATAAACCGAATTTCCAGTTTGTATTTATAGATTTGCATTACGACAGACTGCACTTTTCATCCCGGTACATTGAACTGCGAATCAAAGAATTTGCATATTTCTGCATATTACGGTAAAGAAAAAAAACGATGCAAAACTGAGCAACAACAAAAGCGGTGCACCGAAACGACCGACTTGGCAGCACACCAATGTTGCGACTGCAGACAAAGTTGTTGTTTTATTTCGATTTTTTTTGATACATAATGTGCTTACGTCTGTACATATTTATCATTTTATGTCTGTATGTACATGACGCTTTATGCGCGCGGTCCACCGAATGTGTGTGTGGGAGGCCAATGCCCTCGCTGCTGCTGCTGATCGAGCAGAAGTCGACTGGGCTGTTGTGCGGTGACGGGGGTGTGGTATAAACTATGTTTGCACGATTTGGTGGGTGCTCAATATTTCGGCAGATTTATGGCCATTGTAATCAAAAGAAAAGGGAAAATTTCCAACACGTGAAAAGTGCGAAATTTCGCACAAGTTTTTTTTGGGTTGGAAAAATATTTTTTGATTTTTTTTTTCGTTTAGCCCGTGCACTTTCATGCTTTACGGCGATTTATCAGTAACTTTAATTTAACACTTGTAATGATAATTGCTCCGTTAGAGAGTGCAAAAGTTGGTGGGATTTCACTTGTGTTGCAAACAAAAAACCAAACATTACGTTTGGCGGTTTCGAATTTCAAAGTGAAAACCAAGTGTTAATGCAGTGATTAGTATCAGTTTTCACTGTGCTACTGAGAAATACATTTAGCAATGTATAGAGAGGTGTAAAATTCATAGAAATTTAATAATATATATTATTAAATATATATGGGCATTTCCGCCAGAAGGTCTACCACAGACAAAATATTAAACATTATTAGAATTACAAAGTTTTTGCATATTTTCATAGGAAAATATCTAAATTTATTGATATTAAATTAATTTTAAATTAATTCATAACCAATTACGAGATATACCAAAGCCAAGTCGAATAGGAACTACTTTTCTCATTTCGATTTTTCATCATCATGTATAATTTTTTGCTTTGTGTAAAACCTTTATAAGGGTACAAAGAGCAAAATAAAATACATAAGAAACCATGTGATTGCAAATAACTGAATAACACTTATTCCCACTGCATCGCAAATAAAAGCAGCAATCTCGCCAAATTTGGGGTATAAACAGTAAATTTTTATACAATTAAAATAAAAAAACCTTGTTCAAAAATCCGAAGATTTGTGGTTTTGGTAATTACTTAAAATTGGTCCCGTGCGACATCGTAGGTGTGGAGTTAAAAAATTGAAAATAATTTTTTGTCTTATAAAGTTGACTTAAGTATGTAAATAGATACATTTACATTAATTATTTACATATGAGCAAAAACCGCACTTTAAATTCCACTAAAATAGCTATTCAAATAGATTTTGGCGAAAATTATAGGCTTCCAAATCAAAATAAGAGTGCTCATTTTAACAAGGTTGTAACGGAAAATCGTTTGCTTTTAAAGTTGACAAATTGAAATATTAGTTTCTTGATAAAACTCTTAAGTAAAATTATGAAATCATTTAGTTGCTTTTCTAAAATATTTATTTTTTTTTTAAGGTAACTGCTCTCAGTTTAAAAACAAATTTATATTATCAAGCCTGGTTGATTTTATAAAATAATTAAAATACTCTTCATTATAATAGTATTTTTTTGCAAGGAGCCGTCGATGGAGTGGGAGCAGTTATCAAAAGGAAAGTCTGGCAGATAACGAAATCCAAAAAAATTTATACCCGAAGACAGCATTTTCTGAAAAAAAAAATGTATTTCACATTCATAATACCATTTTCATTTCATGCTATAGAATTTTTGTTGTGTATCTCGTTGGATATTAGTTAAAATAAATAAATAAATACATTTACTACTTTTTTAAGCCATTTTATTGGTCTTGTTGTTAAATAATTCTGTATTATAAAACAAAATCAACATAAATATTATGATGGAAAAAAATGTCCCGTGCGACATGTCCCGTGCGAATATGGTTAATAATTAATTAAAAAAAACTATAAATTATTTTTGAATGAAATTCATACCATCTTTAAAGGCCATCAATGCGCAACATTTTACAATCAAAAACATTTGAATATTACCTAATAATTCGCTGAAATCGCCGTTTGAATCGTTGTTCCCAAAAACGACTTCCATTTTTTGTCCCGTGCGAATGCCTTGGTTTTTTTGCAATTATCTTGAAAATGAAAACCGTTCCAAAATCAACCTTAACACTAAATGTAGAGCTAATGAAGGGCTATTAAAAAATCCTACTGTCAAAATTAAAAAACATTTTTGTTCATACTTTTTTTTAGTTGAAAGGTGTACGATTGTCCCGTTCGACATGGCGGAAATGCCCATATGTAAAAATTAATAATATTAAAATAAAATAAAATAAAATAAAATGGAATGAAATGAAATGAAGTGAAATAAAACAAAATAAAATAAAATATAATAAAATGAAATAAAATAAAATAAAATAAAATGAAATGAAATGAAATGAAATAAAATAAAATAAAATAAAAAAAAATTAAATTAAATTAAATATAAAATTAAATTAGTTAAATGAAATGAAATAAAATTTAATTTAATTTAATTTAATTTAATTTAATAAAATAAAATTAAATTAAATATAAAATTAAATTAGTTAACTTAAATTAAATGAAATAAAATAAAATAAAATAAAATAAAATTAAATTAAATTAAGTTAAATTAAATGAAATGAACTAAAATAAAATTAAATTAAATTAAATAAAATAAAATTAAATAAAATAAAATAAAATAAAATAAAATTAGTTAAAATAAATTGAATTAAATTAATTTAAATTAAATTAAAATAAATGAAATCAAATAAAATAAATTAAATAAAAAAAATTAAATATAAACAAAATATTTGGTACATAGTAATCTAGCAGTAAATATTAAATACAGTTAAAAGTTAAAAATTAAACATAATATAAAATCAATATATAAAATAAAAAAAAAAATAAAAAAAATTAATGTATTAAAAATACAAATTTAAAAAACATATAACATTAACACCTGAATTGGAATTGTTAATAAGAAGTATACTAAACAAAAGAAAAATAAATTAATTACAACAAAAAAAGATTAAATTCATAATTTTAAATCAATTATTAAAAAAAAAATATAAAAAAACGATCAAAATAAAAAAAAACGAAAAAATAAATATTATACTCCCAAAAAGTATTACTCACTACTATATTACCAACAAATAAAATTATAAAGAAAAAATTAGTTTAATTCCACATAAAAACGAGTTCTGCCAGACTGCAGCCAAATAAGTTTGACCCTCAGCATGCAGAGAGTGGCACTGAACAAACGCGTCATATACCAACAAATAAACAAAAAACCAAAACACTACAATTATGACACATACATACAAAAACAGCAACAACAAATTGAAGAATATTTAACAGCAACAATAAAAAAATCAAGATAAGACAACAAATGAACTTTATAAAAGCCAAATAAGCTACTGTGTTGGCATGCTTTGTTGTAGTTGGTTTATGCATTCACTTGTTGTTGGTTTATACTTTGATTGTTGTTATTGTTGTTCTTTATATATACACTCGTTTTGGTTGTCATTTGTAGTAACATTAAGCGACAAAAAAGTGAAATTACACTACGTTCACTTCTGAAGAATATACGTTGACCTTTTTGTTGCAGTTGTTGTTGTTGTTACATTTTCCACTTATTACACGCGTTCATGTAGCGAAGCGGAGTTAAAGGCCGCCACTGCTGGTGTTTATTTGCATAAATAATTAAAAAAAAATACAAATACACAAACAAACAAACACAAAAAGTGTGGCAACGCTGAAAAGAAAGTTTTTAGTTTGTCATTCTTCTTCGGACGTTGAAACTTGAAACTTCAAAGAAAAATTGAAATTAAAAAAAAACAATAATAATAATAAAACAGAACAACCAAAGCGACCCCAAACAGTTCTGCCGCGCCATGATTCTCGCTTTAATTTATGCGCTTGCCTCTGAAATTTTCCTCAACTCGACTCAACTCTGTCTGTATTGTAGTTCTGTAGAATTTTAGCGTTTGCGCTTTGTTAGCATTTTTCTTGCATTTAAATATTCGTTAATAATTAAGCATAAAAGGCGTATACAAAATGAAAAAAATATATATATGAAGAGTTCTCTCACTCACTAAGGTAAAAGTGCTCTTGGATGTGGCTTTATTTGGACGCCCTTCGTAACGTTTTCGGACTTTTTTATGCTTAATACGGTGTTGTTGTTGTTGTTTTCTCTATATTTTCTTTTTGTTTTTTACTTGCATATGCTTATGTGTATTTATTACAAATTTATATGGCCTTAATTTTTTAATGCCGCACTCCGCCCGGTACCCAGTAGCTGTCAATTTAAAATGCAATTAAGTAGCCACTCAGTGAGCCATTAAATTTTGAGCCTCCCATTATTAAGCCCACATTTGGCATTTTTCGCACGTTTTGTCAAGTGACACATGGCATTAAATGGATTTTGCCTATATTGGGTGTGAAATAATGCATGGGTTGGGTGCTTTAGAGCATATTTGATTTATTTGCTATTAATTTTCTTATTTGTTGTTCATTGGAAATGTAAGAAATTAAGATAATAATAAAAATATAAGATAAAAACACAAAAAGATAAAGGAAAATTCTTAGTAAAAAATATAAAATATTATTTACTATAAAAATATAAAATATTATTTACTAAGAATTTAAAAAAATTAAAATAATTAAATAAATATAATTTATAACTTAATTTAAAAATGAAAAAAAAAAAATTAAGATAAATAAAAAAGTTAAAATATTAAATCCTAACAATTAATACGTGTTCAAAAAATAACGGGAATTTTCGTTTAAAAAAAATCATTTATCCCATTCGATATCATGCACTTATGCGAGCGCTTTTTCCGATCCGATCTGCTCAAACTCGATTTCTTCGATAAACTTTAGCTCTTTAAGCGATATTTCATATGCTTTAATGTTCTTTTTATTTTCAGAATTAGGAAAAAGTCACACGGAGTCATGTCTGGCGAATATGAAAGCATCGTAAAAAAACCATGGGACTTACGGAATTGGAAATCTTAAAATTCGCGTTATTTTTTTAACTCACTCCCTATGCTGTTGCGAAAATAAGAATTCGTACTAAAATATTTCTCAGAATCAATTATGTAATTTCCAGGACACGACAAGATGGATACCACCAAAAGAGAAAATACGCCATATTCTACAATTTTTCGTCGATAAAGACGCCATCCATGCGACTGGAAATGTGAATAATGATTAGGTCCTGATACTATTGACTTAATCCGTTTCAGTAACTTTCATGTCAAAGCTAAACCATGCTCCGGAAGGCCAATTGTTGAAAATATAGACAAAACAATGGAAATCGTCAAGTCCGTCTATAATGCTTCGACTATCCAGGACCAAACACTGCACGATAAACCGTTTCGAACCGTTTAAATAAGTCTGAATACAAAAGGAAGCTCGAAGCTCTGAGTACGACATAAAATAACACAGAGAAACCTCAAGAACCGAATTTCCATCTGCGAATCGTTGCTGAATCGCAATAAAATCGATAAAATACTGAAGCAGATAGTTACAGGTGATGAAAACTGGTTCTCTAACGACAACGTTAAGCGAAAACGGGCATGATCGAATCGCTCTGAACTGGCGCAAATTGTGACCAAACCAGGAATGAGGGTTAGGAAAGCTTTGGTGGAATAGGCAGGTAACCATTTATGATGAGCTCCTCTCCTAAAGGTAAACACTATCGGACCTGTACTAAAAACCTGTACAAAAATTGGATCGTCTGAAGGAAGCAACCAGCTTTGGCCAATAGTAGAGGAATTGTATTCCACACACAACGATAGTGACTCGTCAGAAGTTTCGGGGGCTTAGTTGGGAGCTTTTTATTCCTGCACTTTATAATACGGGCCTGACACCAAATGATTACTACCTATTACTGTCTATGATGTGTGAAGTTGTTTGTAAGTAAGAGAAGCTGATGTAAATCTATCATCACAGCTCTATGCCAATATGGACGAATGTTTCTATGATAGTGTCATTATGTAACAACCTTCAAAATGGCAACAAGTTATTGAACGCAACGGTACATATCTGACCTAAT
Source organism: Zeugodacus cucurbitae (assembly GCF_028554725.1). Taxonomy (NCBI): domain Eukaryota; kingdom Metazoa; phylum Arthropoda; class Insecta; order Diptera; family Tephritidae; genus Zeugodacus; species Zeugodacus cucurbitae. The sequence goes on from NC_071671.1 coordinate 27,042,008, forward strand.
TCTGAGTACTCTATTATAATCTGTAATTTAATACAGTCTCTTTGATTAAAAATTCTGAACACGAATTCGAATGAAAAGTATGTCATAAACGCTTCAAAATGCACTTACTACTCTAGACTCTAGAGTCTAGAGTCAATAAAATTATTAAAAACTTGTAATGCAATTATTCTATATTAAATTTCTCTCGCACTCTCTTTTTCTCTCTATACACAGGCATCTCTAGTTTGTAGTCTACCAAATTCTATAACAAATTATCTAGGCGGCACACCCTGAAATGTAATGCGCACTACTAAGTGCAACATACAAATAGTAAAGAGAAGTAGAAGCAGAAGCAGAAGAGGCAATTAAACGCAATTTAATTTAATTCAATTAATGCACTTCTAGACAACGTTGATATTTATAACAATAATAACAACTTCAGCAATAATAAAACATAAAAATAATAATAAAAACAAAGAAAACAAAATCGGAAAAAGAATTCACAATTAAACTGCAAGTAGAAGCAACAAATGCGCAACCAAATGCAACACGGCCAAAACGCAACACAAAAGCAGTTAGACAGTCAGGCACACAACTAGACAGGCTTACACTCAGTCTGCCAACTAGTGAGCCATTCAGTCAGGCAGTCAGACCCACAGTCTAACAGTCAGTCAGCCACTCAGTGAGTTAGTCAGTCAGTCAGTCAGGCACGAAGTCATTGCTAGTTGGGTTAGTTAGGCATTCAGCGAGTCTTGTAATTGCTACATATTATACATTCACATTCATATTTATGTATGTCAGACACGTTCGCATGGAACGTATGCAAAATGCATATGAAAAACAAATCAGAAACAACAAAAAAAACTAATGCAATTGCCACATTCACTTATCTTGTGCTCTTTGCTTTTGAGTGGCAAAAAATGCAATTAAATTTATGAATAATTTTTTCTCCTTCTACGCTTGAAATGGTAATAAATTTGCCGAGTAATATTTAGAACGAAAAGTAATGGAAAAGACTGGCTACGGCGTATGCTAATGGAAAGGCATAAAATAATGTATTTACATTTGTTCTTAAGATTTTGCTTAAGTTGGGTGCTGTTCGCAGACCATTGTGCTAAGTAGTTAATGTGGCAACCCTGATGGAAGCACAGAACAAAGCTGAAAAAGAGTAATCTTTATGAGAACAGTCGATAAAACATCCTCAGAGGTTTTAAATATTGAGAGTCTATGATCACCAAGCTTTCAATGGGTAAAAAACTCGCGATATAAACTACTAACGAAGTGAGATAAAAAAGTATTATCAATTAAAAGATCCACAAAAGCTCGAAAAAGGCTTCCCTGAACTTTAATCTGCAAAAGCTCGAGAAATACCTCCTTAAGATTTTGCCGTATGACATTAAGACAAAATGATCTAACTTAATGAAACTCCAAGGGTGTTCAAGTAAAAACTGAAAGCTATACTTTTGTAGTGAACATCAGAGGTTGATTACTCTTCGTTCCAATTTGCGAACAATGATGATTTTGGCGATTTACTCTGAAAGCTTTCATGTGCCGATAATAAATAACATATTTTTATAACTTTTATTAGATTATCAACTTCAAAACTCGTTCGAGCTTCCAAAGTCGAATTGAAAAAGAGTTCTAAAGCTTTTAATGCAACAAAGTTAAACCTCCTAATGTTTTCTTTCAATTACGTTTAATTACGAAAAAATTTTAAAGCTTCCAAGTTTTCAAAAAGCCTTCGAAGCTTTCGAAAATTGTTTAAAAAAAATGCAACAATATTCAACTTTCTAGTGTTTTGTATTACATTAAAAAAAATTATTAAAATTTCCCAGTTTTCAAAAAGCTCAAAAGCTTCTAAAGCTTCCAAAAATTTTTTTGTTTAAGAAAATTGTTTTTTTAGGAAAAAAATTATTACAGGTTGGGATTTCTTAATAGTATGCAAAAACTTTGTTAAAGCTTCACAAAAAGCTTTCGATCAAATAACGTGAAATAAAGTTCAAAAAAATAAAATTAAGTCACCGATGGCACGTATTTATTAACGTATTGTTTGAAAACCAAAGAAATACTGTAAAACAATAGAGAATTGCAAAAGGCACATGGTATTTAACACAGCCAAGGAACTGTCAGACCATTGAATTGAAGGCAGCTTTTGCAAAATTCAACAAAGAAGCAAGAGTGCGCGCATAAAAACACCATAAACAATAACACTTAATAAAACTAACACCAAAAACAGAAGAAATAAAAAAAAAATATTTGAAAAAAAATATATATAAAATAAAAAATACAAGAAAAAAATAAAAAAAAAAGATTTTGCAGTTACTGCACTTGGCTACGTTAATGGTTTCAACATTGAAAAATACGCGTATGAAACGCAACAAAGTGTAGAGCATTAAGGTTTGTGTTATTTGAAATTTTTAATTTTTTTCGAAATTTTATTTTCATTTTTTTTATAAATTTCCAAATTTTTTTTATTACTTTTCTGAAATATTTTTTATTTTTTCTAATTTTTTGTTTAATTTTTTTCCACATTTTTTCACTCTTTTGTTATTGTTTAAGACCTAGTAGCCAAACACTTGAAAGTCAGTGATTGCAACAGACCAAAAAATAGCACAGACAGACATACATACGTGTTTAGCTATGTGTGTGTTTGCGCCGACTTAAGCATAAATATAATCATATGTACGAATATAATCCGCCAGTTGCTGTTGTGTTTATATGAAATGAATTGCGATACTTAAAGTGAAGTATCTAATGCCAAAGTGGTATTTAGTGATGGTAATTGTTGCTGCTATTGTTATTGGTGTTACTGCATGTAATATTATTGCGTGTACGAGTTTATGGCCGCAAAAAGCTCATATAATGAATTACACACATACACACATATACAAATGTATATTCATATGAAATCATTTATATGTGTGTGGGTAGTTGGTGGCAGTCGCGCACTAAATCGCAATTGTAACGCAACACTTGCAGCTTGCAACAGACGCCGCACAGCCGCAAAAACACAATGGTTTATGAAAATAAGAAAAACACATACAGATGTACATACACAAAATTTCAATTATGTTTGTATGTATTTTTGTATGGAATATAAGTGAATTTGTAGACACTTTTCTGAATATAGAAACTAAAAACATATTCATAAATAGTACTTTAAAGAAGCTGCTTTCCTGCCCATACGAAAGAAGTCTCCTCAGCACTTGAGCCAAAGCATGCTACAAACACAGATACATATATACACACATATTCATATTGCAAACAGCAAAAGCAAACTGTTTTACAAAAACAACAATAAAAAATGTTGTTAATTTGCTCATGATTAAAAATATAACAATAATAATAATCATAGTAATAATAATCAGAAGAGTCAGCGCACATTTATACGCGTTAGTTGGGGCATATGAAGAGCATTAGAGTGTGCTTAGCTCGCGCTGCTGATGACTCAGTAGGAATTTTTCTAAACATAAATAAATTTTATTATTTTTGAAATATTTGTAAAAGCAACAAACTTTAGTAAAATAAAAACGAATAATAAAATATAAAATATAAAAAATAAAAAAAAAATTATAATTAAAATTTAATAAAAATAATAAAATAAAAATAGTTAAATAGAAGAATTAAAAAAAAATAGTTAAATGGAAAAATTAAAGTTATTAACAAATTAAAAAAAATAATAATTAAATAGAAAAATAAAAACTTATAAAAAGAAAATAATTTATCAAGAAATAACGATTAAATATAAAAATTAAAAATAATGGAAAAATAAAGATTTCTAAAAAAAATATAATGATTATTAAATAATAAGAAAAATTACTGTTATTAAATAACTAAAAAGAAATAATATTTTATAAAAAAAAGGATTTAATTTTTTGCTCACTTTTTATTCCGAAATTTATTGAAGAAGAATTCCAAAAAAAAAAAAAATTGAATTTAAAATTTTTTAACAAAAATATATTTCAGTTTTAACCGTTAAGTAAAAAATAGTTGGCAACCATTTCTCTCGGTATTTATGAAAATCAACTAAAAGTATATAAATCAAATTATTTAATTTTTTATGTTTAAAAATTGCGATTAAAAACCGAGTTGCCAACCTTTTTATATTATTTAGCTTAAATATTTAAAATAAATATCTAAAATTCTAAATAATATATGTAGGCATATGTATATACAGATAAGAAAAATATTGACATAGAATATTTCATGATTTTAATTCATTTATAACGATGTCATGCCCATAAAATTTGCCCATTTTCCATTTTGTAAAAAAATCTGAGTGTAGCTTTCATCTGCCATTTCTTATGTAAAATTTAGTGTTTCTGACGTTTTTCGTTAGTGAGTTAACCCATTTTTAGTAATTTTCAACCTAACCTTTGTATGGGAGGTGAACGTGGTTATTATCCGATTTCTTTCATTTTTGGACTGTATTAAAAAATGGCTAAAAAACACAACTGCAGTAAATTTGGTTAATATAGCTCTATTGATTTGCGAGATATGTACAAAAAACCTATTTGGGGGCGGGGCCACGCCCACTTCCCCAAAAAAATTACATCCAAATATGCCCCTTCATAGCGCGATCCTACATACCAAATTTTATTTCCATAGCTTTATTTATGGCTTAGTTATGGCACTTTATGTGTTTTCGGTTTTCGCCATTTTGTGGGCGTGGCAGTGGTCCGATTTTGCTCATTTCCTATGGTGCCAAGAAATAAGTGTGCGAAGTTTCATCAAGATATCTTAATTTTTACTCAAGTTACAGCTTGCACAGCCGGACAGACGGACGGACAGACAGACATTCGGATTTGAACTCCACTCTTCACCCTGATCACTTTGGTATTTATAACCCTATATCTAACACGTTTAGTTTTGGGTGTTACAAACAACCGTTATGTGAACAAAACTATAATACTCTCTTTAGCAACATTTGTTGCGAGAGTATAAAAAAGTGTGGCAACACCGATTTTTATTTTTTTTTTATTTTTTTTAGGGACACGTATCCGATAAACTAAACTAATTGTAAAAAGTAAAAAAAAAATTGCAAACTAATAGCTTATAAATACAGTTGAACTTCCATAACTCGAACATCAATGACTCGAACCCTTGAATTGGCAATAGAAGGCAAATTTCCTACAAATTACCTTCTGTAACACCAGAGAATATGAAGTAATACAAATAGTAATAAAAAAATTACTTCATATTCTCTGGTAACACGGAAGTCTCCCTAACTCGAAGCTTTTTTGTGGATTATAGTGATTCGAGTTAGGAAGTTCAACTGTTGTTGTAAGCATATAACTGCTAACGGTAACACATCAATTCTAGAGATATGATAATTTCAGTATGAAATAAATCATGCTTCCAATATTTCTCCTATAGAATATTTAACTTACATATAATAAGAAAATTCGACTAAATTTCTCGCTTTACCTCAAAAATTTCCTACAGGGCACTCACCAACCGATTGTATGTACCCAAGTAAGCACATTGTATTTATAAAGCGTTGTAGCCCAATTGCTGTGGGCGAATTGTTGCAAAATCACCAACAGTGATTATACGAAAAAGCTAAGTACTTAGTCCGTAGACAGCAGCAGCAGTGGCAGTGGCTGCGGCCATAAATCGGCAGTAATTTAACGTGAAATTAATGGAATTACAATGCTGTAAAATGAAGTGAGCGGATTTGACGTTGAGTGAGTGGGATGAGCACCTAACAAATATTATATGTAGATACTTGTGTAGCAATAAAGCACATTTGATGAACTGGCAGCTGCTGCTGCGGATAATCATTCACGCTGCGAGTAGTTAAGTTTAAAATAAATTGTGTTGGACAGCCAAAGCCAAAAGCAAGGAAATATGTATTTATTCTGCACACCAACGTTGCCTAACACGAATGCATGTATGTTTGTATGTATGTATGCAAGTGTGTGTGTGGCAAGAATTATGAATGCAGTCAAGAGTAATCCACTGAGTTGGATTAAATGAAGTTTTATAGCAGCAATAACATTACACGCTCTAAAAACGAGTAAGTGTGTATGTATGGATGTATGGTCAATTTTACAGTTTTCGAACCAGAATTTTTTTTCCTGAAATATATTTGCATTTATTAAAAAAAAAAAATCATAAAAAACACCAAACTTGTATTGCGAGCTCACAAACATTTGCTGCAAGTACCCAAGTACAGTCGACTCTCGTTAATTCAAACCTGCGATAATTCGAACCTCTCTATAATTCAAAGTTATCACGAGTTCCCTACTAAATCTCTTTATATTTCGAACTAAATCAATGCATTTTCATACACTTGGTAATTCGAACAAAAAAATCATTGCTATTTAACAAAACGACGCGTTAATTCGAACTCATCAGCGTCCAACACTCGACAATTCAAAGTTGCAGAGAGAAGAGGCGGAAAGATTGTAAGTACATTTTGCGACAAGTTCAAACTTGTATCAAGATACACGAGCCTTTGTTTTTGTTATGATTAGTTTCACTATTTGACGCACACACTTCTCACGAATTGGTATGTTTGGTTATTCAGTTACTGTTACTCTTCCTTTGGTATGCAGATTAAAAGTTAGCGTTAGTTATGATACCTAGAAAGTATAAATGTTTGACAATTGCTGAAAAGAAAAAGTTAATCGAAAAAGTAGAAGAAGGTGAGAAGAAGAGTGATGTCGCAAAAGATTTTTTAGCAATAGAACCATTAGTTGACATCAGCGGGGTGAGTTTTTCTGATTTTGTTCAAGTGGATGAAAGTGTTGCTGTCTGAGGTTCACTAACCGATGGCGAAATTTTATCTGCGACAGATACGCAAAGTAACGATGAAGATGAGGACGATACATCGGAACCTTTGGCACAGGTGTCCTCATTTGATACCTTACAAAGCTTCTGTCTACAAAACGAAAGTGATGAAAAAGCATTTCAGGCACTTTTTCTCTTAAAAAAAGTTATTAAAGCTAACCAGTATAACAAAGTTCTTTCGAAAGATTAATTAATTCACATTACGAATACATGTATGTACACGAATGTACCTCTTAATTCTTGTCATTTTTATATTAATAAATAAAAATTAACCAACGCTTAGTAATTCGAAGGTTTATTTATTTTCTCTCACAAATTTCGAACCATTTGATATTTCAAACACTTGTTAATTCGTAATATTTCAAGAGTCCCCCGAGTTTCGAATTAACGAGAGTCAACTGTATATGCTTACATACAGAACGCTATGTTTGTAGACACATTTACCCCCTAGAATGTTTAAAAATAAAATAATAATGAAATGTAAATGCATTAAAAATGTATTTGAACCTGTTTTTATTGCACTTGAGGCACAAGTAAGCCCCCTATAAATACAAACATTATGTTTGTGGGCACAGACACACAACCAAACGCACACAGAAGAAGACAATCGCACGAAAAAGGCTCTTAAGCAAATTTAAATCCACCTTTTTAAACAATCGAGCGTAGAAATATGACACTCTTTAGTAATGGTCGACATTTCTACAATCTTATTTTGGGGTAAATTGCTTGGTAAAGAGAAGCAGCAGCAAATGAAGTGAGACAGAAAAAAGAAATAAGTGCCGAGGAATAAATGGAAGTATTAAAGAATACTATCTATATACATATATACATATCGCACTTAGAGTAGGTCATTTTGTATTAAGACGTGACGTACATAAATACTACAAGGAGGGAAATCTCCCACTGAAGATCCTTATCAGCAATATAAGTCTCCAGACCCCCACCGAAATATATAAATTCGAATATTTTTCAGTAAAGCATGTATATAGAACCGCTGTACCCAGAAAACCTCTGAAACACAGCGAAATCTATCTCAAGATCACACAAAAATGTATAATATCCGGCATTTTGACACTTCTCAATACTTTAAGAATCATTGAAATAAAAAACCTGTGTTCCCAAACATACAAGACACACTATACTACGAAGAGAGACAATTCCGACTGAGGGTCCCTAAAATGTATCGATGTAAGTCTCAATATTTCCTTAGATATATAGAAACTCGAATATTTTTCAGTTAAGCATGGTTAGAAGTCTACAACACCCACAAAGCCTCTTGAACACAGCGAAATCTATCTCAAGATCACACAAAAGTTCTCTTTAAGAATCATTGAAATAAAAATGAGTGTTTCCAAACATACAAGACACACTACACTAAAAAGAGAGTCTGATGATCCACAAAAAGTGTCGATATAAGTCTTAAGACCCCACATAAATAAAAAATCTCGAAAAATGTTAATTAAAGCATGCATACAGGTCCCCAACACCCAGAAATATCGCGAACACAGCAAAATCTATCTCAGGATCACACAAAAGTAAATAAAATCCACAACTTTTACATTTCTGAACTGTTAAAGAATCATCGAAATAAAAAAAGTGTGTTTTCATACATAAAAGACACACTATACAAGAAAGAGATCTAGAAATTGTATCGATATAAGTCTCAAGACCTCCTTAAAAATATATAAACCCCAATAGTTTTTTAATGAAACCTGCATGAAGATTAAATGTACCCGGAATATATCTAAAATATAGCAATATCTAGCTCAAGACCCCAAAGAAATATATAAACTATGATACTTCGACATTTCTTAACTCTTTAAGAACCATTAAAATAAAAAAACAGTATTCTCAAACATAAAAGACACAAGAAAATACGTTAGATTATCTTAATTTTTTTTTTATTTACAATAAAATACCACAAAACTAAAAAATCAAAGCATCTTCATTAAAACACTAAACAGAACTTACCAAGCGGAATTCCGAAAGTATAATCTAGTGTTGAAACAGCAAAAAACTATGCCAAGTATTCTTCATCCAGCCAACAACTGAGCAAAATGAATTTTATAAGATTACAAATGATTAGTTTGCCGTTACAAAATGAGATTACATATAACGGCTACACTAAATATCTTTTAAAAGTAATTGACAAGAGTTTGCTGAAACAATAAAACCACTCACTACGACTGTAACACCAAACAAAAAATGTTCAGCATAATGAAGTTACCAACAACACACATTCGACTCACATATATCTCACGAAGTATCAATAATTCACCATAGATTTGCAAAATAACTACAAATTTACATCGCATACACTCACCGATACGAAAAGCAAAGAGTTATTAAACCGTTAACTTAACACACGAGACTTTAATGTGCCAAAAAATTTAACGAAGATTTAAAAAAATGTATTAACTCATAGAAATAGAAACAAAATAGCGGAAATTGCACTATTACCGTTGTAAAATTTTGCATAAATACAAAAATTTAACAAATTCAAATAACGAAACAGATTAAAAAAAATTACAATGAAATCTTTCAACAATAAATTTGTATATTTCTGTTGCAAACAACTCTCTAATGACACAAAGAAAATACTTCAAATTTGAATGTGAATGATAATGACATTGCCAGCGCGCAGAAAAAAATCGAAGCAAAAGTGGGGTGAAATATAATTATGCAATATTTGAATATTTGTAGTTTGAAATTTGGAAAAAATAAAATAAAATAAAAAATATATTACGAAATAAAATAAAGATAATAAATATAATATCATTGTTAATAATAATAGAGTAATTAAAAAAATACTAGAAACATAAAAAAAATTAAAAATTATATAAATAAATAACCAAACAGAATAAGAAAAAATAACTGAAATTGTAAAAAGATAACATTAAATATACTAAAATACAATGAACACATTAAAAAATTCAAACAAAAATACATATTTAAAATTTTTTCCACAATATTAATTAAAAATAGCAATTTGACGACTAAATAAGATTTAGATAATTTTTACAGAAAAGAATACGCTAAGCGAATTATATTTTCTTTTACAAAAAATACGTATTTTTTTTTAATTTGTTTCATTATTTGATTAAAAAAAAAATCTTTTTTCCTAATTTTTTTTTAATTAGGAAAATATCATTTTTATTATAAAAAAATCAGTAATATTTAAAATATACAATTTAAAAAAGGTATTTTATTTACAATAATTATGTAAATCACGTATTTTTATTAAAAAAATCAGCAATATTTAAAAGGTTTAAAATTTATGAAAAAGTAATTTTATTTTATTTTTATATTAAATTTTTTCTACGATTATTATTATGATTTTACGATCTTTTAAAACATATTTTTTAATTACCTATATTTGATTTTTATGAACAATCGCTTTCAGATTTTTTATAAAATAAATTCTAAATGGTAAGAAATTATTAAAAAACAACTATTAATTAAAAAAAATTAAAATTTTCAAGTTTTTATATTCAAAAATTACCAATATTTAAAAAATCAAAAATAAATTTATGTACATATTTGAAATAACTAATTTTAAAACTAACAATAATTAAGCAATTTGTAACAAAAAAATATATTATAATTGAAATTTGAATTAAATTTATTCATTTTAACTTATCTTTCATCTGCGAAATTATTGAAAATAGTTGGTTTTTATTTAAAAAAAAAATTCAAAATTTTCTAAAAATCTTTATTTTTATTTTTCTATTGCATTTTTCAATAAAAATTTTACTTTTTATTCTAACGAATTTTTATAATATATATATATTTTTTTTTTTACATGGCATTTAAAATTGTTTTTACTAAAATTGGGATAAAAAAAATTATAAAAATACATATAGAAAATAAAAATAAAATTTTTACAAAAAAAATTACTAATTTTTCAAAAAACACAAAAAGAATAAGTTTTTTTAATTGAAAAATTATCAATATTTAAAAAATGAAAATCAAAACTAAAATTAAAACTAAAATTAAAATTAAAATTAAAATTAAAATTAAAATTAAAATTAAAATTAAAATTAAAATTAAAATTAAAATTAAAATTAAAATTAAAATTAAAATTAAAATTAAAATCAAAATTAAAATTATTATTAATGACTCTCATAAAACTACAAAGAATTGAAATTGAAATTTAATTAATTTCCTTCTTTCTTCTGTGAATTTTTTGCAAAAATTGTGTTTATTGAAAAATAAAAATTTTGTAAAATTATTTATTTCTATTTGTATATTTTATTATTCAAGAAAATTTTCAATTTTTATTCATAGGATTTTTTGTAATATATTGATTATAAAAATCTCATTTAAATTTTTTTTTATAAAAATTGGGGCAAAAATAATAAAAAAATAAATATAAAATACAGAATAGTTGAACAAAAGCAATTAATAACAATTTTAAATAAAAAATTGTTAAATTTTTATAGTAAAATTTACAAATATTTTAATTGAAATTCATATTGAATTTATTTATTTTAATTTGTGACTTTCTTCAGCGAAAACTTTTACTAAAAAATATTTAAAAATTTCGATGAAACTTGTTAGTAGTAATCAATTTAATATTTGTTGTTTAATAAAAATAAGTAAGGAAAATTATTTATTTATTAAACGTTTTGATTAAACTTGAAATATTTTCTTAGAAGAATAATGGAACCATTTGTTTTATACTAAAAAATCTGTATTACATTCTATAAGCAAATGAAATAAAAACAAAAAAAAAACATTTTATAATTATTACAATAAAAATATTTTTCTAAATATCTTTTTTAATATTCTAAATATCTTTTGTTACCACCTCTAAAATGCTTGCCTGCACAAAAGTAGTTAGATCAAAGATCAAAACCAAATAGGATATATTCTTATTGACCAAAGCAGGTCTAACTAAACTCGTTTTTACAAAGAAAAGTGCTTTAATATAATAAAAACCAATGTACACACATATCTATAAGCATGCTTACAAAAATAAATCAATGCTAACATACACACACACACAAAATATACATATGTACATAAGTAACAAACGAACTGGAGGCAGTGTCAACCAGCTAAACCAGTTTAGGTTTAAATGACCGACCAAACAAGCAAACCAAAGTACCAGAGTACCAACAGTCAACAAGACGAAAAGGTAAACAAAACTAGTATACAACACAACAACAATAGCAGAAAAACAATTGAAACAACAACAATAGTTACTGGTTGCAAGCGCATTAGTTTAGAAAAAAAATGTTGAAAAAATTTAGTTAATAAAGAAATATAAAAAAAGTTGATAACTAACTATGTAGCTGCACAAAAAGTTAGCAAGCAGCGTGCTTTAAGTAATGCAATCAACTAACGCGCTTAGTGCTAAATGTGGAAAAACTGCAAGGCGCGATGCAAAACTAGCTAGGAAAAACGATATAAAAAAGTATTAAAAACCAAAAAAAAATAATATAAGAACTAAAAAAAGTAAATAAAATTAAAATAAACAAGAAGTTAAAAGCAAAAAAAATTAAAAAAAAATATTCACAAGAAACTGTTAAAACTCAAAATAAGAACAAAAATGCACCTTGCATTACTCATGCCATATTAAGACAAAAAAAAACATACTGCATTCTTAAATGCAAGACATGCAGAGCAGGAAATGAACCTGTATGCACTTTTAAGTACATTTTGCATACGCCTTCGATTATGGCTATGAGAAGAACACTTCAGTTTACGAAGCGCAGCACTTGCTGCATAAATAGTACATATTTACATAAATATATATAAGTAAATATGTATGTTTGCCCACTTGTGTTTGCTAAGAGCCACCAGGTTCACAGGCCTGCTTGAAATGTATCGAAAGTATTGACCTCCAGCTGCCTGCGCATAGAATGAGTCGTATGTACGTACTGCTTTCTACGCGCAATGCAACCGCAGACACCGCAAATAATTTACAAACACACACAAATTGTAGTAAAAAAGTGCATATATGCATTTTCTTGTCGTCTGCTGTGCCTATATACTACTTGGACTTGCTGTAATGTCTTGAATTTTTATTTGAAACACCAGCAGTGAGGAATGAAATGAGAATTCAATTTTTGTGTGATTTTGAGACTAATAATTTATTTACTGAATGTAATATGTGGATTATCTCGTGTCTTCTTTGAAATTGAAGTAAATTTTTGAGGTTATGTAACACTTGAGAAGTGTAGTGTTTTCAAATCAAATAAAAACGCTCTACTATATCCTATAAAACTCACTATATAAATCGTATGCGAGCGGCGTACAAGTTCTCAATCTCAATGCATCTCATATTTGGTTAAATAGTAGGGTTTCAAAATAATTTCTGACCGGCTTTTTACAGAACAAACTTTTTTATGCTTAAAGTTTTCGAGCCTTAGAAATTTCTTGTGAATGTTGTAATAGAATAAGCCAATATTTAATTCAAATTCTTAATAGTTGATATAACAAACACTTTGGTTATCCTAAGCTCCTTCTGGTTCTAACACTACCACCTTAACCTTCTAGTTAATGCTAAAACAAACTCTTCCCTCAAAATTTCGATGAAGTTTTTAACGATTTTTTTTACAGAACAAAGTTTTTTATGCTTAAAGTTTTCGAGCCTTAGAAATTTTTCAAATTCTTCACGCTTTTACCAGATCATAAGCTTAAATGACTTAGTTGATATAACAAAACACTTTGGATATCCTAAGCTCCTTTTGGTTCTAACACTTCCGATGAAGTTTTTAACGATTTTTTCTCACTTATCACTTTTTCTCATCAGGTTAGATCCCTCAGCTTTCTATCAGTCCTTGACTCTATCGATTTCTTTTAGATGTCTATAATTATTTTGAAACTTTTTATATAAATCTCACTTGATAAATCTTCGCTAAAATTTAACAGTAATTCGTTCCCAAGCATCTATTTTAAGATCTATAAGAAAGTGAAGCCATAAGATCTGGTCACTAACTTATTAGAATGAAGTTTGTACATTGAATACCGCATTATACAGTAGATTTGAATATTCCTTTCCAATTGTCGGAATTCATGACAATCCAATCGGAATATATTTGATTTGAGGTGATTTCATAGGCTGATATTTTAAGATTTTCATATTTGATACTTTTCATCGAATAGGCGCTATCTTTAATGAAATCTAACGCCAAATCGGCTAATATTTATGTTTCATTAGATTGAACGTGTCATTGAACTTGCTACTCAACCTTAGTAAAACCCAGAAAGCATTTTACCCAAGATTAAACTAAAATATTTTTGGTCTCTAAATTAGTTAGAGAAATTAATGCTTTCCTCATTAATGGCTTGTCTCTTAAACTTTGCGTGCCGGCAACACATTTCTATTTAGTAAATAGAGCAGCACATTAGTAACGAAGAAGCCGAAAAGATCGAAGAAACAAGCTAAGCACTTCCTAAACAAAACCTATCAATATACATATGTATTAACAACACAATGCTATTAACGTATGTATGTATAGAGATATACATATGTATATGCGCGATCATTAGCAATTGAGATCAGTGGCACATGGTTGGGAGATTAATGAAAATGAATGCATAACTTACCTATTACAAAGTTGTCTTAGAGACGAAACTAGCCAAAAATTTAACTATATTTGTCGATATGTATGCGTTTCCAAATATCGCTTATCTCTTCCACTGGCACGAGAGGTCACTGCCTTCTATATAAAAATGTTGCCATTCTATATTTTGCTGAATGCTTGATGCTTAACTATAGCACACCACTTATTGTTGTTGCTATTATGGCTGGTTAGCCCTGCGGCTCCAACTGACCGGTTACTAAACACACGCGAAACGCGCACTCGTATACACCGTATAAACGTAATTAAGTGAAGGAAGAAAATACGTTGCAGCAGCGGGAGAACGTTTATGAATAGTGGACGCAGATACAAGACACAGCTGTAGCTAAATGATCTTAACAAATGCGCACTGTAAAATATTGGGGAACGCGAGTTGCATGCGCGGCACACGCAGTGAAGACCCGGAAATCTTAACGCTGCGTCGAATGTGTAACCAAAGCAGGCAGCGGGATAATCACCACAAGACACCAATAAAACAAAAGAGCGCACCTAGTAAGCCACGACGACTGAATTATCGAAGTCAAAGTTGTTTGAGCTGCGAGTATGCAATGCAACGGATGCTTATTTTTTTCCTGCTTTAAGCTTGCTTTTTTATGTAGAAATGTTTATATATATACAACAACACGCACACACACACTTTTTTAGTTGGTTGTACGCCAAAACACGGCTTGTAGGTACCTTAATTTAACTAGTTTACGGATACCCTTTTGGCTTTTGTCGTTTGCCTTTTGCCTTTAAACTTCCTCAAACGCGAATTGGTCACTGTTTCGGATGGATGCTACGTTTGTATTAGTATGTATTTTCTTCTTATTTTATTTATTTACAATTTATTATTTTCTTTGCTGATGCTAATGCTAAGTACTCTTGTTGTTAGCAAACCGGTTTGCTATTACGTTTTTCGTGCACATTCGTATATACTTCGTAAGGTTTTTATTTCATATTTATTTATTTTCTTATTAACTTATTTGGCTTTTGTGATTATGCAGCATCAATTGATTTGATGCTGTAATGCTGGGCTTGATTGGTTTGCAATAGTTGTTGTTTTTTTGTTAATACAAATCCACATTTACTCAATTTTTTGCAATACTTTCAAAATCTTTTCATATTTTAATATTTACTACACTTGTAAATTCAAATGCAAATCACTTTTTTTAATATTTTGATTATTAAATGCAAAACAGCTGTGAAATATTGTGCGAATGTCAGTAAATGCAGTGACAACACAAAAACAATGCGCACACAAGTACCGCAAACAAACAAACAGGAAAAAATAACAACAAATGCAACACTACACAAGTGGCAATGCCAAAAGAATCATAATTATTTACACAGAAAACACAACAAACACGTTTGCTGCCTGGCAAGCACTGCTGTTCTGTTCCCTTCTTCTGGCTGCCCTAAATTAAGTTATAAGAGGCACAGCCTCCCTGCTCACTCCGCTTCAACCTTTTCGCAATGCATTCGTTATTTAAATAATTTCATACATTTTTATTAAAACACAAATTGCGGCACTTTTTCGCGACATTCCCATTAGAGTTACAAACACTACACGCTATCCTCGCTGGACGCAATAAGACGACAAGAAGCCGTGCTAAACTACTGAGACAAACAATACAACCGTTCCGATCACTCGCATCATTCGAACTTAACTCGATTTGCTACAAATCCAACTCGACTACTCAATGTGGCGCTGGCAAAGCAACGACTGCTCCAGCAATAAACACAACTGAGCAAATGCAAAGTAAACACAAATTAGTAATAAAAGCAATAACAAAACGAAGCAAAGAAGTCAGCACCGACAGCCGTGTGTAGGAACAACAACAGTCGGATGATGCTTGGGGCTGTTACATTAAAATTGTATGCCAACAACAACGCTGTGTATAAATGCCGCTCCCTTTATTTGTCTGTTTGAAAGAGCAGAAATAAAATATATGCAAAATTGAGTGTAAGAGCATTGAGTGAGAACTAAAGGGAGGCAAAGCAAAAACTAGCGAAAGGGCGGTATTGCCGGACTGTTCGATGGTAAATATCATGTTTTAAATAAAAATTAATAATTTTTTGGGATGGAGGCATTAAACAATTTTTAATTAATACAAAAACAAAGAAATAACAATAAAATAATATACTATATATAATAAAATATTAAGAAAAAATAAAACATAAATTATAATTACATATAAAGTAAATTACAATAAAAAATTAAATAATTATGAAAAATAGAATTGTATAAAATAATAGAAAATAGCAGTCAGAGTATGTTTTCTGTCACTAGAACAACAAAAAAACGTTTGTATGATTATAAATTCGGTCTTAAAAATCAGCTAAAAGCGAAAAATAAAAATATTACGTATACAAAGCTACCTCATAAGAACTTACTATCATAAGAACTTCGAAAAACAAATTTCTTTGAAGTTTTGTAAAGAAAAAGGCGCACAGCTGCTAGTAATTTTGCACTTAATAAAGATTATAAAATTTCTAAACAATATTAAACATTACACATCTAAATTTTGTACTTTCCAGTTTTTACTCTTCCACACAGTGTGTGAACACCACAATGCACTCCGAAAAGAACTCGAAGCAGAGACAAAAACCATCGCAACAAATGTCATCTACAAATTTGACAAGCACGTGTTTACGTTTCCTACCAGTTGGTATCTTCATTATAAATTTCTTATTTGCTTTAATTGTGCGTTAAAGTTATTAAATATACGCCAAAAATGGAGGAGGACGGACCGCAAGAGGCCACAATTGATTTTGTGCCTGCACTTTGTTTTGTACCACGCGGCGTCGCTAAGGAGCGACCAGAAAAGATTGTGCTTACACAGACAGAGCTGGCGCGTATCATTGCAGAGACAAAAGACACGCTCGCAGAAGACGGTGCGGATGATGATGACGAGGATGAAGATATTGACAACGACGGCGACGACAACGAAATGGAGATAGATGAGGAAGCTGCAGCTGCCGCTAATCGTAATCCAGACGATGAATTTGGTTTTGATACTTACGACGAAGAAGGTGCATCAAAAACAGCTGATATTGCTTCGGTCGTTGATGCAAATGAGCAGCTACCGGATGAAGATAATGATTCCGAGGCGGAAGATGAAATCATTAAACCAACTGACAATTTAATATTGGTTGGACACGTGCAAGACGATGCAGCTTCCATGGAAGTGTGGGTGTTTAATGAGGACGAAGAATCTTTATACACACATCACGACTTCATACTTCCTAGTTTCCCACTATGTATAGAGTGGATGAATCATGATCCTGGTAGTGATAAACCCGGCAATATGTGCGCTATTGGTTGTATGGATCCAGTGATCACCGTTTGGGATTTAGATATACAAGACTCAATGGAGCCTACATTTAAATTGGGTTCAAAAGGTAGTCGTAAAAAGCAAAAAGATCCCTATGGTCATACCGACGCAGTTTTGGATCTGTCATGGAATCGTCATTTTGAACATATACTCGCCAGTGGTTCTGTTGATCAGACACTTATATTGTGGGATTTAGATGAAGGCCAACCACATACTACCATAACAGCGTTTGAAGAAAAGGTGCAATCGTTGGAGTTTCATCCAGATGAAGCACAAAGTATTCTAGCGGGCAGTGCAGATGGTATAGTGCGCCTATTCGATTGTCGTAATGCTGATACAGTAGAGAGTGACTATGTTAAATGGAAAATACCCGGTGAGGTGGAAAAAGTGTTGTGGAATCCAACTTATACCAATAATTTTGTTGTTGGCACCAACGATGGCAGTTTGCATTATGCTGACAGAAGACAGCCTGATAAGCTGCTGTGGTCAATCAAAGGACATGAAGAGGAAATTTCTGGTGTGTGCTTCAATAAAGAAGTGGCGAATTTGTTGACCTCAACGTCCACGGATGGCATGTTGAAAGTGTGGGATTTCAATGTCGGTGCTATAAGGGAAGTGTACTCGCATGATTTCCAAATGGGACGCCTACAATGTATGAAACAAAGTCCAGAAGATCCATTTACATTGGCGTTGGGAGGTGAAAAACCACCGCGTTGTCGTATTTACAACATAAAGAATTTCGAAGTGGTGCGAAAAGTTTTCAAGATTCCTGAAGTACTGCAATAAACGACGCATATTTGGCATATTATTTAGTTATAAAAAGTCATAATTTATGAGACACTGTAATAAGAATACAATTTTTATTTGGAATGAATACAAATATTTTATTCACTTGTATTGTATAAAAATAATAAAGTTTATAGACGAGAATATAGCTTAGCAAAATTTTTTGTATATTACCATATACAGTATTTTCATTTTCACGTCTCCATTTGTTTCAAATCACTTTTGGTGTTTGGTAGTAATACTAAAAGCGCAACTTGTTCGCCACGTAGAAACAACTGTTGCAAATGTCTACGGATTTCCACATTTTTTCTATTAATGCTTTTCACTTCTTGTTTTGGCAGTTTAATACCGAGTTCTTGTAATCTCCATGTGCAATCCTTCGGCACCCCACACATTTTATTTTCACTATATTTAAATTTACGTTGCTGATAGACTTCATCCACATCGCGTAACCATAAATTCCAGAATTTATCAAAGCATACAAGTGTGCCTTCCAAACTACCACGTATACCATACTCACGTCGCACCAACACACGTATACGGCGCTGTTCTTTCATGGACGCTTTTAATACTGACATAGGGCCAGTAACTGCATCAATGTATGTGAAAATATTGTGTGTATCCTTTTGCTTACGGCCAATACCTTTCACAGGCATTTGATGTGGCTGAAAACGACGTTGTTGTGCCTCCTCAGCTATGACTGTACGTTCTTTTGAGCTTCCAGGTTTAGCGCGCAACGCGCTATCATCCTTTTTCTCTGTGCTTTTAGGCACGACTGTATTATTACGTTTATTGAGATTCATAATACCGAAACGTTTAAATGCACTCTCGAAAGCTGCAAGATTTTGGTACAACACTTTTGGTAGTTTCTCACTAATGCGGTATTCCGGTGCGTATAGTGCGCGTAATGGATCAAATCGCTCGCTGGTTATGTCCAGCTCGCTATCCGCAGAGTTTGCAGAATCCTCCTCTGCTTGCTTGCCAATACCTGGTACTTCCGCCTCCGTTTTTTCCTCATCCTGCGTGGTTTTGTCCTTTATCTCGCTAATTTTGATTTTTGTATTTTAAATAATTATACAGATGAATGTTAAATGCACTTTGTAATGTAAATACACAATTTATGTGTTTTTTGCGAAGTGCCGATAATAAACAAAAACACAGCTGTTCTTACGTTGCCACTGTTATTAACTGACAGACTGAGTTGCCAAATTCGTGTAAATGAAAATTGTTTTACATATTTTAAAATTTAACGGAAATTAATTAAACTTAAAATAATTTGAAAATAAAACACTAATTAAATAAGTGAAAATTTTATAATATTGTTAAAGTAAAATAAAATAATTTATAGTAAATAAAAATAATCCTATTTATATGAGAAAAAAATAATAGTTTAAAATAAATCATTTTTTTATCTATAAATAATAAAAAAATAATAATCTAAATTAAGTTATTTGATTTTATTATCTTTTTTTATAGCATTTATTAATAGCATTTGTTTTTTTTTACTTTTTTAAGAGCAAAGAAGACAAATTAAATTGTAATAATAAAAAAAGTGTTATTATATCAATATCAAGATATTTTTTTATTATTAGTATAAATAATATATATTTTATAATAATAAAAATTAGGTAAAAATATGTCTTCTGTGATATACAAAAACAAATATAAATACATAAGAAACTAAAAAAGAATTTAATACCGAATATATAGGCATTCTTTAGAACCTACTAGGCCTATTCTGAGTAAATTAACAATTCTGATTGATAAAATAAAAAAAAATTAAAAATATATAATCCATAATTTTACTTAAATTACCAAAAAATCCTTATTTTGTCGTATATTTTGCATTAGTTTATGTATCGCTAGTGTAAACATTTTTTTTTAGTTAAATCTTCACAACAAAACTGGGTTAACTATTTTAACGGCAATAAATGTAGTAACCTAAATATTTTTTTAAGTAAATAAAAGCAAATGTCCATGAGAAAATCAGATTAGTGGTAGATAGGTGACCAACTTGCGTGCCTTGTGCAAAACATACACATTTTTATAATGTTTTCTCACTGGCAAGATGAACTGGGTGACGTTATCTAAGATAAATGTAAATAATGGAATCTCTAATTAAATAAATTATTAAGAATAACACTTTAGTCTTCACTCGTAGTATTTTTATCATATTTATTTTGAAATGACAGACAAAATTTTGGCTTTTAAAATAACCAAGGGAGATTTTAATAGGAAGTCAACAGACTCTAATGGCAAGCGTAAAATGGACTTT
Source organism: Zeugodacus cucurbitae (assembly GCF_028554725.1). Classification (NCBI taxonomy): domain Eukaryota; kingdom Metazoa; phylum Arthropoda; class Insecta; order Diptera; family Tephritidae; genus Zeugodacus; species Zeugodacus cucurbitae. Next base: position 27,062,752 of record NC_071671.1, read on the forward strand.
AGAAGTTTCGTAGCTTACAAACAGCGGATGCTTTTTCGCCTAGAGGTTTTTGGACATGCATCTGTGCTTGTTAAATTGTTACAAAATCTGATTTTTTTTAATTATTTTTTGACAATTTGAAATTTTTAACTAAATTTCTTCACACTTGCAAATTAACACTTACTAATGACAGGAAGCAAACACAGCAATCGGCTTTAAACGCCGTAATTAGTAACACAATATATGTAGATACATATGCAAGTTAGCTCTATAATTGTCATATTATTTTAAGAAAAAATTGCATTATCATTGCAACTAGACAAACAGTAGTTTAAATTTACAGATTTTTAAATAATTCAACGCTGACAATAGATTTAACGAGGGAAAAAAATCATAATAAACAGACAGGTGATACAAAACACGATATTAAAGGGCAATTTCTTCAGAGTGGGAGATTATCAAAGCAAAATAAAGCAAACAAATACCACTATTTTGAAGATTTAAAGCAAATTAATTTAAAAAAATTAAGGTTACAGCTTAATTTTTGTTGAAGAAGTATTTTACGGCTGACGAACATAATAGCATGTTCACACATGTAAACTAATGAGAGCGAAATAAATTAATTTTTTTTTTTTTATTTAGTACAGTTAAATTATTTATATATATTTTTTATACTCTCGCAACAAAGTTACTAAAGAGAGTATTATTGGCTTGTTCACATAACGGTTGTTTGTAACACCCAAAACTAAACGAGTTAGATATATGGTTAAGCCATAAAAAAAGCTATGGAAATAAAATTTGGTCCAAAGGATTGTTCTAGGAAGGGGCATATTTGGATGTAATTTTTTTGGGAAAGTGGGCGTGGCCCCGCCCCGTGCTAAGTTTTTTTGTATATATCTCGTAAACTACTAAAGCTATATCAACGAAACTCTCAGGATTTACTTATATAGTCCAAAAATGGAGGATATCGGATTATAACCACGCCCACCGCCCATACAAAGGTTATGTTGAAAACGACTAAAATGCTTTAATTTAGTAAGGGAAAACACCAGAAACCTTAAATTTGATTATAAAGAAGGTATAGAAGGGCTCCACCCAAATTGGTATACAAAATTTTAAGTAGGTATGGCTCCGTCCACTTATGGGTCAAAAACCATATCTCCGAAACTACTCGACCAATATCAATGAAATTTGGTTGATAACATTTTCTTTACATCCCAATGATATGTTGTGAAAATAGTCCAAATCGGTTCACAACCACGCCTACTTCCTATATACTAGAACTTTAAAGTCGACCTGAATAGTTCACTTTACAATATGTAAAGTAAGCACTAGTGAAGATATCGGAACAGAACTTTGCATAAATACTGCATTTATAGTGTGGCAGCCCCTTTCTAAAAATTGCCGTAATCGGACCATAAGTTTTCAAGGCCCCATATATCGAACATGTTCGGTCACAACCGAACTTAGTCCTTCCTTACTTGTTTATATATAATTTTGTATATATGTATGCATATTAGCTGCTTGAAAGTATTACAAAAATTCCATGCTTCATTATTCTGAAGATTTGAGGAGATGAAAAAACGCTTTGTGTTACTAACAAACAAATATTTTCCAGATAATATTGAACGCACTTTGACCTCACGCAGTGTCAAACAAAGCTGTGCGTAGGAAATATGTACATACATATGCATGTTTATTTTCCACTAATGATTCATGTCTGCCTAATTTTGTTATTGTCTTTTGTCATATTTTGTAAATTGAACGAGAAATATGCTAATCGATTACCTGATAGACAACAAGTGGCCGGTATTGGCTAATGCACTTATAGAAATATACATATGTACATAATGACGATACTGCTTTGCAGATAAACAGGCGTTGGCAAAAATTCGTTCGAGCGGGAGTCTTTAATTATATTTTTTGGGTTTCTAAATGCCAAAATCTGAGATATATTAAATATATATTGGCAGTATTTAACAAGGTCTAACAAAGACTTTGGCTAAACCTCAGTTTATTAAATAAAAACAATTAATTTCTGGGTAAATAAAAAAAGTACTTAAAGAAAGTAGAAAACAATTAAGAAGAATCTGCTACCTGGTTCAAAATGTTCCAAATACACTTAGTAAATCATAAAGAGTCACATAAAAAACGAAAAGATACGTACAATAATATTTGATTGAGGTTATTCACAAGAACAAAGGTTTTATTTGAGGAAAACGTTTTCATAAGGAATTAGTAACTCTCAAAGGGTAAAAAGTTTCAAGAGTACAATGAAAGGAGAGCTTCGAAACGGAGTTCCACGACATAATAACTATGGAGAGATGTGTGTAAAGTATTAAGAATTTAAAAAGAGAATCCAAACAGAAAAATCGATCAAGTTCACAAGAAATGACAAGTGCTCAAAATGATTCGATGTAGAGACAGAGCTGAAATTAAGAATTGAGCATACTGCAAGTAAAGGGTGTTCAATTTTATGACCAAATAATTAGCTTTATTATGAAGATAAGTGTTTGTCATTATGTTTTCAAATTGATTTTGGACAAGTGATCGCCGCTGCGGACTCGAATAAATTTCAGGTAAATTTTCGATCACTTTTTAATTTTGCAAAAATTATTAGCTTATTGAAAACTACACGTCTAAAAAATCATTAGGTTAGAAATTTAGCCAAATATAGCTAATAACGGAAAATTTGTCGAGGGAAATTATGGTGATAAGACACTCCAGAAATTATTGAACTGGACTAGTCGGATCAGTTTTTCTAAAAAAAGAATTTAAGTGTACAGCTCCCGTCCAAGAAAATTTCTTTATATTGCATAGAAAGTAGATAATCGACAATGAGCAACGAGGTAGTGATCAAAATTTTATCTGGAAGACATGTTGAACGCCTCGGAATGCCTCGGAACTCGTAATTTCGAGCAGGAGATCAAGGAACAGGTCAGTTTGCCTACGGTACACGGCCACAATACGAATAACATAAATACCCAAAAAACGAGAGGGGTCCATGAGACCCTCAATTGACCCTTTATGGCTGCGCCTCAGTAAAACACACTGCTATTATGCGCTTACGCACAAATATTTATGTATTTGTGACCGAAAATTTTCGCACTCGTGGCGCCGTTGCTGGTCGCTATTTTTTTTCCACACATCGCCCACTAATCACACTTTATCGCAAAGATACAAATATTTTTCTTTCTTTCGTCAACCATATGTTGTTATTGTTTTTGCTTGAAGCGTGTTGCTTAGACGTTCCATTGTTTATAAGTTGCGGTGTGTTATCATGCAAAGTATGCATGTGAGTTGTTGTTGTCGGGTTTGAGGTTGGGGGACATGATATATTTGTATATATGTACATATGTATGTATGTTTGTATGAGTGTCTAGCTTTTATCACTAACCACTAAAATAGTCGAAAAGCTGATTCGCTTTTGATAAGACTAGCTGGTTAAATAGACTGGAGGCCGTTTGAGAGCAAGAGTGGCGAAATGTTTGCTAACACACACATATATAGATATATATTTCAGTGGAGCAGTGCATACGTGAAGCGCTATTTCTGCATTTTTATTAATTTACTGTTACATTTACTTCCTTTCAACGACAAACGCTCTCTCTCTCTCGCGCACACACACACACACACGCGCCAGCTTACACTTTTCATTTTTTCGTTGCAATATTCGCGAGATTAAAGCGCGTCAAAAATGGCTCATCTCAGCGATCGCATGTCTGCCGGGTCGCCAGCCGCACGTGGGTGAGAGTGTGTGAGTGTGTGTATGTATGTGTGAGTGTGTGTTTGTCCGAGGTTTTGTTTAGTTTTCAAGCTGTTGAACGCAGTGGGCCGTTGACAGTTGTGTTCGAGCGCGCGTTCACAGCGTACAGGTGTCACGGAAGATTGTTCCGAAACGAAAAATATATAGCAAATCAAGAAATTTGAATTAAATATTTCACAAACTAACAGTTCATATGTATGTATGTATGTACGAGTATGTACGCTTGAGCGGACAGAAAAGCGGGAAATTAACAATTAAAATATTTTTTATTGTTTCTTACAAATTTTTGTTGTTGTGTAAAAATGGTGAAATGTTACTAAAGAAAATACTAAAAAATCACATTTGAATAAATAGTAAATAAATAAAACGAAAATAAAAGAGTTAAAAAACAAAAAAAAAGCTTAACGAAGCGTATAGAAAGTGTGTGTAAATGAAATACAAAAATACATAAAAATAAAAAAAAAAAATACAAAACAAATATAATCGAAAATCAGTGATCTGCACCATGCGTATGCCGTAATTGTTTATAAACAATTAAAAAATATCATTTGCGGTTTTATTGGCATTTCGTCGTGTTTTGTGTGGCTTTGTGGGTAATTCACTTAGCATTTATTATATGCGGCAAACGCACCACAAATAATTCATAATTTTATTTATGTGTGTATGTACATAATAGATTGCAGACATTTTTTGAGTAAAATACCATCGAAATATTAAAGGAATATTTTGAAAAGAGGTGAGTTTAAATGTATGCAAATTTTTTTAAATGTGAAAATTTTTGAAAAAAACAAATAATAAAATAAGTTTTAGCTTATTTATATTAAATAATTGTATTATATAATACCTACAAACATAGCATTGTATGTAACAAAAAGTGAAGTGAAGAAAATTATTTGACGAAAATATACAAATTTTCAATTAAATTATTATACAAAAAAAAATAAAAATATATATATATATTATTATATTTATTTTGTTAAATAAAATAAATAAGTAATTTAATTTTTTTAACATAAAGTATTAACTTTAAAGAAACCAAATTTTTCAAACGAAATTAATTTTGACAAAAGCGACTAAACTCAATGGCTGTGAAATTTTTTAATACCAATAGAATAATTAACATAAAATTGGTATTTTATAGGAACATATTTTTTATGAAATTAATTTAAAAAAATGCGAGTAGTAAAAATTATTTTAAAATAAACAAATAATAATTAAAATAAAATATTTTTTTTTAAATCAATTTTTTAAACGAAAAGCTGTGAAAATAATTATTTTTATATAAAAAAAATTATTATTTTTAATAAAATTTCATTTTGTCCGAAGCAACTCGAAAATCAAAGGCTGTGAACAATTTTTTATTAAATAATATAATTTAAGGTTTTTAAATAAAAAACAGTAAATATTTTTTAAATTAATTTCATATAGAAATTTTAAACATTTTGACAAAAAGAAAATAAATAAAAATATTTTTACGATCAGTATATAAAACAGTGTTTAAAAATTATTTTATAATTGAAATTTTTTATAAAAAAAATTGACAAAATTTCAGTACAAATTAAAAGCTGTAAGAAACAGTCGTGTGTAATATGAAATACGGAAACAAATACAAAATAAAATAATGTTCATATTGTCAAAAAAAGTAAATCCAAATAGTTTGCCAACATAAAAATTATTGTTAATTTATAATTTATTAAAATGTATTTTAATTTATTTAATAATTTGTTTAAAATTTTTTTCATTTATAACAAAATTAAAATTTTGAAATTCATATAATTTTTTGTTTATTGTCAAAATAAAATTGTCAAAAAAATAAATCTAAATAGTTTGAAAAAAAAAAAAGAATTTTAATAATTTAAAATTTATTAAATCATAAATTAATTGAAAAATGTATTTAATTTTTTTTATTTATAATAAAATTAAAATTATAAATAAATTAAAATAAATTTAAAATAATATATATATATATAATATATATATATATAATATTAAAATAATAAATTGTTAAATTTTTTTTCTCTCTTGTACAAATTCAATGTTAGAATATAATAATTTTTTATTTACAACTTTTTCTTTTTAAAGTGCCAAAAATGCTTTTTTCCATATCGTTTACAATTGAAAAATGTCTTTTAAATTAATTTTTAACAAATTTTATATAGTTGCTGAAGAAGTTTACAATGTCAATTAAAGCATAATTTTTCAAAAAAAAAAATTAAATTTCACAATTTTTTTTAATTTCTATTATTTTCTATTTTAACTAATACTAAAATAATTATTTAGAAAATAAATCATAGAAAAATTAGTTCAATAATCTAATAATTTCACCAGAAAATATTGTATTTTTTGGAAATTGTTAAGCTTTTGAATATTTTAAATAATTTAAATTAAAATTCTCTGATCCTGTTTGAGTCTCAAAAACTCTATTTTCAGTATAACAAAAAAAATGTGCAAACCTTTTTGAGATCCGTTAGATACTGTATATTCATTTTTTTTTTTGTTGCCGTGCACTCCAAACATTTTCGCGACCATATCGAATTAAATAATATGCACTTGACTAGTGAACTTTTCTTTTTCGGCAGCAATTATTCATATATGCTTAGCTATAATCTCTTCAACATATACATATAAAATATATATGTTCTGTATATAAAACATTCACCTCGTTAATTGCTGCCAACTATAGTTCTTATCAAAAAATGCGAGTAAATGGCCACAAACACACTTAGAAATATAAATATGGTATATATGGTTGTACATAAATATACATATATGTATGCATTTGCGAATTTTATATTTCACTATAAAGTGTAGCACTCCAAAACATTCGCGGACTTATCAGATTGAGCGCGTGTATCTCGAGAACTATGAAATTGTGGCTAGTGGCGAAAAACACAACAAAGCAATAAACTGTCTGCGATAAAGACGATAATTTGAAGTTTATAAATAGACATGCACAAAACATTTCGTATAACTCGATTCCCTGTATCTGTGTATCTCATAAACTGATGGAGGTATTATAAAAATACAGCAGCAAGCTGACATTTTATATATATAAATGTATTAATTTATAGGTGTGTGCCAGGTTGACATGTTTATTAAAGCGAAATCAGGGTTTATTGACTGCTACTACATGGCGATATCTCGAAAATTGTGCACAAAATCTGGTGGTAGAATTTTTTTTTACGTTGTGTGGGTGGATTTTTTATAATCATATGAGTATATATATAATTTTTTTTTATATTTTTACGTATATAAAAATATAAATATATACATATGTATATAAAAAAGCCTTTGAAAGAGCCTAGGAATAAATTTCATCGCAAAGTCATACTTGTATAAAAAAACTGATTCACCAGTTTAATATGCTTGTACATAATCAATGCTCTGAAACACATAATATATACATACATACTTAATATAATATACATATATGTATGTACATAATATTGAATACTTTAGCAACAACTGCTCGCCCGACACGTGCTCGCCGATTTTCACATTTTCTTTGCGCATAAATTAAATGCTTTGTTTTTGTAATTGACGCGAGTTATTATTTTTGAAGCTTTTCCAAGCTGTGGCACACTTTGTCGTGGCTAATCAAAATAATACTAACAAAAAAAAATTAATAAACTTTGCAAAATATTAAACAACAAAAGTTTATTTTGTTATAACAAATTTATTGTATAAATAGAAATTTTAATTTTTGAAATATAAGCGGTAAAGAAAAATATCGCCATCTGACGAGCACACATTTTATTAACTAAATTATTTTCCTTGCGGAACATGAATCTTTGCTAATTTTGACAGTTCATGAAAGAGATCAATGCCAATGCCTATGTCAAAAATCGCTAATGTGACGTCAGCAAAGCAAATGATATCAGCAAATTGACTGCGTTTGAAAGCTATTTCATCAGAGGCATCTTCTAAATATAGTTGAACTTAACTCCACAACTGAAACTGCTATAACTCGCACTTTTGAATTGACAATAGAAAACAAATTTCATACAAGTTACTCGGTAGTATCTTTAAAAGAAATTTTTTATGGATTCTGGTGATTCGAGTTAGGGTAGAACCCTTAATTTTGCTACTGTAGTAAGTACTACTGTACTTAGAAGACTACAAAACAGAGATAACGAGTATTTGAAAGACACAAATTCAAGTACATTGATAACTTGTTTTATTTGTATAACAAAGAAGAAGCAATTTTATACATAATTGTTGTTAATTGCCGCTTATCATTATGCATTGAAGATAATTTGCTCACGATTCTACTACAAAGATAAATAATTATGCTGTTTAATGTATTTTATTATAATAACTTAATGTGTTTTTATTCATTTTGTGGCGAACAATCAAAAGTTTTAAAATAAATTGTTTTCATGAAAATTTTAAATTAAATTCAATAAAAAAATAAAAATAATTAAAATTGAATTTATGTAAAAAAAACAAGTAAGGAAAGGCTAAGTTTGGGTGCAACGAGCATTTTATACCCTCGCAATTTATTGATGTAATTTTATAAAAATAACACAATTCGACCCATATATTGGGTATAAAGTCCACTAGAATAACGAAAATCATCTTATATAGTATATGAGGACTCAGGTAATTCCTGAACCAAAATCACTAATTTTCACGACCAAGGTATACTATATCCAGGACTATATGCTCACTTAATTTGGCTAAGATATTACACGTATTAACCGATTTATATGGTATTAAGCCACCGTATTTTCACACACATTTAACACATAATTAGGTATATGGGAGCTACAGGAAGTTATTACCCGATTTTAACCATTTTTGGTACAGAGGCACACTATAAGAAGAAAAAGATTCCCTCTGAATTACATTAAAATATGTGTGAGATTTACCGGTATTTTGAGTGAAAAATTACCCTTAGGCATTATTCGATATCCGGGGCATTGAAAAGTTATATTCCGATTTCGACAATTTTTTCACAAGTGATCTTAATTTTTATTGAAGATATCCGTTGCATGGACGGTCAGACAGGCATCTGAACTCGTCTCGTCATACTGATCATTTTGATATATATAACCCTATATGTACTCGTTTAGTTTTATGACCTACAAATAACCGTTATGCAAACAAAACTACATATAATACTCTCTTAACGAGAGTATAATAAATAATATAATTAAAAGAACATATAAAAACTAAAAATTAAAAATAATAAAAAAATAAATAAAATAAAAATGGAAAATAAATAAATACATACAAAAATTATTAAAAAAATAATTATTATAAAAAACTTAATAATTAATAAAATTAATGAAATATATACATAAATACAAAAATCATAAAATTTAAACGTTTAAAAATTAATAAATATAAAATTAAATAAGATATAAAATTTAATAAATATAATATAAAAAAAATCATAAAATCAATTGCATGTAAATATTAAATCAATAACTTTGTTTTAAAAATAAAAAAAAATTTATAAAAATTTTAATTAAAATTATTAAATTTTTTTAAAATAAATTATTAAATATGCATGAAACAAATAACAACAAACAAATTAAAATTGTGAATGAAAGAATATACAGTTAATTAATTCAATTATTACCAAGCAATCAAGCGGCGTTTTGACATGAGATCTCGTGTTTCACGTTTTATTTTACGATAATAACATTTATGGAACGAACATTGACATACAAAATACATACCAAACACAAACAATAATAACAAAAAAAAACTATAAAAGTTGCGAATTTTCATTGACTTTGTTTCAAGCGCTAGCTTTTCGAAATAAATTAATAATGAGTTGCCAAAAAATATTTAAAAAAAAATAATAAAAAATTAATAAATATTCAACCACATTTGTCTATAACTCACGTGGGTGTTCCTCATTTGGTTTTTAAAGACATTTATCAACACTTTTTGGTGTGCCAAATTTCATAATAATTATTTGTTGTTATACTTTGTGACTTGTTGCATGCAAACGAAAAGCGGCAATAGACAAATAAGTGCACACCATGGTGAAATGTACAACGAAAATACAGTATAATTGTGATATTTTCACCTTTTTTGTGTGTGACACATACAAACGTAAATAATTATAATTAGTTGCGCTTAATGATCATACAATTATTTAGACATTTACGATAATACAAACAAACACAACAGCCACTAAGTACAAGGCGAAAGTTCACATTCAAGGTTGTAATTAAACGAAAATACGAGTATTTTCAAAAAAAGTGTTTCAAAACGAAATTGAAAGATCTGTTATTGCCATCGAACCAATATTGATTACACAAGCGCAAATCTGTTTTGGGCGAGATGTTATAATATATAGTATTAGAAGTGTAGGTGTGTGTGTAATTTTTAAGAATTGTTTGTTGATACCGGTATTTTAGTGCATTCTTTGTACTCACAGCTGTTTTGTAGTGGTCTACATTCAAGTGGGCCATAGAAAATCGTAAGCAATTTAAATGCAGATGCAAAAGAACACTCTTATTGTTAAATAATTTACGTTTCTCAATTTCTGCCACAGGTTTCTTCGAATAGAAATGACGATGAAATATATGACGAAATAATTTCAGGTGTTTTAAGCTTTAATTTATTGAAGTGTTTGGTTTTTGTTGTTGCTTCAAAGTAATTTTTCGAAGAGATATAACCTTAAACAAGTAAGGAAGGGCTAAGTTCGTGTGTAACTGAACATTTTATACTTTCGCAATTTATTTATTTAACTTTATTTATATTATATAATACACAATTTGACCCACATATTCGATATATATATATTGTATAAAGTCCATTGAAAGTTGGAAACCATAATATTAGGTTAGAAGCACCGAGGTCCTCGTGTTCGATATATGGGGCCTTTAAAACCTATGGTCCGATTTCGGCGATTTTTAGAATGGCCTGCCACACTATTAACATAGTATTTGTGCAAAGTTCTGCACCGATATCTTCACTAGTTCTTACTTTATATATTGTAAAAAAACGATTCAGATCGCCTACAAAGTTCTGGTATATAGGAAGTAAGCGTGGTTGTGAAGTGATTTGGACTATTTTCACAACATATCATTGGGATGTAAGGAAACTATTACAAACCAAGTTTCATTGAAATCGGTCGAGTAGTTCCTGAGATATGGTTTTTGACCCATAAGTGGGTCACGCCCATTTTCCATTTTGTAAAAAACTCTGAGTGCAACTTCTCATTTCTTATGTGAAATTTAATGTTTCTGACGTTTTCGTTAGTGAGTTAACACACTTTTAGTAATTTTCAACCTAACCTTTGTATGGGAGGTGGGCATGGTTATTATCCGATTTCATTTTGGGACTGTATTAAGAAGTGGCTAAAAAAACGACTGCAGATAGTTTGGTTTATATAGCTCTATTGGTTTGCGAGATATGTACAAAAAACCTATTTGGGGGCGGGGCCACGACCACCTCCCCAAAAAAAATTACATCCAAATATGCCCCTTCATAGTGTGATCCTTCATATCAAATTTTATGTGTTTTCGGTTATCGCCATTTTGTGGGCGTGGCAGTGGTCCGATTTTGCTCATTTTCGAAAGCAACCTTCCTATGGTGCCAAGAAATAAGTGTGCGAAGTTTCATCAAGATATCTTAATTTTTATTCAAGTTACAGCTTGCACAGACGGACGGACGGACAGACAGACATTCGGATTTTAACTCCACTCTTCACGCTGATCACTTTGGTATATATAACCCTATATCTAACTCGTTTAGTTTTGGGTGTTACAAACAACCGTTATGTGAACAAAACTATAATACTCTCTTTAGCAACTTTGTTGCGAGAGTATAAAAACAATTTAATATAAAACAAAACATAAAAAAAACAAATTTTGAAAGTAATATAACCTCAAAAAAAGTAAAAAATTCAATCTAAAGCATCACAGATATTAAAACAAAACATCAAAGTGATATAACCTAAAAAATTTAAAGAGTTTAATCTAATGTATTACAGATTGTCGGTAGACTGACGTTAGTCAATTGAGCTCATTTCTACTCAGTTTTCTCACACTGAGCTTTTTTTCCAAAGAGCAAAGCTGGATTAACTTTAATCGAAATTGAAAGTTTTTTAACTTCTTTCATATTATTATTTTTAAGATTTTTACTCACATTGAAATTTAAAAATTGTTTTCAAGAATATAGACAGTTCTCTCACATTATTTTTTAAGATTCTTACAAACGGAACTTAGCCGGAACGATTTTACCGAAACTAACTGTTTTTTCTAAGTTCTCACTCAGGTTTGACAACGCAGCAATTCTGAAATGACGTTTCCAAAATTAATGATAAATCATATGAATCTCCAGTTTTAGTTATAACAGTATTCAAAACTACTTAAAAACATCGTTCATCTAATTTCGAAATCTAGAGAGCTCCATACTGTAGTCAATATCAAACCCGAGTAATATTACACTGTCCACTGAAACTATAGACTCTATTTTATCAAACCATTAACACAAAAGAAGAATAATGAATTGTAATCAAACACACCCATAAAAATATTATGCTTATGAAATTTATATCTCTAAAACAAAAAAAAAAATAAGTCATTCTTTTGTGCCTCTTATCCGTTTCATTTATAGCTTGAAATCATATGCAATCTCATATGAAATCAAGTAACGTCTGCATACAACGTCAATGTTACACAATCTGTGCATAAATCACTCAAAAATTCACCAAACAACCAGCAAGCAACAATAAACACTCAATTGTCCAACACTTGTCATTTGTCAATAAGCCGGCTTGGCCAAGTGACAACTTTGTATGTTCGTATGTAAGAGTGCGACTCAAGCACGAACAGAAACCGAAGTCCACACTCTGTTAAATTGCTGCCCGGATATTAAACAAAAACTGGATATTATTTTTTATTGAGAAAATTAAGATTAAAATTTGTGAACTTGGATTCGAAGTTTCATTTGAGTTGTTGGAAGTTGTTTTTTCCTTATAACAGTTTTTTTCTGTTACAAAAATCGTAAAAATCGGGTCATAATTTCCCCCAAATCCCATATACTTAATTATAGGTAATATACAATTAAGAGACTGTATAGTCTTCGATTTATTGTATCTTGGTGGTGAAAACGAGTGAAATCGGTTCAGGAATTACCTCAGTTCCCATATACTATTTATGATGATTTTCGTTATTCTATTGAACCTTATGCCGAATATATGGGTCGAATTGTGTGTTATCTTAATAAAATTACATCAATAAATTGCGAGAGTATAAAATGTTCGGTTGCACCCGAACTTAACCTTTCCTTACTTGTTTTTTTATTTTTTTATACACTCTCGCAACAAAGTTGCTAGAGGGTATTATAGTTTTGTTCACATAACGGTTGTTTGTAACACCCAAAACTAAACAAGTTAGATATAGGGTTATATATACCAAAGTGATCAGGGTGAAGAGTGGAGTTCAAATCCGAATGTCTGTCTGTCCGTCCGTCCGTTCGTCTGTACAAGCTGTAATTTGAGTAAAAATTAAGATATCTTGATGAAACTTGGCAGACTTATTTTTTGGCACCATAGGGAGGTTGCTTTCGAAAATGAGCAAAATCGGACCACTGCCACGCCCACTAACGAAAAACGTCAGAAACACTAAATTTCACATAAGAAATTGCAGATGGAAGCTGCACTCAGATTTTTTTACAAAAAGGAAAATGGAACTACTCGACCGATTTCAATGAAACTTGGATTGTAATAGTTTCCTTACATCCCAATGATATGTTGTGAAAATAGGCCAAATCGCTTCACAACTACACCTACTTCCTATATACCAGAACTTTGAAGACGATCTGAATCGTTTACATTACAATATATAAAGTAAGCACTAGTGAAGATATCGGTGCAGAACTTTGCACAAATACTATGTTAATAGTGTGGCAGCCCCATTCTAAAAATCGCCGAAATCGGACCATAGGTTTTTAAGGCCCCATATATCGAACACGAGGACCTCGGTGCTTCTAACCTAATACTATGGTTTCCAACTTTCAATGGACTTTATACAATATATATGACGAATATGTGGGTCAAATTGTGTATTATATAATATAAATAAAGTTAAATAAATAAATAAATTGCGAGAGTATAAAATGTTCGGTTACACCCGAACTTAGCCCTTCCTTACTTGTTTTATTATTAATTTAATAGAATAGAGGGTGTACATATGTATGTATATACATAGGTATCGTTGTTACAGTTCGGGATCCGCTGTACTTAATAATGTCTGGAAAACCCGGGAGGAAATCATATATCGTCATATGATAACCGGAGTCCAAAGTGCGCAAGCAAAACCCCGAAAATACTAAATTTCATTTGGACAAACGCGACATACATATTTTTTTAATATAGTTATGCGTATATTTTTTCGAATTCAACTTAAATACCGAAATTTTCGGGATTACGCTTCTTTAATCTTGAAAAGTTGTCAAACCAAAAAATTTTTTATTATACATATGTACATATTTTTCGAATCAAATTAAAATAAATGGAATTCCGAAATTCAAAATCACAAAAATTTTATTTTTTAATCACGAAAAATTATAAAACCAAAAATTGCAAGCACTGCATTTCAGACATTTAATCACTTTTTATCACATTCGATGGCAAAAATTTATGAATATTGCGGCAATAATCTGAATTGATCATAAATTTGTATGTAAAAATTTTCATAAAAACGACATAACTGCATATTTGCAAAATAAATAAACTACCTTCACAAAAATGTATTTTGTGTCTTGGAGACATTTTTATAAAATACAACATATCAGAAAAAAACATATACACATATACATATATGTATGTATATATTATACAGAGGTAGTCAAAATTATTTACACATCGGACGTTTTTTTACAAGTTTCACAGAAAAAGCTTTCGCTTGTTGTTGTTGTTGTCGCAGGGTAACAAAATGTTAAGTTGTTGTAAACCTTGATCTATTCCCGAGAGAATGAAGTCGGTTTGGCTAGAATAGCTTGAAATATGGCGGAGAAATAAGCAAATGAACTGAAGACTCGGAGTAGTCAAAAGTATTTACACACATTTTTTTTGCGTCAAAAGTATTTACACACAACATGAACTCTATTATCCTGTTCTTATTTAATGATAACTATAACATTTTAATGTTCAGTATAAATTCCTATTCTAAGGCGATAAATTCATAATGGGTTACATTACCATTGGCGTCAATACCAGCCTGCTTTATGGTCCGAATTGATTCAACACAATTGTGCGCTAAGTTAACAGTTAATTTAGACCAAACGTCGGTAATTTCGGCGCTTTCGGTTATTATATCAATTGTCCTCTGATATTTAACGAAAGACCAATCATTTTGACTAAAGTTTTGGTCAGGGCTGTGCGGAGGTCAACTTGATTTGCTTCATTTAAAACTTTTGAAGGTAAAGATCCTTCATGAAATGGAGCATTATCCTGTTGAAAAATGTAGTCAATAGTTGGAAATGGCCGACGGACCACTAGAATGGCATGGTCATGTGAATTCTGATATATCCGGATGATTTAGGGTCACTAAATTAGTACCAAATCTCCAAAACAGAAGTAAGGAAAATTTCCCCAAAGAATCAAAAAAAATCAAAAATCATCACTCCCGACTCTATTTAGCGTCTAAGCTGCATTATTCTTCTTCTCACGTGGTAAATGCATAAAGCGTTTACTAAAGAAGCCCTGGAACAAAAAATCAGCATTATCTGTCCACGACAGGCTTTAGGATGCATTTTAAGGCAAATGAGAGGCATATCGCTTTTTTGGTTTCGGAAATAAAGCTTTTTTGGTTTCGGAAGTGGTCAACTTTATACACAACGTATGTATTTATGTTACTATTTTAAAATGTCCTTAGCAGTGTAGCATCATTGGCTGTTCATGCAATATGCTGATTCGATGATGCTGCAATATTAAGAGGACTAATTGTGGGATTTTGTATGATAGTTTCTACTAATCTTCTGCATTCTCTTTGAGTTATCACAGGTTTCCGCCCAATTATCATTAAATTGTTCTTGCAATACTTCGTTTCCTTCTTTTTAATAACATTATAAACAGTATTCCATCAAATTCTATAAATTTTAACTAACTCCGAAGCCTAAACCGGAGTCTTAAACTTAGTAACAGTCTCCAATCTAGTTATAATCGATAATTCCTTTGTTTTCGACATTTTATTTACCAATTTTTATATTTTAAGGCTGAGTTAGGTAGTTAAGAATGCAATAGAATCAAATTACTACTTTTGCTCAAACCAAATCCAAGGATAAAGGCTAAATCGCCGTGTGTAAATACTTTTGACTACTGCGAGTCTTCAGTTCATTTGCTTATTTCTCCGCCATATTTCTAGCTATTCTAGCCAAACCGACTTCATTCTCTCGGGAATAGATCAAGGTTTACAACAACATAGCATTTTGTTACCCTGCGACAACAACAACAACAACAAGCGGAAGCTTATTGTGTGAAACTTGGAAAAAAACGTCCGATGTGTAAATAATTTTGACTACCTCTGTATATATAATATTTTTTAAATAAACGCGTTTTGAGCTTGATTTGACATATATATATGTATGTATGAATTTTATTTATATTTCTTATTTTCATTCTCCAATTTCTGATTATTCTTTCAATAAATGTGACAACAATTTTGTATTTACAAACATACATACATACTTGTATATTTCTATATTATCATTTCTACGGCTACGCTTGATTTGTTTTCACTTATTTTTAGCACAATAGTAATCAGTTAGTAATTTCCCTACACTCAGCCAGCATACGACAGCGGCAGCAGCTGGTGGTGGTGGTGGTGGTGATGCGTACGCATGCGCCAGCACGCATACAAATTGAGCCATTTCGACCGCAATTGGAAAAGAGCAACTTCGCAATAACTTGGCATTTAAGTTTTTGTATTGTTAGTGTTGTTGTCAACAGTTTTTTTTTTTTAATTTTGCGATTTTATTAAGTAAGTTTATGTGTAAGTTTTTCTTTAGTCCAGTCAACTGGACCCTGGCCTCTTTAGTTGGCAGAACAGCTTACACTGAACGATTTTTAATTCACAACAGGTGTTGTTGTTTTAATAGTTGTTGTGTGTGTGTGTAATCTTCGCAATTTGTATGTACGAGCATAAACATGTCGATTCGATTAGTGATTTTATGTTATCAAATTACAATAATATACATAGTTGTACATATTGTATATAGTTATTGGTGTATGTTCGCCTACTCAATCGCAAGGTCATCCGACACATTCAAACACACAAATAAAAAAATAAAAATCATTTAAACGCCACTGGAATTGGAATTGATATTCGCTATGTCTGTCAATCAGTCAATACAATTTGTTTATGTCATTTGTTGTCCACTACAATAAGTAGTAAATTACATTAGTGTGCTCCGTATTTATGTTTCTGGTTGTAAAATAAGGTTAAAAATCCTAAAAGAAAGTAAGAAATCATGAAGTAAGCGCTTACTGAGAACAAATGACCAATTCGCCACTCTCTCTCACTCTGTTAACTGATCGATAATATTTTAGTATTTTACGTATTTTGAGAAAAAATGCACTTTGAGCTTTGCATTTCTCTTACGAATTTGCCAATGGAAGCAATTCTCAATTGGTTTATGAGCTTTGTGTAGCTTACTCGTAGTTTCGAATAGTTTATTACTTGATCTGAAGCAACAATAACTGCTCAGTAAATGAATTTAAAATCTTATTATACGTTCCAACAGCCATCCGGAAGTGGATTTAAAGTCGCAGAAACCTCTTT
Source organism: Zeugodacus cucurbitae (assembly GCF_028554725.1). Classification (NCBI taxonomy): domain Eukaryota; kingdom Metazoa; phylum Arthropoda; class Insecta; order Diptera; family Tephritidae; genus Zeugodacus; species Zeugodacus cucurbitae. Next base: position 27,080,248 of record NC_071671.1, read on the forward strand.
TGAACAAATAAGATCAGGTCACATACCACACATATAAGAAAAATCTAGTGTATGATCTCGGAAAGCTGTAGATTTTACTGTAAAGTATGCGAGAATCTCAAACATCTCATTTATAGATCTCAATAATTGGTCTCAACTTTAAATGAGTTTGATCGAAAATTCTCTAAACACATGACGTCATACTAGCGAATCAAGCAATACAATTGAAATAAAATGGCAAAGAGAAAATATTTGTCTAATATTCAATCATCAATTGAAGAACGCTTTCACTGTTGTAACCTCTCTCACTGAATGCTTTACATACATATATGTATTTCCCATTTGAGTCTTCAAAATTAATTCAATTGTGGCTAAACGTCACAATGACTCGGATTTTTATTACAGTCAATTGGATCTGCATACACAGAAGCTTGATCATATACCTATGTGTGCCCAAACAATAGTCGAATCAACACCCAATTTACTCACAAAAGCTTATCTTATACTAACACAAACTAAACTGTCGCAGCATAAATCGTAAAAATATTCCATTTGAATGGATAAAATTTTCCGTTTAATCTTCACAAATAGCTGAACTCAAAAACAAGCGAAGTTAAAAGAAGTAGTTTTCAATAATTAAAAAATTCTAGTCGGAAACTAGTTACACAGTATTTGCAAGTGGAACGTCCCTCTAAGAGACCACTTTAATTGCTGAATATACATATATGTAAATCATACGTATGTTCTTTTCCATCTGATGTTATAGTATATCTAAGCGGTAATTGAATAAATCGCGGAAATGGACATTTACGGTTCAAATAATTGAAAACGTCATTAGAACTCGCACACAAATTGAATTATGGCGTTGTGTGCATACCCTGTAGGAAATGTAGACAAAAAGTTTTAAAATAGATTTAATTGAATAAAAAGATTATTTTAAACATTGATGACCACGAAATTACGGTAGAATCTCTGAATTAACATTTTCAAGATTTTTCTTGATTCCGAACTATGGCTATTATATACTCATATGCTCACTTTGGTCTAAACCACTTTATATATGACTTTTGGTTCGAAAAATAATTTTTGCGATTTTTATTATTCAAAATAGGCCATGTTAAAGCAGTCTCATTCAAACCAATGATACTCAAAATAAATTTACATTATAGACAGTTATATTATACTCGTATATTATTCAGCGAATCGATAAGTGGACCGGTAAGGTTTAGACACGTTGATGAAGAATTGCTAAAAAAACCCTATGAAACCCTACGGAAAATCCGCCGACGAAGGTCGTCGAATGCAGTGATGAATATTTGACCATATGCTTCAAAACACACACAAAACCAAGATTGGAGAGAGTTTGTCACCATATTTACGAGTAGAACCGTCTGACCAAATATTTGTGGGAAGCAACTGGTACTATCACTCTGTCAGCGCATTCGCGTCTTGGCTCCCACGTCACTGTTGACAGTCATATTTGAAGTTGTAGATAATTTCGTCTATCTGAGAACCAGCGTTAACAGCAATAACAATGTCAGCCTGGAAATTCAATGGAGAATCACTCATGCTAACAGGTGCTACTTCGGACTGAGTAGGCAATTGAAAAGTAAAGTCTTCTCTCCACGAACAAAAACCAAAACTCTCTACAAGTCGCTCATAATTTATGGTGCCAACAACCGATGAGACGGCGGAAGACTTACGGTCCCTTAAACATTGGCAACGGCGAATACCGCAGACGATGGAATGATGAGCTGTATGTGTTATTTGACGACATAGAATAAACAAAAGTGCTTCAGTTCTGAAAGTATTCGATGCAGTACCCGCTGATGGAAGCCGAGGAAATGGAAGAACTCTACTCCGTTGGAAGGACCAGATGGAGAATCAACTAGCTTCACTTGGCATTACAAATTGAAGCCAAACTGCCAAAAGGAGGAATGAATGGGGCGCTGTTATGGCCGCGTAAGCGGTTTCTACGCCAGTCAAGAAGAAGAACAACTGGTACTATCACTAGTTTTCAAAATAAGGCTATTATCATGTTAACTATTATATTGAAGCCCATTACCAAATCAATCTCTAGATTAGAACCCTTAATGTGTAAGGGCTCGAAATGTGTTTTTAGAACAGATCTATGTGTTATGACTTGGCAAATTTGTGAGATTTAGACTTTACTGAGAGAGCTTTTATCCGAGCTGTCAAATATATAACGATTCATATTCATTAATCGACTGCTATAGTGTGATCTTAAATTGGTAACCACTTTCAATATTTGACTTTTTATGAAGAATATGTAACATCAAAAGTTAACTCCAGTTCAAACCAACACAAAATCATCCCAAAAGTCAAAGAAAACATTAATTGCGAAAAAAATGCAACCGATTGACATTTAATTGAATAATATTTACTCATTAAAAATTGCATGCATGCTCAGCCGGTTTGGTTATTTATTGTATGAGTCACGTGACTGAGATATATACGATAAAATTTTTGAAAAAAAAAAATTATATTTTTTTCTGTATTGTGTCCAAGCAACTTTTGAGCACTCATTTGCACCAAAAAGGTCACTGTTGCTGTCATTATAACATATGAATGTGATAATGTCAATGAGTGTGCACATGTGTAAAAAATTTAATATTTCACTGCGCGATATCACTGACCTGTCACATATACACACACTTCTGTATATTTATACAAAAAAAAGAGATTCACGTTTCTGCTTTTATCGAGGATTTCGTGTGATTTAAAACGAGATTAATAACGTTACCTTTTTCAATTCCGTGGCAAATTCATTATATTGCACTTCAAGTTCAAGGTGCGATAACACGATTAACCCGATTACATTTTTTAAAACACAGAAACAAACAAACATATATGCATTCATAAGTTAAAATTATAAATATTTCATATAAAATTATTAATAATATGCACATAAATATGTATAATATGTATGTATGCAAAGTTAGGAAACCCGTCAGCTGCGGCTTTTTGCGTTTTTTTTTTTTTTTTGCTATAAAATATGCATAAAATATTTTTTTGATATTTTTCACTACAATAATATGCTTATTCATTGAAGACTTATATCTCAAACATACATAAAATTATTTGCATTATATGGCTTCAATGAGGCCGCTTTTGATAATTAGATTATATTTAAAGTAGTATCTACAAATTGTCATCAATTTCACGTCGACGTCAGAGATCTTGACTTGATTGAGATGACGATGTTGACGGCGTAGCTCAATTTGTTAATGCGTTGAGTACACGGAAGCTACATATTTACATTTGTATGTTTGTAAGTGTTTAGAGATACATATTTAGACACGGGCGTATACCTTGTGGGTTATGGGGGTGTTTAGGAGGGCAATATAAAATTAAAGCGCGCGTTTTGAGTCTAAAAAAAATGTGGATTATTCCAAACCTGCAAACTTCAAATAATTTTATTTTAATAAATTCTACAGGAATAAACTCACTTTGACTCTATTCCCATAAGGCCAGCGCGACATCTATGTTTGCATGAAAAGCTCTCGGAACTTTTTTTCAATCAAACTAAGGTCTATCTTATTTGAAATGGACTTTGAGTATTAGAATAATTGATAAGCATGGCTCAATATAAATATATACATTTTACCAGTTATAGCACAGATTTGGAGGCTAATCTGTCTTGAACCCAGAATGGAGGATCTGCTGGGGGGAATTTTTGGATTATTCCAAGTATGCAACACCCAAATAATTGTATTATAAGAAAATCTACAAGAATAATCCACCAGTCTCATAACACTATAACACTGGAGCGACATCTGTGTTTGAATTAAAAGCCCTTTTTTGAGTAAATCTAAGATCTATCCGCTTTGAAATGGACTTTGAGAACTGAAAATATTGATAAGCGTGTTTTATATATACATTGTATCAATCATCGTTGAGTTCAGAATACTTTTGCGAATGCAAATATAGTGATAGTTCTTGACACCTTGTGGATACAAGAGTAAAATTTTGTACTTTATAAGAGTGGGCTCAAAGTGTTTAGCTTTTTCTTTTCCCAACTTGAATAGAGCTTTTTACATGCACTAACACTTTCAGGAACTTTTTCATTCTTTGAACTTTTTCGGGACTCCGGCTCCCGGATAGCTTCCAGTTCTTAAAGATTGTAAAGATAAAAATATATTTGGCCATTATAAACACTTGAAGACTAATTTCATCAATCACTACTTTCTTAAAAGCTCTATAATTTAAAAAGCTTTTGCAGAGCTTTTGCCTGAAAGTAGAAAGCTCTATGTTGGTATGTACTTTGATTGTTAAAATTTGCTTGTAATGCGTATTTTGCGCCACAAACTCGAGTTAATGGAATATTGTGGTGTTTATAGTTCAAACACCGAGCTTGTTATAGATAAAAATTTTGCTTTAACTCGCCTTTAATACGTTTTTTGGAAATCTTTGAGATCTAACTAAATTTTGGCTCTATATTAATATATAATAAAATCTCAACAATATAAATGAGAAAAAAAATTAAACTCAGAGTTTATTAAACACCACCCTGTTAGTAGAATCTTTAACTTGAGTTTAAGTTGCAAAATGATTATGTCAAGATAAAATGTGCAACTAAAATTTTCATGTTTAGAGTCAATTGATTACTTGTCAGAAATATTTCTCCCAGAAAAAATTGCCAAAGTAGGCCCTTTTTAGAGTTCTAGACGGGCATAACCCCTAGAGGTCAACGGAAAGGTCACCAGAAGCTTTTAATTAAAAATAATAAAATTAAAACGACTTTTTTTTTGTAAATTTTAATATTAAATTATTAAAAACGAAGTGGAAAAAAATATATAAAAACCGGCTTACCCTAATGCCCACGCCTCAATTACTTGAACATTTGATTGACCACATGTCGCCGAAACGATATCACTCGTCATATGTATAAGTGTATATTTGCATTCTTAATCTACTGGAATTATTTTCGAAGAACGCCATAAGCTAACACAACAATTTGAAATCAATTTTCCGATATGCTAACAAAGTGATAACTCAAGTACAGTAATTTATTGACAAATTTGAAATATCAATTGACGGGGTATTATCAACAGCAAATACAAAAAAAAAAACAACAGTTGCAAGTGCGACACAAGTACTTTTTAAGCCGACAAGTGGCTATTTTTGTCATGTCAATATGTGCAATTGTAATTGAAATTGAAATTCCATGCTGGGAAGGCAAGTTCAAAAATCTGGTGAACACGTAGTGAAGATACTTACTAAATATAAGTAAATAGTAAGTTACTAGACCCTTGAAGGTATTTGTTGTTGTACTTTGTTTACTATAAACTTTAAAATATGAATTAATTAATTAACGCCAGCGAGTAATAATATGTAAATGTTATTCAACTCAAAGCGACGCTCGTGCATGAGGGTGTGCGGCGATCAGCTGAGTTGAATGGTATTGGCTGGCAAGCACGCGTTTATTAATAATTGTGTCAAGTTCAAATGGTTTTTAACCCATTTTTGTAATGCAAAACACATACGCAGCATATAAAACAAACATACATACATATATACATATGTACATATGTATATGTCAGTATATATTTTACGACAGTTACTGAAGTGCTGCGCCGATGCTATGAAGGACGAAGCGCTTGTACATATTTTTGTTGTAATAAAAGTGTAAAAATACAAAAAAAAAATTTAAAAAAAACTTCAAAAAATTAAAAAAAAATTGGCAACATTGGCGGACAACATTAAGCGTTGTGCTGCATGCAAATGGGTCATACTGCTGTCTTAAATAAACATATAAGCTTACATACATATTTGTATGTAAATTCGTATAATAGCCTTTTGAACGTCACATATCAACGAGATGTCAGTGTACTTATTTTGACATATGTACATATTTATATGACCAGCGTTGTGTCCATATGCAACTGGGTGCCCATGAGATACAGCACGGCATGTGTGCTCCAATTCTACGTGATGTGCACAAATTCAGTAAAAGGGTGCAAAATCAAGTTAATTTGTAAAAACTATATACATATATTTAGTTGCAAAGAATCGTACTTACATATAATGTAGACACTGATAAGTTGGTGAGAGCTGTCAAAAAGAAGACAAATAATATTTATAAGAGCACAAATTGAAAACAATGTATTCAAAAAGTAGAAATTAATGTACACACAATTAATAAGAAAAATCGCATGCGATATTACAAGTATAGAATAATATCGCATGATATATTTTTTTTACAATATATTATAAAAGAAAAAACCGAAAACTACATTCTTTGCTGCAATCTTAATTTAAAAAAAATCTTGAAAATATTTCATGAGATATTTTTAAAAATATCAAAGCATTATAAAAAAAAAGAAAAATTAAAAACTACATTATTTGCTACCATTTTGATTATAAAAAAACTTTCTTGAAAATATCGCATGTGATATTTATTTTTTGGTAAAAAAATTCTAAAATATAAAAATTATACATATTAATTGCCACCAACTTGTTTGTAAAAGGAACATGTTTTGAAACCTTATGCGCTTCTCAATAAGCGCTCTTTTAGTGTTCATATAAATCAAATGAGAATTACATACCGCCATATAAAGGTTGAAAGAGCGAATATTGGTAACTGACAGTTGACAGCTGATAACTCAATTCATTCATCCATAAATTTTCGAAAAAAAACCTCAAAAAATTACCCTGTTTTAAAAGCTTGAGGGTGTAAAAATCACTGCAAGTGAACAAACAGCATCTCAACCATTGGTATGCGGCCGCATTTGATCCGCTCGTAAATTAGTCGCATGAAATCATCCCCTCAGTATGAGCTTCATTAATATTTAATGCAAATGTAAAAATTTGCATACTATGACGCGAATTGCCCTGCTTTATATACTAGTTAACTGATTTAATTGAAACATTGTTAAACGTTTGTAATGTTTATATTAATGTTATTGTTATTGTTGTTGATAGAAATGCAATGAAAATGATAAAGAAAAGCACTCGTGTGTTCACATGTATGCATGAATGCACTCATAAACTCAATAAAATGGATATTCAACGCTTACAAACTCATTACGAGCTAATTAATGCAATTCCAGTCAAGAGTCTGCGGTTTTGTAGGCGATTAATTTCATTTTGAATTATTTATTCAATGAGGTTATGTGACATAGTGGTTTAGTTGAAATAAAAACACGTGTGATTTATGACAGTTATATAACATATATGGTATAGTGGGGATCTAGGCTTAGTATTGGAGAACTGCGTCAATAATGGTATCGGATTTTGAATTTAATTTGCATTAAATTTGTTTTTATGAATATATAATTTTTGCCAAAGAAAAAAAAAAAGAATTCCGAAAATTTTCGGAATTCCGAAATCGAAATTTTCGGTATTATGCTTTTTATTTAATTTTATCGAAAACATGAAAACATTTAAGGAAAAAAGTATAATCTCGAAAATTTTTCGGGATTTTAAAATAATAATTTTGGGGATTTTGAAGTTTTTTGTTAATTTTATTGAAAATATGCACACATTTAATATAAAATTGGCATGTCAAAAATTTTGAGAGAATTTAAAAAACAGTAATCCCGACAAAATTTCAGGCTCCCGAAATTGAAATAATGAAAACTTAACATTTTGTTAAAAAAAAATAAATTCTGGATAACGGTCAAAAATTTGTGATATTTGAAAATCGTCTCGGCAATACACGGCGTATAAGTAATGTGTCGGCTTGGGATTCAATCTAACCATGACCATGGGAACACAGTCAAAATATGTTGCGTGCTATTTATTGTATAGTTTCAGTGTTACCAGATAGGAATGGGAATAAACTACGGACTTCTCGAACGTCACTTATATAGTGCCAGCAACAAAAAGCAAGCCTACACCCTTAAAATGATATTTACAACATACAAAGTATTATAATTAAAGCAATTATAAACACCTGCCTTTCTTTCTCCTACAACAAATTAATTAATTATTTTACATTTTTATTACAGACAACGCAAATTACTAATTTTGACGAAGTAAAAACAGAAACAACAGACTCTTCGTACAACAAATATTTGGAAATTGTTAAAGTAGCAGTGATTCCGAACTCGAAAACATCATACAACAAGAACTCAACAAAAGTAAAACTAAATATCACCTAAAATTACAACAAAAATAGCAAAAATGCCACCAAAAGACTTATTCAGCCACTGTCAACCGGTGCAGTTATATATTGTGCTGACAATGTCCATCGCCTATTTCATAGTACAGCTTGTACTCAGTCACATAACACACGCGCTAACGCTGCTCATGGCATCCTATCACATGTTATGTAATATATTCGCGCTCATTGGCTGCATAGTAACAATTAAGGTAAGACATATGTAGATGATAGAACTGGTTAACATTTATCCAAGAAAATAGTCATAATATACTGTAATATAAATTATTAAATATTTATTGTGACATAATAATAATTTAGCTTAAAATATTCATAAAACAGAGAGTGATTGGTTGCTGAACTTGTAAAGCCTGTTAAGAATTTGTGACTTTTTGCACTTTTGTGCTGAAAAAACATTTTTCCTCTTTTCACTTTTGTCAGCTGTCAAGAAGTTGTTACTTTTTCACTTTTGAACTACTCTTTTTACTTTAGTCAGCTGTCATTTGAAACTGTCAACTGTCAAGAATTTGTGACTTTTTGCACTCTTGAAAAGTGCCAGCGGTCATTTTAAGCGCACAAACTAAATTCAAGGGTCAACTACTGTATTATTCAGTGTTAAATCTAAAATATATAGCCTTAAAGCAGCTTTTTCAATGATATTTGACAAAATTATGACCTTTTCCACACTTTTGTCATGTGACAGTTGACAGCTGACACTTTAAGCTTAAGGACTAAATTTAAATGACGTTGAATATATATTATAGCAATTACTACGTCGACATTTCAGCGTTAGTGTTTTTGAATCACATACACCGGTTGAATGACATCTTTCACGTTGACACGTGACAATTGACACTTAAAGCTCACAAGTTAAATTTATTTGACATAAAATATAAATAATATCAAGCGTTTCACCGACAGTTGGGTCTTACTGAAGCTAAAATGATTTATTTTTAAGAATTTATGACTTTTTTTAAAAGACATTTGTCGAATTAATGACTTTGTCAAATTAATTACACTTGACACGTGACAGCTGACACTGAAGTTAGTATTTTTAAATACTATTAACAATTATAAAAGAAAAATTACTATACTTATCATACTTTTCCAATAGAAATCGAATGATAAGATTGCTTTTCTCCCAACAAGTGCTTTAAATCAAATTATTGCGCCAATCTATCAGCTAGTTACTTTCATGTGCACCTAACAACATATTGATTACATGCAATCTTATCGGTAAAATCATAAACCAACTCGAAGCCAGTCAAAATACTGAGCGAAAAAGGCCTACAATGAAATTGCAATAAATTTGTCATGCTTATCAAAGGAATACATGTACTTATGTACATATAAATATAAATAATGATATGCAGTAATTGACAGCACAAATTTGACCTGCGTCAACTATATTCAAGGGAGGACTATTGTTGCTATGTACGAAAAACTTCCAAAACTCGATTTTTGAGATAGCGGTTTGGTTCTTACAGCGAACAAGAGTGTGTTTTAAAATGACGGCCCTTTATGGTGATGCTCTTTATTTTTGGAATATGAAGGCAGGTGGCATCGTTACAGTATTGTTTGTGGCCAAAAATTCACGAACAAGCAACGAAGTGTGAGGTTTTAACGACCGACGCCAAACTCATAAAATTTTAAATTAAAAAATTCCCGGTATTTTTTGAACACACTGTATTCAAGGCAGATCTGTTGTTTCAAATATACATATGTGTACAACGGTAATTATTAGAAACTTCTTAAATTAAACTGAGAGGCAAATATGTACGTGACGTTTACTTTCTTCAAAAATCAACAGGGTTTCTTTGCAAACTTTTTAGTATTCAATTTCTTCTATTAAGTACTGTATAGTTATTAGTTCTACTTCTGGACTATTCTGGCTTACAATTGTTTCTATTAAGAACTCCCCAGCCATAAGTTATAAAGCTCTACTACTCCACATTTAAACTAATGTTTTTAAAATCTTCATGTAATTAATCACACTTGAAATAACTTGTACAAAGCTCCTTTACTAGAAGAAAGCAAAGGTACCAATAATGAATCTGTGATTACTACTACTACTACTTGTGGTTCTCGCAACAAAAGTTGCAAAAGAGTGTATATATATACTATATTGATCAGGGTGGAGTTCAAATCCGAATGTCTGTCTGTCCGTCCGTCCGTCCGTCTGTGCAAGCTGTAACCATTGCCACGCCCACAAAATGGCGAAAACCGAAAACACATAAAGTGCCATAACTAAGCCATAAGTAAAGCTATGGAAATAAAATTTGGTATGAAGGATCGCACTATGGAGGGGCATAGTTGGATGTAATTTTTTTGGGGAAGTGGGCGTGGCCCCGCCCCCAAATTTTTTGTATATATCTCGCAAACCAATAGAGCTATATAAACCAAACTTTCTGCAGTCGTTTTTTTTAGCTATTTCCTTATACAGTCCAAAAATGACAGAAATCGGATAATAACCACGCCCACCTCCCATACTAAGTTTAGGTTGAAAATTACTAAAAGTGGGTTAACTCACTAACCAAAAACGTCAGAAACACTAAATTTCACATAAGAAATGGCAGATGGAAGCTACACTCAGATTATTTTACAAAATGGAAAATAGGCGTGGCGTCGCCCACTTATGGATCAAAAACTATATCTCAGGAACTACTTGACCGATTTCAATGATGTTTTTAAGGCACCATATATCGAACACGAGGGCATCGGTGCTTATAACCTAATATTATGGTTTCCAACTTTCAATGGACTTTATACAATATATATGACGAATATGTGGGTCAAATTGTGTATTATTAATATAAATAAAGTTAAATAAATAAATTGCGAGAGTATAAAATGTTCGGTTACACCCGAACTTAGCCCTTCCTTACTTGTTCAACTTGTTTTCAGTTCAAGTCTGTCAATCACATTGAACGCGTTCATTGGCCCATTAAATGGATAAAAAATATTTTTTTTATTTTTTTTATTATTTTTTTTAATTTCGATGCGCACACGATATAAACATTCAAGGTTAACAAATCACTGCACACCACCAATTTTAGCTTAATGTAAATGCTTAACGGTTAAAACAATAAACAATAAACACGCAACAACAACAATGTCAACAGCAGGAAACAACATTAATAATAATAACAATAATAATATATGCTAAAAGAGCGCGCTATAACAATACTGAAATTCCAAAAATTAAATTTAAATGCAAAAGGAGTGATTCATAGCGAAATATGTTTTGGAGAAAAACAGACTGCAGTGTAAAAAAATAATTAAAATTTATACATGCATATATACTATATACCAGCAGTTTTTTATTTTATTTTTTTCAAGCAATAAATCAAACAAAATTTAATTGCATTCGATTTCCATTTGCACACCTGCAAGCAACTCCCAGTGCTCCTCGGCGCTACCAGAAATCATATGCTAACCGCAGAGTTGACACTTCAACGACCAGACACGCGCCAATTTGTGCGTGAAATTCCGACAAGCGGCAGTAAACCAGTGCAACACAACACGGGCAAGCCGACTCGCCGCTACTCAACAATAATACATACAAACAGACATGCATATTTTTTATAAAGCGTTCAGTTTGTATGGATCATATTGCATAACATTAAATACCATGTTATGGGAATATTCAAAAACAAAAACAAAAATATTTTACATACATATGTACACCTACATACAAACGAAATGTTGCGTCAAGCGTTTGGTTGGTTGAAATGTATCGCCAAATGTCGGTAAATAGGTGCAAATAGTAGACATCAAATGAAAACTGGAATTTTCAAGTGACTGAGCTGTGTGTGTGCATGTGCATCTACTACTTTTTCATTTTGTTTTGGTACAGCCATTCACATACACTATGCAGATATCAATGTATTTAACAGGTAATGGAGAAAACTCGAACCAAAGATAATACTCGAACATTTAGCTCTGGGGTCAATTAAAATACGAAGCGTAACGTTGTAATTTGAATTTCTGGAATTGTCGCTAAATAAGACTGCGTTGAAACGTTGAAATTTTGTTGCGGCAACTCGGAGTAACGCGGAAAAGCGCTGCTCGCCTGTTAAAAATTTGTACTTTGAGCCATTTTTACAATTGTGAATAGTCTACATTTGTAAAACAAAATTTGGCAGCACTCAGAAAGCGGCGATAGAATTTTTAATGAGGTATACGCATACTCTCCTCCGCGAATTCAAGTAGATAACTTTATTGTTGCTTTCCCATGTAAAATTTTTGACAGGTGAGCAGCGCCCAAAGATAGCGAGCAGAGAAATGACCAATCGATTATAGCTACTGTAACGACTCATGTATTTTTTCTGCTGTGTAAAAAGTATTATCGTAATATAGACAGAAACGGAAACACAGTATAAAAAATATTCCTAATAAATATGTTTATAATTATTAAATTTCCAAACGCAACATTTTAAGAAATTTCCACACGAAAATATTACTTATTCTATTTCAGCAGACAATAATTATCGCTTGTGTAGACGTGCTATAATAAGGGAAACGAACAAACTTATTTCTAAAACGATATCGATATCTAATCGATAGTACGATAAGCATATCAAGTAAGCAGTAAAACTTTCAACAACAAACAAATCAATAGAAATAGAGCAGAGTTAAAAATAATGCATTAGTGCTATATAAAAACATTAAAATGGTGAAGGGAAATCGTATGTTGTCGCTTAAACAAAAATTAGAAATAATTAAAGCAGTAGCTGGAGGATGTGACAGAAAGGATGTGGCAAAAACATACAATTGCACTGTAACAACTATAAGTCGAATTATGAAAAATAAAGAAGTCTTTCTAAGAACTGCGGAATATGGAGATTTGCATCGGAAGCGTGAGCGTAAGAGTATTCACTTCAAACTCGAAGAGGCCTTATGTGAATGGTTTAAGGAACAGAAAGACTTGAAGACAGTAGACTCGATAAGTACAAGCGATTTATTGAAAAAAGCGAAGGAATTGTCAAATGTAGTTGAAAAAGGGTTTGAGCCTTCTCGTTTGTGGATTGTTAGGTGGAAGAATCGTAATGGTAACAAAATTGCCAGAAGAGACAACGTTGTCAATGAAGCTTCTGTTGATTCATCATCATGTATGATGGTTGAAATTTGTAAAGCAGAATATTTTGGTGGCGATGAAGCCATAACATGTCTTGCAGACTCAACCAGTAAACAGATCAATCAAGTTGACAATGCTCAGACTAATAATTCTCTGCTAACACAAGTTGATACAAGCAGTGCGGTACAGGAGAATACTGAAGCGACAAATGCGCCAGTTGCCGATTATGAAACAGAAACAGAGCCAGTGATCACAAAAAATTCGGCACAAGAATGTATTGAAGAGCCAAATGCACCGTCCATAAGTGCAGCGCTACAGGCTCTGTTGGTTGTCAAACAGTTTTTCATACTTAATGATTTGGAAATCAGTTCACTATTTAACATTGAGGAAAAAATATTACAGCACTGGAAGAAAAATATATAATTACATTATATGTCATTCCGTACAACTCGAAGCAATGATTAGATATTAAGGCATATATTAGACTATAATAACTCCACAAATTAATTTAATAGTTCAAGTGTTACTTAATATTGTGGCAAAACTGAAATTGAACATAAATAAACTGATATTTAGTACTATACAAACAATTTTTGAGAATTGAATTTCATTTATGGAAGGAATAGTTCTAATTAGTTGTGTGCGTAATTATACCAAAATTTCTATGTTAAATATAAAAATTTAATTATGATTTTAAATTTTCGTATTTTCGTTTGCAGCACAGCAGAAAACATGATGAAACCCAACTCGAGCATTTCATTAGCTCCGCATATGCAGAGAGCGACAGTAATTTACCCAATATCCCAAACAAAGATAAAATTATTGTGGTAAATATGTCTGGCGCGCCTTCATCCTCTGTAACCAGACGTCGACGTGAAATGAAATTGAGAAACACTTTTGGTTGGACCCGCATTGATATACTGACCATGTTGATCGTTTTTATTATATTAGCATCGCTGTCATTTTCACTGGTAGTGGAGGCCTTACAAACACTTGTACACATCGATCATCAAGATACAATGCACTTGCCAATTATTGTAATGATACTCGGATTTGTTGGACTAATTTTAAATGGCTTAACGTATTTGTTAATTGGTGGTTATACAATGCATCAGGGTAGTTTTTTACATGTGACCCCTAGTGGTGATGTAGTTTTGGATCGTGTACTATCTAATAATGAAGAATTGAAAGCCGATGAACGTCAATTGTCAAAACCAAGCAATGAGACAATTGAAAGTGATCGACAGCTAAAGGATGACTTGAAGGCAGAAATCGGTCAAATACATTACGTACCAAAACGTCAAGGTGCTGTGGAGATGTTGCGTGATGTGTCGAGCACCATATTCGTTATAGTTTGTGCATTCATTGTCAATATGGCGGAAGATGAAGAGCATACGGCCAAATTTATAGATCCTGTACTCTCAATTTTCTCCTGTGTGCTCTTAGTTTCGCTTAGTTATCCATACAGTAAGTACACTATACACATGCACATATTTACACATCAGTATTATTAATTTTTTTAAATTTCTTTTTCAAATAGTGAAACAGTCGTGTTTAATCCTACTACAAACAATACCCGGCTCTATTGATATGGAAGATTTCGAACGTACATTAGTAATGAAATTCCCCGAAATCGTTAGCTACCACGATCTGCACATCTGGCAATTGTCGGCACATAAATCAGTAGCTACGGTGCACATAATGTTTCAGAATCCACGTCTTTATACAAAAATCATTGAAGATGTACGTTCATATTTCCAAGATCGTGGCATTACTGAAGTCACAATTCAACCGGAATTCCAAAGTCCGAAATCACCATCTATAGAATGTTTAATG
The DNA here is from genome assembly GCF_028554725.1 of Zeugodacus cucurbitae. Classification (NCBI taxonomy): domain Eukaryota; kingdom Metazoa; phylum Arthropoda; class Insecta; order Diptera; family Tephritidae; genus Zeugodacus; species Zeugodacus cucurbitae. The sequence goes on from NC_071671.1 coordinate 27,095,265, forward strand.
CAGTGTAACGCAAGTGATTGTATGGACAAAGTTTGTTGTAAGGATTCACGTACCGATCTGCGTGAGGTGATCAGTTCATCACCAAATGGCAGTAGCGAAACACACGCCCACAAGTATTGTAGTGACGAAGGGAGAGAAGTAGAGGGAGAAGTAGAGAAATCTGGCATCACAATTGTTTTGAAAAATATAGCTGATAAGAAGGCCGAAGCTACTACAACTGATCCAGAAATGCAAAAAGCGAATATGGCCACAACGGATACCGGAAACAGTATTAATGAAATTGCAGAAGCAAGGTGTGATAAGCTCGAAATAAAGTCTACTAATGAAGCTACATCATCTGTTGAAAAGTCTGAAATCTGTGCTGATGCAAAAGTGTTGGACGAAAGCAATGTGTCAAACGATAGCAGTTGATTGGCCATGTTAACGTTACTGCAGGGCTTTCTTTGCACTAAAAAAGCTACCAAAAAATGTTTCATACATAAATTTTTAAGAAAAAATATATATGAGGACTATGCAATTTAAATGCATACACTTGTATTTTAAAAGTTTAATTTTAGTTTTGATACGATAATTTTAAGTATTACAAGAATTTATAATAATTACTTATTGTTAATTGCTTTAAACCGCTGAATAAGTACAACAAAAATAATTAATTTTAAGAATACAACAATATTATTAAGTTAGAAATTCAACTATAAAACAAGACCCACCATCCGTGTCATTGTCGTTTTAAGATTGAAATTGTATGAGTGCTAAGAAAATTTCTGTGCACAAATGTTGCTAAAAACATTAATTAATATGTAAACTACAAAATTAAATAAAGTGCTATAGAATTCATACTACCAACACTTGATCAGTTTAACTAAAACAAAAATTACTTACAGTCAATAAAACTTTCCGAGGTTATCCAGCCTCCCAGTGGTAAGTGAATTTCATTGATAGTGTAAATCGGGCGATTGGAAAAAAGTTAGTAATTTTATGCATTTTACTAAATATGCATACATATGTATCAAGGAGTGATACGTGGCGCGCTGTTTTGGACTCGGCTATAACCGCGTAAGCGGTGTCTACGCCAGTCAAGAAGAAGAAGATGTATTAAAAAATTTTTCACTAGAGGTTCTTTTGGCACAACACATCAACTTTTAAACGAGCTAAATAATGAATATGTACTCTACTTATTAACAACAAACACTCTACTCATATTTTCCTATAATTTATAATTGATTGTTCACTAAAGTATATTAAAATTTGCTAAGAAACTTTAAGCACTTCCGAAGCACACGATTATTACCAGAGATAAATTATAACGCGACTAATATAACCGCGAAAAGCAACTGTAATGCCGCGAATTCAAACTGTCAAAATAAAAAAAAATGTTAAAACAAAAACAATGTTAAGCAATTCTGTCACCTGTAATTGATGGAGAATGGTAGCTCCATTTGTAGGCGGACATCTTTAATAGAGGAACTGTCAAAGTTGGAAATTATTGTAGTGTTGTTTTCTTTGTATTGTTCTTTTCGCATATACAGTTAAAGCGGTATCCTAAACCGGATACTTGTGTGTATACGTACTACGGCAAGCTGTTGAAGCACAGAACTACAGTCTACTGCTTTTGATGATCAAGTGAATATTAATGCGGCTTACCAAATACAAAGAAAGTGTGATTTAACTGATATTTAAAAGAAAGTTTTTCTACTGGTAATGCAGATTTTAATATAAGTAAACGAGTAATATTATTTTCAAGTACACGGTAAGTATATATGCATATAGATTATTATTATTTAAGCACGTGTTGTAGGCTTTGGAATGAAAATAAACAACAACTACAGCGCTACAGCATTATGTGCCAGCTGGTCTAATCAACAATCAGCCATTATGCAGCGTCGTACCTTCACCTTGCGTTTCGGACACGGTTGACCACCATTTCTGGGTTCGGTAATTACATATCTGCTGCGATTGGAATAGCCTGCGCCACAGCTAACACTGCATTCCGACCAATTGGACCATTCAGACATAACACAATCCACGGTTTGATAAGCTTGCGACTGATAAGTGTGCGTTTGAGCGCGAGTGGGTGTGATGGATCGAGAGACGGTAGTTTCTGCCGATCCTGTAGGTTTCGGTAATAGTAAGATGGTGGAAGATTACATGTATATATACAAGTGTACTGATTTAAAATATACAAGTCTTTAAAATCTGGAATATTGCTTACGCAACATGCTGCAGGCATTTAAACAGTCACGCTCTGTGAGGAAGTTATTGCGATTGCCACGACAGCCGCCATAGGTGAAACTCTCACAACGTCCACTGTCACGATTGTAAGCATAACGTTTATATGAACTGCGACATGGACCACTATCGGGACGCTGCACACATATATCTAAAAGATAAAATATTTTAAATTAACTACGTTTAATAAACTTTTAAACAAACCTTTGGCCATTTCCATGTTAATGGTACAATCCTGTGGCACATTGCACTCCTTTTGTTGATTCAATTCCATGCGCCTGGTGCAATTGTCCTTCACAGCACCATTCTCCAAAAGCAATAGACGCGTACGTATGGTAACACCACGTCCACAAGTTGCTGTACACGGACTCCAATCGCTCCATTGTGTTGTTGGACACATGGGATCAGGTAGTTCTACCTCTTCGAAGGTACAATCGGGTCGCATACATTTTTGTTTCTCAACTGTGGTGATATGTGGACAGTGTTTACGACCGGTGTGATCAATGAAAGTGCGCGTGCGCATTGTAATGCCAATGCCGCAGCTGGCTGAACATTCGGACCAAACACTCCACGGTGTGGTCTTGCAAACGCCAGCGCCCTCACCATCATCAGTTACCAAAGCAACTGCGTGTGCTAAATTCTCGCCTTCATCATCATCATCCTGCGGTTGACTAAAAACGAAGTTATTGATAAAAATATAATTCACATACATGGCTACCAGACAATCTTACCTGCATTCAGCTATGGCAGCTGCACACATTTCTTTCGATACCGTTTGACGTGAGCAATCAGCAGCCGCTGCGGCTTCTGGGTTCAAGTATTCACGCGTACGCTTGCGTATACCCTTACCACATGTAACAGAGCAAGGACTCCATTCCGTGTATGGAGTTAAACGACATTCAGCTGAAATATAAAATTATTTTGCTATGTGTTCACAATATGTGTACAAATCAAATTGAATACATACGTCTGATGTCTTGTTCCTCCACATCGTCAGATACATCTAACTGTAAAGCTTGTAAAAAGTTGTCATCACAACTTCTAGAGACGATTTTCTCACGTCTAATGTATAATTTAGCTAACGGTGTCATTTCGCTACTCTTTGGATTATAAAACGGCGAACGTGGATCTTCGGGGTACATCGTAGTAATACGATACATGCGCTCGCGTGGCTGTGTTTCCGAGTTAGGAGACTATAAAGAAAATAAATCATTAGCTTTTAGATCTGTAAATACATGATAATCATTATACCATATAGCTTATGCCACTGTCAGTGCCCGCATCCCATGGATAGAGATCAAAGTCCAGTGATTCCTTCCAAGAACAATCTTCAGTACACAAATCAACGCCGTTGATACCAACAACCCAGTCAGGAGAAGGACCTATAATTTTTATTTTTTTTTATAATGTTTTCAATTACATTTTTTATGTTACCACTCACCAAACATGGATACCAATGACACCTTGGGATGTGTACGGTCAACACGGAATTTGGATGATGTATTAGTATTCACATGTGGATACCATAGACCGGCAGCTTTTATAAGTGTTCTCAAACGTGGTCCCCGTGCTCTCAATTCAGTTTCTAAAGCAGTTGGCGAGCCAAATTCCGCTAAAAACCGGAAACCATCTGTGGCAATATGGTTTTCACCCCAGAATGAAAAGTTAGCCTCATGCGAAGCGCCAATAACATCGGAGAAATGTGTTAACCACACAGCGAAGGGATAATCAGTGGGATGTGTTTCATTCGACCAAATGCCCTCAAAAACGAACTGTAAATATATATGTATAGTACAAGTGAGTATAAATTAGCATATACATATAATTGGGATTATTTAATTCCATCTACATTCTTACATTGTATTTAGCTTCATCACACGCACAGCATTCCTTTTTAACGGTGTGCACATTTGTTTTACGCTCACAAACGACTTGAGTTAATTGGCCGTCATCAGAGTACCAAGCGCGTGGACCTTCGTAAACCATAGCCGATATGGAAACGCAACCTGAACCTGCAGCCGGCGCCACCCACATAACTTGTACTTCGGTTTTGGGTAAGTCCTCTGCCTCTTGTACGGTATTGACACAACGATCGCTAAATTTGGTTAGTGCATCACTGAAGAGTATAAATGCTCCCACACGCTTAGGGCTAGCAGGTTGTGCACGACGGCGGGGAATATGCGCCTCCGCGGTAATTGCGAAGTGAGTGAAATGCTGAACTTTTTCATGTGTTCGCGCACCGATTAATAGAACTAAAAACAAAAAATTAATTTAGTTAAAGTTAAACGGAGGTAATGTTATGATAGGAGTAAGAAAAAGGTACGGATAAAGTTGCTAAATTTGTCACTCTAGTGATATATGTTTATTAAAGAATGGTTAGCAGTATATATTTTTTGTTTTCTGTTTTCATTCAAATTTCCGCTTTATAACTCACAATACAAACTAGAAACATTTGAAATCAAAAAAGTCATTTGACACTTCTTCTAGCCACCACTGTTCGACTGTTTATTTCTAAATCCCTATTTTTCGTCGTTTTCTAACACTGCAACGCGCGTTCGCTGTCATTTGAAAGTGCAGTTATTTTGGTTGGGTGTCCCGTTTAAAATATTTATTATTATATTTTTGAAACTAATTGGATTATACTCTCTTCAAACATAATATACATATAATAATTTTGTGAACCAAAACACACATGATAAAAATGGGAGGTACTCAAAATGAGTTGAGTCAATTTGGAGAATTAGAATGGATAAAATGTGGCGAAATAAAAATGTGTGCTAATCGAAATGATTTTCAATTAAGCTGTGACCATTGTAGTGACATATTTACGCAAATGGCTGTTTTCGCACGACACTTGCATTGGGAGCACCAAGTGGGTGTTGAATTGCTGGGGAAACAACAAGATCGGAAGGATTTAAGCATTTACACTGTGGAGGAACTGCTTACCAATAAAAACTTCGATACTAAATCGTCCAGCGTTGAAAATACAAGTGACACAATTGATAATGAAGACGATACCGGACTTGGCAGCGACGAAGAATTGGAAAAAGAAATTGAGGAATTATTGATAAGTATGGCTTCTGAATATTCGCCTAGTTGCAATGATACTGAGTGTTCCGAAAATGATTCCGGTTTTGGAAACACAAAAAGTATTCATGACAGTGTTAAAAACAACCAGGACAAAGTTATAAGCAATGTAAAGGTACAAGCAAATATTGGAAGGAAGACGTCAAAGGAATTGGAAACCCAAACATTATCCAAAGCTTTAGAAATAGATATAAATAATAAAACAAAAGATGTATCAAACACAAGTCAAAAACTTATAAATATGAACAAAAATGTTGGGAGTACGATGGACTCTACTCAAAAAAATACAAAAGACACAAAAAACAACAAAGTTAGCTTAAATAATAGCAGCAATGAAAATCGTTGTATTGAACGCCATGAAAAAAACGTTGCAGTTGCTCCAAAAACTAAGCAGAAATTACCATTAAAACAATATTTGGAAAGCAAAAAATTCCTTTTACAAAGTGACGATGAAACCAAAAATTGTGACCACAGGATTAAAAAGAATACTGTCAATGAAACCAAACACGCTATAAGTGATGTACTGGTATTAAAAACAGAAACCAACAAAACACATATAAACCAAGAAAAACTGTATAATTTACTAAATAACGAAGATATAGAATGCGGTCGTACTTCTGTGGAAGCTCAGGTTTCAAACACAACTAAACTGAATAGTAAAGATATGTGTATCGAGATAGATTGTAATAATATTTTCACTGCAACCGATGATCTCTCATTAACTGATATAACTAATATTGAAGAAGAAAAGACTGACAAGGTAAATAATATCTGTAATAGTGAAAAAGAAATCAACAACATTAAAAGTAATGTACTCGAGTTGCAAATAACGGATGAAAAGCATTGCGGATTTCAATATGAGGCGTCAAAAATTTATGATTCAAATGGTTATCAAAATGAATATATAAATTACAATAGAATAAGTGATAATTCAAGCGCTGTTGATGAAAAAACAAGCCAGCAATCGAATAGTACCGAAGAAATGGAAATTGACAAACCACTTGATCTTAGTTTTAATAAATCTGATGAATGGTGTGATCTTCAATTGGAAGACATTTCCGAGCTACTATTAACCAATGGAAAAGACACAATGGAATTGGTTGCGGAAGACTTTGATAAATTGGTGGCACAACAAACGCCTAACGCCTTTACTGATAACCCAACGTCGTTATTTAATTCTGAACACTTGCAACTAACTGATATAATCGCCGACAATTTATTGCCACCATTTTCCAAATTCTTTCAAAATAATGCAAACACTTTAAAAAATGCCAATAATTGTATTGCGCAATCAACACCGAAAGAGAAGAGGTTGAAAGCATCAGACGCTACGAGTAGGTCAGTGAAAAATTTATATTCTAACGAATTTATTGCAACTGAAACTGCACAAAATGTTAACGAGAATGTTGAAAACGTCATAAGAGAACAAAAAATGAGCGTATTTTCTAAAAATCTACAATGCAGATTTAAAGTTTTGAAGCGCGTAGCATCATGCAACGATAAAAAATCAAAAAAGAGAAAGCAGGAAGTCGAAAACGTGGAGGAAATTATAAAAGAAAGTAGAACTTCAATGAAACAGAATATTGAAATATTGAGTGTTGATGTAATACTACCAAGTGACAATAGAACACATAGTGAGTCTACAACATTTACCAGTGGCGGCGCAGTATTACCAGCCGTAGGCATACCAAAAACCAAAGACAGTGACGATTTGCAAATACAGGATGTAAGACAGGAAATAAACCAAAGCGATAATTGGGGAGCCGAGAGTATTATAAAAGATTTAATACCGGTTTGTTATATAGTGTGCACGTTAAACGTTACGTTTCTTATTTAAATTTATTTGTATCTCTTTTATGTAGTATGTGAAAATAAAAAAACCGACAATCTTAGAGGTGGATCTCTGTTCACATGCCGCAGCTGATAGCACCAGCGAACAGCAGCAACTGCCTTTAGCATTAATGAATGAAATTGATTACACGCCCGACGATACGCTTAATCAGCTAAAATTAAATGCTATCGGTGATGAAAAGCTGGATTTTAATACAACAATGGTATTCGTTTTAAAATTATTTTGTAATTTTTTTTATTTATTGTTTTTTTTTTTTAATTTAGGAGAGTTGTTTGAACGTTACAATGCCTTGCGACAGCCAAAACAATACAGCTGATGATAGTATAATCTCCACTGCGGTAAGTAGTAGATAAGGTTATAAGTTATTATAAGCATCAATGTTGTTAATTTCTTTTAATTTTTTTTAGTCTGAAGAAGAGCAGGAAAACTATACGCTACTATGCTCTGTAGGCGTAAGTAAAAGCATATTTTTTACATATATATTTATGTTCATGTATTTATTTACTAAATAATACTACCTAAACTTTTAGTTAAAAATCATTATGGACCCCAACGCCGAGGATGAGTTGAACTTAGAACGTTTGGAGGAGATGCATGCAAAGGCAAACGCTTTTTCGAAGATTTTCGCCGAATTCAAATATCTTTGGAAAGTTGGCAAAGGCATTAAGAGCTACGAGCAATTGGAATTAGATTTCATCAGACTAATGCAACGTTTAAACGAACATTATAAATTCGAAATGACCATAAGCCAAACGAAACGAATTGTAAATTTGCTTTCACTCTGGTATATGCAGACATACCACAAGTGGTTTATTGATAAAAAACGTGTCACAAATGCGTTACAACATTATTTGCAGACGTTCGCATTTCTGCCAAAAACTACGCGACGCATATTCTATTGCGAAGAGTGTCCACGTTATTTTCTCGCACAACAGAAATACTTTGCACATCGTCAGGGCCACAGCGTGTTAATGCCCACATGCGCCAATTGTCAAAGCAACTTTGCGAATCGCAAAGAACTACAGTTACACGCCAAAGTGTGTGCAACATTCAAATGCGTGGAATGTGCTTTTAAATTTGAAAATGCCGCAAATTTGGAATATCATATGCGCAACAAACATATTGTACAGTGTGAGAAATGTGGCAAATTATGTGCCAGCGCGGCCGAATTAGACTGGCACGAACATCAGTATCCGATAATATGTGGCTTGTGCAATCGCTTATTCGACGCGGCTGATTTATTGCAAAAACATCGACAAGAGTCCTTTCACTGGGACTATACATGCCGGCCGTGTGATATATTTCTGCCTACCGCCACGCTTATGAAGCAGCATCTCAGGCTTTGCATGGGCAATACAATGTAGTAAATAGTATAACTATTTTTTTTTTGTTTTAAATTTCAAATTTAAATTTTTTTTAAATTTTTTTTAATATATATATTTTTTCATTTAAATTGGTTTTTTTTTCATTTAATTTTTTTTTTAATTAAAAACATTTCTATTAATAAATTTTTATTTTTTTTTTTTATTAAAAACATTTTTATTAATATTTTTTATATCTTTTTTTTTAAAAACATTTTTATTAATATTTTTTTATTTATTTTTTTTAATTAAAAACATTTTTATTAATATTTTTTTATTTTTTTTTTAAATACATTTTTTTTAACCTTTAATCATTTAATAGTTTTAACTAAAAAGTGCATGTGAATTCCCAGTATTTTAATTTTAAGTAGAAAGTGAATTTATTTACATATATTTTAAAAATGTTTTTTTAAACAATTTTTAATAATTAGTGTTATGAATAAAAATAAAATATTTCAATGAAGTGCCAAGAAATTTATAACAAAAGTGTTGTTATTTCTATTATTTTATCAAGCATGTAAACATTTACCGTTATAAGTCTCGCCCGGCACATAGCCATTGGCACCCTCAGCCACAATTAATCTATAACCATTGTCGCCGCGCGAACGTCTACCATGCGGTAGGTGTGTGGGTGCACGCGTACAACACGCCGCCAATTGAAACGCCACAAAACATAGCAGTAAAAATGTCAAGTTACACTTGTTGAGTAATTGACACTGCATTTTCATTTCTTATTCACCGTGCACCCAATCTACTGTTTTTGGCGACACACAGTTATTTACAACAACTTGTTTATTATTATTTTTTTTTTGTTTGTTTAAATCTCTACATTAATTGCACAATGAATTTATTAGATCCACTTGCTGTGCGCAAGTCGTAGATTTTGTTTGAAAATAAAATAGTTTAACTGTGTATAACGTATGCTTTTTGAATGTGACCAGTAAACGTTGGTCACGCTAGCGTGTAACGCGGCTATTACTTATACTTGTACTGTTAAAGCTTAGTTTAAATGCTTCTATGCAATACGGCGTACGCGCACAGACTGAATGCCTTTGAAGATGAGCATAAGTAAAGATGAGCCCAACAACGGGCACTGGAAGCTGATTGTTTTACATACATACATACTTATATGCGTAAATACATGTAAGTAATATCTATATGTGTGTTTTAGTGCTGATAACATAATTTATTGGAGCATGCAGACTACTATAGAAATGTATGTATTTGAAGATGCTACTGAAAAACAGTTTATGTTGATAACCGTTGACTATTTGGCATAATGTTGGTGTATAGGAAATAAAATCGAAATTTATTTTCGGCTAATTTTTATAAAAAAAAATAGTATTTATTAGAAAGAACTCTATATAATTATAAGCCTTTGTGGATTTCAACTGCAATTTTATACTTATAAAATCGTATATATATATATTCATATGGCTACATGTGAAGTTTACTTGACCTTTCGGTTCAAATTTAGCGCTGATAAGCTCATCACATGAGTTTTAAAACGGCTGTGGGCAATTAAATGAAAATAAAAATACTCTTAGTTGTTAGCTTCTTAATAAGTGTTACTTTGTATTTATTCATATATGTATATATTTTTATGTTTGTATGTGTTTGTATATAATAGGAAGTATTGTAGCATCCACATTACAATTTTACTGCTGTTTTTGTTGCACAAAAATGTCTACATTCCTATATTCACATAGGATTCTATAGAGCTACAAAGAAGTAAATAAGTAGCAAGAAAATTCAGAGCGCTGAATAATGATATACCCCCAAATCGAACCACAGCTTCACTATTTCGTCGTATACCTCTATCTGAAGCATAAATCTAGTTATTACAATTTCCAATCTACTCTTTCCTAACTGTTGTTGTGGAAGCGGCATAAAATATCTCCCAAATAATTTTGAGAAACATGTCATTGGCCGACATGTCCTTATGTATGTATGTAATTGGCGTTGAACCGTTTAGCCGGTTATAGCCGATTCGATGAGAGCGCGCCACTCCTCTCTTTCCTTCGCAGTTCGGCGCCAGTTGGAGATTCCAAGTGTAACCAGGTCGCTCTCCACTTGGTCCCTCCAACGGAGAGGAAGCCTTCCCCTTCCTCGGCTTCCTCCGGCGGGTAATGCATCGAACACTTTCAGAGCTGGAGTATTTTCGTCCATTCGGACAACATGACCTGGCCAGCGTAGCAGCCGTCTTTTTATTCGCTGAACTATGTAAATGTCGTCGTATAACTCGTACAGCTCATCGTTCCATCGCCTGCGGTATTCGCCGTTGCTAATGTTTAAGGGGCCATAAATCTTCCGCAAAACCTTTCTCTCGAAAACTCCTAGTGCCGTCTCATCTGATGTTGACATCGTCCAAGCTTCTGCACCATAAAGCAGAACGGGAAGGATAAGCGACTTGGAAAGTTTGATTTTGGTTCGTCGAGAGAGGACTTTACTTTTCAATTGCCTACTCAGTCCATAGTAGTACCTGTTGGCAAGAGTGATTCTGCGTTAGATTTCCAAGCTGGCATTGTTATTGCTGTAAATGTTGGTTCCCAGGTAGACGAAATTATCTACAACTTCAAAGTTATGACTGTCAACAGTGACGTGGGAGCCAAGACGCGAATGCGCTGACTGTTTGTTTGACGACAGGAGATATTTCGTCTTATCCTCGTTTACCACCAGACCCATACGTTTCGCTTCCTTATCCAGACTTATCCCACTATAATTGTCGCAGATTGTGGGGTCTCCCTGTTTGTGGATTGGGCAGAGTACACTGAGATTCCATCGTCATCGCATAGTTAAGCATTTGATAAACTGGCTCGATATGTAGTCGTTATTGTTGTTGCTATTGTTGTAGATGAGATCATATAATCAAAAAATTTTTGAAGAAGGCTACAGTGTTGACAGTTGTAGGTTAGGTTGGGTTATGTAGCTGTTCCCCACCAGCGAAAACACACTCACATTATTAAGAGCAGTCTTTTGTTTATTTGTGCTGTCAAAATTACTACAAATCTGCAGAGTTTTTTTTTACTTCTACCATATATCCGCTAATATGCGTGGAGGTACAAAAATCCATAAAATTTTGCATAAATTACTTAAAAACGAGGCTGGCGTCCGGTATAGTTTTTAGTTTGAACGATCAAGTCCAGTCAAGATCGTCACATCTCTAAAAAATGCTGCGTTCGCAGTAATAAATCGGAATCAACCTTAATGATAACACTTTCCTTTGAAAACTTCCGGCCGTAATAGTCCGGAAGCCTGAAGAGTTGTGGAAGTTCCCAACAATAAACTTCCCCCAACCTTCGTCGCTACCCCCTACACATCCTTAAAGTATTCTTGAAGGTATAAGAGTGGACTAAAGACTGCCAGGGCTAAGGTCGTTGAGTTGTTAGTCTTTGACGGCATAAAAATCAGACTTCGTTCTTCGTTTAATTGAACTGACTTGTTGGTGACCCGAACGATTTGCTTTATAAATTTAACGTTTGATGACTGCAACAACAATAATAATTTTTATTTAAAAGTGTCTTGAGTGGTAGGACAGCAGTGTCACCAGAAATAGGCGACTTCAATTCTACTGGGTGCTAGGCCACAAGAGCATAGGGGGTAACGAGATAGTTGACGAGATTGCCAAACGAGGCGTAACACTGTCATCCGAAAACATGATGAACGTAGATAAACCAATACACTGTCTATATGATGATCTAGACAGAAGCTTGGTAACAAAGTTCAAAGCGCGCTGGAAGAATATGCCGGGATGTAAAACAGCAAAGTACACGAAATTTCTATTGGCGCTCGATAGAGGCAAATGTAGGAATATGGTCGGCGTACTCACTGGTCACTGTCTTGTTGCGGCGCACGCCTACAAGATGGGGCTGATAGATCGCGAGGACTGCAGGAAATGTCAAGAGCAAGGCACCAGAAAAACAATGGAGCACCTCTTCTGTAAATATCCTGCATTATCAAGAAAACGGCTTCAGCATTTGGGGGCTACACATTACGTTAATCTGGAAGAGATTTCGTTGGTGAAGCCACAAAGCCTTTTGAAATTCGCAATAAGCGCAGGCATCCTAAAGAATGATTACTTCACATTAACTAAGTGACGGCACTCCATCTGGTATCGCAAAGGACCAAAAATGGTCTATGTATGGCTTTTTAGCCTACCAGAATAACCTAACCTAACCTTTATTTAAAAGCATTAAATCCACTTTTTTTCTTAATTTTATTTTTTTTTTCACATGTCTTTATAAACATAAATATCCTGCTAATTAAATAAACGTTTAAATTTTACGATTTTTAATAAGTTTGATTTTTTTTTATTTTTCCATTTTGCATGTATGTTTGTATTGTATAATTCGTTTATGACAAACTTTTCAGTTAATACATTACTAAATATTGAATATGGATGTATATATTGATTACTATAACTATTTGTGAATTTTCCAATTAGTAATGAATGTATATGTATTTGTGTGTCGATTAACGCGCCTACAATTACATATGTCTAGTCCAACATGCCACATACACATTTATTCAATGTTTATATATATTATTTTATTATTATTTTTGCAAAATGCTTGACTGCAAAAATAACTGTATTTAAGGTACATACATGTATATATGTTTGTCGCTGCAGTCACATGTTATATTATATAAATCATACATACATATATTTTGTGTTATATTACTAATACATACAAAGTAAAAAAAAAAACAAGACGCCGCCGTTTAGCTTGATTTTTATTTAAAGCTGTTCTGTGTAGTTTTTTTTGTAGTGATTGGCGAAACCCAAACTATAAATCGAATACCTTATCAAAAATTTTGACACACTAGTATTTGTATGTACTTATGTATATATGTATGCATGTGTGTGTATATGGAGCATTCTACACAGCAACTGGCAATGTGAGATTTGTTTTGGCTAATTTTTCTTTTTATAATCTTTTAATAAATTATGTACGTATGTATGTATGTTTTGGTTTTACAGTACAGTCATAGCTTTGTTTTGTATGTATGTATAGTGTTTTTTTTTGGTGTAGGAATCATTAATAACAGTTTGTCCCTTCAAGTTTTTCGTTTGTATTACGCGCTATATTTTGTAGATGATGTGTACTTATGTGTTATTATCGCATACAAAACAAAAAAATTTATATATTATAAATAAAATTATTGAATAAAATATAAATTACATTTAACAAAAAAAAATATTATAATATTAATAAAATTATTGCATTATATATAAATTTACATTTAATTGATAAAAAATATAAATATGTATATATATACATATATAACTACAATTGCGTAAATCACATGAAGCTAAATTTCAATACAAAAATATTTAATAAAAAATCACATAACTACATATAATAATAATATAATGACTTAAATGTTTAAAATTACAGCAATCAATCACATTAAATTTAACAGAAATAATGCTAAACAATATTTTAGCGCCAATAGTTGTTAATTAATTGGGTTTGGTTAAGTAAAAGTTGGGAAAATTAAAAAAAAAATAATAATTAAAATTTCAAAAATATAATAAATAAAATTACAAAAAATTAATAAATACAATTACAAAAAAAAAAACAAATAACATTACAAAAAAGAAACAAAAAAAAAAAATAATAAATAAAATAAAAAAAAATACAAAAAAAATTAACAAATAACATTACAAAAAAATAACAAATAACATTACAAAAAATTAATAAATACAATTACAAAAAAAAATAAATAAAATTACAAAAAAGAATAATAAATAAAATTAATAAGTAAAATTACAAAATTTAATAAATAAAATCACATAAATAAAATTATAAAAAAAAAATAAGTAAAATTACAAAAAATTAATAAATACAATTACATAAAAAAATAAACAAATAACATTACAAAAAAATAACAAATAACATTACAAAAAATTAATAAATACAATTACAAAAAAAAAATAAATAAAGTTACAAAAAAGAATAATAAATAAAATTAATAAGTAAAATTACAAAATTTAATAAATAAAATCACATAAATAAAATTATAAAAAAAATAAGTAAAATTACAAAAAATTAATAAGTACAATTACAAAAAAAAATAAACAAATAACATTACAAAAAATATAACAAAAAAAAAATTACAAAAAATTAATAAATAAAATTACAAAAAAGAATAATAAATAAAATTAATAAGTTAAATTACAAAATTTAATAAATAAAATCACATAAATAAAATTATAAAAAAAATAAGTAAAATTACAAAAAAATAATAAATAAAATCACAAAAAAAAATTAATAAACAAAATAAGTACAAAATATTTGAAAGTAATTGTATAAAAAGTAGCTTTAAGAGTAGTTTGTTTTATATAAAATAACAATAAATAGTAATAAGAAAATAAATTAATAAATTTAATACTAAAAGGTTAGTATGGGCGTTTCACGATGATCCAGCAGATCTGTAAGTAAATAATATATATATATTTATTTAATTTTTTAAATATTCATACCACATTTATACGAGTACATACCTTTAGCAATGCTCCACCAAGGCAGTGTCACATATGTGAGGAATGCATTGAGCGGTGTGGACTGTTGCCGACGATTCTCCTTCCAAAAGTGGAATGATTGCGTGAAGCCGCGACTGGCCCATAGTGGATTGTAGGCGCCGTCGTCTAATTCTAAAAAGGAAACAAGTTTTTATTGGATTTGATAATACTTTTAAAGATTTCTTAAAAAATATATAATATATATGCATTATTTTTTAATTTAAATTTAAAATTAAAAAAAAAATAATAATATTTTTTATTTAAAAATAATAATATAATATTTTATATTTAAACTTTTAAATTAATAATTGTTTATAATATTCTTTTCTCATTGATAATCTCTTACGGACATAAATATGAAATGGAACTCCACTCTGTAAAGCTCTAATATAGGACAAGTTTAAGTCTGATAGACTCGCTATATTTGATTTTTTATTAATTCTAGTGATTAATAGTTTCACTAGTAACTAAATCAGCTATTGGTGTCTTCTGGTCTTAGGACTCTAGGGAAGCAGATTTTGAAATTAGGCGGTAAAAACTTCATCAAGATCGTAACAGGTCGTGATTTATATAAAGTGAAACTATTTGGTTATTGTTGTTGCTGTAGAGATTATTCTGCCCTGCTTAAATCGGTAAGCATAAAGGGGAGGCCCAAGGAACCAGCTATTTCGTCGGGTTGGGCCAAATGAAAAGGGGTGTTAGATTGGTGGGGTTGATTGTGCACGCAAAGAGGTGGTTAGTATCCAGAACGAAGTTGCGCGAAGGACTCTCTAGTTTGGCGGGGCAAATCGAGCGCGGTGTCCGCAAAGGGTGTCGTCCATTTCCTAAGACAACCAGTTTTGGGGACCAGACTTGACCTAAGCTTATTGGTACAAGGGCAGCATTTTCAGCGATCTACTACTGTTTACATCGGTAAATTATAAAAATATTTGGTCGGGCATTATGTTGCTACAACCATATCAACAACTCTGTGGGGAATTCGTTGGGCGTCAGTTCTCACTCCACATACGATACGAAAAATCAAATATAAGCAACACACACACCTTTGAGCGCTTTACGCGGCAGATCACACCAATAATAAATGTTGGTGCCATCCGGTGTACGTCGCTTTGGCACCAAGCTGATAGCGCGTTGATAGAACGCATGCTGTGCAGCGCTGCGTTTGGCACGCGGCAATGTCGCATGCGAATGACCATTCTCACCGCTACTGCCCGTACCGCCACCGCCGCCATCGCTTACACTGCCGTTCTCGACGCCGCCGCTGGCTACCGACCCTATGGGCGGTGGCGAAATCGGCGAACGTTGTGCACTCGATGAAGACGGCGGCGGCGACGACAACATGTGGCAATTGCCGTTACAATCGCTGAGATCGTTGGCCGCAGCGGCTGCGGCTGCACTTTGAGTATCCAACTGTAGTTTTGTGTTTTTTATTGCTTTTGATGTGTTTGTTGTGGCTGAGACTGTCGGCGAAATACTATTGTCGCGCTTATTATCAAAAGTTTCAGCAGCGGCAGCGCCGCCGTGCAGCTCTGGACTGACTGACTGCGGCTGCTGCTGCTGCAATGGATGGCTTTCTGTTTTTACAGGTACACGTACACACTTCTCGAAACTGTATGGATTGCTGTGGACACTGCTAGCGGCACTACTGGGTGCATTCAGCTCGGCCGTGTTCGGCGGTGAACGCTGCTCTACAACGGGCAGTTCTTCGCGACCGCGCACATTTATCATAAGTTTAGTGTCTTGCTCGCTCAGTATAGCCATTTTGGCTTCGGACGCTTCCGCCGTACTGCCATTCAATGAGGTCGCATCGTCGGCTATTTCATATTCTTCAGCTTGCTGTGTGGTAGTTTGCGCTACAGTGCTGTTGTTATTGCTGTTGCACTCCTTCACCGGCTTGGTGTCTTTCGTATCTTTTGGTGTATTATTGTTCTTGGTTTTTGTTGTGGTGGCTGTGCCATTTTTGGACCGGATGCGTTTGGGTGAAACCTTGGCAAGTAAATTCGTAGTTTTGTTAAACTTATCCTTATCCTTCTCTTTATCTTTTATTTTAGCCTTATCTTTCTTCTCGGCTGCTGGACTGGTCGTGCGCTTCGGCTTACGATCCGCTGCGCTCAGTGAGGCGCTACGCACGACGGTCTTTTGTGTCTGTGCGCCGCCTGTCAACCGTAGACTACCTCTCTTGCTCACCACCAACTCGCTTTCAACACTCAGTATGGTTTTATGTTTTGGCTTGGACTTCTTGTCGGGCATTTTATTGAGACATGCCGGCGTCTCATTGGCCGCATCATCACATGTGGGACAATAGACTTCGGACATTTCCGGTGTATGCTTATCGCTTGATACGCCCACCCAACGTTTACACTTTTTTCCGCCAAAGCAGTTGCTGCAACCGGTGGTGCTGGCATTCGAGTTGGGCGAGGTCACCGCAGTGGCTTCCACAGCCTCAGCGACAGGCACACTGTCCACTCGAACAGCATTTGTCGTTTGCTCTTGTACGTTGCTGTTGTGTTTCACTTCGGTTTCGGGTGAAATCGGTAGCTTAACTGCAGCCGCATTAGCTGCCACACAATTCGGATTGAGATGTAGTTTTGCCTCGGATGCCGAGAAAGCAGGACGTAGATCTACAATGAAATATAGATCGTTGGCATCGTTTTACTAAATGCGAACACAAATCATAAAAATAATTGCTATAGAGTCGGAAATAATATTAAAAATAAGTAATAAGTTAAAGTAATAATAATAATCATAAAAATATGTGTAAAAGAGAGAGAAAGAGAAATGATAGCGTAGAAAAATATTGTAAAAAGAGGGAGAGCGAGCGAAAGACTGTTAAGTTACTGTATAAATGAGGAATGTTGTTATGGAGGGGCTGCTGCCGCGCTACTGTTGTTGAGTGTTGGGGAGTTGGAATTCAAAACAAAAAGGATGGTGGTTTGGAGCGTAGTTGTATTAGGGTCTTTAGCATTACTGTGTTGCAGACGTAACAAATAATTACTAAAAGTCAGTATGTAGAGGATTTTGAAAAAAAAAAATCGTATATTTAGGATGGTTAAGAGCGGGCATACTAGTATGAGGGTATTCCAGTCACGTTGGTGTCACAATGGGCCTCCCAAAGTCCTATGTGCGTCGACAGACAATCACTAAACCTAACCTAGGTCGGCATCCTATACCAATTTACGAGCTAGATATACATATAAATTAGATCTGAAAGACCCCCGGTATGGCATATAATTTATATTTATTATCTTTAAGTTTAGTTAACATCCAGAGTGCCATTGTTATATAGGTTATGTCTCTGACTAAATAAAATAATGAACCAACAAGTCTAAATTAATTGTCAGTTCTGTGTCTACGATGGGTGGTGTTTTATCTTCAAGTAAACCATTCACGGAGAAGGAGTCGATGAAGGATTTAATGTCTCTTCTGTTAATGACGTCTTGTCGAAAGTCTGTCAAAGCCGAAGTCCCGTCGCCGGTATAGTCCTGTATGTCGTCGACATATTTCAGGAAGGTACTCTCGATAGTGCATCCAGTTGACCATATTGGGGCTGCGTATTTTATGACCAGTATGATATGGTTTGGTGTTTAGAGACGCTTACGTAGTATCTGGACGCAGTTCCACAATGCACAAATAAAAGAAGTCGTCGTTATCGTAACAAGTTCTATAACTTTCTGTAACATTTAGCTGAGTCTAGGTCTGTTTGTCCCCACATAGTTCCATTCACTTAATTTATAAATTAAATTTAGGATTTTGAACTGAATAAACTTCGCGTTCGGTTAGGGATGCTATTGATATATTTATGTATTTATGTATATAACATAATTTAAATTAAAATTGTTGTAATTCTTATATTGAAAATTTGAAAATCAAGCTGCTCTTTAAACCAATTTCGTTCTTATACACAGTTTTCAATTTTTTATTTTTAATTTTTTTTCTTTTTGAAATATACATTTGCATGAACAGATCTAGTTTGTAGTTAATGGCAAAAACGGCTTGTTAAATAATAATAATTGAAAAACTATTTGTTTTATATATAAAGAAGATTTCAAATAAAAAAACAGGGGCGACTGCACACTTCGGAGGCACTACTCAACCACAAATTCAACAGACAAAATGAAATTATATAAATGATATTTAGAAAAATGCATTTGGTTATCAAATAGTGACAAATGGCATAATGAGCTTTCGAGTAAAAAAATGTGTACAAATGAAATAAATGTGTGTATTCCAAGTCCTGCTTTCTCGGCAAACTAGACTGCTTTGTTGTGATACACATATTGTTTGATTTTTCGTTAGGTTTATTCTGCTTTTTTTAGATTTTATTTTTGTTTTTTGCTTTTAATCTGTTTAGCAATTATACGCTAAACCATAGTGGAAGAAGAATAGCTTTTTTGTTTTGTGATACATTGCAAATATTTACTTTGTTCAAAACAAAGAGTGTAAATAAAAAGAAAATAATCGTAAAAGAGAGAGTATCAACACGTTACAATAACAAGAATAGGATGGGTGGGATATGATGAAAGTAGTAAAGCAAGCGTTAAATGATAATACAAGTGTTTCGAATTTAAGTGTATTTAAGGAAAAACACAATACATAAACTTAATGCATATCTACACAGTCAATATGAGCAAGGCAATAGGTTCAAAAAATTTTAAAGATATGTATTGCTTTGGCATAAATACAAGTTTAGACAAAAAGCGTTTATTGAAAAATATGTATTTGAGATATTTATATAATATTATAAAGTACAGTTAAAAAATAAATTTTAAAAGCATGCAAAATATTTATTTTTGTGTCTTTAGAGCGTGTCTATAAATTTGCAGAGCATGAGTATGATAAAAATGAGCCAATAACGCAGTGATATATGTTTGTGATGAATTTACAAATTTACTAAATTAAACAAAATGTATATAAAAATTTACTTAATTACAAAAAATAATTTAAAAAAATTAATAAATAAATAAAAAAAATATTGCATAAACAATTTTTACTAATAAAAAAAATTAATAAAACATTTTTAGTTTATGAATAAAGTATAAGTATTAAAAACTATTTTTGAAAAGAGATTTAAAAAGTTTGAAAAGTGAATTGTACGCCTAACATACTGATAATTAAGTATAAAACTATTTTTAAAAATTGAGTAATTAGACAAATATAAAGAAAGCATAACTATTGCATAATGTATAATTGTATATATTGTATTTACCATCACGTAAGTCACCAGCTTCAATTTCGGACACCTCATTCGCCAACGAATCGAGTCCTTCATTCTCTGAACGCGCCTTAGCGCCCGCTGTGCCGCCCACCGCATCGGTTGCGCCTTTTGTACGCCAAGCGTAACGTGAGAAATTATTTAAATTAGCGCTGGGATCACTAAGACGACGTTGATGACGATATGTGCAATAGTCGTCATTTTCCTCCTCCCAGTCATCCCACATGTCGGTGGCACAAAAACTGAAAGCAAGAGCAATTAAATCAGCGTATCAAAATAAGTACATATATAGTATATACTGGAATAGATAAAAAATTTTAATTAGCACACTTTCTCATTCATACATACCCGGGTTCGCTGGTGGGCGTCTCTACGCCCGAACCTTTGGGTTTTGTAACAGCCATTTCGGCATGTCCCTTGCCTTGTGGTCCCTTCATGCGCACAAATTCACAACGCGTCTGTACACCGGCGCCGCTGCTGAACAGACCGAAGGACATGCGTTGCGCCACTTTTGAGCTGAGACTAGATTGCTAGAAAAGGACATGTACACAAATTTGTAAATAATTAAAAAAAAATTAAAGCAATTGTGTGGCATACCCGCGCATCGTAGACCTTTTTGAGCGCATCATAGCGTATGGAGCCAAGAAATATGACGCCTTGCACTGAACCATCTTTGTCATTGGCAACCAATTCCACGCACACCATTTCACCATCGCGCACTAAAATATCGCTGAAAACCTGCAATTGTTTGTTGTTGTTTGTGTAAATAACTAAAAAATAATCTTAAAATACTTTACCTCATCGAAATTGTCCACCATAAAGCAGATATGCGGGTATGTGATCTCCTCGCCTTCACCTTTGGTATCCATTTTTCGACGACTAGGACTTGCATAAACACGCTGCGAGTGACGTCTCAACACTTGCAATTCCTTTGGCGATGTGCGTGTACAAATAGCTAATGTAAGTGTATAATCGAATTGATGTATGACCATATTCAAATAGACCGTCTCCTCCCAATCGACGTCCGGATCACCAATTGGTAGTTTACGCGAGTCCTTACGAAAGACATCAACTTCTGTCTGTAAATATGAGCATGCATTTCAGTATAATTATAGTACTGAGGGAAGCTATATGATTTACCTCATATTTTGGCATATGTCGGGAAGAACTTTTCACGTGTTTTTTACGTACGAAGAATAGCAAATCATCGGAATCTATGCTGTGTACTGGTTCGGTTTGAAATAGAAAATGTCGTACAAACAAATCTGTCCAATACGTAGTGCCTTGGAGCACAACAAAACCGCTATCTGCAAGATTTCATGAGGTTGTGAAATTTAATATTTATAAATGCGATAAATAAATATCCAAATTGTTATCCGCAATGATTATTTTTAAATTAATTTAAAGTTACATTGTTAATTCTAATTAATTATTCACTTGTTTTAAATAAATTTACAATAACATTATAAATTCTAATGATATACTGAAAAAAAAAATACAAAATGCATATTGTGATTCACTGCCACATACAAGTTGAAAACGCCGGTCAAACACAATATATGCGATAAAAACACACTAATCACCCTTAACACTTGGCAATAAAAAAAAAATATATAAACAAGTACTTATGCACACATTTAATGCAAGAATATATATCTACATACATATTTGTATATAAATTTTATATAATGCATACATATGTATATATTCCTTATTAAATCCAATTATATGCATGTACTCATGTGTAGTTAAACTGCCGGAGCAGCCACAATTTGCAGCAGCATAACAATACATACAACAACAAAGCGATTTCACGGCGTTGGCACAGGATAAAGCAATGTTTGATAAATCGATAATATACAAATGTACATAATTTTTCGTGGTGTAGGTAGATTCAAAAAAATTAAATTTTGAAACATAAAATGCTAATTAGCTTTAAATTTGTTTATTAAACTTTAGCACTATAATTTATATTAATAACACCCATTAATAAAACCCATATTTACCATCTTTGAGCAATTGTCGCATTTCCTTGGTGCGTTGAAAATTGATATCCTCTAGCAATTGTTGTAATGGTGTCTGTGGTTTCAGTAAAATCCCTGCAGCGCTGGCCAAAGACATCTTGTCGCGTTTATTTAGTATTACACTTATAAATTACAACACTTCCGTTATGATGAAATCAAAAGGGAATTTTCGCTTTATTTGTTTTAAATTACTCACTACACCCCAGTGTTATACTTTTGCAAGCTTTTTCACTTATAAAATTTGCATAAACTTGTTATAAAATACATTTTAAAAAATTGGACTTGCACATTAACGAATAGGAACGCACTAAATGTTAAAAGGAACACTTTCAAATATCTAAAAGTTTTTAGAAATCCAAAGAAAATATAGCAGACAAAAATCGAAAATCTGTCTCTGTACAACTAAACCGAGCTGTCTGGCACTTTTGCTGCAACAAACGTTTCGCATTTACTTTTGGCCTCACGTACACAGCCACCAAACACAGCGAGTCAGTTAACAAATCTAAAACGAATATATGTATGTTGCAATGTACACTGTGTATCACCACCACTACGATTTCCACAACCCACGTCGCTACACGTCCGCGCACAATGTACACTTGCCAGCTGGGTTTGCAAAAATATTTGCGTATAGCGTCTGGAACTGCATTAAGTATGCTGCTGAATGGTTTGTCTTTGTATTATGTGGCAAACACTTTGGCTGTTGTTCTTTCAACCATACGTTGCGCGTTGATAATACACTACTTCATAATCAGCGTTTTTGAATGACTGGCTTACATTTTCTGCACCTTCTACTGCGCAAATTCAAAATATTTAGGTGATATCAAAATAAGTACATAATAAAACTCAGCCAAGCAAAACAAAATTTGTTTTGTAAACAAAGAAGTCAGTAGAGGGCAGCTGTTTGTGACAGTGCCAATAAGGGTTGCCGTTCGCTTTGGTACCAATAAGAATTATGTGTCAATATGAATAATAGTGACATCTGTGGTTGAATAGGTAACAGTAAATGTATATATTTTGTTATTTTATTAAATAATTGACAATAGCACTAGCAGCAAATAATTATGTACAGTAATATGTTAATTTAAACTCAATAACTTTAATATTTAATTTAATATAAATTATTTAACGGTTACTTGGCGTACATTTCAATATATATTTAACTATATTTTAATAAGCTTTATGCAACCCTGTTTCTAAGTGCTACACTTCAAACGCCATATTAAATGCCATCTGACAGTTTCCGTTTTACCGCCTTTAACAGTTAGCTGCAAATCAAGCGAAAGTGAAATAATAAATTACAATTTTTGTGCAAATAACCATTTAAATAGTTAATGTTTACGTGGCAAACAATTGCCGGGCGTGTTATTATTGTCGATATTTTAGAAATATTGTGTGCGCAGTGTTGTTTGTGCGTCAAATGTGTGAATGCAATCTACTACTTACATATATATCGCTTATTTACTTGAATAGTGTCACAACTCAAAAAAGTCGATTTTTCAGGAGTCAATAGTCTCTTATTTAGCAAATATAGAAAAATGCCATCAGTTTTTTGACAAATCTAGTGGCCTGTAATACAATAAATACAATGTTGAGCATAAATGAACCAAAAAGAGTGTAGTAATGCTTTTTCTTGGGCATAACTGTGACCCACTTTGAATTATGTCGTTATTTGTGAAAAATATAAATCAATTTCGCCGTCATAAGTCAAGTGTGTCCTTTTTGCTGAAAAACGCAATATGAATAATTTAATCAATTTTTCACCAATATTGCTGTGTCGTTCTTTCTGAAAAGAAAATCAAATTCACATTTTCACAATATGTGTTGGAACACAAAATATGTTGTTATTTCGTAAAAAAATTATAACTAATTCTGGCACAACTGAGAAATGTCGTTATTGTGGTTTAAAACTAATGCAACATAACACGTTGTAGAACGGCACATTCTTATGTCACGGTTTATTTACGTACGCATTGGAATGGAATTTTTATACAATATGGACGATGAAAAATTGTGTTTTTTGAGTTATGACACTATTCAAGTAAATGAGGGATATGTATATTTAGTGTAATGCGGTTTTTCGAAAACATGATTTTTGACATATTTGTGTTGCATAATATTGTAACAATAATAATAATAATAACAATAACGCTGGAGTTGTATAACGACCAACACTATGCTGAATGCTGTCTGAATAATACACGGTAGTAATAAATTATGTTTTCTCTGAAATAGAAGAATATATAATTAATTTTTTATATTTTGTTATACTCCTCGATGCTAATACCACCAACATATATTTAATACATTAAATACTTCTCTACCTACATACATATCCATAGCCTATAAAGTGTGTAAAATAACGGTGATTTTCGTTTTTCGAAAATTAATGCCTTTAAAACAGGGACCGGAAATAAGAGTTATTTTGCAATTTTTAATAAAAAAAAATCATACATAAAGGAACATCGTAGAAAAGTTTTGATTACACCATCATGATTTTTAGGGGGACTATATGCGAAATATTGTATGATTTTCAAATTTTGATTTTTAAATATTTAGATCAAAAATGAAAGTTATTTTTGATTTTTATTTTTTTAGATCAAAAATAAAAGTTATTTTTGATTTTTATTTTTTTAGATCAAAAATAAAAATTATTTTATTTATAAATTATAAATTATTTTATTTTTATTTTATTTTTTATTTTTATTTTTTTATATCAAAAAATAAGAATTATTTTTGATTTTTATATTTTTAAATCAATAATAAAAATCAATTCAAAATTTGTGACATAATATGCTTCTTAATCCCTGTTATTCTTTAAAGTAAAACTAAGGTGTACGGTTATAATAACAACAAAAAGTTATGCCCCTGAACTTGATAATGGATAAGACGTATATATTCATATATAAAAATTGGAATGATGCAGCATATTGTAATATATACGGCATAAATAAATAAATAAAAATTTTGAATTGATTTTTATTATTGATTTAAAAATATAAAAATCAAAAATAATTTTTATTTTTTGATCTAAAAAAATAAAAATCAAAAATAACTTTTATTTTTGATCTAAATATATAAAAATCAAAAATAATTTTTATTTATGATCTAAATATATAAAAATCAAAAATAACTCTTATTTTTTGATTTTTTTGATAAAAGTCATAAGAGTTACGGTCCCTGCTTTAAAATAATCGCCATTCATTATAGTGAGTCCATATCATTGTAAGTTCACCTAAACAACTTTCGTCTAGTCTAGTATCTTTATCATTTAGGCTGTGTTCACATTAAACAAAAATTATTAAAAAATGATTTCACACTTGATTTAGTGTTGAACTAATCCGAATGTTGAAATTATCTATTGAACTGTGGTATATAATAAATTTTATTATATTCATATCATAAATTATATAATAATATGGTAATAAAAATGGTATTATATTATCATAATATATATATATATATAATATATTATATTATCATAAGAATCAAAAGAAACTCAAATACGAAACATTCCTACTACAGGTGCTAAAAATAATATGATATTTTAAAATATTTTCATAGCTGACGTCACTTTGGTGTCTAATGAATAATCTATACTTTGAAAGCGATAAAGCTTTTTTCTTCAGGCTTTCAATGCTTTGAATCGATCATACGTTTTATTGGTTAAAAAAATGAGGAGAATTGTGATATATAAAATGTCATAGGTTTGAAGAGTCTAATTGCCCGCTAAAGCTAGACGAGTTTTTATGAGTTCGGCGATTTTCGTTTGTTAAAAGCTCACACTTCGTTACTTGTTCGTGAATTCTTGGTCAAAAACAAAAAAAACGCAAATTCCCCTCATTTTTTGAACACACCCCGTACTTCATGAAAATAAAATTTCTCACATATTTAAAGTTATATTGGGCACCAGGCAATCGAAAAGCATTTGTTTCTGTTTCTATGCGCTAGTAAAAGATCTGGACGGGCTTCCTGTAATATCTCACAC
Source organism: Zeugodacus cucurbitae (assembly GCF_028554725.1). Classification (NCBI taxonomy): domain Eukaryota; kingdom Metazoa; phylum Arthropoda; class Insecta; order Diptera; family Tephritidae; genus Zeugodacus; species Zeugodacus cucurbitae. The sequence goes on from NC_071671.1 coordinate 27,121,544, forward strand.
ATTACCTGATTTATTCGTCAAACAAATCTACAGAATACAGTTAGTGATCTATAAACAAATTTGATATCACGTGATCTTAGTTAGTTAAGAAACTCACAGCACACTGAAAAAGTAAAACAAATCTTTGGTAGGGTTCAATGACCTCTAATCGAGTTAAATAAACTTTGTTTATGGTTTCTATTACTATTTTTGGGGTCACGAGAGGCCAAGTTATGACTTTTAGATAAAAGGTGCAGTAACTAGAATATATTTTAAAATATAATATATATATATTTATCATAACAATGTTTAGAAAGTATTCAAATTCATCAAGAAGTTGCTGAAATACAGGATTTGACCTACATACACACACAAATCTATAAAATTTTTTATATAGATATATATGTACGTATGTGCCGTAAACATTTTTTATTTGTTGTGCCGTGTTTTTTGGCACCAAAATATGTTTGTCTTTGTTTACATATCCACTCCTGCAAATAAAAAATATTTATAAAAATCTTTCTCTTTTTTCTAAGCGAAATGTACAAATCCATGAGTTGTATGTTTGTATATATGAAAGTATTTGTGTTCAACATTTTGAAGCAAACAAAAACATATTGTGGCTATTTGATGAATAATAGTGTTATTATTATTTTTCTCTTCTTTTTTTATTTTTGAAATACATACATATTTTAATGTATTTACATATAAACTTATGTATTTAAACAAGCGTGTGGCTTTCCATCACTCAGTTGTGGAACTTGCGCTACACTAGCGTTCTTCTATTATGCATTATATGTACATATATAAAAATCTAATCATTAGGGATTTTTTAATGAAATAATTAAATAGTTTGCTGGCTAAATAAATATGTTTGTCAGTTTATATATATATATATATTTATTTATATTTTTTGTATATTTATTTGATAGTTAAGAAAATGGAAAATTAATAATAAAGCAGCAGTTGAATAATTAATTGTATTATATAAATGCACTTGTATATATGCATGTATATAAGTAATTATAATTTCTTTTCAGCATAGTTACGCCATTTGCCTTGTTCTTGATCCATATCGAGCGGCGCGTTTGAGTGCACGTTGCTCATTTTCCTGCTTTATTTTGCGGTAAAGTGCCCACATTGTTAACCAGAGATAAATGCTAAGCGCTGTAAAAAGTAGCAGAAATAAAATTAAATATATATACAAACATACCTATATACTAACATATGTGGTGTGTTAAAAAAATAACGGGAATTACCGTTTTTTAATATTTATTTAAACGTCTACATTAATGTTTTGCTTTCAAAATAATCCCCATTCTTTATTATGCACTTATTTCAGCGCTTTTTCCATTCATCGAAATACATTTCAAACACGATTCAGTGATTTCTCGTATGCTTATAAAACAACGGCCATTTAAAAGAAATTTTAACAATTCTACTCTCCAAACTCGTGAAATTTTAAATTTAACGATTTCATTTATTTTTTTTTCAAACATTTTTTAAATTCCCTTTATTTTATCAATTAAAAAATTCCCATTATTTTTTAACATATTTTTTAAATGCATTTTTCACTAATTTTGTAAATTTAACAATTCCCGTTATTTTTTAGCACATTTTTTAAATGCATTTTTCACTTATTTTTAAAATTAGCAATTCCATTTATTTTTTGAACACATTTTTTAAAATCACTTTCCTTTTATTTTTTTTCAATTTAACAATTCACCCTTATTTTTTGAACACATTCTTAAAATTCATTTTCCGGTCATTTTTTAAACTTAAGAATTCCCGTTTTTTTTTTAACACACCTCGTACATGCATATGTATGTAGCTAAGTCACTTACCAACGCCGAAAATGCTGCTATAAAAGCCAGTAAGCAGTATGGCAACCAAGCTTAACGCGATCCATAAAGCAGTGATGATCAGCCATGGCAGGATCAATTTGTGATGTTTCTGTGAATAGGTAGAGACAAAGTTTGTTGAGGCTATAGGAGCTTAATAAAGCGTAAAATATAAATAAATATGTAAAAAATAAATAAAAAAACTTAATAAAGCGTAAAATATAAATAAATATATAAAAAATAAATAAAAATAAAATATAAGAAATACAGTTGAACTTCCCTAACTCGAATAAACATAATCCACAAAAAACTTCAAGTTAGACAGACTGCGTAGTTAGGGAAGGTAATTTGTATGGAATTTGACTTCTATCGACAATTCAAGAGTTCGTGTTATGGAGAACTTCGAGTTATAGAAGTTCAAGTTTTGGAGAACTTCGAGTTATAGAAGTTCGAGTTATGCAAGTTCTACTATATGTGACAGCTGAGCTCCTCACATCCTCAGATACAAATAAGATCTTTGTTTGACATTCTCTGTTTATTTACTTGCTGACAAGCAGCCATTGTTGACACAACAACCACGAAAAAAATAAATATACTTGGCTTTGTTTTAAACAAACATACACACGTATAAACGTATTACCAACCTTGATTGTACCAAAAACTAGACCAGCATTTGCGAATGCATTGATGAAAAATATGACTACATTGACCACAAGGATAATGATCAGTACTGTAAAGTAAAATTGAACATATATATTTTTTGTAATCGTTAAATTTATAAAAATGTATATATTAATACATTTAAACACCATAAAAAAATTGTAAATACACACCTGTGCCAGCGCCCTCTGGATCTTCAAAGTGATAGCCTCTACTCGTCAATGTGCCAATAAGTGCGCGTGGATTTCTTAATAGTTCAGCGCAAATGATAATCAGTATGATAGAAACAAAACTGCCCAATGAGCCGAAGAATTTCGCCGTTGGTTCCAGACGAAAGCAACAGAATTGTTCCAGCATTATTGCACTAACGGAAAAATTTTATATATATTTTAAAGACCTTAAAACCCTTTATAGATGCCACACTAAACGCAGGTATATTTTAAAAATATAAAGCTTCACTGCTGCTGCCAATTGTTGTGACCGTTGAGTAATACGTACGATATTCTACTAAGAAATAGTTTTTTGTTTTTTATGTAAAAAGTACCAAAATATGTATGCAGCACGTAGGCATTCAGCGCTCTCCCACTCTCAATATACATATGTAAATACTCGTCTGTATATATTTAGAAACAAATTTCTGGAAATGTATATTTCTCTAAAAGTGAAAGCGAATGAAAGTTTTTATTATTTATTTTTTTTTTTTTGGTATTCAGTGTGTAACTGGCCGTTACAAAGTGTTTCGTTGCATTAGTAACCGTTACGTAATTGTATTTTTTCATTAAAAAATCAATCAATTAAAATATGATTAATAACGCCTAAAATCATAAATCTAATTTTATATGTATGTAAAAGTGAGTGTACAAATCTAAAATCCTTTAAAATCAATTTTCAGTCAGCATTGAGTAGCCGTATTTTGCTAGCAGATGTTTTGTTTGTTTTGTTTGAACATTTGTTTTATGAAATGTTTTTTATACTCTCGCAACAAAGACGGTTGATATTGCAGATGAGCGAAATTGGACTACTGCCACGCCCACCCATTTCGGAAACCGAAAACATATAAAGTGCCATAACTAAGCCATAAATAAAGTTATGAAAATAAAATTTGGCACAAGGTATCGCACTAGGAAGGGACATATTTTTTTATATATAGTCAGTCTGCAGTCACTTCCCTTACGTACCCCATAACACACCATAATGTTTAAATGAAATTTGGTTACATTAGGAACCAATAAAGATGGCGGAATAAGACTTTATACAAATACAGTATTTGAACTGTGACATCACATCACAAATTGTCGAGATCGAACTATAACTTTTCAATGTCCCTGATATTGAACATGAAGAACTCAGTGCCTAAGGGTAATTTTTCACCGAAAATATCGTTAAATCTCTCAGAAATTGTAATGTAATTCAAAGAGAATCTTTTTCTTCTTTAGTGTGCCTTTCTATCAAAAATGGTTAAAATCAGGTAATAAATTCCCCTAGCTCCCGTATACTTAATTATAGGTTTTTCAAAAATACAATGGGCTTTATTCCGCATATATCGGTTATTATGTGAAATATCTTAGCAAAATTAAGTGAGCGTATAGACTCGGATATAGTGTACCTTGGTGGTGAAAATGATGGCCCCATATACTATATATATTGATTTTCGTTATTCTAGTGGACTTTATGGGTCAAATTGTGTGTTATCTTTATCGATAAATTGCGAAAGTATAAAATGTTCGGTTGCACCCGAACTTAGCCTTTCCTTACACGTTTTGATTATATTTGTTTTGTTGGTTGACAAGGGAGGTAAAGTGACCCTGACCGCACTTTGGCATGCATTAGTAATGAGTGCTATATTTCGTGCAAAACATGCTTGTTCTTCTCTTTTCAAAGAAGAAGTTGTGACCTAATGTGCAAAAACTTTAAAATTGTATTTATACGTAGAGGTGCGAGTGTGTATGTGTAATATACAATTACTGACTATAAAATATAATCAAAAACACGTTCTGCAATTAAAAGTGTTACCACTTTGAATTTTAATACAATATATTATACCCTAAACAGACGATGTTTGTAAAACCCAGGAGGAAGCGTCGGAGACCCTATTAAGTATATATATAAATGATCAGTATGTTGAGCTGAGTCGATTTAGCCATGTCCGTCTGTCTGTTCGTCTGTATATATACGAACTAGTCCTTCAGTTTTTAAGATATCGTTTTGAATTTTTGCAGATGTTATTTTCTCTTCAAGAAGCTGCTCATTTGTCGGAACTGTCGATATCATATATGTAGCTGCCATACAAACTGAACGATCGCAATAAAAGGCTTGTATGGAAAACTTCCGCATTTTACTACATATCTTCACGAAATTTGGTGTGAGTTATTGTTCATAGAAATAATTTAATCTCCGAAAAAATTGTTCAGATCGGTTCACTATAACATATAGCTGCCATACAAACTGAACGATCGGAATCAAGGGCTTGTATGGAAAATTTTCGCATTTGACGTGGTATCTTCACGAAATTTGACATGGATTACTGCTTAAGGTAATAATATAATTTCCGAAGAAATTTTTCAGATCGGTTAACTATATAACCTTAATGTTTCTAGCAAACAACCCTGCTAAAAAGAATTAGTAATATGTTTTCTTTTTTTACTTACTTTTTTTACTTCTTACGTCTTTAGATTTGCTTAAATACATAGTTACTAAAAGAAATGCACCTGTGAAGGGTATATTAGCTTCGGTACAGCGGAAGTTAACGATTTTTTTCTTGTTTTTAACATTACAAAAGCAAAAATAACTTAATAGAAACTTTAGTATAATCAGCATAGGATTTTTAAACGAACTGTCTGGAATTTCAATACACAATAAAATGTAATAATGATACCAAAACTCGTAGATAGTAGACTAATTAATATAACTAAAAATACAAATAAGTTAACATTTTTTTTTTCAAAACCTTTATTTTCGAGTACGGCAGCGCACCTTTTCGGCATAGAGTTTTCAATAGAGCTTTACAGATTGAATTCGGTATTGAAGACCACGCTTATTGCACTTATTTCCATAGTTCCTCCTTATTTCGTAGTTTAATGGGTCCCAACTTTTCCTTTACAATCTTCCACACGTTTTCTATGTGATTTAAATTCGGAGATTACGACGAGCAAAGTCATCATATCTATTCCTTTATTCTGTAGCTAAGTCTTAACAGCACCCGGGGTATGCTTCGAGCCATTAAACTAAAATCATGTTCCATTCAGCATAAGGAAGCATTACATCTGCTAAAAAATTCTAAGGTAGTGATAATGATTCATAATTTCCACGAAAAATATTCAGCTTCATTATATTACCCCCTCCAACCCAACAGGTGGTAATGTTTGAAAGTTTGTGTCGTGTATAGGAAATTAATTTCAGAATTCTACGGACGTCGAACCCAAACATTACCATCGCTACCTATGTACATTATTTATTTTACATTCATCGAATCAAAGGTAAGATCCTTACGCTACATTTTTGCATTGTCTTCACTGGTCCAATTGATATGCGTAAAAGTAATCCGATTATTCGGATGTTTCTGTTGTTTTTGTCAGCATTATTATTTAATTTGTACAAAAAGATAACAGCAAAATATAACAGTAGTTCAATAGGTAAAGAAAATAATACAAAACACCAAACCCTTTTTAAACAATACCACTAGTATTTATCGTTAATTATTATTTTCAGCTTATGTCAATATTTTTAACCTTTAAGTTTGAAGCGTTTTAAAAACGTGATTTTTTTAACTTTTTTAGTTTGATCCCATTGTTGTTGAATTGAAGTAGATGTAAATACTATTTTATCGAATTTATACGTTTTTTTTTTTCAAAATTGGTAGCAATACTGTAGTGATGAGCGATATTGTGATAGGGTACTCATTTATGTCAACATCGCACATAAAACTGTTCATCGTCTAGTGTTCAAAAATGAACATGTGCGTTGATGCCAAAAGGCATCACTTTCAGTACGCATTAATATATTTAGTTTTTTATTGTTATACAGATAATAAATATGTGAGAACACATACAGTCCACTACTTTTAAATATGTATGTTCAAATATATTGAACGAACATACATACACAATCAAAGACATAAACATATACATCCATTTATATGCAAATTGGCTTTAGACCTGCAAATTCCACCATGGACCAGATATTCACCATGTGCCAAATCTTGGAGAAGACCCGTGAAAAGAGGATCGACACACACCACCTTTTTGTCGATTTTAAAGCTGCTTTCGACAGCACGAAAAGGAGTTGCCTTTACGCCGCGATATCTGAATTTGGTATCCCCGCAAAACTAATACGGCTGTGTAAACTGACGTTGAGCAACACCAAAAGCTCCGTCAGGATCGGGAAGGACCTCTCCGAGCCGTTCGATACCAAACGAGGCTTCAGACAGGGTGACTCACTATCGTGCGACTTCTTTAACTGGATGTTGGAAAAAATAATACGAGCTGCAGAGCTAAATAGAGAAGGTACAATCTTCTACAAGAGTGTACAGCTGCTGGCGTACGCCGATGATATTGATATCATCGGAAGCAACAACCGCGACGTTTGTTCTGCTTTTTCCCGCATGGATAAGGAGGCGAAGGGAATCTGTCTGGAGGTGAATGAGGACAAGACGAAATATCTCCTGTCATCAAGCAAACAGTCGGCGCACTCGCGTCTTGGCTCCCACGTCACTGTTGACAGTCATAACTTCGAAGTTGTAGATAATTCGATCGATCGATCGATCGATTGCATTATCATTAATTTTTTTTATTGTTTTTTATGTATTATAATAACGAAAATTATCCATATATAAAAAAATTTATAATCTTTATTCGAAACAAAAAAGCAGTATATCTGTGCATGTAAAACAATTGGTGGGAGAATGTATATTCTCATTATGTACCAGGCTTGAGGACACTGTTTCGTTTTCCACTTTAATTTTCTGATAAAGTGAGAACATCGCAATCCAAAGATAAATACTCAACGCTGTGAAAAAAATTAAAAAAATTAAGAAAATTAGTACACTGAGCTAAAAGTTTACACGAGAGAAAGAGAGAGAGAGAGAGAGTACACTTACCGATACATAAAATAACTATTAAATTAAAAGTATGGAACATGAAAACAATCCAAAAGAATACATCCAAAAGACTGACGATTAACCATAGCAAGATCATATAGTGGCGTTTCTATTAATAGTGAAGAAAGAAGTTTCATAAAAAGTGAAATATAAATAAATATAATATAATAAGCAGTATATTAATTTTTTGATTAACATAACTATATTTTAATAAAAATACAGCAATGAACATTATAAACTGAAAAATAAATAAAAAATATTATATTTAACAAGTAAGGAAAAGCTAAGTTCGGGTGTAACCGAACATTTTATACTCTCGCAATTTATTGCTATATTTTTATTAAGCAAACACACTGATACCTGAGAGATTTACTGAAATTTTCGGTGAAAAACGTCAGCAACACTAAATTTCACAGAAATAATAGCGGAAGGAAGCTGCACTCAGATTTTTTTTACAAAATGGAAAATGGGCGTGGTTCCGCCCACTTATGGGTCTAAAAACCATATCTCCGAAACTACTCGACCAATTTCAATGAAATACGGTTCATAATATCTTTCTACCTTCCCAATGATATGTTGTGAAAATAGTCTAAATCGGTTTACAACCACGCCTACTTCCCATTTACCAGAACTCAGAAGTCGGTCTAGTACTAGTTAGTACTAGTGAAGATATCGGAACAGAACTTCGCTGAAATACTGCATTTAAAGAGTCATCATCACCCTTCTAAAAATCGTCGAAATCGGTCCATAAGTTTTCAAGACCCTATATATCGAATATGAGGACCTCAGTACTTCTAACAAATTTTGTACCGAAATTATAGTTAAGTCTCTCAGATATTTTGAAGAAATTTTGATGGAATATGTTTCTTATAATAATATGTCTCCGTGACAAAAATGAGTGAAATCGGATCATAACTTCATCTATCTCCTATATACCTAATATTAGGGTTTTCAATCTTCCAATGGACTTTATACCATATATATGCAGAATATGTGAGTCAATTTGTTTGTTATATTAATAAATTAAACTTAGCTCTTCCTTACTTGTTTATTAACTTGTTTATATTTAAAGATTTTTACTGCTTGGTATTATTAAAAGCAAGTGCTCTTTCTTTCGCTACCACTTTCAAAGGATAATTTCTGACCTAATGTAATGTGACTTATATATAACATATTGGTAAATATGTATGTATATTCACAGTGTTATATATGCATATACACTATATATGTACATATGTAGGTATCCATATGCTTATACATACCTTGATTGTACCCAAAAGCAAGCAAATATTCGCGGTTCCACTAATAATACAGAAGACTATATAGATACCGAGACATAGTTTAACATCTGCAATTAAGTAAAAAAGTTTGGATATAGATTTTTAAAAATTTCACTTTTGTAGAAAATAACAAACATATGTGTACACATTTGAATTCATTTAATATATAAACCAATTTCTATACATTTTCAGCACATTATACTTTTATTTAATAAAAAAAATTTCATTTTAATAAAAAAAAAAAACAAATTATACACCATCCGTTATAGGATTTTAACTTACTGCTTTCATTGTAGCCTTTTTTGAGCAATTCTATGTAATTCTCCTGTGCACGTGGGCCATATAGAGAATAGATAATCATAATGACTGAGTAAATGATACCCAGGCAGGCGAAAAAAATCGCAGTGGATTCCAAACGGAAGCAAAAGAACTTTTTCACCATTTTCTCACTCTTATTTTTATTTATTTATTTTATTTTCTTTGCTTGAGTTTTCACTGAGCGCGAGTGTAATTTTTAAACAATATTCACTGTTCCTAACGTCCGATATGACTGACGAGAAATGCTCCATATTCCCTAATAAACGAATTTCTTACCATTCAAAGCTGAATTGATTGTAGCTTACGCTTAAGAATTGAATTTGTCATAACTTCAAAAGAACTTGGTGTTTTTTTATACTCTCGCAACATGTTGCACAGCGAGTATAATAGTTTTGTCCATATGCCGGTTATTTGTGTCACCTAAAACTATATGGTTGTATATCAAAATAAGAAAAAATGTTAACTTCGGCTGTACTGAAGCTAATATACCCTTCACAAGTGCATTTCTTTTAGTAACTATGTGTTTAAGCAAATCTAAAGACGTAAGAAAAAGAAAACAAACCGATCTGAACAATTTTTTCGGAGATTAAATTATTTCTATGAACAATAACTCACACCAAATTTCGTGAAGATATGTAGTAAAATGCGAAAGTTTTCCATACAAGCCATTGATTCCGATCGTTCAGTTTGTATGGCAGCTATGTGATATAGTGGTTCCGACAAATGAGCAGCTTCTTGAAGAGAAAATAACATCTGCAAAATTTCAAAACGATATCTTAAAAACTGAAGGACTAGTTCGTATATATACAGACAGACAGACGGACAGACAGACAGACGGACATGGCTAAATCGACTTAGTTCAACATACTGATCATTTCTATATATACTTTATAGGGCCTCCGACGCTTCCTTCTGGGTTCTACAAACTTCGTGACAAACTTAATATACCCTGTTCAGGGTATAATGATCAGGATTAGAGAAATTGCACGTACTTTCTTTATACAAGAATTTTGTAGTCCATCTATTTCATTCACTTTACAATATATATAAATTTAACACCAGCGAAGATATTGGAACAAAACAAAAATAAAAAAACATCCGTCTAAAAACCGCCAAAATCGAACTATAACTTTTCGAGGCCCTAGAAATCGAATATGAGGTCTTTAATACTTGTAGCTTTGTTTTTACCGCAAATATCGGTAAATCTCACAGAAATTCTGAAATGAATAAATTTTGTGTACGAAAATATAACGATGCTGGGTGACAAAAATTGTAGAAATCGATCCAAGAATTACCTTAGTACCCATATACTATATACGTATAATGATTTTCGTTATTCTAGTGGTCTTTATACCGAATATACGGGACGAATTGTATTGTATCTTAATAAAATCAAATAAATAAATTGCGATAGTATAAAATGTTCGGTTACACCCGACTTAACCAATCCTTACTTATTTATAAATATGTGTATTTATGTTTCAAAATACAGTTTTTTTATTTTCACAATTGTAGAAATCATCTTAAATCTTAAATCATATAAATACGTGATGTATTCAAAAAATAACGGGAATTGTGAAATTTAAAATTTCAAGATTTTGGAGAGCCCTATTGTCAAATTTTTTAATTATGTTGATTTACATGACCAGTATGACGTTCACATTTTGTTTTCAGAATATTTTGGTGACGGACGCGTGATATATTCGGTTGGAAATGTCACTATAATATTACGAATGTATTGTTCCAACTGCAAAGATAATCAAGGAATACAATACCTTGGGTCATCATGCAGCCCCACATCATTTTAAAACCACCAACAACTTAAGGGTTTGTATAACGTGGTGCGCCTGAATTCATAATCTGAATTATTTTAATACCCATTGACGGCATTTGAATTCCAAACGATTGATTTTGAATTCATCTGACTATATTACATACATGCGCCCAATCCTATTCAGTCCAATTTCGGAACAACGTTTATTGCTCACATACGCCCCAAATTGTTGTGAAATTTTTTTATATAATTTAATATATGTTGACGAAACTAATTGTACACTTTGTACACACTAAAAATAAATTTAATCGTTTCACAGTATTTACGAATTGGTCACCATTTCTACCGAAAAGCTACAAATAGAGAACGTGTATTATATCACGCGAATTTCTTAAAATCCATGTACATTATTTTGAAAAAATTATTTATCAACAATAACTATTAAATGAAAACATGTTTTAAAATCAATTTTAGGATTTATAACGAATCAATCTCCAATTATACCCGAAACATATTAGTTTTCTAAAGAATTCACTTCGACATGTGTAACAAACAAGGAAGGAGTAAGTTAGTGTGTAATATTTTGAACATTTTATACTCTCGCAGTCTGCAAGGCTCGAAGGTATGGACACATTTTCAGCTATTGGTGGAATATTATTATTATAGGGGTAAGAAGAAAGTACAAGTTCTAGAACGATTGCACAATATCACTATGTTGTGTATTTTAGGAGTAAAGGAAGGTCATCCTGTTTTATCGAAATTTTATTCAGATAATACATATTTTCAACTATACATATATTGGGTATGAAAACCACTGAAATAATGAAAATACTATTATCATTGAGGGCTGGTGTAGTTCGTAGGGCTGGTGTAGTCGTCTTACATAATATCCAATATATACGGTATTAAGCCTTCCATAATTTTTATACCAGGTATGTACATATATGGAGGCTATTGCAAAATTAAGGAAAAAAGTGGAATTGTGAATTGTAACATCGGCTATTATCAAAAAATATGTACGATATCTGGTTGAAATTTGTCGAGCTATTTCTGTCATATGGTATTTGTACCAAAAGTAAACGGCGCCATTAATACATTACAATACATCACAAGTAATTAAAGTGATAAGGCAATTCTGTGGATGTTCGCACTTGATTTTACAACAAAAGTAACTTCAAGCATTATTCAAGAATAAAGCATTGCGATAGTCGATTCGAAACATGTTTGCTTATTTTCAGAATTTTATTCTAACACAACAACAACACAAAATGTTGCGTCACTCCGCCTTCGCAGTAAAAAATAGTATACATATAAATTGATAAACTTGTGTGTACAAAAAAAAAAATTGAAAAAACAAAAAAATTTTACAATATTATTATATGCCTCCATATAATATTTGTTTGAAGATTTTTTAACATGATCCTAAAATATTGTTTGGAAACATTTTTATGTACATGTGGGCGTATTATTTAAATCGATTTTATTTCATTTTTTAACGCATTCTTAGCATCATTTTAAGTGTATCAAACGATAATAAAAACACCAAACAAAATGTATTGTTGTTGTTATTAAAAAGCGAATTAATCTTTTGCATTTGCATTCTGCCTTACCGGCTTCAAGTGATAGCATTTATTGATTGTCTTTGTTTAAATGTTTTGAATATGCCTAAAAATGTTGATGTCAATGTACGCTCAAAATATGTACCTATCATGCACGAGTATTTTTTTAATGAAATGGGCGTCATTGAGATTATGGACGCACATTAGGGTGGGTCAATTTGTATGGAGCAAAAAAAATGCACCAAGCGGTTATCAAAATCGTAAACTACGATGAATTCTAAGAAAATTTGCCCAAGAAACCATGGGTCTAAAATCAAAATGGAGCTTCCGGTTTTTAACGAGAAACTTTTAATTTTGTTTTTTTTTTTATATGTTACCTATCCACCCATAAAAAATAAAATAATAATAAATAAAATTTCAAACTTTAATAGCTTTAATCTTCGCGAAATCGTATTGCAGTTGAAAATTTAATTTTATATCTATATATAAAGCAAAAACTTAACTGTTAAGGGCCAAATAAAATATAATATAGAATAAGTTCACAATTAATTAGTTTTAAGGTCTTGTTTGCTGTCCATCCTAGATGTTGCGTTTCGACTTGCAACCGTGACTGCCATAACACCATCACGATTTTTTTCTATAGTGAAACGCTAGTCAGCAGTTGCACAAAGCGCTCGGTTCCTTGAATATGTGGAGGAATTTGTAGATCCGGAAGTGGAGGATTGTCAAATTCTATGTATTCGAGCAAATGGTCATAGGGTATGTTTGCAGGGAAGGGCGGCTCCGGCAAAATGCTATTGTTATCTTAGTTTATCATCTCAACATAATCAGTGCAGTCAAAATTTATAGTTGGTTTTTTGTAAGCTCTTAATTTTGTTGGGTCGTAAAGTTTTTCACGATAGTACAAAATTTTTTTTGTAGCCCTCTGGCACACTTCCTTTCTGGCATCAAAAAGCATTGTTAGTAGAACATTTTCTGAATGTGCAAAATATGAGTTATTTTGAACATGACATATGAGTTATATATTTACATAAGAGTGAACTGCCATATATTACCGAGTTGTAATACTTAACATTAAAGTACATAGGTACGTAAACTTTCATGACAAACGTTGCTAAAATTCATAAATTTTCGGATGGTGAATTTGTTGTTACGTTCAATCGCAGAAGTCTACTAGCTTTGGTTAAGCGACGAGAGTGAACGATGGGTCCAGGTTTCACGTTGCCTAAATCTTCTGGAAAGGAACCGTTATGAATCGCGTTGGCAATCTGATACAAGTACTTAACGTCCGTTGAAAGAGTTTTTTCCTGTTCTAACGACAAGGAAGGAGGCATATTCCCCAGCAAAATACGCTGAAAGTCGGGTACAACCTACAAAAAGAACAAGTTACTTATTTAGAACCAAAAATAAAATTTAGATCTGGCATATGCACCAAATTTGATTCCGAGAGATTTGATAATGTAATATCATTAGCACAAGAGCTAATTGATATAGGAGATGACTCCATAATTAAAAGAAGCTTAAGTTTTACTTTAAAATGTTAGAATCGCGAAAATCAGAGGCACACACTTCTTCCTTGAGTAAAAACTTTTAACTGTAATATTGTATCAAAATAATTTAAAACGATGGTTTCGGAAACAATTGTTTTATTAGTAATTCATCAGCGTTGCTTTGCTTTCTCTGAGAAGTTGATAAAATCATAGCAAACAAATAAATTAAAAAAAGCAAGTGCAAATCAAACAAACAATCGACAGTGTAACAGAAATGGGAATGATTTGATTTTTTTTAATAAATGAAAAGGAAAACAGTAACAACTCCAAGAGTCGAAAACATAAAGCAGTGACCGTACAGAAAAATACCGTTATATGGGAGGTGGCCGTAGTTTTTGCCCAAGTTTAATCATTTTCATAATCTCACCTAACTAGGTACAATCTAAAATGTGTACCAAATTTACACGAAATCGATAAAGTAGTTCCAGAGATTTACATACATATGCACTCAAAAGTGGACATGCCAAAATTTTCATATAGTCGGATTTCTGGCTGCAATACAACACCGAATACCAAACTCAAGATGTTTCTCTTCAACAGTTATTAAAATTTCTGATCTTTAGTGTTTTCAAAAATTACCGTTATATGGCAGGTGGGCGTAGTTTTTGTCCTCTTTTGATAATTTTCCAAATATCGCTTACATAGACATAATGTAATACGTATACAGAATTTGAAAAAAATCGGTGAGGTGGTTCCAGAGATATACATATGAACACATAAGTGGGCAGTGCCACGCCCCCTATAAAAAAATTCTGTACTGTCGAATTTTCTGCTTAAATACAACATCACATACCAAATTTGAGCAAATTAGCTTTGATATCTACAAAACAAGCAAACAATCGACAGTGGAATAGGAATTGGATTTTCTTTTTTACAAAATACAATATACGAAAGTTTCTCGTTAAAAACCGGAAGCTCGATTTTCATTTTAGACCCATGGTTTCTTGGGCAAATTTTCTTAGAATTCATCGTAGTTTACGATTGTGATAACCGCATTGTCAAGAAAAAAATTGACCCACTCTAACGCACATACTATACATATATCTCTATATGTATATACATATGTATGTATAGATGCGCAATTGTGATTGTCTTTAATTAAAAAAATTAACACGAAATACTTGTGTGACTGCATTTTAATAATTTTCTTCTTCTTATTTTTGGAGAAAGAAGCAAATAATTGCTGGCGTTAAACAAACATGCTTATTCACATATGCGCAATATATGTACATATGTATTCATTTATCAAACGACTTGTGCTGCATAATTCAATTATTTTAATAATTCTAATGAACACTTCAATAATTCGCATGTAACAGTATAGATACTTATGTGGAAAATCCAAATCATTATGGATTTTATATATGTATGTATGTATGTAAGTTTCGTAGAATGAAAGCTTCTGTAATTACAGTGATAATTTGTATACCCTGAACAGGGTATATTAAGTTTGTCACGAAGTTTGTAACACCCAGAAGGAAGCGTCGAAGGCCCTATAAAGTATATATATAAATGATCAGTATGTTGAACTGAATCGATTTAGCCACGTCCGTCTGTCTGTCTGTCTGTATATATACGAACTAGTCCTTCAGTTTTTAAGATATCGTTTTAAATATTTTGTATTCAAGTATTTTGCAGATGTCATTTTCTCTTCAAGAAGCTGCTCATTTGTCGGAACTGCCGATATCGGACCACTATATCTTATAGCTGCCATACAAACTGAACGATCGGAATCAATGGCTTGTATGGAAAACTTCCGTATTTTACTACATATCTTCACGAAATTTGGCGTGAGTTATTGTTTATAGAAATAATTTAATCTCCGAAAAAATTGTTCAGATCGGTTTACTATAGCATATAGCTGCCATACAAACTGAACGATCGGAATCAATGGCTTGTATGGAAAATTTTCGCATTTGACGTGGTATCTTCACGAAATTTTACAAGAATTACAGCTTAAAATAATAATATAATCTCCGAAGAAATTTTTCAGATCGATTAAATATATAACCTTAATGTTTCTAGCAAACAACCCGGCTAAAAAGAAATAGTAAAATGTTTTCTTTTTTTTACTTACATTTTCTTACGTCTTTAGATTTGCTTAAACACATAGTTAGTAAAAGAAATGCACCTGTGAAGGGTATATTAGCTTCGGTACAACCGAAGTTAACGTTTTTTCTTGTTTGTTGTAATAACAGCTTTAATTTGCCTATGTAATTACATGCTATAACCGCACATCATCGTTAGATAATCAAATAGAAAAGCAGCAAATCATCGAATCACATTTAATCGTACAAATTATTATCCATATACATATAAAAAGAAACATTTATTTTCATTGTTTAATATACTATATATGTAAATATAAAATCGTTATTTGATAAAAAAAACCCCCAGCATTTCTCTGCAAGTTAGACAATTTGCTTGGGCATATACTCAGCATGGGTTTGATAGGCCGTTGTTTCGTTTCCCATTTGAATTCGCTTATAAAGTGAGTACATCGCAATCCAAAGATAAATGTTCAACGCTGTGAAAGAATTTACCAAAATTAATACACTGAATTATGAATTAAGCGTATAATGTACGTGCACACTTACCGAGTCCTAAAATACCGCTATAACTAGATGTATAGAACATGAAGACAACTGAAAATAATATGCCTAAAGCACTGCATATTAACCATACCATGATAAAACCGTGGCGTTTCTGTAAGTAAGAAAGAAAAAATTTCATAAAAAGTATTACTATAAATAAAAGATATACGAAATATAAATATAAGTCAATTATGTCAAAAATGTTACAAAATGAAGTTAAATATATGAATTAATAATATTAAATTGCACAAAATTAAATTAAATTAAAATTGTATTTTATTATCAAATATAAAGCAAATTAAAATTAGAGAATTCGAATTTCACGCAGAAAAAATTACATACAAATTCATACATAAATATATCATAAATAATCAAAATTACATCAGAATTTTATTTACATTAAATTACTTTTAATTATTTTTAAAAACTTTTTTTTTTAATAATTATTGCAACTTCTTGATATTTTTTTTAATTTTATAGCTAACTTCTAAGACTCATTAATAAACCTATTCAATACATACATACATACAATCGCAAATTTGTAATTTGTTATAATTTGCAGATTTAAAAAAAAAAATTTGTTTATCTTAAAAAGTATTAAAAATACTACAAAGCTTCAAATTCACTGGGAAAGTGACCCAATTTTTACTGCTTTTGTTTAAGCCTGATTAATATGGCGCTTTTATATGTCATGTGAGAATTACAAATATGATTACTTTTTGATTATATTGAATGTGAACCAATTATTAAAATTTAAATATTGAAAATTAATAACTAAATAGGTACTTGAGAACTAAAAAATTCAAAATTAATTGAATTGTAATCATTACAATTAAAAAGCATTACGCAAGAGTAATTTAACTGCAATTAATGAATTATAGATAACTCCAAATATAATAATGCCATATAATTACATACGAGTTATGCCATCTATGTACATATATGGAATTTTTCTTTGTAATGCTCACGAATATGATTACTTTTTGATTATATTTAATGTTAACCAATTATTAAAATTTAAATATAGAAAATTAATAACTAAATAGGTACTTAACCCTAGACGGTCATCCTTCGTAAAAATGACTACGAACTATTTTATTTTCACTATAAATATGTTTTTAATTGTTCGTGTTGATCTCCGCTCCGTTAAAAGAATATAAGTTTTCCTTTTTGTTTTTGACTTGTATTTATTAATAATGAAATAAATAAATAAAAAAACAAAACGCGTTCATTATTTCGACTCACACCCTACTGAAAATGGATTTGAAATAAGTCGTCGTCATATTGACGAAGGATGACGTTAATGACGTTAATGTACAAAAAAATAGGATGACCGTCCAAGGTTAAGAACTGAAAATTTCAAAATTAATTGACTTGTAATCATTACAATTAAAAAGCATTACGCAAGAGTAATTTAACTGCAATTAATGAATTATAGATAACTCCAAATATAATAATGCCATATAATTACATACGAGTTATGCCATCTATGTATATGGAATTTTTCTTTGTAATGCTCACCAATATGATTACTTTTTGATTATATTTAATGTTAACCAATTATTAAAATTTAAATATAGAAAATTAATCACTAGACATATACTCAAAAACTAAAATATTAAAATTAATTTAATTGTAATCATTACAATTACTTAACAGTGATTTAACCGAAATCAATTAATTATAGATAACTCGAAATAAAAATTAAGTAACGACACATGGTAACAAATGTGTTAGAAAAAAAAATATGTACAGCTGTTTGCATTGTATTGTATATGAGATTTGCAGTGATCAGTAAATTCACAAACAACGCAATTACTGTACTTGTGTAACTGGTATTTGAAGCTGACGTAGACCATCGTGTGTATGTATGTAATTAATGCACATATCATATTTAATATAAACACTTATTATGTTCTCGACTTCATTCAAAACAAAAAATAAAAAATAAAAACGTTTCGTTGTAAAATTCCTTCCTTCTACATGCGCCTTACATTTGCATATTGATTTTAAAAGCTTATTTACTTATTATCGTATCGCATTTCAATCAAACGTAAATAAATACTCGTACATACATACATACATACTTAAGTAGAAACATTCATAGATCTTCACAGCATGCAAAGTGCGCTGTTAGAGCCTTCGTTATAACCATTTTAGTACTTCTTTCGTAGAATAATTTCTAAGCCAACTTCTGAGTTGATATATGTACATTGTACATACTTACATGGTGTGTTTATTTATTTGTAAAAATATTAAATGCATATGTAAAGCAATACAAACCTTGATTGTGCCCAAAAGCAAGAAAATACTCGCTACCACATTAACGATACATAAGACTATGTAGATACCGATATATAGTTTAATGTCTGAAATTAAAAAAATATGTATATGAAATATTAAAAAAATAATTATACAATTTTATAGAAAATTTATGGACATATATAGTATATATTTAAGTATGCGTGTATATATGTATGTCTTTATTGTTGTCTTGCACTTTAATACTTTCGATACAAGTTTTTTTTTGCTAACGGTTGTTTGAGAGACTAACTATTAGTCAAGAATACATCTGCAGTGTTATTTATTGAATTATCGTGACATTAGCCGCAACTACAAGCAACTTCTGCCGGAAATCACACCCACCTTTCATTTAAAACTATAACGGTTGCTGTTTTTAGAAGTTTGCCTTTTTGACAGTTTTTACCTGATTTATACACAATTTGGTTTGCAATTTCTTAATAAACAGACTTCCTCCAGTAAAAAATTGGTCGAAAATTTGCCAAAATCTTTCGTAAAGCATAAATTCAAACCATTATCTGTATAAAAAAAAAAGCTTGATACTTTTTCATAACATTAAATTCTATGCGTTTCACTTCTTCTTGAAATCCTTAAAATGTAAAAAAAAAATATTTTATATTGATATTAAATATTTAAATTTATTCAATATTTAAAATATTTTCATTGATTTCAATTTTTATATGTTATATAGATTGTTTTATTTAATAAAAAATTGCGTATGAGGATTTATTTAACAGGTCTGCATTTGACTTTCTACGTCACATTAAACAACACACATAGTTTTTGTACATATGTATTTCTATTTAATATCTTCCATCACATACATATATATAATATATCTGCAAATTTTTTATCCACTCACCGCTTTCAGGTATATTTAAGCCATGTTGCTTTAAATTTATGGAAATATCATGTGCATTTGCTATGCCAAATATGGAAATAATGACCAGGAGGACTGAGCCTATTATACCCAGCCAGGCGAAAAATTTCGCAGTGGATTCCAAACGAAAGCAACAGAACTTTTCCACCATTCTCACTTAGTAATAAACACTTTTTATTTGTATATTATATATTTTTTTTTAAGATTTCACTGAGCGTTGCAATATGCACCGTTCTTGACGCCCGATCTGACTGAAGAGAAATGCTTTCGATATTCGCTTATAAACGAATATCGTATCATATCGCAATCGATCGACCAGCAAAAGATGCTGCACGTTGGCATGTTGTCGTATACTCTCTCGCTCTCTATCTAGAACAATAAAATAAAAAAGTAATGTAAACCTTTATAAAATAACCTAATGGTAAGTTACTCTTAAGCTTGTGCATTAAGGAGGAGATGGGCTCAAATTGGGCTCAAATTCTTTATACTCTCGCTACAAAAGTTGCTAAAGAGACTATTATAGTTTTGTCCACATAACGGTTGTTTGTAAGTCCTAAAACTAAACGAGAGATATCTTAATGAAACTTGGAACACGTATTCCTTGGCACCATAAGAAGGTTAAGTTCGAAAATGGGCGGAATCGGACCACTGCCACGCCCACAAAATGGCGATATCCGAAAACACATAAAGTGCCATAACTAAGCCATAAATAAAACTATATAAAATTTGGTATGAAGTATCGCACTATGAAGGGGCATATTTAGATGTAATTTTTATGGGGAAGTGGGCGTGGCCCCGCCCCCTACTAAGTTTTTTGTACATATCTCGCAAACCAATAAAGCTATATAAACCAAACTTTCTGCAGTCGTTTCTTTTAGCCGTTTCCTTGTACAGTCCAAAAATGAAAGAAATCGGATAATAACCACGCCCACCTCCCATACAAAGGTTAGGTTGAAAATGACTAAAAGTGCGTTAACTCACTAACGAGAAACGTCAGAAACACCATATTTTACATAAGAAATGGCAGAAGGAAGCTGCACTGAGATTTTTTTTACAAAATGGAAAATGGGCGTGGCGTCGCCCACTTATGGGTCAAAAACCATATCTCAGGAACTAATCAACAGATTCGAATGAAATTCGGTATATAATATTTTCTTGGCACCCTGATGACACGTGTGGAAAATGGATGAAATCGGTTAACAACTACACCTACTTCCCATATAATTCAATTTTGAATCCTTCTGATTCTTTCACTTTATAATGTATACATAAAGAACCGATAAAGATGGCGAAATAAAACTTTACACAAATACTGTATTGAGCTGTGACATCACTTGTGGAAAAATTGTCAAAATCGGACCATGACTTTTCAAGGCCCCTGATATCAAACATGAAGAACTCAGTGCCTAAGGGTAATTTTTCACCGAAAATATAGGTAAATCTCTAAATAAATTGCGAGAGTATAAAATGTTCGGTTGCACCCGAACTTAGCCTTTCCTTACTTGTTTCTATCATGAATTGCTTTCTTAACTCGTCTAGAATACGGTAGTAAAGTGATTTCTAGAAATTCGAAGTCATTTTAATTATACACCAGTTAGAAGAAGGAGCTTGAAACTTTGAGCGCGTATTTCTCAAAACTGTGTTTTTCAAACTTTCCACCATCATATCTCAAAAACGGCTTGACCGAAGGACTTGAAAGTTGTTGGGTGTACTCAACACACGTAACGCTTTGAGCGCTTTATTAATCAAAAGCCAGAATCGTGAAGGAAGTGCGTGTCCGTTTCTTCGAGTAGGAGGTGTTCAGAACGCTGTAACTCATGTTCTACACAATATTTTTATACTCTCGCAACAAAAGTTGCTAAAGAGAGTATTATAGTTTTGTTCACATAACGGTTGTTTGTAACACCCAAAACTAAACGAGTTAGATATAGGGTTATATATACCGAAGTGATCAGGGTGAAGAGTGGAGTTCAAATCCGAATGTCTGTCTGTCCGTCCGTCCGTCTGTGCAAGCTGTAACTTGAGTAAAAATTAAAATATCTTGATGAAACTTGGCACACTTATTTCTTGGCACCATAGGAAGGTTGCTTTTCGGACCACTGCCACGCCCACAAAATGGCAAAAACCGAAAACACATAAAGTGTCATAACTAAGCCATATTTAAACCTATGGAAATAAAATTTGGTATGAAGGATCGCGCGAAGGGGCATATTTGGATGTAATTTTTTTTTGGGAAGTGGGCGTGGCCCCGCCCCCAAATAGGTTTTTTGTAAATATCTCGCAAACCAATAGAGCTATATACACCAAACTTCTGCAGTCGATTTTTGTAGTCACTTCTTAATACAGTCCAAAAATTAAAGAAACCGGATAATAACCACGCCCACCTCCCATACAAAGGTTAGGTTGAAAATTACTAAAAGTAGGTTAACTCACTAACGAAAAACGTCAGAAACACTAAATTTCACATAAGAAATGGCAGATGAAAGCTGCACTCAGATTTTTTTTACAAAATGGAAAATGGGCGTGGCGTCGCCCACTTATGGGTCAAAAACCATACCTCAGGATCTACTCGACCGATTTCAATGAGACTTGGTTTGTAATAGTTTAGATATGTTGTGAAAATATGCCAAATCGCTTCACAACCACGCCTACTTCCTATATACCAGAACTTTGAAGACAATCTGAATCGTTTACTTTACAATATATAAAGTAAGCACTAGTGAAGATATCGATGCAGAAATTTGCACAAATATTATGTCAATAGTGTGGCAGCCCCCATTCTAAAAATCGCCGAAATCGGACCATAGGTTTTTAAGGCCCCATATATCGAACACGAGGACCTCGGTGCTTCAAACCTAATATTATGGTTTCCAACTTTCAATGGACTTTATACAATATATATGACGAATATATGGGTCAAATTGTGTATTACATAATACAAATAAAGGTAAATAAATAAATTGCGAGAGTATAAAATGTTCGGTTACACCCGAACTTAGCCCTTCCTTACTTGTTAGCTTAAAATTTATATTTATATTGTCGAAATATATGTTAATAAATGATAATAAACTTAAGGATCTATATATATTTACTGGTCGTAGAAAAAAATTCTTAAAAATTAAAAAAAAAAAAAACAGACCGTCACATGGGATGACCCCCTTCAGTTTACGATAACATTAAAACAAATTTTGTTTACTTTTAATTAGGTAAACCAATTTTCAAAGTATTTCACAAAATATAATTTTTCCTTATGCAAAGCTAAAAGTACTAAAAACTATCTTGAAAATGTTTGTTTCCAAAGCACATTTATATATATGTACATATGTATATGGTTATTTCGACGGTTATGCAGACAGTTGAGGATACCCAACAATCCTCAAACATCTTATGAGTGTACATATGTAATTTAAATTTAACTATAATTTCATCTCGATTATGAAAAATATGCACTTGATACTCACCCAAGAATGATGATGTTCTATCATACTATTCATTCTATCATGGAGCAAGAATTTTGATACTTACATTCATACATATGTACAACCATAACAAACAGTTGAAACTTGCTCATCTCAGCACAAACCGTACTCTCTGAGTTGCACGTTTTCCAAAATAAGCTAACTCTCGCTTATTATTTCTCGTCATACACCTCAAAAGAGCTTTTCTAACGGAAGCGCGCTATTACTCTTTTCATTTCTTCTATTTTACATTGAATTTCCAGCTATTAAAAGCTATCAAAGTTAAAGGAAAAATTGTTTTTCCGCTTAATATCTTTGCATGTATAAATTTTTCATTTCTCGTTAATCCGCTAATTCTGTTCACTCGGTTCTCTTGTTCGATACACATGTATGTAAATACAAAATTTTTTCCTCACTGCCTCCACAATACGTAGCATTTGACGTCTGATATCAAAACAAATATATATGTATGTTTTAATAAATGTAGATATGTCTATATTCAGTATGTTGCATATAGCAATTGCAGAAATAAAAGCCCCGATTGAATAATTATGCTTTGCAGTTTAGTCACTTTAAGTATCTACATATAACCTGACAAAAAATACGACAAGTCTGGAATGATTGAACGCATTTAATTATGATTTGTCATTTAAGAAAAATAAAATAAATCTGATGTCGAAATAAAAAATAAAATATATATATCCAATTAATTAAAAAGAAAATGACGATTATATTCATTTCTTCGATTTATAATAAACTATATCCTGAAATTAATAATCATTAAAAAAAGTTATTTTTTGAACTTCGAGTCAGTGGAACTTCCATAACTCGAACTTCTATAAGTCGAAGATCTCCATAATTCGAACTTTTGAACTGGCATTAGCGTATAGAAACCAAATTTCATACACATTTTCTTCCATAACTCAAACTTCTATAACTCGAAGTTCTCCACAACTCGAACTCTTAAATTGGCAATAAAAGTCAAATTTCTTACTAATTTCCTTCCTTAAATCGAACTTTTCGACCAGCGCATAATACAAAATTTAAAATTTTACTTTCAAGGGACAATTTTGAAGGAGTCCGCATATTCATATGGGGGCGAACAAAAAATATGATATTACACTTATGGATTGCATAAATCATATAACAAAGGCATGGAATACAGACGTCAATTACAGAATTTATACAGGTTATATAGATAAAACTTTATACAAAGTAAATAACTAAAACTGTGGGTAAATCTATATGTTACAGCTTTTTTTTTTTTAATTTATGCTTTAATGTAAATTTCTATAACTCGAAGTCTCTCTAACTCGAAGTTTTTTTGTGGATTATGGTGATTCGATTTAGAGAAGTTCCACTGTATTTCGATTTTGGAGACTAACTTCGAAAATCGGAGAATACACTATTTTTACTCATAACTCAATATCCCGGAAAAAATTAGTTTGATGCAATACCCAGAAAAAAGATTTTGACGTATAGTGCAATGGATAAATATTTAGAAAATATTAAAAAATAATTTCAAATCAAAAATATGGAATTGAAAGTATAAGTTTTACTTATACCATCGCTGTGTCGATCCTTGTTTTCTTTACAAACTACGTTAAACGAAAAGTTGAACGTTTTAACCGTAATCAATTTGTTGTAGCTATGTGCCGTATACTCGCTCCAAAACACTACTTGATTTACACAAAATCATTAGGTTAGGTTAGGTTAAACTGGTAGGCCAATACGCCACACATAGACCTATTTAGGTCCTTTGCGATACCAGATGGAGTGCCGTCACGTTGTCCACGAGGAGTAGTCATCCCTTAGGATGCCTGCGCTTGACGCGAATTTTAAAAGCATTTGTGGCTTCACTTTCGATACCTCTTCCAGATTCTCATATTGTGAGGCCCCCAAGTAGCGAAGTCTCTGCCTTGACAATGCAGGGCAGGTACGCAGAAGATGCTTCATTGTTTCTATTGCACCTTGCTCTTGACATTTCCTGCAGTTATCTCGATCTGTAAGTCCCATTTTGTAGGCATGTGCCGCCACCAGACAGTGACCCGTGAGTATTCCCACCAAACTCCTACAGTCCCTTCTATCGAGTGACAGAATAAGTTTGGTGTACTTCTGGTCTACGGTTTTACACATGGCTTTAGCGGTTTTACACCCCGGTATATTTGTCCAACGTGCTAGGATTTTTCTTTTCATGCCCCTGTCCAGATCATCGAACAGACAGTGCATGGGTTTTCGAATGTTATTCGCGTTTCCGGAAGACAGTTTTACACAATTCTTGGCAGTTTCGTCTACAATCTCGTTGCCTTCAATGCCTCTATGTCCTGGCACCCAATAGAAGCGAAGACACGTGTTCCTAGCAACTCTCTCCACTGCCATCCTGGTATCCAAAACACTTTTGGCCGAAATGCAAACCGAGGTTGTTGCCTTGATTGCTGCTTGACTGTCTACGTAGATATTGACTTTGGAGTAGCCGGCTGCTGTATTGAGGACTAGCTCTGCGGCTTTCCCAATAGCAAATACCTCCGCTTGAAAAATACTGCAGTGGTTCGGAAGTTTAAAAGGCTGCTTTACATCTAACTCCTGACAGTATATTCCAGCACCTACCCCGTCCTCCATTTTCGAGCCATCCGTGTAGATATTCAATGTGCTGCGTGAGGTTATCATTCCCTTACGCCAGCCGTCTTTTTCCAGGTTCACCCGGAATCTTCTTTCCCAGTTCATTAGTGGGGTCAAGTAGTCGGTACTTGCCAAACCGCCCCTACCCACCGAGCTGTGCCCAAAAGTTCTATGCGTAAATTCTCCTCCCGCCAGTAGTCGCCCCGCAGATTTTGCCGCATAAGTTTCGGCAAAGAGATCTATCGGCGGCAGGTTAAGTATCCGTTCAAGAGCTGCCGTAGGGGTGGTTCTCAGAGCTCCTGTTATACAGAGCTCTGCGAATCGCTGAACCCTTTCCATTGGCTTTCTGTAAGTTGACTTCTTTAAGCCTGTCCACCACACAATAGCACCATAGAGCAGGATTGGTCTCACTATCGCTGTGTAGCACCAGTGCATGAGAGAGGCAGAAAGCCCCCAGGTAGTGCCTAACAACTGCCTGCATGCATATAGAGCATTACTCGCCTTTTTTACCCTTTCTTCCACATTGTGCTTCCACAGTAACTTACTGTCCAAGACGACTCCTAGGTACTTAGTGCGGTCCTTTGGTGATAGTTCTGTTCCGTTTAGCGAGGGGAACCTCCATTGAGGGATTTTGTATTTCCTTGTAAAACAAGCAGATCGGTTTTTTCCGCATTTAACCCTAGGCCTGCTTGTGTTGCCCAATTTTGGACAGTATTGAGTGTGCTGGTCATTATGTTGCTAATAGTATGCAGATACTTTCCTGTTATTACTATGGCTATGTCGTCCGCATATGCTATTATCTTGGGAGCTTTACCTTCTAAGTTCTTCAACAGATTATTCACGACCAGTGTCCAAAGGAGCGGTGAAAGTACTCCGCCCTGCGGATTTCCCCCTACCAACTTCCTTAGTCGTTCTGGCATCGTTCCATTCTGCCGTTATCCTTCTAGATGTCAGGAGGTTTTTTACCCAGTGCCGTATGGCTGGTTCAACTCCTATAGACTCGATACCATTCAGAATGGCTTCCGTTGAAACGTTGTTGAATGCCCCGGAAATGTCCAGAAAAGCTCCGAGAGCATACTCTTTATATTCCAGGGCCTTTTCGATGTTAAATACTAGTGAATGGAGTGCAGTCTCTACAGATTTGCCTTTAGTATACGCATGCTGTGCCTTGGACAGGCTGCCAGGGGGCGCCGCGTTCCTTATATGCACGTCTATAATTTTCTCAAATGTTTTCAGAAGGAAAGAGGTTAGGCTTATGGGCCTAAACTCCTTTGAGTAGGTTGGGTTGTTCTTACCTGCCTTTGGAATGAACACTACCCTAGCCTCTCTCCACGAGTGCGGCACATACCCGATCCTTAGGCATCCTCTAAAAATCGTTTTTAACCACGGCACAACCAACCGTGGTATGTTTTGTAGCATGGCTGGGATGATTCCATCCTTACCTGGGGATTTGAATGGGCTGAACGAGCGTATTGTCCATTCAATCTTGTCATCCGTGATAATTTGTTCAGGAAAGTTCCTAGGACATTCCTCTACACACTCAGGAGTGACTGTATTCTTACAGCCTGGGAAGTGCACGCTGACAAGGTCCTCTAATGAGTCCTCACAGTTGTGCGTCCATTCCCCGTCAATTTTGCGAATCAGACCAGGTGGAGCGGGACACAAAATCATAGGGAATCTTACAAAATTATTTGTCATAACACATTTTATTGCGAACGCTAGTTTCCGGAAACGGATATTACATAAATAGAATTTGCAAGATATCGTATTTGTTAACGATTTAAATACAGTTGTTGTACTTGAAAATAGTTATAACATCTTTGCAACTGGTACAACTCTAACCAATTTCTTTGATATTTTGACTGAGAAACACAGTGTCATACCAAACTTATGTACATATGTATATAAAATAGCATATTTTTTGTTTGCAAGCAGGTAGTAAGAACTTCCACAAGACGTCGCAAAAGTCATAAGAGCGGTGCTCACTATTGTCAAAAACGTAACATCGCTCAGCTCACGTTTTCGCTGTTCGCCACTCTGAGAAACGCACCAATAATGCATTGTGGTCATAAAATTGAATTCGCTCTGCAGGAATTAAAGACGATCCCAACCATAAAATAAACGTTATTTACAAACATACAACAACAAACCGGTTTCGAGATTCATGAGAAGTACATAGTACTACATACTTACAACTTGTACTAGCGTAATCGTATGGTATGATTATTGAAAACCAGGTATTCGTGATATTTGGTTTGTAATAAAAGAATCACTATACAATTTAAAGACAATACCTACATTATTTATGCATACTTACTTATATACATATGTATGTATAATCAAATAAATGTATTACACATGCCTGTACAAGTATAATTTCTCCGAAATATCACATTCCATATTATTGTGAAATTAAAAGTTACTCCCAATTACCGGTTGTATATTGCAATTATCGTTTTTTTACATTGATCAATTCAATGGGAAAGAAAAAATTGTTTGCTTGCGTATGAATGCAAAAAAACCGGCGCCTAAGCATTATTTGTAAATAAAACATGAGAGTAATTATTAAAAAAAAAAGTTATGACTAAGTAATATGTTTATTATTTCCATATTATTGTCAGTGTGTTCAATTGGATACATGAGTTGATAAGCCTGTGGCTTAACAATATTTCGGTCGCGCTACGATAATATGTAGCTATGAAGCCTTCAAATTAAATAATTGTTTTCATTTTGACTTTCAACATTTGAGGAAATATTTTTATGCTGAAACCTTGTATGCTGTTTCGTTGATCGTGTGAAAAAGCTCTAATGTTTACGTTCTTATCTTTTAAGGTAGAAATTTAACTAAACATAATTGAGACTTTCATATAAGAGAGCCTTTTTCCCTAATATATATGTATATAGTTATATTCTTCCACACTACTCACTACTTGGCACATAAAATGCTGAACACATAGACGACGATAAGCGGCGAACGACATCTGCCAAATATTAAAATACACACGTTCTTATAGGCACAGATTTTTAGACAACAGCAGGACTTCACGACGAAAGGGTTGAGGTCTCGCTGTCGCTAAATTAGAAATGTTTCTAATTTTGCCGACGACAATAGCCGCTGTAAAGCTGCCACTATTATGGAAAATTTAAAATTATTCAAAGTTCTAACAAGTATAACGTTATTTTGCCAGCAGAATCGTAAAATAACTTTGATATAGCATTTATAATAACAATCGATTATTTAAAACAAATAAATCGACCATGTTTACATTTTTTGCACAAATAATTTCACTTTAAACTAAATACGTAAATTTTATTGAAGTGAAAGATTTTAGTACGGCAACAATGAAATTGCTGTTTGATATGTCGCTGCCGTCTTTAAAATGTTCAAGATGCTGGCTTCAAAGCGACATTTGTAATCAGCCGTCGCTACGTCGTATCGTGTCGTCGTCTTTGTGTTCAGCACTTAATGCAATCTAAGCAAAGCAAAGTAAGCACCAAAATATAAAACCACGCTATGTGAAAGACCTTTTCATTTAGTAACCAGATGTACCCTTATCTCAAATGTTAGTAAGCTTAATATTTAATGCGAAAAATTTTAAAAATTTTTTATAGAAGAAGAAAACATTTATGTATCACATTTAAATATTTTTACATATTAGAATGTATAATTGATATTTTATTTCGTTTTTTTTTTTTTTTTATTGAAATACATTTATATACGTATGTATGCATGTGTGTTCGTAAGCTTTAAATTAATCGTTCTTAAATATAATTAGTAATATTATTAAATGTTGGTTACATTAACAATTTAGCACACTTCAGAGATATATATGGATATAAGTAGATTTTTTTGCGAATATATATGCGTATTTAATATATATATTACATATTAGTATATGATGGATATAGACCGCCAGTCGGGCGAAGCAGTTGCTCTCGTTGTTCGCGATTGTTGCGAATATTTTTGAAGAGTGAATACATCGCCAACCAGGTGTAAATTTTCAGAACTAAAAGGTGTAAAAAAGAAAAAACAAACGCAATTATAATCAAAATATGTACCTACATATATTTTAAGCAGTATAGCTACAACAAGTTTGCACTAAATATAACGGTTTCCAATAGTAAAAATAATGTTATTTTTATAGTATCACAAAAAAACTCGAAACAACAACGAAAGGGTAGATCCACTTCTATTAGAAACTCTTATATTAAAGTACCATATATGCGGTGTGTTCAAAAAATAACGGGAATTTTTGGCTTCAAAATTTCAGTTTAGAGAGTACAAATTACAAAAAGCAATACTGTAACGATGCCCTAGCCTCCATATTACCCAGACATGACTCCATGTGACTTTTTCCTATTTCAAAAAATAAAGAGAATCTTAAAGAGCCGTCGTTTTACAAGCATATGAGAAATCGCTGAAAGAGATATTCCAAAAATCGACCTTAAGAAACGTGACGACGTTTGGAAGAAGCGCTGGCATAATTTCATAATGTCGTATGTTTTTTATGTTTTTGTATGCTATTTTTTGAACACACCTCATAAATTGTACAGCAAATCATATTTTTTCTACATTCAATGTAAATTTTACTATTTCTAACAATTATAATTCGTAATTTATAAAATTACTTACCTAAACCGAGGATAATTGGTAATATCGATCCAAAAACTGAGGAAAATGAGATGTCCCTAGAAATAACGTAGTCAATAAGAAGCGTGTAGTAAATGAAGCAGAATAGAAGAGACACGAGAGAATTCAGTAGCCATGGCAATAGCAATAGATGTCGTTCCTGAAAATAAATACAAAAAATTATATTTTATATAATACTGTAAAAGTTATATAACAGTATAGAATAAGTTTGTGGAAGAAATTGGGCGATGTGCTAGTGTGAAACTTTAAATACGTTTTTCTCAAAACTATGTTTTTGAACTGGTGAAAACAAATGAAAAAAGAGGCTTGGAAAGAAAGATATGTATAAGCATCCATCAAAAGTAAAAAAGTACATATGTATGTTTGTATTATATATATAAACTTCTACAAATATATATGCTTATCTCTGGATCAACTTTATTTGCATTCTTCAAAAATGTCTCAACATATTTGTGTAGTCGTACAAATATGTAATTATCTTACACGTTTGTATATAAATGTATTATTTGTTTGAAATGCAATGGGACTTTTTTATCTGCTCATCACACTTGGATTCGTGCAAATAATCACACTCGCAATGGAAAACTGAATAAGAATGCCTTATCTCTTCGAAACACGAAATGTTTAATAAAAAAACAATGGGTATATTTTTTGTTAAGGTATGTATAAACCTATCTGATTATGATTTCTACTTCATCTCCGCGAGAAACGGCGGAAATCATAGCACTAATGAAATGAATGTGAAATGGCCAGATTCCTTATCGTTATACATATATAGTAGCAGTGGCCGCTGCAATATTTTACCAATTTTCCAATCATTTAATGATGGTTAATATGAAATATTGTCACTGGCATGAATTGTGTTTGCCCCAGTGGCTTTTGATATTTCAAAAAATCATTTAAAAATATCGCCTACATTTCGCACAGGGATGTTCGGATGGATCTGAGTCATCCGCGTAAGGTTGCAATCCACAATAAGTGTTTGTAAAAACCCTATTTACACACATACTCACATACATATGTATGTAAACAATGCTATTTATTTATACGTGATAAGCAATGAAAATTATATGACAATTTAATTCAATAGTTCGTTATTTATTGAACTAATAAAACAAGTAACAAGTATTTTATATTATTGTGCAAATATAATTGTTAAAAACGAAATTGAAACGTCGTTGATTTTGAAAATTTGAAGACTAAGTGAAGTTATACACACATACATATATATGTACATGTACGCACATCTGCTTATATCACAAATTGCATTCATTTCTTTCCTTTATCGGATAACATTTAACTTTTATTTTTATCGAAATCCTTAATTCACATACATATGCAGTTATATACAAATATAATATATAAATATATACAGATACAGATGTTAATATGTGTATAATTATTGAAAACTTACCTTAATGGTGCCCAATAATAAGCAAATGGATGCAAATAGATTTATTGCACTTAATACGATAAAGAATACAAATCCAATGACGAGAACTGCAAAATAAGTGACAGAATAGATATGAATTTAGGAAGCAAACGCTGAACCGAACAAATCGAATGCGTAATTTCGCAAAACACACATGAGTATTACTCACATATGCATGTACTTATGTATATAAATTTTTTCATATTAAGTAGAAACATTATAATTACCATGACGAATTTCATCAGGATTTGGTTGGTCATTCTCTTGTGCTTTATCTATAATCTGCTTAACAATATCATCTACATATCCCAAGCAGAAGCCAAATAATAAAACTGATAAAAGCGAGCCGATTGTTTCGAACCAACCAATGATCATAGCAGCCGTCTCCAGACGGAAACAAAAATATTTGTTCAACATTTTCGCAATAGTTTAATCTATAATTTAGTAAATTTAAAACTGCTTTTTTAGTTTTGAAACTAAACTGATTACAAACAATGGAATTCACCAATGTCACTTAAAATAGAACTTGAATGCTGCGTTCGCCGAACTGATACAATCGTGTACAATCAGCTGGTTGTCAGATTTTAGCGACCTCTACACAGTGTTGCAAATTACGGGAAATAAATTATAATTTGTAAGTTATTTTGCAATATTTTTAATAAAAAACTTTTAAATATGTTTAGGTATTCTTACTTATATGAAGTGATTGCGCAAGAGAAATTTAATTTTTCATTTTCAGTTATAACAACAATATTAAGGGTCTTTCAATCAACATTTTAGCATGTGACCAACCGCTTATCAGCCATTAACCGGATATTTTTGAAAAGGAAGTTTTAAAAAATACCGTTATGAATTTCAAAATTGTAACATGCTGTTGACGCGATTTTTCTCCACATCATTTGTATGTTGGTGTTTTGGCTATTCTAAGTATGTCCACATTGTTAGTCACCTCCTAAATTATTTCGGTGTGTCAACCGGAGCAAGATGCATCTTCTTCGCCTTCTTAGAAGCGCTTCCATTACTCCAGCACTGTCAATTTTTCAATTGTTTTTGAGTAATTAAATTCATTATTCCCGTCCTGATGTATGGCGCTGAAGCGTGGACGATGACAACATCCGATGAGACGACTCTTGGGGTTTTCGAGAGAAAGGTTTTGCGCAAGATTTATGGTCCTCTAAACATTGGCAACGGCGAATACCGCAGACGATGGAACGATGAGCTGTACGATTTATACGACGACATTGACATAGTTCAGCGAATAAAAAGACAGCGGCTACGCTGGCTAGGTCATGTTGTACGGATGGAAGAAAACACTCCAGCTCTGAAAGTATTCGATGCAGTACCCGCTGGAGGAAGCCGCGGAAGAGGACGACCTCCACTCCGGTGGAAAGACCAAGTGCAAAGTGACCTGGCTTCACTTGGTGTTTCCAGTTGGCGCCAAAAAGCAAAAAGGAGGAATGAGTGGCGCGCTCTGGTGGATTCGGCTATAATCGCTTAAAGCGGTTCCTACGCTATATATATATATATATATAAATTCATTTTATATAAAATACTTTGAACCACCGTCTCCAGCCGTGCTCATTAAATATTTGAAAATTTTAATGCAACTTAAATTAATATCTTTATTTAATTTATATGAATATAATAATAAAACAATTGATTTTGTTTAATTTTTTTTAATAAGATCTACGTAAGTGGCTCTTTAAACTTTGGTATTTAAAATTCGTTATGTGATCACCGACTTATTTGCCGTGGCTTATTTCCCTGGATGAGATATTCATTTTTTTTTATGCAATTATTTCTATTTTTTATACAGTTTGAGTTGACTTGGCTGTGGAATGGAAGAAAATAAATACATATCACAAAAAGTAACTATTAGGTTTTACAAATTCAAACTGATATCCGTATATAAATATATGAGCTGAAGATGTACAAAAAAGATTCGTTTTATAATTACTTGGATAATTTCTGATTTTACGTTAAAAATAGAAAAAAGTTTACAAAAAAATATAGAATGTAAAGTTTTTCAAAGGTTGATTTTTTGGAGGCAGTTTTGTCAAATTCATTGTTATTATTTAGTATTATTTCTTTATTTTTTAAAAGCTTGATTTTGTTTTTTGCATTTCAACTGTGTTAGACGTTTTAAGTCGCCGCCAATGTGCTATTTTTGGGTTAGCAAATCAGCTGTTGTATTTATGTATATTGCCTAACGAAGAATGAGCACAATTTAAAGTCTAGTCTCACCTTAAAATAAAATATACTCACTTAAAAACGTGTGTCCTTTTTACAAGTATTGTTGTATTGCGATATTTGAAGTTTTCCAGCCGTTATATAACAATGTATCCTATTGCTGATATATGTGTATATGTATGTCTATTAAACCTTAGGCATTTCATATATAAAATATATGTATATCGCTGTAGAGTCATGTGTTGAAAATATGTATTTTCTTGTTTCATTTAATTTGTTCTATGAAAGTTAGTTGTTGTAAATATTACATTTGTATTTGTTTAGTTGTATGTATGTATGTATGTATGATTGATATGAAAATGATTGTGTTAGTTTATTTAACTATATATGCGTGAGTATTTGTAAATTTATGTTTAGTTTTAATAGATTTAATTTAGTTTAGTTTGTAGTCATGTGCTCCGGCGAGAGAGAGTGATCCTCAGCATATGCAAATATCTTTGTGTACATATGTATGTGTGTTTGCAGCGCCTTTTTAAACATTAAAAGTTTGTGTTGGTTGGCCAGTTGCTGTCAGTAAAGCTGCGGTGCTCTTGTTTTTCACAACTTTCTCCTGTTTCTTTGTTAAATGTATGAATGGGTATTTTAATGACGGTGTGCAAAACTGAAATGAGATAAAAAAACGATTATTTTATTTAAAAAATATGCTTACATACATACATATATATTTCAAAATATGTTATTTCGAATTCAAATTTTAAATTTATATTGTAACCTGTAATCTTTTAATATAGTTTTTTTTTTAATATACATATTAACCATGTGCCGATTTTATTTAGCTAATTTTGCCATTAACCTGAGTATATTCAAGCAAATATTAACACCCAATTGTAATAAGACTCACATATTGATAGTTGTATTCGGCATAAAGTCAACTAGCATAACGAAAATCATTACATTTAGTATGATAGGAGCCTGCAACCTACACCATTAAGAGAGGAAAGAGATGATTTCTTAATTTCTTTAAACATTTTCGCAAATTTATCACTGGGAGCAAGAAAACCAAATTCCAATTTCGCCTATGTTTAGTAGAGAATTGGTACACATTCGATATTTCACTATAATAAAACTATTTTTTAATTTATGCGAATAATGAAATGCATTTTATATTGTTTGATACTAAACTAGAAACACTATATGTTAATAAATAATATATAAATATTTGAATTATAATAATACCAAATATAATTATGCAGGAAAATGCTAAACGCTTAAGTTTTCAAGCACCAACATACAGTTGAACTTCCATAACACGAAATTCTATATTTCTAAGTTCTCCATAACTCGAACTCTTGAATTGGCAACAGAAATCAAATTACATACAAATTACCTTCCAGAACTCGATTTTTTTTTTATGGATTATGGTGATTCGAGTAAGGGAAGTTCAACTGTATATACCTACAAGTGTGCGTGCGTTTACAGTCAGGTATACAACTTTGGTATATAAATTAGCACATATATACACACACATAAACACATAGTTACAAGCAAGGTATACCATATAGTGAGTATGCGTGTATACATAATATCAAAAACCCGTGAATTTTATGTATAATCTAATGCAATTGATTTATAGCAATTATTATTTGCGTTAAACGATTGTGTATAATTATTAACTTACTCTGTGTATGCCCAATATTAGGCAAATGGATGTTATCATATTCATAACACATAAGACAATATACAGCACTGATGCCCAAATCACATCTGCAAGAAGTTCAAAAATGTGAATAATTACTTATTATTATATATGTACACATGTATGCATAAATAGCATATAACTTACCGTTGCGCATTTCATTGTAGTCAATCTTCGATTCGTCGTCTGCTAAGGATATCAACCACCTGGTCATTACATCCGGATATTTCAGACAGAAACAAAGCAATACAAGTGTGATTATGGAAAGTATTGTACCTATCCAACCTAAAACAACTCGCGATACTTCAAAACGGTAACACAAAATTTTCGCCATTTAAAACAAATGTTAGTTTAACAATTTGCAAATTTATTTATAACCACCAGTTTTACAGCAGTGCGTCTTGTGTAAACGGAAGTATACAGCTGAATACTTTGAATCAACCGAAAACTACCCCTATTTGGGAAGTGATACACAAAATAGACAAAAAGTGATAGAGGTATAAATGAATCGATAACATGTATTGTATCGAATAAGATTCAACATTTGTTTTCAATTTCGATAACTTATAGTTGAAATGCGATGCAGCATAAAATAAATATAATCTATATAGCTGTCACTTTCTAGGATTTAATAATTAAGTAAAAAACAAGTAATAAAATTTCGATAAATTTGTTTCTTAAACGATTGCTTTAATTTATGTATACACTGCTATATAACATGTTGAATATCGAAAACACATTTTTAATTGTTCTGTTTATCAATATCGGTTTGCTACTGCAAAAAAATGTTTTTAATATAATTAATGTTAAAATTTGCGAATATTTGTTAAATAAAAGTAATAATTATAATTTTTTACAGTATACTATGCGGATAGATAACAGCTGATCGAATGTTTGTATTTCCTAGTGGCATATGCACACAAATGTCAATGTGCCTTGGCTGGTGCAATTTCTTGTTACACGTTGAAAGTCGGTTGAACGGTGATTAATAATAATATACACTTATATTCTATATAAGTATATAGAGTTGCGACTATCTTTGAAAATCGTGTGCAATTAAAACTCCAAACGAATATAAATATAATAATTGTTAGCGTTCCATTTAAGTATGTCGAAACGAACTCAACCGGTATGGCAGCAGCCAACATCTACAGACCTACCAAAGTTGCGTCTGTTCAATAGCTTAACAAGGCAAAAGGAGGAATTTGTGCCACTGGATGGTAATAATGTGACTTGGTATAGTTGCGGTCCAACAGTATACGATGCAACGCACATGGGACATGCGAGGTAAATTTGAAATTTATTGCCACGTCCGCCTACATAATTGCTTCATGTGTATATCTACAAAGTGATAAATACACGCTATGTTGCTACTTATTGTGATATCATTGAGATATGATACCTGATTTTTCGTTTTCATTTTAGGTCATACATATCTTTCGATATTTTGCGTCGCATACTTTCTGACTATTTTGGTTACAATATTTTCTATGTTATGAACATTACCGATATTGATGATAAGATCATTAAACGTGCAAGACAAAATTATCTCTACAAAAAATATGTAAATGTTGCCAATACAATATCACTCGACGTATTATTAGCAGATCAAAAAGAGGTATTGGATCAATTCAATGTCATCTGCAGAGAAACGACTGATCCGAATAAGAAACTTATGTATGAACGCATGTTAATAAGAATGAATGATGCAATGGAAACTCTTATTATGGCTGTAGCCAGTAATGATCCCGAAAAGATAGACGAAGCGCGCGTCTTGTATTTGGCGGAAGCAAAGGATCCTATATCCGAGTGGTTGGATCGCAAGGAGGGCTCCACTGTTACGGACAACGCCATCTTCGAAATATTACCACGATATTGGGAGAATGAGTACCACAAAGATATGGCGGCGCTTAACGTTAGTATTTTGTTAACAACAAATAGCTAAATATTATAAACATATGTTTTGCTTTTTACAGATTTTACCGCCAGATGTACTCACGCGTGTATCCGAGTACGTACCACAAATAGTCAAATTTATACAGCGTATTTTCGACAACGGACTTGCTTATAATGCAAACGGTTCGGTTTACTTCGACGTGAATGCCTTTGATAAACGTGAAAAACATCATTATGCCAAACTTGTGCCTGAAGCGTATGGTGATACCAAGTCATTGCAAGAAGGTGAAGGCGACTTGTCGCTCACAGCGGATCGTTTGTCTGAAAAACGTTCACCCAACGATTTTGCGCTTTGGAAGGCAAGTAAAGCAGGTGAACCCTCGTGGGATAGTCCCTGGGGCAGAGGTCGTCCAGGCTGGCACATAGAATGTTCCGCAATGGCCTCGGACGTCTTTGGTTCAATGTTTGATATACATACTGGAGGTGTTGATTTAAAATTTCCACATCATGACAATGAATTAGCGCAGTCCGAAGCCGCTTTTGATCAAGCCGAATGGGTGAAATACTTTCTGCATACCGGTCATTTAACCATTTCTGGTTGCAAAATGTCGAAATCATTGAAAAATTTCATTTCGATAAAAGAAGCATTAACGAAGAACACGCCATGTCAGTTGAGACTAGCATTTTTATTACATTCGTGGAAAGATACGCTCGATTACTCGAGCAACACAATGGAAATGGCCTGCCAATATGAACGCTTTATGAATGTAAGTACTGCAGTGCTTGTTCGTAAAGACATTACTAACTACTTCCTCATGCATTTTAGGAATTCTTTTTAAATGTAAAAGATTTAACACGGCGCATAGAGAGTGACACCCCAAGCTCACAGTTTGGCGCATGGACAAGCTCCGAAGCGGCCATACAAGAAAAATTGAAGACAACGCGTGAGGCAGTACATGCGGCATTATGCGGTAATATATTGTTTATGAGTTACAAATACAACATTTTTATATATCATATTGATTTACAGACAACATTGATACGCGTAGCACTTTGGATGCGTTGCGTGATTTGGTCTCCGTTACAAATATCTACATACGTGATAATAAAGATCAAGTGAATTGCCTATTATTGCGTCGCATTGCTGCCTACATTACCGACATACTGCATATATTCGGTACTATTGATGGACCACGCGGTGGCATAGGTTTCCCCGTGGGCGGCGGTCTTAGCAGTAATGTGGACATTGAAAAAACTTTGCTACCATATGTAGATGCGATAGCCGAATTCCGCAATAATGTGCGTGAGGAAGCGAAAACTATAAAAGCAAATGCTATACTACAATTGTGTGATAAATTACGCGATGATGTGTTGCCAAATTTGAGTGTGCGGCTGGAGGATAAGGAGAACGGTAAATATGCTGTGAAATTGGTGGATCGCGAAGTATTATTGAAAGAGCGTGAAGCCAAAAAAATTGCCGAGGCCGAGCGCCTAGCTGAGAAACAGCGTAAACAAGAAGCTGCTGCGCAACTGCTGGCAGCCAAAGAAGCACAGAAGCGCATCAAACCACAAGAGATGTTCCTTAATGAAAAAGATAAATATTCACAATTCGATGAAAATGTAAGTGATTTTAGTTTTTTATAACTAACTTTTTAATAAAAATATATTTTGTTACTCCCAGGGTTTGCCAACACATGACGCAGAGGGCAAGGAGTTAAGCAAAGGTCTATTAAAGAAATTGACTAAGCTGCAGCAACAACAAGAAACGCGTTATAAAGAATATTTAGCTACTGCCAACGACAATTAATAAACATTTACTACTCAGTTCTAACGGATATATAAAAATCAAATATTTTATAGAAAATAAAAAATGCTTTCAAATTTTTTAAATTAACAAACGTACATATGTATGTATTTTATTTAATTTGCAACTTCCATAAGCATAATTTGCGATCTGTTGCCACTCCTATGTAGGGTAAGCGGTGGTGCCAAGACAGGCCCCCGTATAGCTTAAGCGTCGCATCGACTAAAGGTATTCTCGACTTTGCGGTGAAAACTTTAACCGCCACATCCGGACGTCCAACACTTGCGACCACCGTCTCTGCATTTGGCGCTATACGCACAATTTGTCCACCATCTTCATGGACCTGTTTTACATCGATGGGCGTTGGTCGTCGCAAATCCCACGATATTATATCGCCGGCTACGAGCGCTGTTATGCACATGCGATTTAATGGACACCAATCCACTGATTTTAGCGGTGACTTTTGCGCTTCTACCGATATCACTGCTGCTTGTGTTTGTATGTTGTATAGGTGTATAACACCGCGCTTTTCCGCTACTATTACTTTACGTGGTTCCTCCGGATGGCATTTCACCGACATACCAGCTGACAGCAAATGAAATGTTATAGTGTTTTCAAAATTTGATTTGGTATCCCAAATACGGCAAGTGTTATCGTCGCCGACTGATGCCAGGAACTCGCCATTGCAATCCCATATAACCTCATTGATATAATTACTATGTCCTAAGTAAATAAAATGAAATTAGCTAGAGTAAACTTTATTGAAATTGTAAAAAATGTTAAGTCTACCCACCATTGAGTATTTGCACGGTGTCAGAGTTTTGCAGATCTGTGCGAAATATGCGTAAACGAAAATCGGAGCCAGCAGCGCAAAATATAACCGATTTCGGCACCACTGCCAATGAAGTCTCGGGCGCAAAACATAATGAAACACAGCGACTTTCGTGATACAAGTCTTTTATACGCTTCCAATCAAAGCAGCCAGATTCTTCCTAAACAAAAAGTTAATTAATTTTCATATGTGCAGCCGCTCCAAACACACATGTTGTGTTGATATGAAATATTTACCGGCAAACTTATGAGACCCAATATAATCTTCTTATGACTAGCAAGCGCTACCAAATTACTTGCAAAATCGCTATTACAAAATTCAAAACACTCTAATTGCTCTGGAAAACTCAGAGTGTGCGTTGGTGTTGTAGAATTTCGCATAATTTATTTATAAATATAGAAATAAACTTAAAATTGTACTAGACACTTGTAGACTTGGCGCGTATCGTTTACTATTGGTAATCGATACTTATCGAAACTATTAACGATATTTTTCAACGATAAATGCAACTCAATAAATCAGTTTTTGTGATTTTCGATTCGATAATTCGCTGTTCGCAATGTTTGACCAAATTTTTTTGTTTAAAAATTCTATGTGAAAGCAACAACAAGGTTATGCGCTAAATATTACATATATTATAATATTATTTAAGTAACATTAACCACAATTTCACCTGCATGCAAGTAGTTCCCGTATGACACTAACCACCTCTTTGCATGTCCACTCTTCTAACACCCCTTTCCCTTTTGTCCGACCCTGTCGAAACAGCAAGTTTCCTGGCCCTCCCCTTTGCTGACTTCGAAGACAATTGATTTATACTTGCCGCTTCAGGCAGACTTAGTTAAGCGCTGTAACAACAACAATTTGACCTAGTTTTTCTTTTGCCAAAATTGTCGAAATATCAGTATGAGATGACCTCAGTGAAAACTGTTGTAAACTTCGGTCCATTGATATGGTGTTCCATAGGCCACCCGATCTCTCAGTAATTTTCAATCATTTCCAGAGGAACTGCGCATTTTTTAAATTTATTATTCAGCGAAAATGATAAGTGATGTCCAATGCAGCAGTTAACGCAGACGCTAACGACTTTATTTTAGATATACATACATATGTAACTAAGGACTTTCAGTCACAAGGTAGCCGTTGCAAAAAATTTACAACCGAACCCAACTATTTCAGTATTGAATTCTCGAAGATAAAAAGATCGTTTGGTTTGTGATTCCATAATTATAGGCAATGCAGTTTATTATTTATATTTATTATTCATGAAGAAAATTTTACAAATCATATGTGAAAAGGTAAATAAGTAATAACAAAGTGTTCTTTATTTTTCTGTTTATTGGTATATAAATACTTCAAATATGTCGCAGTGATAATGCAATTGCTCAATTGCTGATTGGCTTTTATATAGAGTAATGTTTGACCGAGTGCGTCTATTTAAGCTGTATTTAAAAGTGTATAAACGCACTGTGACCTCAAGTCAAACGCTTATATGTACACGCACGCACACACACACTCCTATGCGCAAG
Organism: Zeugodacus cucurbitae; assembly: GCF_028554725.1. Classification (NCBI taxonomy): domain Eukaryota; kingdom Metazoa; phylum Arthropoda; class Insecta; order Diptera; family Tephritidae; genus Zeugodacus; species Zeugodacus cucurbitae. Next base: position 27,163,482 of record NC_071671.1, read on the forward strand.
CGCACCAACAACAAAAAGTACTCCGAATTCAATAAAATTAAGTGTTTCATCAAAAAAATTCTAAAATTAGGGTAAAAAATTTTAAACTAAAAACACTAATGTTTTTGTTGTTGTTTAAAAATGTTTCATACTAAAATAACAAAATCCATCAACGTTGGTATGTAATTTCCACAAATTCATATAACATAATACACATATGTATGCGCACGCATATTCACTTGTACACATGTATGCTATATATATATATATATATACATGTATATGTATTTGCATATGTACAATAGCGTAGAATTGCTCATTCACAGTCCAATTTGTGAAATAACGATATTTCAAAACGGTTGATAAGTTGCAAGATCTATATTAAACCGTTGCGGGCATTTAAGTTTCTAAGCACTAGTCCGGAATTGTTTACATAATTGAACAGAGCCCAGACGTCTCAATGCCGCATTGCACTTTTTTCGTTTTCGTCAGCTTGACATTCTGCAAAGCCGGTTTCAATTCGTACGTTAACGTTTCCTCTTGTGGCGGCGGTGGCGTTGACGCTTTCGGTGGTGCTGCTGTTTGTCGCTTCGCCACAGTCGGCACAACTGTGCTGGTAGTAGTAGTGGATGGGGGGAAATAACGTGGCGCTGTTGATGTACTGCCATAGCTGCCAATGACAGATATCGTACTTACATTGGACTCCTCATTGGCAGCTATATTCTTTATACTGCTACTGCTGCTGCTGCTGCTCGACACCACCGGCGCTAGTGTAGTGGTACGTATGCCGGTCGTACCGCCGCCACATAGTACTGGTATTGTGGACACAACACTTATGGCCGATACTTGGCTATATTGTGTTGTAATTTCACCAGCGTCAGTATTGTTGTCACTATTATCATCGCCGCCTGATGTATGCGCATCAGACGCAGTTGAGCCTTTGCTGGGGCTACTCAGCAAATTGCCGGCTGCCGTTGTGCCTGTCACGCCTGAGACGCTACCACCATTATTACTATTGCTATTATTACTAGTACTACTATTATTTGCTGTTATACTACTCTTAGCTATATTTATTTTAATTTTATTAACTAAGCTAGCCAATGGTATCGCAGGTGATGGACCAACAGTGGATAAATTATGTTCGTCTTCGCCATCGCCATTGCCATCAATAGAGGTATTCAAGTCAATCGGCGTTGCGGATACTGCATTTGTACTAGTGCCCTCAGCGAATTCCGTTGTATCGACTTGCACAAGAGATTGTGAGGAAGGTGGTCGTTCGGCACTAGGTGACATGCCTGATGTTGACGATGCAATTGTTTGAGTTTGTGTTTCTTCTGTAAATAGTCAACATACAAATTTGCATTTAGCACTAAAATATGAAATTAAATTTGGAATTTTATTATGCCGAATTTACCACTGCTCTGTATGGAGATTTCCTCATCGGGTGCTATAAGCACAGTGCCAACATCTTCAAAACCGTCATCTTCATCCTCATCGTCATCTTTTGGTTCTTCTTTAATTTTCACATTCAAGAATGACATTTGTGATGTTTCATCGGCATCTGGTTGCTCCTTTTCCACATATGTATCCAGGTCTGTGAATGGAATGTGCGGCTCTTGTATTTCCACATCTGAGCCAGCAGCATCTTCATCTGCGTCCGCGTTCGATGCTGTTTCGGCCTCGTTATTCTCAGTGTCAATATCAATGCCATTTTTATCTGCGATGGGTGGTACACTTTCCGGTACATATTCATCGTCATCGTCAATTTCGGTGACAGAGGGCTCTTCATTAGGCAATACGATAACATCATCGTCGTCATCGTCCATTGCATTATCAGTTGATTTTACACCTTCAACTGAAATAATTAATGGAATAAATTAGAAATTTTATTAAATGAATATTAAAAATTTTCACATTCTTCTAAAAATAATAAAAAATCCCAAACGTTATTTTCCTCTCGTATTATTTTCAAATACAGTTGAACTTCCCTAACTCGAATCACCATAATCCACCAAAAAAAACTTCGATTTAGAAAGACTTCTGAGTTACGGAAGGAATTTTGTATGAAATTTGACTTCTATTTCCAGTTCAAGAGTTCGAGTTATGGAAGTTCAATTGTACTTTTCTACGATTTATTTTTCTCACTATTCTATGAAATATATTATTGTTGTTAAAAACACTCACCATCGCTGTGATCATCGCCTTCAATTTTGATAATCACATCATCATCCGCATTCGCTTCTTCTGCGCCCTTGTCTTCCACCTTCTCCTCTGCTCCCTCAACTTTAGCATTTAGTGCCGCCTATTTGGTATGCAAATTTGTGTTATAGTAAAATGAGAGAATCACAAAATTTTCATATCTTTACCTTGTAATCTTCGTAGCACAGCGGATGATATATTTTATCTTCCACACGTATGGCGTTGCGCAAATGCCATTCCTCAGTTTCCTCGTGATAGAATTGTTCGAACTTCTCTTGACACATATCGCACACACGATCCACATCTTCCGGTAAGGCCGGACAACTAAGTGGGACCGGCGAATTGAGCCACTTTTGATTTGACGTCTCATCGGATGCTTCGACATCATTTTGTTGCGCTTCAAAGAAGTTCTTCTCACGTTCCTCTAAATCTTCGATTTCCTCATATTGCACCCAGTCGGCTAGGTCATAATACCATTTACGTGAATGCGCTTTACGTGATAGGTCTCGTTCGCGCCGATTCTGTCGGAAATGCCAATCTAAATGCTGACTATATTTGATGGTTTGCTCTGGTGGAAAGCGTACACCACAACTGCTGCATTGCATGCCAGAGAATAATGTGTCCACAATGGCCAGTTGGCGTGTTTTAATCGTTTCCGTTTTGGTTAAGTCTATAGGGCGTATAGCAACCGGTTGCGGCGGCTCCTCTTCAAGAGCGGCTGCTGAGGGCAAAATACCAGCATCTTTATTATTAGATGCTATAACGTTACCCGCACCACCCAATATGCCAGAGGAGACTAGTTTCTGGAATAGCTCATCGATATTGATTTTATTTAATGCCGTCGCAGAGAATATTGGTATAGCCGAATTGCCACTGCCAGCTGTGCCGACCACCTGTGGTTCACTACTGACTTCACTCGTTGCTTCCACACTGTCGGGTGCTTTGATGACCGCCTCCAAATTAACATCAGCCGGTGTGTCCATAATAGTGGCATCTTGCTTCAATTCAGTCTTGTTATCAGTATCTAGTTTCACACTCTCAGGTAACGGTTCGCCAATAGCCGGAATTGCCGGCGCTACTGTTGCTATTGGCTCCGGTAGTGGCGGTTCGGTTTTAATATAAATCATATCTTTAACTACGATTTGTCCAGCTTTCAAGCCTTGCGGAAGAGCGCCAAAACGTATAAAGTAACTTATACCGCCCAAGACGTAGCTCTTTGGCAAACCGCCATACTCCACTTTAGCGGGTTCACCATCCAGCAAAACTGTCAATAAATTGTCGGCAAACTGCACGGTGTGTTCTTGATTGCCCAATTTGAAGCTTTGCGGTTTCGCATCAAGGAATAACGGTATAACGATGTGTGCATCAACAATCATATTGATCTTACCGACAACCAAATCTCGACGCAACGCACCGATATTCACCTGTGGTGGCGGACCTTCCGCTTTAAGTATATGTATTCTATTTTGTATGGGAATTGAGACGGGCGGTCCGCCGAAATATATCTCATACCACTGATCGTCAATGTACAGTTCGCGTGATGGAAAACCGAAACGCAAACGATGTGGCTGTCCGTTAATGCTGAAGGTTTTATAGTCATCATTGAATTGCAACGCTATTGGTGGCTCATCATCAATGATGATTGAACGTTGACCAGCTTGAAAGCCGATTTCACGTGGCTGATCCAATTCCATGAACACAATGGCTACCTGATCGTAAATGCGTATCTCCTTCGAGAGTCCATCAATTGTAATTGTGCGCACCAGATCGGCCTGCGGATTATCAATAGAGTTGCACGGTTTCGGTATGTTCGGTGGTAGTGGTATAATCGGCACCATTGGTGCCTGTGGCGGCGGTGGCACATTACTACGTATCATTGGGCCAGCATTCACAAATGGCGGTCCTCCACCAGGCGCAACAACAGGCGGCATTTGCATTTGCCAAGGCATTTGCGGATGCATGATGGGCATATTTGGTGGCGGTCCACCGCGGTAGCCGCTGTTATTAGGATGTGGTCGCATCATATTACCGCCCTTTGTCCATGGTTTGGGCTGGCCGGAATTGCCTGTCATATTAGCGTTGATTGCGACGCCATCCACTTTCTCACCCCATTTAGTGGGTTTCAAACGTTTTTCACGTTGCGGTTTGGCGCGTTGTAAAGTACCCATTGCATCGCTATTGTCATTGCTACGATCGTCGTAAATGGGCGAACGTGTTGCAGCAGTATTACTTGTGCCCAGTTCACTGACGGGAATGGCACTGTTGGCATTATTATCTCCTGTATTGGCTGACGGCCTACGTAATTTCGGAATACGTTTCTTCAGTACAGCTTCACGTGCCGCGGCGGCGCGTTGTTCCTCCAAACTCTCTTCGTCCTCTTCAATTTGCTTCGATTTCGTTGTAGCACTGCCTCCAAGTGATTCGCGTTTCTTTGCCTCCTTCAATTTGCTCGTCTCATTTATGGACATCACTTTCTGCATGAGATTCTTATATTGATCCTGATTGATGGAGTTTGCTTCGAGCAGCTCCTGTGCCTGTGCTACAATTGTACGTATTTTCTCGTCGTTGGCATCCTGTGAATCATCGTTCAATTGTACTTCCGAAAGTTTAACACGCTGCGTAATGTCTTTACTGGACTTTTCTGTAAATTGAAAATTAATAAATAAAATATTAACTAAATTTTTTATTTTTTTTTTTTCAAATATTATAACAATTACCTGATTTATTAAATTTGCTGTATTTCGTTGCTTTTGCCAATTTGGCACGCACGTCATCCAAGGTTGATGCTTTCTTCGTAGGTGATGTTACGTTTGTATTTTTTGAAGTCTTAAAATTTATTAAAAAGTTTAAAATAAATAACAAGGCATTAAGAGAGCACGAATAGCTTTAAAAAAAAATATATATAAAAACAACGGTTGTTCAAGACTGCAGTTGTAGTATTTTTATGCGGAAATATGACTGCACACCTTACGCAGTTATCGATATATTTTTTATAACGATCATCTCAACTTAGTTAAAAAATTTTAATAATTTTTTCATGTTTACATATTTATAAAATTATATAATGATTTATGGCTTGCTACCCCCGTTACCAGTACTCACCTTCAAGTTATTCCAACTCTCCGCATTCTGTTCGTCGGTTATAAATGGCGGAGGCGGTGGTGTTGGCGACTCACTATCGCGTTGTGATTTTTGTTGCAGCTGTTGCACTGCTAAAATCTGTGGCGGTATACAAGTACGCAAATCTACATCTTCGTCACCAAATAAGCTAAAATGAATTACATAATAAATAAAATAAAAAATATGTTAATAAACATACATAGTATGTTTGTGTTATCGTTTAATTATGTACTTACGCATCGAATTTAGCTTGTTTCAGCTTCTTGGCCAATGGTTCTTCAAGGTCCGTATTTGATGTGGAGGCACGCTTCTTCTCATCGCCATCTGCTCTATCGATTTCCATTGCATCCGTCGACGACAATGGCTCCGCATTATACTTGCTTAGTTGCTGTTCCGTAGTGTCAATGCTGCTGTGACGTTTAGCATTAACACTAACGCCAGCACTAACAAGACCAACACCGCCACCACTACCACCACCATTATCATCATCATCCTCAATTTTATCAACTTTATACTTAGTAGAAGTTTCATTTTTCAACAATGTTGTTACTGCTGTGTTGCCATCTTTGCCTTTCGTTACGTTGGCCGCTCCTGTTGTTGCTGCTGCTGCTACTGTTGTTGCTGCTGTTGACAACTCGTCGTCTGAGTCAAGTGCAACAGTGGTCGTCGGTTGTTGCGCTGTAGATTTGTCTAATTTATTATACAATTTCTGAATTTTAAACGACACTTTTGCTGATGTTGTTGTTGGTTTTGTAGTAGTAGTAGTCAAAGTACTAGGTTTTTTAACCGCTTCAGTAGTTAGTATGATCTGTTCTAATTGTGGCGCATACGCAGCAATTGGGGGGAAATGCCTCAAGTCAATGTCCGTTTGCGCAGCAATTGCCAAACATCCGTCGGCCACTATTTTAATATCTAAAATTGGTTTTTGTTTTTTATGCTTACGTTTGTTTCATTGCTCTTACGTTTTCATGCTTACTGTTTATTTTTGTTTATTTTTAATAAATATTTTATTATTTATTGCTTGTTTTATTAATATTGTTTTGCTTGAATTTCTTTTTACAAAATATTAAACAGTTGCCACAAATTTACAAGGACAATAATATTAAATATTCATATTATAAAAGTATACGACTAGCAAAAAATTACGTTAAATAGAAATCAATGTGGAAATTAAATTAAATTAAAAAAACAAAAACAATGCATATATGTACTTAAACCAATTTTAAAAAATTAAAAATAGCGCACAAGTTGTAATGTCTTGGTGGGGACAATGAATCGATTGATTGTTGCCGCACACATATGGCGTACAATCAACAAAGTAATAAATATTAAGGTGAAAGTGGGTGGGGTAGTAAAAAATGTAAAAAGAAATGTATAACATAACTACGCCATACAATCAACACACGCCGCCGGCAGTAATATAAGAGTGTTTGCTTTGCTATTGATATTGAAAATAATTATGTGCAAAATTAATTTATTTCTATTTTTTTTTAACAAAAAACCGTTACTACACTCAGAAAAGGCAAAATTTAATTATTTTTATTTTTTTTTTAGCATAATAAACCGTTTTTGCGCACATAGAACAATTTTTGCTTCACCAAATTGACGCCTTTAGATTTATAATTTTGTTTTTATGAAATTATATACGTACAGTTAAACTTCCCTAACTCGAATCACCATAATGACCAAAAAAACTTTGAACTGGAGAGACTTCGAGTTGCGGAAGGTAAATTTGTATGAAATTTGAATTCTATTGCCAATTCAAGAATTCGAGTTACGGAGAACTTCGAGTTCTAGAAGTTCAACTGTAATAATAAGGAAGTTAACTGCAGAATCCAATTAATTTTCATATTTAATATGACTTAACCAAATTTAAGATACAAAAAACTTTTATATAATATTATATAAACTAGATAAATTGTGCAAAAAATTTGAACTGAAGTTGTAGTTAATATTTTTGAAAAAAAAGAAAAAAAGTAAATACTTGTTAATTGTGTGTTGATTGACAACATTTTCTACTTATTACTCTTACTATAAGCTAAATGTAAAATGCTACAAACTAAATACGTTTAGAAGATATGAAATAATTTGTTTTATAGAAAAACATATTAGATTTTTTTTTTCAATTTCAAAATAATTGAGCAAGCACACTTTTTATTGTCGCGCGGCGTTGGCGTTGATATTAAAAAAATATACATTTATGTAACTTCGTGGGAAAATAATTAAGTACTAAGAGAGAGTAAGAGAGGAAACGTAAACATTAGTGTACTACATACAAAGTCAGCTTGCTGCGAATAGTGTTAATATTCTTCAACACCTTTTGGTTTTGCTTGACATTATTAATTTTTTATGTTCTTTTTTTTTATAATATACAAGCAATGAACTTGATTTCAGCTTATTTTACGAGTCTTTATTAGGTTTTTATAAGTTTTCTCTTTTCAAAATGTTTACACACTTGGCATTGTTTTTAGTACTATCATTATTCAACTAAATAAGTTTATGTTATGAGTATATCACACAGCTACTTTTAGCTAGTACTAGTTGCTCAGAAATTCTTCTGCTAACTTATTAATTAATGTACAAAATCCAAATTTTTTTTTGTTTTGTATACTCTTACAAGAAAGTATTTTAATATCACAGAGAGTTTGGACGTGTGGTGTGGCATCTAATCGCAGTTCAATTGTTGTAATACGTGTTTTGGCAATATCCTACTCAGAGAAAGAGAGAGAGTGATTCGAAGGAAATGTATGACACGTAAACGTATTTTTGGCGAACGATTCAAAAATAACAAACGAGTAAAACAACTTTGGTTGAGCGTATTTTTTTTTTCATAAAAAAGTATTTATTTCATCACATTCAAAGTCTACTTAAACTATAACTTAATTTGTTCACCTTTGGATTCGAGATTCGATATTTAGCAGTAGTAGTAAATAAAAAAAGATCACACATACAAAAGAGCATTATTAGATAGAATATGGGAAACACAGACAACGGCCAAAGCGTATAAATTATGTACTAAAGTAAAACGACTTGAGCTCACACAGCAAAGAAGAAGAAGCGCTCATTTAATGCCCAGTTATAAAACTGCACAAATCAGTGAAATTCACCAGGCCATATTTCTATGAGATCAATAGATACGAATGGGTGGGTAAATTGCCGAATCTTACTTTTGGATTGACTCAAAACTACTAATATTTTGTTTGATGTAATATAATTGTCTACAAATATAACCAAAGTCCACACGCGCCCAACTTACTCTCTATGCTTCGCACATTAATAATACATGTTTCTCGTAAAAGCTGTGAAATAATGTAAAAGTGGAAACGATTCTTACTTTTGTTTTCTACTTTTAATGCGGCGGCATTTTTCAGCTCCTCCTCGTGCTCGGCAACAGCAATGCTCGATTTTGATTGTTTCTTTGTTGCAAATACTTGTCTATCATCGCGATCCGTGAAAGCGCTCTGTGTTGTAGCTTTATCGATTGGCGAACGGCTACGTGAACGTTGTTTACTGGTTGTTGACGTATGTGTACTGTGTGTTTTGCGTTTAAGCTCTTTTTTCCTTGAGGACGCTGTTGTATCGTTGCCGGATAATGATGTAGTTGAGGATTTACGCTTGAATGCAGTAGAAAGTGGCGCAATTTCAAAAGCGTCTTTATCACATTTGCTATTCGTTGACTTTTTACTGCTGCTGCTGCGACTACCCGTATTTCCAGTTGAGTTGCCTTTTTGTCGTTCCGAAGAACACGAACTACCAGACGATGTGGAACTCTTCGATTCGCTACGCTTGCGTTCTTTATCTCTATCCTTTTCGCGTGATGAGCTGCCTTTACGTCGGCTTTCTGAACTCGCATTACCACCAGCCGATTCACTGCGACTGCTTTTACTACTGCTACCATTGCGGTATGAAGACGACGATGAAGATGACTTTGTGTCAGCCTTATGTGTATCGTCGACGCCACGCAATGTTGATGACTTTGATGAGCCACGCATTGTTGGCGTCGCATCTTGTATTTGCTGTTGACGCGCCAAACGTGGATCACGGTGTCGAATAGTGTTCAACAGTGCGGGATTTACAGGATGCACTTTGGGTTTGTTGCCCATAGCGGCTGGTGGAAAATTCTATAAACAAAAAATACGATTGATTCAGTTATGCATAAATAGAGAAATAAATTGTAATGTTTACCTGTGGCGGCATTGACATCATACCAACTGGTACATGCGGCTGTTGTGGTCTGGTTTGGTTAAAATTTGTATGGAAAAGTGCTGCTGGCGGCACCGCATTCCCCCCAACAATCGCCGGATGTGTGGCGCGTGGATGCATGTGGTGTTGTGACATCAAACCCGGTGCCATTACGCCAGTTGGCATTTGTATTGGCGCTGACACACCGGGCATGCGTGCAGTCGCCGCTTCGGGTGGCATGAGCCCATTGGTTACTTTTGACAGCTGTTTATCTTGTTCTTCCAAACTTTTTTTGGTCGCTTCCAATTCTAATTCAAGTTTACGCTTTTTCAATTCCAATAATTCGCGTGTTTTAGCTTGTAGTATTTCCTCAACATCGCCTTGTACTTTGAGATCATAATTCTATATGAATTAACATGTGAAAAATAGAAATTTGCATTTAGTATATAACTTTCAATATCATATATGTATATTTGTGTTTCCTTACGGGTTTAAGAAAATTTGGATTTACGTGTATAGACGGTGGTACTTGTTTTGCTGTAATCGGCCAATTATTGTCAATCCGCTTCACCTTCACATCCAATGCGAAGAGTTTTTGTGATGGGAAAACCTCATTCCACGTTAAGCGTAATGCGTACATACGTTCACGTATTTTTTCGTTAACCTTTGTAACACAAAAATTATGTGAAATGTTAAAATTTTTTTTATTTACTTTCAAGTATTGAAATACCGTTGACAACTAAAATATTTATTATTAATAAAAATTATTAAAGATTATTGTAACAAAATTAGCAACATTTTAATTTAAACAATGCTATTTCAAATTGACTGCATTAAGCGAAATTCAATATTATAAAATTATTAGTTGTCAACAGTCGTTAGACACTGTAGGTGTTAGTTCCAGTAGCAAATGCTTACCTTTTCGAATACATCGCAAAATATGTTCACAATACATTGACTGAAGAGATGAATATATGTGCTTTTAACATTTTTCACGATAGAATCTATTAAATATAGCAAAGGCAACTTTATATCTGGCGGTACCTGTAGAATTGGAACAGTGGGAATAAACGAAAAAATACATTTAAAAAACTGCAATTAATTGACGCCTACTGCATAAACAGCCAAACCGACAAACAGCACCAGCGGTGCGCAGAGAGGTGCCAATAAAAAGTTACATTGAAAATTATTGTAAAATCCCTTGTCAGCACAAACTATCTTTTCCACTCAATAATTAACTCAGCTTTAATTCGTTACAGCTGTTGCCATAAACCTAACAGGAGTTACAACTTAATAAATAAAAAAAATAAGTTCAAAATAAATTCAATGTTAAAAATAACTGACCACAAGATTTGCATTTATAGCACATAGCGTCAATAACACTTTTATATTATATGCGATACCCCCTAACAGATTGCGCCATTTTAACAATTCCTACATGTTTAAATACAAATTTATGAAAAGCTTTAGCTACAACAAACAGTATCACGAAATAAAAGACATTCAAAAATAACTGATCTTTGAAAAGGAATTTTATTAAATTTAGTTTATATGTTAGTTGTTTAAAATGTTTTTTTTTTTTCATCATGTAGACATTGCATATTATCATTTTTTAGCCACATCCGGTGGATTTTACGAATCGCTGGAGCTGTAAATTAATTTTAAAATTGTTTCTCGGAAATAGTTCCAAAAAATACGCATGCAAAATGGAAGTATTTATTACAAACTAAGCTTAAATAAATTTTCACATTTTGTATTATTGTAAATTTCCATACACTTTTCAACCTGAACCACAACACAGTTCCAACATGTATACATTTTAATTTGATTAATTAACCATAACCAATTAGCTTGTATACTATAAAAAAATGTATTGTATTAAAATATAATAATTGTAAAACGTTTTAAAATCTTTACTATTGCGACACTGTATCCAAAATCGGGTATCTTTGATCAAGGTTTTGTCGTTTCTAAATAAGACTGCATTGTATTACTGAAACATGAAACATTTGAGAATAGCTCCCTCTAATATTTATAAGCGTATATGGACTTAAAGCCAGCAACCATTAAAAATTACCGTTTAAAATTTCAATTATGATTTTCATGTTAAAAAAAGGGTTTCTAATTATAAAATTATGCTACTTTTACTATCAATTTCTCAATGCAATTTTCAGCACATCACAACACACTATAAGCCTCTACTTTGCAGTTTTTAAGGGAGTTTAGTACACTTCGTCTAACACTTGAAATAATGAATTATTTACCAGGCTTCTGCCTAAGTTGGTCCATAAAATGCTGGGTTGTTAAATACAACATTATTTTATTCAAAGTTAATGGTAAATAACCTTTTAACGAATAAAAAGTACCCAAGCATGTCTACATCTTGTAAATTTTTCGATTTTGATTAATTTATCAACACACTGACTAAAATATCTACTTGAAAGTTGCCTGTTATAACACGTTTGAGACTCTTTTCCTATCACGTTTTGAATTGTATTAAAGGCGGGAAATCATACATCCACGTTATGCCATGGCGTTATTTTTTAACCTATTTTAAATTCATTAAACAAATTTTTAACCTTGGCGATGTGTTGCTCCACCACTTTAACTATGACCGATGCGCATCCAATGTTTTCCTCGGCTAGCATTGTTAGCATGTTTATCAATGGTTTACTGTTGCATGTCAGATCAGACAAGCTGGATAGATATTCCTCTGCCACACGTGCTTCATTTTCTGCTTTAGTTTTCACAGACATTTCCATTTTAAGTGAATACCTGGAAATTAAGGATTTTCATTATTTTTCAAATTTTTACACTATGCAATCTTCTTCATCATTCACACCAAACATTTTTTCCCCGCTAATTCATAGACACACATTTCAAAGTTTAATTAAAAAAAAAATTATCTAAATATTTACGTATTTAAATGTACGCATTTGTAAATTTCCCTACAAATATGTATGCACACTTTCTAGACTTTGATATGCACTAGAAAGTTTTTCGTTTATATCGATTTTTTTATGGACAATACAAGGCATTTATTCTCAATGCACAAATATTAATAGCCATTTCCTATCGTTACAACATATTCGTAGTATACATGTAAACACACGATTTGCAAAGGTTTGCTACAAAATATACGCCATGATGGCGATCACTCAATGTTCGTTTTTGCACAAATATATATGAATTGAAATATATGTATATGCATAATATACATATAGTGTGTATAAATGTATATATCAATATTTTAGCAAAATTTTAATAAATTTACTCTTACACTTTTTCAACAGAAGCACAACACTTATTTGAAATTAATAACTATGAGTATTCAATCAATTTGCATCAGAAACAAACATAATTTTAATAATTTATAGGAAAAGAAATGTGTATGTGTACAGAAATATCTGCATTAATATTTTGCGTCTCTAAAGGAAATATACACAAAAACTTACCTTCAATTTTACTTGAAGTCACTTTATTATACAATCAGCACTATTTTATTGTTAATAATTAACTTTAAATTTATTTTAAATCACTTATTTTCACGTAACACTATTTCTGCGACGTTGTCTACTTCACCGACTTTTAAGAAAAAATTAATTTGCTAAAATGGCGACCGATTGTCGCTGAATCGGCTGATAAAGTGCTGAGTAAGACGTTACCGTATCGTTTAAAAAACTTTCAAAATTCTGTTCGTTGCTTTCTTTCACGCATGAATAATTTTTCAGAATACATTTTTTTGTTTCCGGTATTTTTTCTTTTATTCAGATATCTTTGCGACAACAATTGACAAATATTTTATATATTATAAATAAAAACTATAATCAACATGAAACTGATTGCATACTGAATTACTTTGACTATGTACTCTATCAAGAAGCAGCACTTTGTAAGCAAGTTTGACATTTGCATAAGTTGTGCCAAGAAATGTGTTGTGTAGTAAACTAGAATTTTTACAGCATTTCTTGTAAAAAATATTTATTTATTATAGTATATAAAGTGGCAATATGTCCGTGCTCAACAATGATCATTTACCGGCACAACAAGCTGACCAAACAGCCGCAACAGAAAATGATTTTTACGGTAAAGCACAAAAATATTGGTCCGAAGTTCCTGCTACAGTAAACGGCATGCTTGGTGGTTTAGGATACCTCAATAGAATCGATATCCAAGGTTCAAGTAGTTTTTTAAGAGATTTAAAAGACTTGGGTAAAAATAACGCACTCGATTGTGGAGCGGGTATTGGGCGTATAACAAAAAATTTATTAATGCCGCGTTTTAACACAACCGACATTGTTGAGCAGGATGCCAGTTTTACGGGAAAAGCCCGCGAATATTGTATCGAAGGCAATGAACATAGCAATCGCTTAGGTGAAATATACACTATGGGTCTCCAAGAATTTACTCCAACTGCAGCTAAATATGATGTGATATGGTGTCAGTGGGTGCTGGGCCACCTCACCGAAAGCGATCTTTTCAACTTTTTTCAACGTATGCGTATTGGTCTAACCAGCAAAGGTTATTTGATCGTTAAGGAGAACGTTACATCGTCTAATATGGTTGAGGAAGATAAGCAGGACTCTTCAGTAACACGGCCACTGAAAACTTACGAGACTGCTATTAAAGGAGCTGGATTTCGAATTGTAAAAACTTGGCGACAACAGAGCTTCCCTAAAGGTTTATATCCGGTATACATGTTAGCATGTCGGCCTATTGAATAAACATGATTTTTTAATATTTGTAAATGTAGAAATCTTAATTTAACTGAACTCCAATTTTTGGACTTAAATATTGGTTTAAAAAAAATTAAAAGGAAATTGTTTAGTTTTTATACACAAACCTCATGAAGGTTTTAAAGGAAATTGTTAGTTATAAATCTGTACCATACTTAGTAAATAAAAAAATAAGTATACAAAATCTCTACATATTTATTTTTGAGTTTGAATAACAAAAATCATCCATTAACTTTGTTGTTGTTTATGAAACACCATTTCGTTTCACTACTTTCGCAAACTGTCAATTTCATGAATGAATACAAGACTACTGTGAATATTTCTCAGTATTTGTGTAAATGGCTGAACACAAGAAGAAGCATTTTCGTGTTTCTTTTTGCTACGTGTAGCGCATAGGTGTTGCGGGTGTAAATTTATTCGGCTTTGAAAAACAGTTGCAAGCACAAATTGAAACCTTAATAAACATGAATTCACCTCCGGTATTTATTGACTTATCTTTGGATGAGCAGGTAAACAGGAAAATTCCTTGAATAATAACTAAGAAGCTATGTTCTGAAACATACCATGTGTGAGGTTATGTTTTCTGTATATAATGCAGCGAGGTACTAAAGCATTTGCATTAATTTTTTAGGTGCAAGAACTGAGAAAATTCTTTAAGAAACTGGGAGCTGAAATTTCATCCGAAAAGTCCAACAAAGGAGTTGAAGATGATTTACACAAAATCATTGGTGTATGCGATGTTTGCTTTAAAGATGGCGAACCCTCGCAAATTGATGGCATTCTTAATAGCATTGTTTCCATCATGATTACGGTAAGTATTTTTTGAGTGATACAAATGAAATTTTTGTATTCAATTTATCTCTTATTAATAGATCCCACTCGATCGTGGCGAAAATATTGTTTTGGCATACTGTGAAAAAATGACAAAAGCTCCTAATGTGCCATTGGCAAAGGTTTGCCTGGAGTCGTTGTGGCGTTTATTTAACAACTTGGATACATCATCACCTTTGCGCTATCATGTTTACTATCATCTAGTTCAAGTGGCCAAACAAAGTGACCAAGTTTTGGAAGTGTTCACAGGTGTTGATCAGTTGAAATCGCAATTTGCTAATTGCCCACCATCTAGTGAGCAAATGCAAAAACTATACCGCTTGTTACACGACGTGACTAAGGATACAAACTTGGAATTGTCGGCTAAAGTCATGATTGAATTGTTGGGCACCTACACAGCAGATAATGCCTGTGTTGCTCGCGAAGATGCCATGAAGTGCATCGTGACTGCACTTGCTGATCCCAACACATTTTTGTTGGATCCATTGTTAGCACTAAAACCGGTGCGTTTCTTGGAAGGTGATTTAATACACGACTTGTTGTCAATTTTTGTATCCGACAAATTGCCATCGTATATACAGTTTTATGAAGATCATAAGGAATTCGTTACTTCCCAAGGCTTAAATCATGAGCAGAATATGAAGAAAATGCGTTTATTGACTTTCATGCAACTGGCGGAAAGCAATCCGGAAATGTCATTTGAAACACTCACAAAAGAATTACAAATTACCGAAGATGAAGTCGAACCATTCGTTATAGAAGTGCTGAAAACAAAATTAGTGCGTGCACGTCTCGACCAGGCCAATCGCAAAGTGCACATCTCATCAACAATGCATCGTACATTTGGCGCAACCCAGTGGGAACAGTTACGCGATCTTCTTTACGCTTGGAAGGAAAATTTGAGTTCGGTACGTGAAGGTTTGGGTAGTGTTTCAGCTGCACAACTCGATTTAGCGCGCAGTCAAAAATTGATACATTAACTGAATTCACAATTTTCTAACAGCCACAGACAACAACATTTTGGTCTTTTGTATTTATAAATGATTTAAATAAATTTAATTCGAAGTAAGGAAAACCAAACATAAGAAAGTTTCAATTCTTCAAATATTTGTAATGGATGGTAAAAGTAGTTACCGTATATGCTACCAGATTTAAGTACATAGTGAATGTATTTTTATTTAAAATATGCTTTACGGCTTTTATATCCGACATAAATTAATTTTTTATTACTATCAAGGCAAAACGTTAACTACATATATAAAATATATTCATATTTCATATAAAATTCATTGAAACTAAAAGCACTTAAATTGCAATATAAATTTATATATTATAAAACATTTTCAATTGATACAAGTAAGTATATAAATTTATTCATTTATTTAAATTTGATTTTTAGTCTACTACTTAACTAAAAGTATGTATTCCATTTGGAAATTATTGCTTTGTAGGAAATTATTCACCGCTGATGAATGACGTCACTTCACAGTACGCATGTACCAAATATTTGTAATTATTATCTAAATACATCTAATTATGTCTGCACATAAGTAAAAAATTTGGAAGCTATGATTTTTCTAAAAACGGTTTTAATCGTTCAACGATTGTAGACACTTCCGCCATTGCACCATTGCCCGTATCACCGCACATCAACATCTTAGATATACAAGGTATTTCGGTGTATCCCCAGGACTTAAGTTTGCTTATTTGTTCATAGGTCAGTGGGTGGTCGTACATGCGAGTATTCATTGCTGGACAGAAAAGTAAAGGCTTGTGCAGGTCCCAGGCACGTACTATACAGGTTAGCAGATTGTCGCAGATGCCCTAAAATTAAATAGAACACATGTAAAATAATATTGATAAACAAGCGAGCTATAAACAAGCGTACCGTTGCTATTTTAGCCAAAGTATTTGCACTGAGCGGTGCGATAAGTAAAATATCTGCCCATTTTCCAAGATCTATATGTAATACGGGATCACCTCGTTTTTGCCACATTGACCACTCAGCGACGTCAATCAATATTTTCACCTTTGCAGGCAATAGCGTACTTTCAAAAAAGTGTCTAGCGTGCTCTGTGGGCACAATTTTAATCTACGAATTGTGTATGTATTGTAATCAATAAAATTTTAATTAATTCGCAATTATGTATGCATGTACTCACATTTATAGTGTAGTCTTTCTCGTATTCTTGTATCTTTTCAATTAGCAATGGCAATTTGATAGTCGCCACACTACCCGTAACACCGATTAATATGTTCTTTTGTGGTCTCATCATAGCTTCTATTTGGTTTCTTTGCAATTTTTTGTTATCTTATTTTGATGTTTGATTGATATTAATTTGGTTTATTGCAATTAGTTTTTGTTATTTTCCTTTGTATTTGTCTTATGCTCGTCTTCAAAGCCCAGCTTAGACCACTGTGTTTGCTCCATCAAATTGTTTTGCATGCGACAACCAAGATATTCTTTAGCTTCTTGGCGACACTTTGAGTTGTTATCGTTGTTTCGGCGCAAACAGTTCATGTACAGGAGATAGTATTTTTTACAAACACTTTCGTGGTCAAGTGGAAAGCTTCCCTTCTCCGGTGGTGTTGGTATGAATGACTTCTGATTAAGCGTATTCGAATTCATTTGACAAATTAATGGTGTTATAGCTACCTGGGAACGGGTTTACAAGTTACCTATGCGCGATTACACAAACTTCACGTGAAACAAAATAAAGCACAGAGACATCTGTTGGGAAAATATTGCTGTAAAAAAATATATATATTCATGAAAATACGGAAATATTTAATTGATTTTATTGCTTGAATCAGACATTGATAGCATTAATTATATAATAATAAAATCAGTTCAATATATTGTTTATTTAATATATAAATGCACAGCCTACCTATTTCTATGTTAGCTTTGCAACACTGTCATATTTCTTGTTTACTTTTCAAATTGTTCACTTACCAGCACTAACCTAGTTTTTGTTTATTGCTTTGCTCCTTTTGTTTGTACATTTTTCCAATTGATCGAAAGAGAAGCCGGTGGAATGCTTGTGCTACTGAGGATAATTTTCTTTTGCACATTGATTTTCTCCAACAATGCCTCCGAAGTTGATGGCAATGGTTATTTGGCTTATTGTCCATGCATGGGTGCGTATCAATATATATTCTAATATTATTTAACACAGTTTTAGTAACAATGTTTATATGCTTTATGGTCATTAGGTCGATTTGGTAACCAAGCTGATCATTTCTTAGGAGCATTAGCATTTTCAAAAGCCATTAATCGTACACTAATTTTGCCACCATGGGTTGAATATAGGAAGGGTGAAATCCGGTCAACACAAGTTCCTTTCGACACATATTTTCAAGTGGAGCCCTTACAAGAGTATCACCGAGTTATATTGATGGCTGATTTTATGTTGCAAATAGCTCCCAAAATTTGGCCCGAAGAGAAACGTATTTCCTTTTGCTATATGGAGAGAAAAACATTAAGTCCCAACAAAGCGTCGAAACCGGACTGTCATGCAAAAGATGGAAATCCCTTTGGGCCATTTTGGGATACGTACAATATATCCTTTGTGAATTCTGTGTTTTATAGTCCGCTCAATTTTGATATACACCACAGAGGAATGGCATCAAAATGGCAAGAGAAATATCCGGCTACAGAATGGCCAGTTATACCCTTTACTGGTGCGCCTGCTAGCTTTCCGGTACAAGCAGAGAATCGAAATTTACAACGCTATCTGCGTTGGTCAAATATTTATGAAGAAATGAAGCGTAATTTTATAAAAAATAAATTACCTCGTGGCGCTTTTATTGGTATTCATCTGCGCAATGGTATTGACTGGGTACGAGCGTGTGAACATGTACGCGATAGTCAGCAATTATTCGCTTCACCACAATGCCTCGGCTATAATAATGAGCGCGGTTCATTATATTTCGATTTGTGCTTACCTTCCAAAGAACTGATTATCAGACAAATCAAACGTTTGATTAAAAGCGTAAAACAAAGTAACCCCACCAATGAGATACGTTCTATATTTGTGGCAGCAGATGCAAATCATATGATTACCGAATTAAATACAGCATTATCGAGAATGAATGTTACCGCCCATAAATTAAATAATGATGACCCACACCTTGATTTAGCCATATTAGGTATGTCAAATCATTTTATCGGAAATTGTGTGTCGTCATTCAGTGCATTTGCTAAAAGAGAACGAGATGTTAAAGGTTTACCTTCGTATTTTTGGGCGTACCCAAAGGAAAAGGAACGCCAACATGCAAGAACACACGAAGAACTCTAAGGCATATGGAAAAAATACTTATATCGCATATTGCTCGCATTTGAACTTAATACAATTCTCATATATAACCTATAAGGTGTTTTTATTTTTAACATATTAAACTAAAATATTAAGTAAGCGCTAAATAAACTCAATGGTATTACATACAAAATCGTCGATTTGTTTTTAATTTTCAATGCAAAAAAGTCGGCGAAAATATATATTGCAGGCTGTTAAGCTTTAGTTTTTAAGGTACAGTGTTCAATAGTTGCTGTAGTCGTAGTTGTAGAAAATTTTCCCATATAAAATATAATTTGGAGGAATATAGTCGATTTAAGGAGTTTTAAAAAAATCACTTTTTTTCGCAATTTCGTTAAAATTTGAAGTTGATACGGTAATTTCGAGTTATTCGACAAATAACAAAAAGCGCCCGGGCACTCCAAAACGCTAGTATAAAACTTTAAATGCGTTTTTCGCAAAACTGTGTTTTTTGAACTGGTGACAACTGTGTTTTTTGCAGGCTGTTAAGCTTTAGTTTTTAAGGTACATTGTTCAATAGCTGCTGTAGTCGTAGTTGTAGAAAATTTTCCCATATAAAATATAATTTGGAGGAATATAGTCGATTTAAGGAGTTTTAAAAAAATCACTTTTTTTCGCAATTTCGTTAAAATTTGAAGTTGATACGGTAATTTCGAGTTATTCGACAAATAACAAAAAGCGCCCGGGCACTCCAAAACGCTAGTATAAAACTTTAAATGCGTTTTTCGCAAAACTGTGTTTTTTGAACTGGTGACAACTGTAACTCGAAAATCGCTCAGTAGATTTTAATGAAATTTTTACAGCTTTTAATATACATAATAATGCTGGGCCTGATCGAAGCCCTTTTTTTAAATTCGATTTTTTTAGATCAAATAACTGTTGCTTTTTTCCGAAAATTTAGAAAAAAATAAAAAAAAAAACGGTATTTTAACTGTTTGTGCTCAGGACTGAGGAGGTTAACAGTCCTTGACCGAATAAAAGTCCGTTTACATATATGCTACTGCCGCGGGTTGCATTATTCAATAATTCCCATTACAGTTATTTGAAGAGAAAAACACTTTTTTTTAACTTGTATTTGTTTTTTTTTATAATATTTATTGGATATTTTGCGATACGTGCGTCTAGGAGCAAAATTATGTATTTATTCATGTATGTAGTTTTTAATGCTATTTTCTGTATCAACGGTTCTTTATTCATTTAATTTAGTTTAAAATACAGTACGAGTAGTGTATGCGTGTATTTATGTAAGTATTTATATATATATGCTTTTATGTTAATGTATGTACTATGTATTTATGTTTGTTTTGTTATGTAAGGTGTCCGTATTAGGCGACTTATAAAATATTATTTACAGTATATGCGCTTACTCCATGGTTCCATTGTCTGTCTGCGACTTAACCAATATATCTTCAAGCATTGTAACGAAAACTAAATTGGTGTATTCTCTTATGCGTGAACAATAAAGTTGGCTGGAACGCACTTAAATATACATGCATACATATATATATTGTATGTGTGTGTGTAGCGTTAAGCCTTACTTAGTTATAATTAAGTTTTGTTAATATCTAAAGGTATGTATGGTCTCAGCGGACAGTTGGAACCAATTGTAAACATTTTGCTTATTTTTAGTATAATCTACATATATATATATATGTGTTATGTATTTATGTTTGTGTATATTAACTTTTACATAATATAGCTTATATTATAACTAATAAAGTAACGAACATAAAATATTCGAATTTCAATAAATATATACAAAATATTTATTACATACATATATAGATTATTATGCTTTATTTACTTATGTATGTATGTTTATTGAAAAATATACATACATAATGTACTTATATGTTACATATACATAACGCTTATTGCAATTAATTAGTAGTTATTAATACAGACTATAACGGGAAAAAGAAAACAATTTTCGAAACATTTGTAATTTCAAAAGACATACATACTTATTTATGTAAAAAAAAAAACAAATGTAATATTATGTATATTTTGTAGTATTCAATGAGAATAAATATATTGATGGTGAGAATTTCGCGTTGGGCAAGTGTGTGTGAAAAATTCATAATTTTATTTCATTGCATTTTTTAAATTTTTGTTCTAGCAGAAACACTTGCATTTTATATGTACATTTGTATATGCAGCGGCACTTAAACCGCATTTATTGTGTACGATAATACGATAACATAAAAATACTAAATACGTTGTCTAAAATAAGTGTTGAATGAAACTGGGCTTCTCATTACAAATATTTATGGTATGCAATAAAAAAATAGTACTACTATATTAATATATAATATATTTATATGTATATATTTACGTTTATATTATACTTTGAAGTCTTTCCAAGGATCTCACAATCAAATTATGCAGAATTTCTCACAAAAGTTCTTGTAGAGTAGCATAAATAATGTGCATAATTGTTTACCAATATTCATTGTTAATTTAACGTTTCACTTGTCTTGATATTGCAATAATGTACAACATTTTTTCTCTAGCTTTTAATGCGATTTGTGGTCTGTACAGTAAATTTTTAAGTAAGATTTTCTTTCAAAAACTTTTTAATAACATGCGACTTTTATGTTAAACGCTTGTTAAATATATACCAAAAAAAACTATACAAAAATAATAATAATATTGAAAAATGATTGAATTATCGTCTCAGCATTAAAGGCATAACTTGAATTCGATGTAAATTCTTGCATATTATAGCGAAAGTAGCAGCAAATCGGAAGGTAATGCTTGAACGCTGCTCTTAGTACTTTAATTGATGCTTTTAAAAACACAGAAAAATGCGATGAACAATAGATAAATAGTTAAAAAAAAAAAATCTACTCTTTTGTTTCCTCCAGTGCACACATACTACTTTTCGCTATATTATACAAAATTCACAAAGCTTGTTCAAACTGAACGGCAGCGATTCTCATAGTTCGGCATTTATATAGTTGCATTAAGCACTTTTTCTATAGCAGAACTTAATTTTGTATTTATATTTAGTTATTTATGCATTTACCACCTGTTAAATTGTATTTTATTGTTACTATTTTGTTGATTTAGTTTGTTTTTGTGTTTTTTTTTTTTTGCAGAATTCAGAATTCGTGTTCAAGTTGATATATTGGTGTAAATATATCTACCATATATGCAATTAGGTATATCTATTCAAGTACTAATATATATATAACTATTGTTGTGTTTTGTTTAGTGCTGAACCACAAATACTTCAACTACATGTGCGCAAGGCCTAAAAGGTTATTACAGAGACTTCATTATCTCATCTGATCACACAGGAGACGCACACCTTCGACGCACTCATACAATCGTCATGACAGAATGCGCCACATTGTTGACAAATAACCATTGCATTCAAGGAGCAGGCACAATTGTCCGCTTCAGTGCGCGTGATATGACCACTACCGCCGCTGCCAGCGCCAGCAGCAACACCGACGCCACCACTGCCATTACCAGCTGCAGCGGCGGCCACGGCAACGGCTTTGCTTACCAATTGTTCAGCATCCAGTGTGCCAGCATTGGCGGCGGTCACTATGTAATTGCCATCGGAAATAGCTGCGGCTCCACTTAAATTGTCTATATAAGTTATATTGCCTAAAAGTATGTTATAATTTTAATTATTTTTTTTTTTTTGTAGTTTTGTAAGAAATTATAATATTTTACATTATAAATTATTTCTAATTTAAATAATTTTTTATACAATTATTATATTATATAGGTTATATTGCCTAAAAGTATGTTATAATTTTAATTATTTTTTTGTAGTTTTGTAAGAAATTATAATATTTTACATTATAAATTATTTCTAATTTAAATAGTTTTTTATACAATTATTGCTAGTATCGACAGGCAGCAGATAATCGACTACTGTGTGATTATCGATTATAGATGCTATCACTCGCTCAACCAACACAACAGATATTTTTCACTCGTTAGACAATTTTTGAGTTTTGTAGAGTTACACAATAGCAAATTAAAATATAATCGACTCAATCGACTAGAGTCTATGTATTCTAATGCCAGTCAACACTTGCAATAGGGGTGTTAGTATATTATTGCACAAAAAAGGTGAAATAATTTTTTTTTTTACCTAAAATATTATTCAATTAATATGTTAATGTTCATTTAAGTTATTTGTTAACAAAAAAGTCTATATTTTCATGGAATGATATATAAACTATAAGTACCCATTTATATATTTATGTACATACCTGCCGTGAAATTTCGTCGCATTATACCAGTCGCTGCTGTTGTTTTTATCGCACTGATTTGTTGTTGTTGTAGATGCAATTGATTGTGTATAGTGTGGTCAAGCATTGCATTTGAAGCGTCAATGTCGACGGAGGCAGGACGCCCGCGTCCTGTTATTGGTATTCCATTCATATTGTGCAGTTGACTCTATAAAAAACAATAAGGTATCTACTTTAAATATATGTATGAGGGGCAATTTAACAAGTTTCTGCACACTAACGAACCTGTGTTGTTTGTGGTACGGGCGGTGCGCTGGATGCTCGTGGCGCTTGATTATCAGCTGCTCCGACATTCGCTCGATGCACCAAGACATATTGTCCACCACCATTACTATTCTGATGTAGGTCGTGTGGTTGCGGTGATTGTTGTTGTTGCACAGCAGCAGCTGCTGCTGCTGTCAATTGCTGTTGCAATCGTGGATTTGTCGTTACGTTGGTGTGCAGCGTGTTGGCTGTTTGTGGTGTAAAGAGATGTCTTATAAGGGTGGGCGATGGTTTTCGTTGCACATACTTTTTACGTGGAAATCCCATACGCGGACCAATCACCTACAAATTGTGATATAAATTAGTTAAGAATTTAATTGTGAAATAATGAATTGAAAATAATTCCGCCGTAGGACAATTAACTGACCTTATATACGCCAGGACGTCCAACACCCATTATATTTGCAGGAATGCTTGTTAGGTCCTCTTGTTTGATGAAATTTTGAGATGACGAAGCGCAGGTGGCAGCTGGCGACGAGGTCGCTACTGATACAGCGGCAGTGGATGCTGCTGCCGGTGCTGTTGGAACTGCACTTTGCAGCGTCATTGTCGTTGCTATATTGCTCTGTGTCAACTGTTGCTGCGGTTGTTGTTGTTGTTGCTGCTGTTGATGCTGGCTCAATATAGCAGATGGTGGTCGTAATTGTGCTTTCAAGTTCTCACGATTTGGACTGTTTTGTATAACTGCTTGACAAATTTGATAGCTGCGCTCTAAATTCACCGCTCCTGGTGGCAGTTTGTTTACGGTTTTACGTCCCTTACCGCTGGTTGGTAATTTACTCGTTGGCCGTTGCTGTGCAATTGTGGTTGGGATGCCAGCTGGTGTTAGACCCTTAATGGCATTTGTATTTGCAACGCTCACATTCGATGTGTTAACATTACTAATATTTGGCGCAGCATTCACAATCAGTTCGGCTGTGCGTGCTGAGTTCGCAATTGCGCTACTAAAAGGCGGGTATGTACTCACAGCTGCGCCGGGCGGTATAGTGACCGAAGCGATGCTTGCATTTGTGCCCGTAACGGTTGCCACATTCGTGCCGCGCGACATTGTTATAAGATTCATTGGCTTCGAAATATATTTTGATGCATTGGCTTGTGCTTGTGTGGCTAATGATTGAAAGGCGGGCATAGGCGGTTGCTGTTGCTGCTGTTGAAAACGCTGTAGTTGTTGTTGCACATGTATTTGATGCTGCTGTTGTTGCTGCTGCTGCTGATGTTGTGTGGGGCTAGCAGTGACCATATTGCAATTAGTTGCTGCCGACACCGTAGGAACTTGTGGCTGTGTCAAGAAGTGTCTTTGTTGAGGTGTTTGTTGCTGCAGCACTAATTGTTGACCCATGTGCTGCTGCGCAGTTAAAGCACCCGGCGAAAGATAGTGTTGACCATTTGTGCTCAACTCGATCGCTTTTCGTATTGTCGACAGCGTGTGATGAGGTTTTTGTACGTGTTGTTGTTGCTGCTGTTGTATGTGTTGAGCTAAGGTTGGTGTTTGCTGCTGTTGCTGTTGCTGCGTTTGTGCTGCCTGAAAGGTAAACTGCTGTGTGGCGTGGTGCAAAAGTTGTTGCTGGTGTTCGAGATGCTGTTGCTGCTGCTGTTGTTGTTGTTGTTGATGTTGTACAAGGAAATTCCCAATAATTTGTCCATTTGTATCGAGTAGTATTTGCCGTTGTGGCGTGTTTTGTCGCTCTGTTGATGTTTGTTGTGTTTGTGAGTGCTGCGCCTGTTGCTGTTGCTGGGCCAAACGACCTATAGTCGCTGGTGAGTGGGCGCTCAATTGTATGGTCACATTGCCTACACCGTTACCATCAAGCCGGCTGTTGCCGCCACCCATATGCAATTCGTTAATGCTGTCGTCGGAATTGCTATTGGTTATAACCGTGCTGGACACTTCCATTTCATTAGTTGACATTTCAACATCGCAAATCATATCCGAGTCCAACTATAACAACAAAAAATTGTATGTAATTGCAATTAAAGCAATGTAGTATATGCTACAAATTAGGCTTACCTCATAGTCAGGTTGCTCGTACGTTAAATGGCCACGATGTTCTTGATTTTCTGTTTCACCCAATTCTTGTTGTTCCTCTAATTGCTGTTGATGTTGCAGTTGTTGTTGTTGCTGTTGCTGCTGGTCTTTAAGCAGTTGTCTATGTTGTTGTTGCAATTCATCAACTATATCACGTACAGCATCATTATCATCAGCGTCATCATCATCGTCGTCCTCATCCCCCTCCTCCGCCTCGTCATCATCGACATCTTCAACATCTTCCGTCCGCATATCATCAACTACTTCTTCTCCGTGTTCATCGCCTACACCGACACCAGCTACAGCACGACAATTAACAATTGCCGCCGCTTCTTCATCACCACCAAAACTCATACACTCCGCGACATCGTCAGCTTGAGTTGCATCCACGCTTGGCATAGATGCATCTTCAACTGATAACGTATTCATATTTTTCACTTTTATAACGCCTTGATGCGTTTGTATCACACCGTTAAAACTGCTTGACGCTGCATCGGTTGGCTGTTGCAATTTTATACCACCGAAGTTCCAATCGTGTTGCACATGATGGAACAAATCCTCTCCACTCTTTCCGGTCATCGATAATATGATTTGTTGCTGCTGCTGTTGTTGTTGTTGCTTTTGTTCGAGTGTTACTGGAGCGGCGTGTGACAGTTGAGCCGCTGTTGCATACAACACATCACCACTAGTCGTCGGTGCCGAGGTCATTGATGAGGAAGAGGACGAGGATGCCGATGAGGTTGCCACTGATGAAATACAACTGCCAATATCTTGCTTATTTTCAAAGAGATTGTCACAAGTTTGAGTTGTTGTGCCTACCGATGAGAAGAGAATTGGGAAATAATAAAAAATAGTATTGTATATGAAAATCTTATAAAAGATTTCGGAGTAATAAATTTCTTATAAACTAACCTAGACATTATATATTACAACAGCTATTAATTAATATTACTTTAAATTGATATGTAATAAGTTAGACTGCTTTTGTGTGTTCTTCCAGTACCTCATATATATTTCAAATATTTACCTTGATCAACTGAATCACAGAAAATGAATTTCTTCTCCTTTATATTAGCGACGTCGCCAGGCGTAAGTAAAGCACTGCTCGTACCTATAAATCATAATTTATACAATTAGGTGTAAATAGTTATCTTATGTTTACCATTTAAACCATAGAAATATGTTTTTTAATATAACTTACCTGCACTGCTATCTGTACTAACATCGCCAGATTCCAAAACATAATTTTGTGCGTCAGCGAACTTTTGCTCGATGAGCTCATCATCATCATCATCCTCGCCATCTTCTATTGAAATGATTGAACACCCGTGCAATTGTTTGTCTTGAGTTGCGAAATTTTGCAGTGTTATGCCGCTGTTGAGACTTGGCAATGGCGACACTGCCGGCAATACCGCATTCACATTCACATACGTTGACGTTCCTGACAGCAGTGTTGCAATACTGTTACAGGTACTATTTGCCACAGAAGTAATTGCTGCTGCAAATGATGTTTCTGGATTTTGTAAGAAGTTGTTCGACGCTTTCAAGCTAATATCAGCAATACTATTGCCCACAACTAACTCTTCACCACTGCCTGTGGCAAGCAATGTCTCCTTTAGCAATAATGCCGCATTAGTTTGCTGCTCGAATTTTGTATTGTAAATATTGCTGTTATACAAAAAACTATCGTTGGTGGGCATTTTTGTGGTGGATGAACTGGTGGTTAAACTATTGCTACCACTCAATTCTTGTGAACTTGAAGTCGCTGACGACACAGCGGCCGAAAGTGTGTCTTTCAGCTCATCTTTAACGGCATGACTAACTTCTTGTTCTATACTGGTTGCAGCGTCAGTTATATCATAATCAGGTTGTTTTTGTTGTTGGCGCTGTTCAATTTGGTGTTCCATTTTCATTTGCTTACTCTGTGTACGATTATCATAAGTAATATCTGACTCCGAACGTTTACGTATATTGCCGCTGCTCCCACACTTAATCAACTGTCTTTCATGTTCCAAAGCAGCAAGTGCTACAGATATTTTAGACTCTTCACCGGCTGTTTCACTTTGTATGCCACTTGAATCACTACGCAATAAATCAAAGGTAGACGAAGAATCGGTGCAACCAACATTATCCTATAGTATATTATTATTTGAATAAAAAAAAAAGTTAGTAAACTCTAAAATCCCAAAATAAAAAATATTTTTTTATAACAACACACTCACCACATCGCAATTTGTATCAGTCTGTTTTTCATAATCCGTTGTAGACGAGCCTGTTTGTTCTTGCTGTCGCAACTCCTCTAGCTGTATTTCCTGCTCACTTTTTAATGAGTTCACATTCGTGCTAGCAATTGATTCATCAATAAATTCTTCACCCTCTTCTTTAATATCCACAGAAGAAGATGTTGTATTTTCTGTACTCTCAGCACTTGTTGCTGATGTCACTGTTGTTGTCGTTGTAGAAGTTGCTGACGTTTGCGCCGCTAATGATGTGGCCGTTGATGCTGGTGCTGCCGTTGGTGTTTTTGTGGATGTTTTCACAATGGTGGCGACCAGGCCACCTTTACTCTCCAATTTGAATTCTAGCCGCTCATCTATTAGATTAGTATAACTATCACTGCTTTTACCGCTACTATAACTTATATTGCTGCTATTGCTACTAGTACTACTGGCGCGATTGTAAGACTTTTCACCCCAAATCGGTTCAAAATGTTTCAATTTCCATGGATCCAATTTATTCTTTTCTCTCTCGGCTTCGGTTTTCATTTTCATTTGATTTTCGGGCGTGAATTCACCTTCCGCCAATCGTTCACGCCACTCCAAGCAGGCACGTGCAAAGAACTCATTGTTTAGGCTGGATGGACCCAATTTTATAGCTTCCATAGTAACGGTGGAATCGACATTGTTCTTGCGTTCTATTTCGATAGCCTCGCGATCAACGCTTGGTAGCAACTGAATGAGGTTATACTGATATAGGGGAGGCAGCATAGAAAATGTTTGTTTATTGAGTAAGGCTCTCAAATTGGTCGAAGCTAATATTGAGTCGGGTGTTTCGAGGTCAATTTTTCCATCTTTTGTTTGCTCGATTTGTGCAGCAGTGGAGATTTTCTTGGAAGACCGTCTACGAGGTTTAAAACTGAACCCTGGTATAGATGCTAACACCTCACGCATAGTAGAAGCTTGTGTAATGGCTGTTATGGGTGTTGTTATAGATGCCACTGCGGTTGATGTCGCAGTGGCAGCAGCGGCGGCGGCGGCGGCGGCAGCAGCAGCAGCAGCAGCTGCTGCTTTAGCTTGCTGTTGAGCACGACGACTACTACTGGCACGGCTTGAAGGGCTAGGTGTTGTGTTCTTTCCGCTGGTGGCATTAATCACAGTATTCGCAGTTGCAGTTGACGTTGCAACGTTGCTACTCAACGTTGTTGTCGCCGTAACTGTAACCTTTTTCTCGGGTGGTATAGGTTTAACAATGATACGAGGAACATGACGTCTGTAAGGTGAAATATAGGGATAAAATCATATTCAAATAATATTGCATATAATCATATACACTCAACAATAAATCATAAAAAGTATATTAATAATTTACCGTAAACTGTGGCTGTGTTTTGCGCTGCTTGTTAGCTTACTTCGCGAACTCTGTTGTTCGATTGCAGTATCTAATGCTAGGGGATCCTTTTCCTCCTCCTCACTTAAGAGATTGACGTGTTCCGTTTTTTCAGCCATGGGATCAGCATTTAGTTTCTGTCGCACAGAAGGTGAATGCGATTCCATAGTCAATGAGAGTTTGTTTTGTCGGGTTGTTGTTGGGCGATAAGTTATTGATGTACCCAATAAGGTCGTTCTCATACTCTTAGCAAATTTGAGTGGATCAGCAGCTTATCCGATGCAACGAAATCTAATATTTGAATATATATAAAAAAATATTATTACAAATAATAAAAAAAAAAATTTTTTTTGAAACATTAAAGATAAAAATTAAATTCCTAATAGAAATATCGACACAACCACCAATAATATCTAAAATGTTTTATTGCTTCATCTGTTCAATTAGTAATTATTACTACTTTTACTTACAATCAGAAATTTTTTCTTGTCACACTACTTGATAGGGTTCATAGAATTACTTTTTGGATTACTTGATGCATTAATTCAGTGACATAAAATTATGCAGTAAAATACATTTATGTACACTTTTGAGTATTTTAATAACAATTCGACATCTATACATACATAAATAAACGCCCTAACCAACTTTTTTAATTCGCACATACGGATTAAATCGGCTATTCTCTAATGCGAAATGTTAGATTTGAGAAAAATATAAACTTTTGTGTGTTATGCGAATATTATTTAACACTATTTTGTTAGTTTAGTACTACCTATTTATTAACAAAATAATAAGCTTGGCTTTTGCTTTTCATCTTCTTTCTTTAGAACAGGAAAAAGTACAAACTTCTGTTTACAATATTTTCTGTGTAGTTTTGTGGTGTTTAATAGTACAAATTTAGCGAATAATTATTTTAATCAAATGCTAATATGTACGTATGTATGCACAATAAATCAGCCCTATTATGCGGGTACGCAATATATATTTATATATTATTTAAAATTCAGACTTACCTGACCTGTGGACTCATTTTGACCCTATTTCTGGTCACAAAAATGAGGTGTACAATTTTTTATAGTCGAGATTAACTCGAGTTTATATCCAAAATTGTTGCGTTTCGTTTTTTCTGCAATTTTTCTATAGCCTCTGAAGCACATTTCTTCTATAGATCTCAGATTTATCGCATCACTTTTCTTCCTACCCGTGTATAGTGGTGGATGGATAAAGTCGTGCGTCGTTTATTCGTTCCCGTTCTTTGATTTCGTTTTTCCTTTGTATCCCATTACTATTCAATTTATTTTCATCAGGTTTGCTTTTCTCGCGTTTCTCTATCTATCACTTCTCCTATTTATCAGAACGCTCTTTTCACTGTTCTTTTTTCAATTGCTGGAATGTCTTTGCAACTATTTTTTTTCATACGCATTTTCATTTTGCCATGAACTACAACTCAATGGTTCTTTTCAATTTTGTGATTCCTTTACCACAAACTCATTTAAATTTTCCACAATTTGTTTTCTTTTCTTCTTTTCACGATTATTAATTCAGTTTTTCATCAAATTTGCATAAAGTAGACAGCGGAAGAATTAAAGACAAACTAACAAACAAAAGCAAATTTTCCTGTTTTCATTCGTTTTGACAGACCCAGCTGACACTCATAGAACCAACTCCTTTTTTCTTATACTTATTGGCCACACTTGCATCACTGGCCAATTCGACCCATCTCTTTCTCACACCAATGCAATGGCACAGTTATTGCAATTCAAGTTTCTGCTTTTGCATATCTTTTTACTTTTTTCGATCTACAATTAACTGCACAATATCATTTTGTATAAAGCCATAAATTATGTAATACATTTTTATATTAATTATATATTTGCTGTTTTTTTAATGAAAAAACCGAAATTTTAACAATTGGACGACGATATAACTTCATTGATGCGAAACTGACTTTTCTATGTCCATGTTCTTCTCGACTCAATACTTTCTGACAGGGTTGCTTTACGAAAAACTTTCTCATTACGTACATTTTGTTGCATAGCTGCGAGAGAAAACGAAAACACCAAAAAGTACTGTTTTCAGAAATGCTGAATTTCGAATGTCAAAATAAATTTCAAAACAGCTTTAGCGACGTCAAAAAAAAAAAAAAATACAGATCGACGAAAAAAACTTAAAATTATATATTTAAAGGATATTATCCGCATCTTTTATTAAAATAAATTTTTATATTTTTATGCAATAGTTAATAGCATTTTTATTTATAAATTATATAATTTTGTTTCCTTGCTGATTAGACTTCTGATTCATTTTAACGTGCGTTTGCCGTTTCTTTTCTTCTTTAAAAGCCTCAGCATTTGCCTTCCTTTCGATCCGTCGTTCCAGCCGATACTCTTTCAATAGTCGTTTACGTTCCCGCTTTTCCTCGGGAGTTTCATCTTTGGGTCGTATAGATAAAACACTTAATGTGGATATCAGCGACTTATTGCATAGTGACTTTGGACCGCTCGACGAAATCGCACCGTTTTCCAGTTTTGCTAAAGCTTTCTCAGTAAGTTGGCTATTATCACCATTTCTTAAAACATTTGTTGGCATTCCCGTTTTCGGATCTATTTCAATTTTAACTGGCCCATCATTTGATTCAGCCTTACTACTCCTACGACTTCTGCGTGTGGGCTCTGCAATGAGTTTCGGGTGATTATATATATTGGAATAAGTCGAGAGCACAGATTCACAATCCCATTTCTTCTCTTTATCGTCATTCATTTCCAATTCAACTAATTCCTCATTGGGATCTTGTTCACCCTCAACTATATTCCGATATTTTCCAACCCGTTCACGGTCCCATTCCTTTTTGTATGGTTCAACTTTTTTGCCATATTTTTGTTCTCTGTAACATTTCATCAAAACCCGATGCTTCTGATCCCAATCGCCCTCAATTTCTTCACAAGCGAGATCACCCAATTCTGGATCATCATATGTTGCGTAAAAGTGCTCGAATCGATCATCTAACAATGACAATTGTTCGTTGCGCCTAATGACACTTGAGGACATAGAATATTCTGTGAATCGAGATTTTGTTTCCTCATCATTAAAACGACGTTCACGCAATAGTGGTCCAAGACGATCCATTAATTCCTCATCATCTTCTTCACTCTCATTTAAATCGTCAGAATCAAAATCTCGGTCATCATCTTCCTCCATATTAGATGACTCTTCATCACTATCACCTTCCTCATATTCACCATCTTCATCGTCATCTTCGCCTTCTGCCATTGCCTTGACAACAAAATCATCATCCAACATGTTATCTTCATTATCAAAATCGAAATCTTCATCTAACGCTGCAACTACATCTGGATCCCAATCCGGTCGTGGTCCAGAAACGGTCGCTGCTCTGTTTAACATACCTTCATCCTCTTCAAATTCAGAAGCGAATACTGAACTCGGCAATGCCAATTTAGGAGCTGTAGTTACTGCGCCTTCTTCAATTCTCTTACGTGCATGATTTGGATTTTCAACATACTCCCAAACTACTTCCTGCTCTGGCTTTTTTAAATGCTGAAGATAATCATAATCATCGTCAAAGAAGATACCAAACTTCTGCTGTTCTTCACGGCGTTTAACAGTGTTTACGGGATCTGCTGTTTTAGTTTGGTTCTGAGGGGTCGCTTCCACCAGAACACGTTGAGGCGCAGTATCATCGGCTACCAGAGGGTCATGTTGACTTCTGTGTACCAAATGAAACGTCACAGCATTTTTTCGATCGATAAATGCTTTCTTACCTTTGCCCTGTGAGTTGAGAATAATTAAATTAAAGCAACAACGAAAATATTACAATATCTTACCATTGTGCTTCAAACTTTTCAAATTGTGGAAATGTAAAGATAATTTTATTATGAATTGACAGTAAAACGCATGTGTCCAGCGATACAGAAGGCATACGAAAAGAAAAGGAATGAAAAAACAAAAAGTGAACAAATAACCAAATAGCTGGAATAATAATAAACAGAGAAGAATTGACTTACGTGTAGGAGTTGCCAATTTTCAAATATAAAGAAAAAATAAATAAAATCACAAATATTTTTTAATTGCTTTGAAATAGGAATAAACAATTACAAAATATATATTTATTATATCAAATATTGTTCTATTTGCATAACGCAAGAAGTTGGAGCAAATATAAAGCACACGCATGCTCTTAAATGTATTTATTATAATTGGTATCACAACTATACTATTCTGACTGACAAAGTTGTAAGAAGAAGAAAGTTTATAAAATTGGTTAAAGTGCAAAAAATAATTGAGTAAATCATGCAAAGATCGTTTTAAAATGGAAGCAAAAGAAAGTAGTACCTCTGATCCTACAGATGCGGCGGCAGCAGGAAACGACGGTAATAATACCACTTCGTACTACGGTATCTTTATACGAATGTATTTATTGATTGCTTTTAAATGTTTTCCCATTAGAAAATTTGCAACAGCTTGTCGAAAATCTACGGGAGGAGAAAAGAAAAATACAAAATGAATTTAACGCCCAAAGAGCAAAAATGAAGGAGCTCTATTTACAAAAGGAGACCGAACTAAATAAATGTCATGCCGACCGTAAACTATTGCAGCGTGAACTGGATGAAATGAAGTCTCAATTCGTGGTCGCGGATTTAAAGTCTGAAAATGAATTGCATGTAAAGGAGCTCAAAGCGCAAGAGGAAATATCCTCGTTGCAGCAACTGGTGCAAGGTAGAAATAATTAAAAAATATTAAACTCGGTTCAATATTACACTTTCTTTCTTTTTTTAAATTTAGATACGATTGAAGAGTCGACAATTTTAAAGGCAGAGTTAGAACGCATGAAAGAAGAAAATAGCAAACTTTGGCAGGAAAATCGCGAATACCGCGACCATGTACAACAACAACCTGCAGAAACTACGAGTTTGGCACCGCAGCAAATGTTGAGTCACGTAAAAAAGACTTTAAGGAAACTCGGCGGTGATACTACCGGCAGCATAATAGGAAATAGTTTAAGTCAATCAGACGGTATTGATGAAAGTAGCAAGTCTAAAAGTGGCAAAAAAGACTACGTAAGTAACTTCATTTTAATAATGGTTAAGTAAAAATATATGTTTGATAACATTGCATAAATTTAGGCGCAAGAAGATGCTGAAGTTTTACGTTCAATTGTGGTGCAGTTGCAAGAGGAAATGGAAGCATTGAAGGAAAAATTACGTGAAACAGATGACAAATTAAGAAATCGAGAAAGTAGCGCAATAACTAATGCCATAACGCATGAGAATGATGCGCCAAAGGATGATGTAACCATTAACAAATCCACTTCCATAGATATCAACACTATAACGTGCGATGCCTGTATACAATACGAAAAACGACTGCAAGAATTGCAAGCGAAAAGCGCTGATGACCAAGCTACAATTGCTGCTATGCAAAAGGCAATTGCCGCCTCGCGTGAAGACCTACAAAAGGAAGCTGCATTGCGTAAAGATTTGGAAGATCAATGGCAAGAGCGGCGTGAGGCTCACAAAACAGAAGTACAAAAATTACGTGAACAGGTAAAATCAAACGAAGAACAATTGCTAGAGTTACAGCAAAGGTTTCTCGACACCAAGGAAGAGGTTATGCGCCAGCTGCAACGTGTCACCGACGAACGTGAACGCGTTAACAAACAACTTGAAACCTTGCAGGCAGATAATGACTTTCTATCAGGTAGTTATTTAGCATCTTCTCTGGAGATCGAGAGTCAAGTGATAAATTTGCCCAACACAGTTGAAGAGTTGCAAGAATTGATATTGCAACAGCAAAACGATCTTATACAGGCGCGTGTGAATAGTGAACATCAGCGCAAACAATGTGTTACCTCGCTGGATGAAATACAAATTTTGCGCGATCAATTGGAAAAAAGTAATAATGAGCGTTTGGCATACAAGAAGAAGATGCAAACCGACAACAAATCGTTGCAGTAAGTGGGAACGTTAAAAAATTTGCATGCATTTATTTTTTGTTTTTAATGTTTTAGTTGTTCACAAATTTGTAGAGTATTAATAAAACATTTAAAAATGTTACTTTTTTAAATATTGTTTCGTTTATTATTAGTAAATTATATTCAATTTAATTTGTATTTCTTTAATAGTATGTTATAATAATTTTTGCCGTAACTTTTGTTAACAAAAAAAAAATTATATAAAGCATTAAAAATGTTATAACTATTTTTAGGGATCGTTTAACCGAACATCTGCTAACCATTCAAACCTATGAAACGGCCAAGACGACGTTAGAACGTAAAGAAGCCGAACTGAATAGACAGATATCAAGATTTCGCGTTGAGGTCATCGAATTGCAGGACACCATTGTAATTATTATTATTCGTCTAACTTGTGTTACGTACTATTTAATAATTTATTTATTAAATTGAAAATTTCAGGAAAAGTTAACCAAACTGAATGCAGATTATAAGACAAAAATCAAGATACTACAAGAGGATTTAGCCACTAGCGAGCAAGTGCAGAAGGATTTCGTGAAATTATCACAAAACTTACAGGTAAGAGACAATTGTATTTTACTTTTTTATATTTATCTTTGCTTATTATTATTTCTTTATTTTGATAATTTTTTTTATAATATTTTTTATTTTATTTTATAATGATTGTTTTGTTAATTTTTGCTTAAATTTGTATTGTAATTTTAATATAATTAATATTTTGGAACTTATTTGTATTTGTAATTCAAATTTATTTTATTTTTTAAGACAATTATTGCTTATACACTTAGATAGTAATTATAAATTTTATGTTTTAGTAAAAGTTTTGTTGTTTTTTTTAATTTTTCTTATATTGTTATTTTGATTTAATTTTCGTATTGTTTTTTAAACTCATACATATTTTTAATTTAAATTTATTTTATTTTTTAAAGACAATTATTTTTTATATATTTAATTGGTTATTTTTTATTTCAGTATTAATTTTATTGTTATTTTTTTATTTTATAATATTTTAATATTAATCTTTTTGATTTTTTTAGTTTTGCTTATATTTTTATTTTGATTTAATTTTTCGTGTTTTTTTAACTCGTTCAATTTATAATTTAAATGTATTTTATTTTAATTTTTTTAAACAATTATTGTTTATACATATATGTATATAATTTTTTATTTTTTTTTTAATAATAATTTTATTGTTTTTTTATTTTGATTTGATTTTAATTATGCTTTTGTAACTTATTTTTATTTTGTATTTAACTTTATTTTATTCGTTTTTGAATATAAAAATTGTGATATGGGTGGTAAATATATACATACATATTTTTTTTAATATTTTGTTTGTATTAATATTCATATTATTTTATATTTAATTTTAATTTTTGTATTTTTTTATTTTGTTAAATTTTTATTTTTTATGTTATTTTATTTTTATTTTATTTTATTTTATTTTGTTTTATTTTGTTTTATTTTATTTTATTTTATTTTTATTTTATTTTATTTTATTTTATTTTATTTTATTTTGTTTTATTTTGTTTTATTTTGTTTTATTTTATTTTATTTTATTTTATTTTATTTTATTTTATTTCATTTTATTTTATTTTATTTTATTTTATTTTATTTTATTTTGTTTTATTTTTTTGTTATTTTATTTTTATTTTATTTTATTTTATTTTATATTATTTTTTATTTTATGTTTTTACTAATTATTTTTATTATAAATTCTAACTACTTCCAATTCCTCTCTCTCTCTCTCTCTCTCTTTCTCTAGATGTCCTTGGAGAAGCTACGCAAATCCGATACAGAAGTGCGTTGGCAAGAGGACGAAGATGTCGATAATTGTCCAACATGCAACACCTATTTCACGGTGAC
Source organism: Zeugodacus cucurbitae (assembly GCF_028554725.1). Lineage (NCBI taxonomy): Eukaryota > Metazoa > Arthropoda > Insecta > Diptera > Tephritidae > Zeugodacus > Zeugodacus cucurbitae. Next base: position 27,200,876 of record NC_071671.1, read on the forward strand.
TGTGCGTAAAATCCATTGTCGCCATTGTGGTCACATCTACTGTGAGAAATGTCTGACGAAGACGGTGCCGTCGGGTCCGCGCAAAAAGATTGTACGTGTCTGTGATATTTGCCATACACTGTTAACACCAAATACAGCGCCCTACTTTAGTCAGGAACCGGTGGCCGCTAACTGAACGCAGCTACATACTAATTCGCGTTTATTTACTTTTAAGTACTCGGTACTACACACATACATACTTACATAAAATACATACAATTGAATTGAAAATCATTTAGATAGTCGGAACAGTTTATTGTAACGAAATCAAAAAACTATAAAAAAACATATTTTCCTTTTAGCGTTTAATATTTCCTAGAAAAAGAATATTAGTTTAGTTAACAAAAAAAAAACAAAAAATCGAAATATTGAAAATATTCTCTGTTCATGTTATTTGATATTACTGTGCATAGTTGGAAAGTTATTTGCGAAGATAGTTCTGTGTATGTATGTTTGTTGCAGAAAAGAAAGAAAGCAATCATATCCAGTCATAGCATCAGCGCTCATTAAATGAGTCAGATTTGTGTGTATGTAAATTTGTTTTCTATATTTGCTGCTTGCAAAGCTACAACAAATCAAGTGTGCTAGCTCTAATAAACTATTGCCAACATTATACATACATAAATATATTTTATTAAAAGCAACAAAACAAAAACAAATTTAATAAATAAAATAAATAATAATAATAATAAATAAAAATAAATTGTTTAAGAACGTAATTAGTGTAATGTGCAAGTTGAAATAAAATCTAAAATAAATTTAAATTCTATATACAATATATGTATAAATATGTATTTCATAAATTAATGCATGATCACTGGATAAAATACATATAATACGCTGCATTTGTACGCAAAGCAAAGTGGTGTGTGTGTGTGTGTGTAAGTAACGTCATGGTCATAAATATCACGTCTTCAACGGCCGCTAACGTGTGTGTGTCGGTTGACTTAAATTGGACACTGCAAATAATTATAATTTTTTTTTAACTAATTAATTCACATCACTTCAATATATGCTTAATGCTTTTGAAGGACCTACCTCACCACAGCGTTTGACCCAGCTTTGTGCCGAACAAAGCGATTAGCGCTGCAACAGTCAAACTGAAAACGGTATTAACCGAAACTGCAAAACAGATACATTGTGTTTGTTGTAAACAATTAATTAATTAATTAAGTGTATGTGTGTATTTGTACAGATATTATTAATTTTTTTTGTTTAAATTGAACTTATGAAAATTACATAGAATACAACGAAAAACAAATAAAGCTTGATTGTTTGTATATTTACAGCAACAAAGTGATGGTGTGGTATAAAAAAAATAATTTGGTTTATTATAACAAATATTTTTTTTTGTAAAATTGCATTTAATTAAGTTGTTTAATTAATTAATTATTGTTACATACATGTAAACTAAAAAAACAAGTTTAAGGTGTGTCTCTTATCTGGAAGTAGCTTGCACGTTCTCTCTTCCTAGTTGAGATTTGCTAGTTTATATCATTAAATTTATGGATAATACAAACATACATACATTAGTTATGTACATTCAGTTGCACGTACATATGTGTAGTTTGAGGTTAGGTTGACTTTACAAAATACATCTGTTTCCTGACTTCATTTCTATACATAACTGATCTTGCGTATCACGATTAACGTTAATATTTTAATAACTTTCGCAAATATTTTATAAGTTTTTTTAATTAATTTTGTATTTTAATATTTAAATAATTTTTATGATTATTTTATATTTTTTATTGATGATTTTTTTACGAAAAATATAATTGAGAATTAAAAATGTTTTAAAAACTAATAATTTTTGATAAAATTTTTTTTTGGTTAATTTAAATATTTTTTTTTTACTAAATTGTGAAAAGTAGGTTATATGCAGTGGTGAATAACGCGTACGAAGACTTTATGTGGAAATACACCATTTTTATTTACGTACAATACAGTTATTTTACATATACAGTGTGCAGTGTGAATGTTTGAAATTGTATGCGTGTATATGTGTGTATAATTACATGTATGTGTATGTGTATGTTCCAACATTTTTTAATGAAACAAATTTTCAATTTTATTTTGTAATAATTTTTAATAATTTGTTTAACTATTTTTAATTTTATTTATTGTACAATTACAATGCAATCTTAGATGAATATTCTCTAATTATATAATATATAATATACATATATAGTTTAGCAATATGCTGTGAGACAATAACAACAACAAATACAAATGAACTGTAATGAGTCGAGATTTTTGATGGGTTTTTGTTTATTTTTATACTTCTTTTTATCTTTTAACTATTTTTGTAAGTGAATTTTCTTTTTCTTGCTCTACTTTGAAAGCGCATCGTCACCTGTTGATACCGCACTATTCGACAGTGACAAGTCGCCACCATATTTTGTGAGAAACTCAACAATAACGCCATTGCTCCAGCCAAAGCCCTTCTGCACCTCATACTCGCCGCCGCCACCATGACCGCCAAAGTGTAATGCATCGTACTGTGTAGAGGAAATTAAAAAAAAAACCAAAAAATAAAATTATAAATTAAATGAATATAAAAATTAAATTAATATATAACAAGTAAGGAAGCGCTAAGTTCGGGTGTAACCGAACATTTTATACTCTCGCAATTTATATATTTAACTGTATTTATATTATATAATACACAATTTGACCCACATATTCGTCATATATATTGTATAAAGTCCATTGAAAGTTGGAAACCATAATATTAGGTTAGAAGCCCTGAGGTCCTCGTGTTCGATATTTGGGGCCTTAAAAACCTATAGTCCGATTTCGGCGATTTTTAGAATGGGGCTGTCACACTATTGACATAGTATTTGTGCAAAGTTCTTCACTAGTACTTACTTTATATATTGTAAAGAAAACGATTCAGATTGTCTTCAAAGTTCTAGTATATAGGAAGTAGGCGTGGTTGTGAACCGATTTGGCCTATTTTCACAACATATCATTGGGATGTAAGGAAACTATTACAAACCAAGATTCATTGAAATCGGTCGAGTAGTTCCTGAGATATGGTTTTTGACCTATAAGTGGCAGCTTTCATCTGCCATTTCTTATGTGAAATTTAGTGTTTCTGACGTTTTTCGTTAGTGAGTTAACCCACTTTTAGTAATTTTCAACCTAACTTTTGTATGGGAGGTGGGCGTGGTTATGACCCGATTTCTTTCATTTTTGGACTGTATTAGGAAGTGGCTAAAAAAACGACTACAGAAAGTTTGGTTTATATAGCTCTATTGGTTTGCGAGATATGTACAAAAAACTTAGTAGGGGGCGGGGCCACGCCCACTTCCCCAAAAAAATTACATCCAAATATGCCCCTTCATAGTGCGATCCTTCATACCAAATTTTATTTCCATAGCTTTATTTATGGCTTAGTTATGACGCTTTATGTGTTTTCGGTTTTCGCCATTTTGTGGGCGTGGTAGTGGTCCGATTTTGCTCATTTTCAACCTTCCTATGGTCCCAAGAAATAAGTGTGCCAAGTTTCATCAAGATATCTTAATTTTTACTCAAGTTACAGCTTGCACAGACGGACGGACAGACAGACATTCGGATTTGAACTCCACTCTTCACCCTGATCACTTTGGTATATTTAACCCTATATCTAACTCGTTTAGTTTTGGGTGTTACAAACAACCGTTATGGGAACAAAACTATAATACTCTCTTTAGCAACATTTGTTGCGAGAGTATAAAAATATAAGTTAAGTTTTCACTTTTAATTCGTTACGAACCTTTTCAAACATCGCCTGCGTCTGTTTGTAAGCCTCGAAATTCGATTTAACCCAACGATGTCCCCATCGTTCCGATAGTTTCTTTGCCTCCGGCGTGCCCAAGTTCTCCAAACCGATAACGAGCAGATATTGCATTGGTGGCCACACATTAGGGAAGTCCCATTGTTCACCTGTTGACGCAAGCGTATTTGGCACGCCACCGGGGTAGGTGTCCAATTTCAAGTTATCAATGTATTTTAGTACAGATGCTGAGATTCTCTTGGAGTCGGTGGTATTAAATGCGCCCGTCCAGAGTGGTGCCAGATTGGTTGGTACAAAGTAATTGCGTGGTTTTTGATTGATCATGTCGTAGTCCAGCCAAACTCCGACATCATTATTCCAGTGTATAGCTTGGATAGCCTTGAGAAAGTAAAATTACACCAGAAAAAAATATAAATATTTTTATTCATAGATGAATATTTGTAAGAATTGTTGCGACGACTCGGCAACGGAACTGATTAATAAATCTACTAGTATAACTGTAATAATATATAAACTTGTCTATGAGAATTCTTTTGAAGAAGTTAGTAGAGATGACAGTGCATTAGAATATATCTGGGGCTCGTTTAAGAACTTCCAAAAAATATTATAGTAAATCGGCAGTCGGTGCTCCACAACACTATGGATAGTCTGCCTTTAGAGCTATAAACAATTTAGTCTTGACAATGCTACATGCTTATTCTCCGTCTATAAACTATACACTCACCTCTAATATCTTTGCCGCCTTCAATTCATATTCAGTGCTTTTTGCTTTGTTTCCTGCTTTGTCATGGAATTCCGCAATCAGTTTTGCATTCCAGTGCAGTATGGCATTAAGTTCGACGGGTACAATTGAACGTGTCTTTAAATCGGTAAGATTACCATCGCTTGTGCCAGCCTCATTGATGAACCAACGTGAACTGAAGTCCATACCCGATTCGGCACCGGCCTTCAACTCGGAATAGTGTTGTTCCTTATCTTCATCGGTACGGAAAGCTGTCGATGTGATAATATCTTCACGATAAGATTCTGGCCGTGGACCGCTCGAACTATCTTTGTAGATGGCAACATCATAACCCTTCACCTGTACAGTGTGATTATTCATCCAATATTCAAATTCATGTTCCAAAGTGTCCAAAGCTTCCAAGGCGAGACTGTAATCTTTTTTGAAATCAACATAAGACTTGACCATAGCTGTCAATAGTGGAGGCTGTGAGCGACCCGAGTAGTAAACGCGACCACCGTTCGGTATGAAACCGAAACGTTGTACAATGGATAATAAGTTTTCGATCATGCCACGTGCTGTTTCATACATTTCCGAATACAATAGACCGCGAATAATCCAATAAGAATCCCAATAGTAAAATTCGATGAAACGTCCACCCGGCACGATGACGGGATGATCAACAGGTATTATCGAATAGTATTCTGGATTCTTGTGTACGTCTTCGATCATTTTGCGTCCCAACTCCTTCCAAATGCCATTCAAATCGGCTCCCCATTGTTTGAGATCAGGATCGTTGATGGCATTCAAGAATTCCGGATTTTCCTTCCAGTCGTTTGGCGTCCAGGGTTCAAATTCTTTACCGCGCTCCTCGAAATGTGTCTAAAATTAGAGTAAACAAAGAAAGATGTGTAGCTTAAAAGCTTTTGCTGAAAGTATTGTGGGAGCCACACTTACATCTACGAAATCACGTATCTCCTCCTCGGATGGTGTATTGTTGTGTTTCTGCATGAACTCGTTGAATTCCTCCATGGTTTTCTCTGGTCGATTCTTTAGCTTCATGTCGACAAACGTTTTTGAGTCCTTGAAAAGGTGCGCCATTTGTACGGTGTGCAACAGTGGTCCATGGCAATAGATTTGGCTAACGAGAAACAAAAACGGACAAATTAGCCATTTCAACCAAATACAAATGATCAACAAAATGTGTGTGAGGTTTTGTGAAACCATCTTGCAGTTAGGCTGTTGATCGTACGAAGATCTTACGCTCGTATGTAGTAACGCTCTTATAATAAATACGAACATAAATTTTTTTGTTTTTTATGGTAACTATGTATGTATGTAAGTCAATAAGTTTGAGTGATATCTTCGATTTGTGTCTAAAATTGTGTAGTTTTTTTGTACTCGATTTTACTGAGTACAAAGTGTCTGAAATCCTTAAGTATTAGCAGACGGCCTAGAGGGGTTTACCCAAACCAGTAACCCAAAAAATAAAAACCCGTAGACTGGAAGAAGAGCTTCTATATACTATGGATGATGGGCTTAGTTACTTAGTCTTGACCTACACAGTTCTTGTCGATTGAGTACCCTTAATATTGTTTTGCTGAAATTATTCGAGCTCAATTAGTTCAAACTAAAGGAAAGTCTGATATATATATATATATATATATAAAGGAAAGTCTGAGAATATATACCTTTTGGCTGTGCTGAACACGATATATGTCAATGTTCAGTTTAGTGATTGGAAAAAGTCTCCCTTGAAGTAAATGATGTGAAGGAAAGATGAATAACTTTTTAAGGTACATAAAAAGTTTTGCATTTGTTTTCCGAACCATCGACAGCGAATACCGATATTTCAAACGATATCTGAGATCGCTTATAAGCTTCATTTAGGTTGTAAAACGGAACAGCAAATATTCCGAAGAACTTTTACATTCAGGCTCAGTTAACGAACGAACGAAGGTTTTCGATGTGGCCTTCGTTTTTGATAGTTCTCCCGAAGGAGTAATTTATACTTGTAGACATAAATTTTGGCAAGATCTAAGTTATATATTGAGAGCATTACAGCCTTTTAAGATTCTTGCTTACAAAATGATATTACACTATACGGCAAAATAGATTTTTTTTCTGAGTATTGGTCCAAACTAACTTTTTTCGGGAGATTGATTCAACAGTTAAAAAAAATAATCTCCGAATTTCGAAACTGGCATTTACAAGTAAGGAAGGGCTAAGTTCGGGTGTAACCGAACATTTTATACTCTCGCAATTTATTTATTTAACTTTATTTATATTATATAATACACAATTTGATCCACATATTCGTCATATATATTGTATAAAGTCCATTGAAAGTTGAAAACCATAACATTAGGTTAGAAGCACCGAGGTCCTCGTGTTCGATATATGGGGCCTTAAAAACCTATGGTCCGATTTCGGCGATTTTTAGAATGGTGCTGCCACACTATAAAGGTAGTATTTGTGCAAAGCTCTGCACCGATATTTTCACTAGTGCTTACTTTATATATTGTAATGTAAACGATTCAGATCGTCTTTAAAGTTCTGGTATATAGGAAGTAAGCGTGGTTGTAAAGCGATTTGGCCTATTTTCACAACATATCATTGGGATGTAAGGAAACTATTACAAACCAAGTTTCATTGAAATCGGTCGAGTAGTTCTCGAGATATGGTTTTTGACCCATAAGTGGGGGACGCCACACCCATTTTCCATTTTTTAAACAAATCTCAGTGTAGCTTCCTTCTCCCATTTCTTATGTAAAATTTGGTGTTTCTGACGTTTTTCGTTAGTGAGTTAACGCACTTTTAGTAATTTTCAACCTAACCTTTGTATAGGAGATGGGCGTGGTTATTATCCGATTTCTTTAATTTTTGGATTGTATAAGGAAATGGCCAAAATAAACGACTGCAGAAAGTTTGGTTTATATAGCTTTATTGGTTTTTGAGTTATATACAAAAAACCTATTTGGGGGCGGGGTCACGCCCACTTTTCAAAAACAATTACATTCAAATGTGCCCCTATATAGGTTTTCGGTTTCCGCCATTTTGTGGGCGTGGCAGTGGACCGATTTTGCCCATTTTCGAAAGCGACCTCCTCAGGGTGCCAAGGAACATGTGTTTGAAGTTTCATTAAGATATCTTAGTTTTTACTCAAGTTATCGCTTGCACGGACAGACGGACAGACGGACAGACATCCGGATTTCAAATCCACTCGTCATCCTGATCATTTATATATATATATATAACCCCATATCTAACTCTTATATTTCTTGGTGACACAAACAACCGTAATGTGAAGAAAACTATAATACTCTGTGCAACAGGTTGCGAGAGTATAAAAATCGAAATATTTGGCTTCGAGGTTCGAAAAAAGATTTTTTTTAATTATTAGTAGTTTCAGAATAAAGTTACTAAAAATCCAAAATATGGATATTATATCCATACATTTTACTCTTAATTTAATTAAGCTAACAAGCAAGATGCTGAAGAAGGGTGAAAATTAGATCTTCGAAAAAAAAATAAAAAATTTATAAATCGAAATATACTGGATCCCTTATAATATCTGTCTAGTTATTTATACCATGACTAATCAGAAATCTTTCACTTTAATAAACATGAACGGTAAAATTTTGTGTGAAAAATTTGTAATTAACCAGAGAGAAAACCCATTTAAATTGCAATTAAATTATTTGTGGTATATGTATGTATGTGTGAGTAGTTATTTAATGATTCTTTCAACTGGTGTTAACTAAACGACTATTTTTCTGATGTGTTCTACCCCAAAACACCTACATATTTGTATATGTACATATACTTATGTGCCTATAGAGATGCCTGTAGATATATCACTCATTTTTATTACAAAAGTAAATTACACTTTCATTCAATTTAATGCTTGTACATTTAGAGCTGACAGCGATAATTTCACTGTAAATTATTGCAAATTTTCAACTTTGAAATTTCACCTTGAAACGATTGAAATTAGTGTCGCATGTACAATATATTTTCATGCTTTAATGCGGAACAAGAAGAAGAAACTTTCGGAAACAAATTCATAAATTTAGTACCGCTAAAAGACACGTACACAGTTTTTAAAAATATATGGAGACTTTTTGGAATTCGGGTTTTTTTTTATTGACTAAAAGCACAACTTACTCTTAAACAAGGGTTAAGGATTTAAAATATTGTTCTAACTTTGGAAAAATAATATTACTTTTTTCTCGCAGCAAAAATCGTTGAACACGTAATTCGTTCTTGTAAAAGAATAAAGATTTCTGAGTATCACTGAATGGTGCAAATAACGTATTTATACGGATTCATCAAAGCTTCGTTGTGCCGACGTGTGAGAGCTCACATTGCTTGCCAGATGGAGTGAGTGATTTAAAGTGACGTCACTTTAGCTAAAAAATGTTAACTTGAAATGAGTAAGTGACTGAGCAGTAATATGATTATTTAATAAATATACAATTAAAATTTTAAAATAAACTCATTTCCGTTCGGTTAAGTTTTCAGATATTCCATTAACATTGAATTCGATGGGTTACAAGAATTTTGAGAAAAATTATTAGTTAGTTTTAATATTTAAAACGAAGAGCATTACCGAATAAAAAGGGAAAAACGAAAACAAGGAAAACCGAATACGATGAAGATATTAGGTCTAATACAAGAATGGTGTCTCCTGTTTGAAAAATTTTAAATATATATTTTTTAGAATTAACGGCAATCTCGGTAAATACTTATTCATTTGTTGTAGAGCTCTTGGTATTCGACTAAATGACTAACCGAATTAACCGAATAGGGCATTATTCGAATAATAATATTCGGTTCGTCAGTCATCGACTATTCGGTTAACCGTTGTCGACTATTCGAACGTGCAAGTTCATTAATTTTCTTATTTTTATTGAAAAAAGTGAAACATTAAAACTATCAAAAAACTTGCTTTAAAATACAAAAAATAACAATGATTTCACGGCAACCATTAAGTATTGACCAAATAGTTTTTAACCATTTCAACTGGGCGAATGGATTAAATCAGTATTTTTTATAAAACGTCTATTTCGATATTAGAAAGTTAAAAGGTTAACATTTGTTGGTTGCAAGCAGCTTCGACGTGGTGTCACAATGTGTCCAGCAATGGAGAACGTCCTTTCTGATTCTGATAAAGTGGCTGGAATGTGGAAACTTTAAAAAATCAAAGGCTGTTTGGGTTTCAAACAATTTTCATTTATTCGAATAGTGACGGTATAACTATTCGAATAACAGCAGTAGAACGACTATTCGAATAGTACTAACCGGTTAATATTTATACGAACGGTTAAAAACCGAATATTCGAATAATCGGTTTTCAGGTTAATCGAATAATTTTAAGAGCCCTAATTTGTTGACTTGAAGTTTGGAGTTTGAAAATATTATTTCTACTTGATTTTAATTATTGACTAATTAATATATCTCTTAAAGACTCCATTCTAATTTTTAAGGGTTAACAATAATCAGAATCTGGTCTTATGAGAAAAGAATTATTATTATATTTTTATTCACTCTTAATCATTTTCAATAATTTTTGTAAATAAATTCTCCAATACACCATTAGGCTCTTAAAATGTATTATATATATGTATATTTCATTTAAATATAGAGTCACGACATTGCAACTATCATCAGCTTTGAACCCATCAAAGCCAATTCTTATACCAGATCCATGTTTCTTTTTCTCTTTAAACCATTTTCAACAAGTTTTGCATAACATCACTTACCAAGAGGCCGGCTCGCCATCATTGTAGAGTCGTTTCTGTATCGAATTACAGCAGATTCCACGACCAAAGCTCGTGCGAACACATAGATTTAGTATGACAAGCGCACTAATTGGTATAAAGCGCGAGCTTATAACACTTTTCATCACTATCATTTTGCTGCTTTTTGTTTATTTTATTTAAATGTAATAATACTTTTAATTAATATACTTAAGTAGTTAAGTATGGGTTTAGATTTTATTTAATTGAACGTAACTCATTTATATTTGTTACGAGAATAATACTTTTGGTATAACTGCTAAATTTTTTTTTAAATATTTTAATTTTTCCTTTTTGTTGTTTTTTTAAATTCGACTCGGAATGATTCCGATTTCGATTTTAATGTTTTGCTGTCCGTCTATAACTTTTTCATGTATGAATTTATAAAACTGAACTTGAGAAACACTGCTAAGGAATTAAAAAAAATTTTATTATTCTTTTTTAGAAAGGAATACAAAAACGCGTCCTTAAAGAACTTTTAAACAATTAAGGCGTTAATTTCCTTTTTCGTGCACAGTTTTTATAATTACAACAAATAATTTTACTTTTTTTTATTTTTTCTTTCAATTACGCGTAAATTCTTCACACACAAACATATATATTTATTACAAATTAATATTTCGTATGCCAGCTGGCGGACGCGGATATAACTCGTTCGTATTACTTATTCGTTACAGTAGACTTTCGTTAACAACGCTGCCGCAAATGTCGGAAGTGCGGGCCAACTTGTGAATGAACCATTCTAAAGCGTTTCTGAACTATTTATTTGCGGATTAAGGCAGGCAAGCGTACTCGCGAATATATATAATATACTATATGGTTATTGTGGTAAAGCTCAAACAGAGGATATACATACGAAATTTAATGTGTATTGGTTTGCGAAAATTGAAGACCACAATTTAGTGTGAATGAAAGTTAAGGTTAAGGCTACCCAGTAGGGTTCATTTTAAATGCAATTTGTAGAGTGTGCTTGAGACTGTTTTTTAACCAAATTTTATTTCATTCATTAGAAGAATTTCGAAAACTTATTCTAGGTCGGCACAGCTTCGGCGAACTCGGCGAAGTGATTGGAATCGACATCAGCTGACTTCATAACTTTGTCGAATCATGAGGGTCATAACGATCTGTCAGGAGTATTTTGCTGACACAAAGGACAGTCTAAGCCGTTTAAGTGAAACTCTTTGCAGTTGCGGAGATCTACCTACCTTGACCTAACCTATAACAAGTTCATTAAAATAAGTTTCGGTGATCTACCTACCTTGACCTAACCTATAACAAGTTCATTAAAATAATTTTCTTTCGACATCGAAAAATTCAATGATAAATATTAACTTGAGAAAGGTGTTTCCTATGACAATTCTGCATTTTTTTTGTGAAAAAAATGTAGTAGAGATTAAGGTTTTGGGATGTTTAGTCAAAGAATAAAAGAACTAAGGAAATATTTTAAAAGAAGGTGGCTCTGAGTAATATGGGAGCAAAAAATGATTTTCGGTATTTTACTGCTGCTCTTCTATGTGCTTATCCCTGTTTTGAGAGAAAAAATTTTTTTGGACTTAGAACTTTCCAACGCGCTTTTTTTCATTTAAATTCCACATACAATTTAGAGTTTTCTAACATTTGAAAATCAAACTCACTAAAATTATAATTTTGCACAAAAATTGAAAAAAAGTCTTTTCGAATATAATTTTGGTGTAAAATTTCCTACAGGGTACTTTAATTCTCGTTTAAAATCATATATTAGTCAATTTTCATCAAGAATCTGTCACATACATACATATGGAAATAGCATATGTGTGCATGTAGAGGTTTTATGAGTTTATTAATGTTTGCAAGCTGTGTGGTGGTGTTGGTGGACTCAGCGTACTTTTCTATTTTTAAACTGATCACTAGTGAATTTAATCGGTAATTGTGAAAGTACCGTTATTCATCACATAAATTTGAACTTACACACGTTTATATGTATGTATGTATGAGTGGGTTTGTTTTTGTTGTGACTTATGGCGTTACATTTAATTTCAGTACGCCTCAGGAAGTAATTGTGGCGAGTATATTCATTTAACTACAACTACTATGAAATATTTATATGACATCCACACATACATGTAAACATATTTACGTAGGTGTTGGGGGTGTGAGTAGTTATGCAATTTGTCGGGATCATGACACAACTTTTAGGTGAAATATATGCAGTTAATTGTCGTTACACTTAGTGAAAAAAGGCTGTGTACACAGTTGGAGAAGGTAATTGAAATCTTATAAATTATTTTAGACTCTCACTGCCACACCCACAAAATAGTTGTTTGCAAAGTTAATTCAAGTAACCAATTACTATCATTTTTGGGTTAGGTGACGAAAGTAGTTGGCGTGGTCCTGCTGGTGTAAAATATAAGCACGTCATTAAAGTGAGTTTACTAAGAGAGGCTTGGTATTCATTTATTGGATATTTTCACGGATGTTACAGGGTAAGTAAAATGTTCACATCCCTTATACATTTTCTAAAGCTACTAATACTAAATAAATTTTTAATCATGCATAATTTACGGATCAGGTCAATAATTAGATAAAAGGCGGTTGTATCAGAACCGATGTTTAGGTGAAATCACATACATATATAGCAATCAAACAAAACTTTGAACACATCTTTGGTTCAAGAACATTTTGAAACTAATATAAAACGGACCGCCACGTCCACTTTCATTTTAATGTTATTTTGAAAGATTTTTACACTGTTTACAATTAACCGGCTCTAATTAAAGTAAATAATCCGTTTAGTTACTAGAATCCCAAATATTTGCATGTGATCTGGATACTTAAAAGAAATGCTCAAAACCCAAATGAGTTTAAATTATTTTTGTGCAACTCATCGAGGTTTACAAGATCCTTCTGAACAATTCGTAGTTTTAAATACATAGTATAAAGGCATCTTTACAACTTCTGGCACCGAGATAATTTTTCTAAAACCACGCAAAGCCTATTCGTATGTCAGATATATATATTAAATCTCATAGTTTTCTTCTTTCTTTTTTAATTTTCTATTCACAATTATTTTGATAACAGAATTATCATATAAATTTGTCTCAAATTACATAGTTTGGTAATTGGACGAAAATTTTTGTTCAACAGTGTAAGTACACGATATGTAAATTTCAACGTAAAATTGTATTTTTTTGATAAACTTGCATTTTATTTATTCATAATATGTAAGTATGTTATCTTTGGCACCCAGGGCGGCTTTCATGCTGACCGTGTTGATGGGTGTGTGGTACTTTAATTAGGGTGTTAAGGCGCTGATTATCGAGGTTCCAGACGTGTGTAAATCCATGTGAATATAACGGATTGATATATTACCTGTGATTTTCAAGCACTTGACACATTTTAACTGAAATGTAAATTATTGCCTAAGCGATTTATCTATTTTTTTAGTGCAACATTGTAACTGTTAAAATTTGTTTACAAGGTTTATTTTAAAAATAGCTGTAAATACTAATGCATTTCTCGCATAAACTTGCATTTTTAATTTTAAGAGTTTTTCTGTTTCTTTTTATATTATTGTTTTTGAGATTTTGTTTTTGTTATATCCATTGTATATATGATTATATTTTTTATACACCCTAACTGCAGATCTCATTAAATTCGATCACCTCATCGGATTTCATGCGATTTCATGCCTAATATGATTTCATTTCGTATTTGTACTTACAATTGGGCATCTTCGGTGGCGCTGCAAATGCAAATTTGGGAAGGGAAAAGAAAGAAAAATCATCATAAATTAAATATAAAAAACTTTTGTTTGAATAATAATTGAACAGTGGCGAAACGTGATATTATACGCATATGCATTTTTATATATAAATATATATATTTCTTTAATTTCTCCCGAAATCTCATTCGCATAAGTCAGACGCAATTTTTTGAGAAACTTGTTACGTCAGTGACTGTGATCGGGTATTATTTAATTAATCACACATTTTAACATATAAATGCACGAAACTTAAACCGTATCACACACACGTAGGATATATTCATATGAACCTACATGCATATGTATTTATATAAGTTTATCGTTTTAAACCTCACTACGTAAAACATTTAACTCGTTTAACGTCGTAAAAAAAAAACAAATATTTGTGAAATTGAAGATTGCATTGATTGAGATAATTGCAGTAAACAAATTAATCTAATTGAATTTACTTTCCTTTCTTTCCTTTTTTTATTGACAAAATCATCATACACAATATGTATATGGTTTATATCTTTGTAGAGATATCTGCAATTGTGAATAGAGAATTTTTTTTCGAGGCTTTCGCTATAATATCGGATAATCATGCATCATTTAAGTTCTCTGCATAGACTGTTTCTCGTTAATATTCCCTATAGAGGTAACTGGAAGAATTATGATTGTTTTAATAATAGTCTGTGACATTTTGCCTCGAACATTGACCTCAGTTGATGAAATATACTTTATTCCTACATAGAAACCTTTATTTCTACAAAATAACCGTTCTACAGAAGACTCAAAGCACTCAGTTTACTAGTCTAAAGTTAATCTATCTTTTCCACGTTGAATATTTTACATTTGTTGTCTGATATTAGATGAGCTCATTGAAAGTTCTTCCAACGAATGTTTGGAGTTCCATATAGGCGTCTTTAAAGCTTATCCGCATGTAAGATGTGTTATTGATGCGCTATAAAGCCTATGAGCTTGTTGGAGAGAACTTCAGAACTTTCTAAGCTAAAAGCACTCTGAAATTCTGGTTATCAACTGTGGAGATTCAAAAATTGTAAAATGTTTTAAAATAGATTTTACATAGCAAAAATATTCAGAACTCCTTCAAAATATAAAAATTATGGCTTTTAAGTAGTATTTTTGCCAACCTATCGTGTCCCAATATAATCGCACGTGGGTTAACCCACCTACAATAACCTAAATGTTAGCTAGACTCTCTTGTAGAATTTCAGTTGCATTTCTCTACCGGGTGCTTTTCAGAGAGTTGCGTGTTCGCATTGTGTGTACTTGTAAGACACGTGTGACGAGTTGATTACAAGTATTAACGTAAACATGTAAATTAAATTGAATAATTTTTCCAGTACGTTTGTCTGCATTATTATCGCACATTTTATTTATAAAATGTATGCGAAACAAAAGAATACAAGAAGTGTCAACTTGCAATTTCGGATGCTCAAGTTAATAAACGAGAGAAGAATATCTATCTGAGGGATACATGGAGAAAATAAACTAAATAATATTCTTAACTCAATCTGTTTTAAGAAAATTAGCATTTAGCTCACTCTTTTCGACAGAAATTGGCTTACTTAATAGAGGAGAATTTAAAAAATCCAACAAAAGTGATAGCTAAAACAGAGTTTATGATTAGAAATAAAGGCGTATTCCATGGCATTAAAATTAAAAGCATTAAATAACTTAACAAAAAAATATTTGTGTGAGAATTTGTCAAAAAAGTGCGATAGTATTTATCAGCTACCCCGCAATCGCTAATAAACTGCAGGGCGGCAATTAAGTTTCCTGTCATAAAATTACTTTCTTTCTGAACTCCTTCATTTGGTAAACAAGCGGAGCATATAATAACCGTTATAAAATTCTAACTGCTTTTTTTGGCAGCAGGGGATTTGCTGATAACTCTTTAAAGCAGTCATTAATGAGGTTCTCTATTGTTGAAGTGCTTAAAAACTTTAAACATGTCAAAGAAAGTATAAAAAATGTCAAATATTAGATAGCTTATCTAATCAGTCATTTTAAAGGTTTATATACATACATACATGCATACAATACAAATTTAGAACTGTGTGTTTTGCAGATTTCTGAAGGCCTAAATCAAAGTTCAATATCTTCGTAATCATTCCTTGAATATTATCGTACAAATGCATCAATAATAATCTGTGTTGTTAACATAAATAAAAATATAAGTGATTTTGATTTATACTTAAATAAATTTAAGATTATTAAAGTGATACGATTTTTCTGATTTTTTGGAACCAATATTGTATATCAGTTGTGATTTAGCTCTACCTCTATGGATTCTAGTGTCAACTCTATTTTTCGGAACAAGATTTTAGCTACATATAAGTTGGAGGAGTTGAGTTTATATGTTATGTTAGAAGTGAAAGTACTGTTACTTCATGCATTATAAAATCATGGAGGATGCTTTTTATACTTTTGTAACAAAGTTGCTAGAGAGTATTATAGTTTTGTTCCCATAACGGTTGTTTGTAAGACCCAAAACTAAACGAGTTAGATATAGGGTTATATATACCAAAGTGATCAGGGTGAAGAGTGGAGTTCAAATCCGAATGTCTGTCTGTCTGTCCGTCCGTCCGTCCGTCCGTCCATCTGTGCAAGCTTTAACTTGAGTACAAATTAAGATATCTTGATGAAACTTGGCACACTTATTTCTTGGCACCATAGGAAGGTTGCTTGAGCAAAATCGGACCACTGCCACGCCCACAAAATGGCGAAAACCGAAAACACATAAAGTGCCATAACTAAGCCATAAATAAAGGTATAGAAATAAAATTTGGTATGAAGGATCGCACTATGAAGGGGCATATTTGGATGTAATTTTTTTTGGGGGGTGGGCGTGGCCCCGCCCCCAAATATGTTTTTTGTACATATCTCGGAAACCAATAGAGCTATATAAACCAAACTTTCTGTAGTCGTTTTTTAGCCACTTCCTAATACAGTCCAAAAATGAAAGAAATCGGATAATAACCACGCCCACCTCACATACAAAGGTTAGGTTGAAAATTACTAAAAGTGGGTTAACTCACTAACATAAGAAATGGCAGATGGAAGCTGCACTCAGATTTTTTTACAAAATGCAAAATGGGCGTGGCGTCGCCCACTTATGGGACAAAAACTATACCTCAGGAACTACTCGACCGATTTCAATGAAACTTGGTTTGTAATAGTTTCCTTACATCCCAATGATATGTACTACACGCCTACTTCCTATATACCAGAACTTTGAAGACGATCTGAATCGTTTACTTTACAATATATAAAGTAAGCTCTAGTGAAGATATCGTTGAAGAACTTTGCACAAATACTATGTTCATAGTGTGGCAGCCCCATTCTAAAAATCGCCGAAATCGGACCATAGGTTTTTAAGGCTCCATATATCGAACACGAGGACCTCGGTGGTTCTAACCCAATATTATGGTTTCCAACTTTCAATGGACTTTATACAATATATATGACGAATATGTGGGTCAAATTGTGTATTATATAATATAAATAAAGTTAAATAAATAAATTGCGAGAGTATAAAATGTTCGGTTACACCCGAACTTAGCCCTTCCTTACTTGTTCTATATTAATTTAGAAAGAGGACTGATTCAATACAAATATTTACTTCTTAAGAATATATGAAAATGTATTGTATACCCTATTAATTACTTATTTTAGGCTCATATCAGACGAGTTCTAATGAAGTCTAATGAGAGAATTTATCTCCTAACCTTAAAATCTTTCAGAAACATTGCAGATTAGTCGTAACAATAAAATCAATGCCGCTGATTTCGCTTAAGATATCGGATGTGTTATTCAATAACAGCTTAAAATCTCTGTTGAAAGCTTTCTGTGGGGTTTCTAAGAAAAAAATAAGATAATCTGACAGTAGAACAATGTGAAAGAAAAAATATCTTGATCAAATTATAATATAGTAAATACCACTGTAGTACTGTAGCAAATTAAGACAAATCTATAGCTTCTTGTCATAACTTTCACAAATATTTAAGTAAATAAATAATAAAATAAAATAACCACACACGTAATCGAGGGAATTTTAAATCCGTGTGCATTTAGTGGGGAATTGAAATAAAATTAAGTAAACATTGCTGATATTTAAAAGTGTGCCGAAATGACTATTAACATCATAGCACACTTTTAATTGTATATAGTACTCTTTAAAAAACAAAAGCAAGTCATTTAACACAGTTACTGATAACATATCTCGTGCTGGTTGAAACAATAAAATAAATCCTTTCCAGTATATACACATCCTATACTCGTATAGCCATAATATTATATGACAATTTGTTTTAATTGACTAGAATCGCAGTCTCATTAACTGTTTTTATGATTTTAGAAGTGGTGAAAAGTGTCTAACTAATTTTCTTAGTAGTTGTTGTACGTGCATAGGTAAGTAACTTGAAGTAGATAGAACTTGTTGTTTAGAAACAAATAAACCTTAAATAAAATAGATAATTAAGATTATCTATTAGATTGCTGATGTAGATGTATAGACGAGAGTGGTGGCTATGCGAAGAGAGAAATTTTTATAAGGAAGCAAGTGTTAAAGTTCTAAATATATTTCTAATAGGCTTAATTAAAAGCTGCTAAGTAAGTATACAACAATTGTCGGATAACATCAAGTTTGAGAAGTGAAATCAGCAAGATTAAAGCAAAACTTATAGCGGAGCATGAAATTATATCATAACCCTGACTAGGGCAATTAAAAGCTAAAATAGTTTAATAGAAATTATGGACACTAATTCATCTGAGCGGTTGTAGTAAGTTCGTCAATCTAAATGTTATTGAAAAACGAATAATAGCCGTCTTCGATACGCTAATACTCCAGTTAATCGCTACCCAAAAATTTTACATTAGAACAAAAGTTACTCAACTAATTTCAATAGATTAAGGACTTGTAAGCATCACATTAAGTCTGTAGTACAAACCCTTCTATTCTGACTCTATTTAATTATGCCAGTCTCTTTAATTTATACCAGTTCTTTATTCTATTCACCACTCCCCAAGTTGGTTGAAACGTAGTTAGGTTATGATAAATGTAGTTGTCATTTCTTTCAAGTATGGAATAAAAAGTAGACAATATTTATAGTGTGCATTTGAAAATAATTTTTTTTTATAGAAAAATGCATACATTGCAAAAGTTGCAAAAGTGGTTTAAAACATGTTTTAATGCATTTTTATATAAATATTTAATTTACATACATGGAGAACAAGAAGTGTAAAAATTTAATGAGCAAACCTGTTAATTATGGCACAAATATAATAAGTGAGTTTGACAGGCTCTTATTTTTTATAATATTTATATGCATATGCACGAATATGCATTAACTGGATATATTAAGTGAATCTGCGCTGCGGTAGATAATGTCGTTTTGGACACGTGGAATCTAATTTGCAATTATAATATATATGTATATATATTATTTATATGCAAGCACATCGTTCTTAGTTAGTGAATGTTTAAAAAAAATGAAAGTTGATACTGCACTAAGACATCACAATTTGTGTTAATGAGTTAGTGTTTATTCGAGTATACTAGACAAATAAGTGCATTAATAGATTCAATTGCATATTAACAGTTAAATCTTTAATTAGAAAATTTCTATTACTAAACTCGTAATTAATTTATTTCAATCTACTAATTGCATTAAAAATGATACAGTGATATGGGTACCTCGGTGCTATGAATACCTCGGATTTGTGGACGTAACTTTGGTTGTGGTTTTTAGCTTATGATCATATATCATCGGAAACAAAATCAATTTTAACGAAGATCATTTACAAAATTAATGAAAAATAAATCAAAATTGAAGATCGTTATGATTGAGATATGAAATCAAATCTGGAGCTTAAAAAATGCATTTGAGCTCTGTTGAGGATTGATATTGTTATAAGATTTTACTAGGGGTACTCTGAGATTTCTTCTTCAAATTTAAGGATATATGTACAGTACATACATATATTTATTATTAAGAAAAGAAATAATTAATTCATAATGACAATAAATACATAATATTATACATTTAAACAAAGGTCTACAACTTTGCTTCCGCCGTTTTCCAATAGATGTCTCTAAGGTCAAGCACTGGTCGATTAAATCGATTTTTTTATATCGATCTTGGACATTTGTGTCAACATTAACCCAACAAAATATTTGTAGAGATCTGTTTGCATGCCAAACTTATTCTCAACTGAAAATGTCACTTTTTGAGCCGAATTCTCGACATTTGCGGGAAATTTTGCTTTTCTTTTTTGATTCCAAGAAAAGTGCAGCTGAGGCTCTACGAATGCTTTCGGATACGTACGCTTAGGCTGTCCTAAGTGAAAAAACCTTAAATTTATAAAAAACGGCGGAAGCAAAGTTGTAGACCTAATATTTTACTATTTGGTTACAAAGACTAAAATTATTTTATAAAAAATTTATAAAAAATTCAAGAAAACAAAATTATATTATATTATTGCAATTAATATAAAAAATATTTATAATTGTTATGAATCATTTGTACAAATAAAAGATTATATTTATTCACATTGATTAGGAATTAACTTTACATATATAACTTTGCAAAAAATTGCAACAAATAATTTCACAATTAATTGCACTTCAGTTATTTTCATTGTATGTATTTCACACAGCGCTAAAAACAGACAGCACAGTTATAACTTTTAAAAACACTTAAATCAAAATTATTTTATTTTGAAATGACTGAAGTAGCGCTCATCTTTTGGCGTCTACAAGTAGTGCAATTATTTTTGCATTATTTGTTAGACTTTAGAGTTGTGAGACATGTAAAAATGCATTAATATTGAAGCTAATTTTTTCCTCAAATATTAAATTGCGAAGTAAGACTGAGCGTCATACAGATACGAACGCCTACGTCAGTAAACAGTTTACAATTTATAAACATTGCATACAATTTTCGTATTTCCTTATATTTTTATAGCGCCGTAAATTGTATTGTATTGTAAATACTAGTGATACATATTTTTAAGTCTACCAAATATTGAAAACAATGTAATTAATTAACATTCTTAATAATTTGATATGTTTAAGTTTTTTAATTTATTAGTTGGTTAATTATTAATTTTATATGTGAATTATATTATTTTAAACGTATGTAATGTAATGTTGATTACATACGTTAAAAAATGTGTCAAAATAAATGATTTAATTAAAGAACATATTTAATTAATTTTTTATAAAATAAACAAATATTTGAAAATATTAAAAATAAAGAAATTTTTAATTAATTTTTTATAAAATAAACAAATATTTGAAAATATTAAAAATAAAGAAATTTTTAATTAATTTCTTATAAAAAAAAAATATTTCAAAATATTAGAAATAAATACTATTAAAATTATACAATTTAGCTTCCTTTTCATTAAAGTTTCATTTTGGTAAATAGGTAATAGCTAAGCAGAATTTTTAATAAAAATAATTTTTATAAAAAATTAAGAAAATTTAAAAAAAAAATTATTTGTAAAACTGATAACATTACTTTTAATTTTTCATAAGAAAAAGTAAGGTTAGCTACCTTCACTTTGCTTTTTTCATAACGCTCTAAATATTAATGTTCATTTGTTTTTTATTTCAATTAATTTTAATAATTAAGTTAATTAAATAATTTAATTAATATTTTTAAAGAATTTATAATAAGAAAATTTTAAAATATTAGAGTTAAATATTTTTAAAATTATACTATTTAGCTATGCATTTTATATTAAAGTTTTATTATTTTTTTTTACTTTTAAGTTTCAATTTGGTAAAAAAAATAGCTTTTAATAAAATTCTTAAAAAAATTAATAAATTATTTAAAAGACAATATTTTTAAAACTTCAAAATTTAATTTTTAACAAAAATAATGCATTAAAATTACAAATATTTAAAAATCAAGTTATTCAGATTGAATTTTTAATTAATTAATTTTTTTTTATTGTAACAAAAAATAAAAATTTACTCAATATTTTGCGCTACTCACACTTCCTTTGATAAGCTTTAGAAAAATATAAATCAGTGCAATACATACATATTATATACTTGTATATATGTATATGTAAGTCATGTTTTAGATAAAAAAAAACGCAAAAAAAATGCCATTCAAGTAAACCCCCTTGGCTGATATAACCGAGTGCAAAAAGATCGGTCCACATAGCAATTAATTGCGGTTGAAATACACACACACACGCAAAATTATAATAAATATTCAAGGACTGCGGCAACGCTTTCTAATTCCTCTAAACAAAGTGAATGGGCCCTTCGCGCAAATCGAACAAATTTATTTCATTAATATATACGTTTAGTTGTTGAAACAATCAGTTTGCTTGCACTTTGTCACTTTTTTGCGCGTTCGCCTAAAACGGTCAAACGGTTAATTGCCGACAATCGATGCGGATTCTTATTATCACTGGCATACGTTGGAGCTGATTATTCATTTGATTAACGCAATCGCGGATTAATTGTTCACAAATACATCTGTTTGTGTGTGCGTTATTTTAATTTTAATTTAATTTATATTTCTATATTTATTTTTTTTTTCATTGTAATTATCAGTTGCTGCAATTTAATAATTGTTTTGTGAAAACTTTATTTCTACATTTCTATTTGTCAGTTTCTGTCTGTTGTTTACCGGTCGAAATCAAATGTCGAACTGATCTGAAGTTACCGTATACATTTTTAAAATACAATGCAAATGTTGCTCGGTCGATCGGACATGCTTGGGAAATATTTAACTATGCATGTACATATGTATGTACGTATTTAAGTGTGTATGTACATATGTATGTAAGGAGCAAGTACTACAGTCATAAGTATTTTATTGTATTTGTTTATATTTTATAAAATTGACAATAATCGCTCACTAACTGTTAACGATTTGTTTTTGTAATTTTTTTTTTTCATACATTCTAATATGTAGCACAGAAAACTCTCTTACGTTGCTGATAATGAAATTTTATTTTTAAGCTCTCTCTACGTTTACTTTAGCTTTGCGTTGTACTTGTACATATATGCTCTATATTAATTAATATTTTTGTTTTATTTCCGTACACTTATAAAATTATTGTTTTTTCTTGGTTTTTTTATTTTTGTTTTTTTGCTTTTGTTTTAAAAGTTTGCAAATAAAACGAACGTGAAATATTATCTTCGCACAGTGGGAAATTCCCAAGTGTACCGCTGAAGTTTATGCACAAGCATTTACAGTAGAATTTCGTAGACAGTAATTAAATGAAAATGCTTGAAAAGGAACAGTGGAACAAATTTTCTTTGGAAAAAGCTTCGAAAGCTACCATAATCAAATCTAATTGAATGGATCTGAATTAGAAGAGAAACTTACGAATCTCAAAAGCTTTTCTTTGGAAAAAGTTTCGAATGTTTTCTGATTACATGTAATTGAATGAAATAAATCTGTAGTAGAAGAGAAGCTTTGGAATTTCAAGAGCTTTTCTTTGTTAGCAGGGAAATTTACGAATCACAAAAGATTTTCTTTGGAAACAATCCTGATCACGTATAACTAAATTAAATGGATCTTAATTAGAAGATGAACATTTGATTCGCAAAAGCTTTTCTTTAGGAAAAGCTTCGAAAGCTTTCCAGATCATATGTAATTGAATGAAATAAATCTGGATTAGAAGAGAAATTTTCGAATCTCAAAAGTTTTTCCTCATAAAAAGCTTTGTTCGAAGCTACCCTAATCACGTATAATTTAATCAAATGTATATGAATTAGAAGAAAAACCTTCCAATCTCAAAAGCTCTTTTTTTTGCAAAAAAACTTGGAAGCTATCATGAACTATGCTTTCTATGTGCTTAGTTCAACTTTTTTATAAATTTTTTATGTAACTATTAAGCTTTTATAAATGTTGCATAAGACACTTAGAAAAATCATTGTTTTTTGGTATATTAATTACTTTCTCAGCTAAACAAAAGCTGCGGAAAGGTTTTTATGTTATGAGCTTTCAAATTGTAGCATAATCACGAACAAAACGAAAGCTAAGCTTTTCTTCAAAGCTTTCACTTCGTATATATTTAATATAGAATATTTGCCTATATTAACCATCTAACGTCTTCATATATATGTATTTATTTCTGAGTTTTTCATACAAATAATACAAAAGTAGTAAACGGAAAATTTAGAAAGCTTTCTACAGTAATCGATTTCGTTAAAATTGTTTACAATATTAACTAGAAGTATTCAAGGTCCTTAATAACAGGCACTTGTGATTTTCCGCACAAATTCTAATTGGGGGCAAAAACACTATAAGGAGCACTCCAGAATAATGTCGTCAAACTATAGAGTAGTATTTGACTAATGTATACCAATGTATGTAGGTAGATATTTTTTTTTAACTTTCCATACATTTGATAAGCAACTTGAGCGTATTTTTGTGCTGAAGCATTTCATCTATAGCATTAATGTCGAAAGTTTTTTTTTATGAGAGTCCGTTTTGCCCTATAATGTATAATTAGTATTCCTCAAAAAATCATGTTACTCATAAACACCGATGAAATATATGTATCTGTCATACGCCGGTCTTCTATGACTCTATGAATCATTTACTCCCCTGTCGACATTTAATGCGTCGTCACACAATTTTGTGAATTATGAGACGTGTCTCACATAATTATGTTTATGTCAATTATCAAGAAAATAGTTGAAAAATAACTATTTTCGAATGCGTACATATTTATTTACTTAACACAGTGTAATAATTTACTTTTCCATCAAAATGCTTAATGAAATGTCAATTTAATATTTTCTAGTCAAGTATATCCAATGACATCATAATATATTATTATTGCTATACTAATATTAGCAATGCAAGTAAGTACTTTCAAACCACAATAATACAATGATAATGATGATAAAAGGTAGAACGTACCAACAATTGGCGATAAAACGTCAAGTGCGGCATTGATAACTGGAGTGTTTCAAAAAGTTAAACAAGTAAATGGCATAAACAAATTCTTAACAATTAATTTAATAAAAAAATGTAAATATCAATATTGTTTAATATTTATCAATGTTATTTAATATTGATCAATGTTAATTGATACCAAAATTTATTTGAAATGCTCGGGAAGGCAAAATTCTATATGAAAATCTTTAGAAAATGGAAAAAGAACCTAACCTAATACAAAAAACTGAGAAACTTCGAAAAAAAACTTGACTTTGTTTTGTGTTTAGCTAAGAAAAGATGAGTTTTGACCAATAACAATCATTCATAAAAAGTTGGGTTATATTGATAAATCGATTGTAACTTTTCATAAGAACAAGTGAAGTTAGGTTCCTAGCAGCACTTTCATTCATAATTCTCTAAATTTTAATGCAAATTTGTGCTTTTAGCTTTTTAGTTGAAATAATTACAATGAAAATAATCAAATAATTAGCTTCATTTCATATTATCAATAATTATCCAAATAATATGTTACTCCATAGAGGTTTTAATTATTATTTTTTTAACTAATATTTAATGCTGACTACATTAAGCGTCAATTTAAGTTTGCCATTATTAACTTATTGTTAGCTTAGTAAGAGGTATTTTTTAATTTATTACTGGTTTTAAAGGTTAGCGATAATTTTCATATAATAACAAAATTTTCCCAAAATACAACTAATTATGAATATAAGTGTTCTCATTTGTTAAATGTACCAAAAAGGAATGTGCTTAAATTTTATAATTATTATTTTATTTAATTTCACAATATTACTGCTCTGCCAAATATTTTTATTTTTTTAAGAATTTAATTTTTTTGGTTTTTTGCATTGAAATATTAATTTACTTTTTCTTTGCGCCTAATTGCATCAATTAGTTAATTTCATTAGATATTTTTTGTTATATTACTTACGTTAGATCATGCAAATTAATATTTGTTTAGTGAAGCGGAGAAAATATGTTTAAAATTTAAAAGTATTATATTCATATGATATATGTAAGTGTATATGTAAGTGTAAATATTTTATTTGTTTATATATAGGTTACGTTTGTCATATTCTTCGCTTTCTTTTATTTATTTTTTATTAAACTAATTCAAGTTGTACAGTGACCCCATTGAACGCGCCCTTTATGGTTTTTTAAACAATTTTAGGGCAGAAAACGGCTTTTAAAAGCTGTTTCTTTAAGTCTTTTAATTATTACCCGGCCTACTCCACCATGAGTTTTGAGGTAATCTGACGGAAGAATGTTTCTACAAGTTCTAACTCATCTTCGTATTGTCAGAGAATTTGATAAAAACCCATTTCAGGTCAGAAAAACGGTTTTTAGAATTGCAAAATCCGCAAAATATCCAACGTTTCAGAAGAATAGTATCAATTCTTACTAAAAGCTCTACAAAGATGTTTTACCATCAATCATCTGTCACGGACTTATTTTTAGAAAAACACTTTAAATTCGTATAAAGCCAGAACCGCAGACTTCACTCACAACATTGTAACGAGTCAGGGCTGAACTTTATATTCTTAATGGCGTCTATGTATGATGTTTGCTAAAGTAATTTAGTTTATTGTGTGAAAGAAATTGCGCATATTAATATAGTGGGAAATATGATGCTTCTAAAAGCTAATACAATGCACAATTCATTTGAGAATATTTAACAACAAATAATTGCATTGCAAAATGCAAAATGACAATCTGTAGATTGTAAAAAAAAGCGAAAAACAAAGAAATGAAAATCACTTAAGTTCCATATACTCTTATTCAAGGTCTGTGCATTTCTTGGCAGCTGGATAAATATGTGGCGCTATCGTCGTTTTGCATCTACCATTTCTGTTTATAATGTCATGAAATGTACTCGTATTTGTAGAACTCCAATAAACCGAACACGCTATGCACGAAACGTTTGCAATCCGGTTGGTTTTGCATATTTCTTGCACTTTTTCTTCTTTTTATTGTTATATTTATTAAATTTACAACTCATTTTGTTGCTAATTGCAGGCATTGACATTAGAGCGCAATTTACAGGACAACAAGTAATAATTTGAAATCAAAGAAATGTGCGAAGTCATTAGGAAAGTGTGAAGTAGAGAAGGGAGACTGTGAAATTTTGATTTGTAATGATGAGTTCCACGAAAAAAAGAGAAGTGTGCTGAATGAGTTTGACTTAGTTTTACAAGCATTAGGGAGTAGTTAGAGCGTAAACGGTCAAGGTCATATAAGTAACACTGTGAGTTTGTTGAATCAATTGGTTGATTGATCTTTTTGATTACTTTTGTTAAGCCCTATAATGTACACGACGGTCGCTGAATCCGAATCCGAGATTTAACTCCAGGGTAAGGTTTGACATATATCTTAAGGCTCCACAACAACGCCAAAATTGTACCAAACTAAACCAACCAACAGCAACTTTATTGGAAGCCAATTTCAAGGTTAGAAATAATGCTAATCACTAGGAAATGGGTACATCGATCAGATCCTACGAAATATACTGTAGACTTGTAAATTCTTTTGAACAACTTCAAGCCTTACAAGTACTGCCATTGAATTGAAAGAGCATTCCGTCTCTAGTCGGTTCTAAGAAACCGGAACGTTTCCGATCTAGGAACTGAACTTCTGAACTTGGCAGTATTCCTCAAAAAATATTTAGGAAGCCTTTTCTGCCGCTACAACAACACTTAACAAGTAAGGAAGGGCTAAGTTCGGGTTCATCATTGGGATGTAAGGAAACTATTACAAACCAAGTTTCATTGAAATCGGTCGAGTAGATCCTGAGATAAGATTTTTGACCCATAAGTGGGCGACGCCACGCCCATTTTCCATTTTGTAAAAAAATCTGAGTGCAGCTTCCACCTGCCAATTCTTATGTGAAATTTAGTGTTTCTGACGTTATTCGTTAGTGAGTTAACCCACTTTTAGTACTTTTCAACCGAACCTTTGTATGGGAGGTGGGCGTGGTTATGATCCGATTTCTTTCATTTTTGGACTGTATTAAGAATTGACTAAAAAAAAGACTGCAGAAAGTTTGGTTTATATAGCTCTATTGGTTTCCGAGATATGTACAAAAAACCTATTTGGGGGCAGGGCCACGCCCACCTACCCAAAAAAATTACATCCAAATATGCCCCATCATAGTGTGATCCTTCATACCAAATTTTATTTCCATAGCTTTATTTATGGCTTAGTTATGGCACTTTATGTGTTTTCGGTTTTCGCCATTTTGTGGGCGTGGCAGTGGTCCGATTTTGCTCATTTTCGAAAGCAACCTTCCTATGGTGCCAAGAAATAAGTGTGTAAAGTTTCATCAAGATATCTTAATTTTTACTCAAGTTACAGCTTGCACAGATGGACGGACGGACAGACAGACATTCGGATTTGAACTCCACTCTTCACCCTGATCACTTTGGTATATATAACCCTATATCTAACTCGTTTAGTTTTGGGTGTTACAAACAACCGTTATGTGAACAAAACTATAATACTCTCTTAGCAACTTTGTTGCTAGCAACTTTGTTGCGAGAGTATAAAAATACAAGTACTCTAATGACTACCAGCCAACATAGAAGGCCGGTCTTTGTGTCAGCAGAAGTATTCTACACCCCAATAATTAGTAATAAACCAAAATAATTAGCATTTGCTCCATTTTTCCTACAGGGCACTTTATGTAACTAATTAATTACAGCAATAATAATAGACTATTTGCCGTTCAACGGTGTGTGTACTCACGTGTGCTACTGCTTTATGATTTTAGAATGAGAAATGGTGTGAATAGACGGATATATCTCCGAATGTGTTAAACTCACATGTAAAATATTGTTGATGTGGATATGTTAGTTATCTTAATATACATAAGTGGTTTCATTAAAGTTTGCATACATTTATGTCTCGTGCAGAGTCCATGTTGTTGACGCGCGTTTTAATAATCGTGTTCTTCAAATATTTTTATTTATTTTTTCTTTGCGAAAAGAATAATATTAAACACGTTTTCTTTTATAATAACAACAACAATTGATAAACAGAGCGAATGGTCGCATAACCTTGAGTCCGAGCTGCGCTTGGCTGTGCAGCCAATGGAAGTAATTTATGAATTATTAAATACATGGCATTTTGTGTTTATATGGACATGCATTTGTTATTGTTGATAGGGTGTAAAAAGGCGTAAACTTAAAAATTTGGGAAGCACCTGTGCAAATTGTCCCGGAAATTTTACGCGGAACTTAAAATTTTGTGGTTTTGAGTACATTTTTTAAATTTATTTATTTACTTTTGCCTCTCAGATTTTTTTAATTTTATTTTTTTATTTACTTTTGTAGTTCACCTGTTGAAAACAATAAATAAATATTCTATACTGACAATATTTTATATTTTAATCACGCGCAAGCGCCAAAAATACCCTTCTATGTGCACTATAAATTAATTCCCTTGCAATATTTTTGCATATAAAGTACTTCAAATACATTATAAATTTCTTATGAAATATTCCAACCTCATTTAATAGCCACCCCACCCTAATTCTTATAATTTCTAAACAGCATTTTAGTCTGTACTTGCGCAGTTGAACTAACATTTGTCCAATTTTAATTAATTCTTTAGTTAATACTTGACTTTCAGCACTATTTAGCAATATTAGCGGAATTAAAATTATAACTGCATACATACATACATAGCTACCTACATTTGTTATTTGTATATATGTACTTGTGTTCATGCTCATAAATATGCGTATAAACACGTTTTTGAACTTGCAAAAACAGTAAAATTAGCTAATTTACATAAACAATAATATTTAAACAACAATTCATACATCTAAATACACATAAATACAAATATACATACATATATACATTCTATTTAACACATTAATTATTCAAACGACGTATGTATAAGCGTACACGTATAAAAGAAAGGGGGCTCGTTTCGCATGAACTTGCGGTTTGCAAGCTATGAACTGTCTGCCTGCGCATTGGCTTTTTTTCTTAATTCTAGTGCTGACGAAATTTGTGCAGAGGAAATAATGTAGACTTGCTGGCATAGCATATACATATCTATACATATGCATACAAGTTTGCTGTCAGGTGTTAGATGCCACAAATTGTGGTTTTATATAAAATTTGTATTTAGCTTAGTAATATTATAAGTAATTACTTACATCTAAATATATACATTTGCAGCTAATAAGTTGTTTTTATTGTTGTTTTATCTATACCTCGTATTTATAATTGTTATTGCTAAGTAAAATGATTGTACTTTCGACATACATACAACGATTAAAATCATGTTTGATATATAAAAAATATTCAATCAGAATCGAGTTTAAGCTGCGTACATAGTGAAGCGAATAAGCGCGCAGCAATACATTTACATACACATACATATATATTTCTTGGAGTCTTCCTAGTTACAAGGTTATATATATATATATGTATATACATCAGTTACAACATAAAACTTTAGAGGCGTTTATCTCAAAACTCACTTTTTTTAATTCGGTGAACACGATTTCCAGAAAAGTTATGAAGCGATTTTGTTCAAATTTTGAACACAACTTTGTAAAAACATGATCTTATTGATTTATATTTATTTATTTTTATTACAACTAATTTTTCTGAGCCAATAGGTATATGGCAAAAATTTACAAAAATAAATTATTTTTTTTTGTTCAAAATATCTCAAAAATGAAAATCTTAATATTTTTCTTTGCAATATATGATTGTATACATTCAAAAAATTAAAAAATACCCATTTTTAAACCTCTGAAACCCACTTAACCCCTTAAAATATTACGTGAGTATGAGGCAAACCCTCATAATTAATGTTATATAATGTTTTAAGTATTAAGAACAACAATATGTCGGATTTTCGTTATTTACTGTTGCAACGCCAATCACATACATACTGTTATTAAATAATGAGTAATGCGATCAGTTGCATTCTTTCTCACAATTTTTTGTTGGTTGAATTTCTTTCAATTGCGTTGGAGTTTATTACCTTTTTATTTTCGATATTTTTTTTAATATTTTTACCATTTTTTTATAAAAGCTATTAAATTATTATAAATGCTATAAAAATTATAATTAATTGTGAATGACTAAATTATGCTTAATTAAATAAAATATATATATATATACATATATAATTTATATAAAAATTTAAAAGAAATAATTTCTAAATTAAAAATTTAAATTCACTAAATTCGTATTTATAAAATTTGTAATAGAAATTATTATTTTTTTAATTTTTATTACAATTTTTTTTATATTATTGGGTTATTTTACTATTTATATTCAAAATTTATAATAAATAATTTATTATTAATTTTTATTATGCTTCATGTTACTATTTGAAACAAAAATACATAGTAAACTAACTGGCCTAATTAATTTATAGCACAAAATTCTAATTTATAAAACTAATAATAATAGAATATATTAATAATAATTAAAATATAATAATGAAAATAATAAATTTTTGGAAATTATTATTATTATTGTTTCATTTATTTTACTATTTTCATAAAAATTTTATAATAAACTAACCGTCACAAACTCAAACGCAAGTGTAAAGACGGTTTAAACATAAATCGTTGCCTACTTTTAGGCTCTAAGTAAAGTTGATTCAACTCCAAACAATGGCAAAACGCACACATGCATACAAGTGGCTGTGAGACATACGCACTCTCCCGCTCAAAAATATACACAAATACATATATTTCGAGAAAATTGCGTCTATGTTTGTATGTACATAAATATATGAAAGTGGTTTGTTATCTCATCACTTGTACGACTTCAATGACAACATAGATTTGCTCTTTTCGTTGCAAAAATTTATCGGTTATCTACGAGTATTCACATGTACATTTGTATGTTTTTATATATGTGAATAAGTATTTAATAACCACGCGCGTCTGGTCTCTAATAAAGTGGTAATAAGTAATGAGTATGCTTGAAAAATGCTTTATTTTATAACATTTATAACAACAGTTATGTGAACAAATATAATGCCATAAAAGTGGTTATTTATAATCTAATAACCGCATATATCCTTGTCAAGTGGTAGATAAGTCGCAATGCAGACAAGTGGGTTAAGCTACTATAAATTAAACTTTTAAACAATATCAGCACTTGAATATAAGGAATTTTATCTTTAATACTATTTATAAATACATATTTGAAATATATAAAAATTTCTTGTAAATCACACGAAACATTATCCAACATATTTCGCTTGAATTCGTGGTTAATGTAAAAATATATATTATTATAACCAAGATAAAAAGACGAGTTCTGAGAAAACATATTTTGTGGTCTGTTATGAATTATTCCGCAGACCAAAATGCGCTATAATTAAAATACAGGGTGATCTAATAGTTTTCATATAAAAAACTTATTACGTTTAAGAATTGCTTTTACTGCTTAGATCTTGTATAAGAATATCAATATCGTATCCCTACTGAATGAAATTTCAAATCTCAGCCAATATGGTTTCAGGCTCCAAGAATTATGTTATATAGCACAACAAATATTTATTTGAAACATTTTTTTTAAGATTTTTCAAAATAGTCACACTGAGAATCGAATCAGTTTCACGTCAAATTCCATCGGGTTCAAAATCAATGCGCTTAGCCCAAAAGGTGATTTTTAAAGATGCCATTATTACCGAATAAAACTATTCTAACTGAGAACAGGAAAGTCCGAATGTGTTTCTCGATCATCTAACAAGTACTCATAGTGCGACGAGCTCTTTTCCAATTAATGTCATTGTAATATATAAAATAATAATTTAGCAATTGACTCCTAAGCTAAATAAGAAAGCCGTTATAAAATAAACAGAGCGAACTCTAATTAGACTGCAATCGCATACTTTAAGGTGGCAGGAAAAACGAATGTAGAACTTTCATAGAAGATTCCATAAAAGCTAATGTGAGGGGTTCAAAAAATTACGGGAATTTTCGGTTTTTGGAAAAAAAATATTTATTAATTCCTTTACATTAATATAGTCGCCTTCAAAATTGTTTCACATTCGGTATTATGTACTTATGCCCGCACTTCTCTCAATCACCGAAATTCTTCTCTTACACAATTTTTTGGATAGCCTTTGACCCTTTCAGTGTTTTCTCGTGAGGGTTAAAAGGATGGCCCTTTACATTTAGAAATAGGAGAAAATCACACAGAGTCTTATCTGGCGAATGTGGTAAAAAAATTACAATTGTACTTTTCAAAAAATTCCCGATATTTTTTTAACACCAGATACCAGGTATCACTCATATAACTCATAACTCAATAATCAATTCTTTAACGAAATATTTCTAATTTGTTGACAAAAGTTTATTATGTCATACGTGCATTATATACTCATAAACACAGCTATATGTATGCACTTGTACTTAATTACAGGTTAGTTAAATCCGACTATTTGAATTGTTATTAAATTATTTAATGAACACTTTTATTTGAGAATTTTAATTACTTAAGACACTCTCGAGACTTTTCGAACATATATATTCACATATGTATATTTTTAAGTACTTTCATATGTAAGTATGTATGTACATTTTGACCTTCCAAGGTGATCTTTGCACTGGTGTGCGTGTACTTGTACATATCCACACCGCACACGCTGGCGAATATCAACATTAAAGCAAAACAAAACGAAACGTTGAATGCGTCATCGTTAGCAAAATTTGAAAGAAGTCTCTATGAAACAAATTTTCAGACATATATACAGTTAATATGTACTGACATACATAATAAAAATGTCTATATATACATATGTCCATACATACAAGTGTCTATCATAATAGTGCAAATCAATTGTGAAATGCATATTTGTTATCTAGCGGTTTAAGCGTCGTCGTCGTCGTTGTCGGTAATAAAATAAACAAGAGTACAAACTGTACACGCCATATCTACAATTTGGAGGTGTGTTAACGAACGTGTGTACCTTGTATTTGTAGTTGTTGCTTGATTCATACAGTCCAATATCAGCAGTATGGCATTCCCAACAAGGCAGCAATAAAAGACTAAATAGGCAGAAAGGCGAAAGAACCCGTTTATATCGGTCGTGAGAGCGTGTTAGATATCACACAACAGCTGTTGTATTGATTGTTGTTATATGTTTGTGAACGTGAGTGGTTTCTCGCTAAAATATATGTTTGTATGGGAGTACAGACCGTGCCTCCAATAAGAAAAAATACCAAATTTGACTATAAATAACTCTATAAAAAATATATAAAAACTAATTTTAAAATTTTGTCGGTTCAGTATTTTTTTAGTGATTTTTGAGTTTTATCTGAGATTTGAAATTTCTACCGTTTTTTGACAGTCGGCTTTTGGCGCCATTGCTCACACATTCCATAAATCAAAAACTAAATTATTCCTATATTTATAAGTCGTTATTCAGTTAGCCGGAGTTATCTAGTTTGCTTAGATGAAATTTTCATTGGCGGTATTAAAAGCTAAACATCTAAGTTTAAAGACTCTATATGAAGTAGAAACGTACAATCAAAGTAAACAATGACACTGCATTATATTATTACAATGACACTTAGCTTTATATTAAAATAAATTATAATAAAATTATATAAATAGGAAAATAGCGGGAATTTTTTAAATTTTATTTTTACGGTATTTTTTTTTTGCCAAGAATTCACGTACAAGCAACGAAATGTGAGCTTTTAACAAACGAAAATCGCAATTAGACTTTGGGAGAATTTTCAAATTTCCGTTATTATTTGAACGCACTCCGTACATACTTGCCTTTACACTTAAAAAAATTGTATATACAAATTTCATTCCTAACAAAAACTGTTATGAATAAAGAAAAACAAATTCAAGATAAATATATAGTGCACATCCGCTAAGCGAATCAGAAATAATTTTTTTTTCATACGGGTGCTGCTTCCAATTTATTTTTTTGCTAACTGATGGGCAGTATGGATTATAACGTCATATTTTTGGGTTTCCTCAATAGGCTGGTCGACGTAAACTGGTGTTTTCTGCCGCTATAACAACATATAATCATATTTCTTAAATAAAATAGATTCTGATATTGTTAGTTAGGAGCTTTCTTAACCATTAGAAGTTGTTTTTAGATACAATAATTGCCTACCAAAATGTCTGCATATGTTCTACGCTTAATGCTTTGAAACCGGTATCAATTTCATTAGAAAAAAATTTAAATTTAAACTGAAAAATATTAATTTTAATTCATTTTAATTGAAAATGTTAACTATGCAGCAATTATTAAAGAAAGACAAATTAATTACTAAATCTTCGTGCGTTTTTTCTTAAACACCACTGTATGTAGCTACTTATATGTATATCTGTTTGTAATTCACTCATAAGAGCACGTACATATATTACGCTTTTCACGTTTTATTCATTCTTTACGCTTTCCAACACAATTTGAGGTTAATATGAATTTGCAATTTGCGATTTTCTGCAAAAAGCAGGCGTCTGGTATATAAATTTATTAAATACAAACAAACAATACAATACAAATAACTTTTGCTAA
This sequence comes from Zeugodacus cucurbitae, assembly GCF_028554725.1. Taxonomy (NCBI): domain Eukaryota; kingdom Metazoa; phylum Arthropoda; class Insecta; order Diptera; family Tephritidae; genus Zeugodacus; species Zeugodacus cucurbitae. The sequence continues at coordinate 27,236,430 of NC_071671.1, forward strand.
CTTATATAGTTAGTTGTACGAGTTGGTATGTACTTTTGTGCTTTTTTGTACTTTTTGTGACTTGCTGATAAACACGAGCTAAATCTATACACAACAATATACATAATTATGCAATTATTACAGAATTTTTAGCACAATATCACAATTCGTTACACTGTTCATTTATAAATATATATATATAAAAGTTTTATGGCAAAATCTGTGCATAACACTTACCCTTCGTTCTTCATCTTCAATTGATTATTGCGGTTATTACGTTGACGTTTGTGGTTAAAGTAACTGATCCGTGCACTTTTATAAACTAACGGCAATATCGTACGCAAGGCAAACGCCGACTTTTTGTTTAACAAATTCACACCAATTGTTGCAACAACTGCAAAATCAAGCAAAAAACAGATGAAATGTAGCGAAAATCACTAAACTGTCATTATATGTATATGCATTATTATGCCAACATACATAAAATTGTATATCATACGATATATCAAAGTTTCAAACACACGCACTTTCAATACCTGTGAAACACACACGCTTATTGGCTTTTTTTCTTAAAGGCAACTAACGCCAGCTGTATTGTGACGTCTGCAAGGAGTTTTTGCGTAAGCACTACTGCTTTTATTTGAATTTCTTTCAATATGTTTCTTTTCTACCAACTTTCAGACACGTAGTTTCAACAACGCTTATTTGTTCAACAACTGTTTGGACACTGTTTAAGATCCGTTGCGATCGCTACGATGTAACTGCAGCAAACATATATTTATACATCGTACTTTTTAGCGAGCATTTATCAACTCTTTCACATTTACTTCACACACTTGCACAACTAAATCCATGTGAACACATTTTGCCATTAACTTTTGTGATATCCATGCTCACCGAGTGATTGAGGTCGTCTACACCGCATGTAGTGAGAGAGCGTAATGGCGAGGGTTTGTTAATATACACATACATACGGCCGGTGCTTGTGTAGGTGAGCAAATTTCCGTATCGTATGCTTTAGTGTTTTTATCATTGTTTCTGACAGTGAGAAATCACGGATGGTTCTGTTTTTCATATGCACGATAGTATTTTCAATGTACCAGCAAGAAAATGTAGCGCCACACAGGTGATCTGAACTGTGTGTGATGCACTTTACTCACTAAATTTTCTAAATTTGACAATTTTAATGGTTTTTTTTTACGTCAAAATAGCTGAATATGATAATATCAGCTAAAATGACAATTACAATTGGCTTGATGACGTCTTAATAGCTGTTACTTATAGCAAGTGTTTTATTTATAAATTATGGTTGTTTGACTTATTAATATCTAAAAAAATATAAATAGCTGCATGATACATTATCCTCTCTTTCAAAGCGCTTCGCAGTACTGATGAAATAATTGTGAAAACGTTTACAAAGCATATGTGGAGTCAGTATACCCAGTAGATAACGAATAAAAATTATACCCACTATTTCAAATACTGCAAAGTACACTATGAATATTAGCCATGAAGTAGGAGTCAAATGAATAATGTGATATAATTCTGAAAAGATTAAATAAATAAATCAGAAAGATTACTTAAACCTAGACTACAAGCGGCTATCAGGGATGCTGGCGGGCTTTCCTCTAGACAACACGGTTTTAGACCCGGTAGGTCAACTTTAGAAGCGATCAAAAGCGTCATCGAAAGCGTAGAAGCCGCACAGCGTAGATGCCATAAATATAAACGAATAGTTCTGCTGGCGACCTTAGATGTCCGAAATGCCTTTAACAGTGCGAGATGGGTGGATATGATCGACGCTCTAGAGAAGAACTTTAGGATCCCCGAATACCTCAACACGGTTTTGCGGAGCTACCTCAGTAACAGGAAACTGTTATACCAGACAAGAGAGGGAACACGTCAAATAGCGGTCACTGCAGGAGCAGCACAAGGATCCATTCTAGGCCCAGACCTGTGGAATATTAGCTATGATGACATACTCAAACAAGAAATGCCAGACGAAACTTATCTTATTGGCTATGCAGACGATATCGCGGCGATCATTACAGCGCGAGACACAGATTCACACAATCTCCAGCTCGCCACAGAAAAAAATAGAGCTACTACTGCTAACAAACAAGCATATACCTCTAGAAGTCAGTATGCAAACGACTACGGATATTCTAAGGACACAAAAAACAGTGAACTCCCTGGGTGTAAGACTGGACCCCAGATTAACCTTCTGGGCACAAATCCAGCACGCCGCAGGAAAGGCAGCGAAAATCACTTCCCAACTTTGCAGATTAATGGCAAACATTGGGGGGCCTACCCAAGAAAAGAGAAAGCTCCTAATGTCAACCACTATTAGCGTTTTACTATACGGAGCAGAGATTTGGGCTGATGTGCTAAAAAGGGAGAATCGGCATAAAGTATTGGCCAGAGTGCACCGGACTGCAGCTCTAAGAGTCGCATCTGCTTACCGAACAGTGTCAGGAGAAGCAATATTAGTTATAAGCGGTAATCCCCCAATTGACCTCCTAGCTTACGAAAGGAAAAAGATATGGGAACTAAAAAAAGTATGTCCAAAAAATAAGAGTGCGATTGAACAAGCAAAGAAAGATACAGCATCAGCATGGCAACGAAGGTGGGAAAATGATAGCCGCGGCAAATGGACGGCCAGACTTATAAGGGATCTAAACTTATGTACAAGCCGTAATTTTGGAGAAGTCGACTACTACACAACACAGCTGCTATCCGGTCACGGGTACTTCAAAAAGTACAGTATGTGTGAACACACATTTTTTAAATGTGTGCACTGGCAACGGGAACGCACCACAGTAGAAGACCTGGTTGGACCAATAAACGCTGATAACATAATCAACGTCATGTTGGAGACCGAGGAAAACTGGAATATTATCCAGAAATACGTAGCCAACTTGCTACGCAACAAAAAGCGGGACCTGGACGCAGGTGTGTAGATGTAAATCTCTCGATGAGAAAAATGGAACGCCACCCTGAAGTAATGCGAAAGCGGTTTCAGGGTGGGCGACGGTTCCCTAGAGGGGGGTTTTTAGTGGCCTGCAAGTGGCACATACCATCGCTGCGACGACAGCGTTGATGATGCGGTAGGCATTTTCCACCCCCTCTCCTGCGAAAAAAAAAATAATAAATAAATAAATCAGAAAGATACAGTCTTAAAATTAGTAAAATGAACTTTGACCTTGCAAATAGCAAACCTTAAGGAGCACAGCTTGAAGCCGGTTCCCAAGACTGTCGGATATCCATAACCTCAACAGACCCGGATTTCTATCCGGCAGATGACTGACAACTCGACGGCCTTTCTCAAAATTATTTGGGAAATATTTCTGTCGCTACAACAACAACAGATGGGAGTAGGTAAGAAATTTTCCTGGAACTCATAAGTGGAGGTTCGATTGGACGAGAAAAACAGCATTAATATTGGAACAAGAAAGTGTTTTAAGCGTCATTAAGCAAAAATTTATAATTAAATGTCCAACGTAATCTTCAACTCATATTTTCAGTGATTCAGCAATATAATCATTATCTTCCGCTTCCAAATTTTGAATGACCTTACGTGAATTTTGAAAACTTGAGCGTTAAATTTACATGTTGAAGGTCAAGTAGATATAGGTATTGAAGAAAAGAACAAAATTTAGAAGAACCTATGTGAATCCTGCAATTTTGCTAGAAATCTAATGAAAATATGAGTACCTAAAAAATTCTTAGTGGGCTCCATACAACTAACACTGAGAGTACGATTGATCATTGTAAAAGAGACTCTCTAATAAAGACACGTCAAATGTGTAGCCAAATACAAAGAAAATCATAGATATTAATGAGTGTGATTAGCGTAAATGTACGAGTTACTCACACACACACACACTTATTCACATAGCGCTTATACCCTCTAGATCTGTCAAATTAGTAAGTTCGCAAAGAGCGTCTAATACATTCTATTATAACTCATTTACACTTTTATGTCGCAAATAACACCAGACTCATAAACAATAAAACATTGTTAATGTTCAAAAATAAAACAAAAACAAAAGTCTTCTTGAGTAAGTGATGAAAAACAAAAATATTAACTTAATCCGTTAAAATGTATATGAAACTGCTTAAGTAGAGAAAAATATGCTATAACATGTAAGGAAGGGCTAAGTTCGGGTGTAACCGAACATTTTATACTCTCGCAATTTATTTATTTAACTTTATTTATATTATATAATAAACAATTTGACCCACATATTCGTCATATATATTGTATAAAGTCCATTGAAAGTTGGAAACCATAATATTAGGTTAGAAGCACCGAGGTCCTCGTGTTCGATATATGGGGCCTTAAAAAACTATGGTCCGATTTCGGCGATTTTTAGAATGGCCTGCCACACTATTAACATAGTATTTGTGCAAAGTTCTGCACCGATATCTTCACTAGTGCTTACTTTATATATTGTAAAGTAAACAATTCAGATCGTCTTCAAAGTTCTGGTATATAGGAAGTAGGCGTGGTTGTGAAGCGATTTGGCCTATTTTCACAACATATCATTGGGATGTAAGGAAACTATTACAAACCAAGTTTCATTGAAATCGGTGGAGTAGTTCCTGAGATATGATTTTTGACCCATAACTGGGCGACGCCACGCCCATTTTCCATTTTGTAAAAAAATCTGAGTGCAGCTTTCATCTGCCATTTCTTATGTGAAATTTAGTGTTTCTGACGTTTTTCGTTAGAGAGTTAACCCACTTTTAGTAATTTTCAACCTAACTTTGTATGGGAGGTGGGCGTGGTTATTATCCGATTTCTTTCATTTTTGGACAGTATTAGGAAGTGGCTAAAAAAACGACTGCAGAAAGTTTGGTTTATATAGCTCTATTGGTTTGCGAGATATGTACAAAAAACTTACTTCCCCAACTTCCCCAAAAAAAATTACATCCAAATATGCCCCTTCATAGTGCGATCCTTCATTCCAAATTTTATTTCCATAGCTTTATTTATGGCTTAGTTATGGCACTTTATGTGTTTTCAGTTTTCGCCATTTTGTGGGCGTTACAGTGGTCCGATTTTGCTCATTTTCGAAAGCAACCTTCCTATGGTGATATCTTAATTTTTACTCAAGTTACAGCTTGCACAGACGGACGGACGGACGGACAGACAGACATTCGGATTTGAACTCCACTCTTCACCCTGATCACTTTGATATATATAACCCTATATCTAACTCGTTTAGTTTTGGGTGTTACAAACAACCGTTATGTGAACAAAACTATAATACTCTCTTTAGCAACCTTTGTTGCGAGAGTATAAAAAGTTATTAAGTAATTTTTTAATAAAAATAAAAATATTTCTTAAAAGCTCCAGCTCCGAACATTAAGAACTGTTTAAATTATAAAAAGATATAAAAATATTAAGTAATCTATTTATTTAGAGCACGCCAGCTACAAGCATAAAAATGCGTATATCCGCATACTTATGAATTTATGTGGACACAGGCATACGTGTGTATGTACTTTAATTTAATAAAAATCATTTAAATTGATGCAAATTACCTACACCGAGATCACTGTCACACGCTGCTCTGGTGTCGTTTTTTTAATAGGAGCGCGTAAATATTTAGCGGAAATTGTAATTTACTCATAATGCTTTGCTGACCGGCAAAGCTTGTTGACCGGATTTGAGTGCTTGACTCCTGTGTATGTGTGAAGAGGTTTGCGTGTGCTCCACGAGACACGCTATCTCTGTGTGTGCGTGGCATCTTCTGCCATAACTACTATATTTGTATTTACATAGATTTTATCCACGACTACTATTATCTTACTTAGTCAATTAGTAGAATTAGAAGTAAACATGTTCGCAAATGCCATTGATTTAATCTGTGTTAGTCGAGCCAACAGATTAAATACAGATTCAAAGAGCGCGCAACCGACACACACTTGCATATGTATATATATGTATGTATATGAAGGGAGTGGAATGAGCGTGAACGATTTAGTAAAAGAATTATATAAAATGTGACCTTTAGAGAACCGGTAGCTAAGCGAATACATTGACTTTACTAGAGAAGAACACTAGCAATATATACATAAATACAATTATAATACAATGCATATCTTTGAATGTATGAATCCACATACATACGTGCACACGTTTATAAATATGTATACATAAATGTTAGTATGTAGCTGAAACCATTTGTTTATAAATTCCATGCTATTTGCAAGTATATACATATATATGTGTGTAGCTATGTATTTACATATGTAAGTGCGTCAAGTGATATCTAAAAATAAGCAATTTCCCATCTGCGCCAAGATGACGTTGCCATACTCACTTATTTTATTTATTTATGTATTTTACTTGACGAACGCATGTCTTCAAAGCCACTAAAAATGAGTATCCACGTCGTGTGTGGCCCATATTGTGAGTGATCGACGTACAGCAACGCGGGAGCATTTATTTACTAAAGAAGGAGACACAAAAATTAAAATAATTGTAAAAAATCTAGGTGTGTGGCTTCATTTTCCAATGCTAGAAAACAGCTAAGTCAATAAAGTCTAGTTATTATTTATTTTACATTTATATACTATATAATTATTATTATTTAGCCTTTTATGTATGTATGTGAGTCTTCATATATACGAATATTTTTCCGTACTCACACTTATGTACATACATTTATGCATGCTCAAGTAACAAAGATGGGGGCTCGTCCCTCCCATACACTTATACACAAATGTCTTACACGCATTCGTATCAAAAACAAATAAAAACGCGCTTACATTGAAAAATGGACAGTTCGTGTATCTGTAAAGCGAGTAAACAAAATGGGTACACTGCACAAAATAATTGGTTAATAATACAAATGATTAATACAAAAAAATATATATATAAGTATTAATATTAAAAAAATAATAATTATTGTATGAAAATTGCTATATATTTTTGAACCATACAATTATTTTCTTCTGAAATTATGTATACATTATTTTTTATTATTTAATTGTTTTTATTAAATTACTAATTTTTTCACAAAAAAAAATAAATTTATATTACTAAATATTTACTTTGTTAATTCAATTATTTCGAAGTCAAATAGAAAAAAGGAAATTAAAAAAGTAAAAAAAAGTATATTTCCAAAAAAATAAAAAAAAATATTTTGCTTTTTTTTCACACATTTCAATTATTTCGGAGTAATATAAAAAAAATATTTGTAAAAATTTATACTTTTACCAAAAAATTAATTTATATCATTATATATTTACTTTTTTATTTCAATTAATTCTGAGTAAAATAGAAAAAAGTAAAACTAAAAATTTATATTTCCAAAAAAATAATTTTTTTTTCACACATTTCAATTATTTCGGAGTAATATAAAAAAACAAATATTAAAAAAAATTATATTTTTACCAAAATAAAAATTTCACTCGAAATATTTTTATTAAAAATGTTTAAATACATTGTGGAGCAAAGTACCACTTGAATCTTAGACTCATCAAACTCATAACCGATTACACTTAATATTGACTTGATAAATTTAAAATAATTTATTTCCGTATTTGAAAATTGTAGAAATGTATCTTGAATTTTTACATTTTTTTTACTTTCAAAAAATTAAACAAATCGAAATTACTGGTCCACACTGTTTAATTGTGAATTATGTATGTATATTCTTAGCTAACAATATTCCTTAAACATTGCTTTATATATATTGATTTATAAAAAATATACAATATACTCTCAACAAAGTTGCTAAGAGAGTATAGTTCACATACTGTTATTTGAATTTTTTAAAAAATATTTTAATAAAATTATTTATTTCAATTACTATATGGATAATGGTACGTTTGATATAAATTAAAAGATATATTGTTAAAGTGCGTGAACAACGTAAGTTGTTTGTAACACCCAAAACTAAACGAGTTAGATATAGGGTTATATATACCAAAGTGATCAGGGTGACGAGAAAAGTTCAAATCCGGATGTCTGTCTGTCCGTCCGTCTATCCTTCCGTTCGTATGTGCAAGCTGTAACTTGAGTAAAAATTAAGATATCTTAATGAAACTTGGTACACTTATTCCTTGGCACCATAGGAAGGTTGCAAAATCGGACCACTGCCACGCCCACAAAATGGCGAAAATCGAAAACATATAAAGATCCATAACTAAGCCATAAATAAAGCTATGGAAATAAAATTTGGTATGAAGGATCGCACTATGAAGGGGAGGTGGGCGTGGCCCCGCCCCCAAATAGGTTTTTTGTACATATCTCGCAAACCAATAGAGCTATATATACCAAACTTTCTGCAGTCGTTTTTTAGCCACTTCTTAATACAGTCTAAAAATGAAAGAAATCGGATAATAGCCACGCCCACCTCCCATACAAAGGTTAGGTTGAAAATTACTAAAAGTGGGTTAACTCACTAACGAAAAACATCAGAAACACTAAATTTCACATAAAAAATGGCAGATGGAAGCTGCACTAAGATTTTTTACAAAATGGAAAATGGGCTTGGCGTGCCCACTTATGGGTCAAAAACCATATCTCAGAAACTACTCGACCGATTTCAATGAAACTTGGTTTGTAATAGTTTCCTTACAATATATAAAGTAAGCACTAGTGAAGATATCGGTGCAGAACTTTGCACAAATACTATGTTAATAGTGTGGCAGGCCATTCTAAAAATCGCCGAAATCGGACCATAGGTTTTTAAGGCCCCATATATCGAACACGAGGACCTCGGTGCTTCTAACCTAATGTTATGGTTTCCTACTTTCAATGGACTTTATAGAATATATGACGAATATGTGGGTAAAATTGTGTATTATATAATATAAATAAAGTTAAATAAATAAATTGCGGTTTTACCCGAACTTAGCCCTTCCTTACTTGTTATATATAATTTTACCCCTTAATTTTAATTTTTCGAAAATAAAATTTTGACTTTTGTTAAATTTCAGTGAATTAAATTTTTTATTCTAAATTAATGTGAAAAACTGTCATTTAATTATATTTATATTTTTATATCTTTAGTATAAGCACAGTCTTGAACATACTATTCACTCTTTTGTGGCGCGCTTCTAAAGACAACATTGTAACAAGTACACGCCCACCACACATATGCAAAAAAATATTAAATTTACTGTGACTGTGTGAGAACTAAACATACATGCATACATATGTACATGTGTTTAAATGCATACAAGCATATTTTTTTTTTCAAATTTATATAAACAAAAGCTTTTGTGGCACCCTGTGTTATTTTATATAAAAAAGCTCGCCTAAAAAGCTACTCATACACTTTCAAATGGCGGTTAGCTTAGTTTGTCTACTAGTTGCAAGCACACCAACGCTATGACTGACAATGGTGCTATTATACATAGTATTGTATATATTAAATTAATTAAACTACCGGATAATGTAACACTTAACTAATTAGCGTGAGTGCATTTGAGGTGAATCGCAATACTTACAGAACATCTGCTGTGGCAAAGCAAATAGTTAATTAATTGTTGCACTAGCACTCGTCGTTTCCGTTTTCAGCAATGGCGGCTGCATAGCTAGACACGTATCAAAAATGTTGCAAATTTCGCGTTGAACTTGTATTAGATTGAAGTTATCACAGGTTTAGTGTTTAATATTAGTTCAGTAGAGTGCTTAAATGTATTTCACTAAATTATATTTATAAATATATGTAAATTTCAGTCTTAATAAGTTACTTGGAACAATCAATTGTTGAGCAGTCACAGCTGCAGCAGAAGACCAACTGAACGAGTGTGGCAAATTCAATGCGTCAGTATGCATTTTGGCGAATAATGGAAGCTTTTGTTGTTGGTTGGAATGAATTTGGTAACACTTTGAAATGACAGCTAAAATGTTTTCTTTATGTATGCGCGTGCATTTGCAAATGAGAAGCCATTATTTATGTTTACAAACAAAATGAATGACACTGTGTAGGGTGGTAATTACAAGAACAATGTAATATACATAGTAAATCAACAACGTGCTGGGCGGCATACGAAATGATGTGACCAGTTGATTTTTAGATTTTGTAGGAAATTTTTATTTGAATTTTTTAAAAAATATTTTAATAAAATTATTTATTTCAATTACTATATGGATAATGGTACGTTTGATATAAATTAAAAGATATATTGTTAAAGTGCGAAAAAATACCAGGAAAGTTTTAATACCAAAAATATATCTTTTGTCGTTACAACAACAACAAAAGTGGCATTAAGTGTCATATTATCATATTTTCTTGTTTTAATGTCAGCATCACCTGCAAACCATCACATAAAGAAAGGCTTTAATGGTAAATCAGAAATATGCTTCCAAATGAAGCTGTTCATTTTTGCTTTGCATCATTATTATTTGTAAATCATAAAGTGACTCAGCATCATTGAATCTAAACTTTTTTTAAAGCTATACACGATTTTAAAAATAAATATTCATCACTAATAATATATGCATATCTATATGGATGTACATATGTATGTATGTAAACACCTTAGTTCCCTCAAATCATAACTCAAGCCATACAACATTCAATTCAACTGTACTTGGAAATAACAGCGTTACCAGATGTAGTCGCTACTTTTTATTGGCTTGCTGAAATAAAAGTAAAAACAAAATTAATGAACGTCATAAAATCAGAAGAGCACTACAAAGTAATAACAGCTTACGGAAAGCTTCAACAAACGAAATCAGCGATGACATCAGTTGCACTTTTCACAGTGGGTCGGGCCAGTCAATGCCTTCGTATAAATATGTACACAACAACATCAGCAGCAACAACACCGGCAACGGAAGCACAAAACTAACAGCAACAACATTGCCTCATTCAATACCGGCTTCTAGTAGCTTACACACTCACACATATTTACTTGCATATAAGAATAGCAACATCGGCATTCGTAGGGTTGCCATATTTCAGATTTAGTTGTAAATCAGAGCTTTTTTTGGTGAACATTAGGCGTTTGTATATTATTTTTGTATTTATTTTAGAAATACGTTTATCAGCGTAATTAGATTTGTCCATATAATTTATTTATTTATTGAAAATTAAATTTTCAAATTGTAAAATCGTGTTACTTTTTTATTAATTTTTTTTTTTATTAAAATTTGTCATCCTGGCAACCACGTCATAACAGCATTGACACCAATGCTTGCCGCATCGCTAACGACCTCAAAATCGGCAAACATTTATTTATTCTAATTACAACAATAACGCATAACATCTTGTTATGGCCACTTAACGTATTAGTCATTCTACACAGCATATGCATAGACGTGAATAACGAATGAAAAATTCTTACGAGTAAAAAAGTGAACCCGACGATCGTAAATTGCCATTTGAAAGCTCCCAAGCAATTGCTAGCTTCAGTTTCAGCTTGAATCTCGTCGAGTGCGCAAGTGGATTAGCAGATACACCAAATACCAAATATTTGATTTTAAATATTATTTATATTATTAGTGCAACAACAACAGGAAAAACATAAAAAAATGCCAGGTAAGTGTTGGTTTCTTGTAAATTGTGGGTGAGGGTGTAAGACGATATAAAAATTGGGGCACGTATATATAAAGAAAGTTACTAGAAAGCAAAATAAAGTGAAAATAGAAAAAATAAGAACTAGTTCATACGTTGCGAATTCCTTTTACATATGTATGTGTATATATTATACTTGTATGTATGTGAACTAACGCTGACTTGACTCTATTGTAATAATTCACAAGTTCGGTGTTGTATTTATTTAATTGATATTAAATTTACATTATTGTTTTTTTATTGCGTAGGTGACCTTTACACCTTACTCCTTTGGTTGACTTGACGTCCATTTCAATTTATAGGTAACTAGTTAACCTACAAATGCGGTACTCTAGTTGTGTTAAACCTTCTATAACTGTCTGTAGAGGCAGAATCTTGTTTGAGAGGACACTTGTTAACAACAAATTTATTACTTTCAGATTTTTAATATATGAGATAATAAATTAGTGTACCTATTTGTTACATTTGATTGCATATTGATTTGTTTGTGCAAATTTTAGAAAATTATGTCATACTTTAGTAAATGAAGCATATGTACATTAGTATGTAGATAGGTTTTATTTATATAAAAACACATATGTTCATACATATGTACATATACATACATACATACATACAAGCAACATTTTTCTCGATATACTTAAATCTTTTGATACTTGTTTGCCGGCTAATAAGAAAACAAGAAAAAATAAAAACAACACTAAAACACTAAAACAGCTGCCGCCCAGCTTTCAATAGATTGTTGTTCGTGGTCGCTTTCATGTTTGAAAATCGAAAGATATGCATTTATAGGTATATATAATATAGATAAATATAATATGCAATAGCAAAATTCAAGTAATAATTCCACATAAGCAATACGCATATACATATAAACCTAAGCATGTATTAGCCATATACTCTTGATTTGGCTCCAAAAATAACAACGCATATCCAAGTATATATATACATAAAAACATATGTATTTGTATTAGTCTGCATACTTTCTCGTCGTCTTTTTAACATTATTGATACTTTTACTTTGCATTCTTGTTGATTGGTATTAGCATAATTTTTTTTCAAACAAGTTATTTTTTTTTTAATATTTAATCCTAAATTTTTAATATATGCATTTTTAAAATACGCATTTTAATTAGACATATTTGAATTAGAAATTTGTATTGGTTACACATCTTTAAAAAAATAACACGTTTAAATAAAAATAAATTAAGCTCATTTTTATGGAAAATAATGTTTTTTTCACGAAATTCCTCAGCTAGTAATTAGCGTAGGCAACACAATTTTAATTTAAATTTAAATTTAAAATTTAAAATTAAAGACTTTTTAATGTGTTTTTTTTTTCATTTGTGTTATTAATACTTCAGTATTATGATCACATAAAAAATAAATATTCAGTTTACTTTTGCCAACAATTTTAAATATTTACTATTGATATTTAAGAAATAATTTGAGTTAAATCTTTATTTTTGATTTTTTTAATAATTTCAGTAAAATTTTACAATTGTTTCGTTTTAAAAATAGAAATTCGGGATTAAAAATGCAGAGTATGCGAGCGCATAACAATAGACATTTTATATTATTTGGCAAAACAAAGATAACACATTATACACTGATATATAATTATATATGCGTTTAAACAAATTTTTTATATTATTTTATTATAATATATATATTATTTTCTCGCCTGGATTAACGCATGCGAAGATTATAGTAAAAAAAACATTATTTAATCTTTAATTGGAATATATGTATGCATACATTATTTGTTTATGAATATTACGCATCCTTTATCTGTGATTAGTGCACATCCAGTTATTATCATTAAGTCGAAGCACAGCATTTCACCCATCTATTGGATGGAGTGAGGTGGTAGAGTAAATTAAAATTCCATATGTCTGAAAACCTAAATATCGTTCTAAAATCTGGAAAAAAAAAATAGAATAAAATTTAATATTTTTAGCATCTAATATTGTTATAAATATGTTCCAAATCTATAATATAAAAATGAATCGCAAAATGTGTTGCTAAGCGCATAACTCGAGAACCGCTGAACCGATTTCGCAAATTCTTTATTTATAATGTTTTTAGAGGTACCGGGATGGTTCTTACGGAGAGAATTATTACGGAGAATTAGAAAAATTGCTTGTCCACAATTTTCTACACATACAAACAATTTTCATTCATTTCCGATTTCACTCATTTTCAACGCCCATATAATGGGAATAGGGACAACTTGGCACCTGTTAGTAGGCAGACAAACGACAATTCGGCCATGAAATTACTCCTAAATTGCAAATCAACGAAACACCAGTCTGCAAAATCGCAAAAAAAGAGCTATAAAGAAGATTTTCCAGATATTCAAGTCGCTAACATTAACATTAATAACATTTTTAACGGGTTTCTGTCACTTCATGGCCTCGAAAGAGAAAGAGGCGTGTTTTTCCTGACATGAAACCATAATATATTAAACATAAATGGCTGATTGAATGACCTATATTGGTGGTAAAAAAAAAGGATCTCTTTGATCTTAATGCGACAATTTAGAATTTCGTTAAAGGAGAGTTGACACAGCTACAAACCAGGATGACGTATTCAATTATCCCACAGACTATTTTAAATTGCTGGACTATCCCCACTCACTTGCAATTAAAAGTAGTGTGAGTTGTCATCATGCTGCGTAACATAAATTCTGTGAAGAAGATAATCAATATCGTCACCAAAGCCAAGATAAAGCCAACTATGAAATTTGGTCATTTGTTACTTTCTCCAATATACGATTAAAAAAATCAAAGTTTTACAAATTATGATGATTTACGCTTAACACAGATCTACAATAATGTCTATCATTCATTTTAAAATTTATCGCCTATAACGTTTTCGTTTTTATGAGTAAGAATTTTTTCTCTGCATTGAAAGAATTACTAATTTAATGTATACCTTAGCCACAAAAACGTGTGGCCGGGCATGCTAGTAAAATAATAAAAATAAATGAAGAAAAATTTAATAACGTTAATATTAATAAGTAAAATTATATTCAAAATTAAATTAATTCATTTAAAAGTTAAAAACATAATATTTATTTTATATAAAAAAATTTTAAATATTTAATTAATATTAATATATTAACATAAGATGAAAAATTTTAACTTACTTATTAAATTTTATTTATAATTTTTTTTACCAAAATATGTAAAATTTAAACAACAATTGAAAATTTTCAATAATACAATTTTTCCAAATATTTTTTTTTATTCTATTAAAGCTTTTAAAATAACAGCAATTAAGTACCTTCTGTGAAAAAAAAACAGTATATAATCTACGCATTGGAATGTAAATATTTGATTTTTTACGAAAACATTATTAATTCTCAGCTTTTGGCGGACTTTCAAACAAGCTAACATATTTGTCATTACATACATACATAGTAAACATATATACCTACAAATTTGCATATTGTTTTGCTGATAACATACATTTATTTTTAATTGAACACGTCATAATTTACGAGTATATACATATGTATGTATGTGAATAGGTACCTGAACCAGTCAGTTTGTAATTAAACTCTACATCAAGTCTCTGTTTAAGCTTACAATGATAACGTCATTCGAAATCGAAAACATTAAATCAGTCATAAGCATTATAAACCATGTTTTCGTGATCATTAGTAAACATATATACTTGCTTGTAAACATATACTGATTTAAATATATATTTATGGTTTGTATTAGGTATATAACGCAAAATAATAATGACCTCACTACATTCAGCTAACAAAACAAAATTATACTAGACATTTGTTATTTAATTTAAGCAAACTGTAGTAGGTGGTGGCCGGTGCCCATAGTAGCGACTGTTGTTTGTTTGTCAACCCGAAACACAATTTGTTTTTGCAAAAAAACGAAAATTGAAAAACAAGTCAGCAATAGAATGAAAGAAGAATAACAAATATTAAAAAAAAATAAAAACAAATTGTAAGTTTGTATATATGTATGTATGTCTTACAGTCCAAATAGAGTGCGATCCACATAGAGTGGAAGAATACACAAATACTCACATTAATTAGCAACAAACGGATTTTTGTTTTCTGTACTTTTACTTTTTTTGTGTATCAAACACCCATTATATGTGCAATTAGCACAGCCGGTATATACAATATGTCTGTATGTATGTGGCTATAATCGAGTTCGTGCTTACAAACTTATGAAAAAAAAATTCGTGCTTTTGCATGAGAATTACAAAAAACTCACGCTTTAACAATAAAATTTTGTGCGACTTAATAGTGTAAAATAAAAAAAGAGAAACAATTATCACCTAGAAGATTCTAGACGGGCAGCCATTTAAGTTTTCTGTTTAAGCGTTGTTTTGAAATGATGTCATACATACATATACATATACACTATTATATATAAAAATGTGTATGCTTTTAGGTACATTAATCTTTCCATCTACTTCTTTTTAACCCCATTCCATTTGCTACGTTATGACTTTATTGAACAATTTATATATAAAAAAGAAAAAAATTGTGGATGTGTTATATTTTCGTTGATTCGTGCGATTTTCACATTCGTTGATATGCAAGTAAATATGAAATGAAAAAAAAAAAAAACGATTTCAATCTGATGAAGATAAATTTTTTGTGCACACTAATGGGATAAAATCGTGAATTTCAATTAGTCAAAATCTTAGCCATATTCTGTGGTTACAAAGCCATTTAGACATATTAGAGTTTTAGTTTTCGTCGACGTAATAGACTGCAGATGATAAATATACAAGTTGGGTGCTTTTTTTCAAAATTCTGCTTAATTTAGTCAATTAGATAATTATGTAAAATGCTACAATTACTAATTGACTTAATTAAAGAAATTTTGTTAATTATATACCCTTATAACATTGATAATGCACATATGAAACAATTGTTAATTGACTCAATTACGGAAATTTAGTCAATTAGTTAATTGTCGACACTAACACAATTGATAATAATAATACACATAGGAAAGAATTGTTAATTGACTCAATTAAGAAAATTTAGTCAATTAGCTAATTATCGACACTAATACAATTGATAATACACATGGAAAACAATTGCCAATGTACTCAATTAAAAAATTAAGTAAATTAGCTAATTGTCTTCTCTTATACAATTAATAACACACACGAAACAATTGTTAATAGACTCAGTTACGAAAATTTTCTCAATCAACAATTGAGAAAACACATAGAAAACATTATGCTAATTTACTCAATTAAAGAAATTTAGTTAATTAGCTAATTGTGACATCGATCATGACTCATCAACGGCATTATGAATCAGAATTCGAAACTGAAACTGTAGCTGATGATGTCTAATCTCTATTTCATAACGGTGCTATTCAAGTACCTGAACCGCCAACAAATATTTTTCTCACATTTAAAAATCTTGAATTACATAAAAACAATATATAAAGTATAATAATGCAATTGAAAGCATTTTCTATACTCAGCAATCAAATATTTATTATATTTCTTTTCTTGAAATTTCTTACAGAAATCAACACACCCGACAAATTGGAATACCAATTCCATCCCGTCTCTGGCGGTGTGTTCACATTCAAAGTGCGCGCCGCACACGATGCCCATTTGGCATTGACCGCATCCCCCGTGGAGGCAGAACCCATGTATGAGGTCTTCATTGGCGGCTGGGAGAATACCAAATCGGTGATCAGGAAGGATCGCCAGAAGCCCGATGTTGTAGAAGTGCACACACCTGGCATTTTGGAAGCTGGTGAATTCCGTGGCTTCTGGATACGTTGGTACGATAATGTCATCACTGTTGGACGTGAAGGTGAGGCAGCCGCCTTCCTGTCGTACGATGCACAAAACTTGTTCCCCGTTAACTATGTGGGCGTTTGCACCGGTTGGGGTGCCAGCGGCAGTTGGATCATTGATGGTAATTTAAATACATTTAATTGCTTTTGCATTACATTGCAGTAATTTGTTTTATTTGTATCTTTTTTTATGAACATCACAGAGGCTCAACCAGCTAGTGCTCCAGTTTTGGGCTTTGCTCCACCATGCGGCAGCGGTCCTGGCTGTTGGGTACCAGCATCCGGTGGCACCGTACCACCCGCCGCTGTAGAGGGTGGCTTCGATGGTAGCGAACAATTGTACGTAGCGCGTGCACGTCATGAAAGTGACCTCATTCCCGGCAAATTGCATCCATCACATGGTGTCTGCTATGTGGCATGGGGTGGTGGCGAACATGGACACGCCGAATACGAGGTACTCTGCTCGAGCGGTGGTCAATGGTTGCCCGCAGATAACGGTAGCATTCCATCGAACGCTTTCCCTGCCGGCGAAACCGCCGAAGGTGAACCACTGTTCATCGGTCGCGCCACACACGACGGCACAATCACGGTGGGCAAAGTGCAGCCATCTCATGGATGTTGTTACATTCCATATGGCGGCGAGGAGGTCGCCTACAAGGAGTTCGAGGTGTTTGTTGTCTAAAGTAAAGTCAAGTTAATTAACATTTATCAAAAGTAAATAATTAAGTAAAAAACAAAATGTTTGTATCTGTGTACAGTAGTGACGCACAAATTGCACTCAATTAAGCGGTTAATGTTGTTTATGGCATTGTTGTTTAATCGAATAGTATAAAAAATGTTGATAATCCAAAAGTAAAATTTGATAAAAAGGCAGGAAGGTGCCTTACTATCAGCTTAATTATCAATTATTATATTATATTTCACTGGTCACAGACTGTTAAATCGAATGATTCAAATCAAATTGTAAAGCAATTACTTAGATATTTCATTTGCATTAAAAAAGATATTTACTTTTTTTGAATCGGTTGCATTAAGATTTCTGAGAAATACCGTTATATTTTTATATTTGTATTTATATAAAATAATTAAATGTATGGAATTTATTCACTGCAAATATTTAATAAATAATATATAAATAAATTGTTGGAAAACAAAAAAAATACTGTTTTATTTAATTTATTAAAAAAAAATAATTTTTTCTTACTTAGGTTATTAATTAATTATTTTATTTTAAATTATTTGTGGAAAATTTAATATTTTTAATCATTATTGCAATAAAAAACATATGAAAAATAACTTAATATTTTTTTTGTTCTTATGTAAAATTTTAATAATCATTCAAAATTTTCGAAATTTAGAAATTAACTATCTTTAATTAATTATTTAAAATTATTTTGAGAAATATTATAATTAATTAAATAAAAAGTGAAATATAAGATTTGTGGATTAAAAATTCTAAATTTATTATTAACCCAAACGATTACCCTCCTCCCGCCCAACCGACGCGTGGGGCGCAGTCCGCATACGAGCGGAATTTGCCGAGTCTAGAAAGGCAAGAGATTTTTAAGCGTCCTGTTCTCAATCTGCTCAGCTACAGAAACAAACATTTCAACAGCTGAGAATTAAAAATTTATAAAAACAAAAAGTTAAAAATTTCTGAATATTACTTATTAAGAGAAGACAAAATAGTTTTTTTGATGCTAAATATTGAATCAGATGGATCAAATGTGCTGGAATGCGAATTAAAATCATGACATATTCGGCAGAATGGTTCATTTAACTCAAAATTTGTTCTAGAAGATTTTAGAAATAATGGTCTAAACTGCCTGGATGAACGCAATGGGACATTAAACTTAATATCAGACAAAAGGAATGAACTACAAACTAAACCATTCAAAAGTTTTACTAGGAAAATTATACCTAGCATTTCTCTGCGACTAGTGAGTGTGGGAAGATTTAAAAGTTTTAAACGACTAGTATATGGGGGAAGATTCAATCTTGAATCCCAATGTAAGTGGCCTAAAGCAAAAAGTAAAAATTGTTTTTGAACGGACTCAAGCTTATCAGAATGGGATTGATAGCTAGGATTCCATACCACAGAACCATACTCCAATATAGGCCTTACCAATGTTGTAAAAAGAATTTTAGTAATATACGGATCACTAAATTCTTTAGACCAACGTTTAACAAAGCTAAGAGCACCTTTAGCTTTTAAGACAATTGAATTTACATGAGAATTAAAATTTAGTTTAGGGTCCATATTAACTCCTAAATCAACAAAGCTAAAAACTTGCTCTAAACTGAAGTTATTTATTACATAGGGGGAAAGATCAACTGTTCTACGGGAAAAGCACATCGTTTTACATTTTTTAAGATTCAGTGGCATATCATTTTTGTGACACCAAGTAACTAAATTATTTAAATCCGATTGCAACTCAGTCCTTTCGTTATGAGAAGTATATGATTTAAAAAGTTTTACATCATCCGCATATAATAAAATTTCTGAAAACTTAATTACTGAAGGTATATCATTGATGAACAACAAGAACAGAATCGGGCCGAGATGACTACCCTGTGGAACCCCTGAAGTGACACTAATTGAATCGGATAATGCATTATTAAATAAAACTTGTTGTTTTCTCTTAGTAAGATATGAGAATACCCATTCAAGAAGTCTTGGTTGAAAACCAAGAAGATACAGTTTTTGGAAAAGAATTGAGTGGTTTACTCTATCGAATGCTTTACTAAAGTCTGTATATATAACATCAGTATTCTTGTTATCCCTAAAACCCATTGACAAATGGTTTACAAATTCAAGCAAGTTTGTTACTGTAGATTTCCCTTTACAAAATCCATGCTGAAAGAATGAAATTAAAGGAGATATTAAGAAAGTTATTTGGTCAGTGACAATAGCTTCAAAAAGTTTGGGTATAGCTGACATTTTAGCTATCCCGCTATAGTTCTCAACAGATGATCTAACTCCACTTTTATGCAAAGGTAATATAAAAGAGTTTTTCCACATTGACGGAAAAATACCTTGTTTAAGAGATAGGTTAAAAAGCTTAGTTAAGGGCAGATAGATATGTTTTGCGCAATTTTTAAGAAAGCTTGAGGGAATCATATCAGGGCCATATTTAAACGAATTTTTTAACGTAACTAAATAATTTAAGACATCTGTTTCAGAAATAATTGGTGTATTAATTACAGTACTCGGACATAACACTTGATGATATGGCACATTCATAGGGTAGTTTGAACAATAATTGGATTTGAAGAATTCTGCAAACATATTAGAAATAATATAATTGTCACATGACATTGTTGATTTATATTTCATCGCGGACGGAAAATTTGAAATCCTGCGTTTGGAGTTAACGAAACCATAAAACAATTTCGGATTACGAATAATATTATTTTTTACTTTGATTATGTAGTTTTTATAACATTTTTTGTTAAGTTCCTCAAACTGACGACGCAATTTAGAATATTTTAAATAGTCAACAAGAGCTCCAGTTCTTTTATAAAGTTTAAAAGCACAAGCTTTTTTATTTTTTAATTTACATAGCTCATTCGAATACCACAAATTTGAACTTTTTCTTTTGATAATAAAACATTTCGGAACAAATCTTTCAAAAATATTAAAAATTGTTTCATTAAAATGTGATACATTTAATTCAATATTACCACTATAATCAGGCCAAGTCAATTTAGAAAGTTCACAATTAATCTTTTTGAAGTTAGCTTTCGCAAAGTTGAACTATTTTTTTAATAGTCATTCAAAATATTCTAAATTAGAAAATTTATTTTTTTGGTCCATATACAGACATATGTAAAATTTACTCACCCACATTTAAATTTACTATTTTTTATTAATTTGAGATTTATTTATTTTTGTTTTTAAATGATAAGTGAGATAAAACTCATGTAAACTTCAATTGGAATTTTTTTTATAATCATTCAAAATATTCAAAATTCAGAAATTTACTAATTATAATTAATTGTTTAAAATTATTTTGAGTAATATTTAAATTTACAATTTTAAAATATTACAATTTTAAATAATTCTTTTTTTTTTAATCATTCAAAATTTTCTAATTTAAAATTTATTTAATTAGTTATTTTTAGAAATATCAATTATTTTTTAATTAAAAGTGTATAAAACACTTGTGAACTAAAAATTATTAATTTTATACAATTATTATTTTTGGTTATAAATTTTAAAAATCTTTCAAATATTCTAAATTAGGAAATTTATTTTTTGTTCAATATATGTATATACTTATGTAAAATTTACTCACCATCATCATTTACCTTTAAATTAAAAAAAAAAAAACACCAACAAATAAATTTTAATTTTTCGCTTACAAATGCAAAGTTTGTTAATTTATCCCTTGCATTTAAGTATTTATTTTATTTTTATTAATTTGTAAAACTGGATTATGTGCTATATATACTGTATACTGTATGTACATACATATGTCTAAGTATATAAGCACGTTATTTGTATGTATGTATGTATTTGTTTTTGTTTTTGTATGCTCACAAATTTAATAAGTATGCATGTAAGTTTATGTGTTGTATGCATGTATGTATGTATGTATGTTAGTTATAACGCTTTAAAAATTCCAACTTTAGTGTATTTTATTAACTTCGTTTAATTTACGATTTTTATTTTAACGAGCATTAGCCGTAAAATATTGTAATATTGAACCCGCATATACTACACACCATAAATGTCAATATTTATTCCTGTTTGTTTCATATTTAAGTACAAATTTTTAAGTTTTATTATATTATTCTTGGACTCGTCGTGTAGACTACAAACTTCGGCAGCTACAATAATAATACATTTGTATGTGTTTGTATATATGTATGTGTGTGTGTATATCAACGACCTGCGCAGGCGTATTGTATGCTTAAATAAGATTTGCCTGAAACGTGTTGGTGGCTATTGCATTTATAAGCAGTCTCAGTTAATAATAAATTTATATTTACATAAGTTTTCTCAAATAAATTCTACTTTTAAAATACTTCGGCAAGAATGGTATTAAAAATTTAATAAAAAAATATGAATTAAAAATTGTAAATAAACAATTATATATAAAAAAATTATATGAATAATAACTTCTTGATTTTACTTATCAAAAATTTATCAAAATATTTGTAAAAAATTATTTTAAAGGCATTTTAGGCCATATCATTGTATAAAATAATTCATACATCGCATAAAAATATATTTGAACTAACGCTGCTATAAAATAATTACAACAAAAATGCAATGTATTCAATTCGTAAATGTATAATTTCTTACTCGAAAATCTACAATTTCCACCACCATAAAATTTCTCAAAATCTGATTTTAGAAATATAATAAATAAAAAACAATTTGAGGTTATGTCGAAAATATTTATAGAAAAATTTTAAAATTTATACACATTTTAGATTTTCCACTATCAGTTAATGACAAATTCGATCTTTCCGTCAAAATTTTTAATTTTTTTTAAATTTCTTAGAAACCGTGCTCAGTATAAATTACAAAATAAACTACATTGTATAGTAGTTTCTATCGATAATTATTAAGTAAAAAGTGCCTTATCGATTCTCTGAATTATTTATACTCCAGTCTGAAGCCACGAGTTGCTATACAAAAATATATACAGTTGATCTCCTTTTTGCACGATTAACTGGGAAGGTAAATTACACGTGCAAAAAAAAAACCGTGCAAAAAAAATCAAATTTTTATATAAAACTCACTATTGGGACCAATTTAAGAAAAAAATCGTACAAAAAATAAAAAAAAGTGTAAAAATATCTAATTTTACATGAAAATCTATCTATTCGTACAAAGAATTTACACTGTTGTTGTTGTTATAGACTTTTCTGGTATTATATATTATTATATATAAGTACATATTACTGTTAGAAGGAATAAACAACAACTATTCTGGGAATGGTAAAAAATAATACATTTCAAAGTTCCATCATTAATCGCTGTGTCTTCTTTTTTCTTACTTCCTCATATAGCTTCATTTATTTGTTTACGTATTGAAATTGTTGCAACCTTTTCACTGGCTTTCGAATCTATAATTTGAAATTTTAAGTTTAAATCTAATTTAAAATTTATTAATTTCTATTAACAGAATTGGATTTGTGACGTATTGACGTATGGAATTTTTATTTTATTGCAAAAAAATATACAATTAAAATAAAAAATCCGTGTAAAAAAAGTAAAACCATGTAAAAATAGTAACTGGGAGTGGCCAAAAACACCGTGTAAAAAGGAGATCAACTGTATTTTTAAAACAAAAAAAAAATTAATAGAAAAATAAGCAAATATTTTTGCTTTTTAACACACTGTATAGATACTACCGGTAGTCAAACACACAAAAATCTATAATTTAAAAGCACACTTTTAGGCGCGCTAAATTTACCATTTTATTTTATATTTTTAGCAAAAATTTTAGATGCACTTGGAATAAATACTGTTAATTATTTCAAGAGTTTATAATTATATTTAATTTGAAGTCCACTGGTGTTAATATACATATATTTAAATATATTTTTCATTTTATGCAAAATATAAACAAAAAAATAAATCTAGTCAAAACTTTTTTCTAACAAACACTTGGTGCTCGCATAATAACATAATTTCCAATATAAATATAATAATAACCACCAACAATAATGAAACAAATATATTTTCAGGCAAATCTATATTGCTATAGTCTCTCAAAACGTTTTCATGCAACTCTGCCACATTCTACTACTCATTGAAAATTTGCTTAATTAAAATAAATACAAGCTTTTAAATTTAGAATATCAATTTGTTTAGTTTTTCTCTTCGTTTTCTTTTTTTACTATAGTTTCATCATACACATATGCAGTTGTTGTATTTATTTATTTATGAGTCTTTATTTTTAGCATTGTCTTAATTTAATACATGTATTTAGTTTTTTTCTGTTTTTTTTTTACTCCTCAATGATTAGAATTAAGTTATAAGTAAGTACATGTTGTTACCACTTGCAAATAAGTTAAGTATTCGTTTATCAAAAACAAAGTTAAATATACACTCAAAAAAGCATACTAAAATTAAATTCAAGTTTCATTTGCATTTTTTTAAATTAAATTAAAGTAAATAAATAGTTCCCTCACGTAATATATTTAATATAGCATTTATATATATATAATTTTATTCCGGCATTTTATAGTTTTTTATTATTTCATATTTATTTAAATTTTTTATTTAACTTTTCCTCCTTTGTAAGTAAGTAGTTGTAAAGACTTATTGTTGTTGTTTTTTAAATAAATCCTAGTAAAAAATGTAAACGTAATCGCCGCTGCTGCCATTAATATTATTTTTATTGGTTTAACTTTGTTGTTGGCTTTTAGTCATTTTGAAATTGTAAACGCCATTGGGCAAACTGTTCCTGCCAGTGATTACTCGCATTTGTCTGGAAGTGTACAAGAGAAAGTGGATAAATAAACATTAAAATTCAACATTTTTACAAACAAATACATACAACGATAACAACAATAGCATTTCTTTTCGTAATTATACCCAACTAATGATCGTATTTACAGTTAATGCGTTAACTACGTTAGGCATAATGAAGGGCTTAGACTAAACATAATTTGAAATTTTTGTTACACAATATTCAAATACAATACTTAAATGAATATATTAAAAATGTAAATACAACTCAGTAGTTTAGTTTATTTATTAAAAAAAAGTTCGATTATGAATATTGAATTTCTTTTGAAATATAAAAGACGTTTCAGGCAGCCAATTAAATAATTTAGGCTTAATTAGACTAGCATATATTTCGATAAATACTAATCGATTCAATTAAATAAAGCTGTCTGAAACGTCTCTAAGGCTTAGAATTAGATTTTCGTAAGAAGTCGTGAGCAGAAATGGGTGAACGTACAACAGGACTGCAACTAGTATGGTAGGGGGAGACTAAACATGATTTTATTTGAACATTTTTTAATATACATATATACTCTTTTTTTTTGGCCGGTTATTGTAAGTAATAATTATTTTTTTTTATTTTACATTGACAATGCTTTACCTTAACGTTCCATTCATTGCTATAAGACTGCGATTCATCAAAGTCTGTAAAATCGCATTTAAAGTGGAGTGTAAAAAATTGCATTAAATATTGAAACGTCTTAAAGAAGTTTAAAGCTAAATAGCTTTACTGATTTTCTAAAATATTAGCAATAAAAAAAATATTTATATTTCGCCCTCAAAGCTTTTTATAACGTAACATAACTATTTTTTGTACAAATTACTAATATTCCATTGTACATATAATATTTAGTTATATAAATTTATTATATTAAAGTAATTTATTTGAACCAACATATGTACAAACTTGTACACTACCATTTAATTTTGTTATAGCTATGATTTTCATGAGTTCTCGCGACAATTTTTTACCGCTTTCTTAATGATTTCAATGACAGCTAGAATTCGTTGATTTTCTTTTTATACTCTCGCAACAAAAGTTGCTAAAGAGAGTATTATAGTTTTGTTCACATAACGGTTGTTTGTAAGTCCTAAAACTAAACGAGTTAGATATAGGGTTATATATACCAAAGTGATCAGGGTGACGAGTAAAGTTCAAATCCGGATGTCTGTCTGTCCGTCCGTCCGTCCGTGCAAGCTGTAACTTGAGTAAAAATTGAGATATCTTAATGAAACTTGGAACACGTGTTCCTTGGCACCATAAGAAGGTTAAGTTCGAAAATGGGCGGAATCGGACCACTGCCACGCCCACAAAATGGCGATAACCAAAAACACATAAAGAGCTATAACTAAGCCATAAATAAAGTTATGAAAATAAAATTTGGAACATAGGATCGCATTAGGGAGGGGCACATTTGAATGTAATTTTTTTGGAAAAGTGGGCGTGACCCCGCCCCCAAATAGGTTTTTTTATATATATCTTGCAAACCAATAAAGCTATATAAACCAAATTCTGGTTTGCAGTCATTTCTTTTCGCCGTTTCCTTATACAGTCCAAAAATGAAAGAAATCGGATAATAACCACGCCCACCTCCCATACAAAGGTTAGGTTGAAAATGACTAAAAGTGCGTTAACTCACTAACGAGAAACGTCAGAAACACAAAATTTCACAGAAATGATAGCAGAAGGAAGCTGCACTCAGATCTTTTTACAAAATGGGAAATGGGCGTGGCATCGCCCACTTATGGGTCAAAAACCATATCTCAGGAACTACTCCACAGATTTCAATGAAATTCGGTATATAATATTTTATTGACACCCTGATGACATGTGTGGAAAATGGATGAAATCGGTTCATCTGATTGAATTCCATCTGAATCCTTCACTTTATAATATATACATTAGGAACCAATGATGATAGCAAAATAAAACTTTACACAAATACAGTATATGATCTGTGGCATCACTTGTGAAAAAATTGTCGTAAACGGACTATAACTTTTCAAGGCCCCAGATATCGAACATGTTGAACTCAGCGCCTAAGGTTAAATTTTAACCGAAAATATGGGTAAATCTCTCAACTAATTTAATGTAATTCAGAGGAAATTGTTTTCTTCCAATAGTGTGTCTCTGTTCCAAAAATTGTTAAAATCGGGTCACAACATCTCCTAGCTCCCATATACCTAATTAAAGGTTTTTCAAAAATTCGTTGGGCTTTATTACGCATATATGTATTGGTTAATATGTGATATATCTTAGCAAAATTAAGTGAGCGTATAGTATTGGATATAGTGTACCTTGCTGGTGAAATTGAATGAAATCGGTTCAGGAATTACCTCAGCCCTCATACACTATATAGGACGATTTTCATTATTCTATTAAACTTTATGCCGAATTTATAGGTAAATTTGTGCGTTATCTTAATAAAATTTCTTCAATAAATTGCGAGAGTATAAAATGTTCGGTTACACCCGAACTTAGCCTTTCCTTACTTGTTTCTCAGTAATATTGCAAATCACACTCTTTTCTGAGCCTACATATAAATTGCTCAACCTCATACAATACTAAAATTACAACTTAAGCTAACTATGCGCAAAATACAGTGTTTGTAAGCATCACAGTGTGTACTCAGTAACGTGCGATCAGATAAGTAAGTAACACAATAGCTTCTGGCGCATGAATTTATTACACATGTGAACCATATGTTAGCATGAATATATAGCAACAAAGCAGTAAATTTCCAATTGGCAGATTATATAATAAAAAAAAATGTATAAGAAATTAAATAAAAATAAAAAAGATTAAAAAAATATAAATAGGTAAAAAAAATAAAATAAAATAAAAAATAGAAATAGTAAAAAAAAATAAATAAGAAATAGAAATGAGTTAAAAATTCAAAAAAGATCATAATACCACTTTAAAAAACATATAAGAAAAATTTAAATAAATAATAATATTGAACTAAAAATATAAAAAAAAAGTTATAGAAAAATAAATAAAAATAAATTGAAAATAAAGATTTACAGATTTAAATTCCAATTAAAAAACAATAAAGAAAAATTAAAAAAATATAGAAAAATAATAACTAGTTAATTAAAAACAATAAAAAAGTTAAAGAAAAATAAAGGAAATAAAAAAAAAATTAAAAAAATTTAAGATTTTCAATTTGAAAATCATTAGAAAAATTAAAAATATATTAAACAATTAACTGTTTTATTATTTAAAAGTTAAAGGAAACAAAAAATAAATAAAAAATTAAAATTTAAAGATTGTCCAATTGGACAAAAGCATAAAAGAAAAATTTAAAATGTACAAAAAATAATTAAATGTAATAAAGAAATAAAGAGGAAGAATTAAAATAAATAAATAATTAAAAAATATTATAATAATTTAAAATTTAGATCTAAAGAATTATATTCCAATTGAAAGAAATTCATATAAAAAATTAAAAATATAAAAAAATATAAAAAAATATATAAAAATATCATAATAATTGATTGATTATAATAAAAAAGTTAAAGAGAAATAAAAAATAAATCAAAACTACGATAATAAATAAATAAATAAATAAAACATTAAGATAAATTTAAAAAAAAATCGAAAAAGTTTTAAAAAATTTACTGAATACCAAATCGATAATAACACATTTTAGCCCACATTTAATGCCTACTTTTTCGAATATGCATGGATAATAAAAAAAATATATAACCCAAATTAATTTCCTAAACTTTATTTAGATGAATAATCTATATTTTTATTGCTAATATGCTAAATTTTATTACATCTCATCTAGCTTCTGTTCTGGTAATTCGCTACACATTTTACCTTTAGTAACAAACACTTCTTAGCAGTGGCAAATGAAAACTTCATCACAAGCTCATACTATACTTCATAATCAAGGCATGCATAATCAGTTGCATTTCATCGATTGTCTCGCCGATTTCGTGTAGCGCCGGAAAACCGGCTTGCTCATCGTCAATTAAAATGTCAGGATAATGTTTGTAACACATAATACGTTGATTACGTGTACGACGTTCACACTCATCCAACCATTTGTACTCTTCATTGGTTTGAAAGACATTCTCGAAGAGACGACGCTCCTCCGCATCAACATCTTCGTTATCATAAGGCGCCATTTGTGATGCGCCAGTCATGACTTCATCGATTGGTGTTGATTCACCACCCACAACGGGACGCATATCTGGTTTTTTGGTGTTTTTTTTTTGCCAAAGTAGTTGTTTATAGCAAAGTTTGGCACAATTCGCCAAAAAAAAACAATAGGAGGCGAGGTCACATGTAGTTACGCGTTTTTATGTGTGTGTATATTTATTTATAGTTTATATGTAGTAGTAGTTAGTTGGTATAAACATAGGTAAAGAATGGAAGAAGTTATAAGTCGTTATTTGTATTTTTACAATTGCAATGCTTTTTACGTCGTCTATTAGGAAAGTAGTCTAAAATAAAGTTGAGAGCATAGGAAAACATGTTTTCATGAAAATACTAATTTTTTCTCGCCTTTAAAACGGATGTATGTGCTTATTATTGAGTATAGTAATGATGAAGTTAATAAATTTTTGTATAATTGTGTAGCTTTTCGTTCTACTGGCTGCACAGTGGGTAATTTATTTGATGAAATTGGTCTGAGATTCTAATTTTTTTTTTACTAAAAAGTGGTTAGTGACTGTAATATCACATTCTAATATTATAAGTTAGGTTATGTTGCCTATTTTCTCAAAATCAGCATGTTCTAAAATTTTATTTTTTTTTTTAATTTTTGAGGTTAAGACATAATAATGGACTTATTTATGAATCATATGATCCGGAGACATATTTAGGAACCATATTATATAAACAAAGGATAGAAAAACAGAGTCAGCTGATCTCTTAATTATTTTATATTAAAAAAGTTTTAAATTTTTGAAATTAAAATTCAAAAAAATTAATTTTATTTTTAAAGCATTTTTGCTCACATTGTTGTTGTAGCAGGCTTATTCAAATTTTATGAATAAATAATATGCATAAATAAAAACTTTACATTTTTTTAATTAAATAAAAAAAATAATTTTATTCCTTCTAACACATTTTTGGTCACATTGTTGTTGTTGTAGCCTTAGTTATGTTTAATTATTAAAAATAAATAATACTTTAAATTTTTAAAATTAAATTAAAAAAAAAAAATTGATTACATGGTGGACACCGTGCAACGTTTTTTCCTGAATTAACTTTAAAAATCTTTACACATTTTTTAAAAATGTTAAAATTCAATCACATAAAGGTATTTTATGTTGTAACAATTTATCAAATCGACAACAATAACAATTGCAAGAACTTGCAGCGCGACATAGACTTTCATTTTGCCAAAATTTACTCAACTGAACTACACAACTTACCAAGCGGCATAATAAAGCGAGGTTGCGCAGGGTTCGCAGTTGGTCCTGAAAAATTTTGCAACGCCATTTAACAACGAAAGCACAGAAATTTCGATTATTTTGATTATTTTGGAAATTTGGTGCCTCTAGCATAAACAAATTATGCGAATTCAATGGGCGCGTTAAGCAAATTAAAATGAGTGACTTTTGCGCGAGCTATCAAGTTAACAAGTCACCTGCTACAGACATAAATATGTGCGTATGTGAGATGACAATGCCGATTAGTTGATAAATTAGCGAAATATCGATGAAGCAGAAATTGCAGCTAATAAATTATTGATGATGACTTGTTTACAATTATAGAAGTCTACAAATGCGCATGGTACGCTCACTGCCAGTGGGAAGGTACAGAAGTCTACCCATATGTATGTATGTATTTGGAAGTGCTTGCATTTCGTATTTACCTGCATTCAAATCGTTTACCAAATTCGAAAGTGCCGATGTTATATTATCAGCAGCGTCATTTATCTCAGCCATGGGATTAAGCATGTAGGCTACGAGGCGCCATTTATTGGATGTGATAGTCGTACATTTGTACATATAGATAAGGTGACAATAAGACATAAAGATGAATGACATATGTACATATAATAGACGAGAAGCGTGTATAGTTGAAAATGGTTTCATAAAAAGTTGCTTTATTTTAAGTATTGTTGTTGCTTTTAGCATGAGGGTAGACGAATGTACACACATATTTAGCATGCTACAAGTATCATTTCGCTATAACTTCAAGAGTGGCGAATCGAACAACATCTGGTATAACTCACATAAACTGGCATTTTGATAATAACCGTTTACAGTGTTGGATTCGGTACAAAATGAGTACTCGATAGATGTCGCTAAGGTTTGAAAATTTTTGAAAATAATATTTAGGAGTAGTCAGGATTTTCAAAAATTCAAAAATTACTGAAAATTCTCACTTTTTCTTGCCTCTGACTACCCCAAACCTCTTAAAAAATAAATGCATTGCACAATTGTTATAACCTATAAGAGGTTTTGTTGAAATTTTTTTGAAAACTTATATATAAGAATTCAGATAAATATATTTTTTAACCATATACTAAGGATTTCGATTAGATATATTATAATATTATAACCTTTAAGAGGTTTTGTTGACATTCATTATGAATATTCATGCATAATATAGCAGGAAAAAATATATTTTTTAACCCTAGATTAAGAAACTCAACAACTTGCGGCGCAGCCATAAATCACCTCGTGTATACAAACAATTTCTCTATAGAAACAAGAGCGCATTACTCCAAATATATGTGTATGTTTTAACAATATATGTAGGAAAAATCACACTGAACTTCTATTACACTCGCATATAAACTAAAAACACATACACTTGAGAAGCAAATACTAAAGCAAACTTATTTTCACATTATTATTAATTTGTTTTCAATAATATTGATTAATTATAAAGCTTGAGACGAATTGCGGTTGACATTTACGAGCCCAAGTACACACAGACACATTTGTTTATACACTGTTAAAATTAAAATTTTTAGCTGAAATGAACAAGCATTTCATAGATGCCAGCAAGTGCTTGAAAATAACCCCATTTTAATTTGTAGTTATCATAAGCTATAAAAATTATATATCAATATCATAAATTATAAAATATAAAGTAACGAACCACGACGTACCTTGCCCTTTAAAACTTAACATGGGTAATTGCATTAAAAAAAAAACGAACTTATCACATTACGATTTCATTAGGTGCACTTACTTGAGCTCGCATTGCCAGTGAATGCTGAACGCACTTCATTGCTTATTTGATTCAATTGCTCCAGTTGGCTTGTGTTAAATGACTGTTGTTGCTGTTGTTGTGTACCTTGTAACGCACCAGTCTGCTGTGCCTGCAATAATTGCTGCTGCGTTGGACGGCCGCCCACGCCGCCGCCTGCCATGCCAATTAAAGAATGTGCTGTTGCTTGCTGTTGGCCTTGTTGCGCATGCATTGCAGCAATATTAAGTGAATTAGCACCGCCACCGCCAATTGCATTTACAGCACCTATGCCGCCGCCGCCGCCACCGGGCATGGGTGGTGATTTGCCCGAACGTGGACTGGAATTGGGTGTGGAGCGCGGTGAGGTCGTTTGCTGATTCTTCAGCATACGCATAAGTCCCTCCAATTGTTCCATGAGTTGACGTCGGGAGTCTTGCAAGGCGCCCAAATGACCTTCCAGTTCGCCCTTGCGTTGACGCAATGCGCGCAGCTCATTTATAAGCGCCGGATTTTCTGGTGTGATTTGTTCAACTTCTTGTTGACGACGTAGTCTGGCGATTTCTCGCATTATCTCCTTATTTTTGGATTCCAATTGAGCGATGAGTTCGCGTTGCGCACGCGAGTTATCCGAGCCGATACTACTAGCATTATCCACATTACCAGCATTGACCGGCTGCAATACAGGAAAAGAAATACAATGAATTATTGAAGAAATTGGAAAAGTGTATTTATAAATTTCCAACTCACAGCACGATTTTCTTGGGCAAGACGTGCGGCATAGCGTGCAATCAAACGATGCTCCTCATCATTGGCCGAAGCGGTGGCCATGCGTGACATGCTAGCACCGGTGGCACTGTCGAGACTGCGTCCAGTAGCACGTGAATCCAGCGTACTGGAGCGATCATACAACAGGCCACCACTATGTGCGCCACCGGGCACACCGCCATGCAGTAGTGGCGGATCGGTGAAACCGTTATGTGATGGTAATGGTGATGGCGGTACAATATGCGAGAGATTCAAAGTCTTTTCGGGATGTTCGGGGAATCGTGGCAACACTTGTGTCGTCTTCTCGGGCACACATCGGAAGCTTTTGCGCAACGAATGGCCGATCTGTTTACTGGGCGATTTATAACTCGAATACTCTTTGACTTCGTGATCATTCTGATGATTCAGTGATGTCTTGCCGTGCCAAAAACACTCTTGACATAATTGGTAGGCGTGGCACCGCTGACAACGATAACGAAATCCCGTAAAATTCTCCTTATGACATACCGAACAGATGGTCGGATGTACAATTGTCTCAACAGTGGCCAAACGATGCAATAGCGGTAACCAAACAAGGCACGATGGGCCCGGTTCAGACATAAGTGTTGCCATGAAATCATTCACTGTGACCTTATTCTCAGCTGGAAATATTTCCTCCTCTAAGCCGTCCTTATAGTGGAATGTGGGAGATTCATAAACAGCCGCTGGCAAAGCCAATACTTCACGTAGAAATTCACCCAATTTCCAATGTACCAATTGGCCAGCGCCATCAGAGATTTGCGAAAAAATATCTGGAATGATCAGAAATGCAAATAATTGATTTGTATGAAAATCAAAAATTATAGATATAAATTAATGTTAATTAAATTAAATAAATGTCTATAAATAACAAAAACATACAAAATATTGACAAAAGTAAATAATAAACTAAGCCATACAAAAAAAATCTAAAGTGAATATTAACAATAACTCAATAAATATAAAAAAAAAATTAATTAAATTATTAATTATAGATATAAATTAATGTTAATTAAATAAAATAAATGTCTATAAATAACAAAAACATACAAAATATTGACAAAAGTAAATAATAAACTAAGCCATACAAAAAAAATCTAAAGTGAATATTAACAATAACTCAATAAATATAAAAAAAAAATTAATTAAATAGTAAATAATATTTTCTTAATCCCGTATCACTCACATCTCAATTTATCCACTAATTTTCCAGAGCACATAGTCGCCAAAGCTACCTTGATTGAGAATACACGAATTTTGCCAGAATTATCGCTGCAAAATATTGGAAAATTATTAAAAAAAAAAAAAACAAATGGTGAGTTCCTTTTCAACTGACCTTGTATACGCTGCTAATAGCCAGTTGAGCAAGAGGCCAGCCTTCGAATCAACGGGCACTTGCTGTGCCGTTGGAAGACGTTTATTGAGGTTATGATAGAGTGATGATACGAGCGTCTCTAAACGGGCCACGCTCACTTCACTTTGTGGCTCCAATGTGTTCAAACCATTCTCACGGAATGCTTCAATCACATTCCATATATCGACCAGATGAAGATTTGTCGACTTTTGTATATAACGCAATTTCGAGGCGGTGCGATATGAAGCAAAACGTATCGAATCAAATGTCTGCAAACGCAAATCCTGCAGTATAGCTATACTCGATTCCAGTTCCATTTCAGGAGTTGCAAAGTATAAGGCTTTTATGGGGAAATATTTTTAGTGATTTGGTGTAGCGTTTACTTTAATGTGGAACGAATACTGTAATAAAAATATACATAAATTCAAATATATTCTATAAAAAATAAAGTTCAAGTAATCTAATATATGTGAAGACCGTTGTAGCTGTGTTTGACTTATTAATACCGTATAAAATTATATGCATACATAAATATGAGTTTACATTTGTTACATATGAAATACATATACACATGTGTATTGTTTTACTAAAGAATGCCGATGAGTGCAGCCTTAAAACTGTTCGAATGCTACAACATTCACCCACTGATATTCAAATACGGCAGGCAATATGTTCAATGGAAAAATATTGATTTGTGACATTTATAAAAGTGTAAATTGCATTAGAAAACAGACAATTGGAAATATTATTCATGGAAAAAATAAATGTGGTCAAGGCAGCAGTAGTTGAAAGGAAAAACTTGCTACAGATGGCTAGGCAAACGTTTAGCAGTAAAAAAAATAATTAGAGAGGAAGAGTGTTTAACTAAATACTTACAGTTACATTATACATTTGATAAACAAGCATTATCACTACATTTCTCATAACTATGTAAATAATATAAAAATAATTTTAGTAGACTATCAGAAATACTATTTTATATTTCAAACGTTTACAGCCTCCAAGAAGGCGCCACTCATCACACTCTGACGTAAAAAATATACATTTATTATTTTGCTCCTACATAAACTACCCACTCGGCAATATTTGTAAAATATTTTTGTTTCATGGGTGCCACATTCATTGCACTATGCATACATCTTCATGTGCGAGTAGTTGGCATGTAGGCGTCTGCTGATTTCAAAACTTCAGGCTTTTTGGGATGTGATGTTGTGCCGTGTGTCCAAAAATTATTCATCACACGAAAAAATTAAAATACAAAAACAAAAATAAAGTAAAAACAAAAAAACAAAAACAATATATCAACACACATATGTGGTAACTACAGACAAAAACAAAATATTGATCAGCCGAAAAAAATAGCAAAATCACAATATAATGACGAGGGGAATGTTTAGTATGGGCGAGAAGTCAAAATAGCTTGGTGACATCATTTCCTCTAATTACGGCGACAGCGCCGACAAACTGAACTGTTTACAAACAGAGATCTCTCTGTGTGAGGCTGTTGCGATGCGCAGCGCTGCTATCCATAGCGATGCTATGCGACGCGCTTCGTTGATTGTATACCGCTTAATCGCTGGTGGATTATAATTTCATCTTTCTTTCATTACTTTACAATTTCACGAGCGATAAACGCATTATACTTTTAATTACTTATACTAAATGTAGATAATTTAATACAAAAATTCGCTATGAAATTTCCAGTTTACGCGTTTGCTACACGTTTGCTTGCTTCTGTATAAACAGCAAACTCAACTTGTCAGGTGTTTATGCAAAACAAGTACGTGAGCGTCATCGGCTTAAAATAATTCTGGTATTTCGGTTTTAATGATAATTTTTTATAATCTCGTTTTTTTGCGCAAAATATGTTCGCCTAGCTATGCACATACACCATTGACACACATTAAGTAACTGATATGCTTAATACCAGACATTTAAATTTAATAAGAATTTCTTTATATTACATTATAGGGAACTGCATGATTATAGTATATAGTTTCAGTATGTTTTAGTGATTTTCACTTGTTCCACTAACAATTTCACTGCTGTTTCACAAAACTTTTAATTTTTCATTTAAATTACTACATTTTACAATAGGCAGATGTTATAAATTTCTGACCCATAAAACGCACATCACAAACATATTAATTCCGGCCGACAGCCAATTACTCTTAATCCTTTGAAAATCAACTCAACTGGAGCAGTGTGCACCACACTGATTTCTGTCTTCAAAAGATTATGATACACCAAATTGCTTTGCAGTTGCTGTCAGTAGCAGTATCATACTTATATGTTGTAGGCAATATAGTAGTAGCAGAAAAATTTAATCATGCGCAGTTGCAGTATCCCTTTTCGCAGACCGGTAGGTAGAGTTTTTGCTTTATGAATGAGGTTTTGCGAACGGTGGACTAATTATGAGGCGTATATCACGCTCATGTGTACTTCTTTAACAAGCCCAAGTAAGCTAGAACTTAATCTCTTCATTGAAGCGTGCATATTTCATACATGCTTATCGATTTTCACATATTTTCAGCATATTAACACATGTATAATTGTCAATCATATTTATAATTGTCCAAATTCTTATCATGGGTATTTTTTGCACTCCACTGGACCACTTTCACAGCGTTGCTAACCATCGTCACTACGCTGCTTACCTTTCTGCAATTTTTTATCGCCAATTGGTATTTTACTGCGGCACGCAATAGTTTTCATTTCACTTCACTGCTCTCTTTTCACAGCCTCTTATTTAATTCACATATCTTCACTTTTTATCTCTTGTCAGCTTAATGTATGTGATTTGATAAATATGCGTTCCAAATTATTTGATAAATAAAATTTAACAGCAACAAAACTTTCAGCCCACACCTCAAATCATTCAACTTGACTACAATGAAAGCGCGATATAACTATGAAGGTGCCATCGACTGTATTAAACAGTGATGCATTGGAATGTGCACAAAAATGTGTGTTATGCGATGAATGTTAATTTATAATAATTTTTTAATTCAATTTTTTTAATATATCTAATTATTTTCGATATAATACTATATGTGAATATATAATTTCGATTTATTTAAACTGAAAAATAGCTTTTGATAAAGATATATAATGAAATAAATCTTTGTGTTGTATATTGTATAGGGAATGCACTAATTCATCTGTAATATTTTATTGTAAAATAGTTGCAATATATTAAAAATAAAATACCGTATCATTAAAATTGTTTATTGTAGGGGCACATAAAACGTTTGTGATTACCGATATCTGATTAACAATCTCATGATATCGATTATTGGTAATGCCATCTTTGTATTCTAGTTCGAAAATAACGTTACACACATTCCGCATACATGTTACGGAAGTTCACGGAAGTTTTCCCTTAAAAGTTGTGCATTTTTTTATTCATATTTACATAAAAAACTATTATATATATTGCCACTGCTCTTCGTACTCATATTGTAGCTAGTAACCATGACAGTAAAAAGTGATAAAACCATTTATACAAACTATCACCTATTGACCTATATTGAGTTCACAAAATCACCTAAAGGAAATACTATGGAGACCAACTTACTTTCAAGGCATTCACGAAGTAAGCACAGCTTGTGTGACTTTTATTTTCAACTTTTAATCACATTTTTATAGCTTAAGAATTATTTTGTGCCAAAAAAAGAAGGATGCAAGCAGAGCAGCAGCAGGTATATATATATATATATATATATATATATATTTTGAGTGTATATACATATAAAACAATTGACATTTTTTATAGAGTAAGCGCACACGCTCATATGTGGAGGAGGTTTTCCGTTTAATTGAAGAAAAACCCGATATAGTAGATATAATAATATTGAATAAAAATGGTAATCCCATTAAGACAACTATGGAGAAACAACTTGCTATTGAGTTTGCTGGCCTGTATGAAGTATTGAAGGAGAAGGTGCAATTGGGTTTACAGAAGATTGATCCAAAAGATGAGTTATTAATGCTACGAGTACGCACAAAAGCCAATGAAGTGCTTATAACGCCAGATGGAAAAATTACTGTAATGGTAGTACAAAATGCACAAGACCGAATTCAGTTATGAATTGTAATTCCGAATTTAAGATTTTACAAAGCCATAATACACAAAATTATATATTCATAGTAAAATAATGATATAGTTTTATTGCATCACAACAATTGTGAATTCCTTTTCCGGTGCGACTAAATATTCAAATTTTCGTGTTGCAATGCGTAGGAAAGCCAAATCATTGGTGGCATCTAAGTCACGTACTGCGCTGCGTGCTGTTGGCACCAAGACTCCGCTAATCAATTTAGTTATGCCACCAGAAGTGCTGTTGTCGAATGTGGATTGTACCACAGTTCCTAAGGCATTATTCGACACCACATAGCCAATCGCGTTCCTCATGATACGTTCTGTGTTCTCAGCATTCCTGCGTACAACGTTTTCCAATTGTATTGACTGTTGTTGAGGAAACATTCTATTTAAATCTGGCAAATTTATTGATAATTATGTCGAAACATACCAACATTGAAAATTAATATATGAGCAAAAAAAAATTATAATAATTCGAACAGTTAATGCAGTGCAGGAAATCTGTTGCTGAGAAGTAGCTGATTGACATTTTTTTTGAAAATATTTGTATAAAGTTAAAACTTTTTTATCACAACAAATATGAATGGTTTTATTTTCATCTTGACTATTGGAAATTTTAATTCAAAATAGTCAAGTGATTTGCCACCCTGGTAACTAACGTGTAATAAAAAGTTCTATTTTATTATTTGTTAAACGCAACCCCGTTTATGTTTTCTGCTTGATCGATGACAACATTGATTTTCATTCTGGTTGTCGTCCACTGACTCAGGTGAAAAGTTTGCAAATTATTATAGTTTCAATAATAAATACAAGAAAACATGGTAAATAAAACAATTTTATACAAAATATTCAATAATATAGATTATGTAATTATATATTGTAGTCGCAAGAAGTTGAGGAAACATTAAAACGTATTCAGTCACATAAGGGTGTTGTCGGTACCATTGTTGTCAACAATGAAGGTAACATTACAATGCTACATACTGCTTATACTAATTGGACTATTTTATTAGGTATTCCAGTCAAGTCGACATTGGACAACACGACTACAGTGCAGTATGCCGGTCTCATGAGTCAGTTATCGGACAAAGCGCGTAGTGTCGTGCGAGATTTAGACCCATCCAATGATCTCACTTTCCTGCGTGTACGCTCTAAGAAACACGAAATTATGGTTGCACCGGATAAGGATTTCATATTGATAGTTATCCAAAACCCAACTGATTAATGCGTGCAGAAAAGGTATCTAGATGGTCAAAAGAAGAAACACTTCAGCTACTTACGTATTCATTGTATTAAATTGCGTGGCAGGTCAATCTGCGTTAAAATATACAATATATCTTTTAAGAACTGCTTGCATATTATGTGATTAAATGTTAGTATTAATTTTGATACAAACTTAATACAGCCCAATTCAAAAGCTTTTGAAAAAAATAACATTTTAGACTTTTTAGAAGTACTCTAGATGATGATTGTGGAAGCTGGAGGCAACAATACGGAACATAACCTTGATTGCATTTAGAATAATTGTGATGCATTATGTTTATAAATTCGTTATTAAACCATTTTTACAAGTTTTTAACATTTTGTTGAACAACAATAAAGCATTAAATTAAATGGTAGGTATTATAATTAGCAGGAAAACATTAGTGTTACCACGAAACACTAAAATATTTGACAATTCGCAATAGAAAGTACAGGGTGTCACTAAAATGAAAAAATGTAATTGTTATAAAATAAA
This sequence comes from Zeugodacus cucurbitae, assembly GCF_028554725.1. Classification (NCBI taxonomy): domain Eukaryota; kingdom Metazoa; phylum Arthropoda; class Insecta; order Diptera; family Tephritidae; genus Zeugodacus; species Zeugodacus cucurbitae. The sequence continues at coordinate 27,276,378 of NC_071671.1, forward strand.
AACAAATTTATGTACATACAGAAACATAAAAAGTTATTAGTACTTAATTTATTCTACGTTACAACATAACTTTCTAATTGTTGTCTAGCTAACATGAGTTTAATTTAGGCTGACATTTGTTGCAACCATGCCATTATGAATTGACAGCTGTAAATACGGATAGCTTGCGTAAAGTCAGATTTTCAGATTTTGTCATTGGCTCGCCCTGTCTGCCTGTCTTCTTGTGTGTTGCTGTTGCTGCATCGGATATGCAAGGTTTCCATTTTTATTAACGCATCGCAATTAATAAAGCTAAAAAATGGAACCAAATTTTATCTGTTTTTCTTATACAACAAACACGATCTAAATAAATGTACGTGAACAAAGTGTGTGCAAAGTGCAAATGATGAAGCTTATAGTTTGCGAGTGGGGTTACGGAAGTAAAATTTTTCACTCAAATGTGCTGTTGTGCGTGATGTAAAGTCCTTTCACTGTGTTATTTTCAGTGAATTTATAATTATAATTTCGAGTGCATATACGAAAACGATAAAAATAATTAATTGAGTGAATAAGAATATACACTTGAAATTGAAATAAAGAAAAATTTAATCGTTCGCATCCAGCGAATTCCCGAGAGTAAAATTTTCGTTTCGTCACGATTTATGTACATATTCACAATATCGACTGGTTTTCGGTATAAATATGTACAAAGTGCGTGTATATAGAGACGATTTGAACGCAAACGCACGTAGTTTACTTTGCTTTATCATTTTTATATACACATATGTACAAATAAGAGCCGCATATTCAAGTTAATCTGTGCGTTTGTTCACATCTGTATGTATTTACAGTGTAAACTAAATAAACATCGGCCATCAATTAAATGAAGAACACAAAAAATCTTCATTATATTGAAAGCTCTTCAGTGGAACCCTTTGATGTGTCTGGTGCTTTGTGTGTTATGTGATTGTTTAATTTTTCAAAAATCCGTTTACAATAAGTAATATAGAAAAAATGCGTAATATAAAAATTCAATTGTGATATCCGACATTTCATATAAGATATTTAAACTTTGCAATACTTGGCTTTCAAAACAGTGTAGCGCATAATAAAATCGACCATTGCTTGTCAATATACATATATTTGTATCTACACGAATGTGCTGTTGATGTTGCGTACAATGCTGCTACCATCTACGGTAGCATTGATATCAGTATCGCAAGGTGTACCATGATACATATGTATGTTTGTACATATGGCAATGTAAATATGTAATCTGTCACCAACAATTAATGCGACAGTTGTTCGGGTTTGAAAACTTCTTTTGCAGCAAGAAAAATGAACAAGCTGTGAAAATATTAATACGGGTGGTCTCCTACAATGTAAACTGTAAAATATGTGGTTTAATTTGTTATATTAGGTCTCAAATTGTAAAAAATATTGTGGAAAAAAAATTACCAAAAATATATAATAACAAAATGTGCACATCATGCACATCGTCACAGTGTATACTAATTAAACTAATAGCAATTGTGGAAAAATAACAAAATAGAACTAATTCAATTAAAATTTGAAAACTACGTCTTAAAAATCTTTTAATCTTTGTTTTAATTTATTTTCCGTTTTATTTATTTACAGATTCTACACAAACAACTATAAACACGGCATGAAGATAATATACATAAAATATAAGTCTACAGTGTTAATGGAATAATAAGAAAAGTTAATTTAAACATAAAACATTGCTTCTTCTACTAAAATAATATAATCAATATAGATAAGGTAATTTATAAAATTACAATCTAATTAATCACGATATTCGTAATCAAATCAGCGCAACAGCGAGCAAATACCTACAACATATTATATAATAAAAAAAGTTTAAAATAGTTAGACTCATGAATATTTGCTAAAACAAAATCGCCGGAAAATCGATTGATTCACGCTCGTATATTTGGCCACAAACTGTGATGAAATTTTTGAAGCGCCGTTAAGAAAAATAAGGGAGAATTCACTAAAAGTGCTAACTGCATTTTCACCACAATCATTGAATCCACTGCAGCATAGTTATCTTAATTTTTATGATTATTGTTGGCATAAAATATTACAGAAATAAATCGATAACAATTTCGAAAAGCAATTAGAAGAGTTTGCAGTGGCGGCTAGTAAGCGCCTGCCTCACCTCTGATGGCCCTACAACACTACCTCAAACACACAGACAATTACTGCGGAACTGCGCCAACAGTCACGGCAACAACAGCACCAACAATCAGCACAGGAGCGATAACGCAAGCACATTTGCAATTGCAACATCACGCAGCAGCAGTGACAGCGCAGTCCTCTCAAGAACAGCAACAACAACAACAACTAACACAGAGTCAACAACAACAAACGCAACTGCATAACATCACCATAACAACAACCACCACACCAACAACAACACAGGACACCACAACATTAGCTGCAACATCATCAACGGGTCACACTAACGCACAAGCGCATCAACAATTACTTGTACAATCACAGCATCGTCTAAAGCAGCTGCAACTCAAACAGCCCACCATATATCAACAGCATATGACCTATCATCATCACCATCCCTACTATCAGCAAAGCAGCCATCATAATACTAATACATCAGCTGTGTCCAATACATTAGCCAACACGGGTGCGGCCAATCATAAATTCAAAAGTGCGCAGCACAACCAACCGAATTACAATCACAATCGTACGCTTCCCATACACGCATTAAATCAGAATTCGAATTTCTCAGCGGCCAGTTCGAGTACTGGTGGCGGCACAGCCTCCAGTCATGCGCCCACACAGCAATCGAATGCCACCAACTCTAGTCGCTCCTCTGGCGCTAATGGACATGCCACCAATGCGGTGGATAGTGCCAAAGCCGGTGCGGTCGGTGCAACGATGCGCAGCGGCACATCAGCAGCTGGCAGTAGTACAGCTGTTAATTCGAAAAAAATCAAAATCGAACCAGTGCTGTCACAGTATCATCAAACAGAACGTTTGAACTTCGCAAATTCACATATTGTGTGGGGTGAGGAGCATTGGCGACGTGTGGTCTTCCAGGATGAGCGTAAATTCAATTTAGACGGACCGGATGGCTTCTCCAGTTACTTTCACGATTTACGTAATTACGAACAAACGCTATCGCAACGACCGCGTGGCAATTCCGTTTACATCTATATGCTAATCACCGCCGGTGGCCCCATTCACATGGAGGTGTCGACGGCGAAACAACGACCACAAACATATATTGAAACGATATTACGCGAACGGCCGAATATCATCACGAAATTGGGTGGTAATCCCGATTTTATACTGCAAGATCACAATTGGACGGCCAATATGACGCCGACCACACAAGAAATGCTCGATGCCGAAGGCATTAAAATGCAACGTTGGCCAACTATAGCGCACGACCTCAATATTATGGAAAACATTTGGGGTTGGCTGATACGCGAAGTCTACGATGGTGGACGCAAGTTTTCGCGCAAAGACGATCTCATATTTCGTATACGCGCAGCATGGACACGTCTGCCCATGGATTTTGTGGTCAATCTCTACAGTACACTGCCTGAACGCATTGCAGAATTATACTATACGCGCGGCATTTATACAAACTGTTGACGATGGCAGTGTTAGGATAGCATAGTTAAGTTGACATAGATCCACGTTGCGCGAGTACGAGGATAAAAAATACAGCACAATGGAAGGGTTGCAAAGCAAAGCAGCGCCAAAATAAGCAGACTGGGGTTGAAAAAGTTCTTACGACACAAAAAAAAATATGTTTTCAAAATGTAATGTAAATAAGGCAAGTCAAAACATCCGCAATGTAAATGGGAAAGAAGAAAGCAGTGAAAGATATTCACACACAGTTTTGGTAGCAGCAGATAGTGTTGAGCAGCATGTTAAAAGCGAAGAATACGAGTTTATACAAATTTATATTTATATACATGAAATGTATGTATGCCTAGGGTAAAACTGAAACCTCGCAGCCCGACGAAAAATGAAAAAAATTATTAGTTTATTGTATTTGTGCCTAAATGTAGGCTCATCAAAGTTATACGCGTGTGCGCCATTTGAGTTCTTCATTCACGGCTGCTAAACTCATTGCAATCTTTAAACTCTGCCCTTTTATAGTTTTTTATATAAAGACAGCTGAGATGAAGGCATGACAGCGGACGTTTTCAAATTTTATACCTGAAAAATACAGTTAACTATATATGTGGGAACCAATACTGAATTGTCTGTTATATTATTATTTTTTTTTTAAACTGTAAATAATTTCTCATTAGTGTAAGCTCACCACACATTTGTGAACAAGTGATTGATCGTCATGCGAATTTCTTACTGTTAAAATAGTGCAAAACATTATTTCAATTATTTTTGTGGGGAATTCGACTGCATAACGTTTCGAATACACGTACAAACCTGCAGTGTCCCAGCATGTGTTCACAAACAACAACAACGGCAGTCATACATGTGTTGTTGCTCCACAAAAATTCAATAACTCGCATTATTTTTTTTAATCTTCTTTTTTTCTTATGTATCTTTTGTAACGTGCTAAGACTGACTGCGACTGCTTTAGAATTGCGCATACATACATACATATATACCTAAAGGTATACAGACGAGACGAACATATGGTTGATTGGTACATCGGTTGGTCGGCTGCTTTGTCAACAGGCAGCTAAGCCGCACACGAACAAACAGCGTTGCACTTAGCACCTGCTTGTTTCTTCTTCAGTGCAATTTCCCAAACTTGCTGCTGTTCTTCCCGCACTTTGCACGCTGCTAAATCTCACACTCACACACATACACGCTCTGATGCATTGGCATACATACATACATACATATGTTCTGTGATAGTTGTTAGTGTGCTTTTGCATTTTATTTTTTAATATTTTTTAAAACTGAACAATTGTTTTTTATTTTTTATTTTTTTTGGGTTATACTTTTGACTTTTCCTAGTGAATCGCGCGCTATATTGAAAATACTATATAGTGCATAAATATAGAAACATTTATATCTATACATACATACATAATATGTAATTTGTTCACGGAACACTATGCATATACGTGTTTATATATATGTATATGTATGTATGTATTTATATATGCTGCACGACATGTTTGTTTGTATGTATGTAAGTGGGATGATCCTTCACATTGTGCTGCATAGGAGTTCTTTTGTAAAAAGTACTGAAGTAACTGAAGTATTATCGGAAAACTAAATGAAACAAAAAAAAACTAATAATACTACATATAAATAACGCAAAAAAAAAAACCTTGAAACAACAATAACACTATGTAATACGTATGGAGACTTGCGTTATCTGTACATACTCGTATGTAACGAATTAGCTTTTAGTAACTGTATTTTTTAATGAAATTTAATTTGGAGCAAATGAATATACTATATGTTCAATAGATATGTTAACTAAAAAAAAAACAAAAAAAGAACAAGAACAAGAAAAAAGTGTAAACTTAAATAATTAAATTAACTAAACCTACAACTTAGCTACATATACATAGTATATACATACATACATACCATATATTCATACATATGTATGTATGTTAAGTTAGTTAAGTTCAAATTTACTATCAAGCGACTGACCAGCAGCGCTCAGCAGCTCTATACATACATACTTATATCTAACTGAACTGCATGAATTCGTATGTTTTTTTGGCGTTTCTCACCTCAGCTGGTACGCCTTGGATGACTACTACTACTAAATATAATATGTAACAACAACAACAACCAGTTATATAATGTTGATTTCACGACCTGAATATGTAACAATTAGAAATCCTAAATCTAAAATATTGTAGTTCCACAAACAATGCAAATTCATTTATTATGCTGTCTGACTCGTCGTAGTGGGAGTAGCAGAAGTAGCAACGTAACGAAGCGGCTTGCAACGAAATGATGAATGGCATCGCGCATGCGTACTTATGTACATAAATACGAATTCGTGGAATGCGCGTATGTTTTGTGTGTGCGTGTATATTATGTATGTATGTACGTATGTGTATGTATGTGTGATGTGAGTACGGCATAATACTGGAAATTATGTGATTTTTTCGCTTATAAAATATTTTTTTAAAAACACACACAAACAAAAATGTATTTAAAAGCTCTAAAAATAAACGCTCTCGATGAATAACTGAAGTATAAATATAGGCAATTGTGTTTTACTTAACTTGATTTAATTTTACTGAAATTACTAAAACTTATCGATTCAAATAGATTAGATTGTCGAAACAGCACAGCACTTGGTGTCAATTCTGATAGTGTAGAACCGGTTGTTCTTGTACTTTCCGTTTCAGCTGGGCTGGATGATCGTTAAAACAACAACAACTGACTACTAAATAGTGAGGTGAGTTCGTTGGTCAAATAAAATCGGCTCAATTCCGATCAGAAGTTCGAGATTCTCGCTACAATTACAAAAACCAAGAACAACGAATGGCGGAGTTGTTCAGGAAGACTAGTTAGTATGCTTAACTGCTCTTAAAATAGTAAAAATTTAATGGAAGCATACTTTACATGCTAGTGGACCTGTTCAGGAAGACTAATAAGTACGCTTAAAAGCGATGAAAATAGTAAAAATTTAATGGAAGCATACTTTTCGGCGCCATACTATTTTGTAGCGAATGATAGCAATTTCACGAAAATGAACCTGATCCAAATTTTCAACTTTTTTGTTAAAAAAAACACTCAAATTTAAGCAGACAGTAAACATTGTGTATAAGTATATTTCGTGGCACTTTAAAATGTGCATATAAACTGGCGTACATATAAAAAATACGGTATATTTTATAAAAATATGTATATGCATGAATGTATGTATGTAAATATAAAATGCATTTTAAATAGGAATTGTAATTGTTCGTCTTGTGTTGAATACTTCCGTTGATAGTTAAATACTTAGCTGTATAAATATATATATGTATGTTTGTTTGTAAAAAAAAAATGATCTTATATAATACTACGCACACAAGTTGGGCTGCAAAAAGGCATTTTCTGTTTCACACAAAAACGTCCACCAATCAATGATTTGCCACAATCGATGCCAGCACAAATGAAGCACGCGCTGTGCCAATGTACATCACCCCAGGCGACACCCTGATCGGTTGGCTCAATTTGACGATTACAACGTTGGCAAGTGGCCGCAAAGAACTCATTGTAACATTTCAAACATAACGGCATATTGGTCTTCTCATCGGGTATATATTGTTGCCCAGCCAGGGGTGTATCGCAATGATAGCAACAAAAATGTTTGATATGAAAGGTGGCACCTTCGGCCGCCGTATACTCCTTAGTGAATATTAATTCGTCGCATGCTTTGCAACGCGGTATTTTCAAATTAATGGCTAAATCACGACCACAATACACTTGACCACCGTGAAAGAAATACACGAGATCCGCTAATAATTCACGACATGTATAGCACTTGAAACACTCGGGATGCCAGGCGATTTCTTTGCCAGCGCGTTCGGCTTTCACTGCGACCTCACCCAATGGTATTGGTTTAGCGCAATCACGACAATTCACGATTGGCGTTGGTGGTTGCTCTGAAAGAATATTTTTCAATAAATATATTATTGACGAATAATTATATCAATTTATTTTTGCATAAAATAAAACCTTTATTAGTTAGACGCATTTGTTGGAAGGCACTTGGTAGGACAGCAGCAGTCAGCATGTCAGCACCACCTACCGGTGTTGAGGCTTTTGAACCAAAGCCAGAATCATTGCTACTGGAACCACTCAGTCCGCACTTGCCTAAGTTGTTCTCTGTGGGACTTGTATACATTATGGCCGCGCTGTTGGGCAATTGTGTTACAAAACTACTCAGTTCCTCAGCGACAGGTCTATTTACGAGCAATTCTTCTCTGAGCGCTTGTATCGGTGCTAAAACGCGACATTCATCAAATCGGATATCATTTTGCTTAAGCGTATCGTAGAGTGCATCATAAAATGGACTATTTAGTAAGGCACTTTGCACTGCTTTCACATTTACACCAATATCTTTGAGTTTCTGTTTTGTAGCTGGACCCAAAATTGAGGCGTTCATAAAATCTGGCAACATTTGTGCGGGGGAAATGATCACCGCTGCTGTGGGTAAACCTTTACATTTGTTCTCAAACGCCTGTTTGAGTGGTTCAGAATGTAGGATTTGTGCAAAAATTGCATCACGTTCGTAATCGACATTTACGGGTAGGCCACAATTATTAGCCAAATTACATAAAGTGCCGAATTTCAATTTACGTGCCGGTGTTTCTTGACGCATTTGTGCGCTAAAACGCGCATTTGCTGCATTTTTGACAGGCAACGGTGAGTGGAAGGATAAATCATTTGTATCGTTTGTTAGTGACGCATTAAATGGTGTTTGTTGTGTTGGCATATTGTAAGCATCAACACCGGTTAGCATATTATGTTGCTGCTGTTGTTGTTGTGGTGTTATATACTCAACAAAACCGATACCCATATTGCCAATGCGTACAACAATTCCCTGTCCAACGCAATTTTCACGTATCTTCACCACATACTGTTGTAGTTGTGCGGCTTCGGCATCGGTTAGATTGTCGCACAGCGCCGCATTCAAATCATGCGGCGGCACTTGGAATTCCAATTGTTGTTTGCGCTTTTGTGCCGCATCACTGCCCGCAATCGGCACTTTGGCCGCGCCTAATTTCTCCATATAATCGGAAACAACATCTGGTGTTGTGTTCGGTGGCACCCAATCGACTTGTACGGGTTGGCTGGCGAGTGCTTTAATTTTAATGACTGTGTGGGAAAGAGAAATAATTGTGAGTTCGTCGTTTATATTGTTGTGTACAAAGTAGCAAAGAAAATATATTAAAATGAACTAATTACAGCTGATACAGCGCTAATTAAAACTTTATTGCGAAAAATAAAACGCACATTTATACATAATTACATATGCAAAGACAAACACAAGAATATATTAGTGTTCATGCATACTTACAAGCTGGCTTTGAACATATTTGTCCCAAAATCTCAAACTGTGCCCAAGATGATAAATCGTCATCAACACATTTGTGCTGATCCTTGCGACACTTGCAATTACGACATACTTTACGCCAAAAATGTAAATCTAAACCAGGACATTTGTCACCGCATTCACCACATGGTGCACCGGCACCCACTTCATGACTCAGCTTTGTGGAGCGTTGTAAATTTTCGCGTCGACTTTCCAATTTCGAAAGCCATTCTGGCGCAACAGGCTCCTCCACACAATTCTCACTATTACCGCGTACACTCATAATAATACTGAGTGGGTGGTGACAAGTTGTTGGCGTATTCTTAGAAATGTATGTCTGATTTGTGTATTGTTTTTAATGCAAAATATTTTTGTGTATATGTGTATATTACGATGAGGTCATTTGTTGCATATAGTAAATGTTATATTTAACAAGGCACAAATTAATTAAGTGTTCCGTTACGTATAAGTATTCGTTTTTCAAATGAATTACTAATAGTAGTTGTTTAACTAGAACACTCTTAAATATAAATATTTGCTATATACAACAAACTTGTAAATTGCATTTAAACAGCTGTTGAGTTGTCAAATTATATTTGAAACAGGGTTGCCAACGCAATAATTTGTAAAAAATAACACAAATTTCAGGGAACAATTGCGGATGTGCCAATGATGCTGACACAACAATTTCGGTTATTTTTTTAATTTTTAATGCTATACCGTTACTAACATAATAGTGGTACTCATTTAACGTCGTAAACGTATGGCAACATCGCAAAATTACAATATCGTAATTTTTACATGTATTTCATTTTACGACTATCTTGCAAATATGCGAGACCTTTTTCAGTGGCATTCATGACATGCTTACAATTAATTCACAATAAGCTGATATTACAACAATATTGCCAAAGAGCGCTCATTTAACATTTGTTGCCATATTGCAAATTTACTATATTTATATCATTGCAATGTTAAATGAGTACCACTATTATAAAAATTATATTTTTCTATAACCGGAAAACTGTTAAAATTTAATACATTTCTTAATTAATAATTTTAATAAACCCCATTCTTTAAAGTTTTCAAATCATTTGTATCACGCTTTACCCGCCATTAAATCAAGTACATTGAGTACACATACAACACTTCCAATATTTTTTTCGTATTTATTAATGCGTATCCTTTTATATTTTATTGTATGCCATTTATTTTATTTATTTTCATTTGTAGGGTAATATGTATTATGAATTGCATAGAGCAGCACATTTTCAAAGTAGAAGTCTTCATTCGTTGAGTGGAATCCATTATAAACACCAACCGAAAGGAGAGAACGGACACACAAAATTTATGCCGGCAGCGCTATATGTAGTACAATACGCTGCGCATGCAATGTGCAGAAAAATTCTAATTTTTTGTTTTCTCTTTTTTTCACTATAAACAGACTTCTGCAATTATAGTAAGTAATATTTAGATGTTTTTGTTTTTTAATATTTTTCTTCAATCGATATAGCAATTATTAAGTATTCTTATTATTTTTCATTCTATATATGTATGTATGTGTATATGTATTTGTATAACTTTTATTCATATATTTGCAAGTTCGATTTAACGATTGCTTGGTTTACTTTTATGTACTTTATCAGCATGTTGTTATGTTTGAATTTGTATAAGTGTTACAATAATATATATTTTTTTCATATTTTTGCTCGTAAGTATAATATTAATTTAATAAACTTTATGATTTATTAAGATTTAGTTACAAACTATATATGTATGTATTGTATAAATGTATATTGTTAAGTGTGTGTGTGTGTGTATTTTTTATTGTTTCCAACAATATTTGTATTCATTAGCAAATAGAAAAGTTATAATGATCCATTTTAAACGCTGCATTACGCTTTCCTAAAATAGTTATAAATTAAACTGTGGTGGAATACAACAATTGTCTGTTTTTACTTGCAAATAACCACAATTTTTTATCGAAGATAAAATTTTTTTTTTTCAAATTTGTATTAAACAAAAACTATTTTTGGATCAATTCTTAATTTAAATATTTAAGTAAATAAAAAATAAATAAATAAATTTTGTAACTCGAATTTGTATTGTGTTTGCATTATCGCAATATTCGTGGTGAATTTTAACTAATCAATTGTACACATTTTCAATAAACTTTTTTTTTTGTGAATATTTGTTTGTTTTTGAAAGTATTAATTTCTTTTAACAAAATACACAAAATTGTTCTATGTCTTTTAGTTATTGGGGTTCTTTAACAGTGTGGTGAGTTTTCACTTTTATAATGTTAGATAAACAAATTTTCACAATGGATATATAGTCGTATTGGATTATTAAATTCAGAAATTTTAGCGTGTTTACAAATAAAAATGGTGCAAAAAAATTTATGAGAAAGTATAACTGAGGACAATTTTATAAAATAATGGTTTCTATTTTTTTGTTTTTTAACTCAGCGCTTCAAGTAATTGTTCAGAAAACATAAATTATTAATACCAGTAATTTAACGAAACAAGTTGTACATATGTTTTAAGTTTATGTGTGTTTGCACAATTTAACATAAGAATTAGACAAAAGAAAGAATTTTTATATAATATCATTTTTAAACACAAATTACAAAACAAATAACCAAAAACAAAAACCAAAATAAAATAAAATAACAATAATAATAAATTAAAGATAACACATAGTTTGGACTTGATAGCATATTTTTTCGCATGTCTGTAAATCAATATTCAGTACGTTCATATTTATATATGTAATATTTATGCACATAAATGTGTTTGTTTGCTTAAATCCTGTCCCTTTTTATGCCGTTCATGATTTTTGTTTTTGTTTTTAGTATTATACGTGTTCGATTTAATGTTTATATGCGCAATTTTTCAAATTTAATTTTGTTATAGTATGTATTATAATTGTAGCTACTAATTTGCAATTTGAGCTTAAAATATGTAATAAATAGGCTTTTAACACATACAATTACTGGTTATTATTATTTTAATAAATTTATGTGATTTTGTTAATTAATTTTAATGTTTATTATTACATTTGTTTCGTATTTTTTAATATTTTTTTTTTGTGTTTTTTATAATTTTGTTTGTATTCACTTCGTTTGTTTGTGTTTTTCTTATTTATAAGTTTTTCCTTTTTTGTTATTTATTTATTTATTTTTTTTTTTTTTTAAATTTTTGAAAGTAATTCTGTTTGCATGTTTCATGTCATCTTTGATTCTTTTCCCTTTGTAAGCGCTCTACTACTTGTATCATTTAATCTTGCTGGTGTTTCCCATTAGCTTCTCGTTTTTTTTCTTCTCTGGTTTAAATGTTTAACCCTATTGTATTTGCTTGCTATTAGTTTTTCATTAAGAATATAAATATATAAATATCATTTTTGTTAGGTGAGAGCTTACTTTTTTCTTTATATAAATAATATGCGTCTTAAACGTTAGCCCGCAGGCATGTACATATATATATGTATATGTATATGTAAATGTTTGTATGTAAATACATTGTATGTATGTGTTTATGTATGTAAGTGGGCTTGATTTAACGTCATGTTATTTTGTTTTTTGTTTTGCTTTCATTTGACGTTTTATGTATGTATATTACTGGGTTTTTGTTTTTTTGTAGTTCTTTTCCCTATTTCGTTGATTTAAACATACAAATCTATATTGTTACTTGTTATTACATATTTAAATCGCGGTTCACTGCAATGCTGCATGAAGAATTTCACATTGTTAATCACTGGAACATTTTCTGTAAATTAATGCAAGTTTCACTGCTTGTTTGTTTTTGTTGTCTTTGCAATTGTTTTAATTACATAACATTGCTGCGCTGTGTAAATTTTAAAAGAGCTGCACCGGTACAAATGGTTGTAATTCACCAATGTGTAGTGGTTGTGGTGGTGCTGGTGGATTTGTTGGCCTAAAATAAATAAAAATAATTTTAATGACAGAAATCAAAAAACGCTTTTGCACAAACAAACGCTAGTTAGTACCTTACAAAAAACATATTAGCCGCTGACATGGTTGCACCTGCAATTTTCTTCGTATTGTTACCAATAGTTGTTGTTTGCTGCTGCTGCTGTTGTTGTTGTTGCTGTTTGTGTAGCGACTTTTGTGTAGCACCCGCTGTTGATGTTAGTGCACCATTAATATGTTGCTGTTGTTGTTGTGTAGGTGTGATTGCCGTGTAATTCTGTTGTTGTTGTTGTTTGCTCGCTATATTGTTAACGGACATAGTGGGCGCAACATGGTTTATGTTAAGATTAAGATTATTACTGTTGCTATTATTATTATTATTATTGTTGTTGTTGTTGTTGTTGTAAGGATAAGTGTGTGATTGACGTGGTGGCGGTGGGAGGGTTTGTTGTTGCCGCAGCTGTTGCGGCGTTTGTTGTAGCGTATGCGCTGACAGCTGTTGGTGTTGTTGTTGCTGCTGCTGCGGTTGATTGTGTTGTTGCTGTTGTTGATGTTGTTGTTGGTGTGACAACAGTTGTGTGTGATTCTTGTTTGCATTCACACTAAATGGTTGCTGTTGTTGCATTGTGGCCCCTAAGCCGGTAACAGTATTCATATTATGTTTTGCAATATTATTTAATCCGCCACCGCCGCCGCCAACATTTAGCCCGTTTGTGTTTTGTTGGCTTGTATTAAACAGCGGTTTTGTGGTTGTGACGGTGGTTTTATTACTCATATTATTATTATTATTATTGTTGTAGTAATTGTTGCTAATATTATGGTTATTACACTGTCCGACTCTGGCGTTTGGGGAGGTGTTATTTGTGGTGGTTATGGTGGTGGTGGTGTTGACTGCTGTGCTAGCTGTGGTAATGTGTGACGCAACAATACTTGCATTTGTTGTGTGTAGTCTGGCGTACGAATTTCACCTATTAACGTGGCTTCGATTATGATTCGGATTTATGCCAGTGTTGTGATTTGAATGCATAGTCGAAGCACCGCCGCCACCTGTAAGACACAAAAGAAAACCATTTTTATGTGTGCATAAGAAATAAATAGAAAATTATATGATTTTATTTGTTATTCGTGATTTGAATATATTTTTACAATTCAAATTTGTTAATCATAATTCATTGGATTTGCATAGTAAACGTTATTTGCATACAACGCACCTCCGAAATTCGACGAATTGGGATAATAATCTCTTCTATTGTAATCAGTTTCATAATCGGAAACATCATAGGGTCCTCGCGGTGCCATATTTGCTGTACCTATGCCGGTATTACTTGACACATGTCCAGTATGTGCATGTGTAGTCGGTCCATGGCCATAGGGGTAAGCATCGTATGTGGGTTGCTCATATGAGATTGGGTCTTCGTAGCCACGTCTGCAACACAACACATATATAAATTAATAATAATGTTAATAATACAGAATAATGCACAAATCAAATGCAAATATAGCATACCCATATGTTTCTTCCATGGCAGTTCGTGCCTTCTCTAATATGGACAAAACCTTTTGCTTAGGTGCTACTGTATTTTTATTAAATTGCAAATTTTGCGTGGATTGCGGAGTTCTGTGAAAAAAAATGTTTAAATAAGAAATTATTAAATATAAAAATTAATATAATAAAATAGAAAATAATAACAGAAAAAAAAATAGAAATTAATATTAAAAAAAAATGTAAAATGTTTTACATAAAAATAAATAAATCAAATTTAAATTGTTTTATATAAAAATAAATCTAAACCCACCGGTATGCATGATGTGGCGCCCCTTTACCCATAGACATATTGTTGCCACCAGCTACTGCACCCATCGTACCGCCGGCGCCACCTAAAACACCAGCTGTACCACCTGCACTTCCCACACCACCGCCAGTTAGATTACTACTAGGCGGCTGGTGAGGAATTTTCTTATAAGCTGACTTGGTTACATCGTCAGAAATGCCTGTATTGTCCATTAATTCTCTTAGCTGCTCTTGTCGTATAACATCATTACTATCAGGTATTAAGTACTTGCGTAGCTCAGCCATTGCGTAGGCGATACGCGCATAAGCTTCTGCCGGTGGTGCGATTGTAGAGATTTCCACATGTAAATCACTATTTAAATGTGCATATTTCGGGTCTTTTGACGAACGCAATTCCTCTTCCTTCGCACGATCACGCATCGAATTGCGTCCCAGTACGGTCATTTTACAAAGTGTCTCCTCTTGCAATCGGCGCAAGGAATTCCCTTTTGGTCCCAATAATTTGCCAACAAAATTAAACTGCAAACAAATCAGTTGTATGTGTATTGAGCTCTTGTTATTTTAAAATATGACTGCTTACCTTGGGATGTTCCCGTATTGGTACCAATACTTTTTGAGAAACACGCAATGGTTTTTCTCTATAAATATCCGCATATTTTTGTTCACGTGGTGGTATGCGACCCATAGATTGGACCTTCTCGATTTCTAAAATATATATAAAAGTAAGTTTTAAATTTTAAACATATATGTATAAAACATCTATAAACTAATTACAACTTCAACTTAACGATCGTTTAGCCGATTTTAATTAAAAAATAAATTATTATTTTTTATATAATATAATATAATATATATATTTTAGTATATACAGTAGAATTCGGATATAACGACCTTCAAGGGACCGGCGATATTATGTCGTACTAACCGGATGACGTATAAAACGGATAATTACATATGTATGTAATTATGTGTTATAAATGCGAACGTTTGATTTTCCTATTTAGGTATTTATGTTTATTTTAATTATTCTTATATGTACACAAATAAGTAGTACATACCAAATTACAAACATAAGTACGTAATGTACTGTAATAATGTCGCTAACGTAGGAAATCTGTTATTTGGGTTTGTTTTTGACAGACTTTTGTTCGGTAGTAAGAACTTTGGACAGCATTGTGAATTCTTGACATCATTGTTTTCATATGGTCATCATCAAAGTTAGTCTGAACAAATACATTAAGCGTTTCCGCAGCCTTCAGAGCTTCAGATACACTCAAGGTTGGATAAAACTCGTCGCTATCTTTGCTATTCTCGTTGTCGGCGATGATATTATCCACAATGTTTTCATCAGACGGCTCTTCACAAGTGGCGACAGCATCATCGACGCGCGCGTATTGTTTAAAGTCCTCGTTTGTTATGGGTAACTGATGCTTATCAATAGCCTTCGCCCAAATGCTCAGCAGTTCGTCGTCTTTTTCGTTAAAATCATCTGAAGTTATGGTACATTCTACATTGCTTCGGACAAAACCAGCATGTTTGTAACAGTTAAAAATTGTTCCTTGCTTGAGTTGAGTCCAGGCACTAACTGTGATTTACGCGCGCCAATAAGGAGAATTGAACGGTGAAGTGCGTCGTTTTAAACGGACGAATTATCGTAAAAATTGTCGCTATAAACGGTTTGTCGCTCAAACCGGAGTCGCACTAAACGGTTACATTTTCTTAGTATCTAACTATTAAACCTAACTTGAGTAAATAACAACTACGCTAAAAACGGTTAGTCGTTATAAGCGACGTCGTTATAAATGAATTCTACTGTATTATAATATTTTCATTTTTAAGTATTATAATATACATATCTATTTATTTAGCTTTGCATAAATATGTTTTCTGTTCCTTGTTAATCAGCATAATCTTAATTACGTTAATTTTGTTTCCAAATTTGATGCTACCGCTAAAACTCACCACAGTCCATTAATTTTTCGGCAATTGGAAACTTTCTATCCATACGATTTTTCTCAGCCATACAATCACGTATGTATTCGTTTGCCTTATCGTTCAATTGACCACCTTCGCCACCGCCTCCCATCATACCCATTCCAACACCGACAACACCGCCACCACCACCACCGCTGCCAACAACTCCGCCTACATGGTGGTGTAGATCATGATTTGAGCTATCACCATTATGTGGATCTACTCCCGGTACACAACCGCTTTTACGTTGCTTGCCATAGTCATCATCATCATTGTAGTTTGCGTAGTCACCGTTGCCGTCGTAGACGTCAGTCATCTTGCAACCGCACAACAACAAATGTTTGCGCTGCACACACAACAACGTGTGAAGAGCAGCCCCCAAAAGCAGTTATCAATTCACAAAACGTTAATAAACGGAACAGCAACTACGACACAATCAGCCAAGTGAAGGGGAAACCTAATACGAAAGTAAATCTGGAATATGCACAAAAAACGTGTATATACATATTTATTAAGTTGCAATTATTTAGTGTCCTCTCTGCATATAGTATATGTATGTGTATATGTGTTAAAATTCACGAAACAACAAAGAAAAATGTTGCGATTCCCATTTATGTTACTATTTCCGGTGTTTTTTTTACATTCACGCACATAGTTTAATTAAGAGTTGAATTATTTCAAACCGTTTATTAATATTTAATCTTCTGTATTTTTTTTCACAAAATGACTATCACTTTCACCTTCGGTATATAGAAAAAATTAAGTTGCATTTTACACTAGCCTATCAATCTTTCTGCCATGCATGCAATTGCCGACAAGCGTTGCAAATAACCGGACCGTTAAATCGATTTAAAATTTTTTTAAATGAATACAAATTTAGGAAGAATAAAATTTAATTATGTATATATTTTAATAATACATACTTTTATTTGTCTTAAAAAGATGTGTATTTTTGTTTTAATTATCACTACAAATTTAACACATACAACTTTTTTAACAAGTGTTGAGAATACCAAGTAACCGTTTCGTCAGCACTTTCGCACAACACTAGCATTCACAAATATTTTTCTATGCATGCAATTGCAGACATCAGCAAGATGCAATGCAATTTCCCCCTCCAACTATTATTCACATTTTATTATTTTATGCAATTACTGCTGCACTTCGATATTATATTGAAAGCGCACATAATATAAACGCATTCCTGCAATGTTTATTACCTTTAACAAAAAATAATAACTTTTAATTGTCGGAAAATGCAACGTCCGACGACTTTCTCGATTCCGATTCACCGCTTCGATTTTTCCAACAATCAACCAACAATGAGCAAACTGATGAATGTATTCAAAATTCGCAAGAAGGACTACTAATATTGGTGACTTTTTTGCAGAACACCAATCAACGCCATTGTGAATGATATAAAAACTTTACACACGTTCACAATCGTCGTTTGATAAATTTTAAACATATACAATTATTAAAATGTTTAATTTTATTAGAAATTATTTCGTGAATTTATTCAACCAACTCAATCTTTCACTACGTAAAATTCAGTTATTTAAAAAGTAAACAAAGTTTGATAAACCCTTGGCAGTGACATTTTGGAAATCAACTGAAATATTTTGAATTGTTTATTGTATATTAAATTGCAATACATATTTTCTTCAAATCTTGATTGACAAAATAATTTTCGATTGAAAAACAAAAAAAAATTTATTTTTTTTTATGTTTCATTCAATTACTATTGTGAATGAATACAGGACAATGCTAGTTGTCCTCCCGTTGAAGATTAAAAAATAAAATTTTGCCAGTACATAAATATTTTAATGATATGGTAGCTCTTGGAATATTTTATTTACTAACAATCAGCTGATAAATCATTAAGAATTTTGCGCGGGTTCATAAAAATGGCTAGCGAGGAATTATTTAGCGCAGAATTGACTGAAGATATCCTTAACAAAGAAGATGATAAAGAGGAGCAATTGGACAATGTGGAAGAAGAATCCGAAACGATGGCTGATGTTAAAGAAACCGAAAATGCTGAAATAGCAGAAGCGGCTAACGGCGGTAACAAATACATTATTACTTTTTGCGCAAATTTCCGATATGTCTAAATATATGTATGTTTTTTTTTATGATTCAGAAAAGGTGCATTCAACAAGTGAAAATGGTGGGCCAGAAGCACGCCTATTCCAGTTGCCACTAACACGTATCAGAAATTTAATGAAATTAGACCCAGACATGAATATTGCTTCAACCGAAGCAGTTTTTGTGGTCACGCGTTCAACTGAACTCTTTATAGAATCATTGGCGCGAGAAGCTTTCTCCTACACAACGCAATCGAAGAAAAAAACAGTACAGAAACGTGATGTAGATCTGGCCATTTCATCAGTAGATAGCCTCATGTTCTTAGACGGCGCAATGAATTTCTAGCAATTAGTGCGTACCATAGAAGTGGTGTTATATATATTTTTTCTAAAATTAATTAACCTTAAGTTTTGCGTATAATAATAATTTTAATGAAATGAATATGAATTGTTGCGTTTACATTTGGTTAATGTCGTATAGCAAGTATACTGTTCAACAGACCGATATCATTCAAGCAAAATATAAAATTTTATTCGGGAATATTATTATATTTTTTTTATACAAAATTCGACTTACCACAACTTTTGCTACTTTATTTAAATTAAAACCAGCTTAATTGTTTTATGTTTGTTATTTATTTTTAGATTTTTAGTGTAATTCTTAAAATAATATGTCTCTTACTATTGTTTAACATTCGAATTTTTAATTGAGTCTGATTTTTATAATGTCTTAATGTTTCTTTCTGTACCATGTTGTACAATCATTAACACTATTTTCATAGTTCGGATTTAAATTGGCTGCGACAAATACTTACGTTCAAATGATAACACTGCACACACATTCTCAATAGTTTCCTGTATTACTTATTACTATTATCATTATTATTATTTTTTTTTGTTTTAATTAATTAATAATTTCCAAAGTGCTCGTTGATTTGTATCAATTAAATGGGTTTTACATGTCTATATTATTTGTTTTATTAATTTTGTGGTTTGTTTGTCTCAATTAAAATTTTATACTTTCTGCTTTTGCTATAATAACGTTTTTATTTTGTAAAATGTACACTAATGACTTTTGTTTTAATTAATGTTTAAATTTGTTCCTTATATGATTTTTCATTGTTGTTTTGCTTAAAAATTTTGTATACGCGTTACTTGAAATCATTTACGAATAATTATAAGATTTGATATTAACAATTAAATACCATTATACTGTTTATTTGTTTACTTTCAAATATATTTTCTAACTCTGTACGTTTATATTTTATATATGTATCCTTTAGTTTTTGTTTTTTCTTTTCTCATGTTTATTTAGATATTTGATATTTAATAGTTTAAACTAACACATATTGTTATTGTTGTTTCTGTTTTCTTGTTTTTCTTTTTTTTTTTTGTTTGCAACATGGATTGGTAGTCATACTCATTTTGTAGAGTTGTTCTCTTGTTGTGTAAAATGCTTTTATTTACATTTTAACGCAATTTCGGATATGGTGCCGAACGATAACGTACGCTTTCCCCCCGTGAGCGAGATCCTGCTTCGTAGTGTGAGGAGGAGTGCGAGCCCGATGTTGCAGGTCGGTATGACGATGAAGAACGACCGTTGCTTGGTTTAGCTAATTTGGAGAGAATTTTGTGTTTTTTTCGTTATATCTATGTGTTTTGAAGCATTTGAAATATTGTATTTAAAGGCTGATTAAATGAATTTTTTAAGCTATTCTGTTTATATTTTTTCTTTTTTTTTACAGCAACTCCCTTTGGTTTCCTTCCTTAATTTCATTTATTATAATTTGGTATAGATACAACGAATTTAAATAACTTATGACATTGAAATTCGGAACAAACGGTTTTCATATAAAGTCGTGTTTTAGTTATTTGGTTTTTGCGTTACTTTGTTTTTTTTTCTCTCGGTCAATTTATATGGAAAACATGTAAAGAGTTGAAAATATTAGTGATCTTGGTTTGAGTTCTTCATTATATATTTTATAAGAAAATAACTTTTATATATTTTGTAGGTTTTCGTGTTTAAATGCATTTCATTTATAGTTAGTTCCGCATATTACTTTGTCCTGAGTTACTTTAATTGCACTTTATTTAAATTCGTTACTTTTATCGCGTAGTTTGTATTTATAATCTTCATGTTGGTATTATATGATTTAGCTACGGTAGTTTTTGGCATGTAAATTTCGCGTTTAAAATAGTGTTTTAACGTAGATTGCTTGTGACAATCAATCACTTGATTGAACGTGTAATTTTTCAGTTTCATTTAAATAGTTTATGCATGTATTGGGTACGCGACTTACCTGGATATGCAGCTGTGTATGAGGATGAGTGCGGATGATATTCGCGACGATAATCACGCTCATACGAACCACTTTCGTATGGCGCATGATGGGTACTTGAATGTTTTGATGGTGGCGGTGGCGTATAACGATCATATTCACCATGGTGCTCGTACAATTCATGATCACGTGATCTATAAAAATCAATGAATTTTACAAATTTCGGCTAAAAGTAATTATTCATACCTGTGTGATTTTACTAGGCCATAACCTGGATCCTCCATAACATAACGTGCCTTCTCTAAAATTGAGTAAACCTTCGGTTTAGATGACTTCTCAAATGCAGGTGGTGGTGGCGTACTGTAATATATGGTAATTCAATAATAAATTAGTATATTTCGATATTAAAATTTTCCCTGATGGTAAAAATTCATAAACACTCAAATATACATTCAAGTTATGTTCACTGTGCAGCGCACGTATAATCTGTAAGCACCACTAAATCATACATTTCTATACACTTTTATAAAAAATTCGAAATTAAAATTTAGATTTTTACATAAACTCACCGACAGCTATAGACAGCATGCTCACCGTATGATTTCGAGTAATGAGTTTTTTTGTACATACGCTCTTTGCCGTCCATTTCACGCATTTGCTCCATGCGTATATCGTCATTTGCATCTGGTATCATGAACTTTCGAATTTCAGCTAAAGCATATGCTAAACGATGATATGCTTCCGAAGGTGGTGCCACCGTTGATATTTCCACATGCAAATCGCGACTGAGATGTGCGTACTTTGGATTACCGGAGTTTCGTAATTCCTCCTCTTTAGCGTGATCGCGCATAGAATTACGTCCCATAACGACCATTTTGCAAAATGTTTCTTCTTGTAATTGGCGCAATGTATTGCCTTTTGGTCCCAGTATCTTACCAACAAAATTAAATTTCGGATATTCCTTAATCGGGAATAATACTTTTTGTGCGACACGTATTGGTTTTTCACTATATACATTTGCGTAGATTTCTGGCTTTGGTATGCGTCCGCTAACTAAAATTTTCTCAATTTCTGAAAATAAAAACAACTTTAATGATATGTACATGCATAATATTTATAGATACATATATGTACATATATTGGCAGAGCCACCACCTACTGCACACATATTTATCTACATACTTACCATCGTCTATTAAACGCTTGCAAACAGTATGATCTTTACCAAGCGTCTTCTTTTCTTGTTCACATTGCTCCAGATAGGAGTTAGTTTTTTCGTTTAGTGGTGGTGCGTCATGAGATTGCATTGCTTGTCCATGATCCTGTCCGCGTCCATGTCCATCCATATCTCCACTACTGCCAGCACCCGTATTACTACCACCACCGGCTTCATCGTCTGTACGCCTTTTCCTTTTGTAATCTGTGGTATCGTCATTGTAATCACGATCATAATCTCTTGGCATATTTAGTATTTAATAGTTCTTTGCACACACAGAATTATATATTAAAACTTATGTTCTTTCCACCTTCGTCAAATTTTCACAAGCTTTGGTTTTTTTTTTTGCGAAAAAAGATGGAGACTGAAAAAGTGTTGCCAAATTAACTGATTACATCAATGCGGCCGGACTGATCAAAATGTTTAAAATACATATCTGTTTTTATAACAGTTACAAAATGTTGAAATAAAGGATATGCGGTAATTTTTAGAATTAATTCAGTTTTTAACAAAATTTATTTTAATATACTATAATTTTTGTTTGTTTGTGTAATTATTTTTGAAATTTAAATTTAATAAATTTCAAAATTTTGTTATCATCATACGTTGCATTTCCGCATGCATTCGTTGGGATGCATTAAAATTTTGGCATCTCTGATTTTACGGCGAATGATATGGAAAATGTCAAAATTATTCGCCGTTTCAAGGGGAGGAAAATTAATGAAAGACTTGACAGGTATTCAGTCTGCCTATCAGCATATATGCCGTTGTCTATTTTTTAAATATTCCTCTTTATGTTAAATAAGTGAAGTTAATTGCCAACAAACTACAATTTATGTAAATGCACTAACACGGGTATAAGCGTAAAATAGCTGTATTGAAGTTATATTGTGAAAATATTGTAAACGAGTGTGTGAGGGGTAGCAACGGTATGGCGGAAAATGGCATGCGTGTTGGAGGCGCCAGCGGAGCTGAAGTTGGCGACTACAGCAATGGAAATCATGAACACGAGTTAGGACAAGAAAATATTAAGAGCACGCCGCGCTTAAATGAGACTGCACAAAAGTATATGCAGGAATTACTTGCCGAGCGTGCACGTATGGAAAATCACTTTCCTTTAGCCGTGAAGCTGATCGATGAAGGTGAGTGGGAGCATAGAGACAACATCATCTTATAATGATGTTAAAGTGAATTGCATGTTTAACGCAAACATTTTCTTACAGCACTGGAACGCATACAGCTGAATGGACGCATACCCACGCGTGAGCAATATGCAGATGTTTATCAGCAAAGGACTATTAGACTGTCACAAAAGGTGCATGTTCCCATAAAAGATAAAAAGGTGTGTAGCACATTTTTGTATATGCTACCTTTTATAGATTTTATTGAATTATTATTGTGTTTATTATCTCTAGTTTAATTATGTTGGCAAACTGCTTGGACCAAAGGGAAACTCATTGCGCCGACTGCAAGAGGAAACACAATGCAAAATTGTTATACTTGGACGTTTTTCAATGAAAGATCGCGTACGCGAAGAGGAGTTGCGCAACTCAGCTGATGCCAAATATGCTCACCTTAACTTACCGTTACATGTCGAAGTGTCAACTGTTGCCCCACCAGCTGAAGCATATGCACGTATTGCCTATGCTTTAGCAGAAATACGACGTTATTTAATACCAGATAAACACGATGACATACGGCAAGAGCAATTTCGTGAGTTGATGGAAGATCCGGAAGCAGCTAAGAAAATCACCACACGCCAACAACAGCAGCAGCAACAACAACAGCAACAAAATAATGCTCATTCAGTTGGCGGCAACAACAATAATTCAAATCATCGCTCAGGTGGTGCGGCTGGGAACAGTGGCATGTATAGGTAACAATCATAGTTTCCAATGTGTTTTTCATTTCTTTGCGTAATGCAGAATTGAAATTTTAATTTGGTTAATTTAAAAACATGAAAAGTTTATTGAACCATTATTCTTCCTTTTAGGCCAAAATATCAACAACAATTTAATTACCATTACAATGATGAGACTGTTTATTATCGTTCGCATAACAACAATTATCACCAACCAAAACCTTATGTGCCAGGTGAAAATAATGGCTTTTATAACCGATAATATGTATTTAATATGTTTATATGTTTTTGTTGTCCGCATATTTATGTATGTGTATAAATTTAATATATTTTACAGCTGCCCAACGCTCAAACCTAATGCACTCGACAATGCCGCCACAAGCTATTGTCAATGCTTCACCATCGGGTATGTTGCCAAATACATCAAATTATAGTGGGCGTGGTTCAGCCATAAATAGTGGCATACCATCGAATAACGTAAATAATTTACGATATCGTTCGTCATTGCCGCCGTATCAGTTTGTAAAAAAATAATGGAAAGACATAGCCATTAAATGGATTTCGAAAAGTTTATTTTTTTTGTTGCTTCGTTCTCCATATTTCCTATGTAATTATGCATATGCATATGCATAAACGTAAACATATTGTTTATCCCTAAAATGTTAGCATTACGGCTGACCGATGTTTCATTTGTTAACTAGTGTACTGGTTGCGTTATATAGACGTAGTTATATATTATTACATACAATAAATAAATACACACGCATACACATACTTGACATTTATGTATACATACATACGCGAACAACATCCATTTATACATACATATACGTTCATGGTTAAAAAAAAAAGTTTTTGGTGTGTACATAGAAACTCAAATGTAACGTATTTTATATACTATACATATTTATGCGTAGCCTTAACATATACTTTTCTAATATATATCGTATATATTTTTTTGAGTTTGTTTAAAACATATATAACCTTGTTTTTATATCTTTAAATTTAAAGAACTCGATACATTTTCATTCAACATTTATCCATAAATAATACGCGTTGCTGCTGAAAATTTATAACATAATATTAATAATATTTTTGAAACTCTAAAAGAGTGTTAATAATCTCAATATGCAAATATGCTACAACAATACATAGTTATTATTACATTATGGTTGATATACTGTATTTCCACTTTTTTTTTTGTTTGCGTTCCTTAAAAAGTGTTATGCTACAAGTAGTTAAGGGAGAAATATTATGACAACAGAATATGTCTAACAATCGTAAAGAAAACACTTTCACGTGTGGCATAACATTTATACAGTAATGCAATTCAACATGTGTACATCAATATTTTTTTGGAAAAACTGTAATTTTTTATTATTAACGTTATTGCTGTATTACGGCGAACGGCGCACTATTTTTTTAAACATATATGTATATCTATATACATACATACATACTTATATTATTTAAATTTGAAGTTTGTTATGTTTATCTAAAATGAATATGATTTTTATTCATTTATTATACATATTTATTCAAGTTTCTAAACAAATTATAAGTCAAATAATAACAGCACGTGGCAATTAGATTACAAATAAAGCAAGAAACTAATATAAATATTGAAAAAAGAAGAAGTAAAATAATACAAATTTATGCCTCAATATGCTAAAAGAAAAGCTGTGTCAAAAGGTGTGCAAACCATTAAAGTGTTTGTATATAAATAAGGGAAGCTAACTTTTTTGAGTGCGTAAATTTGGCGAATTGCCATGTTCATATACATACATACATACATACATAAATATATATATATATAAATACCTTTATGAGGATGCCTCTGTAAAGAAATATAATAATAAATGCATACTAATAATTGATTTAAATGAAGAAAGCTAAATATTTCAAGTTTAACTAGCATTATAAGTATTTATAACAAAAGATAATCTCATGTACGAATAATCGTTGAATTAAAAATGGAAATTAAATCTCAAAGTAATAATAAATATACACACACATAACAAAATGCTTAAGCATGTCGCTAAGAAAGAATTTATTGCAAAATTAATGCAAACACAACCCTTGAAGTACACTTTCTGGAACCTAAAAGCATATGCTAACAACCTAAACAGCACTCGTTAAGGGTGGTACAACTTATGGTTGGAATTATGGAATTTTAATCATACACATTACTATTATACAAACCATTTATAGACTTTAATTGGAAAGTAAAACTACGTAAATACCATAAAAATAAAACCAAGTGCTTACATGTTGGGTTGAACTGGTATGGAGGGTATGGTCCGTTAAAACTACGGCAAACTATGTTTAGAGGCAATAAACGTTAAACTTTTCGTACTGCTGCCTTCAATATACTGATTAATAATCACAGTAAAACATTTAGTTTTAAATTATTTTACTAATTTGAAAAAATTTACAAACGTTTCAGTATTTGTCGGATATTTACGGTTATGCTTCCGGCAACTGTCTTTTCACACTCTTCTCTAATTTATTGTGAATAAATTCTTTCACAATTGGCAAACAAATTCATTCACAATGAATAAAAGCTGAAAGCTCATTTCGTTAAGTATAAAATATTATTACACCGCATGTACCGTATGTGTGCTAAAAAAACAAATATCCAATTTTTTTTAAATATAAAGTTGTTTAAATAAAATTTAAGCAGTCAACTAATTATGCTATGCTAAAATTTCTTGCAAACAACCTTGTGCAGTAACAGCTGGTCACCTTACAATACATACCCGGCAAAACGTCGCAATTTTGCATTTTATTTTGTTGTGACTTGTTTTTGAATTGTTGTGAAATTTTGCGCCTCTCTAAAAAATGTCCACTATTGAAAAATTATCCATACAAGGAATACGGAGTTTTGGTTCCAATTCGGAGGATGTTCAGGTAAGCACAACATTGTTGAAAATATAGCTTAAAAGCTACAAAATCCGTGATATTTGGTTGTATTATGAGCTGTCGCTTTTGTTAAACTTGCTTTAAGTATGTATGTATTTATTAAACATATATTAAAATTTCATTAGACGATAACATTTTCGTCGCCGGTGTCACTGATCGTGGGTGAAAATGGTTGTGGCAAGACGACTATAATAGAGTGCCTTAAATATGGACTCACTGGTGAAGTGCCGCCTGGTGGTGATCATGGACGCAGCTTTGTGCATGATCCAAAAATATTTAATCAAGCTGGCACTTTGGGTCAAATCAAATTGGAAGTTAGTAATATACAAGGAAAACGCCTATCCGTTTGTCGCTCTATGAAAATATCGAATAAACGTGGTAAATATTCATTTGAAACACTAGATGCGACTATGAACTATATAGATAGTAAAGGTGATGGCAAAGGCACTACGAATTCCATTAGTAAGCGTTGTGTTGATGTCGATGTGGCTATGTGTCAGTTTATGGGTAAGTTGACCGACACATTTATTGAAAAGTATGAAAAGTGTTTTGATTATTCTTTTTCGCAGGTGTGTCTAAAGCTATAATCAATAATGTGTTGTTTTGTCATCAAGAGAATTCAAGTTGGCCATTGGATGAGTCGAAAAAGTTGAAAGATAAATTCGATGCCATATTCGGTATAACCGAATTTAATAAAACAATCGAGCGTATAATCAAAATGCGCAAAGAGGAAGCTGAAAATTTAAAAGTCAAAGGTACAAGATTTTATACTTTTGTAAGCTATACGTTTTTTATATGCTGGGTATTATAAACATTTAACTTTTTCTTTTGCTTAAAAATATTCAACAGAGACGCATTTACTCTTTCTTGCACATTTAAAGCAAGAAATGGATGATAAATCGCTAACTTTGAAGAAGGCACAAGAGAAGTGTGCAACTATAGAACAAGAGTGCGAGCGTTGTGAGGAAGAAATGAAGCCAATCGAAGCACGTCTGCTGGAGATACGCAACGTCGAATATGATGTCGGCAAGCATCAAGCGAAAAAGGTTGAAATCGAAACCGAGTAAGTACAATTAAAAATACAATTTTATTCATAACAGTTAATACAATTAACTAATGCAGACAGAAGAACTGCCAGGAGCAAATATTGGCTTTGAGCAGCAATATAAAAGTGCCATTCGAAGGTAGCCGCGAGGAGTTAGAACAAGAAATTAATGATTTCGCACAGAAAATGCTTGAGAAGCGTCAACGGCGAAATGTGTTGGACAAAAAGGTGGATGCGCTGAGGCAAGAAGAAAAAACTTTACAAAGAAACTATACAGATTTGGATAAAAAACGCATACTGCTGATGCAGCAACGGCAAAAGGAACAAGAATGCATTTCGAAACGTGCCGAACAATTGAAAACACTCTGTCAACAGTTGGGTATTACACTCACCGAAGATTTAGAATTTCAACCTGAAAGTGTGCCTGCGGTATTGGAAAAAGTGGAAAATTCATTGCTAAATAAAGAGTGCAGTATTACGGAAAGCGTGGCGCAAACCGATAAAGCGGATAGTGAACGGCAGCGTGAAATAGACACACAACGTGTGGAACTCACTAAAGTGGAAGAAGGCATTGTGACATATGAAAAACAGAAGAAACTCAATGAAAAAGAATTGAGCACAATTACCAAAGAGATTGCCGAAATCGAGACGTCTGCGCAGCGTATAAAAGTTTTAACCGAAAATATAGAACGTCTTATCAAAATGATGGACGAAATGAATGGTAAATGCAATCAGGAAACACTGCGTGCTGACATAGCTGAGAAAAAGGCAAAAATTGTGAAATTGCAAGAGCAATTTCGTGAATTAGACGAGCGTCTAACCAAATTGAATATGTTGTCCAAGTTGATGGCTGAGATTACGTTGAAACAAAAAGAGTTGGACAAGAAAGAGCAGGATGTGAAACGCGTAAAAGGCAAGCACGCCGATAACTTTAAGAAACTGCTCAGCCGGCCGGTGGAAAGCAATTATAAGCGTGCCATACAATTGTGCAGCGAAAAGTTGCGTGATAATATTAAGGAGTTAAATGGGAAATCCAATAAATTGCAATTGGCCCAACAGTCGTGTGAGATAAAACGTAAAAATCTGAAAGCAGAATTAGTGAAATTAGAAAAAGAATTGGAAGAGTCAAAGGAGAAAGTTTACGAAGCGTGTCATGCCGCAACATACGAGGATACGCTGGCTAAAAGCAAAGCGGCAATGGCGAAATATCAATTAGAGCATGGCGCCTTACGCTCTGCCGAGGCCATGTACAAAAAGTTAGTGGTCATTTTGTAATTGTAACATTTATACTGACTTTTGTATTTACAAATTATTTACAGATACATAGAAAAGGTCACAGAGGAGCCATGTTGTCCGCTATGCCATAAAGATATGACTGATAATGAGGCAAGTTAATATAATTAGAAATTAATAGATATATTTTGGTTTAAATATAATTTTTAATTTTATGCTCAAAGGCCACCGATATCACCATGGAATTATCAGATGAGATAAGTCGCTTGCCAGAGAATATAAAACGCACAGAAAAACTGTTGAAAGCAGAGCAGAAGCGATATGAAAATCTATTGCACATAAAATCGGTCGTAGAGACAGTCGCTAAACTGGAAGCAGACATTCCGAAGAAAAAACAAGAACTCAGCAGCATAGAAGAGAAGTTGGCGGAATGTGTAGAGGAACGCGAATCACTACAAATGCTGCTGGCTGAGCCGACAACTTCTTTGGAGTTGGCTGATTCGATGATGGGCGATGTCTCACTGCTGGATGAGGCTATGAAGGAGATTACGCGTTTGAAAAATGATATTGCGCAATTGAATGTGAGTACAAAGGAAAAAAATACGAATTATAAAAAACAAAATTAAATAAAAAAATAAAAATTAAAAAAATATTAAACAAAAAATAAACAAAAAAAAATATTAAATAATAAATAAAATAAGAAAATTAAAAAAATTAATAAAAAATAATTATTAAAAAAAATACAAAATTAATAAATAAAAAATAAACAAAAAAATATTAAATAAATAAAATTATCAAATTAAAAAAATATAAAAGAAATGATTATTTTAAAAAATAAGAAATCATTAAATTAAAAAATATTAAACAAAAAATAAAATGAAAATATTAAGTAAAAAACTGAATTGAAATAAAATAAAAAATAAAGTAATAATAAACAAAAAGACATATTTTACATTTAAAAAATATATTAAATAGTAAAATTAAAGAAAAAATATTAATATATATTATACAACAAATGAAAAAAATAATACATAAAAAAAATAAAGAAATTATCAAATTAAAAAAATATAAAAGAAATGATTATTTTAAAAAATAAGAAATCATTAAATTAAAAAATATTAAACAAAAAATAAAATGAAAATATTAAATAAAAAACTGAATTGAAATAAAATAAAAAATAAAGTAATAATAAACAAAAAGACATATTTTACATTTAAAAAATATATTAAATAGTAAAATTAAAGAAAAAATATTAATATATATTATACAACAAATGAAAAAAATAATACATAAAAAAATAAAGATACAAAATAAAAAAACAATAAAATAAAAATTATTAAATAAAAAAAAGCAATTAATAAAAAAATATATTAAATAAAAAATAAAAAAAAAATTAAATAATAAATAAAATTATAAAATAAAAATAAAATAAAAAATGTAAAGAAAAAATT
Organism: Zeugodacus cucurbitae; assembly: GCF_028554725.1. Classification (NCBI taxonomy): domain Eukaryota; kingdom Metazoa; phylum Arthropoda; class Insecta; order Diptera; family Tephritidae; genus Zeugodacus; species Zeugodacus cucurbitae. The sequence goes on from NC_071671.1 coordinate 27,307,179, forward strand.
ATAAAAAAGAAATACAATTATTAAATGAAAAAATATTAAATAGAAATTAAAAAAATAAAACTATTAAATAAAAGATAAATAAAATAATATTAAATAAAAGAAATTATTAAATAAAAAAAAAAATTTAAATAAGAAATAAATAAATGTATTTAATAACATATAAAAAAATTATTTAATAAAAAAAATAAATTGAATAAAAAATATATTAAGTAAAAAATAAAATAGTAGTATTAATTTAAAAAAATATATATATTTATTAAAAAGTAAAAACAAGTAAAATAAAAGAAGTTATTAAATATAAATCAAATAAAAAAATATTAAATAAAAACTAACTATAAAATATAAAATAAAATAAAATAAAATTGTTAAATAAAATAAAAAAAATTAATTAAAAATAATTATTAAACATATTAAAAATAATTATTTGTTTATTTTATTTAACAATTTTATTTTATTTTATATTTTTTAGTTAGTTTTTATTTAATATTTTTTTAATTAAAAATAATTATTTTTTTATTTTATTTAACAATTTTAGTTTATATTTAGTTTTTATTTAATATTTTTTTAAATAATTAATATTAATTAAAAATAATAATTTTTTTTTTGAAATACATTCTATTTTTCAATGTATCACAGACAAGATTACCAGCCGACTTTGAGTCCGATGTCAATATAGAGGAACTGCAAATGACTAAAGCAGGCGTATCTGAAGAACTGGATACTGAACGCCATAAGTTAGAGGAGACACAGGCGAATCTCGAGAAAATCGTAAATACTTTGAATAAAATGCAAGAAAAGAAGAACGCGTAAGTACAAAAGCAAACAAAATTTGTGAAATAAACAAAACCATACACCACCATCAATATCTCTCCTAACACGCAGTTATCAAGATGAACGCCTAAAACTGCAAGAAGGCCAACAATCGTTAGCACAGCTGCAGGAGCGTCAAACCGAATTGAAGAATTTAATTGAGAGCAAAACTGCCGAAATAAAACTACTAACCACGCGACTGCCCACATTGAAGCAGAAGCTAAATGCCTTAGTAACTGAGAAGAATCGCCTTTTGGAGGCCTCGCGCAAGCGTGTGGCGAAAATGCAAACCGAATTGAATGCATACAAGAAAATGGACCATGAAATAGAGCGGTGACACGCAAAATTCTAGTTTTATAAACTCGTTGTTTACTTTTTAATGTTTCTTCTTAGCTTAACTAAGGAAGTGCTTGAATTTCAAACGCTAAATCTAGTTGCGGAAATTGCAGAATTGAAGGAGTCCATAAAGACGTGCAAAGCGCAGCTTGAAAAGAAGGTATAATTGTAATAAATATGTTTGATTTAAGTTAATTGCTTAAAATAAAATTTTAAGTTTAGCGATTTTTTTTGTTATGATTCTAATCAATTATTTTTTTGTTTTTAACTTTTGTATGTATATTTTTATTCTTTTATATTTTTATGTATATTTTTTATTTTTTTTATATATTTTTTTAATATATTCTTTTTATTTGTTTTTTAATTGTTCTTTATATTTTTCATTGGATTTTTTTAAATAATCTTTTTTAATTAAAAAAAATATTTTAATTAAAAAATTGAAATTTATTTTCTAATTAAAAAAAATTTATATTTTTTTTGTTTATATTTTTTTATTCCTCTTTTTATTTTTTATTTTTTTATATATTTTTTAGTGTTTTTTTATACTTTTTTAATATTTTTTTAAATTTTAAAAAAATTTTTTAATTATTATTTTTTGAAAATTTTTTTTATATATTTTCTTTATATTTATTAAATATTTTTTATACTTTTTATATTTATTTTTTTTTTAATTTTTATATATTTATATATATTTTTTATTTTTTTATATTTTTATGTATATTTTTTATTTTTTTATATTTTTATGTATATATTTTATTTTTTTATATTTTTATGTATATTTTTTAATTTTTTTTTTTATTTTTTTTTATGGAATTTTTTTAAATAATCTTTTTTAATAAAAAAAAAATATTTTAATTAAAAAATTGAAATTTATTTTTTAATTTAAAAAAAATTTATTTTTTTTGTTTATATTTTTTTTGTATTCCTTTTTTAATTTTTTATTTTTTTATATATTTTTTATTGTTTTTTATACTTTTTTAATATTTTTTTAAATTAAAAAAATTTTTTTTTATTATTATTTTTTGAAATATTTAAAAAATTTTTTTTTTTATATTTTCTTTATATTTATTAAATATTTTTTATACTTTTTATATTTATTTGTTTTTTAATTTTTATATATTATTGTATATTTTTATATTTTTGTTTTTAATTTTATATATATATATATTTTTTATTTGATTTTGAAAATTTTTTTTAGACCGAAGAAATTTTAAAAACATCAAATGAACTCGAAGCGGTCAAAACCGAGTGCTTACAACAAGAAACGCTCGAACGTGATTTGAAGGATAACCGTGAATTGAAGCTATTGCAGGATAAAAAGGCGAGTATTGATGTGCGGGTACAAGCTATTACCAAGCAATTGGGAAAAATGGATTTCCCAAAGTTATCACTGGAAAAGAACACATTGATTAAGCAACGTGAAAAGGGTACACAAACATTAAATACAAATACCAACATTAATTTTCACACATAAACACAACACATTACAGGCACCGAGCGCAAGGGTGAATTAATCGGCAAAATTGGTGAGGTTAAAGGTCAAATTAAAAAATTAGAAAGCGAAATTGACGAACCCAAATATAAGAATTCACTTGAGAATTATCGTCGTGCCTTCTACGAAGTAGACACATGCAAACAACTGATTAAGGACTTGGGTGAGAGTCGCATCAGTTTGGAGTGGTCACTCATGCAGTTTCATGCTGAGAAAATGCAACGTATTAATCGGCTTATACGCGAGTATTGGCGTCTAATTTATCGTGGCAACGACATTGACTACATACAAATACAAACCGATGAGGTGGATCTGAATGCGAATGCCGATCGGCGACGCAACTACAATTATCGTGTTATGCAATCGAAGAATGGCTCTGAGATTGAAATGCGTGGCCGTTGTAGTGCCGGTCAACGTGTGCTGGCATCGCTGATTATACGCATGGCATTGGCCGAAACGTTTAGCAGCAATTGTGGTGTGTTGGCGCTGGATGAGCCGACAACAAATTTGGATCGTAATAATATCCTATCATTGTGTGAGGCCTTGAATCGCATTGTGGACGAGCGGCGTATGCAATCGAATTTTATGTTGATCATAATTACGCACGATGATGATTTCATATCTACGTTGGGCAAAATAAACAGCTATCATCGTGTATTTCGTAATGATGAATGCAAATCGGTTATACGAAAGGTGAAAGTGTCCTAAATTGAAATGATAATGTTAATACAGCAGTTAAGTTGCACTTTTACTTTGCTATTAATTTCTAATTTATATATTTTTGAATATAAATATTATATTTAGCAACTATATTCCTATGAAAGATACATTTTTACAGTACTTTGTTTACTTAAACGGCAAAATTGTTACTCTCTCTTATATTAATATCTTACTGAATGATTTTTGCTATATTTCCAGTTATTATAATTTCATTGTACCAATTTTCGTCCTTCCGTTTGACTTTGTACCATACATTTCGGTATATAAAAGAATTATCTTATTAAAAATCAAGTGCCAAAAAGATGAGATCTTGGTACAGATCTTCCCCTAGTCTCCATGTAGCCATTTAGCCATTATAACGCGTCTCGTTGTTGTTATGTTAATAATATATGGAGATATAGCGTAACTGTGCTCTAAATCCAGATCCGTGCCGGTTACGTAGACCCTATGGTTCAAGAAAATTATGCGAAAATATTTTTTGTAATTGCGAGAGTATTTAGCATTCGGCTGCAGCTGAATTTGACCCCCGTTTTTTATGTTTTAATATTTTATAAATTTGGTTTAAAAAAATACTTTCAAATCAATATCCATTATTTAAAATTCTGCCGACTCTACGAAACACAATTGAATTAGTTTTCTATGTTTTTGTTTTTATTTTTTATTTATTTATGTTTTTTTTTTAGTTTTTTTGGTTGGTGTTTTCTCGTTCTTAGTTTCTCAGTTTTTCTTTTATTTAATTTTGCTTTTGTATAGATAAGCCGTTAATGTAGTGTGTTTGTTTTTGTTGGTAATTACCTTTACTTTTTTAAGAAAAAAAATGGTAATATTTTTCATAATAATTAATATATGTACTAGTATTATTATATAATTCTTTACATACTATTTTTCAAAAAACAACGATTTTAATTTAGTAATAGACAGACAGATATAGTCTGTTCTAAAATTAAGCGATTTTCTTAATGTCTTAATACATATAAATGAATAAAATCGGGTCATAAATATTTTATTTTTAAATGTATCAACGTCAGCCACCTGTAGCGTGCTACTGTCTGTCTTGGGAGTATATAATACATGGTCACTTTTAAATATTGTACCGTTTAAAAATTTGTCCACTGGAAATAACTATTGACGAGGTAAAATACTTCAAATGTTACTCATAATGAATGATTGAATGTCAAAAAATCTAAGATTTATTTTCAAAAGATCATTTGATTTTCTACTATTCCGTTGAACATCGCCTTAGGGAGAAGACTTCAGCAATAACCTGGATACCCAAAATCCTGTCCTCTTCTAAAGTAGTATAGTAGAACGCTGTACTCTCCCAATCCTTCTCTCATACTCTCTCTCACATTCTCATACTCACACATACTTCAAACTATCTCTGTCACACTTTCACTCTCTCTGTCCTACACTCACTCACGCAATCTATTGCTCACTCTCAATCATTTCTCTCTCCCTCACACACATTCATTCCTCTCTCTCAATTAAAAAAAGAAATTTTTATATATTTTTTGTTTATATGTGTTTTTATATATTTATTTTTTAATTTATATATTTTTTAATGTTTTTTTTTATAATTTTTTAATGTTTTTTAAATACTTTTTTAATATTTTTTTAGTTTTAAAAATTTTTTTATTATTATTTTATGAAATATTTTTTAATTAAATTTTTTTATATATATTTACTTTATATTTTTAAATATTTTTTTATACTTTTTTGTATTTTTTTTTTTAATCTATCGTTCACTCTCACTCATTTCTCTCTCTATTTCTCTCACTCATTTCTCTCACTCATTTCTCTCTCTATTTCTCTCACTCATTTCTCTCACTTATTTCTCTCACTCATTTTTCTCACTCATTTCTCTCTCACACTCATTTCTCTCTTTCATTTCTCTCTCACACTCATTTCTCTCTCTCTCACACACTCATTTCTCTCTCTCTCACACTCATTTCTCTCTCTATCTCACTCATTTCTCTCTCACACTCATTTCTCTCTCACACTCATTTCTCTCTCTCTCACACACTCATTTCTCTCTCTCTCACACACTCATTTCTCTCTCTCTCACACACTCATTTCTCTCTCACACTCATTTCTCTCTCTCTCACACACTCATTTCTCTCTCTCTCACACACTCATTTCTCTCTCTCTCTCACACTCATTTCTCTCTATCTCTCACACACATTCATTTCTCTCTCTCTCTCTCTCTCTCTCTCTCTCTCTCACACTCACTCTATCGTCTTCTCACTCTCACTTACCATACCGCTCACTCTCACTAACTCCCTCCCTCCCTCACTCTCTGGTAATTTTTTGTTTTGAAATAAAATTCTCGCCCGTAACCCGACTCTAACTGTTCTAATTCTTTCATTTCAATCGAACATCTGTCAATTGACGTCTAATTCGTAAGAGTCATAACGTAACCAAAGTAAACAAACATATTTACTAACGTAACATAATAAAAATAGTAAGAAGAGTGCTGTAGTTGTAATTTTACAAATATTGACAAAGTTACCTTATCTTTCGAGAGCAACTGTATCAATAACATTCGCGACGCAAATACTCACTCCATTGTGCGACCCCGTTCCGTACTAATTTAGTTACGCAAATTCATACACCTCTCGCTATAAATATTCGCAATATCGCCATTGATATCCTCAGTACTTATCGGGTTATTGCAACCAAGCAGTCTTAAGTTGACAGTATTCAACGGTATATAGAACGAAGTTAAAAATCAGCAACAAAACATGAAGTCATCTATGTTATTCGTTTCGTTATTGCTGATCGCCACTTTGCTACTGGTCAGAGTGCCTGAAGCAGAATCGACAATAATTCTATTGCTTTGTGCTCTACGATCACCATTATGTCCGTTCACTACAACTACAACCACAACGGCAGCTCCTAGTGGTTCCTAAGTGTGGACAAAAGGCACCGATATTAAACAGCACAGGATTTTAAAGTACTCAGCTGTCATTTAATGGAATTGGATATATAAATAAAAAAAAAAAACAAATGTAATGCAAATTAAAATAAAAGTCTTTAAATGTTAGGTTAGTTAATTATGAACGAAAAACGCGTTCAAAGTTTCCAGCTGCCAACTGACTGACGCTTCGGACATAACCGTCTTCTAACTGCTGTATCTTTAAAACGACTTCGAATGTCTGAAAATCACTTTACTACCGTATTCTAGACATGTTAAGTAAGCAATTTATGATAAAAAAAATAAAATTTATGATCCCATCCCATGGGATGACCCCCTCAAACCACAATTTTAAAGTTCTTCTGATTCATTCACTTTACAATATACAAGTTAAGCACCAGTGAAGATATCGGAACAAAACTTTGCACAAATATTGCGTTTCTAGAGTGACATCACCCATCTTAAAATCACCGAAATCGGACTATAACATTTGAAGTCCCCAGATACCGAACATGAGCACCTCGAAGCCAGAGTCTAAATTTTTAGTGAAAATATCGGTAAATTTCGCGATTGTATCTATGTGATTGGCGTTGCAACCGTTTAGCCGGTTATAGCCGAATCGACGATAGTGCGCCACCTCTCTCTCTCCTTCGCAGTTCGGCGCCAATTGGAGATCCCAAGTTTAACCAGGTCGCTCTCCACCTGTTCCCTCCAACGGAGTGGAGGCCTTCCTCTTCCTCGGCTTTCTCCGGCGGGTACTGCATCGAACACTTTCAGTGCTGGAGTGTTTTCGTCCATTCGGACAACATGACCTAGCCAGCGTAGCCGCTGTCTTTTTATTCGCTGAACTATGTCAATGTCGTCGTATAACTCGTACAGCTCATCGTTCCATCGTCTGCGGTATTCGCCGTTGCCAATGTTCTGAGGACCATAAATCTTGCGCAAAATTTTCCTCTCGAAAACTCCTAGTGTCGTCTCATCTCATGTTGACATCGTCCAAGCTTCTGCACCGTAGAGCTGGACGGGAATGATAAGCGACTTGTAGAGCTTGATTTTGGTTCGTCGAGAGAGGACTTTACTGTTCAATTGCCTACTCAGTCCAAAGTAGCACCTGTTGGCAAGAGTTATTCTGCGCTGGATTTCGAGGCTGACATTGTTCGTGTTGTTGATGCTGGTTCGCGATTATTAAACAAAAAATCAAAGGAGATGTGTCTCTTCCAACAGTGTGTGTCTGTGCCAAAAATGGAAAATCAGGTCAATATCTATTTTCGATTGCCCCATATACCTAATATTCTGATTATCAAACTTCCGGTGGACTTCATACCGCTTAATATGTGAGATACCTTAGCAAAATTAAGTGAATGTAAAAACATGGATATAATGTAGCTTGGTGGTAGCCCCATATGCAACATGATTTTAATTTTCTAGTGGACTTTATTCCGAATATGTGGATCAAATTGTGTGCTATCTTTATAAAATTAAATAAATAAATTGCAAGAGTATATAATGCTCGGTTACATCCGAATTTAGCTCATTCTTACTTGTTTATTATACAGTATTGTCCCTGCTTCACAGTCTGGCAGTCCAAGTAAATCACTTCTAACAAATTGCGTCTTAAATTATTACTATTGTTTTACTATATAATATACAATTTAATTAGAAAACATTTATTTCTAATCCGAATGATTTGATGTTAACAATTTCATACCATTTTGGCCGAGCTTCTGCAATTTGTAGCGTGCCTCGTTGTGTGTTTTAATAGCACGAAAAAATCTTAAATAACGTTTTTTCGAGTCTTAACAGTGCTCTAACGTTTCAGGTTTGACAGCTCTGAGGTGTTTTTAACGAACAAACTAATGTAGTTTCTGTTTTAATCGTCACCTGAACACATGAACTATTGTTTAGCTGTCACACACTCGTAGGTACCCGTTAAGCGACGGCTATCGAATTAAAAATCACTTACCACAGGTCAAAAACGAAAATTGAAGCTCATTATCTAAGTGTTTAATTACACCATGTTCAAATGATTACCTTCATTTACCACACCAATCGTCTGCATATCCCGTCTACATTGTTTCGTATTTATACCTAATGTCTTAGCTAAATTAACTCATTTTGTTAAGAACATTCGTCACGCAAACCTAACTTTGGCAGTTCAATGGAGGATACACAAGAAACGAAGAAAATTGTGAAAACTTATTGTCGTCGCAATTTAAAGAAATTTCTTAAAGAAACCACTTTGCATGGCTTGAAATATCTGGCTGACGATAGCATCACCATCTGGGAGAAGTGAGTTTATTTTGTGCAAGACGTTATATTTTTAAAAACTATAAATTTAATTTCATTTATTGTACTCCTTCTTAGATCCTTCTTTTTCTGCGCCTTTATAGCGGCTATCATAACCACAGCCAATCTAATTGCGAATGTCTATGCTAAATGGATTAGTACACCAGTGATTATTGGCATAAGTCCGCATCCCACGTCCATATTGAATACACCATTTCCGGCTATAACTGTTTGCAATATGAATCAGGTGATGTCGAGTCGTGTGGCGAATTATACATCGTAAGTAAAAACGATTAAAGTAATGAAAATTTGTTAGAAAATAATTTTTCAATATTTTGACCAAGAACTGAACTCTTCAACGCTCGAACGCTTGAAATTGACACAGGTCATTATTTGTTTTCGTAAAAATAAAAAAAATAAAAATGTTTTTCAGCGATTCCAACGAGGGTGTCTTGTTAAAACTTCTATGCAATTTAGATTCAATTGAGGATGAAAAATTAAGAGAGACACCACACTTTATGCATAACAATTTGACATTTTCCAAATTTATATTTGATGTGAGTATAGTTTTTACCGTTATTTAAGCATAATTAACTGTACCGATTATATTATTATTATAATATTCTTTACTAGCACGCCCAACCCTGCTCTCGTATGTTACTGTCTTGTTCGATTGGTTCGTCTGTAAAGAACTGTTCCGATCTATTTCGTGAAATTATGACAGATGAGGGCCTTTGTTGTGTTTTCAATGTGTTACATCCCGATTTTCTATTTAAGGGCAAGTAAGTGTTTTTGAATGCCTTGAAAGTTGATGTTATGAGTACTTTACACGTTCTTTCTTTATCTCTCTGGCCCTCATTGTAGCACTAAGAAAATAATTAACGATTACGATCGTGCCGATAATAGTATACCGATCGATTGGAATCCGGAAAGTGGTTATCCCAAAATTTTACCATCGAATTACTATCCGCGTGCAGCATCTGGTACAGGTGTATCAATGGGTCTCTCGTTGATATTAGATGCCGAATTGGATAATTATTATTGTTCAACAACTAATGGACCGGGTTTTAAGGTGAGTTTATTGTTACAGCATCATGAAATATATAATTATGCTGACAAATGTTTCTCTCTCTTATTTTGCCCGTCTCTTCTTCACTCTGCTTTATACATCTCTCACTCTCACTCTCTTTCTCTAATTTTTTACATTTCTCTCACTCATGCTCTCTCTCTTTATATGTATCTCTCTCCCGTTCTTTCTCTTTTATATTTTTCTTTCACTCATTCTTTCACTTTTTATATTTCTCTCTCATGCTTTCTCTCTTTTTACTCCTCTCCCTTTAATTCTTTCACTATTTATATTTCTCACTCTCTCATTCTTTATCTATTTATATTTCTCTCTCTCTTTGGCGTGCTTTCCCTCTTTATTTTTTTCCTTTATTCTAACTCCCTTTATATTCACTCTCTATCATTATTTTTCTTTCTCATTCTTCCTCTCTTTATATATTTCTCTCTCCCTCTTCCTATATCTTTTTCCCTCTCTTCATATTGATTCTTTCTAGATCGGCATGCACAATGCAATAGAAGCGACTGCGATCAGAGAAACCGCGCTCATTTTGCCTGTCAGCTTCGAGACTCGTTTACGCATCGATGTCGTTAGTACCGAAGCCACAGCAACGGTACGTAATCTGCGTCGCAACGAGCGTCAGTGTCTCTTCAATGGTGAAGAGAATTTACTCTATTTCGCCCACTATTCGCGTCGCAATTGCGAGAGTGAATGCCAAGTTAAATATCTCTATGAACAATGCAAATGTGTGCCATTCAATTTGCCGATGATCTATGAAAATGCAAGCATATGTAGCGTGCAACAAACATATTGCATCAATTTAGCCGACGATAGGTGGATGAAGGGTGACGGTGCAAATAGTTGTCGTCAACGTTGTTTACCCGCCTGTTTTGATTTGAGCTACAAAGCGGATGCCACATCGACACCACTGCGTGCCTACAACTATCTAACGCCGCCAAGTGTGCTAAAGAATATGTCAATGGCGTATATTAACAAAAATGTTGCGGTGGTACATTTCTTCTATCGCGAGTCCGTATTCCATGGTGATCTGAAGAATGTCTATGTGGGCTTTACAGAGTTTCTGTGTGAGTATTTTAGCTATATTTTTGTAACTCTATCGAAATTTAAAGACAAAAAAAAAAAATAATGGCATGACATAAAATTGGTTTACACCTTTGTTTCTACACTTTGCGACCAAAGCTAACACAGGCGGTATTATGGGCTTGTTTATGGGGTTTAGTTTCATATCTGTTGCCGAAGTCATTTATTTTGCTTTCATGCGTCCCATATTCGAGTTCATTTTGCCGTTGAGAAGAAAAAGAATGATCCAACGCAGAGCCAACTCAATGTTGGGTATGAGGTAAAGTTGTTTTGTTGTTGTACTAATTGAGTTAGGGAATGCCAAGAAATTAAAAATTTTCTTCACTTTTTTGTTTCTTTTTACAAGCAGACCGCATTTCCAACCACGTCATCGATTTCTGAAAGTCAACTGAGCGTCAGTGAGGACTTGCGGGTTAAAAAATAAATAAAATATAATAAAATATTATAATAATAATAAAATTAAATGCAAAAAAATTTTAAATTTATTAATTCGAATGAAAATTAAAATTTTAATTAATTTTATTTCTATTAAAGTTTTGTAACCTAAATTATTCGGAATTAAGACACGATTCGACATAGATATACAGATTCGTTTCTCTATAACTATTTTTATGTCAACTAAACTGGTTTTTTGAAAAGGGTTTAATTTAGCGGTATTTTACAAAAATGTAACAAGTAAGGTAGGGCTAAGTTCGGGTGTAGCTGAACCTGTTCGATACTTATTTATATATATATTCTCAATTTTCATTACTCAAAGTCAGACAAATACTTTCAGGTGTGAGAAAGACTTTATAATAACCAATCGGAAGGAAATGACAAGAATAGGTAAACATATGTACCGATTTCAACCATTTCTGGCATCGATCCGAAAGCTCGGAATTCACTATATTGTGTATATTGGTGTTAGGGGAAGGTCTAAACCGATTTCATTTTTTTTTCATAACAAATAAACACAAATAGGCTCGAAAGAATATCACATTAACAGAAAAAATATATATCTCCGTATATTTTCAAAGACATATAAGAAATTGACCGATATTTTCGGCATAACATCAGCCACGGGCATTGGGGTCTTAGTTTAAAATGTTGTCATATGGGAATATTAAATTTAACTTCGTTTGACCCGTAACTTGAACTTGCGTGTCTACGTTTGACTGGTTTCGACTCCTTTGATCTTTAGTTTAAATTCTCTTGAATTGATCTTTTCTAATTTGAACTTGTTAGACTTCTAGCTGGACAATGTTTGACGTCGAACCTTCCTTGAGTTTGTTGACGGGCGTTTTTTGCTGCACAGAGGCGTGTGCGTATCTTTGCTGCTACTAGATATTGGTCCGAGTCTATATTTGGTCCTCGGAGCGTACGCACGTCTAAAACACAGGAGACATGTCTTCCGTCTATCACAACGTGATCGATTTGGTTACGCGTGTTGCGATCAGGAGACAGCCCAGTAGCTTGATGTATTTTCTTATGCTGGAATCTGGTACTACAAACGACCATATTTCAGGCCCCAGCGAAATCGATCAACCTCAGGCCATTTGGCGATGTTTCGTCATGGAGGCTGAATTTTCCGACTGTTGTGCCAAATACACCTTCTTTACCCACCCTAGCGTAGAAAGCATCTTTGGTCATATCGTCCTTCTCTTCCGTTGGGGCGTGGGCGCAAATAAGTGATATGTTGAAGAACCTCGCTTTTATGCGGATTGTGGCTAGACGTTCATGCACCGGGGTGAATGCCAGGACTCGGCGACGGAGACTCTCTTCCACCACAAATCCAACACCAAATTTGCGCTCCTTTATATGGCCGCTGTAGTAGATGTCACAAGGACCCACCTTCTTCCGTCCTTGTCCCGTCCATCGCACTTCTTGGATGGCGGTGATATCAGCCTTTAGTCGTATGAGGACATCAACCAGCTGGGCAGAGGCACCTTCTCAATTAAGGGTCCGGACATTCCAGGTGAATGCCCTTAAATCATTATCCTTAAAACGTTTGCAGTGGTCGTCATCAAAAGGGGGATGTCTCATCCGAGGCTTTCTTCGAATTTTCATTGGTACTTCGTTTTTATGCGGTGGGTCCCAAACCCTATACACAACCGCAGAAGCGGGTTCGCCTTCTCACTTTAGCTCGCTTTCAAACGGATGTTGGTTAGCTACCCAGAGGATACTTGGTCTAAAACCGGAAGTCGTGAACTGCTTGAATCATGTGGAGAAGAATCGTTTCTGGCCACTCCCAAATGAAAGACAATCAGAAACTTTCCTCGCTTACGTGAACTTCTACACATGACCTCATGATCATGAGGTCCTTGGGTAAAAAAGACTCATGAGTTACTAAAGCGCCGTACAGCGCAAACGAGGGAAACTCAGGCAAGCAGTTGGTATAGATGTAACGTGTACATTTATATTTTTGGGAAAGTAATTTGAAAGCTATATGTATGGTATATACATACAGTCAGGTGAAAAATAATAGGGACACTTGCTTGAAAATAGGTAAAAAATAAAATTAAAAATAAAATAAAAAAAAATATCAAAAATGTAACATGCAATTGTTTGCTGGGATGTAAGTGAAGTAAGTGAACCGTTATCAAAGAAAAAATCTTGATCATTTTGTGAAGTAAGATCGTTTTTGAGTGTGCGAAATAATAGGGACATGTGTCATGTGTCCCTATTATTTTTCACATGACTGTATGCAAATATGTATATATATATGTATGTATGTAAATAGAATTTCTGCACCTTTTGCTCGCAACTCAGCACACCAAATCAAGTGTGCAAAATAATGTGGCTTATATTCTGTTATTGACCCTTCGCAAAAAAAAGTGAAACAAAAGCACAAAACAAAAACAAAAACCAAAAAATTGGAAAAATAAAATACACAAAATAAAGCCAAATAAATTCCCAAAAATATATTATGCACACATCATTTGCATTGCAAGTTGGTTAGTTAAGACGATATGTAATTGCTTAAGCGCAAAGTATTTCAAGCATGAAAACATAAATCTGTGCCGAGAAAACCAAAGCAGACCAACAACTGATTGAGTCCAACAACGCTGCGCGGTGGATATACATACATAAATAACAAATGGCTAGATTTACGGTGTGCCGGTGTGGCTGCGTAGAGTCGGTGTGTTGAACCTTTATCAGAATTTAATAAGATACGCAAGAGTGGAGATTTGGTTGCGCTTTTGGATAATTTAAGTGCCTCTACTCAGTGTGTTCATGTGTACATTTATACATATATACATATTTCCGTATAATGTTGAATTTATAGCTTAATATATTTTTATAAGTAGACAATGTCTGAATACTTAAAGAGTAAACCGTAAATATTGTTTTCAAAATTTTGAAAGGTTGTTATAATAACTAATCTCAATTTTTATTTTATTTCTTTCGAGAAAATATTATTAAATTCGTCAGAGGTGAGAGGTAATATTGAAAATGATTGGTTATTTTTAGTTTCCTAAACTAACTTTTTTAATTTTTTCTTTTTTGATTATTTCGATTTGTTCATTTATTTGTGTCACGTATGTTATGAGTTTCATAATTTATTTTAATGATTTTTATTTATTTTTATTTTGAAACAATGTTTATTTCTTTTCTTTTAAAGGTTAATATGTGTGAAAACATCTTTATTTCGATTTTATGGCAAAACAAATTTTTAAATTACATTTCTTACATTATATTTCTGCTCGGTAAGTACCTGAAAATTATACTCTTACTTAAAAATAGGATGGCAACAAACCTATGGTACATACGAGGTGTGTTCAAAAAATATCGGAAATTTTCGTTTTTTTTTTTAGTTTATTGATTCACCTACATTAATGTTGCCGCCTTCAAAATAGTTCTCTTTCGATATTATGCACATATGCTAACGCTTCTTCCAATAGTTGAAACACTTTTCAAACTGATTTTTGGCAAAGCCCCTTTGGTTCTTTCTGCGATTTCTCGTATGCTTGTAAAACGAAATGCCTTTTAAGGTTCTCTTTATTTTTGGATATTTATATTTTATATTTATTCTGGCGAATATGTCGGCTGGCTTGTTTTTAGGCAAGATCTCACGAACAAGCAACGAAGTGTGAACTTTTAACAAACGAAAATCGCCAATCTCATAAAAACACGTCCAACTTTAGCAGTTGCACTAGACAAGGTAAGCAATGAATAGAATTGAAAATTTTCGTACTTCAGGTGTATAAAAAATGGGCTCTCCAAATCCGCGAAGTTTTAATTTTAAGCACCTAGTATATCAGATCTCTTCTAACTTTTCGATACACATTGCTTGATATATCTATTAAAAGACGATTATACGTGATACGACCTTACGTGATATATCTATTAAAAGACGAATATATAAGTTTTAGTTGAGATATTAGATCCTTTCAAATATATGGTTATCCATGGAAAATAACAGCATTTTCGATCAAATACGAATAGTTACGTTCCAAAATTACGAGTCCACCGAAATTTATGACTCTGTGCTATTCTAAAATACTCTGTTCAAGGCTGAAGTCTATCATTGGTATTGGAAGTCAAATATCTGGACTAATTTAGACTTGATTAATGTTTTCCAGGAAAAGTTTGAAACTAAGTGATGTCCCGTAGCAAGTTACTTGTCTTTTTTTTAGGAACTTACCGAAGAAACCCCACTGAAAGTCACTGAATTCGACTACTTCATTAGTGTAGATAGTCCCACTGGTATCGTTTAATGAAAATGTTGTAGATATACTCATTGCGTAGCGTCACCATTTTATAATTGACTTGGTTTTAATAGAGTTTTTCAAGTGCTGAAAACCACTATTAAATGAGTTTTTTGAAGAACTCATTTTATAGTGGTTTTTGTTGAACAAATATATGCTGTTGTTATTGTTGTTTATAAAAAATTCCAAATAGTTTTAGGGACTCATGTCGAGCAAACATTATTTAGCCTGATATAGACGTGGATCGCTTTTAGAACATAACCAACACAACCTGATTGTTTAGGAATTATCTGTCTTGGTTTCGATTCCTTCCACTTTGGTATTCAGTTGAATATTTTGATCCCGATTTTTTACTCTTGTCGTCTCGTATGAATGTGCAGAGACTACGGACATCCATCTCTTGTAAGTTAACATGTGAGGCACTAGCTTTGAGCAACAATTAATAATCTTTTAATGATGCACCCAAATCTCTATATCGAAATCGATTCGTCTTTTGCGATACTCGTTTAGTGGTCGTTCACTAATTTGCGGCACTTCGGTAACTATAAAAAACGTCATTCACTAAATCTGCCTAACATTATAAGAGCACACACACACACGAAAACTTAGAAAAAAAAAATTAAAAAACCATGAACCGTTATACGCTCTACTTAAAAATTATACAATTTACAAATTATTATATCTCTTTACGTCCACACACACACACACTTATTAGGGCCTTTAACTAATTTTCACAAATTTCGTATTTACAAATACTTAAATGCAAAAAGCCAAAAAATCAACTAAAAGTTGCGACCAAAGTGTGTGTCTTCTCTCAACAAAGTAGGCACACTTAAGTACTACAACAATGCAAACTTTTCATCCACAGCTGCTTCAAGGTTCCATAGGTATCTGCCAAACCGAAAAATTCTCCACACAAATACTCGAAACGTCGTCGACGACGAGGCAAACTTGGTTGTGTGAAGCGAAAAATTATTAGAAAAGTTATGAAGGCTTGCGCTACGCTGCCTGGTTTGCTGGTTTGTTGGGTCGTCGATTGGCGGGTGTGTACGACGACAACAAAGTGGGCTCAATAAAGCGTCTGCATATAAAATACACCCACACATACATATAGAGATACGGCTGCTGCGTGTTGGTATAATGCAATGCAAAAGTTCAGCACTTGAGCTATTAATAATGAAACAATAAGAAAATTCAAAGCAGCTGAGTGTCGACCTGTCGACTAACGGTACATATTGGCAATGGGCGCAATGGCGGAGCGTAGGCTTTGGTATGAGCTTAAGTTGGAGTTGTTGCCGGTGCTGCAAGAGATATTTAATGTATAGGTGTATGCAAATACACCGAATGTATGTATGTGTGTGGGTTAATTTTGAGCGAAAACGAAGCTTCAAAAAGGTGTTGAAAATTTAATTATAAATCCTGAAGACATACAGGTCACAGACGCACTTGTAGATACCTATATACACATATATACATATTATATATATAATATAAATATAAGGTTTGTTCAAAAAATAATGGGAATTTTAAAAATTTCAATTATCAATTTTTTTTGTTTTATTTAGACAGTCCGTGTGATTTTTTCCTCTTTCCAAAAATAAAGTGTGCCGCAATGGGTCGTCGTTTTACAAGCATACGAGAAATCGCTGAAAGAGCTAAATACTATACCAAAAATTGGGTTTGAGTAAGGTTTCGACGATTGGAAGAAGCGCTGCTTAATATTGAATAGATACTCCTTTGAAGGCAACAACATTAATGGAGACGTACATTTTTTTTTCAAAAATGTTGATGATATATGAAGACTCCACACTATATATTATATATACATATGTATGTTTGTATGTATTTAAATGTATTTATTTATGCACATACACATACATTTGTATGTATTTAAGCACAAAACTAATTAACTTGTAAATTAACTTGCAGTGCTACATACAACAACAATAACAGCAGCAACAACAACACGTTTAATAACAGCAATAGCACAATATCGTCTCCGAAGTTTCTGCCTTTCTGTTGCTCATATACTCGTACTGCTGCTGCATCCTTGTATAAATAGTTAATTTTTTTATTATGCATGATTTTACCATGCATGCAGACATTAACATATGTATGTACATACATTTGTAGCTATGACTGCCAGCACATGTACATATGTGCATAGCCTTATGTTTGTGTTTATGTGTATGTACATATGTATGTCTCTAAGTCAGCTTTGCCACTTGGAGAATTCAAGTTGGTTTTCAGTCTTATTAGAGCAATCGAAACCGCAGGCGCACTTAAGAGTCACCTATATGAAAGTCAATAATATAGTATGTGGACTGAACCATAGTGATGCACAAAGAAAGTAGAAATAATACAGTTATACAAAAAAATTGGAATCTAATCTAATCATAATGTTAACTATTTCCGATATATAGGCTTTGCCCTTGCGATACTTTTGATTGTCTTTCAAAGCTGACTTTTAGAGATCCGGTTAGGGAATAAAAAGCTTAGACAAATATTGAATCTTTAAGTGTAGCATTCTCAGACTCAGAAATTTACTCTTGTGGTTAGCAACAGCCAACTTATCAAAAAACAGTGCCTCTCCACCCTTCAAAACTTTTTAGGGTGTGTTCAAAAAATAACGGGAATTGTGGACTGAACAATAGTGATGCACAAAGAAAGTAGAAATAATACAGTTATACAAAAAAAAATTAGAATTAAATCTAGTCATAATGTTAACTCGAGTATCCAATTAAAAGCTTTCGTGGGTGTGTTCAAAAAATAACCGGAATTTTCGATTTTTAGAAAAATTTTTTATTCATATGTCTAAGTTAATCTACTTGCCCTTAAGATAGTCGCCGAAACATTTATCAAACACGAATTTTAGGATAGCCTTTGGCTCTTTCAGCGATTTATTGTATGCTTGTAAAACGAAGGCTCTTTAAGGTTATCTTTATCTTTGGAAATAGGATTGGGTTGAAATCTTGAGAATAGCGAAATAAAAATGTTGATTAATAATGTATTTGAAAATATAATTAATTGTGAATTTGCAAAAGAAATCCCGAAAAATTCGGAAAAAAATATGTATATCGGAATCCTGATTTAAAAAATTTAAGGTTATCTTTATTTTCGGAAATAAGATTTGGTTGAAATCTTGAGAATGGCAAAATAAACATTTTGATTATTAATGTATTTTAAAATATAATTAATTGAGAATTTGCAAAAAAATCCCAAAAAATTCGAAAATAAATATGTATATCGGGATCCCGATTTAAAAAATCGCGATTTCATTTTGTTTAATTATTTTACAATGAAACCTCGAAAATCCTGAAAATATTTCGGAATACCGACTATTTTAATTTTCGAATCCCGAAATTTCGAAATTTCCAACTTCTTTGATCGCCTTAATGAAGGCAAGACGTACATATATAAAAATATACACATCCGCAATAGCATCTCCACACGCGTACATTTGCGCCTTTTAATAAACACGCTAACACTTCCGCTGACGTCCTCATTACATACATAAGTACAGCTTCGTCGCTTTGCTAATATTAAGTTTTCCGTTTTATTGCACATCATTATAATTTATGCACACATATTAGCCTAATATATGCAAATTGCGATTAATGGCATTATTTTGACACCATATCAACTGCAACGTCAAATGAGTTGCGAAATACTATATAGTGTGGAAGGCTCGTCAATGAAATTTGGATAAGCATTTGGTTAGGCTTAATTATAGCCACAAGGCATGCATTTAATGAAGTTTAATTAAAATGAGTTCAAAGGGTTTCTAACCACATTATTATTAAGTCATAATGGAGACAATGCTCGCGTGGGTGATTCATCAAGGATTCTTAGCACTTTTAGCAATTACAATTAGTTCGGTGAATATAATATTTTTTGACGAACTTTGCCCTATTAAGAGTTATCAGTATGCTTATGAGGTCATAACTTGTATAAGAAGAGTCTTTTAATTCTTGCCTTACTAACTGGATCTTGGAAAACTTTGGACCATGACTACATCGGGAAGGCGGATTGTAAGATGTTCGGGGAATATATACTGGCAATACCAAAGTATTAGGATTCTCCAGCTATAAAAGCTTGTTTGGTGGACTCGACCGAATCGGTTAGGCCTTGAGTCCAAACTCAGAATTATGTTCTTATGATACTGCTTGATCCATGTCTTTGAATGGGTAATTTTAGAGATCTTTTCTGAGTTGGAAAGGCGCAGTACAGACTTTAAGTTTAATTAATTAATTAATTGTTATGGTCGAATTCGGTCAAATCGGCCTATCTGATTTGGTCCACGGTTCAGGCTATGTCCTTAGTTATAATTTTGCTGTGATCTAGGTAAGGTAATTTTTTACCAATGGGTGGTAGTAAAAGAAATAAGACAAATATATTGATAATATTATATTTTGATAAGTGTACCGCAACCCATCGTCTATTGTGTATTCTCACTTATCAAATCCCTACATCTTGCCCTATCGCGTTAAGGAATCTTAACAGCTCGTATGGGCTGATAGATGTGATTCTAGCTGTTCCGTGAGTTTGTGATCTTCTTCTAGTGTCTGCTGGGCAATCTAAGAGTAGATGCTCTGGTGTCTCCGCTTCGAATTCGCAGTGACTCCATAAATTGCATTGTCCAGTTATCTGAATTTGTCTCTGGGTAGGATGATGATATCTTTGAACCGTTTCTGGTTGTACTCACCCAAGAACAACTTAGCCGGGCGAAGTCCAGACGATTGTAGCCATTCAAATCGGTTGGGTTCGTGGTATAAAATGCCAAACTATGTGCTTGGCTATACTTAAGCCCCGCAATTATCCGTTTCTGATGTGATATAAGCCTTTAAGTGTTGTTACATTTTCGATTAAGACAAACGGTATATTCATAACAGCTGTTTTAGGAACTTTTCCTTTCGTACCCTGAAGTCACGCATCTCGGTAATATGCTCGGTCGTGTAAAAAATTTGGCAAATTCACAATGATTAGCTATAAAACGAAATTATACTGCGAAACTGTGACACTTCCAGCTAATTTTCGCTCTAATCTCTACAAATACCTTGAGCTCATAAAGTGTAATATCTGCATAAGTGCGTATAAAATATTATATTAATTTCCGGAAGATAGTGCGTAAAGTGAGGATGTACATACATACGTAGAGTGACATATGCACTTACCTAAGGTCATATGCCGAGCACCACATTCACAGTATAATGTAGCACATGTCTCTGGCGTAAGTTTAAGCGTCTCATCTTCGTAAATGGAGAAACTTTTTTATTTGATTTCATTTCATTACACTTTCTCACACATTCAGTTCAGCCAGCTCAACCGAAGTCGCTGCTGTGCATTTGCATAATGACTGGGCGACTGATACGCTGTCAGACACACTGACAGGCAGTTCGACCTGCTGACAGGCGCTCGCATGCACGAACTCGCCCGCATTTAAACGTTTAACCGCCCGACCGACAATAGCTTATAGCTCATAGCTCAATACAGACTGCATTTGCATTTCTGCATATGAATGAACTAACCAACTGTCTGTCTGCTTGAACCGATGGTGGCATCTGTCAAGCGTGCCATTTGAGCCATAGTGGACCAGCGCATACTCATGGTCGTATAACGTACACCTCATACACCCATGCAAACACATGACGACTGCCAGGATACCCGCTTCAGCATCTCAAATAGTTGTAAAAAAAGAATATCATTTCACTTTGTGGTATTTATTTATTTTATACATATATTTAAACAAATAAGAGAAGATGGAAAAATAAATGACGACGGTGTTTGATGAGTGTGCCCTTTTGTTTGATGCACCGTTATATGCGTGGCAAGCAACGCCGGAAGGTCTGTGTTGCATAAATATTGATTAAACTAGCCAAGCTGAGGGCCACTTTTATGCTGAAAGAAGTAAGATTATTGGCACTTTGGTTGGCGAGATTAAAAGCAAATGCAGGTTTCTTATAGATTCGTATGCAGTCGAATGATAGTATGCGAACATAGTTTTATAATAATATTGAACGAGGGTGATTCGATAAGTGCGGAGTGTCATCGCCCGATGACGCCATAAGAAACTACGAGAAAGACTATCGCTGACGATAATAGGCATGCAAAGCATGCAAAGAAGGCGAAGACTGACCAATAGGTCTGGAAGGTAATGTCCATCGTTTACTGGGATTCACTCTAAATACTGGTACGCTCTGTGGACTCCACCCGGCGATGCTACACCAAAGAAGCCGAAGACTGGCCAATAGGCCTAGAAAGTAATGTCCATCGTTTACTGGGATTCACTCTAAATACTGGTACGCTCTGTGGACTCCACCCGTCGATGCTATTCCAAAGAAGCCGAAGACTGGCCATTCGCCCGGGAAGGTAATGAACACAGTTGGAATTCACAAGACCTGATCTTCATTCATCGGCTATTCTAGCAAAATGATCACAGGATAATACTATGCCGAATTATTTGGGCCGATTAGACGCCGTAGTTAAAAAAATTACTCTATCTGTCGGAGAAAAAGTTATTTGCACTCATAACTTCCATAGCCGAACTGCCGACCCATCCACCGTACTCCAAAAAACATCATAAAAGAACACGATGGGTAGAACTTTTGAGCCGAATGAGGAGATTATCGCCGGAGCTCTTATATAAAGTCCTACAGAAGAAGCGTTAAGTTAAGTGGACAAATTAGTTTTTAATATCTTCTATTTTCTTGTGTGGGCTAAGGACCTGTCGAACCGACGTCGTAATATTATAAAACTAAGAGTGTGTCCGTGTAAGTGTCACCTTCCGCCGCTTTCTGAGAAAAAATAAATTTATTCTACCTAGAGCGTTTAAAAAGCAAATATATGTATATAACATTTTCCAAAAAGACCTTCACCAAAGCGAGATCTTCATTAGAGTTACTAGTTTCCTCGAGGCTCAGTATGGTTTCCCAAATAAGGCGTGTATAACATTATGCCTCAAACCATTGTGATGTGAACAGCTGTGTACTTTTCAGGCGTCTACTAACTAACCTACAAAATACTACAAATAACTGTACTTACAGAAGAGTATATACAGACGAATGTTTATACGACAAAAGTGTCTTGTGTATTTGTGCTAATGCGCTTCATAATGACAGGGCAACAATTGCTGAAGTGTTTGGAGAAGGAGTCGTGTGTAATTAGTATTCTAAGTTGGAAACTTTCCACTTACTCGTATTGTGCTCTCACGCTGAAGTTCGTTTACATGAAAGTATACACACACACATACATATATGAATATGATTAAATGCAATGTTAAAGCGGGAAAATGCTCGTTTCGATACATACAAGGTGTGTTCAAAAAATAACGGGAATTCTGAAATTTGGAATTTCACGAACTCTCCTCAAAATTGTAGAATTTTAGAAGAGAACTTTAAAAGCATACTCGTATAAGAAATTGTTGAAAGGACCAAAGGCTATCACAAAAATCGAGTTTGAGAAGTATTTCTACAAAATTCCCGTTATTTTTTGAACACATTTCGTACATGCATATACAGCTCTAATAAATAGTTTCACATTCAGTGCTCATTTCCTTCAACTCCTCAATGGCTGTTCGTACTCTTGGCTTAGAAATAAATAAGCAAACTAATGGTTAACAGTTATATTTTCACATTCCATCGTTTATTGCACGTGCATAATGACCGATTTAAAAGTCTGTCTGTATGTTGAAACAATGCAAAATGGTTGATTTCTTTCTTTTCTCCACGTAATATCCTGTGCGGTCCTTGGCTTATGCGTGCAGCAAGTATGCGCCACAAGTTTGTATGCTGTCTGAGTACTCGTACAAATACTCCTTTAAAATACTGGTTATTACAGCTACACACCTGCCTTTATGTATATATGTATTTAGCAATTGTCCGTGGCCGGAAAAATCAGCACACTTGCAGCTTCTTCTAGCTAAGTTCATGTGTATATATACTTATATGTATGCAAAATAAATCACAATATCGGCAAGGACAGTGACAGTGAATTCTAATCGCTTTAAAAGCTTCTTTTATATTCAAAATTGTGCCATATTTGCTATAGCTATTACTAGCTCGATGAAATATGGGTTATTCCTTGGTATATTGTGTGGTAATAAAGTTTTGAAAGTGAAATGTTGCCTATATTCATCCTTCTAGCCAAAATTTTAGCATAGTCACACATCTGTTTAGGAAATGAAGTCAAATCACCGCCCATTACAGAGCTCGTATGGCCTCGCGAATATAGAGTGATATTGGTGCAATTTTGTAACACTAACCACCGCTTTGTATGCCTAATTCGTCTAACACTCTTTTCCCTTTGGTCCATCCTGTCGAAACAGCTCGTTGACTGGGCCTGTCATTAGATGACTTCGATGACTATTTATGCTTGTCGGATCAAGCAGGTCTAAATAACTGTTACAACAACAATTTTATTTAGTTACGTCTTTAGAACATTTCTATATTTTCGCAGTATTATTTATTGTTGTTAGTGGCTCAATTGACTCAACTGGTAACTGGACTTCTATAGATGTATGTAACCAAAAATCGCATATCTAGGTCTATAAGTGTAAATAAGTTGATGAACAGAAATCAGATTTCAGAAATCAGACCTTGAATCTAAGTGAAAATATGAAAGTCTACTTCAGCGATTGAAATCTCAGTGTGCTCTGCCCAATCCATAAAAAGGGAGATCCCACAATCTGTGCCAATTACCGTGGGATAAGCCTCCTAAATATCGCCTATAAGGTTCTATCGAGCGTCCTGTGTGAAAGACCAAAGCCCACCGTCAACAAATTGGACCTTATAAGGGTGGCTTTAGGCCTGGAAAATCGACAACTAACCATATATTCACCATGCGCCAAATCTTGGAGAAGACCCGTGAAAAGAGGATCGGCACGCACCACCTTTTTGTCGATTTTAAAGCTGCTTTCGACAGCACGAAAAGGAGATGCCTTTACGCCGCGATGTCTGAATTTGATATCCCCGCAAAAACTAATACGGCTGTGTAAGGTGAGGTTGAGCAACACCAAAAGCTCCGTCATGATTGGGAAGGACCTTTCCGAGCCGTTCGATACCAAACGAGGTTTCAGACAAGGTGACTCACTATCGTGTGACTTCTTTAACTTGATAATGGAAAAAATTATACGAGCTTCAGAGCTAAATAGAGAAGGTACAATCTTCTATAAGAGTGTACAACTGCTGGCGTACGCCGATGATATTGATATCATCGGAAGAAACAACCGCGCCGTTTGTTCTGCTTTTTCCCGCATGGATAAGGAGCCGAAGCGAATGGGTCTGGAGGCGAATGAGGAAATATCTACTGTCATCAAGCAAACAGTTGGCGCATTCGCGTCTTAGCTCCCACGTCACTGTTGACAGTCATAACTTCGAAGTCGTAGATAATTTCGTATACCTGGGAACCAGCATCAACAACACGAACAATGTCAGCCTCGAAATCTAGCGCAGAATCACTCTTGCCAACAGGTGCTACTTTGGACTGAGTAGGCAATTGAAAAGTAAAGTCCTCCCTCGACGAACCAAAATCAAACTCTACAAGTCGCCTATCATTCCCGTCCTGCTTTTTGGTGCAGAAGCTTGGACGATGTCAACATCAGATGAGACGACACTAGGAGTTTTCGAGAGGAAAATTTTGCGCAAGATTTATGGTCCTCAGAACATTGCCAACGGCGAATACCGCAGACGATGGAACGATGAGCTGTACGAGTTAGACGACGACATCGACATAGTTCAGCGAATAAAAAGACAGCGGCTACGCTGGCTAGGTCATGTTGTCCAAATGGACGAAAACACTCCAGCTCTGAAAGTGTTCAATGCAGTACCCGCCGGAGGAAGCCGAGGAAGGGGAAGGCCTCCAATCCGTTGGAGGGACCAGGTGGCGAGCGACCCGAACAGCAACGGAAAGAGAGGAGTGGCGCGCTCTCATCGATCCGGCTATAACCGGCTAAACGGTTCAACGCCAATTACATACATACATACTTCACGCAAGCACGAGTTATGGGTAGACCGGAAGTAGAAGAGGAAGTATGAGACTCAAATCTTTTACAATAATTAAGAGACCTTGAGTACGTAAGTAAGACCTTGAAATGGAATTATTAGTTCGAGATCTTCTTAAGTAATTATAAGTTATCTATAGACGTTGAGTAAAAGTGAAAATGAGTCTAAGGCCTCTTTAAATATTTATATTTGAGACTCCTCTTTGATTAATTTTGGGCTATCGGTAGACCTTGAGTCAATGAGAAAATATAAGTCTGAGGCCCATTAGGTAATTATGACTTATTGGTGGACATTAAGCAGAAATCGAATGTTGAAGCCCCATGTTTTTTTAAGTAATTATAAGTTATCGAATATAAGTGAAACTTTGAGGCTCGGATGTTCTTTAGAGATATAAGACTCAGGTCTCTTTCAGTAATTATGGGTTATTGCTGTAAATCTAGTAAATTGTTGTAGTTAAAGGGTTTCTTTTTCTGTTGCCACTCAAATAGACTATTATTATTCCTGAACGTACGCGAGTTTATTACGTCTCTAGTAGAACTTGACCCGTTCATTAAACTATTATTCATATTTTGTATGATCACTGCTGTCTACCTGGATTGAATTGATGTGTGTTTGTGGGTCGGTTGAGAGCGAACTCTGGTACCGCGATATAATGAATAGTAAGCAACTCAAACCACTATGTCATGGCTGCTGTCATTTATTATTTACTAAACCGTACAATAATCAGCATTAGTGCGCTACTCAGCTTTAAATCTCTTAAGCTGAACTACTTCAAGTTCAACCAAGAATATTTGTTATACCGTTTGAACCCCACACATCACTATTACCCTTTTGTAGAGTAGCACTTCGCACTGTGGCAAGCTGACCCAATTATTAGAAAACACCCTGTGTCGGGTAAATAGTAAAGAAACTATCCCTACTCTTTCCCGGACGCCACCAGAGGATATCATGCGATGTATGGTAGCCCTGAACTTAGTCAGCGTGGCAGTAAAATAAATAGTTGTAATAAATACGAAAATATAGCGCGCATTTACCTACTACGTACCACTACTGAATTCCGTCATGCTCCAATGGGACCATATATGCATTTGTGTAATTTTATAAGTGCCTATATAGGACTGCATATGTAATCACAACACTAGCGTTGCAATCGTAAAATGAAAATAAAAAAAGACATATGTATGTATATACATATACATATACACTCATATATATATACATTGATAAGCGTGCAAGCCGTGACATTACTAGAGCGTGTGTTTAAATTAAATTGCCACTGCGTTCACGAAACTATTCCCAGTATTTTCTTGTTGTTGTTCTTTGTTTTTGTTTCATACATATACACACACACGCCTGCAAGCAAGCACACGCTGGCGTATGAGTAACTGCATTGAAAGCTTAATTTATGGCTTTTTCTGGAGCGTAAGGGTTACCCAGCAGCAAATTACCGTTATACCGATAAGAGCGCGGCTAGAGCGAGAGCGAAAAAGGAAAAGTGCGCATAATGCAGCGTGCGTATAAGCGAGATAGCGAATAGAGAGAGAGAGAGAGAGAGAGCGAGCGTAGTGACAGTGAGTGAGTGTGTTTTTTGCAAAATTGTTAAATGTCGAAGGGCGCAACAATAATAATAACAACAAGTTGGAAAACACACAAACACAAAAACAATAACAATAACAAAGCCCAACAACAATGCGCACACAGTGCCAACACCGCTAACCAAAGGTTAAATTGGCAGGTGGCGCTAAGCCGTACACAAACACGCACACACATTCACTAAATGAAGGCAGCAATGATTGAATAACTGTATATACAATATACGAATGTCTGTCTGTATGTGTTTGTCACTATAGTGTAGTAAGTATACTTGTGCATTTGGCCGCATTGTGTTAGATAGTAGCTAAAGCAGCGCAAAACTGCGCGCGGTCTGCCACTGTGTGGGTGCCTGTATATGGATGTGTGTGTGTGTGTGGGCCACAAACAAAACGTAACAATTGTAACATAAACCAATACATTTGTATGTATCACATACAACACACGTACATACATTTGCCATCACATTTAAAATGACTGCAACAAAGTTGTAACAGCTTGACTTGCGCTTGCATGTCATTTTGCCTCTCGCGTTGCAATTATTTAAAAATAAGCTCTAATTTCGGTTGTAACCGAACATTTTATACTCTCGAAATTAATTAATTAATTTTATTTTATTAAGCTGACACACATCGACTTGTATTTCCGGCTTAAAGTTGACTAGAATAGCGAAAAACATTATAATTATTTATGGAAGCTGGGGTAATTCCTCAGCCGATTTCACTAATTTTCGTCAGCAAACCATCATTATGTCCTCGAATTTATGTTTACTTAATTTTGCTACGATATCTCTAATATTTACCGATTTATACGGTATAAAGTCCACTAGAATTTTTAAAAACCTAACATTAGGTATACGGTAGCTAGGGTAAGTTATGACCCGATTTTACTCATTTTTGATAGAGACATGTATCATTAGAAGATTAAGATTTTCTTTAAAATATCGGTTAGATTTACCGTTATTGTTGGTACCAAAATTATCCATTAGCACTGAGGTCTTCATGTGCGATATCTGTGGCCGTAAAAAGTTATACTCCGATTTCGACCATTTTTAAATGAGTGATATCACAGCTCAATGCAGTATTTGTGAAAAGTTTTATTCAGATATGTTCATTGGTTCTTGATGTACATATTGTAAAGTGAAGGAATCATATGTACTTCAAATTAAAGTTATATGGTTGTGAACCGATTACTTCCATTTTCAAGCTTTAATTCATTAGTGTGTCATGAAAATAATAAATATCAAGTTTCAATGAAATCGTTCGGATAGTTTCTGATTTTTTTATTTTTAATTTTTAAAAAGCCTTTCTTTACCAATTTTTTTTGTGAAGTGAGTTAACGCTTTTATAGGTGAGTTGAGTTTCCTTGTTTGGTGAGTTATCGTGGTTATTATCCGATTTCACCCATTTTAATGATGAATTATTGGATGCTAAAGGGAAATGTGTCCAGTAGAACATATTGGAGGGCCACTTCCACTTTTTCAAAAAAAAATACTTCATCCAAATATGACCTCCCTAGGATCTGTATCAAATTTCATTTTCATAGCTTTATTTGAGGCTTAGTTATAGCACTTGGTCCATGGCAATGTTCAGATTTTGCCAATCTGCAAAGGGAACTCCCTTCCACAGTGCCAAGGAACATATGTATGTATCAATTATATCAAGATATATTAGTTTTAGTTTACCATAATAGTTATGCCTTGGTTATAGGTGAACAAAACTATTATACTCTCTATGCAACATGTTGCGAGAGTATAAAAAATTAACATAGGAACAGTTCAAATTTTTTCCATTGACACCCGCTATAATAACGTATGGAATTGTCTCGGCGCTCGTCGTCCTCACCAAAAAGCTTCGACCATTTACAGTTATATTGCTGGCACCAAGTTATATTTATTTGTATGTATTTCTGGGCAAAACGTTAATTTAAATATTCATGATGAGTCAATGGTATTTTCAATATGCGCTTTATCGGCGAATCGTTTGGCATTTAACTGTTGTCAGCACATTATTTTACATCTTTATTAATGAGCGATTATACATACATACATGGATATGTATGTGTGAAACTTTGACACTTTAATGCCGAGCACATTTTGTAATTGGAACGCTGTAAAGTTTAGCCTAGCCGCCTCTCAACTATGTCGTAAGTGTAGAGAGAACAAAGCGAATAACGGCATAAATTATTTTCGAGTTTTGAGCGTTACAAAAAAAATATCATTAATATTCTTTTGATTGCTTAGAGAGGCTTTTAGTGGCGTTAAAGTTGTTAGAAAAAAATTTAATTGACATTCAATTGGATTTATTGCGACTTCTTGGGTTTCAATATAAAAATGAATAATGATGGTAGACATTTTATTTGATTGCAATGGGAAGTATGTGCTTTTCTGACAAAGGAAATACAATTACTAGCGGGGTCAAAAGGTTTAAGGAGAATCGTAAATGAAGTAAAGCGAAAATTATGGCAGTTTCCTGCAAAAAGAATACAAACAAATTGGGTTAAGGGTACGGAAGTTGTGATTTTCTGGAGACCAATGGACTAATAATAAAAATTGATACTTAATTATTCTAAATTTATTATTATTTTAAGCAATTTGTTGTCAAAAAATGAAAAAAGAAATGAATAAAAAACTCAAAACTTCGTATACCAATGGTTTAAGAGTCTCTTAACATCTCTAAAATGCTCACCGCACTTTTTATACTCTCGCAACAAAGTTGCTAGCAACAAAGTTCCTAAGAGAGTATTATAGTTTTGTTCACATAACGGTTGTTTGTAACACCCAAAACTAAACGAGTTAGATATAGGGTTATATATATCAAAGTGATCAGGGTGAAGAGTGGAGTTCAAATCCGAATGTCTGTCTGTCCGTCCGTCCGTCCGTCCGTCTGTGCAAGCTGTAACTTGAGTAAAAATTAAGATATCTTAATGAAACTTGGCACACTTATTTCTAGGCATCATTGCTTTCGAAAATGAGCAAAATCGGACCACTGCCACGCCCACAAAATGGCGAAAACCGAAAACACATAAAGAGCCATAACTAAGCCATAAATAAAGCTATGGAAATAAAATTTGGATCACACTATGAAGGGACATATTTGGATGTAATTTTTTTGGGGAGGTGGGCGTGGCCCTGCCCCCAAATAGGTTTTTTGTACATATCTCGGAAACCAATAGAGCTATATAAACTAAACTTTCTGCAGTCTTTTTTTTTAGCCACTTCTTAATACAGTTCAAAAATGAAAGAAATCGGATAATAACCACGCCCACCTCCCATACAAAGGTTCGGTTGAAAATTACTAAAAGTGGGTTAACTCACCAACGAAAAACGTCAGAAACACTAAATTTCACATAAATATTGGCAGAAGGAAGCTGCACTCAGATTTTTTTACAAAATGGAATGGCGTGGCGTCGCCCACTTATGGGTCAAAAACCATACCTCAGGAACTTCACGACCGATTTCAATGAAACTTGGTTTGTAATAGTTTCCTTACATCCCAATGATATTTTGTGAAAATAGGCCAAATCGCTTGACAACGACGCCTACTTCCCATATACCAGAGCTTTGAAGACGATCTGAATAGTTTACATTACAATATATAAAGTAAGCACTAGTGAAGATATCGGTGCAGAACTTTGCACAAATACTATGTTTATAGTGTGGCAGCCCCATTTTAAAAATCGCCGAAATCGGACCATAGGTTTTTAAGGCCCCATATATCGAACACGAAGACCTCGGTGCTTCTAACCTAATATTATGGTTTCCAACTTTCAATGGACTTTATACAATATATATGACGATTATGTGGGTCAAATTGTATATTATATAATATAAATAAAGTTAAATAAATTGCGAGAGTATAAAATTTTCGGTTACACCCGGACTTAGCCCTTCTTTACTTGTTTTATTTAGATTAGGTTGGGTTGTATGACCCAGAGGGAAATACACTTACTGCCTTCCCTAAATAAAAGCGGCAAATTCCCAAATTGTATGGGCATGAGAATTTTTTGACAGTAATTTGCCACTGCCGCTTTTATGTAGGGAAGGCAGTTAAACTATGAAAGACAGTCCGTTGTGAAGCCAAGACCACCCACCTTGATTAGGCATTAAAACTCGACGAAGGACCCTGAAGTTACTACATATCTGCTAAAAAATTTTACTTCTATATCAGTGTTTGTCAAAAGTGGGACATTCCAGCAGAAAGTGATGAGATGATTGCACCTCGTCCTCTTCCAGGCAGCTCTACAGTTAGCATCCGCTGAGAATTTTAACAGCGTTGATCCCGATCAAACAATCGCCAGTTAAAACCCCTACAACTAAGAAAATATGAACCATGGTAAGGGTGAAGAGCTCCCTAGACATCTTGTGGTTCACCCTAGGCCAGAAGTATCTAGTGGCTGACTAGTGCTTATCCATAATAGGATGGCGAGATTCCTACTTGTTATCATGATTCTGTTGCTGAGACTGATGTGCCCAACCTTATTTTATTTAAGAAAACGAAAAATAATAGTCCATTATTGATTATTATAATTTATAAATTACGCTTTAAGGTCCTAACATCATTATTAAATTGGTAAAATAATGAAAAAAATATTTTTTTTGACGGTGGCAACCGCCTTTAAAGCAATTGCATAATTCTATGAAACGTAATTTGCTACCATACCATACCGTATTTGCTTTCGACTTCTTATCCACAGGGTAATAGTCCCATAGTCAACATGCTCATCTACTTTATATATAAACTCGATAAATTCCTTTACAAAACGAAAGCATTGTTAAAATTCCACTTCAGTGTCATTGATAAGCATGCAAAGGACTCTATTTGCTGTTTTTATTTACTTTTAAATTTGTCGATAAATTGAAATTTTAAACTCATTAGCGATAAATGTGATGCACACATTATTATATGTGCGTATGTATTTCGTATGCAGGAATATGGTACGAGGGTGTGACTTTAGTTTTATGAATTTGATCATAAAAGGTTTATGTATTTTATAAATTGCGAAAACATCTGGAAAAGTTCGAGCCTTATGCTAAAAATACCGATTTCACTACTTTATAGCTTATTTATTCTGGAAATAATTATAAAAAATTCTTAGACGGGAATAATTGTTGGTAGCAGCAGTTGCCTGTAGCGTCGGTGTACTAAGGTTACAAAACGTTTGGTACAGAGCACTAACTGCTTTTTGCAGTACTTAAACGATATCTAGCTTAGTCAAGCCATTTTTATACTCTCGCAACAAATGTTGCTAAAGAGAGTATTATAGTTTTGTTCACATAACGGTTGTTTGTAAGAGTTAGATATAGGGTTATATATACCAAAGTGATCAGTGTGAAGAGTGGAGTTCAAATCCGAATGTCTGTCTGTCCGTCCGTCTGTGCAAGCTGTAACTTGAGTAAAAATTAAGATATCTTGATGAAACTTGGTGTACACTTATTTCTTGGCACCATAGGAAGGTTGCTTTCGAAAATGAGCAAAATCTGACCACTGCCAAGCCCACAAAATGGCGAAAACCGAAAACACATAAAGTGCCATAACTAAGCCATAAATAAAGCTATGAAAATAAAATTTGGTATGAAGGATCGTACTATGAAGGGGGATATTTGGATGTAATTTTTTTTGGGGAAGTGGGTGTGGCCCCGCGCCAAAATAAGTTTTTTGTACATATCTCGCAAACCAATAGAGCTATATAAATCAAACTTTCTGCAGTCGTTTTTTCTAGCCACTTCCTAATACAGTCCAAAAAGGAAAGAAATCGGATAATAACCACGCCCACCTCCCATACAAAAGTTACGTTGAAAATTACTAAAAGTGGGTTAACTCATTAACGAAAAACGTCAGAAACACTAAATTTCACATAAGAAATGGCAGATGAAAGCTGCACTCAGATTACTACAAAATGGAAAATGGGCGTGGCATCGCCCACTCATGGGTCAAAAACCATATCTCAGGAACTACTCGACCGATTTCAATGAAACTTGGTTTGTAATAGTTTCCTTACATCCCAATCATATGTTGTGAAAATAGGCCAAATCGCTTCACAACCACGCCTACTTCCTATATACCAGAACTTTGAAGACAATCTGAATCGTCTACTTTACAATATATAAAGTAAGTACTAGTGAAGATATCGGTGCAGAACTTTGCACAAATGCTATGTTTATAGTGTGGCAGCCCCATTCTAAAAATCGTCAAAATCGGACCATATGTTTTTAAGGCCCCATATATCGAACATGAGTACCTCGGTGCTTCTAACCTAATATTATGGTTTCCAACTTTCAATGGACTTTATACAATATATATGACGAATATGTGGGTCAAATTGTGTATTATATAATATAAATAAAGTTAAATAAATAAATTGCGAGAGTATAAAATGTTCGGTTACACCCGAACTTAGTCCTTCCTTACTTGTTTGATATTGAAAGCTTCAAAAAGCTTCACAATTCTGTTTATGCGTATTTTTCTTTAATAGAGCAATACTTCTGAAAATCTCACTTTTAGTTGTTTTCCTAACTCTGGGTCTCCTTCATATGGGGACTCGATTATAGCGTTTGGACCATGTTTTAAAGCTATGTGTTTTAACAGTATTGAGATTTCATTAATTTTTTCTTCTGTTGTTGTTGTAAGGTTAAAAGGTAGGATAAAATCCGGTGCTGTTCCAGTTATAAATCCGTCTGTTGTAGGACCTTTCCTAATTTGGAAAGCTTTGGTGGGTTTACGATATGTGTTTAAAAAATAGCGGGAATTTTAAAATTTCGGAGGTTTACAGAGTCCAATTGTCATACAAATTTTAGCTGCATTAGTTGCTCATTTTGTCTATAGCAGCCGCTTAGGTTAGACATGTTTTTATGAGCTTGGCGATGTTCGCGTGTATATATATTCGCCAGAGATATGGCACCCTGCGAGCTATTCGAAAAAAAAAGAAAACCTTAAAAAACCGTCGTTTTATAAACATACGAGTAATCGCTGAAAAAGTCAAAGCTTATCACAAAAGTTGAGTTTAAGAAGTGTTTCGACGTTTGGAAGAAGAGCTGGCATAAGTGCATGCTATCGAATGGGAACTATTTTAAAGGCGACAACATTAATGTAGACGAATGGAAAAATATTTGTTAAAAAAGAGAAAATTACCGTTATTTTTTTAACATATATCCTACAATATGTTTGCTTGATAAGTGACACTATAATAGTATTGTACTAGATTTTCTTTGAAATTAAAAGTTTCTTCATGCTGGGCATGTAGTAGTATTCTAATTCAAAAATAAGACAATTAATACTTCAATTTTTGAATTAGCAAAATCTTGTTCTTCCATGCCGTGAACTTAGAATAGCACCCTCGTATATTGATATTGACATATTGCATGAATTTTTATGTATGTACATATGTACAAATATTTAAAAATGTAATCAATGGCAGAGCGAAAAAATTTATAACGAATAATGTAATTATATACACACAGGCATAATACAAAAAATATACCCACTGTTTTGCTCATTTGTATATATGTTGGTATATCTGCACATATTGATCACATTAAAATAAAAGTGCATAGTTATTTTTCCATTAAAAATGTAGATATGTAAGTACAAACGCAATGAATGCACATAAAAACACGCAAATTTTTATATAAATACAAACGCATAACAGTACAAATATATGTATAACTGTATATGTGTCAGCGCAAATTTTCATTATTTTCTCCGTTTATACACCTAAAAGTATGCAGCGTTTTTATTTCGTGCAATTTAACGGCACTCTTATATACATATGAGTGTAAATATACATACATATATATATATACATACAAGTAAGTACATGTGTGTTCATCTGGGTGCTTGCATGCATGCCAGTGTGACCAAGTTGGCGCACATCACATGTGTCTGTCCTGCGTTGCACAACCGGAAGCGCTTGTTTGTTGTCGTTTGCTAAATTGTTGTTGTTGCTGTTGTTGTGACTGTTTGTTGTTCTTCTTCTGGTTCACTACTGCAGCAGCAGCAACAACAAAGATAACAATGAAAGTTCTTAGCATTTTTGTCTGTCATTTGTCACGTCCTTCCACCTGCACTTTGTCATCAGCGTTAGCGTGTCATCGCCATAATTACCCGAAACACTTGGCAAACAAACGTCAATGAGAATGTGCTTACCTTGCCTCCATTGCCTAAGTACGAGTATATGCGTATGTATGTATTCATATGTAGGCACATTCATATATACATATCAACTCCGTTGCGGTTGAAAACAACAGTATATGTATTCACAGTTAAATTTGTGTGTGAGTGTGTGTGCTTGTGCTCGATTGGTTGCGTAGTGGGTAAACTGAGCTGATTCACCGACCGCTACTTGCTCTTTAGCATATGCTGTATAGGTGGATAGCCAACTATGAAGTAGCCACTTAACGACAAGCACACTTATAACAGTCAAGCAGACATACATATATACAAGCATATATATACACGTATATATGCTCGTTTTAATGCACAAATATATTTTTAAAAACAAAAAAATCAACTTCGTTGAACTGATTTAACAGAAATGCAAATTTAAGAAAATAAAAAATTATACTTATCTACAAGAGTGAATTATGTTTACAGATAATAAGACAAGCAATTTAATATGAATATATACAACTTTTCATTATACAGTGGTGGTCTGGAGAGTATATGAATTTTTTGTGAAAAGAAAAAACAATATTCCCTTAGTTTTGATATTTTTTTTTTTGAATTCTTAATTACTAAAACCCATACTGATATCTCGTTATAACATATCTTCTCGATATTTATTATTTTCAAGCTATTTTATAGCCAAAAATGTACTCAGTCGTATAGCTGGTTGCCAAAGATCTACACATGTGTAACAGCAAAAATATTCGACAGTCCCGGTTTTATAATATCTTCAACACAAATTATATTTTTTCGCCTATTTAGGCTAGATCCGAAATATATTCGGCGATCTCGGAGCCTTCACGACTTATAAACCCAATATATTTTATATATTTTTCTGCGGTGCACCGGTTTCTTCGAGTTTTTTTGTATTGTAAGAGAACAATGCTTCATTCGAAATTTTGGCGCTAGTGTTGTGTTGAAACAACTCACAAATGTTTCAAAAAATAACGGGAATTTTAGCTTTTTTGTTTAATATACATATATCCGTTTACATTAATGCCAGCTTACACTTAGGCCAGTGCTTCTTCCAATCGTCGAAACCATACTCAAACTAGATTTTTGGTTATAGGAAAAAGTCACACGAAGTCTCATGTCTGGAGGCTGGGACATCGTTACAGTATTGTTTGTGGTCAAGTATTCACGAACAAGCAACGAAGTCTGAGCTTTTAACAAACGAAAATCGTCAATCTCATAAAAACACATCTAACCTCAGCGGCTGCTTCAGATAAAGTAAGCAATGGATACAGCTGAAATCTTCAGAGACATTATATCAACATTATAAAAAATAAATAAAACAAGTAAGGAAGGGCTAAAATCGGGTGTAACCGAACATTTTATACTCTCGCTATTTATTTATTAAACTTTATTTATATTAATAATACACAATTTGACCCACATATTCGTCATATATATTGTATAAAGTCCATTGAAAGTTGGAAACCATAATATTAGGTTAGAAGCACCGAGGTCCTCGTGTTCGATATATGGGGCCTTGAAAACCTATGGTCCGATTTCGGCGATTTTTAGAATGGGGCTGCCACAGTATAAACATAGTATTTGTGCAAAGTTCTGCACCGATATCTTCACTAGTGCTTACTTTATATATTGTAATGTAAACGATTCAGATCGTCTTCAAAGATCTGGTATATAGGGAAGTAGGCGTGGTTGTGAAGCGATTTGGCCTATTTTCACAACACATCATTGGTATGTAAGGAAACTATTACAAACCAAGTTTCATTGAAATCGGTCGAGTAGTTCCTGAGATATGGTTTTTGACCCATAAGTGGGCGATGCCACGCCCATTTTTCATTTTGTAAAAAAATCTGAGTTTAGCTTACATCTGCCAATTCTTATGTGAAATTTAGTGTTTCTGACATTTTTCGTTTGTGAGTTAACCCACTTTTAGTAATTTTCAACCTAACTTTTGTATGGGAGGTGGGCGTGGTTATTATCCGATTTTTTTCATTTTTGGACTGTATTAGGAAGTGGCTAAAAAAAACGACTGCAGAAAGTTTGGTTTATATAGCTCTATTGGTTTGGGACATATGTACAAAAAATTTAGTAGGGGGCGGGGCCACGCCCACCTCCCCATAAAAATTACATCCAAACATGCCCCTTCATAGTGGGATCCTTCATACCAAATTTTTTTTCCATAGCTTTATTTATGGCACTTTATGTGTTTTCGGTTTTCGCCATTTTGTGGGCATGGCAGTGGTCTGATTTTGCTCATTTTCGAAAGCCTGTGGTGCCAAGAAATAAGTGTGCCAAGTTTCATTAAGATATCTCAATTTTTACTCAAGTTATCCGTTGCACGGACGGACGGATGGACAGACAGACATTCGGATTTTGAATCGTCTCGTCACCCTGATCATTTTGATATATATAACCCTATATCTAACTCGTTTAGTTTTATGAATTACAAACAACCGTTATGTGAACAAAACTCTTATCAACTTTTGTTGCGAGAGTATAAAAATTGTACAATTGGACTCTCCAAACCCGACTAGTTTTGAAATTCTCGTTATTTTTTTTAACACCTCGTAGATTTCGTATCCTTCACGACATATATACCCAATCTAATCTTCTTCGATGAACCGGTTTATAGGACTTTTTGTATTCTGTGAAAACTACTTCATTCGCTATCATGAAATTATATAATGCATTTGCAATTGCGACTGAAAAACTCTTTCCAAATTTAATAATACTTTAGTAGTATACTCGAGAATTTCAGTTTTCTCGCATATTTTCAGACTCTGAACTTTCAAATGTGAAAAATATAGTTTTTAACGACGTGAAATCTTCATTTAGAGACAAGTTTAATTTTATTTTCATCATTTCGATCACTACAGTACTCAGAAATTATTTGTAAAATACCCCATGCTTGTGCTGAGATTATACCATGACGAAAACTAAACGAAAACCCTATTTTTTAATTTTTTTGTAAGAACTATATGGCTCTCAAACTATTATTAATTGGAAAACTATGCTAAAGATTTGATTTTAATCGTTTAACAGCATCAATAGGTTGAGTTTCAAAGTGTGAACTCTATCAATATATTTCAGTTGTCTACCTAGGTAGAGTTAGATTCTGGCCGGATTTTTTACGTCTCAGGCGCGAAATGAATTTTCCGAAATTTTTTTCCGAATGTGGACCTTCAGTGTGCTCAGTTTGTAAAATTTCAGTCCAAAGCGGACACATTTTTTTCTCTGCTAAAACAGATCGCAACTTCCAGCACAGTTTGAGTTAAACACTATTCTCCAATCTCAATTGTAAGAGGTTTTTGTGTTTTTTTTTCGAATTTCACTAGTTTTAGATATAGGCTAAATTTTTAAAACTACTTTCTAGTTATTACACGAGAATTCTAAAATAGGACCGAGAACTGAACTGTAAAGTAACTGATGACTTTTATTACTGGCTTTCGGAGTGTTCTCTAAACAGTTTGGTTTCCTCATTTCTGTCAATGTATTGCTATAATTATGCCTTTAATTTCTTCTCAGGATTATTAATGACTCTAGTATTCGGAATAAAGCTGTTTACTTATAGCACTGCCCTCGTAGATCACTTGTATTCTTGTTTTACGGTTTAATTGGCTTTTATGTTCAATCAATTTTATGAAAAGGTTTTTGATATCGTGAAAAGTATTCATACATATACATTAAATAATAAAATTTGTACATATGAATAATTTATTATGCAAAAAAAAATTATTATTGCTGGTTGCTGGAGTTGAGTGCTGGTTGAAAACTTACACACAATAAATATATGTAAATGTGGTTAAGTAAAAAATGGTTTTGATTTATAAAAGAGAGAACAAATATTTGAGAATTATTTTATATTAAAATTTCACTTTTTTAACTACTGCTTCAATTCTTTTGAATTTTAGCACAATTATACAAATTTGTGTTCGTTTATTATGGAATTTGTTGTAAATTTAAAAATTATTATTTTATATTTATTTCTTTTATATTTTTTGTGAAGTTAGTTCTATATATTTTAGAAAGTTTTGAGAAAAGTTTGCAAAAAAAAAAATTATTTTTCAAAATTCAAATTCAAGTTGAGTGAGTGTGGTTTGTAGAGCAAATAGTTAAATTTTAAATAAAAGATTTAAAAATTTTAGGTTTATTTGTAGGTTAGGTTGGGTTAGGTGCAGGTTGAACGAGATTGAATTGCTTCTATTTGTAATGATGGCTTAAAGGTGATTGGAACGGTAATGACTGGACATCGCTGTTGTTGGAGTTTCTGGTTTTCAGTTTCTACTGGATTGAAAGATATTGGTGGAATATATATGGGATCGTTTCAGATAATCGTCGACTCAACTTTAGAAGAAAACGTCCAAATTGTCCAACATAGAAAATATAATTCCTT
Organism: Zeugodacus cucurbitae; assembly: GCF_028554725.1. Lineage (NCBI taxonomy): Eukaryota > Metazoa > Arthropoda > Insecta > Diptera > Tephritidae > Zeugodacus > Zeugodacus cucurbitae. The sequence continues at coordinate 27,346,705 of NC_071671.1, forward strand.
TCAGGATTGGATTCGCTCTTTCGGGTCTGTCTTTGAAATAAAGATTGTATTCCTTTGAAATGCTAATGCGAATCGTCATATCTTAAAAGTAGCTGGTGAACTCGCCACACTGTTGAAACCGATCAGTAGTTAACGACCGCTTTATAAAGTTTTCTCTAATTAAAGCTGTTTTATTGTCTTGTATGTCCATCTACGGTTACATTATTATCGATTATAGGTTTCGGATTGGTCATTTAAAGAAAGTTCTCTTCATTGTTTCTTTGTTAACATTCACTCGGTTAGTACAGCTATCCTATTCATGTGCTAGCTGTCAAAGCTTAGTCTCACTATTAATGGCTCCTAGCTACTTTAGTATTAGACTCGTTTGGGTTTCAAAACATAGCGCTATCTCTTGGAACTGCTATCTGAGAAGAAGACGATGATCTTGCGCGTAAGGATATCCAAGTTCCACTTTCTCCTTCCTTATGCAGCTTTCCCTAGACTGCGGATGAAACTCTGGGCTGGACGAACTTCTAAAAACCAGTTGCACTGTCCCGAATACAAATTAGTTGCCTGAACAAATTTGTAAAAAGCTCAAAGCACTTTGTCGTGACTTGGAGGTCTTGGGCACCCATTTTGAGGAGCTTGCGGCATCACAAAGAACTATTGACTGCTATTTAGCTGTCCAAGTGGGATCTCCAGTGGCACAGGGTTCCGACCTTTAATCTAACCTCACCTAACATCTTCGAAGCAATCAGCATGCTCCTCGTGATTGCTTGATAGAAACTGTATACCGTTTTTAGAACCCGTTGTGTAAATTAAATCCTTAATCTTCTTCCGTTACAAAGTAATCAGTGCATCATGGGGCGTGTAAATTAACAATACAGCAATACCTATGTACATATATACATAGCATTTGCCACCGTTCAATACAAATTCATTGGCCATAAATCACGTCGTCAGTTGCCTTATCTGCTTGAATAATGAATAAAAAGCCTCGTTAAGTAAGTGTTTTGAATGAAAAATTGGCTTTCGCAAACATGCAAATAAATGCACAGACCTCATGAATATGTATATATGTTAATACACTATATGTGCATGTCTGCAACATACAAAACTCACGAGTGTGTGAGTACCGGTAATGTCTCTATGGCTGAGCAAAATATTGATATCTAAAAGTTTATAGGCAATACAGAGCGAGTCGCATCACGTATTCAATAAGGCTGGTGAACCAATACCATTGCACAACATCAATACCAATACAATTCCCGTAATACATGTCATAGGCGAGTCCTTTATGCCGGAGTGTGGTGTGTTTAAATGTTCGAATGTTTGAATAGGTAAATTGTTACCATTGATTGACTGCACCACGTTGCGGTATTTACGAGAATCAGTGTAAATATTTTGTATGCTTGAGTTGTGTGTGTAGTGTATACAGGCAGACAGACAGACAAACAAGCGAAAGAAAGAATTTGTCGAAAGGGTCGTAGGCCAATGCTGGAGTAAGAGTAGCGTACGAGGTGCTGATACATTCATATGAGATGATGGTGTTGGTGGGGGAAATTGAAGGTAGCTGAAGATGATCGAGTGGTTGAAAAGCTAAATATAGATGTAAACGCGAATTTTGTTGTTCGTGTGGGAGTGAGGGTTTTTGTACAATTATGGATTGTAGGTAAAAATGCATGTACATATGTATAAGATAAGCAAATATGGTGTACTCTTTGCACAGCAAAATTTCGGGATTCTTTTATGTTTATTTCCGGATCACGAAATGTTTCATTAATTTAGATGTTTTTCTTAAAAAAAAAATTGCGTACGTAAATTAAAGAAATTTCGTAATCCCGACAATTTTTCGGTATTTCATTAATTTGGATGTTTTTCTTATATTTCTTAAAATTTCCAAATTTTCTAGCCTCTACCGGACAGATAGTCAGAAAGAGCTTTAAGACGGTTAGATTGTCGACAGAGCAGTTCCAAAATATCTGAGGTATAATTTTTGTGTCACTGCAATAACAAAAGAAACATGTAAGGAAGGGCTAAGTTCGGGTGTAACCGAACATTTTATACTCTCGCAATTTATTTAGAGATCTACCTATATTTTCGGTGAAAATTACCCTTAGGCACTGAGTTCTTCATGTTTGATATCAGGGGCCTTGAAAAGTCATGGTTCGATTTTTACAATTTTTCCACAAGTGATGTTACAGCTCAAATACAGTATTTGTGTAAAGTTTTATATGTTCCGAATTTTATTTTCATAACTTTATTTATAGCTTAGTTATAGCTCTTTATGTGTTTTGTTATGGTGCCAAGGAACACATGTTCCAAGTTTCATTAAGATATCTCAATTTTTACTCAAGTTACAGCTTGCACGAACGGACAGACGAACAGACGGACGTACGGACAGACAGACATCCGGATTTGAACTTTACTCGTCACCCTGATCACTTTGGTATATATAACCCTATATCTAACTCGTTTAGTTTTAGGACTTACAAACAACCGTTATGTGGACAAAACTATAATACTCTCTTAGCAACTTTTGTTGCGAGAGTATAAAAACAGAGTCATTATCATCCAGCGACTCAGAGTGCTAATGCACTTCAGAAGACAGATTAGGGCGATACATAACAGATGGTAGACGGTTATAAATAAATCGTTTAACACCTCTGGTGGACTTCATATCCATCTGGTTAACAATGAATCACTGAAGAAACTTGAATGCTTTACATTCCCTACTAATTGTGGTATTGGAAAACCCAATGAGTCGAAGAAATGAATCACGTTCGCACGATAGTCGGGTCTACGTAACCATTACAAAGCTGGATTTAGTAATTAGCGATTATAATTAATTGTTCCAGAAGGATCTATGTTGTAGTTGGAGATAAAAAGATTCCCACGATAGTTGTGTCTACGAAAGGGACCCGGATTTAGTATTAATTACGTGTTCTGGGAGGACCAGTGCTGCGAATTGTGGTAAAAATATTTCCACGATAGTCCGGTCTACCCGAATTTAGTATTGAGGGATTATATTTAAGCGTACTTAGAAGAAGTTGTAGTTGTAGATAAAAACATTCCCACCATAGTCGAGTCTACGTAAGGACCGGGATTTCGTATTGGAGGATTGTAATAAAGTGTTCTGGGAAGACCAATGCTTTGAGTGAAGATTAAAAAGCCAGCAAAAATGTATGGCTCTCCAGTCTAGTAAGTCCAGTAAATAATTGAATATACGATTCTATACGAATACAAAGTTTCTGCGCTTCTATTTTCCTGTGTAGAATAGCATAAGCTCTTAAAACACGTGCAACACTCACACTCATACATAAGTATGTACATATGTATGTACCGACATGATGCTACATCAATACTTACACCTTTTTAAGCGACATTCTCTTTTCATTTCGAATGATTTGCATCGCATTCTCGCATTTCGATACGCTTTTGTATGACAATTTTGACAGCACAGCCACAGCAGATAATCAAAATGCGGTTGCTGGCGGTGTGGCATGACTGTGGTGAGATTAAATGCTATTTAACTGCAAGCAAAACAGCGCTACCAATGTCTACATAATGTATGTGCGTGTGTGTATGTGTCTAGATATTCAGAATTGCTTTAGGTGCACAAAATTACCTCATTTCGATAACATAACCTTTGCCTACAGTTATTTGTGCTTAACATGCACTCAAATGCATACATATCTACATTTATACATACATACATCTGTATATAACGCTTTATCTATCATGTATACATGCACTTATACATAGTAGCGTAGTAGGTGTAATTTTAACAAAATCATTGTTGTTGGCCCAAAAGTGGGTCACCATCAAGTGCAACACAATCAACTTATACACATAAACACGCATACATACCTGCCTATATATTTGTCACGGCAGCAGACAGTTGCAGCAAATATTAATGTGTGTATATAGTTTTATGTATATATATATATACTTATATACATACCTTTGTATAAATACATCTCCGTCACATGTATCCTAATAGGTATAAATATGTTTGTATGTATTCGACGGTTGTTGCGACAACCCAATTGGTAGTTTGATTTATGATTTGAGTATGACAGTTACCAAAAATATAATCAGCTAAATATATCCATGACATATTCACAGTTCCGTTAGTTGAGTTATTAATCAAAATATTTGAAGCAGAACGTTCTGAGATCACCATACATAGTTTAGGACCATAAAAAATCTATTTTCCATTCTTTCCGCATTAAGTAAAACCAAGTCCTTCACCATCTGAACTTTCGAACATTTGAATACACAAAAGCAGTTTTTCTAGGCAGTTCAAAGTCTTGGTAAATCTTTTATAGTTTTTAATTTCATCCTGCTGTCTTCACAAAGCCGTTATTCCATGAAAGTTTTCAATCTAATCCTATTGACTGTGAGTCTAAGATCTTGAAATGATTCGCAAGAGCCCTGAAAATAACAAGAGTTTGCAGAATTTTCCTTTAATATTTTTTAAAATTTCATTTGATCTTATATTGTTGACTGTCGGTCTTATGATGTCCTAACGGCTAGGGCCCCGAAAATAGGAAGATTTGCGAAATTTTTGTTCATACGCAAATTAAGACCACACTAGCTGTGTTTCTAGACAATTCAATGTTTTGGTAAAGCCCATGTAGATCCTTATTCCATACTGGTTTCTTCGCAAATGCGGCAAGGCTTTTGGATTCTTTGAAGCATTACACAATTGTTTAAAAAGCTCAATAGCACTTATTCCATAAAGCTTTTCAAATTATAATAATCCAGTTGATCGATCGGTCGATCTTATGATCTCGAAATGGTTTAGTCATGGGATTACTTCTTAGGCAACACAGATTTCTGAAGACTAGGATTACTTAATGTATTTTTCTTACCATCACTGTGTTTTTCAGATCTTTGCTAGAAATCTAATTGTTATTTCAAGTCCTTTCTGTGGGTTTTTTATGAACCAAACTAAAAAAAAAATGACCATATTTTACATAGTTGCATGTTTAAGAATTGATAACATAGTACATACTTTTTTTCTTGTTCATGGAAGTCAAGAAGTCAATGTGTGCGGTTACCACCACAACGATCTCAAATTTTATAATTGCTTCGTACTCTAGTTCCGAAATTGAGTTCGTAAATAAATGCTTTCCATGTTTTAGAATTTATATCTTTATTTCGATTTGGAGACCTCTTAAAAAATCTGTGATAAAAACAATTCACTCTGGATGTAAGTCTCTTGTTTAAATTTTCTATTATTTTTCGAACCTTAGAATCAGTTAGTTTGAGTCACCTGGTTTTGACAGTTCGATAGCTTTAGCATTTATATTGCTCTTCCTGATAATCTGATGTGACCACAATTGTCTTCCGAAAATTTTGCTTTCTTGTTCATATCTCAGGAGAAGTGAATCTGGGCAGTTACCACTATGGAAGATCCCGAATTCTACAATTCCGCGGTACTCTAGTTCAGAAATTGAAGTCGCAAGCTGTTGCTTCTCGTGTTTTAGAATTTATATCACTCTTCCTCGTTAGAAATCTCTAGAAAAATCTGCTATAAAAGCAATCCACCCTGATGCAAGTCCTGTATTCAAATTTCCCATTCTTATTCGAACATTAGTAGCAGTTAATCTGTTCCACTATGCTTTCAGAGTGCTCGAGCTTCACAATTCTGTTATAGTCATATTTCAAAATTGAACGAATTTGTAGTTGTTAACAGTCTGAAAGATATCTGTAAGACAACCAAACCGATCAGAAAGTAAATAAAGAAATAAATAATAGAATTCACCACAGCTAACTCTATTGACTCGATGGGTTATGGAATTGTAGTTTCGATCGAGAAAAAGTCAAAATTACTAAAACAAAAAAATATAAAATGTATTGTAAATTACTTAAAAAAATTTCCCACAGGGCACTTGCCTATAGCAAAATTCCATAATACATGCCAACGAACAAGCTGCTTAGCCACGCAGTTAGTTGCTAAACAATTCGCATTTTCCTGGATAAGCGCTTTTCTGCGAGCGCCCACATTATTACACATGCCACATACCACAACACCAAGAACAAAACATTGTACACAAATCTGTTAAAAAGAGGCAAAGAGAAACCTTCAATGTGTGCTTGCAAAGGATTTTCGTAATACGAGTACAACAACGCAATTTACGTAAATGCCACATTTTCGCCTCTCACTATGTACATATTAATTGTTCAAATTAATACAAACATACACATGCTTATGCAGCACAATGCGTTAAACATTACTTGATGACATGCGAGAAAAATGTGACGAAATAGCACAACAACAACGAACAAAAAACAGCAATAATAGTGTAGAAAAAAGTCAACAACGAAAATAATATAAATATAAAAAATCGACAAAAGAAATGAAAGTAAGAAATAAAACAACAACAACAAACTGAATAAACAACGGAAAAACAGCCGGTGCGCAACCGAAAAGCGGAAAGAAATTATTTGCGAGAAAAACGCTGCAATTTGACAAAGCGCATCAGGAAGTGAGCCGACACACCCCACTTAACTACAATGCTCTTTAGCACACTGTTGCCGCTCATTGCCTCCTTTACGTTACGGTAATGCACCGTACGGCCCGCTTTGGGTCGTTTTGTTTTTGTGTTTTTTTGCTGTTTATGCAATTTTTTCTTGGTTTGATTCGTCCGTTCGTTGAAACGTTTACGTTTCTTTGGCAGTTCATCTGTGTGTGTGTATGTGTGTGTTTAGCATAGTGACTCGGGAAATTATTGCGTTGGTGATATATATATGGAGGTATACTCTGTTATATGAGCGTAAGGCGATCTTTTGCCTTACTATTAGAGCTCCTTCTGCTGTAGCTGAACTCGAAGCAACCGTCACTTCAACTTTTGGCTCTGAACCATCCTGTAGACTTGATAAAGTTATTAAATTCAGTTTTATAGTTAAGTGTAACTTTCGCGACATCGTCAAGAAAATCGCGACCGATCCTTGTCAATTATTTCCTGTGCAAAGCCTTGCTAGAAGATGTTCTACAGTCAACGCTTCTCCTATTTATTGGCAGCTTCTACAGTAATCTGGCATGTCTACCAATCAGACAATGACCTGTTATCTCCCACTTAACTGCTTAAGTTGTTCCTTTTGAATTTTAATAGTCGGCATGTGCGACTCTAATACTCTTTCAGGCCACATTTGTTTGCTGGTTGAGCGTGTCAGAGATCGTTTCCACCAAGTCTCAGGCATGTCTACGACATATTTCTCGACTACATATCTACAAGTGCCAAAGGAATTTAGTTGTAAGGTGGTGTCTAGAGTGACTAGTTCGCCCGCTTCACAATTTCCTGAAATGTCATTGTGTCCTGAAACCCATTGCAGGTTTATCGCGAAATAGTTAGATAGCTCCATTAATAGCTCAAGGTATTCTCTCACTATCTTTAGTGATTTCAAGGCCGCCTGCCCAAAATAAATATATTTCTTGTTGTTACAGATAGATTATAGTAATCTTTGCTTGAAAGGCATTGTAGTGAACTGGAAGACGATTCTGACGTCTAATTTCTGTCGTCCAAGACCAACTTAACCTCACAAAAAGTTGGTCCGTTGGTCCACACTTTTTAACAAACGTTCTTACTTCTTCTATTATGCGTTGTAGAAAGTTGGTATCGTACCGGTGGTTGAACACATAAAAGCTTTATACTACACTTGATCCAGTACAAGAACAGTAATTATGATAAAAAACAATACAGCTCCAATAAAGCTTGTGAGATCGTATGATTTCGGTTAAATTCTTCAAACAGCCCCAAGTGTTTCAAAAGTTCGAAATCTAGGAGATCTAGGCTGTGTTAGGTTATAGCTTTCGGTTAGATTATTAATTATGCTCAATAACGGTAAAGCTCCATTAAAGCTTCTGAGATCAATAGCTTTAGATTCGATTTTTTAAATAACCTCAAGTGCTTCACAAGTTTTGAATCCTTTTTAACTTTTGGAACTTTGCTTATGACAGCGGTTTGATCATTGAAAAAGTACTAAACCAAGGAGATCTAGCCTGATAAAGGATTAAATTATTAATAATGCTCAATAACGGTAAAGCTCCAATAAAGCTTCTGAGAGCAATAACTTTAGACAACCTCAAGTGCTTCACAAGTTTTGAATCCAGCAGGTCTACGCTGTGCTGGGCTTCAATAACTTTTGGAACTATGCTTATGACAGCGGCCCTTAACGGAGCTTTGAGATTTTCATCCAAGTCTGTCTGAATAAAACTACATTACCATGTTAGTATTAACTTATATTAAATTTACCTAAGCATAATTTTGCGCAACACTGTAAACACACATTCGTACATATGCACATACGAGGCATATTTACTCGTATTTGTATGCCACTGTACCGTGCATTCACTTGGTACACCATTGCGGATGTGGAACCTTCCGCTTCAGCAGATGTTGTGTTGTTGACTGCTTAAGTTGCAAAGCATAAAATATTTCGAAGAATAGAAGCGAAGAATGCAAGATGGACGAGCGACTTGTGCAACTTGTGCGCCTTATGGGCTTCGCTATGTGTGTGTGTGTGTGTGAGTTTCGTCTTTTGAGGCAAATGTGTCTTTGTATGCGTACTAGTTCCAAGTGGTGGACACACACCGCACAGGCCATTAAGAAATTATGCAGTGTAGCTGGCGTAACGGAGGTGTTCGTATGTCTTAATGTATCATAAATTGCAGGTGTAAGCAAGTATCGCCAGGGGATAAGAATGCTTTAAGTGTGAAACTTTGTATAAAAGTTGTGTTCAAAAAATAACGGGAATTTTAAATTTCACAGGTTTGAGAATTGTTTCGACGTTTGTGAAGATGCGCTGTCATAAGTGCATAATATAGACTGGGTTTGTTTTGAAGGTGACGACATCACTATAGACAAAAGAATAAATATTTTGATAAAAAAAAAAAAATGAAAATTCCCGTTATTTTTTGAACACACCTATTTTATGTAAATCTGTATATATTCATATTCGTATAGGTCTATATGTGTATATATAGTACAAAATATATTTTCAAAGATATATATTTTTTTAATTTTTTTGTAAAGCCACTAAGGTCACTCGCTGCAGCTAAAGCTATATTTGAAAGCACTATAAGGTATGTTGCTGTGGTTATACATTTCGCTTAGCCTTTTTCGTGATATATTTAAATAAAGAATTTCGGTGAAATTTATTTTTATTTCACATACACACATACAAACGCACATACATATATTATGCTTCGAATCAATAGCGTGCCCTATGCCTAGGCAGCGTGCATTAGTGGCAAAGTGTGGCAAGAAATGCCACCAAAAGTGCAGCATTGCACATTTTTTCGTGAGCATTTTAGTATATACTTTTTTTTGGTGCCCAAAAATAGTTGTACTCGTTCAGTAGAGAGCACTGTGGTCTGACGTGATGCTGCTGTAGCTGTTTTTATTTTATATTTCCAATTTTTTTTCTGGTGGTTTTCTCAGTTTTGTTGTTGTTTTTTTTTGGTGCAGTTTGTTATGGTTTTTGTGCTTGTTGTTGTACCGCTGGCGGCGCCGTAAAAGTTCTGTGTACAACGAAAATTCGTTAAAATGCATACACACGGTTGCATTTGTATGAAAATCCAATGCGCTAAAAGAAAAGTTAGCGCACTTACATACGCTTAAAGATACAGTTAAAGTTAAAGGTGGGTTTCAGTTCGTGCGGCGAAAAGGTAGCGAGAATGATTTCGGCAATTTTAAGGGGTTTCAGGTAGCCCTCGCTACACAAAGAGGGCTATCACATTACTGAAGGCCCCAGATATCCGTAAGCTCTGTTCGCGACGGGGCTATTTATGGGCCCTCAGCCCTGATCATCGGCACGGGTCGCATCACACTTGATCCAGCCGTTTTTTGTACCCGCTATCATAACACGACTACATCTTTAGCTGCTGTGCTTTTGAGGAGCAACGAACCCTCAACGATAGAGCCAACCCTTACCTAGAGACCTCCCAACTGCAGCATGGACGAACTGTTTCCAACCTGTTCATGCCCCAGTCAACAACCTGTGGTATCTATTACCAGTTGGTAGCCTCGGGGATGGTTTTTTGTCGACTTTCTCTAATTTGAGAAAAAATGTATATAAAGCTTACAAGATATGCGGATTAAGATCTCGTTTGTGTTCAGATAATACGAGTTCTTAAAATCACCGTCGTAAATTTAGACTTTTTTGAACCCCTAGACTGATTCTTATAAATAATTTTAAATTTTATGAAAATTTTCCCAACAAATAATACTAGATAAACTCAAACTTTTTTGGTTGAAAGCTCAATCAAAAAAAAAAAAAGTTTGTGGGGTTAAAATTCGGATTTCATGGGAAGTAAAAATGGTTGTAAACAGATTTTTCCACTTTTATACTCTTAATATATGAGGATATCTCTTCACCTGAAGGACGGCAGCCATATAAAATATGTAATCTATTGTAATCCAATCGCTATACGTATAACCGTTATATGAACCAAACTATTAAGCTCTCGCTAAACATTGATGCGGGAATAAAGTAAACGAAACAAGTAAGGAAGGGCTAAGTTCGGGTGTAACCGAACATTTTATACTCTCGCAATTTATTTATTTAACTTAATTTATATTATATAATACACAATTTGACCCACATATTCGTCATATATATTGTATAAAGTCCATTGAAAGTTGGAAACCATAGTATTAGGTTAGAAGCACCGAGGTCCTCGTGTCCGATATATGGGGCCTTAAAAACCTATGGTCCGATTTCGGCGATTTTTAGAATAGGGCTGCCACACTATTAACATAGTATTTGTGCAAAGTTCTGCACCGATATCTTCACTAGTACTTACTTTATATATTCTAAAGTAAACGATTCAGATTGTCTTCAAAGTTCTGGTATATAGGAAGTAGACGTGGTTGTGAAGCGATTTGGCCTATTTGCACAACATATCATTGGGATGTAAGGAAACTATTACAAACCAAGTTTCATTGAAATCGGTCGAGTAGTTCCTGAGATATGGTTTTTGACCCATAAATGGGCGACGCCACGCCCATTTTCCATTTTATAAAAAAATCTGAGTGCAGTTTCCATCTGCCATTTCTTATGTGAAATTTAGTGTTTCTGACGCGTAAGCGGTTTCTACGCCAGTTAAGAAGAAGACGTTTTTCGTTAGTGAGTTAACCCACTTTTAGTAATTTTCAACCTAACTTTTGTATGGGAGGTGGGCGTGGTTATTATCCGATTTCATCAAGATATCTTAATTTTTACTCAAGTTACAGCTTGCACAGACGGACGGACGGACAGGCAGACATTCGGATTTGAACTCCACTCTTCACCCTGATCACTTTGGTATATAAAACCCTATATCTAACTCGTTTAGTTTTGGGTGTTACAAACAACCGTTATGTGAACAAAACTATAATACTCTCTTTAGCAACTTTTGTTGCGAGAGTATAAAAATATAAGAGAAGCATATTTAAAGGCGCTTGCACACAGACACTCATAAACACACTGGTATATTCAACTGACGTTGCAATGTTGTTGTACCTGTTTGTGAATTTCGATTTCGCATGCAATTTTTTAATCTTTCAAACGCTGTAAGCGCCAAACATAACCTAAAAGCATACACATTTACATGCATATTAAAGTTGAAAGCGGGAATTCGGGTTATAAAAAAATTATTTTCAAACAAAAAGAAATGCATTATATTTTGGCGCATAAATAAAATATTTTATAAAATTGTTTTGTTAAAAAAATGTATATCGGTACAAACATTTTACTATTGTGCTGTACAATTGTTTCATCATTTTTATTTTTCAAATGTTTGAAAATAATTTTACAATTTTTTCCGTATATTATTTCTCATATTCATTCAATTCGTTAACTATATGCTGCTAATCTTTCATTGTGTACCACTACCGTGGAATAATAGTTATTAGCAATTCTAATAAATAAACCAGGCTAAACTGGCATTCGCTACGCCGCGAATAAACGTTGGATTTTGCATAAATGGCATTTGAATATTGATGAGTATTGGCAGAATCGTTTTTATTCACATAACTGTTGTATACATAAATAACTAAAATGAACTAAACAAGCCAAGTTAAAATATGAAGAATAGGTAGAATTTGGACGTTATGTAAATTTTGAGCGGAACAATTTCATTTATTGTTGAAATAAATCGGAGAGGGGTTTTGAGATATATACATTTTCATGCCAATTTTATAATTTTTTGACAAGAAGGGTTGAAAAGTATCTTTCGCAGTTATTTTAGCAAACTTTAGCAATCTGTTTTGGGGGTAGAAAAAAGAAGTAATTTTGTTATTATAAAATATAATTATAATAACAAAAATTCATTCCGAAAATTCGGTATAAAATCCACTAGAATAACGAAAAGCATTTTATATAGTACATGGGGGCTAATTACTGGATCCAATTCAACTATTTTTGGCAACAAACTACATCATATCCCAGATAATATGAAGTTTGTTAAAATATCTCACGTATAAAAGCCACCGGATGTTTGAAAAACCTATAATTAGGTTTATGAGAGGTAGTAGAAGTTATGACCCGATTTTAACCATTTTTTTATAATAAGCAATAATTCTCCTATGAGAATATCTGGAGCCTTGAAAAGTCCTTATAGTCCGATTTTGAAGATTTTTAGACCGGCGATGTCTTACTAGAAATGCAATATTTCTGCAAAGTTTTGAAATACGGATGTCTGTCCGTCTGTCCGTGCAAGCGATAACTTTAGTAAAAATTAAGATATCTTAATGAAACTTGGAACACATGTTCCTTGGCACCCTGAGGAGGTTGCTTTCGAAATCGGTCCACTGCCACTCCCACAAAATGGCGGAAACCGAAAACCTATACAGTGTCATAACTAAGCCATAAATAAAGTTATGAAAATGAAATTTGGAACATAGGATCCCATTAGGGAGGGGCACATTTGGATGTAATTTTTTTGGAGAGGTGGGTGTGGTCCCGCTCTCAAATCGGTTTTTTGTACATATCTCGGAAACCAATAGAGCTACATAAACCAAACTTTCTGCAGTCGTTTTGTTTAGCCACTTCTTAGTACAGTCTAAATGAAAGAAATCAGATTGTTAAGACTAGCTGTGTCAAATATTTCTTACCGCTGGTGGGGGAAAATAAGTGATAGTCTAGCCTTATTGAGAAATTATTTCATTCTAGTTTTATTTTGGTTTTTTACTTACTTATATACAAATTTTAGAATTATCTTAAGATCTAATTATATGTGTATGTGTGTATGTCTATATCTATATTTTATATGTTGCACGATAAGGGGTTATTTCAAATGCACACAAGCAATTGCCCCAATGTATTTTTATAACCAATAGGTTATCTTGTGCATACATATAAATATGTTTATTTATTAGTAGTTGAGTGCATGCGTGTTGCATATAGATGCATGCGTGCCTCATATAAATGTATGTGTGTTCGGTAATGCCAGCTTTCTACATTTCTCCAAAATGTGGGTCTGCCGGAGGAGAAAAATGCCAAGTTATTTGCTCATTGGCGAGAATATTGCTCTCGACTTCTTGATCTCCAGTTTCATTTTTAATTTTATGAATGTCTACATCTGAGGTTTCAACCACTTCAGTTGATTTTTCCTCAAGAGTAGGGTGTTCAGTAGTCTCTTCCTGTATTTTGTTTTCTGTAATTTTGTTTTCGTTCCTTTCTTTCTCTTCTTCTTCTTCTACTTTAGTTTTTTTAACCAATTCATTTGCAGAAGATAGAGAGAATTTTGGAAGTATTATACAATCTTCTTCTTCTACTTTCTTATCTTCAACTAATTTAGTTGGTCTCTTCTTAGTTTTAGAAAATAGATTGAGATCGGGAACAATTATAAACTCTTCTTCTTCTGAATCACTTGTTTTAACAAATTTAGTTCGTTCAACTTCAGAAGATAGGTTTGGAGATAGGTTTAATTTATTTTTTAAATTTGGAATATTTATCAATTCCTCTTTTTCTTTTTGTATTGGTTTTGTTTTAACCAGCTTTGTTGTGGTAGATGAAGAGAATTTTGGAATTATTATTCTTCTTTATCCAAATTACTTCGAAAAGCATTTTTTGGCTCTTCTTGTTGTGATTGTCGATTAAAATAACAAAGCTCTTGAAAAAATTCATCACCTATTTGGTCATATATGATTTCAATTTCTTCATTGAAATCTAATTCGTTTTTCATCTTCTGAATATCATTGTATAATGATTGCAAATAGTTTAGTTGATAATTCTTTATCGTTAATTCTAAACTTAGATTTTCCATTTTATTTTTAAAGATTTCAATTTTCCGCATAATCATGGGCGTTTTTCGATCCAGATATTGGTATTTAGGTTCAGTCTTCCACATTTTGGAGAACCTTATTGCTATATTCTCGCGACAAAAATTGTTGTTTTTATATTGTTAATATGCGGGAATATGCACCCGTCTTACAATTATTATTTTATTTTGCCTGAATTATAAACAGGGCTTTAATGTTGCCTGTGTAAATAACAGGGCTTTTTATGGTGCCTGTATAAATAACAGGACTTTTTATTTTGCCTGTATGACTAACAGGGCTTATATTTTGCCTGTATTAAATTCAGGGCTTTTGTTTTGGCTGAGCTCTTTCATAGGCTCGATAGGACCAATGTAAGAAACATCCGGCCTACCAATTTTTATAAAACAATGTAGTTTCTAACAAACCTTACCGCTGGTGGGGGGCAATGATAGACTTGCATTGAGTGAGAATTTAATTCATTCTCAAATGTTAAAACTAGCTTTTTCAAATATTTCTTACCGCTGGTGGGGGAAAATAAGTGATAGTCTAGCCTTGTTGAAAAATTATTTCATTCTAGTTTTATTTTGGTTTTTTACTTACTTATATACAAATTTTAGAATTATCTTAAGAACTAATTATATGTGTATGTGTGTATGTCTATATCTATATTTTATATGTTGCACGATAAGGGGTTATTTCAAATGCACACAAGCAATTTCCCCAATGTATTTTTATAACCAATAGGTTATCTTGTGCATACATATAAATATGTTTATTTATTAGTAGTTGAGTGCATGCGTGTTGCATATAGATGCATGCGTGCCTCATATAAATGTATGTGTGTTGCATGTATGCGTGCAACATATAATGTATGTTTGTTGCATATTAATGCATATATGTTTATGTGTTTATTTATGTATACAAATTTATGTTTTATATGTAGCTCCTCGGATTTGCTAAGGCATAAAAGAATGCATGTTCAATGATATTTGAACACAGATAATAACCACGCCCACCTCCCATACAAAGGTTAGGTTGAAAATTACTAAAAGTGGGTTAACTCACTAACGAAAAACGCAGAAACACTAAATTTCACATAAGAAATGGCAGATGGAAGCTGCACTCAGATTTTTTTACAAAATGGAAAATGGGCGTGGCGTCGCCCACTTATGGATCAAAAACCATATCTCAGGAACTACTCGACCGATTTCAATGAAACTTGGTTTGTAATAGTTTCCTTTCACCTCAATGAGATGTTGTAAAAATAGGCCAAATCGATTTACAACCACGCTTACTTCCTATATACCAGAACTTTGAAGTGGATCTGAATCGTTTACATTACAATATATAAAGTAAGCACTAGTGAAGATATCGGTGCAGAACTTTGCACAAATACTATGTTTATAGTGTGGCAGCCCCATTCTAAAAAGCGCCGAAATCGGACCATAGGGTTTTAAGGCCCCATATATCGAAGACGAGGACCTCGGTGCTTCTAGTCTAATATTATGGTTTCCAACTTTCAATGGACTTTATACAATATATATGACGAATATGTGGTTCAAATTGTGTATTACATAATATAAATAAAGTCAAATAAATAAATTGCGAGAGTATAAAATGTTCGGTTACACCCGAACTTAGCCCTTCCTTACTTGTTATGATTTAATTTTAACATTTTGTGGACCACTGCCACGTCTGAGTTATACAATACCAACTTTCTTATGGTGCCAAGGAACACGTGTGCTAAGTTTAATCAAGATATCTCAATGTTTACTCAAGTTATCGCTTGTACGGACGGACATCCGTATTTCAACTACTCGTCACCCTTCTTTGATATATATAACCCTATATATAATTCGATGAAAGTGCTCCAGTTCTGAAAGTATTCGATGCAGTACCCGCTGGTGGAAGCCGAGGAAGAGGGAGACCTCCCCTCCGATGGAAGGACCAGGTGGAGAGGCACCTGCCTTCGCTTGGTATAACCAATTGGCGCCAAACTGCCAGAAGGAGGGATACGTGGCACACTGTTGTGGACTCGGCTATAACTGCGTAAGCGGTGTCTACGCCAGTCAAGAAGAAAGAGATATATAATTCGATTAGTTTTAGGTGTTATAAGCAACCGTTAGCTGAACAAGACTAGTTTTGTGTCTCATATGTTGCGAGAGTATAAAAATATTAATGCAAATATATGCCATGACTAACTTTTCAATCTAATTTGAAAATATTTCAGATACTAAAAAACCTCTATTTTTAGAGAATTTTTGCTTGGTTTAAGAATTTAATTTCTTTGCCTCTTTCAGGTCAGATCGATATTCGATTTCTTTAAACTAAATTTTACTATATTTAATAGATTTAGACTAATCTATTTCCTATTCATAAATTAAAATAAAATAAATTGTAAAATTTGTGCTTAATAGTTAAAAAAAATATATTTTTTAATAAATTTTGATTTTTATTAACTTTCTATGAATTTTCATACACCTTCCCTAACAAGGCAGCATTTTAAGCGTTTAAATAAAAATTTATTATTATTTAATCCGCAAGGTAGACGGCGCACAAACGGCGTCAGCTTCAATACATGGCTGTATATATGTATGTATGTATGTATGTATGTGTGTATAGTATGTATATACATAAATAGGTTGTGAAAAATATATAAAAATCAACAAATCAGCAGTTAGGCTGTGTAGTAAGCGCTTAAATTCGCTGCAAAAATGTTAGCGCAACAGCACAGTTGTAATGCTATTTTTTCACTTTTACCCACAAATAATAGCCTACATATAGGCGCAAGAGTTGGCTGAAAACTATACCAACATGTATGGGTGTCTTTATATGTATGTCTGCCTCGGTGTTTGTACGCTATTTGTAGGTGCTCCTTTGTGTTTGCACAGCAAAAGGCTAACGTAAATATTCGACGACCGAAATGTCCGCAATGCTACCAACTACTACTAAATACAAGCTCACACACAAGTGCTTGTATTTTTCACAAATTTTGCTTTTTTCAATTTTCTTTCACTAGCGCTTTATATACACATTTGTAGGTATGTGTGTATGTCTCGGTTTGTGAATGGCAGCAATTTGCATGTGCGCGCAGATATAACAAATTGGAAAAATGAACGAACGAGAATAAAATGGAAACATGCGTGCCTGAAAACAAACCACTTAAAGGTCTACACTTTAGACACACGTTTGCATATGTATATAGAGGCAGTCTAGCAAACTGTAACACACAAGCACTCATACTTGGTGTGTTAAAAAAATAATGGGAATTTTAAAAATAAAAAAGAAGAATTCTCGGCCAAAAATAAGATTGTAACGATGCCATGTAAAGGAATAAATAAATTTTTTTTTCAAAAAACGAAAATTCCCGTTATTTTTTGAACACACCGTGTATACCTACAAAATATAGAATAGGAACAATTTTGAAAGTGACAAACTTAATTTAGCCGAATGAATGAACATTTTTTTTTTTTTCAGACACCAAACATAAATTCCCGTTATTTTTTTAACATTCCTCGGTGACCTACAACATAGCGAATTAAAAAAAAAAATTAAAAAAGTAATTCCCGTTATTTTTTAACACACTACATATACTTACTTACAAAAACGCGAATGACCATTATTTTAAAGATAACAACATTAATGCATCGTTTTCAAAAACCCAAAATTCCCGTTATTTTTTGAACACACCTCATAGACCTACAAAAGCTTGCTTGCCTACTACACATTTTAATTAAGTGACGAACTTTATTATGCAAAAATGTACGAGTGCTTATTTGTAAGTCGCTGCATATATAATATTGAGTGTGTATGTGTTCCTCTTTTATTTTATACCATTTTCTTTGTAAGAGTATGTGTGTGCGCCGCTATTCACAACGCTGGCTTTCAGCTGCTGGCAATCACCTTTGACCGCATGCAGACACTATTTTAATACATAATAAATAAACCACCTGATGGAACAACTAAAGGGCCATCAATACCAACCAGTTTGAATAAACACATATATAACACAAATAACTGGCACTACAACTACAACAAGAACATTCGTGCGCACGCAACGTCATTTGGTGGTCTGTGGGTCACGTATAATGCATTAAATTCGATTCATTTGCCGCCCAAAATCGGTAACGTGAGCATGTAAATCACATACAAATTAACATCTCGGTCTCTTTTACATCTCGCACAGCGGTCGTGCGTTTGCCTTTTTTGGCAGCGATTTTTCAGCCTTTTTCATTTTGCCTCTACTCCTGCTCCTCACATCCTTCTTTTCAAGGGATATTTTATTACAAATGGCGGCAGTGTTGTTAGTGGCTAACGAAATTACTTGGTTGCTTTCCAATATTGTTTATCGTAGCTTCACACTTCTTTCTGGTTTCAGTTTTCGTAGGTTGAAGGTTGAAGGTGTGAGAGCATGCTAGATGACTGGTATTTTGGAGAGTCGCGTAAGATTGTGTTGCATTTGTTGTGGGATCTGTTAATTTTGTTCTATGTTTTACTTAATATTTATGTGTCGAAAAGGTTGAGAAGTTAAATTTTATAGCCAACATTTAAAGTTAGACAATAAAGTGAGAAAAAGTATGCAAGAAGGGTTGCCATTAAACTTTAAAAAGGTTGTGATGCTTTGGGATTTTGGTTATTCATTGGTTAATGTGACAGACATTGTGCTGAATATTATGAAGGTTTCATTCAAGCAGTTTGTGGTAAAAAATAAGTTAAGAGTCAGAGTGAGCTTAGCGAGCTTTTTAAGTTCACGAAAGTTCAACAGTTGTTTCTACGTTTCGTAGTTATTTTAGAGTTAGGGTTAAGCCCTTTACTGTTTTGTATTTTTTATGTTAAAACTTAACGTTTCTTGTATTTCTTCTTCCTCTGTCACAACCAGCTGTTGCTTTAGAGAAAACACTCATGAGTTGTTTCTTCGTTTGGTACTTACTCGAGTTAAAATTAAGCCGTTTACTTGTTAACTTAAAACTTAACGTTCTCGCTTCTTCTTCCTCTGCAACAATGAAGCCACAAAGCAAGGAAACTCTCATGGGAGTTTAAAGTCCAACGAGCAGCATGTGTGTCCATTACGTCGTAAAGTTTTTGGAGACCGTTTATCCATCATTTCAGATCAACTTGCAAAGATTCTTAAATCCTTCGCTTGAACACTCCAGCAGCCGTCTCAACGTGCTCGCTGTAATATTACCGAAATCCAGTAGGTTCCACAACAACTTTCACACACTTCTAATGATGAATTACATAGTCGTTTAGACCTCATGGATCTTGGCAGAAATAATTTCCTTGAGCTTCCTTCCTTGCTGTAAGGGGTGTCGATAAAGCAGTGAACTAGCAATTGGTCTATACATAAAATAATTTCAGTTTCAGTGACAAGATGCACTAAGAGAAACTTTCTAAATTACTCTGTAGATACGGAACGTAGGATCATAGCTTCACAAATTCTTTTGTGCACGATGTCTTGATAGTCAAACTGACATTTGCGCCGTAACTGAACTTCAAAAGTAGGCGTAACAGCTTCATTAATAATTTTCAAAACTCATTTACCACTTTACGGGAAACTATATATCGTCATCCAGAAGGTCCTTTCTTGAAGATTCTTAAGTATATGAAGTGTAGTAGTGAAAATACTTCGAAGATCCATACATATTTAAAATTCTTGGAAAAAACGCTTTCACCATAATTTTAGAAACACACTTTACCGATGACTCCATATCGTCCTATATAGAGTGGTCAGACGGTCTGTTTTTAAGAATCTTATATATTCATAGTGTGATTGTAACTTCGAAGTTCCATTGACTCAAGTTGAACTATTCGACGACATTCGACCTAATATTATTCCATAAAACTGTCCGTTGTAACTATGAGTGATTCTTTCAAGAAAAATATACTCTTTCTTCTACATTTGCGGTGTTTTCATAAAAATTAGAGATTTTACAAGTTTCTCATGTATAACAAGTAAGGAAGGGCTAAGTTCGGGTGTAACCGAACATTTTATACTCTCGCAATTTATTTATTTGACTTTATTTATATTATGTAATACACAATTTGACGCACATATTCGTCATATATATTGTATAAAGTCCATTGAAAGTTGGAAACCATAATATTAGACTAGAAGCACCGAGGTCCTCGTGTTCGATATATGGGGCCTTAAAAACCTATGGTCCGATTTCGGCGATTTTTAGAATGGGGCTGCCACACTATAAACATAGTATTTGTGCAAAGTTCTGCACCGATATCTTCACTAGTGCTTACTTTATATATTGTAAAGTAAACGATTCAGATCATCTTCTAAGTTCTGGTATATAAGAAGTAAGCGTGGTTGTGAAGCGATTTGGCCTATTTTCACAACATAGTATTGGGATGTAAGGAAACTATTACAAACCAATTTTCATTGAAATCGGTCGAGTAGTTCCTGAGATATGGTTTTTGACCCATAAGTGGGCGACGCCACGCCCATTTTCCATTTTGTAAAAAAATCTGAGTGCAGCTTTCATCTGCCATTTCTTATGTGAAATTTAGTGTTTCTGCCGTTTTTCGTTAGGGAGTTAACCCACTTTTAGTAATTTTCAACCTAACCTTTGTATGGGAGGTGGGCGTGGTTATTATCCGATTTCTTTCATTTTTGGACTGTACTAAGGAGTGGCTAAACAAAACGACTGCAGAAAGTTTGGTTTACATAGCTCTATTGGTTTTCGAGATATGTACAAAAAACAAATTTGAGGGCGGGACCACGCCCACCTCCCCAAACAAATTACATCCAAATATGCCCCTCCCTAATGGGATCCTATGTTCCAAATTTCGTTTTCATAACTTTATTTATGGCTTAGTTATGACACTGTATAGGTTTTCGGTTTCCGCCATTTTGTGGGCGTGGCAGTGGACCGATTTTGCCCATTTTCGAAAGCAACCTCCTCAGGGTGCCAAGGAACATGTGTTCCAAGTTTCATTAAGATATATTGATTATTACTCAAGTTATCGCTTGCACGGACAGACGTGGATTTCAAATCCACTCGTCATCCTGATCATTTATGTATATATGTGGTAAATGGTTCTTTATTACTACACGTCTGGGCGACGTGATAACCAAAATCCAACTGATTGTTGAATAGCTTAGCGTTAGTTAACTTATAGTAAAGGTAACGGTGATCGAGCATCAGGTGATGATGCTCTTAACATGTTTGCTTAGTATAATAGATTAATGTAATTGCTTAATTACTATGCGTAAGAGAGATAGCAATAGTGTAACTCTTAGGATAACAAGGTAAAGTAGAATGTAGGATAACAAGGTGAAGTGAAATGTAGGATAACTTAACCTTTAGTTGTGCTAATATAAATGATCTTAATATTAACCTGTAAGTGATCGCTTTATATAAATTATATGAAATGTTAAATGTGGGTATCGCCACATATCTCCCCTGCTGGAAAAAAAGAAAATCATACAAGTGATTTTTTGTTTTATGTAGGAGTTTTGAAGCGTACTCTTTTTCGATGTCTTTGTGTTGTAGTAGTTCCAGACGGATTGAGATTTAGATGTTCGATGTCGTCACTACAAATGAATGCTGGTTTTAGCCGATCTATGGAAATGTGTGTTGGTTTTCCATAAAGTAGTACTTTGTAGTATTTCTCAAATCGCTCCATGACTGGAAATGGTCCGTCATATGGTGATGAAAATGATTGTTTGACTTTATCGTTACGAATGAAGACGTGTGTTGAGTTTCCGAGATCCTTTGAAATGAATATTTTCTCTCGAGTATGACGAGAAGCAGGAGTAGGTGAAAGATTTTGAAATGCTTTTCGTAACGTTTTAACGAGTTCAGGTGCTTCGATGGTATGAGTTGATGGTGTTAAAAATTCACCTGGGAGTCGAATTGACTCACCAAAAACGATTTCTGCTGGAGTGGCTTGAACGTCTTCTTTGAATGCTGCACGTAGTCCAAGGAGAACTGCTGGGAGTGCATCGTACCAACTTTCGTTGTGGCAGAGAAGAGATGATTTCAGCTGTCGATGAAAACGTTCGATAAGTCCGTTTGATTGTGGATGATAACTCGTTGTGCGTTGATGTTTGAAGCCAAGGAGATCAGCGAGTTTCCTGAAAAGGTCTGACTCGAATTGTCCTCCAAGATCGGTGGTTATGCGAAGTGGGATTCCAAAGTAGGATATCCAAGTTTGCATGAGTGCGTGTGCTACTCGGTCGACTGTGCCGTCAATGAGAGGTGAGGCTGCTGGATAACGTGTAAATCTGTCGATGATTGTTAGACATTTGGTGTGTCCTTTTGATAGAGGAAGTGTCACCAAATCTATGTGAATATGTTCGAATCGACGTGAAGGTGGTTGAAAATTTGCTATAGGTGAGAATGTATGTCGAGAAATTTTGTTTCGTTGACATTGAATACATTCTTTGGTCCAAGTGATGCAATCCTTGTTCATTGATGGCCAAACGTATCTTTGCGTAATGAGACGTCTAGTAGCTCGACGGCCTGGATGTGAAACTGAGTGTAGAGTGTTGAAAATTCGTCGTCTTAGTGGTTGTGGAACAAATGGACGAGCTGTACCTGTGGATATGTCGCAGTATACAGTAGTGTCCGTGGTATTACTCTTAATTTTGCGTAGCTCAAGTGGAGTGTTAGAACTGTGGAGTAGTTGTTGAAGTTCTGCATCGTTGGTTTGTGCAGTTGCAAGTTCTTCTGATGTGATTGCTGTGTGAATGGCGTCGACTCGAGATAAGGCGTCCGCAACGATGTTGTTTGATCCGGATATGTGCCGTATGTCGGTGGTAAACTGACCAATGAAATCGAGTCGTCGAAATTGCCATGGTGATGCGCGTTCAGGCTTCTGTTTGAATGCATGTATTAAGGGCTTGTGATCTGTGTAGATTACGATGTGTCGTCCCTCAAAAATGTGCCTGAAATATTGTACTGCTTCGTAGACTGCGTTGAGTTCACGATCGTATGTTGATCGTTTTTGAACGGATGTTGCGAGTTTGCGACTAAAGAAGGCGAGTGGTTGCCAGTGTTCGTCAATCCGTTGCTGTAGAGCGGGACCTATTCCGCTTTCAGATGCGTCTGAGAAGATGGCCCACTCGGCGTTGTTATCCGGGTGTGCCAAAAGCGTTGCATTAGCTAGTGCTTTCTTACAATTCGAAAATGCGTCTTCGAGTTCTGTGGTCCAGTGAATCGGAGTTTTTCCACAGATTTTAGGTCCTTCGAGTAGCTTATTAAGTGGGGCTAATAAGCTTGCTGCGTGATTGATGAATTTTCGATAGAAGTTGATTGTACCAATGAAGTTGCGTAGCTTGGTGATTGTTGAAGGACGAGGGTAGTCCGCAATGACTTTGACTCGTTCCTCAAGTGGTTTTATACCATGGGCAGTAATGGTATGCCCAAGGAATTCTACTTCTTTGAGGCCTAGCTTTGTTTTTGTTGTATTAATAACTAAGCCGTAGTGTTGAAGGCGCTGAAATACGACGCGTAAATGTTGTTGATGCTCGGTTTCATTTGCAGATGCGATTAGTAGATCGTCAATGTATGCGAAGACGAACGGTAAATCTCGAGTTACCTCGTCGATGAACCGTTGAAAGGTCTGAGCTGCGTTTCGGAGTCCAAATGTCATAAATGGAAACTCGAATAAACCAAACGGTGTGATTATAGCCGTTTTATGAACGTCTTTGTTGGCTACTGGGATCTGGTTGAAAGCACGAATCAAGTCGATTGTTGAATAACATGATGTACCGTGTAAATTTGCGGTGAAATCTTCTAGGCATCGAACTGGATATCGATCAGGTATAGCACGTTCATTGAGGCGACGGTAATCGCCACATGGGCGCCATTCGCCACACTTCTTTGGCGCGAGGTGCAGTGGGGATGACCAAGGGCTGTCTGATGGTCTCGCTATGCCCAGCTTGATCATCTACTGGAACTCTGATTTTGCGATTTTAAGTCGATCGGGAGCTAATCGCCGAGCTCGACTGCTGATTGGAGTACCAGGTGTTGTTTTGATGTGATGTTGCGTTGTATGTGTAACTTGTGTTGGTGCACCATCGGGACGAGTGATTTTAGGAAATTCGGCTAGCAGTTGCCAAAATCTTGATGATTGATCCGGCTGTTGAAATTTGATCGACTGTACATTCACGCTTCTGGTTGTACCTGAGGTGCACAGTCGAGTGGTTTCGTCGATGAGTTGTTGATTTTTGAGATCGACGAGTAGACCGTAGTGCGAAAGTAAATCGGCGCCAATGATCGGGTTCGAGACATCTGCCAGTATGAAGCGCCATGTTAACGATCTGCGAAGGCCGATGTTGAGAACGATTGTTGCGACACCGAATGTATTAACGGGTGTTCCGTTAACTGCGATGAGTTGGTAGCCGGTCGCCATCTTCGAATTTGGTTGTTGTTTGTGTGGGAAGACTGAGACTTCGGAGCCTGTGTCCACTAGAAATTGTGTGCGAGACTGGCGGTCCGTGATGAAGAGGCGGTACGATGGTGGTAGAGAGGCGCTTTCCGCCGCTAACGTCTCTCCGATGCGTTTCCCGCTTGTTTGCAACCTGGTGTGCATTTTTGAGCGAGGTTGCCAAACGTTTTGTGGTACCAACACGTGTTGTTGGTTGAATTAGCAGGAGGAATTGATCTTCTTCTGTTGCTGTTTTGTGAGCGAAAGCGTTTTCGCCCAGTAGTTTGATGGTTGTATAGAAGCTTCTGAAGACTTTTTGTAATGTGAGCGAGTTGTTGTCCCACATCTGTAGAATCGGAGCCGTGGTTGTTTGCAAGTGATGTTGCAGCCATGTGAGTCCCTTGAGAAGGTTTGAGTACCTCATGTAGACGATCTGCGGCTTCACTTAAGTCCTGTAGCTCGGCCGTGTGTTGCGTAACCAAACACGTGCGCATTTGGTCGGGCAGGTGTGAGAGCCACCTTACACGTAATATCTCCTCATTTATGTCTGGCACTAAACTTCGAAGGTGTCGAAGGTGTTGAGATGGCGTTTTGTCGCCAAGATACTCACCATCCAGTAGTTGAAGGAGTTTTGCTTCTCTAGATTTTGAATAGCACGCGATTAGTGCGGCTTTCAATCGTTGATATGGGTTGTCGGCTGGTGGATTGAGAATGATGTCTTCTGCGTCAGCTGCTATGCGCGTGTCAATCAGTGGAATCGTATGATGGAATTTGTCCACCTCGTGTGTGACGTTATGATTCCGGAACTGTGATTCCAACTGCGCGAACCAGAGACCTGGTCTGTCTTGGTTGAAATTTGGAACACGAATTGTTGCTGTGTTGGGGTTGTTTCCCATGAATATTGATGCTTTCGGCAAGCGTGGTGTGTCATCGTCGGAAGGCATATTGATTCGCTTCCAATACAAACGTTTTATTGTTAAATAAAGAAAATATGCGAACGATAGTTACAAAATTCCGATGGTTGATGAAAAACGCTGCGAAATGTTGGTTGGGTGATGTGACTTTAGGTTACGTTCACCTTTAGTGGTGTGGCCGGTTGTCGGTAACGGGCTGCTTACTGTTGTTCCACTGTTAGTCCAAGGTGACTACTAAAGTCATCACGTCGGGGTCACCAATTGTGGTAAATGGTTCTTTATTACTACACGTCTGGGCGACGTGATAACCAAAATCCAACTGATTGTTGAATAGCTTAGCGTTAGTTAACTTATAGTAAAGGTAACGGTGATCGAGCATCAGGTGATGATGCTCTTAACATGTTTGCTTAGTATAATAGATTAATGTAATTGCTTAATTACTATGCGTAAGAGAGATAGCAATAGTGTAACTCTTAGGATAACAAGGTAAAGTAGAATGTAGGATAACAAGGTGAAGTGAAATGTAGGATAACTTAACCTTTAGTTGTGCTAATATAAATGATTTTAATATTAACCTGTAAGTGATCGGTTTATATAAATTATATGAAATGTTAAATGTGGGTATCGCCACATATATAACCCCATATCTAACTCTTATATTTCTTGGTGACATAAACAACCGTTATGTGAACAAAACTATTATACTCTGTGCAACAGGTTGTGAGAGTATAAAAAGATATGCATATGAAGATTTTAACATTGTGAGACGATGTTCGGTAGCACTTTCATACATATTTGTCAAAAATTCTAAACTTGTCTCACTACCAAAATTTAAGCTATGGTCTCCTATTGGTAGTCATACTATAAAACGCCACACTAATGCTCTTTAAATTACATAAGATGTTTCGAAGAATTTTTCAAATCGAATTTTTAAAGCTATAAATGAACTGCAACTCACTTTAAAGCACATTATTTGATATCACATTAAATCTGAATTCATTGACAAATAAGAAGACATTTATGTATGTATGTAAGCGTCTTCGCATGCATGTTCTTCACAATTATCTATTTTAGTGCCCATAAAAGAAATATTGCATACATATTCATATTTTTTTCTTAATATCTCTCAATATATACACACGCATTCCTTACGAGGAATTCCCTCTGTGCGTTAAAGGATACGCTATTTTATTGCTTATTTATTTTTATGTTATATTGCGAAAAATTTAATTTTATGACGGGTCAATCAGGAAGAAGCCCACATGTTTGGGTAGAAAGTAGGGGAAGAGCGCATATTGACTGACTTTGAGCTAATCGGTTCTATATGTATGTATGATTGCATATATTCGAATGTGAGGAATATTCATAGCAAGCTTTTTACATTGCAAGCGAATTCCTTACAGCGTCGCAAAGTGCTTCTTGAAGTTTTTTAAGATTTTGTGTGTTTTCACTGAATTTGCTTAACTTGTGTCTATTTCCTTTTTGTAGTCCAATCGGTTTAGGTTTCACGCCATTAAGAGCTTAGCTTTTTGTTTTTAATAACTTTGGCTATGAAGTCATGGCAAAAATTCGTTAGGGTGACTCCTTTATTAAAGACTTCTGGTAACCTAATTTTCTAATTCTTTCTGTTCTGAGGTCTTCTTTTATAATTCTAGGATTTGGCTGAAAAGTTCCACTTCCGGTTTTATTTGACTGGCATGAGACGACATTTTAGTACAGACATAATTCTAAGAATTTCTCTTAAAATTATATTCGACCTAAAAAGCGAAAATCTATCAGGATCGATTCCAAAGTAGCTTTCAGTATCTTAAGAAGGTTCCTATTTTTTGTTGGACAATTGGATATAATTGCTTTTTCTTACTCTCATTGAGTTACTCTCAGTATAACATACTATTCTATCTGCTATATCTGGTACAAAGCTTAAACAATTGATGTTTATGTTGGACCTTCACATTATACACCGGAAGAGGTGTATGAAAAATATCCGGTGATCCCTAACACTTAAATGAGTTTCTGGGTGCACTTCAGCAAATTGTTTGGAGAAAAAATATAGTCTTCACTTATGTTCAAGGTTTTAAGTTTTCAAAATTTCAAACTGACATATCTATCTTCTTCTATATATATAAAATTAAGTGGCAAAACTTCCTGTTCGCATACTCCTCCTAGACGGCTTACCCGATTTCAATGAAATTTTCTGGGGTGATTGGGGTCTGTGTGGAGGGTGCACATAAGAAATTTAATGTGTGTATCATTGCGCGTTTTGCAAAAAAAAAAAAAAAATGAATTTGCAAGAACATTGCTATATTCCGAAATACCACAATATTTCACTTGGAATCCATCATCGAAAACATTTCAACGACGAAAGCAAGGGGAGCGTGTTGACGGTTATCCAAATGTCCGTAAAACCGATGTCATAGGATGCATTTACACTATCCATCCGAACAACGCGGAATGTTTCTATTTGCGTCTGCTATTAGTCAACGTGCGCGGACCAAGATCATTTGATGATTTGAAAACTGTTGACGGTTAGTTGTGTGCGACGTATCGTGAAGCATTTCAGCGATTGCATTTGTTAGAAGATGATATGCATTGGGGCACCGCACTTCATGACGCATCACTCACATCTCATCCAAAACAAATACGCGTACTATTCGCCATAATAATATCTACATGCCTTCCGTCAAATCCGCAAGAACTGTGGAATAAGTACAAAGACTGCATGACCGAGGACTTATTAATTTTGGCGCGTAATCGAGCATCGGACGCAGACTTGCTATATACATTACAAATGTATAATGATGCTTTGATATTGGTTGAAGATCTGTGCCTTACAATTCCGAATAAGGCATTAGCGCAACTTGGCATAACTGCGCCCAATCGTTCAGCGATTGATATGCTTGACCATGAGCTTCAACGTGAACAACAATACGATTGCAATGAATTGCGTGCTTTCATACAAGCTAACATTACCAAATTGAATATTCAGCAGAAAAATGCTTATGATAAGATTATACGAGCGGTTGACAATAACGCCGGTGGATTCTACTTTCTGGATGCGCCCGGTGGTACAAGGAAAACGTTTCTGATCTCTTTGATTCTTGCTACTATACGGTCACAGCAGAAAATTGTGCTGGCAATTGCTTCGTCAGGCATCGCTGCTACTCTACTTGATGGAGGCCGAACAGCACATTCTGCGTTGAAATTATCGTTGAACATCCAAGTCGTTGAAACACCAACGTGAAACATATCGAGGAATTCAGCAATGGTAAAAGTTTTGCGAGGAGCTGGAATAGTTCTATGGGATGAGTGCCCAATGGCTAACAAAAAGTCATTAGAAGCTTTCAATAGAATAATGCAAGATTTACGCCAAAAGCAACAACTTTTTGGCGGAGCATTAGTCTTATTATCTGGCGATTTTCGGCAAACTTTGCCAGTCATTCCTCGATCAACTCCTGCCGACGAAATAAACGCATGTTTAAAATCGTCAGTGTTGTGGAGACATGTTCAAAGGCTGACCATCAACATGCGAGTCCAATTGCAAAACGATCGATCCGCAGCGGCGTTTTCGAAGCAGTTGTTGGACATTGGCGAATTCAAAATACCAATCGATGATACCGGTTGGAACACATTGCCGAACAACTTTTGTACACTTTTACAATCGAAAGAAGAATTGATTAAAAGTGTATTTCCGAATATTGTTCAACACTATCAACGCCACGATTATTTAAGTGAACGCGCAATATTGGCATCGAAAAACGTACACGTCAACGAAATCAATTTTGCCATTCAAGAAAGACTGCCAGGAGAAGCTACAACATATACATCGATTAATAGAGTTTTGAATCAAGATGAAATAGTCAATTATCCAACTGAATTCTTGAATTCTTTGGTCCTGAAAGTCGGTTCACCCATTATACTTCTAAGAAATCTGAAGCCACCAACTTTGTGTAATGGCACAAGACTGGCAAAATTTGATTGAAGCAACAATACAAAATGGCAAGGCAGCATTCCCATGATTCCAACGGACATGCCGTTTGAATTTAAGCGCTTGCAGTTCCCAGTACGTCTTGCCTTTGCGATGGCCATCAACAAATCGCACGGGCAAACGTTTCAAGTGTGCGGCGTCAATTTGGAAGAACTGTGCTTCTCCCACGGCCAATTGTTCGTCGCATGCTCGAAAGTGGGAACACCAAGATGCTAATTCGCGCCAGGTGGAAAAACCAAAAATGTTGTAAACCAATATGTTTTACAAATGTTTTATAAATAAGTAATAGTTTTACAACAATAAATAAAACACAAAGTAAAAACCCTTAAAAGTTTTAATCGATTTAGGTGTAGCGAAGCGCACAGGGTAACAGCTGGTTATACATATATTTCAATCCGATATACATTTCAATCAGTCACAAATATATACATATGTCTCGACACTTTTGATCAAAGCTTCAAAAACCCTCAAGCTGAATGCTCCGCTCCTGTTTTCGTGACTGAAAACAAGGTGACTGGAAACAGAGAAAAATAAAAACGCATAGGCATTCCTTTGACCTCTCAATTGCTATTTTAACTCCACCAAAGCGGGCCCCTTTTGACTTTTGCGCAAAAATTCACTCATAACAAAGGATTTTACTTAGCCAACCAAGCGAATTTCGATGCTCACAAAGAGTGAATGCTGCGTGTACTAAAGCAAAGACGATTGTAAAATTTATGAGGCGCTTAAATTTTATTGCAAGAAAAACAAGCGAAAAAAGAATACGCACAGAGAATTCTTTCTATTGTTGGAATTAGAAAAATCGTATTTACGCAAAGCGAAAAGGTCGAGAGAAGGGGCAATAAAAGTAGGAAAAAAAGTAAAGAAAACAAAAAGAGATAAAACAACTAAGGAAATGCTAAGTTCGAGTGTAACCGAACATTTTATAGTCGCACAATTTATTTATTTACTTAATTTGATTATGATAACACACAATTTGACCCAAGTATTCGGCAAAAGTTCTACTAAAATAACGAAAATTATTATATATAGTATATGAGGTTTATGATAATTCCTGGATCGATTTCATAAATTTTCGCCACCAAACTGTATTATATCCAAGATTATACGCTCACTTAAGTGACCATGGTCGGGACCTTTTACAGGGGTTTGTATACATTTTGGGTCGAGGTCGTTGACCTTTGGTTGGGGTTTGTTTACATTTTGGGTGGCGTTTGTTTACATTTTGGTCGAAGTCATTGACCTTTGACAGGGGTTTCTTTACGTTTTGGTCGAGGTCATTGACCTTTGACAGGGCTTTGTTTACGTTTTAGTCGAGGCCATTGACCTTTGACAGGGATTTGTTTACATTTTAGTCGAGGTCATTGACCTTTGACCGGGGTTTGTTTACTTTTTGGATGGTGTTAGTTTACATTTTGGTCGAGGTCATTGACCTTTGACAGGGCTTTGTTTACACTTTGAGCAGAGGTCAATGACTTTTTGTCGGGGTTTGTTTACATTTTGATCGAGGTCATTGACCTTTGACAGGGCTTTGTTTACACTTTGGGCAGAGGTTAATGACTTTTGGACTGGGTTTGTTTACATTTTGGTCGGAGTTACTGACCTTTGAGAGGGGATTGCTTACATTTTGAAAGATCACTTGAGGTTAGTCTTGTTAAGAGTTAGGGGATTTTATAAGGTTAATTTGTTGATATTTTGGGTCGGTATTGTGAAATGTGGTTTATTTATATTTTAAGTGTATGGGTATTTATATTTGAAAATAATGAAAATGATGAAATTTTTGGAAATTTTTAAATTTCCTAATCTGTATAAAAATTGTGCAAATTTTCCAAAGAATTCAATAAAAATTATACTTACTTTATTTTTATAGCAAATTGTCTCAGCTAACGTTTGCTACCATTTTAATTCCCTTAACTTTAATTTATACAGAGTTATGGGCAATGATGCAAAGATATTGAAATTCTTTAAATTCGAGACTAGTGGACTTTTGAGTATTTTCATATTTTCATGAAAGGGAATATATGCTTTCATTCTAAGTTTTAAAAACTTCAAGTGATAAGCTTGATAATACTGAAAATTTCATATTGATATTCGAAAATTTGAACATATTATGGTAATTGGAATGAAAGTTGTTGATCAGGTTGAATTTTGAAAATTCGAATTTTCTCAAAATTTTGATTTCAAATAAATCTATGTGAAAATAAGCAACTGTTGTGCGTGCAACAAAGTTTTTTCGCTTAGTTATAGCAAGTTATTTTTTCAACCATTAGATGAACAAAATTATTATACTCTATGCAACATGTTGCGAGTGTATAAAAAGAGGAGCGAAAATAATAATAATGAAGTGGGAAAGGGGGTTGAAATGTATTAAGCTTTACTATAATTTGAGCGCCACAAAGGCATTGTCACTTACTACATATTAGGCGACAGTGTTGTTGTAACAACAAGATAACGGTAAGCAATAGAAATATATACCGTATACCTATATATTTGTATGATTTTAGGTTATGTAAAAGTTTATTATGAGAATATTTCTTACACGCTTGTATAGTTTTACATTTAATAATACATACGAGTATATAGAGAAACACATAGATAACGAAAAAATGAGTTCAAATATTTCCATCGAAGTGGAAAATATGCTTAAAGATTTCTTAACGCTGAATTGCTTCTACCTTTAGTAAACACTTTAGTGCGTTATTACTGGAATTTCATAGAGGCAAGCTGTAGGAGGTATGTATGTCACTATGTCTGTCCATATGTACTTGTTGTTGTTACATGCATGAGCGTACAAGGACAACATGGAAAAACAACAGCTGGCAGTTTTGTGTCTGGTGGGTTCCGTACTGTTAACGGTACTACAGATGCCGCTGCCGCTAAAACACCGGATGACAGTGTATGGTTGTTGAGGGTGAAAGGTGGTGATGGTGGTGATTCATGTTAGTAATGGTAGTATAATGGATAAGTTGTTGGTTGCGATAACGTGGCTAGTGTATAACAAACAAAAAAATCACAACAACAACAACAATCACAACTATAATGGCAACAAATATGCTTTTAAGGTCATAGTTGTAACCCATATCCTTTCAACGATAAATTGCAGCACATAACCTTTACCACATAACAGCAACAACAGACATATACATATATATATATATACGCACAATCACACACATCTCACATATGTTTCTTGTTTGGGTTGCAGCAATGCGTTCGCACATACCATACATATGTAGCTATATATATTGTATATAGTTATAGGCATCCAACGCCGCGCCGTTGACACCTTTAAAATCATCGCATATTACTTTTTTTTGCCATTACATTTTCGTCATTTCGGCCTCAAAATTATGGCTGCATTATGAGGCATAAAAAAAATATATTGTGGTTGTGCAGCGGCTGGAGTTGTAAAAAGTATGCTATATCGTAAGAAGTAGTTGTGGAATGCCAAAGTTTCGTTACGCGAAATAAAACATTTATGTCGTTTATTTATATAAAAGGGATATTATCAAGCGAAGTTAGTTTTCGAATTAAGATAAAGAACATTGAAAAGCATATACGACATGTGTTCAAAAATAACGGGAATTTTAAAATTTCGTGGATTTGGAAAGTCTAATTGTCAGATTTTTGTACTCTCGCAACAAAAGTTGCTAAGAGAGTATTATAGTTTTGTCCACGTAACGGTTGTTTTGTAAGTCCTAAAACTAAACCAGTTAGATATAAGGTTATATATACCAAATTGATCAGGGTGACGAGTAAAGTTTAAATCCGGATGTCTGTCTGTCCGTCCGTCCAAGCTGTAACTTCAGTAAAAATTTAGATATTTTAATGAATCTTGGAAATCGTGTTCCTTGACACCATAAGAAGGTAAGTTCGAAGATGGGCGGAATCGGACCACTGCCACGCCCACAAAATGGCGATAGCCGAAAACACATAAAGAACTATAACTAAACCATAAAATAAGCTATGAAATTTGGTACAAAGAATTGTTCTAGGAAGGGGCATATTTGGATGCAATTGTTTTGGGAAAGTGCGCGTGGCCCCGCCCCCTGCTAAGTTTTTTGTATATATCTCGTAAACTACTAAAGCTATATCAATGAAACTCTCAGGAGTCGTTTTTTCCTTATTTCCTTATATAGTCCAAAAATGGAGGAAATCACATTATAACCACGCCCACCTCCCATACAAAGGTTACGTTGAAAACTACTAAAAATGATTTAATTCATTAAGAAAACCCAACAGAAACCTTAAATTTCATTATAAAGAAGGTACAGAAAAGCTGGACTCAAAATCGTATACAAAATTTTAAATGGGCGACCAATTTCAATGAAATTCAGTTTTTAATATTCTCCTCGCATCCCAATGACGTGTTGTGAAAATAGGCCAAATCGATTCACAACCACGCCTACTTTCCAGCCAACTTTTAAAAATCGTCGAAATCGGACCATAAGTTTTCAAGGCCCCATATATCGAACATAAGGCCTCAGTACTTAAAATTTTTTTTACCGAAAATATAGGTAAGTCTCTCAGATATTTTGAAGAAATTCGGAGGGAATATCTTTCTTTTAATAATATGTCTCCGTGCCTAAAATACGTGACATCTGGTCATAACTTCACCTAACTCCCATATACTTAATATTAGGATTTTCAAACCTTCCATGGACTTTATACCATATATATGACGAATATGTGGGTCAAATTGAGTGTTATATTAATGAAATGAAATAAATAAATTGCGAGAGTATAAAATGTTCGCTTACACCCGAACTTAGCCCTGCCTTACTTGTTTTTTCATAATATTGGTATATCTGCCCCAGAAGTACGATACAATTTTCCTCTGTATTCATTGTTAACTTTGTCTGTAGCAGCCTCTAAGTTTGGACGTGTTTTTATGAGCTTAGCGGTTTTTGTTTGTTTAAAGCTGTGTGAGCTTTTTTCGTTGCTTGTTCTTGAGTTCTCGGCCAGAAACAGTACTGTCACGATGACTCAGCTTCCATATTTGCTAGACATGAGGCTCCCTGTGGATTTTCCTTATTTCTAAAAATAAAGAGAACCTTAAAGGGTCGTAATTTTACAAGCATACGAGAAATCGCTGAAAAAGCCAAAGGCTATCACAAAAATTGAGTTTGAGAAGTGTTTTGACGATGGGAAGAAGCGCTGGCATCAGGGCATAATATCGAATAGTGACTATTTTAAAGGCGACAACTTGAATGTTATGAAGAATGAATAAATATTTATTGCAAAAAAAGTAAATTACCGTTATTTTTTGAACACACCTCGTACATAGGTGCTATATCTTAAGTTTAAGCGTCATTCTTTAGCCATTCAGCCATACAAATTATTATTATTTTTATTCTAACACCACTTCATAGCCAATTTTTACCCAGAGATTTTTCTTTACGGTATCTATTGCATGAAACTGTAATTATGCTCTTTGAAATTGTTTTCAATCTACTCCGCCTCACATGTGTCAGAACAGACGTTAAATACGATTTTTCGAATACAATACACAGCGCTATCTATCGACTGGAAGATTATTACGAACTTTTGATTTTCTTATAAAAAACATTTATTATATAAATTTAGTATCGAAAGAATTTTATAATGAACATTTGACAGCTAAAATTATGGCTCATGCTAATATTGACCAACATCTGCTATAGTTTTAGCGACCCTATACGATGATTAGTCTCTGCGATTCTAAGCTAAACGCCCATAATAAGACTAAAAAGACTATTGTTGTTGGGATCTCTTGAAGCTGCAGTCCATTGTCAGTTATACATTAATTCATATAGTTTGTAGTGTGGTTCAAATGACCTTACATTATACAGTGAGACCTTCAGGCCTATGAGAGTTTTTGAAGAAGTTCTTTATTTTCCTCAGTTTTGAAGCTTTCACGGCAGCTTGGAATGATAACTAATGTTCGGCTGCTGAATATATAGGGCTGTGATTGCTTTGTTTCTGATATTATATGCGTATTTGGATATAATATATATTTTTGTTGTTGTATTTTCATGCTGAGATCGGTGGAAATATTTTTTACAATGAGTTCAACTCTGTGACAATTTTTATTTCAAATTTTTTCGTTCAACCACTGACAGATCTCTAAGATCACATGTTCTTCATGTAACCACTTTCTGACTGCTTAGCACGAATCACACACTGAAGCTTTAATCTAATCTTATATTAATATAAAAAGTGTGTTACAAAGACTCGGCTATAACCGCGTAAGCGGTTTCTACGCCAGTTAAGAAGAAGTGTTACAAAGAATATCTTAATACTCGTATGTATAAAAAACAAGACACAAATAATGGGTTAAAGCATAACTTGAGCTTTTGAATGAAGATCAATTAATAATAGGTGCCCAAAAAATTAATTAACACTTGATTTTTGAATAAAATCCGTTGAAATATTTGCAGTGATAAAATCCGGAAAACAGATTTCCCTTAGGTATTATTTCACAGTTACTTTTTGCTAGGCAACGGCACTTATTTTGCAAAAAACCAAAGCAGAAAGTGTAATGAATAAAACACAGGAAGAATAGAAGAATTATAGGCAACACATTTGGAAGGTCAATTCATTGGGGATTAATTCACATAATTCAAAGCATGAAAATTTGCTACGAAATCTAGGCACACCAACATACATCAAACACACTCTCACTCTTTCTCTCCCACTCGAAACATGTT
The DNA here is from genome assembly GCF_028554725.1 of Zeugodacus cucurbitae. Classification (NCBI taxonomy): domain Eukaryota; kingdom Metazoa; phylum Arthropoda; class Insecta; order Diptera; family Tephritidae; genus Zeugodacus; species Zeugodacus cucurbitae. Next base: position 27,382,913 of record NC_071671.1, read on the forward strand.
CCTGCTTTTCGGGTCCTCCACCCCCCACCATGCATGGAAGTATCGATATTTGCGCTATTATAAAATATATTTTTGTGTTAAATTGAATCATGAAAGGACATGCAATGAAGCGTGTTGGGAATTTTGATTTATGCCTGCAAAAAAGGTCGCTCAATTAAGGTAATCTTTTTTTTTTTTTGAATAAATTCGCAACGAAAAAAACACCGAAGGGTGAAATTTAATTTAGCGAAAATAGCATTAACAAATCAAATGCAATTTTCATTTTACGCCCTTACTTATTTATGACCAGTTTACCCCCTTTCCCGCATTTTTCTTTACAATTTGCCAATGACACAAAATGTGTACGGGTATACGAATGCAGCATGTGTAATGCGTAGTGTAAATAAAAGCTCATCCACCTCAATTTTGTGTGGCCATATAAATAATTTCCTCGCATACAGCCGCCACCCGTCGCGTCGCGTCGCAAGTCAGTCGTCTCGCAATGCTCGCTGTGCTCGGATTTGGCTTTTAGCGTCTGAAAAAACTTTCAAATCTACGCTACAGCTCGTCCATCTATGTCGTCCACTCGCACCAAGTACACGAATTCGTCGTCGTCAGAGTAGGAACAGCCGCAGCAGCAGTAACGGCGGTTGCCTTCTCGCCTTTGCGAAAATGTCAAAATCTACGCGCCATGTACTCGAATTCAGCGTACTCGCAGTCGTATATTTATTGTATATATGTATATAGTTTTAGTATGTAGGAGTACGAGTGTAAGTACTGCCTTCGAACAGCTATAAATTACAATAGAATGCCATCCATCTTATAGCGAAAGTCACCGTCGACACTAATACTATAAATACGGTGGTTGTTTGATGAGTCCGTGCGGCTTCCGAGAGTCATGTATCTTGACTTTAGATGCGACATTGCATCTGCCAATAATCTACAATTTGAAACTTTAGTTTTTATGTCAAAAAACCATCATATATAGATTCTATACACTTAATGTCTCAACAGAGGAGACAATTCAGTTCAGTTCTCCTAAAGTCGGTTAAGAGACCTATAAATTGATACTGTAATCATTGAAACGAAAAATGTTTTTCTATTACTTTAATACTCTGGAAACTTTAGTTCGTTGATAAGAGATATTTTTAACTATTAGAAGGGTCTGAAGATTGCGAATTCACTACTTAGACGGCTGGAATTATTTTCTATTTCTTCGAAGAAAACTAGTTCACGGCCTATGTTCACATACGACAACATATCTATAGATTTCCTGAAAATTTTCGATGGGAATTAGGCCGAAATAATAATTTAAATATACATTTTATAGAAAATCTTGATCTATCTTATCAGGACCTGGTCTTCTTTACGTAGCATATTTTACATATAAGTTCCACTACGACTGAGTTATGGCTGTTACTGATTCAAGGGGCCGATCTTTGGATCCGAGATCGTTGTCAGTAAAAGAAACTGTCATTTAAACTATATTAACTTAGAAGCTCTCTTTCATCAAGATTTGGTATTCATGGTGGAATATTCTTCAGAGAAGTTCCACTATGACTGAATTATTTCTTTTACTGACTCAAGGGGTTAGAGCTCCGGATCACAAAGAAGATGTTATCAGCAAAAGGGACGGTTATTGAAACCATTTAAGAATCTTCATTTGATAGGAATTTGGGATATGCTTCATCTCAATACAATAGTACAATCTACAAGTTTTAAAATGCTTGTCAACTAGTAACCAAGTAACTAAACCGCCAAGGAAGACATTAGAGGCATCAACTACTGGAACCCAAGGTCTGACAAATCCTTCTCACATAGCTCATAGCACACATCTGGGTTTGAGAGATGATATACATATATTTTTTTTTTGAAAAAATAACATTGATCCAGTTAAAGGTTACACTTATCACACCCACCTCGTACAAATCCTACAGGCGGCATTGGAATCGCGTACTCGTACATTTCAGATTTAGATTGCGGCAACAGTGCTATCCAATTGGGAATCGACACACTCGTACTCCCAACTCAGGCAGCCATAGACGCCTTAGCTGTAGCATCATCTAAAGAGTGAAATAAAATTGAATAAGATAGCGTTGGATGGTCGGAGATAACTACTTGTAGTACTCGCCGTCGTCGTAGACAACCCACAGCGTGCGTCAGAGTTGGAAGGTGTCTAGCTGGCGGTGGCTAGTGCGGCGGTGAGTTAAGTTACTTGGAAGAAGTGATAGTAGACTCTCAATTGCGTGTGCGTATATGTGTGTGCGTTGGCGATGTCTATGGCCACGCTTGAATTCATCCACAGTCAAGGTGGTGGTTTGATCGAACAGTTGCCGCCGCCGACTCTTACTGACTAACAGTAACTGAAGTGTACACATCCACTCACACATACACATATTTACACTTTCATCTTGCGAGCGGCGTAGTGAATCAGGTGCTAAACAGCAGTTGAAATGAAGTTCAATAAATTCTCATTTTTTTCCACTTACTTAAAGTTACATACATATGTATACTTAGATAGATTTGTAGCATCCATCGGAAATGCATAATCAAATATTTGCACTCACTTGTTCGCAGACAATTTATTGTTAAGTGGTGTGGTTATTGTTGTTTTTGGTGTAAGTTCTATATACATGTATATATGTGTGTGTGTTGAGGTGAAGGCTAGGCTAAGTACCGTAAATGACGTGGAAAAGTTAATCTCGCAGAGTTCTGGCTCTTCTTGCAAGACTTGCAAATCCTCCTTTCATCCTAAAAGTATGCACAATTTCGTACATTACTTCGGTGTCAAGTATGGCGCTATTTTGCATATCTTGTGGCGTGACAGCTTGGTGCTGACATATCTTTTTAAGATTGTATTTTTATAACCTTTCTTGAGTTTTTTCGCTTGGAATATTATTTTTAGAGTTTCTTTAAGTACAGCTAACGGCTTATAATCTATTTTGTTGAGGAGAATTTTAGAAAATTAAATATATATTTTTTATTCGCGACCCTTACCCGGTTGGAAAAATAATGCAGCTCTTGTTGTTCATTAGATTACTACATTGAAGACTAGTATGGTGTTATAAGTACGTATCGACATCAAAAAACGAGATCCAAGTATACTTTGATACTCATTTTCCTTCGGTCTTCAACTTCAATATTTCCTTAGCGCTTGCCGCAAACACATACCTTTAGGTTAGGTTAAGTTAAATTGCGGATCCCTATACCACAGGAGATCCGACTTGGACAGCTAAAGTCACCAGTCCTTTGTGATGTCACAAACTCTTCAAAATTGTTGGGGATCAAGGCCCCCAAGTTAAGACGAAGCGCTTTGAGCCTTTTGCGAATTTGTTGAGGCAACTAATTTGTATTCGGGACAGTTCAATGAAGGAGGAAGTGTCTCGATGTCTCGATGTCTCAACTTCACCTTCCTACATGCAACTTTGCATCCGAAAGGATATTTAGACATGTAGCCCCATCGGGCGGTGTCCAGTAAGGACTTCTACCATTAGGGCGAGCTAAACCTTGCTAAGGGCAAATAGCTTTGTAGATCTCCTACGACCCACCTCAGGATTTTGCATTGGCAAGGTACTGGTCGTTATTTGATATATGTAGCTTAAGTCTTTGCAGAATTTCCCGTTACCTAATAGTAAATATATATATATAATAGTAATACAACTTGATCTAGAATGTGCCTGTGTATATTAAATACTAATATCTTACAAACGTCTAGAACCGTGAACTCAAAAGTGACCTTAGTTAACCTTTGAGTCATCTATAATAATTCTTCAAACAATGAAATGACCTCTAATCGACTGAAAATATTGTACAATAGTCCAAAAAAGACTCGCGGTTGACCAAAAAAGAAACGTATTCAAAGAATACCCTACGTCATCCATGGAAGCGTCAATCATTTTCTATATCTAGTAACTCAAATACCACAATAGACCACTGAAGAATTTGTAAACACACAACAGTTCAACTAATAGCATTGTCCATCAACAACAAGATTATAAATTAAGCAGAAATAGAAATGTATAAATGTCATTATTAAGCTAATATCCTTTGAGTTTCATAACTGCATTTCCAAGAAGATGAGCAGCAAAAACTATGAAGTATTGTCTTTTGCATGATTGCTGTGGTTTCATTTTCATTGCAATTTGCAAAGCTTGTTGACCTCAGTCACTGGCAAAGGAAATAAATACCAAAGAAATATGCAAAAATGCGCAGAAAACGCATAAAAAGTAATTAAAAGATGAAAAATAATGCGAATATGGCATGCTGAGACAGTAAAGAGGATTGCGGACCGAAGCAAAAAAAAAAAAGAAGAAACGGAAAAAGCAGGAAACAATCACTGTGCAAATGCGGTTTAATTACTGTAAAGCAAAGCGAATACTTCAACTGACAGGTGACAGCTGACAAAATACTTGAACTTGATTGATGATAGATTTCGATATCTCTACTCACTGCTACGCTCTGCTCACTCTCTCTTGCTCTTCCCAATCAATCAGAATGTGATAATTTTTATGGTAGTCGATTTTTAGTGATGAATTCAATAGATTTGCATGTGTTGATTTATACTATGGACCTTATTAGATAAAATATTAATAATTCGGAATTTTTTTAGAAAAACATGTTTCATTTTAATCAACCCTATGGGAAATTAACGAAGCGTGATTACTATAAAACGTGTTGATACTATGTTAACATTTTCGAGAAAGACAACTTGAAAACATGAAGAACGTAAGACGAGTGTCATTACTAGAGAGATATACTTGGAAGGCATAATGGCTGACTTTTGCTTTACAAAATCAGTTCTTATGAAAAGCTTACTGTTATGATGTAAGATCATTAAATCGGATGAAAGTTTTGACTATTCTTAATGATTAAATTTTAACTCGGCATTTATCGAATAATAACCTAAAACGATATTTATACTGAGTTTGACTTAATTCGGAGACATGGTCCCAGGATATATACAAAAAAGTATTTTGTAGAAGATTTTACTTAAATTTAAGCATTATATCAAGAATAGATAAAGTCTTATAAGCTGTCGTGAGTCTCATTGTCTTACATTAGTCTACTCAATTTATTTTGATTAACGTTTTGAGTAAGTTTGAGTAAAAAAATCGCATCCACAAAAAGCACATATTTTTTCGAGCTAAGCCGCCTTTCTTCCGATTTAATTTTAAATCGACATTTAACAAAGAATCGATAATGTACTTAAACCGAATTCGGTAGAATTCGAAAACGTGATTCCAGGATATAAAGAGTTTTTCAAAAGTGACGCTACGAAAGTAGACCATAGGGACAGCAAACGACGCAGTATTTTTTCCGCTCTTTTGATATTTCTCTTCACTTCAGTTTGCCATTTCATCATTGAAAGAAATACGATCCAACAACCAGTCGAAATTATTAAAATTTACTGCCCAAGTTCGGAGTCAGTAGCCTCAACTTTAAGAGCGCTACGTCCAATTTATGGTCGTCATAACAGTCTTCTCTGACCGCTCAATGATAACCGAATATTTTTGGGCCGAATTGGATGATATGTACTTGGACAATATGTGGTTCCAAGAGGACGGCGCCATAAGCCACACAGCGAATGTCACAATCGATTTATTGAAAACTAAGTTTGGTGAACGTGTTATCTTAAAATATTGGGTTCAGCGTCTGGGCTTCTGCAAGCGCGCCCGTGGTGACCATGTAAAAGAAATCGAGCATCGAATGTATTATACTTTCACAGGAATAAGGACTTTTTTGTTTTATTTAAATTTGTTTTTATTTATTTTGTAGCGTTCTTATTGAAACCCCCTTTACATATACCAAAATCTCCAAAAACATACGTGCTTTAAAATGAGATATGAGATAATCTGTATATTACGGAATCATGGAGAAGGTTTTTTTTAGGAGTTTTATCGATTTTAGAAATGCAGTGGAACTTCCCTAACTCGAATCACCATAATCCACAAAAAAACTTCGAGTTAGAGAGCCTTCAAGTTATGGAAGGAAATTTGTAAGAAATTTTACTTATATTTCCAATTCAACAGTTCGAGTTATGGAAAACTTCGAGTTATAGAAGCTCGAGTTATGGAAATTCAACTGTATTTCAATCACAATTAAGGTTATAAAATCCTAGAAAGTTTTGCACCAAAATCATACATTAGGAATTAGAGAGAAAGCTTTCAAGCCTCTCAATAAAGCAATCAATGAGGTTTGTAAAAGAGATATAGCGTGAAGTTTGCATGACTCTTAATGTCTCTTATATAGATCTACTCGGAAGGAGTATTTCAGTTGATATTTTGAGTAAGAAACTAGTCAACAGCCAAAAAAGCAGCCTTATATCTCATTTAAACTGATTTATGTAGCTCCCTATGATATTTTTAGATTACAGAAATTTAAATATTCACTTATTTTCTGCAAATATTTTAATTTTTATATCCAAGATGCTAGTTTATACATAACGATAATGTAATTCTGTGTTAGCATAATTCCGTAAAAAAGTGTTAACAACAAATGTTTTGCAACATGTTACACTACATTCGCGTAAGTAGTTAATACCATTATTTAATACACGCGAGACCATAAAATATGCAAAAATTCAATTACCAAAAACGACAGCGTATAAAATTTCAACTATTTCACAATTAATTAGTTAATAACTAGTTCCACTTAGAATAATTGCGTTTTTAATTACACTCATTCCCAAACGAGAAAATGAATTGAATTGAAAATATAAATTTTTCGCTTTTCAGTTGCGGTTTATTAAAACCGCAAACTTGCACTACTAACACATTAAAAATATACATAAACTTCTATATGTATATACATCTGTATGTATCTCTATAAAACCGAAAAATATAACTTTCCAAACACTGCATCCATCTTGAATTTATACGCTTCACCATTTGTTGTTGTACATTTATGTCTAACTGTATATATTTCTATCTGTATGTGTATAAGTTTGTATATATTTTCGTCTGTATTTGTGTGTCTGCCCATGCACATTGTAGCATTGAAATATTTTCGCCACAATGTTGCCTAACAAAAGACTGGCTGACCGAATTTTTGTACCAGCTCACTATTTCGAAACAACATTTACGAGAATTCTTTGATGCTATTGAATATTTAATAGAGCGCAAAGTTTTTGCAGCGTATAAATTGGTTGGCCTGAAATAAACAATTGTATAAAGTGGTGTTTTGAAAATAAGTAAAAAAATTAAAAATGTTTTTTTTTTTCTTTTTAAGTCAATTCAAATGGCATTTAAACTGTAGTAGTTCAATGTGTCAAACCACAGTTTAAGATACTGAATGTGTAAAAATACTAATATAATTCTTAAAGTAAGTTTTGTTTTTAAAACAGCGTTGTATAAGCGTTGGTACAATTACTTTTATTTATCGGAAAACCTTTTAAAATATATCGATTTCGTATGGACTATAATCATAATATAAATCAAGTTCAAAATGTTTTCCAAATATTTTTTGTAATATTTTTTGTCTTATAACAAATAAAAAGATCAAGTCAAATGTCGAGTTTTTCTTAGTAGTCACTCTCCCATCTCTCAAAGCTCATAATTATACCCTGAACAGGGTATATTAAGTTTGTCACGAAGTTTGTAACACCCAGAAGGAAGCGTCGGAGGGCCTATAAAGTATATATATAAATGATCAGAATGTTGAACTGAGTCGATTTAGCCATGTCCGTCTGTCTGTATATATACGAACTAGTCCTTCAGTTTTTAAGATATCGCTTTGAAATTTTGCAGATGTTATTTTCTCTTAAAGAGCTCCTCATTTGTCGGAACTGCCGATATCGGACCACTATATCATATAGCTGCCATGCAAACCGAACGATCGGAATCAAGGGCTTGTATGGAAAACTTCCGCATTTTACTACATATCTTCTTTGGTGTGAGTTATTGTTCATAGAAATAATTTAATCTCCGAAAAAATTGTTCAGATCGGTTCACTATAGCATATAGCTGCCATACAAACCGAACGATCGGAATTAATGGCTTGTATGGAAAATTTTCGCATTTGACGTGGTATCTTCACGAAATTTGACATGGAATACTGCTTAAGGTAATAACTTAATCTCCGAAGAAATTTTTCAGATCGGTTAACTATATAACCTTAATGTTTCTAGCAAACAACCCGGCTAAAAAGAATTAGTAAAATGTTTTCTTTTTTACTTACTTTTTCTTACGTCTTTAGCTTTGCTTAAACACATAGTTACTAAAAGAAGTGCACCTGTGAAGGGTATATTAGCTTCTGTACAGCCGAAGTTAACGTTTTTTCTTGTTTCTGTCACGATCTTAATGCTCAAAAGTTGGAGAATTTTCGGATATTTTTTCTCTGAACCCGGTAGATTAAGGTAATAATCTATGTTATAACCGACGCACGCCTATCAATCCAAACGCAGCATCCACCCATCTTATCAAAATAGTTTTAGTTACTACCTTCATCTAAGTTATCACCGACCCATACTTATTTTTACTGAGGAGCACTATAAAGATTGACGTTCTAAAAACAGATGCAGGCTCGGCCCATCGTCTGGTTGCGGTCATCCGAGATTTATACTAATATTCTGAAATTAGGAAATTACGTGATTTATGTGGGGAATTCTTCGGAATAGAATTGGTAGCGCGTCTCGTATATACTATGTATCATATTGATGAAGTTCATTTATCTAATCAAACTAGGTCTCAATTAGTTAAATGTGAAATGATATAATGGAAAAAATCAAGTGTGTTATATTGATTTGGTCATCAGTTGGTGAAGAAGAAAAACCTCTTAAAGCATGTGAATTCTTCGGAAGTCTGTCGAATATCTCTCCTCCAAATACACGCTTCGCACCGGAAGATTCTTAAATTTCGTTACTTTTCTTCAACCGTTTTGAAAAAGTCATGCAGCAAACGTTTTTGACCAGGTGCTTTAAATTGTTGTCAATCTGTCAATTTGAAGGGGAAAGGGGACTAATGTGCGCCCATTTAATAAAAAGTATATATTGGAGGATGGGATCATGTGTAGAAGTTCACGCAAGTGAGGAAAGTTTTTGATTGTCACTCACTTGGGAGTGGCCAGAAACGATTCTTCTCCACATGGTTCAAGCAGCTCACGACTTCCGGTTTTAGACCAAGTATCCTCTGGGTAGCCAACAGACATCCGTTTGAAGGCGAGCTAAAGTGAGAAGGCGAAGCCCGCTTATGCGGTTGTGCGTAGGGTTTGGGACCCACCACATAAAAACACCCCCCAATGAAAAATCTACGAAAGCCTCGGATGAGACACCCCCCTTTTGATGACGACCCCTGCAAACGTTTTAAGGATAATGATATAAGGGCATGCACCTGGAATGTCCGGACCCTTAATTGGGAAGGTGCCTCTGCCCAGCTGGTTGATGTCCTCATACGACTTAAGGCTGACATCACCGCCATCCAAGAAGTGCGATGGACGGGACAAGGACGGAAGAAGGTGAGTCCTTGTGACATCTACTACAGCGGCCATATAAAGGAGCGCAAATTTGGTGTTGGATTTGTGGTGGGAGAGAGTCTCCGTCGCCGAGTCCTGGCATTCACCCCGGTGGATGAACGTCTAGCCACAATCCGCATCAAAGCGAGGTTCTTCAACATATCGCTGATTTGCGCCCACGCCCCAACGGAAGAGAAGGACGATGTGACCAAAGATGCTTTCTATGAGCGCCTAGAACGCACCTATGAGCGCTGCCCCCGCCACGATGTAAAAGTCGTGCTTGGTGATTTTAACGCCAGGGTGGGTAAAGAAGGTGTCTTTGGCACAACAGTCGGAAAATTCAGCCTCCATGACGAAACATCGCCAAACGGCCTGAGGCTGATCGACTTCGCTGGGGCCCGAAATATGGTCGTCTGTAGTACCAGATTCCAGCATAAGAAAATACATCAAGCTACTTGGCTGTCTCCTGATCGAAACACGCGGAACCAAATCGATCACGTTGTGATAGACGGAAGACATGTCTCCTGTGTTTTAGACGTGCGTACGCTCCGAGGACCAAATATAGACTCGGCCCATTATCTGGTCGCAGCGAAGATACGCACCCGCCTCTGTGCAGCAAAGAATGCCCGTCAACAAACACAAGGAAGGTTCGACGTCGAAAAGCTGCAATCGCAACAGACAGCCACGAAATACTCTACTCGACTTGCACTCCTGCTCTCTGAGAGCACTCATCAGCATCTCGGTATAAGGGAACTGTGGAACGGCATCTCAAACTCACTGCGTACCGCTGCAGCCGAAACAATTGGTTTTCGGCAACGACAAAAAACAAGCTGGTACGATGAGGAGTGCCGTCTCGCAGCGGAGAGAAAACAGACTGCCTACCTCGCAACATTGCAAACGACCACAACACGTGCGGGATGGGATAGATACCGAGAGCTGAAGAGGGGAGCGAGACGCATTTGCAGACAAAAAAAGAAAGAGGCCGAAATGCGTGAGTACGAAGAGCTTGAGAAGCTGGCAGACAGAGGGAATGCTCGAAAATTTTATGAAAAAATGAAGCGACTTAACGAAGGTTTCAAGACCGGAGCATCCTCATGTAGAGACCAAGGTGGTAATCTGGTAACCGATGTCCAGGGCATACTGGGATTATGGAGGGAACACTTCTCCGACCTGCTGAATGGCAGTGAGAGTACAACACCAGGAGATGGCGAACCCGATCCCCCAATCGATGACGATGGAACAGATGTTCCATTACCCGACCATGAAGAAATTCGAATAGCAATTACCCGCTTGAAGAACAACAAAGCAGCAGGGGCCGATAGATTACCGGCAGAACTATTCAAATACGGCGGCGAAGAACTGATAAGGTGCATGCATCAGCTTCTTTGCAGAATATGGTCGGAAGAAAGCATGCCTGACGATTGGAATCTCAGTGTGCTCTGCCCAATCCATAAAAAGGGAGATCCCACAATCTGCGCCAATTACCGTGGGATCAGCCTCCTAAATATCGCATACAAGGTTCTATCGAGCGTATTGTGTGAAAGACTAAAGCCCACCGTCAACAAACTGATTGGACCTTATCAGTGTGGCTTTAGACCTGGAAAATCGACAACTGACCAGATATTCACCATGCGCCAAATCTTGGAAAAGACCCGAGAAAAGAGGATCGATAAGAGCTGCAGAGCTAAACCGAGAAGGTACAATCTTCTACAAGAGTGTACAGCTCCTGGCGTACGCCGATGATATTGATATCATCGGAAGCAACAACCGCGCCGTTTGTTCTGCTTTTTCCCGCATGGATAAGGAGGCGAAGCGAATGGGTCTGGAGGTGAATGAGGACAAGACGAAATATCTCCTGTCATCAAACAAACAGTCGGCGCATTCGCGTCTTGGCACGTCACTGTTGACAGTCATAACTTCGAGGTCGTAGATAATTTCGTATACCTGGGAACCAGCATCAACAACACGAACAATGTCAGCCTCGAAATCCAGCGCAGAATAACTCTTGCCAACAGGTGCTACTTTGGACTGAGTAGGCAATTGAACAGTAAAGTCCTCTCTCGACGAACCAAAATCAAGCTCTACAAGTCACTTATCATTCCCGTCCTGCTTTACGGTGCAGAAGCTTGGACGATGTCAACATCAGATGAGACGACACTAGGAGTTTTCGAGAGGAAAATTTTGCGCAAGATTTATGGTCCTCAGAACATTGGCAACGGCGAATACCGCAGACGATGGAACGATGAGCTGTACGAGTTATACGACGACATTGACATAGTTCAGCGAATAAAAAGACAGCGGCTACGCTGGCTAGGTCATGTTGTCCGAATGGACGAAAACACTCCAGCCCTGAAAGTGTTCGATGCAGTACCCGCCGGAGGAAGCCGAGGAAGGGGAAGGCCTCCACTCCGTTGGAGGGACCAGGTGGAGAGCGACCTGGTTACACTTGGGATCTCCAACTGGCGCCGAACTGCAAAGGAGAGAGACAGGTGGCGCACTATCGTCGATTCGGCTATAACCGGCTAAACGGTTGCAACGCCAATCACATACATACATATATAGTATATATACTTATATATAACTAAGCACATGTATATATATACATATGTCAATTTCAAATTTATGTCTTGCTTTTATACGACAGTTTAGTTGGGTTCAGTCAACATTCTTCGCTTGTTGTTTTCTGCTTAATGAAGCCCGAAGTTGTCGCTGCGCTCTGTTAGCTTGTTTCTCTTTTTCAATAAACGTTAATTTGTCTTTAATGAAAAATGTTTGTCAAAAGTTGGTCAATATAGAACATTTTGTCTCAATAACAAAATAAATTTAAACTCATATTTTAAATTGCACAGGTGTTGTTTTATGAGCACTTAATAACCCAGCAGGAAAAAATAATAAAACTCATTATTAGAAATGGTTAAGAGTTAACGGAAAAGATGGGTCTGTATAGTTTATGCTTCTTGTAAGTATATTGATTTCTCAATTGAGGGAGTTTACCCGGATTAGAAGGAGAAACAAAAATTATTAAATAACATTTTTAGAAATTGTGAAATTGTAGTACGAGTTTGGGGTATTCAAAATATCGTTTCCTCTAAAACTAGCCTTTAAAAAGTTTGAATATATTATCGAGTAATATTTTATAATTTAGTACTACTTTAAAAAAGTTCTAAAATAACTCGTACGTGTACTAAACGGTTTATATAATTTGGTACAGATTTGAAGTCGATAAAATGATTCGCAGAAGATATAACAATCATCGAAATTAAAAAAAAACGGTGTTAACTAATACTGATTGTATAATTTAGTACTCGATAATAGTACGCTAAATTGCTTATAAGTTGGGTATTAAATGGAAAAATCGTTTGATATATTATATATATTAGTTTAGTAGCTCTTATTGACCTAGTACTAGTTGAGAGCAACTGGGTTTTATTTAAAATTTAGTACTTAATTAGTACAAGCTTACTTTTATTTCTTTCACAGAATTGAATTTAGTTTTAACTTAAGATTTAGTATTAGTGTGTGCTAATTCTGTTCTGTAACTTAAGATTTAGCACTAGTGTGTGCTAATTCTGTGTCTGTATTTAGCATTAATATTTAGTATTAGTGGGAAAAGTTATAGGTGAGACATTCAAATATTGTTTTAGTACTCATTTAGTACAATTTAGACAAGTATTTATTACGCCATTTAGTACAGTTTATAATTGCTAAATCAGGTAAGCATAGACAAGATACAAAGTTGCTAAAGACAGTATTATAGTTTTGTTCGCATAACGCTTGTTTGTGTCACCAAGAAATAAAAGAGTTAGATATGGGGTTATATGTATATATAAATGATAAGGATGACGAGTGGAGTTGAAATCCGGATTCTGTCCGTGCAAGCGATAACTTGAGTAAAAATTGAGATATCTTAATGAAACTTGGAGCACATGTTCCTTGGCACCCTGAGGAGGTTGCTTTCGAAACGGACCATTGCTACGCCCACAAAATGGCGAAAACCAAAAATTTATAAAATATCATAACTAAGCCATAAATAAAGTTATAAAGGTGAAATTTGAAATAAACGATCGCACTAGGAAGGGGCATTATGCAGTTGGTTCTCTTACGTACGCCACCACACACCATGAAAATAGTTGAAATCGGATAATAAGCACGCCCACCTCCCATACAAAGGTTAGGTTGAAAATTACTAAAAGTGAGTTAACTCACTAACGAAAAACGTCAGAAACACTAAATTTTACAGAAGAAATAGCAGAAGGAAGCTGCGCTCAGATTTTTTTACAAAATGAAAAATGGGCGTGGCATCGCACACTTCAAAAACCATATCTGAGCAACTACTCGACAGATGTCAATGAAATTCGGTATATAACATTTTCTTGACACCCTGATAATACGGATAAAAAAATGGGCGAAATCGGTTCACAAACACGACTACTTTCCTTATAACTCAATTTTGAATTCCATCCGATTCCTTCACTTTATAATGAATACATAAAGAACCAATGAAGATAGCGGAATAAAACTTTACACAATTAGTGCATATCACTTGTGAAACAATTGTCGAAAACGGACCATAACTTTTCAAGGCCCCAGATATCGCACATGTTGAACTCAGTGCCTAAGGGTAAATTTTAACCGAAAATATGGGTAAATCTCTCAGATAATTTAATGTAACTCAGAGGAAATTGTTTTCTCCTAATAGTGTATATCTGTTTCAAAAATTATTAAAATCGGGTCATAACATCTCCTAGCTCCCATATACCTAATTATATGTTTTTCAAAAATACGGTGGGCTTTATTCCGTATATATGTATTGGTTAATATGTGAAATATCTTATCAAAATTAAGTGAGCGTATAGTCTTGGATATAGTGAAAATGAATGAGATCGGTTCGGGATTTTCCTCAGCTCTCATATACTATATATGACGATTTTCGTTATTTATTAAACTTTATGCCGAATTTATGGGTAAATTTGTGTGTTATCTTAATAAAATTGCTTCAATAAATTGCAAGAGTTTAAAATGATCGGCTTCACCCGAACTTAGCCTTTCCTTACTTTTTTACAATGTTTTTATAAATGGTGGAGATAATATATTTTGGTACTAATCTGGGGTACTAAATTAAGTACTAAAATGCTACATGTGAGAAAGCTTTGACAAAAATACTGATTTTGTTATTGAATTGAGTAAATATACTTAAATTGTGAACGTTGAAAATAAAATTTGGACAATCAGTCATTGATTTAGAATAAGGGAGTATTCAACAGGCTATACTTAAGAACTAATGAAGTTAATACTAAATTAGCACTTGTTGAATGTTATAGAAAAGGCACAATTAATATTTCCAGGGTTCCAAATTTGTCACCTTAAAGTAAATAATGTTCATGTATGTGCTGGAACGAACCTAAAACCGAGCCTAATGCTCTATAGGGTATTCATATAAATATGTGCTTTTCGCCTATGTGTAGGTGACTGTTGATTTATGTGTCTAAAAAATCTTTTAAGCTTTTACTTTTTGCTTCCGCAATACCTTAAGCATACATGAGTATGTAAACAATGAAATATAGGTGAACATACTTACATATATTTATATACATATGTACATATATACATAATACCTATTAAAGTAAACGCACCTAATTTTACCATTAAAGAAACAAAGCCTTACGCTAGCGTGTATTGTTTAAAAGAACTCCCACAAATCCATATATAAATCCTGGCAAACAAACACACACACACACATATCGTACATACATGTGAGCTTATATAAACAATGCTCCAGCTAGGTTATGTACATACATATATACATGCAAGTGTATATGCAAATACACATACACATGTTTTTGTTGGCGTCTGCTCATTGTAGTATGCCATTATACGCCAAAATGCTAACATTTGTTCTTAATCCGTTCATTGTTTCTGTGCGCTCTGTGACGAAAGATGACAGTCAACTTGCCAGCTTTTGCTAGCTGGATAGCTACGAGTATGGCTTTGCTATTGCATAAGCGTTTATATTTATATACAGTGTTGGAAAGAATAATAGAAACAACGTTCATTCGCTGTAGAATAGAGTATTATAAAAAAAATAAAAACGAAGGAAAAATAAGAGAAATAGCTGAATTGCATAAATTCTGCATCCTTAAAAAAGTGTTTTCCATAGTTAATTTAAACACAGCAGAAAAACTTGTCAGGAAGCGAACCACATCTCAAAAAGTTCGACGGTATTTTGATTCGTACACAAAAAAATCATATCAAAAAAAATTCTTAAAAAAAAAATCATCGAAAGGTCTCACGAATACATTTTCCAGTCATGCAATACGATATATACTAATTGAAAAAGATTAGAAGAAACTTCATTCAGGAAAGTTCAATTTTTAAGTAAAAAAAATTCTCCGAAAAAGACGATCTTTCACAAAGCGACACATAGCCCATAAAAATTGAAATAACGCAATGTGATCTGATAAAATTTAATTTGTTTGGATCTCTGCTAGTTTTAAATGTATGTCGCCCAAAAAAATTAGGACTTCGACCCTAAACATTTAAAAAAGTAAAATCCTATTGTTATTCCATTGAATCTTCAACTTGCGTCAGTCTGATGACTTTGAAGCCTCTTTAATATCACTAAGTATTAAAAAATATTTTAATAATATAATTTCAAACAAGTAAGGAAATGCTAAGTTCGGGTGCAACTGAACATTTTATACTCTCGAAATTTATTGAAGAAATTTTATTAAGATAACACACAAATTTACCCATAAATTCGGCATAAAGTTTAATAGAATAACGAAAATCGTCATATATAGATATGAGGGCTGAGGTAATTCCTGAACCGATTTCATTGATTTTCACCAGCAAGGTGGTATATCCATGACTATGCGCTCACTTAATTTCGCTAAGATATCTCACATATTAACCAATACATATAATAATAAAGCCCACCGTATTTTTGAAAAACCTATAATTAGCTATATGGGTGCTGGGAGATGTTATGACCCTATTTTAATAATTTTTGGAACAGAGACACACTATTAGAAGAAAACAATATCCTCTGAATTACATTAAATTATCTGAGAGATTTACCATATTTTTGGTTAAAATTTACCGTTAGGCCCTGAGTTCAACATGTTCGATATCTGGGGCCTTGAAAAGTTATGGTCCGTTTTCGACAATTTTTTCACAAGTGAAGCCAGAGATGATATGCACTAATTATGTAAAGTTTTATTCCGTTATCTTCATTGGTTCCTTATGTTTACATTATAAAGTGAAGGAATAAGACGGATTTCAAAATTGAGTTATAAGGAAAGTAGTATGGTTGTGAACCGATTTCGCTCATTTTTTATCAGTGTTATCAGGGTGCCAAGAAAATATTATATACCGAATTTCATTGAGATCTGTCAAGTAGTTCCTGAGATATGGTTTTTGACCCATAAGTGAGCGATGCCACGCCCATTTTTCATTTTGTAAAAAATTCTGAGTGCAGCTTCAGAACTTCTTCTGTAAAATTTAGTGTTTCTGACGTTTTTCGTTAATGAGTTAACGCACTTTTAGTAATTTTCAACCTAACCTTTGTAAGGGAGGTGGGCGTGGTTATTATCCGACGGACAGACAGACATCCGGATTTCAAGTCGTTTCATCATCCTGATCATTTTGATATACATAACCCTATATCTAACTCGTTTAGCTTTATGACTTACAAACAACCGTTATGTGAACAAAACTATAATACTATCTTTAGCAATATTTGTTGCGAGAGTATAAAAAATACGATAACCCAAAATGGCAAAAAGACGTAAAAATTACAAAAACAAGGCCAACAACAACACGGCTGTCAACTTCATGCAACCAATGTCTTCATCGCTGTTAAGCGAGCGTATCAAGCGTGCCTTATGCCTTATGCCAGAATAAGATGGATTTCAAAATTGAGTTATAAGGAAAGTAGTATGGTTGTGAACCGATTTCGCTCATTTTTTATCAGTGTTATCAGGGTGCCAAGAAAATATTATATACCGAATTTCATTGAGATCTGTCAAGTAGTTCCTGAGATATGGTTTTTGACCCATAAGTGAGCGATGCCACGCCCATTTTTCATTTTGTAAAAAATTCTGAGTGCAGCTTCAGAACTTCTTCTGTAAAATTTAGTGTTTCTGACGTTTTTCGTTAATGAGTTAACGCACTTTTAGTAATTTTCAACCTAACCTTTGTAAGGGAGGTGGGCGTGGTTATTATCCGACGGACAGACAGACATCCGGATTTCAAGTCGTTTCATCATCCTGATCATTTTGATATACATAACCCTATATCTAACTCGTTTAGCTTTATGACTTACAAACAACCGTTATGTGAACAAAACTATAATACTATCTTTAGCAATATTTGTTGCGAGAGTATAAAAAATACGATAACCCAAAATGGCAAAAAGACGTAAAAATTACAAAAACAAGGCCAACAACAACACGGCTGTCAACTTCATGCAACCAATGTCTTCATCGCTGTTAAGCGAGCGTATCAAGCGTGCCTTATGCCTTATGCCAGAATAAGATGGATTTCAAAATTGAGTTATAAGGAAAGTAGTATGGTTGTGAACCGATTTCGCTCATTTTTTATCAGTGTTATCAGGGTGCCAAGAAAATATTATATACCGAATTTCATTGAGATCTGTCAAGTAGTTCCTGAGATATGGTTTTTGACCCATAAGTGAGCGATGCCACGCCCATTTTTCATTTTGTAAAAAATTCTGAGTGCAGCTTCAGAACTTCTTCTGTAAAATTTAGTGTTTCTGACGTTTTTCGTTAATGAGTTAACGCACTTTTAGTAATTTTCAACCTAACCTTTGTAAGGGAGGTGGGCGTGGTTATTATCCGACGGACAGACAGACATCCGGATTTCAAGTCGTTTCATCATCCTGATCATTTTGATATACATAACTCTATATCTAACTCGTTTAGCTTTATGACTTACAAACAACCGTTATGTGAACAAAACTATAATACTATCTTTAGCAATATTTGTTGCGAGAGTATAAAAATATTGTGGGTTTCCAGTTTTAAGGGGGTTGTTTCTATTATTTTTTTAAGTAGAAATAATTTTTTTTTGGTAAATTTTTTTTTCTTTTTTTCTTTTAATGGAGTATACTCGCTTATTTGTATGTAAAAAAAAAAATAAACAAATACTACTTTCATGTTGCACGAAATATTTGAATACAATATATACAAAAATATTGGACCAATATGTAACCATTATTTTTTCCAACACTGTATGTATATGTGTATATGTACATGTGCTGTTGCTTGTGTTATCCTTTATACTCACATATATGCTCCTTTGGCTTTAATATATTTATATGCTGAAGAGTTGAAAATTTATTTGTGGTTAGAAAACTTGGTTGACACTTTTGTGCAGGTTCAACCAACACACGCACACTCAAACACACATGCATGCCACTAACTTCATTTTAATTTTGTGTGAAAGTATAATTAAGATTTTGATTAAAAGTCGAAAATTTGATTTACTCTAGTTTCTGGTTCCATTCTACTAGTTAGATTTTTGTCTACGAAAAAGTTTGCTTAACTCATTTTATGCCTTGAAGCGTTTCGAAATCAACGTAAAAAATTAACACCAAATGTAAAGGAAGTAAACACACTTACACATGTAAATAAATAAAGTTCAAAGGTTACGTCGAAGTTTATGTGGCTCGCGGGGGCGGTTGTTGTTGTGCTGTAGTGCAAACGAGTGTCAATAATCTGGCATAAGGCACGCTTGATACGCTCGCTTAACAGCGATGAAGACATTGGTTGCATGAAGTTGACAGCCGTGTTGTTGTTGGCCTTGTTTTTGTAATTTTTACGTCTTTTTGCCATTTTGGGTTATCGTATTTTTTATACTCTCGCAACAAATATTGCTAAAGATAGTATTATAGTTTTGTTCACATAACGGTTGTTTGTAACACCCAAAACTAAACGAGTTAGATATAGGGTTATATATACCAAAGTGATCAGGGTGAAGAGTGGAGTTCAAATCCGAATGTCTGTCTGTCCGTCCGTCCGTCCGTCTGTGCAAGCTGTAACTTGAGTAAAAATTAAGATATCTTGATGAAACTTGGCACACTTATTTCTTGGCACCATAGGAAGGTTGCTTTCGAAAATGAGCAAAATCGGACCACTGCCACGCCCACAAAATGGCGAAAACCGAAAACACATAAAGTGCCATAACTAAGCCATAAATAAAGCTATGGAAATAAAATTTGGTATGAAGGATCGCACTATGAAGAGGCATATTTGGATGTAATTTTTTTGGGGAAGTGGGCGTGGCCCCGCCTTCAAATAGGTTTTTTGTACATATCTCGCAAACCAATAGAGCTATATAAACCAAACTTTCTGCAGTCGTTTTTTTTAGCCACTTCCTAATACAGTCCAAAAATGAAAGAAATCGTATTATAACCACGCCCACCTCCCATACAAAAGTTAGGTTGAAAATAACTAAAAGTGGGTTAACTCACTAACGAAAAACGTCTTCTTCTTAACTGGCGTAGAAACCGCTTACGCGTCAGAAACACTAAATTTCACATAAGAAATGGCAGATGAAAGCTGCACTCAGATTTTTTTACAAAATGGAAAATGGGCGTGGCGTCGCTCACTTATGGGTCAAAAACCATATCTCAGGAACTACTCGACCGATTTCAATGAAACTTGGTTTTTAATAGTTTCCTTACATCCCAATGATATGTTGTGAAAATAGACCAAATCGCTTCTCAACCACGCCTACTTCCTATATACCAGAACTTTGAAGACAATCTGAATCGTTTACTTTACAATATATAAAGTAAGTACTAGTGTAGATATCGGTGCAGAACTTTGCACAAATACTATGTTAATAGTGTGGCACCCCCATTCTAAAAATCGCCGAAATCGAACCATAGGTTTTTAAGGCCCCATATATCGAACACGAGGACCTCGGTGCTTCTATCCTAATATTATGGTTTCCAACTTTCAATGGACTTTATACAATATATATGACGAATATGTGCGTCAAATTGTGTATTATATAATATAAGGAAAGTTAAATAAATAAATTGCGAGAGTATAAAATGTTCGGTTACACCCGAACTTAGCCCTTCCTTACTTGTTTTTGTGTGGGTTTATGCAGTGTTTTTGGTATAAATCCTTGTGATTAATTGTTTTTTCTCACTTCAACGCACACAGATTACCGTTAATATGCATGAAAATATTTATACACTTATATGCGTATATAGAGACATACATTAATGCCTATTAGGGTGGTTTATGCTGGAGAACGGAAATAATTTATATTTTTTTGCAAGTAATTGATAGGAAATTAGTTTGCTTAATCTGCTTAAGATTGTTGGAAATACAATTTCTTGTTGTTTAAGTTAACCAGAGTTCGATTAGTAGTTTCAGATTACTGTATATTTTTTGTGGGTTATCAAGTTATATTCTTATATGTATTTCAGTTTGTACATTATTATATTTACCTCGGTAGTTTAATAAATCCATTTCGTCTTTTAAGACAGGTCATCGATAGGTATCTAATATCAAACGCCTGAGTGTCTTATTGTCTTGAAGAGGCTTTTTATAAAATTAAAACAAAATTCGTATTTACCAGGTTTCAAATGATTGTTGGTTGAATATCCAATCGAATAATAAAAGATCAGAGTTGCCTATTACTCCAACTCGGAGATAGTATATGTATATAGCTCATATTTGTGAAACCACAAAATGTGTTTTCTTACTTTTCATATACGGCCCTTTGGCTATTGGATTCTTAAAGAATTTAAGCCGTTGGTTACTCTCGAATTGGTATGAATAGATTAACAATATCAAGTTTAACTAATCGCTAATATTAACTGGAAATTATAGCACCCTTCTATTCTTCCAATTGTAGAAACTTTGGATATAAATATGTACTATATTCGCTTTATAGAAACCATTTATTTATTTTAATATATTTTTTTTATATATTCGAGATTTTTCAATTTGTCGATTTTGTTACAAAAAATATATTTTCAATGACAATTCAAAGACATTAAAAATTCACATTTTACAACCTCGTCAACAAAGAAGATATAAAACATTATTAAAATAATTAAAAACTTTTAGAAAAGTATTACATCAACAATTTACAAAAACGCAGCCGCTTGTTATAGTTTGGAAAAGGACGAAATCGGTTCACAATCCCGCCTACTCTCCTTAGACCACATAATTTTGAATTCTATCTGATTCGTTCGCTTTACAAATCTATATATTAAGCATCAGTGAAGTTATCGGAACCAAAATTTGCAAAAATAGTGTATTTCTACTGTGACATCGTATTTCTCAAAATCACCGAAATCGGGCTATAACTTTTAAACTTTTCAGATATCGAGCATGAGAACTTCAGTGCATTTTTACCGAAAATATCAGTAAATCTATCAGATTTTCTAAATAAATTCAAAAGAGATCTGATTTTTATAATATTGTGGCTCTGTGTCAAAAATGGGAAAATCAGGTCTCTATTTTCGTAGCCCCCGTGTACTGATCAGGATCAATTATGGGAATGACACACATTAAATTTATAACAGTTTGAGTTTGCCCCAAATCCAAAAAGACATACATATATTGAGTAAGTCGGGGTTCAGTCTGGATATGTAAGAGTTTAACCTGCTACAATATCCAGAACGAAGTTACACGAGGGTCACTCTAGTTTCGCGAGGCAACTCGAGCTCTGTGTCTGCGATGAGTGGTGTTTTATATCCAAGTGCGCCATTCGCGGGAAGGGAGTCGATGAATGTATTAATGGCTCCTCTGTGAATGGCGTTCAGGGCCAACAACAGAAACTGTTTGGAGAGCAATTCGTAGGGCAGGTAGCATACGGGCCTCATTGTGTAGTTTCTCAACCGGAGACATCAAGAGGCATCATGTGGCTGTCTGACAAGTCTGAAGCTTCCTCAGCTGCGTCCTACTGCATCCAGGCATGCATATCGGGGCTGCGGCCCGGCTAGCTCCAAATCCAAAAAAAACATACTGGTATTTTATTTAGACAACTCAAATTATCTCTTTCCGTTTTAAACTTTGCTTTCCGTATACCGATTTTCTCACTTTGACATGGCCGTCCTAGCGTTACCAGGAGTACGACAATCCCAAGAGTACCATATTGCTATGGAAACTGACGCACTTTGGCGGGAACTGGCGAACGGAGCGACTCTATTGTCTTCTTCTTCCAAATTTCAGATATATATCTTCTTCCGTTATATTTATCTTCATACCCATGAAACCAAAGTTTTTTTGGCAGTCATCAAAGCGGAGATTTAATAAAAAAATAATTTATTTAATAAAGAACACCGGTCAACGAAGCTAAAATTGTTCTTAGACACCCTGTAAATATTTTCGAAGGAGATTCATGGACATCGAAAAAGCTTTTTACTGAAGTATAATTAAAACATCTCGCCTTCGATTATATTGAAACTACTTTTTCTGGTTTTTTATTTCTATTTGTGTATTTGAAACTCAACGACACACCCTTAAGAAAGCTTTTTACTTAATTGATTTTTACCACCTATCGTTCAACGACAGCACTAACTCCTTCGATAAGCCTCTGTAGACAAAAATTGACTCAGTCTAATGTAATGTAAGACACCCACACACACAGGCAGAGAAAAAAAAACATTAAACGCACAATTTAGGCTGACTGTCAAACACAAAACATAACCTATTTGCATACTGCTTTGGTATGCGTGACCGCGCGCGGCTCTCCGTATATATGTGTGTATGAGTTTGTGTGTGCATTTGACAAAACTGACAACGGTTAGTCTGTCAGTGTGGATTATGCTATGCTTTCTACAAATGTAACCCTTTTTCTCGAGTGGCGCTTCGAGTGTTTCGGAGCCGAGTTTACTTAACTCTTTGCCTACTTTCTACTTTCGTTGTACATTTTATATATATAAATATGTGTGAGTGTGTGTTTGTACGTGCACCGCATGCCATCGCACATTAATAGAGCTGTATGGCAGCAGACAGATGTTTTTGTGCATATTATAAATCATCTAATATTTGTTTAAATGCCAGCATTACAGTCAAATAAACATCCATAATAATGTCTACAGTGTCTAACCACACCACTGACATTTGTTTGCCAACAGACAAACACACATTCACACATACAAATATACAAATGTACGCATGTAACTATGAATAATGGCTGGCATCTTAGTACATCCTTTTCGGTTGACTTTCATTTGATTAGGTGCACCCACAGGCATGAGCACGTGATTAAAGGCATCGGTTGAGATTGGTTTGTTTGCGGAGAGCTGTGCGCATTGCGTATAATTTGTACTTTGCTGTTAGTTGCGAAAGCAACAGGAATTTTGGTGGAGGAGTCCTACTCATGTATATCTGTAGGCATGTAGCTTCGTCAAATGGGGAC
Source organism: Zeugodacus cucurbitae (assembly GCF_028554725.1). Classification (NCBI taxonomy): domain Eukaryota; kingdom Metazoa; phylum Arthropoda; class Insecta; order Diptera; family Tephritidae; genus Zeugodacus; species Zeugodacus cucurbitae. The sequence goes on from NC_071671.1 coordinate 27,406,751, forward strand.
CCAACATTTCCGTTGTTGCTGCGCGCTTAATTTATTCGCTGTCTAATGCTAATAGTTAACAAACCACAACAACGGAGCTAATGTGTGTAATAAGCAGTCTTTGACGGAAGACACAACAACCCACATTCCTCAACAAAATGTTGTAAAAATCGACGGCAATTATAAGCTCAATTAGTTTCAATAGCAGAAAAAGGAAAACGAAATACGCTCTCGAAATCGCTGTTGCATACGCACGTTCACGCCTTCTCCGGCATAAATTATTTAATTTATAAGGAACACTGACATGCCTGAAATCTGTATAAATTGTAATTCCGAAAATCTTCAAAATCTCTCTAGAGTACAGCTATGCTTGATTGTCAAACAATGTTTCGTTAGTCTTGAGAAAGGCCTATCCGTTTATTCATTTGATATTACGACCATGGAGACAACATACATTTACTGTTTTTCCTTTCCAATTAGAGTTTAGATGCTGTTGTATTTATATATAACTTCTAGGTCTAATTTGTCTATTTTAAATTTATGCAAACACAATAATTTTACTACTTTTTATAAGCTTTGTTGGTTTCTCTGTAAGTTTTATCATTAATACCCAAATATATAAAAATGAATCGCAAAATGTGTTGCTAAGCGCATAACTCAAGAACAGCTGAACCGATTTCGCTAATTCTTTTTTGCAATGCTTCTTAAAGTACAAGGATGGTTCTTACGGAGAGAAAAATTAAAAAAATTCCTTAAAAAGTCTAAAATCCACACTTTTCTAATCTCCCATACAAACTACTCTACAAATATAAAAATGAATTGCTGTTCGTTAGTCTCGCAAAAAGTTGAGAACGGTCACACCGATCTGGCTAATTTTAGTCTCGAAAAATTCTAGCAAGCTCAAGAAAGGTTTAGAAAGTAAGTAAATATGGAAAAATTGCGAGGAAGATAATAATAAGAGAGTTTTATTTGAATTGACAACAAAAATACAAAATAAAATAAAACAAAAAATAATAATATTTTTAAGGTTGTCATTGTTGCTTTGTTTTGTCATTTCTCAAATGTATAAGGTTGTGCCGATATCCCAAAACAATTTGTAACCAATAAGGAATGGCTAAGTTCGGGTGCAATCGAACATTTTAAACTCTCGCAATTTATTGCTATATATTTTTTAAGATAACACACAATCTGACCTATATATTCGGCATATAATCCAGTAGAAAATCATCAAGGTTAAATTGCATATTCGGCCTTGAAATTACTCATAAATTGCAAATCAATGATAAACCAGTCTGCAAAATCGCCACAAATAGCAATATAGCGAAGATTTTCCAGATATTCAAGAAGTCGCTGGAAGCACCGCACTGGACTTTAAAGGGTTTACGCGACAACTAAAACGTTTTTGTTAGAGACATGATTCTGTTGGCAGGTGATTTACGCCAGACCATTCCAATTATTCCTGGATCAAATGTTGCTGACGAACTAATCGTATGCCTAAATCTAATTTGTGGCGACACATAAAGAATCGCCAATTAACAACTAATATACGAGTGATTTCGAAACAATATCAAATTGCGATTGTGGAAGCAGTTGGAAATGGTAGCGTCCCAGTTGACACCTCGATGGATTAATAACATTTCAAACAGATTTCTGTTACTTCATTGATTCGAAAGAGAAGCTTATTCATCGTCTTTTTCTGACATGAAACCACAATATGAAAACCATAAATGACTATTTGTGGTAAAAAACAAAGAGCTCGGTGATCTTAATGCTACAATTTAGAATTTCCTTTCAGGAGAGTTGACACAGCTACAAACCAGTATGTCCCACAGACTATTTAAAATTGCCTGGACCATCCCCACTCACTTGCAGTTAAAAGAAGCGTGGGTTGACTTCAATATATCTCGACTTTTTAATATAACAAGACTGGCTGTGAAGAAGGTAATCAGTATAGTCATCGAAGCCAAATTTGAGCCAACTTTGAAATATGCTCATTACATACTTCAATATACGATTACAATTCAAATTATAACAAATTATGATGATTTACGATTCTCTGTATTGAAAAATTTACTAATTTAGTGTATACCTTAGCCACAAAAACTTGTGGCCGGGTCTGCTAGTACCCAAATATAGTAGTTACAATAAAAAAAAAATCCATATTTTTATACTCTCGCAACAAAGTTGCTACGAGAGTATTATAGTTTTGTCCACATAACGGTTGGTTGTAAGTCCTAAAACTAAACGAGTTAGATATAGGGTTATATATACCAAAGTGATCAGGGTGACGAGAAAAGTTCAAATCCGGATGTCTGTCTGTCCGTCCGTCTGTCCGTGCAAGCTGTAACTTGAGTAAAAATTGAGATATCTTGATGAAACTTGGAAGACGTATTTCTTGGCACCATAAGAAGGTTAAGTTCGAAAATGGGCGCAAACGGACCACTGCCAAGCCCACAAAATGGCGAAAACCGAAAACACATAAAGTGCCATAACTAAGCCATAAATAAAGCTATGGAAATAAAATTTGGTATGAAGGATCGCACTATGAAAGGGCATATGTGGATGTAATTTTTTTGGGGAAGTGGGCGTGGCCCCGCCCCCTACTAAGTTTTTTGTACATATCTCGCAAACTACTAAAGCTATATCAAGTAAACTGTCTGGAGTCGTTTTTTTAGGTACAACCTTATACAGTCCAAAAATGGAGAAAATCGGATTATAACCACGCCTACCTCCCATATAAAGGTTATGTTGAAAACTACTAAAAGTGAGTTAACTCACTAACGAAAAACGCCAGAAATACTAAATTTCACATAAGAAGTGGCAGATGGAAGCTGCACTCAGATTTTTTTATAAACTGGAAAATGGGCGTGGCATTGCCCACTTATGGGTTAAAAACCATATCTCAAGAATTACTCGACCGATTACAATGAAACTTGGTTTGTAATAGTTTCCTTACACCCCACTAATATGTTGTGAAAATAGGCCAAATCGCTTCACAACCACGCCTACTTCCTATATACCAGAACTTTGAAGACGATCTGAATCGTTTACTTTACAATATATAAAGTAAGCACTAGTAAAGATATCGGTGCAGAACTTTGCACAAATACTATGTTTATAGTGTGGCAGCCCATTCTAAAAATTGCCGAAATTGGACCATAGGTTTTCAAGTCCCCATATATCGAACATGAGGACCTCAGTGCTTCTATCCTAATATTAGGGTTTCCAACTTTCAATGGACATTATACAGTATATATGACGAATATGGGCGTCAAATTGTGTATTATATAATATAAATAAAGTTAAATAAATAAATTGCGAGAGTATAAAATGTTCGGACTTAGCCCTTCCTTACTTGTTTTCTATAGAAGCAGTATAAATGAAAACAAGTAAGGAAAGGCTATGTTCGGATGCAACCGAACATTTTATTCTCTCCCAATTTATTCCTATATTTTTATTAAGATAACACACAATTCGACCCATATATTCGGTATAAAGTCCAATAGAAAAAAGAAAATCATCATATATAGTATAAAGGCTGAGGTAATTCCTGAACCGATTGGTCCGATTTTGCCCATTTTCGAAAGCAACCTTCCTATGGTGCCAAGAAATAAGTGTGCCAAGTTTCATCAAGATATCTTAATTTTTACTCAAATTACAGCTTGCACAGACGGATGGACGGACAGACAGACATTCGGATTTGAACTCCACTCTTCACCCTGATCACTTTGGTATATATAACCCTATATCAAACTCGTTTGGTTTTGGGTGTTAAAAACAACCGTTATGTGAACAAAACTATAATAATCTCTTAGCAACTTTGTTGCGAGAGTATAAATATTAAGTGGGATATTATTTATAACGGGTGATTTTTTTGAGGTTAGGATTTTCATGCATTAGTATTTGACAGATCACGTGGGATTTCAGACATGGTGTCAAAGAGAAAGATGCTCAGTATGCTTTGACATTTCATCATGAATAGACTTACTAACGAGCAACGCTTGCAAATCATTGAATTTTATTACCAAAATCAGTGTTCGGTTCGAAATGTGTTTCGCGCTTTACGTCCGATTTATGGTCTACATAATCGACCAAGTGAGCAAACAATTAATGCGATTGTGACCAAGTTTCGCACTCAGTTTACTTTATTGGACATTAAACCAACCACACGAATGCGTACAGTGCGTACAGAAGAGAATATTGCGTCTGTTTCTGAGAGTGTGGCTGAAGACCGTGAAATGTCGATTCGTCGCCGTTCGCAGCAATTGGGTTTGTGTTATTCGACCACATGGAAGATTTTACGCAAAGATCTTGGTGTAAAACCGTATAAAATACAGCTCGTGCAAGAACTGAAGCCGAACGATCTGCCACAACGTCGAATTTTCAGTGAATGGGCCCTAGAAAAGTTGGCAGAAAATCCGCTTTTTTATCGACAAATTTTGTTCAGCGATGAGGCTCATTTCTGGTTGAATGGCTACGTAAATAAGCAAAATTGCCGCATTTGGGGTGAAGAGCAACCAGAAGCCGTTCAAGAACTGCCCATGCATCCCGAAAAATGCACTGTTTGGTGTGGTTTGTACGCTGGTGGAATCATTGGACCGTATTTTTTCAAAGATGCTGTTGGACGCAACGTTACGGTGAATGGCGATCGCTATCGTTCGATGCTAACAAACTTTTTGTTGCCAAAAATGGAAGAACTGAACTTGGTTGACATGTGGTTTCAACAAGATGGCGCTACATGCCACACAGCTCGCGATTCTATGGCCATTTTGAGGGAAAACTTCGGAGAACAATTCATCTCAAGAAATGGACCCGTAAGTTGGCCACCAAGATCATGCGATTTAACGCCTTTAGACTATTTTTTGTGGGGCTACGTCAAGTCTAAAGTCTACAGAAATAAGCCAGCAACTATTCCAGCTTTGGAAGACAACATTTCCGAAGAAATTCGGGCTATTCCGGCCGAAATGCTCGAAAAAGTTGCCCAAAATTGGACTTTCCGAATGGACCACCTAAGACGCAGCCGCGGTCAACATTTAAATGAATTTATCTTCAAAAAGTAAATGTCATGAACCAATTTTATGCGTTTTTTTTTTTAAAAAAGTTATCAAGCTCTTAAAAAATCACCCTTTATATATTTATTCTTGTTCAATATATAAATCAATGTAAACGAAACGGCTAGTTAGTTGAATTTAGTGTTTCTTACAAGTTTCAAGGATCTAGTTCAATGTTATACATATGTACATTAGCTACAGAACCACTCAATTCGAGATTGTTGTTGTAACGGGTACCCAAACCTGCCTGAACCGGTAAGCTTAAATTAATTGTCATCGAAGTCATCTAACGGGAGGCCCAGGAAACCAGCTGCTTTGACAGCGTCGGACCAAAGGGAAAGTAGTGTTAGATGAGTGGGGTTTAGAGGGCATGTAAAGAGGTGGTTAATGTCATGCGGGGACTACTTGCATACAATACATATATTGAGTAAGTCGGGGTTCAGTCTGGATAGGTAAGAGTTTAACCTACTACAATATCCAGAACGAAGTTACACGAGGATCACTCTAGTTTCGCGAGGCAACTCGAGCTCTGTGTCTGCGATGAGTGGTGTTTTATCTCCATTGCGCCATTCGCGGCAAGGGAGTCGATGAAGGTGTTATTGGCTCCTCTGTGAATGGCGTTCAGGGCTTGTCGAAAGTCTGTCGCATCCGAAGCATCCCAAAAGAAACTGTTTGGAGAGTAATTAGTTATGATCCCTCACAGGTAGCATACCTGGATACATAGCATCCAGGCATGTGTATCTGGGCTGCGTAGTTTATGACCGGCCGGCCGATAGTTGCCAACACTCGAAGTCTCAAAGAATTGTATTATGTATTTTTATACAGTTTATTTCAACTGAGCCGATGGAGGCCAGTGAAAGTCTTTGATGATATTTGTGTATATTTCTCATCCGTTATTTGAATTGTAAACTTAAAAATTCCATGTGTTTGGAGAGCCTAATTGTCAAACTTTTTCTATATATATGCCGCTAAAGTATAATTTTCAGCTGTATTCATTGCTTATTTTGTCTGTAGCGGCCGCTAAGGTTACATTTGCTTTTATGAGCTTCGATATTTTCGTTTGGTAAAAGCTCGAACTTCGTTGTTTGTTTGTGAATTCTTGACTAAAACCAATCTACAACGATGCCCTAGCCTCCATATTCGCCAGACATGGCTCCGTGCGATTTTTTTTTATTTCCAAAAATTAATAGAACCTTAAAGGGCCGTCAAGAAATCGTTGAAAGAACCAAAAACTATCCCAAAAATCGAGTATGAGAAGTGTTTCGACGATTAAAAAAATTATAGGCGTATGAAAAAAAAAATTTTTTCAAAAACAAAAATTTCTGTTATTTTTGAACACACCTCATACAGTTTAGCCTTATGACTTAACCAATAGATGGCAACGAAAGTTTGTGGTGGTATTTTTAGGTATTTTCCTTCCTAAAAAGGTATATGGATTGAACAACCGATATTTATGTTCTGAAGCGCTGAATTAAACGCAGTTAAACTCTTATAGATTGGCTAGCCTAAGCAAAATTGATTTATAGTAATGAAAATTAACTGTATAAGTCGTGTATCTGAGAGCAACACGAATGAGAAATATACCGATATCTACGATATTGAATCCAGCTGTTTAGACTTCACTGTAGATTTAATTTTTTTTAATGCGGAGCATAGTTTGAATATAACGAGTGAATAACTGGCGATTCGAATACGCTCTAGATAGATCTACGATATTGAATCCAGCTGTTTAGACTTCACTGTAGATTTAATTTTTTTATTGCGGAGCATAGTTTGAATATAACGAGTGAATAACTGGCGATTCGAATACGCTCTAGATAGATCTACGATATTGAATCCAGCTGTTTAGACTTCACTGTAGATTTAATTTTTTTTATTGCGGAGCATAGTTTGAATATAACGAGTGAATAACTGGCGATTCGAATACGCTCTAGATAGATCTACGATATTGGATCCAGCTGTTTAGACTTCACTGTAGATTTAATTTTTTTTATTGCGGAGCATAGTTTGAATATAACGAGTGAATAACTAGCGATTCGAATACGATCTAGATAAGGAACAAAGTTTTTCTAGTAATTAAAGATTTTACTAGAATTGATGTTTTTTTAAACAGATGATTGAGATTTATGAGAGATGACTTTTTTATACCAGGACCACAGTTAAAGGTTTGACTTATTCTTAATGTAGTTTTTAAAATTTAATGCTACTTGAGGGAATTAGAAAAAAAATCAGGAGCAATTGTTTAAAGTGTAAAACCTTATGTTATCGCAATGTGTATAAAATACTATGTATCCAATTAATATACAATAAAAAAATTTATAAAAGATATAATAATATTTTCCAAAAAAAAATAAGTTTAACTATATACCACAAAAAAAAAACCACAAAGGATTCTGTGTTCTAAAGCAGTTCCGAATGCGAAGAAATATAAAAAACTATTATTTTTCAAATTTACATCTCTTCAGAGATAAATAGGCTCAAAAAGAACAACAATTTTGCAAAAGTAGACACGAGAATTTTCTGGCATTTGACTATTGACAAAATAAATCAACTTATCTCTGCTTTCTTTGTAAAGAAAGAAAACGCATTATCCATCAAATGCTGGCGTTTTTGTTGTTCTTTCACTGTTTCTTCAATCAACAGCTGCATTGCATCAGCAATGCATCAGCGCATCGCTCACACACACACACTCACACACTCACCTCATATGCCGAAAGTGCGCTCACAAAGCACGACTAACCTTCCACTCAGCCGTGCGACAAACAAACACATGCACACACACATACATACACCTACGAGTACAACTGTGTGACAACTAATTCAGGCAGACACAGGTGCTGCCAGCATAGAACTAACTGTTTACAATGTGTTTGTGTGTTCCCAGTATTTTGCGCAACAACAACACAAATAACACTTCCATTTCAACACCAACGAAGAGCAGAAATCCATATTAGAAACTCTTAGAACCACCCCCGTACAAGAGTGAGGAGCGAGCTTGAAAGCTCAGGAGCAGCAGCAGCAACTGCAGCAGGCGATGGATGAGCAGAGGCGAACAACAGGCGCTGAGGACGCAAAATATTGTATCTTAAATGGCGATGCTGGCAGAGAAACGAATTCAGTTGCTCGCGACAAACGAAAGGAAGCTAACGAAGCGCCGTGCCAAGCGGAGTGCCAAGCTGAGTCAGCTAGTTAGCAGAGCAGTTATAGTGTTCTAAAAGAAATTCATGTGCGGTGGGCAAAAACAAAAAAAAAAAAAACATACAGATTGTTGTAACATGCAACAACAATAATAGAAATGTATTAGCAACACTAGCGAAAATAAGTGTGATTTAAGCAAACAACAAGTTATGAAAGCGCTGAAAAGGCAACAACAACAGCAAAAAATAAATAAGCAAAAATAAAAACCAAGCAAAAAATAACAACAACAAGAAAAAAGTAAAACAGCAAATAAACTACTAAATAATACCAACAATAACAACAAATAAAATAGTAAAAAATATTACAACAACAAATAAGCAAGTAGAAAATATTAGTAATTTGGCAAGTGAAAGCAACAACAACAACGAGAACAACATAGGTGCAGTAAAGGTGAAAATAATACGGTGAAAACTGTAAAATAACAAAAAAATATATATATATATATGAGTATAACGGAAATTGCGTGAAATTTAAAAAGTCGAAAAAAGTTTGATGAAAATTTCGCGAAACTAGCAGAAATTGGCACGCTGCGTATAAGAAGTACTAGAGCGTAAATTAGCAAAAACAACAAAGAAAAAAATATAAATTTATGTACATCAATGAATAAAGTAGTAATTTACGCGAAAAAGTTTCACACAAAGTGAAGAAGCTACCTTAGCACTCACTGACACACATACTCATTTACAGACCTACATACATACATTGACAAAAAACATAGTGGCACAGTGTTGAGTGTGAGAGCGAGTCGGCTGTTGGTGTGAGCGAGTGAGTGGCTTGGGTGACTGAGTGACAGCGTGCTACGTTGGGTTGATGCGGGGTAATGGTGGTGTTGAAGGGTACGCAGCTACAACCGATGCGTGATTTATGGGTGCTACTGCGTTGTAAAGCCACTACTTGAAGTTGCAACAGCAAAAAAAAAACAGACAGCAAATAAACTATAAAAAGTAAGACAAACAAACTATAAAAGAGAAGACAAACAGAAAATAGTAAAAAAAAATATTATTAAAAAAATATTTAAAAAATATGAAAAAAGCTCGAGTGTTGCAAAATGATCTTACGTCGGCAAAGTTGACAGTGAAAGACACGAAGAAGACACATACGAAAGCGGCAGGCAGCAAGCGGTGACTGCATTTTCACCAGCATGACCTGAACTGAGCAGCGCAGCGAAGTGTTAAGTTGAAATTCCAACTCATGAATGAATGAATTTGTGTGTGTTGCATACACACAGGCGCACGACAAGCATATATGGCTTGCATGTGTTCTTATATCTGTATGTTCTGCATGTGGCTCTGTGTATGTTAGTCGGTGTGTGTGTGTGTGTTGGCACTCTATTGTGCCTGCAAGGCGACTTGCAAAAGGCAATGGGTTATACAAGTTGTTTGCATACATAGTAAGCAAGCAAGCAAGCAAGCGAGCGAGCGAATGAGCAAGCAGAGTGCCCGCCTTGGATAAAAACCACTTCACAAAAACAATAACAATAACAACCAAGTAGTGTAATAACAACAAAGCTGGCGCTAAGTGAGACATAAAGCATAAAAAAGGTAGAAGCAGCAGCATTGCGACCAAACAAACAAATCAACGACAGCGACAGTGCGCCTTGAAGTATGCAATTCAATGCCAAAAAAAAAACACGAGCGAAAAACAAGCAAAAAGCGGGAATGCAAAGACAACTTGAGCGCTCAACTTAATGACAACACAATGCCGATTTAATTGACAAGTTTTATGTGCTTTGGCAACAAAAACAATTTCAAGAACAAAAGCAACAACAAAAACAGTACGACTGTACTAACTGTAATAAAAGTACGAAAGTGGAAATTGCGGAAATACGCAAATTTAATATAATACACCGAAAAGTATTGTGGTTTTGCCAGGGTGTCAGGGTGCCAGGCGCGCTTACATACAAACATACATACATACACACAAACACATACATATACATGTATTCTACATTATAACTTGAGCGCTACATTGTGTGGCAGCTAAAAACGCACAATTTTACTGTTGCAAAAATAATAATCATAATAAAATAACAATAAACAGTGAGTAGTGTAGCTTTGCGAGGCGCTTAAGTCTGTTGGTTGCGTGGGCACTTTTCGGACGAATGTTGTAAGGAAAGGTTACATTTAAGCTGCTACATATTGACAGAAGAAAGTCTGTATGTGTGTGCCTGTGTATTTAGTGCGCTTTGTTGTGCCAATAAGTAAACAAACAAACAAACAATTTAGCACAAAAGCAGCAACAACAGCAACAGCAACATAACAAGCTTAACACTTAAGCTATACATAATTTATCTTCAAGTGCCTATGTCATCGTGTATTTACAAGCACAAAGCGCAAAACAAAAGGGAAACACAGCGTTCTTGCTCACTCACCACTGGGAGGAATTAATAAAACGCTACAAAATCATTTACGACAAGCTTTTGTGTAATAAAAAAATATTAAAAAAGGCTTTTGGGTACTGCTTTTGTCGGCAAACACAGTGTTTTCACAGTCAAATAAAGCGTTTGCATTTCGTATGAGTGTGTGTGTGTGGGTGTATAGAAATAGGCTAAGTGCTTAAGCGTTTAATTTTTGTTATTATAATTTAATTGTTATTGCTGAGAGTTGATATGTATATGTAGTTGATGCTAAAAAATATATTTTTTACTAAATTATTTTTAAAATTAAGCTTTTAAGAACATATTTGGGTTATTTAGTGAATTTAATTGTAGGGTGTTAAACCACCCCAAAGTAATTGAATTTTTAAATAATAGAATTTAATTCTACATAGTCATTTGAAAAATTGTAATTTGTTGTTTTCAAAGCAATCTTTCTGCCGACGATGTAAGAATATGTAAAATAAATGAATACATTAGTCACTAACAGCGTTGCCGTTTTGATACAATTGTATCTTCTAAATTTTGTGATTTGATAATTTTTTTGTTCACAAACGGCCTATTTTGATACTTTTCTGCTGATAGAATTTAATTTTTTGAAACTATGAAAATGTTAAACTAAAAACAAACCTATTGTATCTGGATAGTATTAAAAAGTTGTGGGAATGTAGGCCAATTAAAAAACCCAGAAAAATATAAACAGGACTTTGCCTTATAACTCTGTGGCTGCTGAACTGGATTTTTTTAAGGTTAAAAATCTTTTCTTCAGATTATATTTTCTAACTAAAATTTTGAATATATTTTCAGGAACTGGTTAAATCAAACAAAGAGATCCAAAACTTTTTTAGACGCGTTGAATTGTTGCGATGCAAAAATTTTCAAAACAGTGCATCGTTTTTTAAAGATTGGAGCAGCAATCCATATATCTGTTGCTTCAAGTGAACGCTCGTTTTCCTCACTTCGCAGGCTTAAAACATATTTAAGAAATAAAACTGGAGAAGCACGCCTGAACGGAATGGCTCTCTTGAATATCCATAGAGATATAGACGTGACGGAGGAAGAGATTTTAAATGTTATGGCCCAAATTAAAAGAAGATTAGACTTCAATTTCTGAATAAAATAATGAAACATTGTCTTTATACCTAAAAACATATGTATCTCATACAAAGAATTATATGTGCATTTCTGTTTTTGTTTATATGTATATCTTATTCACTGTTATTTTTGGGATTTCGGTAAATGTGATATAAAAGATTGATATATTGCCGTTACTATGCAACGAAAATTGTTTCATACTTTTTTCGTTCGTTGTACAGTTACATTGAGAATGTGCTTGTGAATTGGATATTGCATAGTAAATATTTATATGTGCAAAATCAGTTTAGCGGATCCTTCTTACTGATAGTGTCGCACCAAAAACTTTTTTTGTTAAAATTTGTTTGTAAAACTATTGTAGGTGCATTAACTTAATGAAATATTAAAAATTTGAATAAATTTATTTAACTTTAAGCCTAAAATGCCTCGTGGATCTTGTTTATCAGCCGAGGAACATGGAATAATCATAGGAATGCGCGAAAGTGGTTCCAAAATGGCTCTAGACCAAAGCGACTTCGGAACTGTATTTCAAAATTTCTTAAAAACCCCACTAATTATGGTATACTTGGTTCGCAGAGGTCGCAAAACAACATTAATGAGCGGTGCGAAAGGATGATTCGACGGCTAGCAGTTGCGGACTTGATAAGCAGCGGTCAAATATGGACCTAGTTAAGACAGAAAATCACAATAAATAGAATTTTTCCAATTATACCTAAACCAACCATAAACAAAGGCACAATAAAGCACATTTGAGGTTTGCAAATAAATACCAATTCTGAGCCGATGAGTGACAGAATACAGTCTTTAGTGACAAAAACGTTTAATTTGGTCGGCCCAGATCATTGCAAGAAATATTGTGGAGATTCGCACCAGGAACAACGATCCTGCCACAAGCGATGTTTTGGAAGCGGTACCTTGATTTCATGGTCTGCATTTTGCTGCAGTGGAAAGCCATCTTCATGATCCTCTCTGCTCCTATTTTCTAAAACGAAAAGCAGTTTGAGACAGTACGTCACCTTAAATTAGCCATAAAACAAGAGTTTGTCAATGTTTACATAACTATTCTAGAGTCAGTAGTTAATTCACTGATTAAGCGGCTTAATTTAGTTTTAAAATATAAGGACAATTCTACTGACTATTAAAATAAACATTTCTTTCAGTTGAACTCCAATGTATAGGATTTACTGGTAAAAAATAGTAAAATGCACATATAAATAAATACTATTAGTCTAAACTTCAATTCTGTTTTACAGTTTACAAAAATTTTGAAATTTGTTAATTTTTTGTTTTTTTTTTTTATATCGTATACATTAATAATAACAACCATGCATACCCAGAAATATTTTGCAATTTTGTAATCTTTAATTTTTTTTTTGAAAAAGTTCATGCACATATTCGTATGAGGTATGTATGTATGTAATTGGCGTAGGAACCGTTTATCCGATTATAGCCGAATCGATAATTGCGCGACATTCTTCTCTTACCGTCGCAATTCGGCGCCAGAGAGATGACTTTAATTTTCAATTGCCTACTCAAGCCAAAGTAGCACCTGTTGGCAAGAGTAATCCTCTGCTGGGAACATATATTTTCCTAAAAAGTATCAGATAAATGTTTGCTTAATATTGAAAAAATACTTATGATTTTCGTGAATATTTGGTTTTTGGAGGGTCTCGATGGAACCTCCCGCCAAGTCGTCACTCACGGCACCCAAATTTTCTGAAAAAAAAATCCAGATGAGAGAATAGTAGCATATGTATATTTGAGCATATCTTACACCTCAAAGTTTTAGATGGCATTATACATACGTACATATATTAAGTCTTCGTAATTTTTCGATTTATGGTTTGCCAGGAAATTTTGGACAACGTTCACAAAACATTTACAGACGAGTTTTTCCTAATCATTAATTGTTTCTTGAAAGCTCGTATATTTTTTCAATTGCCATATTTGTGGAATTACAAATATTCCCTCTTTAATTTTTGTCTCGCTGAGTCCTGAATCCTGATTTTCTTATCGATTTGGAGGTTTTGGCACAGGCAGTTCGGTACTGTATAGGGTGGCCGAAGACATGTTGGGATAAAACTCGTTTTGAGAGCACGACCAGAATGTGCTATTTTTATTTAATAAGAATGGTTCTACATAAGATCTCGAAATCTAACAAAAGTTGTCATAGCAAAATAGTTTTATTTCAAAATACAATGCAAAATATTGAGATACCTCGTTAATCAATGCTATCTCAAATAAATTTACTTTATGAGAAGTATATTTCCATATAATATTAATGAATTGCTGTAAATAAATTATGATAATTTTTGAAAGGTAGACAAATATACAGTTTAGTTTCTATAAGAGCGTGAAGAGTCAAAATTCAAAAGAATATTTTTTGAAAAATTTAAATCTGATGTTTATATTTGAGATAATTTTCACAATTATTGGGTCTAATTCCTTCATTCCGCAGTGAATTCGATATCGATACGGGAAGGATTTTCGATCGAATCCTTGATTTGAATAACCTGCTTAATAATAATAAACCCAAACGATTACCCTCCTCCCGCCCAACCGACGCGTGGGGCGCAGTCCGCATACGAGCGGAATTTGCCGAGTCTGGAAAGGCAAGAGATTTTTAAGCGTCCAGTTCTCAAACTGCTCAGCTACAGAAAGAAACATTTCAACAGCTGAGATTTAAAAATTTATAAAAACAAAAAGTTAAAAATTTCTGAATATTACTTATTAAGAGAAGACAAAATAGTTTTTTTGATGCTAAATATTGAGTCAGATGGATCAAATGTGCTGGAAATTTTTTTAAATAATTAATTTGTTTAAGTTGTTTGCTTTGTTATATTTGAAATGGACTCGCTTTACATTTAAGTGATAGTTAAAGTATAAAAATTCTTTTAGAACGCAGGATACTTTAGTATTTAGTTAGTTAACTAGTGTCCATTACCTAATCAGTTGTTGTTGTTGTTGTTGTTGTAGCGGCATAAAACATTCCCCAAAAAATTTTGAGGAATACTTCCGATTTGACAGTCCTTGGCCGAATAAAAATCCGGGTCCGTTCCGGTTACGTCGAACCGACTGTCGTGGGAACGAGTCGTCATATATGGTGAAGATACAATTTCAATTGAGAGTAAATGGCAACAATTTGTCTCTTGTTAGCGATACTTGTTGTAGGGATCTCAAACGAAATATTTTCTATTCCAGTTACTGGTGAGCAACCAAAACTTTCGAATGCTTTTCAAACACTCGCCGGATATACACTGACCTCCAGCTCGTGTAAACTTAAAGTTACTTGGCTGAAGAATTCCCTCCACCCCTATTCTTGAAATGTGTTTTGTATTTTTGACAATTTTTTTAGTTGAAAAAATTCGTCCAAATCAATAAATAAAACGCTTTAATAGCCGATTCTTCCAACCAGTTCTGCACTTGATTTGAGAGCCCAAAACGTTTAACGTTTTCAAATTTTTCCCAAAAAGTATTTGATTCGACTTGGTGCTCTTTGCGAAAATCGTTTTGCTATGTCGGGCTGCAACTTCGTTTCGTTCACTATCAAATTGATTTTCCTTTTATTTTTATTTTTGTTTTCTATACAGTTTCAACGTAATATTTTCCTATCGAAACGAGTTCAATGATAAGACCCAATATAAATTTTGATAATATTGACAGCAGTTGATTTGAAATAGATAGAAAGTCTGAGTATATGCCAGCGAGATTTTCCATTTTCTATATTATATTTGTTTATTTTGCTCGGTGGATAACTATAAAAGAATTAAGTCAATTAACGAATAGCTAATTGACTCAATTAAAGGTTGTCCGAAAACTCGATAAACATTCAATTGTACCTAATTTGGTTCCATTTCTGAAACAATCACGAATTTATTCAAAAATTATTCCTACACAAAAGTTCGATATCTAACGAAAGTTAGTTATGTTAAAATACGGTTTAAATTGACTCAATACTTTTCGATTGTATGAGTATGGTATTTATTTTCCTATCAAATCATGAAGATTTAAAATCGGAAAAAATATTTTTGAAAACTTTTTGAAAAATATTTACAAGTATTATTATTTTTATGGAAGAATGTTAAAAATAGTTGGAACTACTTTGTTTCAAAAAAATAAATAAAGTTCAAACCAATGAAGCCCCAAACCAAACCTTTTAATGCAATTTATTTTGCAAAAATCTCATAAATTAGAACAAAAAGTTTCTGGAGGTCACATATAATTCACTCTTTAGTATAAAATTATTTTTCTTTTTTCAATAAAATGTATTCTTGATTGCACAATTTCGTCCAATGAAGGCATTTATGTTTATGTTGTGATTCCGAGTACTTCAATAAATTCATTGTAGAATGTATAGCAATACAACAGAGTTTTCTTTGTTTAATATCCTTTCATATTTTTCACTTACATGATGCTGCTAATTTAGCGTGTATTTGGCAAGTGAAATTTTATTTTTCAATATTTTCACCTATGTATGTATGTTTAATCGCACCTACAAGAACAGCTCTGTTTAAATGTCGAGATATATGAGTGTATATGTATGTATGTATTGTTATTGTCTGCAATCGAAATGTTTACTTTCAACTATGTAGTGCTCATGAATTCACATTTACTTTTCTATATATAATATATACATATAGTACAACTGTAACTGTGAATGTGAATGTGTGTGTGTGTTTGCGTGCGTCTACACCCCACACAATAGAAAGTTCAAGGAAGTTTCTGCAATAAGCAGGAAGTAAGGACATTGCAGTGTACTTAAAGTTTAATGAGGTGCAAATGAAAGCGAGTGCTTTGAGTAATATTTGATTTGTGAGGGCAACAGAAAAATACAATAAATACAACAAAAACCAAAAACATGAAAAGCCAATGCAAGTAAATCGGAGGTGGCCAAGTGGAAGAAGATTAAGTAACAATTTTACTGTTACTCTTTCCTTTTTGTGTTTTACCCTTTAATATTTATATACAAAAATTTATAGGGGAAACTCTGATATATGCGCAAATGTATATTTCTTTAATGAAATATGCATTTGTTTGCATAAGCAACTAAGAAATGGGGTTTAACTTTATGTTTGACTTGGAAATTCTAACTTTGCACAGAAATTCAAGCAGTTCAAAGCAGTAAGGGTGTACTAAGTATGCGCGAATATGAAAGCTAATATAATAATAATGGCAATAATTTAGCATTTATATATTATTTCCTTATTTTCTTCACTTTTGTATGTTTTAAATTTGCCTTCAAAGCTCAAAAGGTTTTCAATTTTTGAAATACACACGGTGTTTTAATAGATCTTTCAAGTTGGCGCTTAATTTAATCAATTTGTTTTTGACAATTTTTCTTACGCATTAATGTAGACAATTGATACATTTACTAACATAATAAAGAACCGTGCAATGATACTTATTTCGTTGCAGTGAAATAAAATAATAATTTTCAATGTTTCCTCCACGAAAATAAAGTCCCGTCGGCAGTAAGCTCGCACTCAGCTTAGCTTAGTTACGACTAAGAAAAAAGTGCCTAAATTGATTTGATCAAATATTTTTAGCCCTCTGTCTTATCTCAATAATTCTTTTACCACTTATAAGCAATTAAAATGCAATATATAAAGTAAAAAATCCTAAAGTTGAAAACCAGTAAAAAATACCAAATTCTATGTATTTAACAACAGTGTTCCACAAGTTCAGTAATAGCAACGGTTTAAAAAAAACTCTCAAATAAGGGTCCGCTTAAACAAGTAACTGTACTGTATTTTAATACCTCATAGCATTAAAGTCAACCAAAATTAGTTCTACGTTAAATTATGTAATTTAATTGAGTGAATAGAGTCCGTGTAACGCGGACTCAATGCTTAAAGGCATATAGAATGTCTAGCTTTAGAGAATGTCTAACACTAACTACAGAAGAGCTTTTACTGAAGAAAAAAGCTTTCATTTTACATATCCATTTCGAAGAAATTAGCTTTCACTTCCTTTACAATTGAATTATACTTTCTTTTATGGAAGACCAGATGTTTTCGATGAAGCTTTTAGCTTTCATTAAAGTTTTCACTTATCATAACCATTGATTTTAATTTGTGTAGAAGAAGAAACTTGCTTTTATTGAAAGTTTCACTAAAGCTTAAAAAATGGCTCTCACTTCTCCTAACAATTGATTATAATTCGTGTATAAAGATAATATTTGAGAGTTGCTTTTACTGAAGCTTTCACTTAACACATCCATGGATTATAATTTGGGTATAGAAAGAAACTTGATTATACTGAAGCTTTCACTAAAGCTTATAATTCTCATATCCATTGATTAAAATTTGAGTATAGGAAAAAGCTTGCTTTTACTGAAGCTTCCACTAAAGCACCCTACTAGCTATTCATTGATTATAAACCGCACATAAAAAAATGCGAAATTTTAGAAGATAGTTATTTAATGTTTATCTCGTCTATGTTAATTTTGAAATTTTACGCTCAGACCCTAATAAGTGAATAAGTCTCTGGTATGAAAAAATTTTAATTAATAACTTCACTCTATATACGTTGGCTATATTGAGTTCTAAATAATCCACTAAGCTCCATAACTTACATATACTTTGGCACAAATGCCGTTGAATTTATGCCAATCAGTTAAGCTTATATTTTAAATGCAACCCTGGTGTTTAATAATTTTAATCAGCATATGCTAACATCAAATATTAATAAATTCACAATTTTATTATTATTTTTGTCAACGTTGTTTAAGGCCAGCATTTATTTACGCACCGACTAACGGTAAATATTGTTAAATTGAAAATAATTATTTACATATGTCCATATACATGGACATAGATAAGTATGTGTGTGTGCGTACATGTGCACACAATTTCACAGTTGACATATTTGGTTTCTGATGTAAATATCAATATTTCACGTTTATCTCATTATTCAAGAGCCTAATTACACGAGCAGTAATGTGCAAAATAAATTGAAATTATTATTAAAATCCCTTAAGCGGCAACGGGCGCTACTAGTTGCATCAAATGAGCGCCCGTATGTTTGTGTGTGTGTTCGTGATAATTTTGCTTGTGGCACGGATATAGACGTTGTCTATGCGCCTATTTCACATATACAAACACAAACACATGCATATGTATTAACACATTATTTACTTTGGCCCACTTGCATAGATAAATAATAAGCAGTCGGGTTTTATGTGCTCTATTAACTTGCTCAGTGCTTTTAATTGCGAATTTACCATCAAACTCACAGATAAACAAATATACAAATACATACATGCATACATATGTACGAGTATACGTGTGTTTGCTACAACAACATTTCGAAATATGAAAATAAATATTTATGATCTCTATTAATTTATTCATTTTTTTTAATTATCTATAAGTGTATTGCTTAACACAGACTCAAATACAGCCATACTCACACACAAATGCACCGTTAAGTGTTGCCGTAAATATTTAAGCACATACAATCATAGATACCTGCTGTATGTTTGTATGTTGGCTGTGCTGTGATTATTATAAAGTGGAAAGCAATTTGCTTATTCGCTATGACCTTGTCTTCTGCTTGCTTACTCGACGTGGGGCGCAAACATTTTAGTAGTTAAGTTGTAATGAAGTGTCCTTAGAGAATTGACACCTACCACTTTGAAGTGCTTTAGCTATTAAGTTTGGGTTGGTTATGTATTTAATATAATATAATTTTCTGTGATCTTTCGGTTTAGCAAAGGCTAAAAAATTATAAAATTTAAAAAAAATAACAAGTAAGGAAGGGCTAAGTTCAGGTGTAACCGAACATTTTATACTCTCGCAATTTATTTATCTAACTTTATATATGTATATTATATAGTATATAATTTGACCCACATATTCGTCATATATATTGTATAAAGTCCATTGAAAGTTGGAAACCATAATATTAGGTTGGAAGCACCGAGGTCCTCATGTTCGATTGATGGGGCCTTGAAAACCTATGTTCCGATTTCGGCAATTTTTAGAATTGGGCTGCCACACTATAAAAGTAGTATTTGTGCAAAGTTCTGCACCGATATCTTCACTAGTACTTACTTTATATATTGTAAAGTAAACGATTCAGGTCGTCTTCAAAGTTCTGGTATATAGGAAGTAGGCGTGGCTGTGAAGCGATTTGGCGATTTAGCGATTTTCACAACATTTCATTGGGATGTAAGGAAACTATTACAAACCAAACTTCATTGAAATCGGTCGAGTAGTTCCTGAGATATGGTTTTTAACGATGCCACGCCCATTTCCCATTTTGTAAAAAAATCTGAGTGCAGCTTCCATCTGCCATTTCTTATGTGAAATGTAGTGTTTCTGGCGTTTTTCGTTACTGATTTAACACACTTTGACTCGTCTCGTCACCCTGATCATTTTGATATATATAACCCAATATCTAACTCGTTTAGTTTTAGGACTTACAAACAACCGTTATGTGAACAAAACTATAATACTCTCGTAGCAACTTTGTTGTTCATTGAAAGTCTAGAGCTTTCATGAAATTTTAAAATTTTTTAAGCAAAAATCTTTCGCCTACACCAGTGTTTTTCAATCTGTGCCTTACTCGGGGGGTCGTCAGCTGAAAGAAAAAGTCGAAGTTCTTACACAACAAAAACACAATTTTAATGAGAAAGATGTGCTTGTTTATTTTTCATTAGTTTATCAAATTGTGGTGTTATTTTTGAAACATTAATAATTAAATCATTTTCTAATTGCAGTCTATTTCTCTTTTTAGTTTTAATGTTTTTAGTTTTAATGTCTACCATTGAAGAAAATGTCAGTTCACACAAGTATGAAGTGGCGAATGGCACTAATAATTTAAGAGCTTCCCTTGCCAGCTCTGGATATTCGTGTTTTCTTTTCATCCAAAATACGTCGACACTTTGGGAATGAAATTCCATTTTAAGCATGTCATCAGTAGCTAATTCTAGAAGACATTCTTTCATTTTTGTGTTGATATCAGCCAGATCTATTGATTTGTCCAAAAAAGGGTTTAAAATCTACCTACGCCCATTGTCAGCTTCAGAGTGCAAGTCTGGAAAGTATGTCAAAAGTTTCTCTTGTAAATTATGCAAGCTTTGTACCATGCAAGGAATATGAGCCGATACTGCAAAACTTTGGTTTGATGCATT
This sequence comes from Zeugodacus cucurbitae, assembly GCF_028554725.1. Lineage (NCBI taxonomy): Eukaryota > Metazoa > Arthropoda > Insecta > Diptera > Tephritidae > Zeugodacus > Zeugodacus cucurbitae. Next base: position 27,427,584 of record NC_071671.1, read on the forward strand.
ATCTTCAACAATCTTCTGAACACACGGAAAAGACTCAAACATTTTGTTTTGCAGAGAGGTCGACCACAAACGAAGTTTTGCGTGAAATGCTTTTACTTTATCTTTAGCTGTTAAAATATTTTCTTCTCTTCCTTGAAGGTTCTTGTTCAAATTGTTAAGGTGGCTAAAAAGATCTGCCAAAAATGCTAATTTCAAGAGCCAAATAGGGTCAGAAAAACGGTGAGCATATTCTGATTTTGTATCTTGTAAGAACATTAACAATTCAGCTCTCAGTTCCAGAACTTTTGTCAATACCTTTCCTTTGGATAGCCACCTGACCTTGGTATGATAAAGGAGATTTTGATGAAGCGATCCAAACACTGAACTCCTCTATAGCTACTGTGATCGAACTCAAATTACTGAACTGCAATTGCGATTGTAAATCACTGATATTTACAAAAATTGATCACAGTTGCTATATGTGATTTTTCACAGTGAAAAAATCACCGGTAGTGAAATATCGCTCATCATTATAGTGCACCCCACGCTTTTTTCATTATTTTCTTACTTACCTGATTTATAGTATTTTGCTGCTGGCTTTCAACTTTCGTTCAAAGAAATCCAACGGCTTATCAGCTTCTTTTTGATGCTTGGTTGGGAGATGCCGCATAAGCTTTGACGGTTTCATACTCTCACGTGATAAAACATCGCCGCAAATTACACATTGAGGTTTATTATTTATGACTGTGAACCCGTATTTCAAATAACTGTCATCGTAATGTCTATTTTTTTCGGATTCGATTCACCACCACCGCTATTGATACTCGCACCAGATGTTGAAGGCTGCGATCTTTTGAGAAATTTATCCATTTTATAAACGCGCAGAGCAAGCGAAAAAACAAAAGAATGACGTCAAAACTCATCGGCTACTACGCTTAACTGAGTGAAGTGCTGAACACAAAGACGACGACACGACACGACGTAGCGACGGCAGATTCCAAATGTCGCTTTGAAGCCAGCGTCTTGAACATTTTGAAGACGGTAGCGACATATCCAACAGCAATTTCGTTGTTGCCGTACTGAAACCTTTCACTTCAATAAATTTTACACACTTTGGTCAAAGTGAATTTTTTGTGCAAAACATGTAAAAATTGGTCGATTTAATGGTTTTAAATAATCGATTGTTATTATAAATGATATATTAAAGCTATTTTACGCTTCTGCTGCCAAAATAAAGTCACACTTGTAAGAACTTTGAATAATTTTACATTTCACATATTAGTGGCAGCTCTACAGCGGCCATTGTCGTCGGCAAAATTAGAAACATTTCTAATTTGGCGACAGCGAAGACTTCAACCGCTTTGTCGCGAAGTCGTGCTGTTGTCTAATAAGCTGTGCCCATAAGAACGCGTGTATTTTAATATTTTATAGATGTCGCTCGTCGCTTGTCGTCGTCTATGTGTTCAGCGCTTGATGAGAGTTGAAACAAAAGAATATTGCGGGTGGCACGCGCGGGGCGCTTGCTGTTACCGCAACGTCGCCGTCGCCGACGCAGTATGACCCGCGCGAATAATAGATAAATTTGAATGAAAAATAGGAAAAACTGATTACCTAATGTATGTAGTCTTTTAATTAAAATTAAATTATTTCTTTGACTTACTATGACACAAGGGGGTCGCCAGAATATTTCAACCTGTAAAGGGGTCGCGAAATCAAAAAGATTGAAAAACACTGGCCTACACTGTTAAACATAGTCTAACTTACTTTTATCTTACTCACTTCTTCTTCTTCTTACTTTACATTTTAGTTGAGTCTTTCGAGCTTTAACATTTTCGACGAAAGTTCACTAAAAGTCTAAATCGCTCATCAAAGTTTGGTTAAAGTTAAAATTTTTAAATTTTAGTTAAGTACTGTGAGCTCTCATCAAAATTAAGTTGGCTTCAAAAACTTTGGAGCTTCATCTTCTAATGAACTTTAATACATTGTTGGATGATTTCCTCGAAAAGTATAAAAATTCAATGTATGTACATTAGAGTGGGTAAATTTTTTTCTTGCCAAAGCGGTTATAAAAATCGTAAACTACGATGAATTCTAAGAAAACTTGCCCAAGAAATCATGGGTCTAAAATGAAAATCAAGCTTCCGGTTTTTAACGAGAAACTTTCGTATATTGTATTTTGTAAAAAAAAATCCAATTCCTATTCCACTGTCGATTGTTTGCTTGTTTTGTAGATATCGAAGCTAATTTGCTCAAATTTGGTATGTGATGTTGTATTTAAGCAGAAAATTCGACAGTACAGAAATTTTTTATAGGGGGCGTGGCACTGCCCACTTATGAGTTGATATATATATCTCTTTGAACCATCTCACCGATTTTTTTCAAATTCTGTATACGTATTACCCTATGCCTACGGCCTATACGGACAAAACCAACGCCTCGTTGTTCAAAATAACTCATATTTTGCACATTCAGAAAATGTTCTACTAACAATGCTTTTTGATGCCAGAAAGGAAGTGCGCCAGAGGGCTATAAAAAAATTTTGTACTATCGTGAAAAACTTTACGACCCAACAAAATTAAGAGCTTACAAAAAACCAACTATAAATTTTGACTGCACTGATTATGTTGAGATGATAAACTTAGATAACAATAGCATTTTGTCGGAGCCGCCCTTCACTGCAAACATACCCTATAACCGTTTGCTCGAATACATAGAATTTGACAATCCACCACTTCCGGATCCACAAATTCCTCCACATATTCAAGGAACCGAGCGCTTTGTGCAACTGCTGACTAGCGTTTCCCGTGGAACTATAGAAAAAAATCGTGATGGTGTTATGGCAGTCACGGTTGCAAGTCGAAACGCAACATCTAGGATGGACAGCAAACAAGACCTTAAAACTAATTAATTGTGAACTTTAGAAGTATATTATATTTTGTTAGGCTCTTAACAGTTAAGTTTTTGCTTTATATATAGATATAAAATGAAATTGTTAACTGCAATACGATTTCGCGGAAGATTAAAGCTATTAAAGTTTGAAATTTTATTTATTATTATTTTAATTTTTATGGGTGGATAGGTAACATATAAAACAAACAAAATGAAAAGTTTCTCGTTAAAAACCGGAAGCTCCATTTTGATTTTAGACCCATGGTTTCTTGGGCAAATTTTCTTTTTGATAACCGCTTGGTGCATTTTTTTTTATCCATACAAATTGACCCACCCTAATGTACATATTCGCCTAAACGTCGAAAACTCATATTATTATATTGAAAATTTTATTTTTAATCGAAACTTAAATAAAAGTTTAAAGCTTTCTTTCAATCAATTCATTGGTTTAATTTGAGCACTCATAAAAGTTTCTTTATTTGTATATCATGTTATCATATCATGTTTGGATTCATATTATTCGTCCATTCGATTCGAAATAAATGATTTTTGAATATAAGATCAACCCTACTTAACTTTGAAGCGCTTTGCTTAAAGTTTAGTTGAATCTAAAAGCTTTAATATATTACTTATAATTTATTTTATTTCATTTCTCAATGAGTTTGAAGAGCTTTCATTAAAGTTTATTTAAATACAAAAGCTTAAATATTTCGAATAAATTCTTCGAAATTTTCGAATAAATTCAGTTAAATTCTAACCTCCTCTCCCAGCCAATTTGTTGAATTTTTCTGCATATTTGTACTCATTGCATTTAGAGCTTTCATCTAAGTTTGTTTAAAAATGTGATGAGACTAGCACGAAACGTTTTTGATTTGCTTGATTGCCATTGAGAACTGACAAACTAGTACTAAAATGCGCTAAATTATCCGAAACTTGGCCTAGTGTCTGATTTACCGCACTTGTTTGAAGAGCTTCAAAATCGTGAATATATTTCTGACAGCACACTGCTGATTTTATATATTTTTTTGGCGCACCTTAGTGTACTTATAACCATACGTGTTTCTCGTATGTTGAGGTGCCTTTACTCAATTTTGTTTAAAATGAAGTTGGGGAAATTGGCTACTATTTTTAGAGTTTCTTTTGCGGAAATGACTTGAAAAGTTCTTAATTGATTGAGTGTGTAGGTAAATTTAGAAAATACGCAAATTTAATAAAAATAAACACAAAAGATTTTTCGCAGAATTCTCAAGCTAATTAATGGTGTAAAACTTTGTGAATACTGAACTTTCGTTAAATTGGCATTTATTGAATTTTTAGGATAATTTCGTGGGATATATTTTTTTTTGTTTAAAAATTATATTGCGTAATCTTCGCGATTCAAAAAACATGAAAAAAAAAAATTTGTACAATAAATTAAAGAATGTAACGAGAAAAAGTTAAAAAATTGCATTGTGAACCAATTTTCGTACGATAAGGTTGCTGCAATCCTTATAGAATACAGTGTTTCTAATACCCCTGACAGACGGCGGCGTTAATACGGGTTAACTGCTTTAATCGGGGTTAATTCGAAAGTTATCTCAGTTAACTCCGTTTGCTAACTCCCATTTAAGCCTTAAAATTTTAGAGAGTTAGTGGGAGTTCGTGGTATTTTCGTTGGCAACATTGTTAAACATGGCCGCTATTTACCTATTGTGAATGAAAATATACAATAGTGACAGCTATTTTTCAATTAATTTTTTATAAAATGGAAGATCTAATAATTATGTATTTATGTATATTTGTTTAGTAATTAGTGATTTTGTACTAATTGTGCGACTAACAACCGCAATATTTGCTTTCTATCCAATTTTATTTTACCAAAATGGAAATATTATTGCCAATCAGCTTTGTATGGGAGTTTATAACTCGCTTTGCTGCCGTCTGTCACCTACAAATTTAGAACTGATTAAAAGCGCAGTTAATCAGGTTAATCGGGGTTAACTCTGCCGTCTAGGCTATAAGTCATAAATGTAGGCAAGAGAATTCGTGTGCAATAATTCTAACACGTTGCCTACAAATAGGCATTACAGTAATACTTTCTAATAATATACCATTTACCATAGCCTATTTACCTTATAGAATCCTTGTTTTATTCTCTTATAAGAAATTTTCTTTTTTTTATGCAGCTAAGTTACGTTGTCAAACAATATGGAACTTGTTTCAAAATCAAATATGAGCGTCTTAGAGGATCGTTCGACAAAAAGCATGGGTAAGTAGTTTGTTTGATTTTTTTCACAGTTAATTCATACATTTTTTATGGTTTTTTAAAACTATTTGGTTCCTGATTACTTCTGGCAGAAATTGTAATAAATTTGTTGAAATATTTTTAACTTTTTCGGCATAAAAGGCTATTTTAATCTTTATTTGATATGGTTTTTGACAATCTTTTGCATTTTTTTTTTAGAAAAATTAAAAATGTTGGATATAACACGAGATCGTCCAGTTAAAGTGGCGGTAAAGGTAGCGGTACCGGTGCGAGATCATCCGAAGGTAAAATATCAACAATAAAAGAGATTTGTGAAAAAATTAAACTTTATTTTTTTTTATTTGTTTTTCGATCACTTTTTTCTCAGTTCAATTTCGTTGGTAAACTCTTGGGCCCTAAGGGCAATTCTATGAAACGTCTACAGGAGGAGACAATGTGTAAAATGGCGGTATTAGGTCGCGGTTCGATGCGTGATCGCAAAAAGGAGGAGGAATTGCGTGCCAGTGGCGACAGTCGTTATGCTCACCTCTTCGAGGATCTACATGTAGAGATCTCCACATTTGCAGCGCCCGCCGAAGCGCACGCACGCATAGCATATGCGTTGGCCGAAGTGCGAAGGTTTTTGGTGCCGGTAAGTAGACTTCTATAATTTGAAAGAGGATAGATCGGGTTGAAAACTTCGTCAACCAAAGGTTATGGGTTAAACTTGTGGAAGTGGAGAGAGACCGAGGGAGATGTGTTTCATTTTTACTTCAATAAAAAAGCGCAAGACAAATATGGTTGTTTAAGTAACAAGTTCCTGTAGAACTTGTTAGAGTTATTGGGTTTCTTTAATGCTTAAGCTTTTTTTGGACTTAGGAATTACCTCGTCAAAGCACCATAACCATTTTTATATGCATTTCTAGGACTATCACGACGACATACGACAGGAGCAAATGTGGGAAATGCAAGCGCTGAGTTCCTCTACTTCGCTGACCTACACCGACGATCAGCACAGTCCCAATCGTGGTGGGGTCACCGACATGGATACATCGAATGATGAAAAGCTCGAGTTGGAACCGAATGGCATGGAATGCAATACACTGGATAAGAACGAAGCACAACAGGTAAGTTTAAGCAGCGAACAGCAACAACAGTTGCACCAACACCAACAGCAACAACAACAACAACAACGCAACTTACATCATTTACTACACCAACCACCACCACCAACGTCGACACGTGGTGGCCCCAATACCACAGTCGCCGCAGTAGCAACTCATCATCACACCAATCTCTTGCCGACTAATACAGATGGTCTGTGTCAGAAAGTGAGTGCCGTCAGCAACACAGCAACAGCAAGTAAGTCACACATATATGTACATACTCCTGTGTATAATCAATATTGTACGAGTAACCACAATAATTTGGCAATTAAAGTGAATTCCTTCCCACTAGTACACCCAGCAGCAGCAGCCATGTCGGTTGCCTTGCAACACCAATTGACCGCAGCCAGTATTGGTAATATATTGAAGCCGGCCGCACCGACGGCAGCTGGTGTGCCGCCTACAGTGACTGATTTGCATACGGCAACGCAACAGCCCAACACAGCCGGCGGCTTAACATTGCCAACGGAGGCTGAAACGCCCATGGCAGCCACATTGGGTTTGCTGGAACCACCCACGGGCGCGTTGCTGCATCCGGCGTTGCGCAGCGTGAAGGCAATCAATATTGGTGAGTTTGTAGAAGAGAAGAGTTTGTGTTTGCAGTATTGAATTATTGTTTAATTTTCGTGTACTCCCCCTCCTTTATGTATAACTCTCTCTCTCTTTCTCTTTTCACTGCAATTTTCCAGCGGGTGGCTTGGCACGCAAGCGACCACTATTGGGTGTGCCACGCTCTAGCATGAATCCAACTAAACGCACTGTAATGACTTTACTAGCCAGAGCTAAAAATTCGCAAGCTTTGCATGCGGTACGAAATCCAATTGCAGCAGCCACGGCGGCACGTTTTGCTGAGTGAGTATATTAGGCGGTACATTTGTTATTATAATATTATAGAATTTATATACCCAACGTCTCGTTGTCTGTGTTTTGGGCCTATAGTGCACGTACTGAGATAAATTTGGGAGCGTAATGGGCTCCTAAGACTTTTATGGCTTAAAGAATTTCAGTATTCGAAGTCGAGCTACTGTTACTAAAATATTTTCCGTTTCTACAACTATGCGATCTTGGTATACTGAAGGGACCCCGATTTTAATCTGAACGTGTAATCCCGGGTACTTGATAATCAAAAAATATTAAAAAAACGGTTATATTTTCAGACTTCACAGATTCTGAGTCCATCTTGTGTAAAAATATACATTTCTACAATCCCAAGATCTAGGTAACTAGAAGAGACCCCGATTTTAAAGTAACCAAATCATCTCGGCACCGGGAAATAAATCAATAAACGGAAAAACGATTATGTTTTTCGGCTTCCCAGTTCCTAAGTCGATCTTTTCAAAAAAAATAAAATTCTACGATCCAAAGCCAAATCAATATATGTATACACCCGAATTTGGGTCAAATATTTATTTTTAATATCGGGTGGCAAAAGTATTCATAGTTCACATAATATTTTTCTAAGTGCCTAGTGCCCCCCATTATATACTATAGAGTGATGCCTCAACCGATACATCCATTTTTTTCGCTCTCAGTCCCTTACAGATGCTAACCTCCCCATTTATATTATCATCACAACCCATGGACCAATCGATGCTAACATTTCCAAAGGAAAGTCTCGCACAAGGAGTCTAAGTCTCCTCATACACACAAAAAGACAAGGTATTTTGAATTGAAACATTTTGATCCTTATTGAGCCCGCCTCCACCTACACACCAATGTATTACAATTAAGAAAACACAAGAATAATATATATATAAATATATATATATTTAAAAACAAAAACTCGCCCAACGCAAATATAAATTAAACTTTAAAGAAAGAAAATACAAAAAAAAAAAACAAAACGTGAACTGTTAAATTAAAATTAAAATAATAAAAATAAATTAAAAGAGGAAATAAATAAATTATACAGATATTTATACAATTATACCTAAACTTAATGGAATGTTGAAATTAATGACACATTACGAGTATTATGATGAAACACAACTTTAGGGACTAACTGGCAACATAAGTGTACACGACAAGTAACTTTGAAAACAAAAACAAAAAAAAAAACAAAAAATAAACATAAAAAACGCAATATATTTTATTTACACATAAAAACTAAACACTTAAACTATATTACTAAAATCAAAGCAAAAAAAAAATATATATATATATATACTATATATTATATTAAGCAAAATCTAAGCGAAGTCTTAAAATAATTGAAATAAAAAAAAATGTCTTGACAACGCAAACAATTGTTTTATTCTACATATTCACATTATAAATGATTAAACAAAAATATTAAATTAAATAAAAAACAGAGGAAAAAACACAAACAACTTATATATATATTATAAACATTTAAAAGCTAAAGTATTACTTAAATAAATATTAAATATATAGTTAATAATAAAAACATGGGAAATTAAATTAAGATTTAAACAACATTGTAATTTAATGTGAAAAAAACAACAACAACAACCAAACTTTAATGTGAGACATAAACAGCAAACGAAATTACTTTAAAGCATTACTTTAAAACCATTACAAATTTTTAAAGAAATATTATATATTTATATTGTGTATTAAACATAATTTTTTACGATTTTAGACTTGTAAACGCAATTAGTTTCATGTTGCTATGAATATGTGTGTGTACTTAAAGTAAATACAATATATATAAATAGCATAAATGTATAAATATATATATATATATATAAATGTATATGTATTTGTATATGTATTTGTATATGTATTTGAATTAGTAGTGTACGTGCATGCAATATACGCATACTAATTACAAGCAGACATACATACAAACATACATATACAACAACAAAAAGCTGAGCGATGGTTTTGAGGCATTGCTTCCGTGAGTGGGATGCAGCGCGTCCTTAGCCGCCCATGGCAATGGTTTCAAAGCAATGCAAAGGGAAGCAAAGAAAGGCTAATGAATTAACGATATTTTACGCTGACTACTTGGTAGTCGGAGTAAATTCAAATTAATAATTAAAATTATATTAAATAAAAATGAAAAATAAACAAAAAAAAACTAAATCTAAATATTACAAAAAATATACAATTAATAATTAAAATGATCTTAAATAAACATTAATTAATTACAAATAAAAACAAAATAAATTTAATACAAAAAATGACAATTAATAATTAAAATGATCTTAAATAACAAATAATAATTTAAAAAAACGCTAAATAATACAAACAAAAATAAATAAAAATTAATAAATAACCAAAACTTAAATAATATCAATTAATTAAGTAAAAAATTAATTTCAATGTAATAAAAAATTAATTGAATTTAAAAAATAACAAGAAAGGAAGGGCTAAGTTCGGGTGTAACCGAACATTTTATACTCTCGCAATTTATTTATTTAACTTTATTAATATTATATAATACACAATTTGACCCACATATTCGTCATATATATTGTATAAAGTCCATTGAAAGTTGGAAACCATAAAATTAGGTTAGAAGCACCGAGGTCCTCATGTTCGATATATGGGGCCTTGAAAACCTATGGTCCGATTTCCGCGATTTTTAGAATGGGGCTGCCACACTATAAACATAGTATTTGTGCAAAGTTCTGCACCGATATCTTCACTAGTACTTACTTTATATATTGTAAAGTAAACGATTCAGATTGTCTTCAAAGTTCTGGTATATGGGAAGTAGGCGTGGTTGTGAAGCGGTTTGGCCTATTTGCACAACATATCATTGGGATGTAAGGAAACTATTACAAACCAAGTTTCATTGAAATCGGTCGAGTAGTTCCTGAGATATGGTTTTTGACCCATAAGTGGGCGACGCCACGCCCATTTTCCATTTTGTAAAAAAATCTGAGTGCAGCTTTCATCTGCCATTTCTTATGTGAAATTTAGTGTTTCTGACGTTTTTCGTTAATGAGTTAACCTACTTTTAGTAATTTTCAACCTAACTTTTGTATGGGAGGTGGGCGTGGTTATAATCCGATTTCTTTCATTTTTGGACTGTATTAGGAAGTGGCTAAAAAAACGACTACAGAAAGTTTGGTTTATATAGCTCTGTTGGTTTGCGAGATATGTACAAAAAACTTAGTAGGGGGCGGGGCCACGCCCACTTCCCCAAAAAAAATTACATCCAAATATGCCTCTTCATAGTGCGATCCTTCATACCAAATTTTATTTCCATAGCTTTATTTATGGCTTAGTTATGGCACTTTATGTGTTTTCGGTTTTCGCCATTTTGTGGGCGTGGCAGTGGTCCGATTTTGCTCATGTTCGAAAGCAACCTTCCTATGGTACCAAGAAATAAGTGTGCCAAGTTTCATCAAGATATCTTAATTTTTACTCAAGTTACAGCTTGCACAGAAGGACGGACGGACGGACAGACAGACATTCGGATTTGAACTCCACTCTTCATCCTGATCAATTTGGTATATATAACCCTATATCTAACTCGTTTAATTTTGGGTGTTACAAACAACCGTTATGTGAACAAAACTATAATACTCTCTTTAGCAACATTTGTTACGAGAGTATAAAAAAATTAAAATAAAATTTAAAAAATTACAAACATATAAAAAACAAATACAAAACAAAATAAAGTAAAGTGTTTTAATAATTTCAACGACGACGAATGTTTATCAAAGTGAATTTCAATATTTTTTTCACTATTTTATAATAGATAGTAAATTATTTAAAATTATAATATATTAAAAAATAATGAACTATTCCTATAAATTAAAAATTTATTCAAAACTTAATTTGATATGCTATAAAAATTACAAAAATTAAAAAATTATTACTACCTATTAGACATACAAAAATAATAATTTCTGTAAATTACGAAGAAAAAATTGTTTTGATTATAATGGCAATAAAGCCATTTTTTAATTAAAACAAACGAATGTTCGCAAAATTTATGTTAAGTTTCAGAAAAAAATCAGATTTACTTAAAAAGTGTCTTAACTTCACGTATAACTATTTTACTATTGTATTTTTTTAATAAAAATATTTAAAAATAATAATTTATTAAAAAATAATAATATTGTTTATTAACATGAAAAATAACATACTAAAAGTCTTAAGTTAATAAAAGAAAATACATAATAATACAATAAAACAAATTATTAAAATATAAAAATAAAAAATCATAAAAAAAGTTTGAACTAAAACCTTTCTGCGCAGAACATCGCTCAAGTTTTCGCTTCCACAAAATTTATTTAAATAAAAGCGCTACAAACATACATATATATACATACATACATAGATGGATATAAATATAAGTACATACATATATGTATTGCATGCTACAGTTTATGTATGCGTGTGTGTTAAACAAAAAAAAAACAAATAATGGGAAAATATAGAAATTACATATTTACAAGCAAACTAAAGCACCAAACAATAAAAGCGTTCACGCAACATATAAACGAAATCATACATAAAACATAAATACTAAGTGCTAATTCGAAATAATAAGCAAACAAATTCAAAAGAATTATAATAATTTATATGATTTTACTTTACACAGACATTTTATAGATTTTTTATATCATTATATTTACCTTTTATACATAAAAATTGATTTTTTATATCTAAAAATATTTTTTTATATTAAAAATTATATGGTTAAAAAAATTAAACCAAAAATATTTTTAGTAATATATTAATTATTTATTTTTTTTATTTTAGAGTTACTTATGTATGTCTATGCATTATATATAATTCTATATATTCTAAGTTTTAACAATATTTATAATATTTATTATCCCTTTTTTATTTTTATTCACTCATAATTTGTTTTTTTTTTTTATTATTTATTCTTTACATTTTCTTTTAACATTTATGTTTATGTTTTAATTTTGTAGAGTAATGTTTACAAATGCCCAAAATTGCCAAAGAAATATTGAGAATTGAATTTGTCGGTTAGCAGTGGCAAGAAATCATGAAAATTTGGAGTTGATCTGGTAAGGTAAATTTAAAAAATTATATTTATTGTAATAGGATGTGTGTTCAAAAAATAACGGGAATTGTAAAATTTAAAATTTCATGTATTTGGAGAGCGCAAAATTTCTTTTCATTTTTCATTATATTGACATAGTACATATCCTTGAAGTACGCTAAAATTTTTACCGATATTCGTTGATATTTTTATGAGCGTTTATTAAAAACTCATAACTTCGTTGCTTGTTCGCGAATAATTGACGAAATACAATACTGTAACAATGCCCCAGTCCAATGGCTCTGTGCTACTTTTTTCTATTTCCAAAAATACAGAGAACCTTAAAGGGCCGTCGTTTTACAAGCATACGAGAAATCGCGGAATGCTGGGAAGACTATCCCAAAAATCGAGTTTGAGTAGAGTTTCAACAATTGAAAGAAGGGCATAATATGGAATGAGGACTATTTAAAAAAATAATAACGAAAATTCCCGTTATTTTTTTAACACACCTCGTAGTTCAATTCCATATTTTTGACAAACTCCTTAGAATTTTTGCTCTATTTTATTATATCAACACCCTCGTTTGCTCAGTGTCGTTATTATCAATTTTTTAATCTTATATTTTTTTTTAATTTTGATTATTACTTTTATAATTTAATTATGACAAGTTTTATTTTAACTTTTTTTTTTAACTTTTTTTATTAAATATTTTGTATCACCATATTATTCTAAATTTTAACAAAAAAAATTAGGGAGTAAAGTATTTAACACACAACTAATTTACATTTTTCCAACAACAATTTCAGTTTTACTACGATATTTTGCGCAAGCACAATAAACCTCCCGTGAATAATAAAAAAATCATATTCATATAATTTTCAAGCGGTTGCTAATAGCTAGCTACCTATAATAGTTGTTTTTGTTTCTGTATTGTCAGTGCTCCTGTTCTATTAAATTAATAACGGCACTTAATACGTTCACTACGTACATCATACATACATTTCAGTAAAACAACAACAAAACATTGCAATAAAACTAATTTTATGATTATTAAATAATACATAGGCAACAACAACATTCAAGTCAATGTAAATTACACAGAAAAATAAATAATAATTAATGTTAATTAATTAAACCCGAAATGAAACATTAAATAATTTAATATGTATATGTCTGTATATTGTTGCAAGTGAAGCGCTTTAAAGAATAAACTAAGAGGAAATGAAGCGAATAAAACAATGGAATCAAAATGTTTTTAAATGTGAACACATTAAATCAGCAATTAAACAATTAATTAAAATTTCAAAAATAAATAAATGCAAAAACACGAAATTAATGAAATTAAATTAATTAAATGTTAGCAGCGATACTAAATGCATTTTAAGTAACTAATTCAAGAAAACAAAGAACAGCAAAAAATATATACATATATATTAAAAAATAAAAAATAAAAAAACGGAAACAAATTAAGCATATATACTTATAAAGCAATTACGAATAATTAACTGTTGTACCACAAATATTGATTACTGCATGTTTCAATGTGAAAAGCTAACAGGTGTTGAATTTTAAAAACAAAAACAAAACATGGTTTGGTTAATAAAAACGGCAATACAAAGTAAAAAAACAAAAACGTTAAAATAAAAGCAACAAATAAATGGTTTGGCTGAGGTTTATCGACTAATTGTTCCGCAACAAAATAAAAAAGAAAATATTGCAAGCAAACGAGAAGCATAAATTGATATACTGCATATTTGAATTATGAATTAAAAATAAATTACAAAAAAAAATACAAAACAGGGTGTTATTGCATAAACGCATTATAACATACATACATATATGCTAAACACAACGGATAAACTCGACAAACACAAATGGCAGACAGACACCTGCATACATATTTACATACACGTACACGCACATGGCCAACACCAACACGCAAGGCAATGCAATAAAACTTCAAACTATTTCGTGCGCCCAAAACAAAGATGTAACGAGTTTTTATTGAAAAGTGGGAGTCTGTCTAAATTTGGGAACGGGTAAGTACGCATAGTATTATAGTTTGAGTTTAACTGCTAACGAACAGTTGAGCGATCAACCGAGTACTCTGTGCATTGTAAAGTGGGCAATAGATGGGAGGAGAATAATGGAGATCCAAATAAATTGACCTGATATATGCCCATTTTCATACTTATACATCAGAACAGTTCGTTATTGAATCCCAAAGTCATTCTCTCTTGCTCCATGTCAGTAGTAGCGCCTTTTATTATTACTATTATTTTTTTAGTTTCATTCCAAAGCATATTTCCATTTTAGAAATTTATAAGTAATTAAATTTTGTCTTGCAGTTTTTAATATATCCCCTTTCCTGTTTTAGTCATTAAAAGAGTTTAGCCAAAAAAGTTTTTCAACAGAACAGCAATTAGCTGGCATCTAGTACTGGACATCATATGGAACACACCTAAAATAAAATAATGAGTTTTAATAAATATATACAACACATATATCATATAGAACGACAACTATTTATACATAGCTAAATACATATGCATGTACATAAGTCTATATTATAGACTCTATAACCGCCGCCACACCTGCTCACATTGTTTTGTTAACCCAGTCACGCGCTTAATTGAGAGCTACGCTTATAGTTGCCAATATTCAAAGTATCTCACACCTATAATAATTTATCATGAATTTCGCCAATAAACAGATTTCTTGCTAAACCTCCAATATCAACTTGTTTTTTTATACACCAATCAGTATTTCACAATCGTACAACTATTTACATGCAAATTTATCGATAAATGTTTGCGCACCTGTCTATCGAACTGCGGCGAGTATAAAAGAAAATGTTAAAGCGTGGCAACACTCATTGCTGCTCTCACACAGCTGAATTGTTGTTATCATAATTTTATTTGTTTTGAAAAGTTTCTATTGTATTAATGTGCTTTTATTTAAATTGTTGAAAACATCTTTATTTAATCTTCAACGACACTATATTTGTTTTTCGTTTATCATTTGTGACTATCTTTTACGATTTATAGGCGTATGCAAAGCTGATACAAAACTCAGAATCCATTTGGCATTCCAGTTGAGCGGACGTATTTGCAAAAATACCTACATCATATACATACATATAAACGCGTTGAAATATATTCAAATTACATTAAAGCTAAATTGTAAATAATCAGTGATAATAATGGCAGAGCTGACAGGTGGAAAATATTGCTTTGCAATTGATCGCGGTGGCACCTTCACCGACATACTTTGCATACGCCCCGATGGAAAAGTACGTACATTGAAGCTGTTATCAGAGGATCCCAGCCGTTATAGCGATGCACCGCGCGAGGGTATAAGACGCATTTTAAAAGAGGTATGAAGTGGTTGCAAAGAAATTTAGTTAAACAAAACAAAAACATATAGTGTGACTGAATCTTATTTTTCTTATTGCATTTATCTAATCTAACAGGAAACTGGACGTGATGTCACCTCGGCGGGGCTTGTGGATACTAGTCAAATCGGTTGGGTACGCATGGGCACAACGGTGGCCACGAATGCGTTACTCGAACGTAAAGGTGATCCTGTGGCGCTTGTGGTGAATGAAGGGTTTCGCGATTTGCTGTATATTGGCAATCAAGCGCGCCCGAAAATTTTCGACCTCAATATACGTAAAGCGTCCAATTTATACAAAACCGTAGTGGAAATTAACTGTCGTCTTGTGCCAGAGCAAGCAAATCGCTGTCAGTTAGGTAGGTGTCATGTTATATAAGCATAGTTGAATATTTAGATTCATTGTTTCATAGAACACACTTGGCCGCTGTTGGAAGGCACTTCGGGCGCCAAGTATTTAGAAATGCAGCCCGTCGATGTAGCGGCTGTGCGTGAGGCACTACAAAAGGTGCGCGTGGAAGGCATCACAAGCGTGGCGGTGGTGTTGGCGCATAGCTTTGCATGCCCAGTGCACGAGTTACAAGTTGGCGCAATAGCGCAGGAGCTTGGTTTTACACACATTACACTCTCACATCAGACTATGCCAATGCGCCGCTTAGTAGCGCGCGGTTATACAGCCTGCGCTGAGGCATATCTAACACCACACGTAGAACGTTATCTCAACAGGTAATAAAGTTGCGCTTGATAAGCAACCCAAAAAAGATAATGGCTAGTAAAATTTAAGAATATTAAGACATTGTGCAAGTTGTTATCTGCCGCATATCCTACGGTATTATAGTGATGAATTTAAATGATTTAAAATGTGATAAGTGAAATTGTTTTTCCCCCAACATCGTACAGTTTCAAATCTGGCTTCGATAAAGAATTGGCTGGTGTTGATGTGCTTTTTATGCAATCGGATGGCGGTTTGGTGCGCATGGAGAACTTTCGCGGTGCGCGCGCCATACTCTCCGGTCCCGCGGGCGGTGTGGTGGGCTATGCAATGACGGGCGCGCGTGAAACGAACGCGCCACTAATAGGTTTCGATATGGGCGGCACTTCGACCGATGTCTCACGCTATGCTGGCAGCTATGAGCATGTGATTGAGAGCACAACAGCGGGCGTCACGATACAAGCGCCACAATTAGATATTAATACAGTGGCGGCCGGTGGCGGTTCGATGTTGTTTTTCCGTTCTGGTCTATTTGTAGTCGGTCCTGAATCTGCTGGCGCACATCCTGGACCGGCGTGCTATAAAAAAGGTGGGCCACTCACTGTCACAGATGCCAATCTAATATTGGGCCGTTTATTGCCGGAATATTTTCCAAAAATTTTCGGTCCCAAAGAAAATGAAGCGCTCGATTTCGCTGTGACCAAAGAGAAATTCGAAAAAATGCGCGTGGTGATTAATGAGTACCTGCAAAGTGGCGGTGACACAAAGCAATTGAGTGTCGAAGATGTCGCTTTGGGCTTTATACGCGTCGCTAACGAGGCTATGTGCCGTCCCATTAGAGCGCTAACACAAGCGCGCGGTCTGGACACGTCACAGCATGTGCTGGCATGCTTTGGCGGCGCTGGCGGTCAACACGCTTGCTCCATAGCGCGTGAGTTAGGCATAAGTAAGGTAAGAAGACAAAATTTTTGAGTTATAATGAAACATGATTTAATCAAAAATATTCCTTAGGTGCTTGTGCACAAGTACGCCGGCGTTTTGTCCGCCTACGGCATGGCGCTAGCCGATGTAGTGCAGGAAACACAAGAACCATGCGGTTTGTCATTCTCCGCTGAAAATGCTGCCTTCTTCAAGTCTCGCTTGGACGCATTGTCCGCGCAGTGTACCAGCAGCTTGCAATCGCAGGGTTATAGCAAAATCGAATTGGAACCTTTCTTACATTTACGTTATGATGGCACCGATTGCGCGCTAATGTGCTCACCAGCCGCTACAGCGCGCAAGGAAGACGCTTTACTCGCGTCTTATGGCGACTTCATCGACACATTCCTGCAACGTTATCGCACCGAGTTTGGTTTTGTGCTGCAAAATCGCGCAATTGTCGTGGATGATATACGCGTGCGCGGCTTGGGTAAGAACAACACACCGCCTGGGTTGGAAATCGCGAGCGCGTCCGTAGAGACACCAAAACCCGTTGGGTTTACGCGCATTTTCTTTGAGCAAGGCGCACACGAGTCACCGATTTACTTGACCTCGAGTCTATTGGCGGGCAGTAAAATCATCGGACCGGCGATTTTGATTGATCAACTTTCGACCATACTTGTAGAACCCGATTGTGTGGCTGAAGTGACGAAGCATGGCGATCTTGTCATAAATGTTTGCTCCTCCAATCGCACTGTGGTCGATTGCAAACTCGATGCCATACAGCTGAGCATCTTCAGTCATCGCTTCATGAGCATAGCTGAGCAGATGGGCAGGTGAGCATGCGTTAAAGTAAATTTTTTTGCAGAATTTTGAAATAATCCCTTTATTTAAAGAGTGCTGCAACGCACATCGATTTCGACCAACATCAAAGAGCGTCTCGATTTCTCGTGCGCGCTCTTCGGTCCCGACGGCGGTCTCGTAAGCAATGCGCCACACATACCCGTGCATTTGGGCGCTATGCAGGAGACAGTGCAATATCAGTTACGCGTGCGTGGCGATAGCTTGAAGAATGGCGATGTTATTTTGTCCAATCACCCGCAAGCCGGCGGTTCACATCTGCCAGATTTGACCGTTATCACGCCTGTATTCTATCGGTGAGCTCACACACATTTTTTCATTTCACACATTTTATTTATAACACTTCCATCAACTGACAGCGATCAACCGAAACCAGTTTTCTTTGTCGCCTCACGCGGTCATCACGCCGACATCGGTGGCATCACACCGGGTTCCATGCCACCACATTCCACGTCACTGGCGCAGGAAGGTGCCGCCTTTAAGTCCTTCCTGATTGTCGAAGGTGGTGTGTTCCAGGAGAAGAATATCGTTGAGCGTCTCACCACACCGTCCGGCGCTAAAGGCGCCACTGGCACACGCAATCTGCCTGATAATATTTCCGATCTGAAAGCGCAAATCGCCGCCAATCACAAAGGCATACAACTCGTATCGGAGCTCATCGATAGCTATGGTCTGGATGTGGTGCAAGCCTACATGAATTATATACAACAAAACGCTGAGGTCGCCGTGCGCGATATGCTCAAGGAAATCGCACAAAATGTCTTGAAACGCAACGGCAGCACCACTTTGGAAGCGGTCGAGTTCATGGATGACGGTTCACCGATTAAGTTGCGCGTCGAAATCGATCCCGTGCAAGGCAATGCCTTATGTGACTTTACCGGTTCAGGGCCGGAGGTGTGGGGCAATTGTAATGCACCTCGCGCCATTACACTCTCTGCGCTCATCTACTGTCTGCGCTGCATGGTCGGCCATGATGTGCCACTCAATCAGGGCTGCTTGGCGCCTATCAAAGTTATTGTGCCGCAGAACTCCATCTTAGATCCCTCCGAGGGCGCCGCTGTTGTCGGTGGCAATGTGCTGACCTCACAGCGCATTGTCGACACCGTGTTGAAGACCTTCAATGTGTGCGCCGCCTCGTGTGGCTGCATGAATAATGTCACCATTGGCGATGAGGAATGGGGCTACTATGAGACGGTGGCAGGCGGCGCGGGTGCTGGTCCAACATGGCATGGTGCCGACGGTGTGCATACGCATATGACCAACACGCGCATAACCGATGCGGAGGTCATGGAATTGCGTTATCCGATCATCTTGAAACGTTTCTGCTTGCGCACCGATCAATCTGGTGGCGCCGGCCAATTCCACGGCGGTGAGGGTGTGGAACGTGAACTGCTCTTCCGCAAGCCGGTCACGTTGTCGATTTTGACGGAGCGTCGCACGTTGCAACCCTACGGCTTGGCGGGTGGTCAACCAGCTAAGCGTGGTTTGAATTTGTTGCGCAAGCCGGATGGGCGCGTCATCTCATTGGGCGGCAAAACCTGCATCGATGTGGAGGCGGGCGTAAGTGTTTGAATTTTTTATTGTTTTTTGAATATTAAAAAATATATTTTGTCTAAAAAAATATTTTTGTAATTTTTCAGGATATATTTTTGCTTAAAACTCCCGGCGGTGGTGGTTATGGTGTGCCAGATGTGACAGCTGATGCTGGTAAAGTGGTCTCACATACCGAAAAACATAATTTAACCGAACGCGGTAGTGTCTTTGAGTACAGACAAGCGCAGGAGTCGGCTTGAAGAGTGCACCACAACAACAATAACAAGACAATAACAATAGTTGCAATTCCATTTACAGACATGATCTTTACGAAACAGTTTTTAAAACCAAATCTAAAGTGCTTTGTAACAAAACAATAATGTTATACCAAATGTTAGAAGAACTATTCTACAAGTGCAATTGCATACTTTATTATGTGTATAAACATATATAATACTGATATTAAGTAAAATGTTAAACAAAACTTATTAAAAGAATTGTTATAAATATTAATTATTTTATTTAAAAAAATATACAAAAAAAATTATAAAGAAGAAATATTTTTATTCAAAAAAAAATTTAATATAAAAAAACTATAATAATTTTGATAAATTTTTTTTTATTAAATATAAAATATAAAAATAATACAAACTTTTATTGATAATTAAATTTAAAAAAATTATTGAACATATTTTTATTAAAAAACATATTAAAAAAAATTACAAAAGAAAATATTTTCTAAAAAGTGTATTAAAAACCAAACCAAAAAAAAATATTAAAAAAATTTTATAAAAAAAGTTTTTTTAAATAAATAATTTTACCTAAAATTCTTTTTTATTAAATATTTTTTATTAAATTTTTTTCCAATTTTTTCCGTGTATTTTTCCATGCCATATTCGAAAAATACGAGTTTTAAATATTTTCCTAAAAATTCCGTTGCAAAAAATCCGGCCGACCACCCTAGTTGAAAAGGATTTTGTGACGCAGCACAATTTCGCCAAATGCACCAGGCGCACAGAACAGACAGCAAGCGCCCAGTTTGCACTTTTGACTTCCGCCCCCTAAAAGCAGACAACATAAATGGCGCACACAGCATAATCGACTCAACATCCGGCGACTTGTGGATAGGCAATGAATTTTTGTACATCCGTTGCAAATGTAGCATGCGTGGACAATGGTGTGAGTGAAGGTTTTGGTTAATGGAATTTTGATGAATTCCTTTTTAACGAATTTAACTACTTTTTTAGTTTAATTATTAAAAATTAATTCGTATGTTTTTTATGGAATATTTTTCTATTTAATCGTATCCATTTTCGTAAATCCATTTTTTACTAAATAAAGTTTTTTTTTTATTTAAGCAAAAATAATTTAATCCCATACACTTACCTTATTTCTCTGAATTCTTCTTTGTGAACAAAAAATGAATTTATTAAAAAACCTTTTTCTGAGAATTTATGTATGGAAGTTTTTACTTTTAAAATAATAGATTTCTACCACTAGTTAAATTTTATTTTGGTACTATGTAATACATACAGACAGACACACACAATTGCATGCTTGTACGTATGTACATACATATAAATGTATTTTGACATATGAACAATGCATATTTTGGTTGGAACTTACAGCACAATTTTTTCTTACAGAATTTGCATAACTGTTATTTGATTGTTAATTTTTATAAACGTATAGATTTTATTTGATTTATTGTTTGAGAAATGTGTGTATTAGTTGGAGTGGCGAGTTGTGAATGTAGGAGTCGAGATAATTGAAGTAAATTTCAGTGGGAGAAAATATAAAAATATTTAATAATTCATAAAATTAATATAAATAAAATGAAAAATTAAACAAGAAACGAAAATTATAAAAAAATATATATTGATATAAATTTCATAAAAAAATTAAAAATTTATAAAAAATATACACTGATGTAAATTTAATAAAAAATATAGATCTAAAAAAGATATATTTAACTTAAAACAATATTTAAATACAAAAAGGTCAGTAAAAATAAATAAACAAAAATAATAATAAAAAAACCTACAATAACAAATAGAACCAAAAAATACTGAATAATAAAAATTCCCATAACATAATTTCCAAAGTAAGTTAAATAAAATATAAATAACATAAATATGTTAAAAATGTAATTTAAAAAAGTGGATTACAAATTACAAATTAAATTGATAAAAATATTTCGAAAATTAACTTAAATAATATATAATAATTCAATTATCACAAAAAAAAAATATAAAAAAATTACATTAAAAAAAATATTTTAATCCAAAAAAATTAGAAAATATGCAAAAATATTAGCATTAGCTAAATTATTATAAAAATTATTAAATTAAAAAAATTAAAATTATTTTAAAAAAATATTTTAATCCAAAAAAATTAGAAAATATGAAAATATATTAGCATTAGCTAAATTATTATAAAAATTAAATTATCTAAAAAAACAAAACAATATTTAAAAAATTCAAATTAAAAAAAACGTTTTATAATCCAAAAATCATTTGAAAAATTAGATTAAAAATAAAAAAAAAAATAAAAGTAAAAAAAAATAAAAGTAAAAAAAAAAATAAAAAATATATAAAAAATTAAATTATCAAAAATAAAATTTAGTTTCAAGAAAATATATTAAAAAAAAACGTTTAAAACACTTAAAAATCACTTTGATAAAAAATATATAGAAGTAAAATAAAGAAAGAAAACAAAAGAAATTATAAATATTGAGAAAATTAATTTCGAAAACAATAAATATTCAGAACATAAAACAAAAAATATATGAAACTGTGTATAAATACAATAGATACTTATGGATATACAAATATTGAAAAATTTAAATAAAGAAAAAGCTGACTAAAAAATTTTCGATTATATTAAAACTATATCAACGGTTAGTAAGTGTTGCAACAAAACTTAAAAAAAAGAAAAAAAAAAGAAAACATATGTACATATCGAAAATTCGGACTACTACTTCACCTTGCACCACTCGCCATTTTGTTTCCATTTAATTTTTTATTTTTATTTTTTTAGTTTTGTTTTTGTACGAACATGTCTGCTGTGAGTGTTGCAATTCGAATATTCGAATATTCAATTCTCCATATGCAATGTATTTTTTGTTTGTTATGTTTTTTTAACTTCTTCATTATTTGTACGCAAATAATTTTTGTTGTTGTGTCTTTATTTGTTTGTAATTCTTTGTTACTTTGTTTTTGGCAATAGTAAAGCTTTGAAAAAACTATAATTTTCTACAATGTGCTTAAAATAAAACTAAACTATTTGATATTTGTTTCGTTAGGAAGTTAATATATAAATATCTATAATACATACATACAAATACAAATACATCGTTTAAACTTATTATAAAAAAAACTTATATTTTTATTATAATTTTTCCGAAACTTTGTTACATAAGATTTCCTTTTTTTCAGTTATTATTTTTTTGTTTAATTTTTCCCCATATCACAGTTTGCTCGAGATTTATCGAATTTGTTGTTTTTCCTTTTTCGTTAATAAAAATTAAGTACAATACTTGTTTTTTGTGCAATCAAATAAATTGAAATGGTAAATAATGAAATTTGTAGCGAATTTAACGCGCTTCTTCTTGTGTATGACTTGCATACATTCATTTTCAAACAGTAAAAGTGAAATTAATATTTTCCTTTTGATTTTTTAAAAATGCACAAAGCCCATAGACAAGGCTGTTTACAAAATAAGAATTACAAAAATAACAAACAGCTGCTGAAATTGCTGGCTCAGTTCGGTAATGTTGTAGTTGTTTCTAAAATAAATCAATATTTTTTAATTTTGAAATTTTAGAAAATTAAAAATATAATTAAATGTAGATTTTTAATTTGTTTGTTAATTAAATTAATATTCCAAATCAGGGTCAATGAAATTTCTTTAAATTTAATATTTTTATAATCATGATTTTTAATTAATCTTTTTTTTTATTTCAAATAATTTTAATTTTAACTGTCAAATTATGTTAATTAAAAGTACAAAATGCAAATAACTTTTTCTAAAAAAATTTAACTTTATAAAAAATGTGTATGTGTTAAGATTACTTTTTCTAAAAAAATATAAATATTTTTTTAAAGTAAAAAAATATTCACAATATTATTAAATTTGAAAAAAAAAATGTTTATATGATTGAAGTTAGTTTTTATGTGCTTGAAATCATAATGTAAAGCTTTTTTTAATTTTTAAATATAAATATTTTTTTATACAAATTGTAAATTAAAAAAGATTTTGTTCTGAACTTAATTACTTGTAACAAACAACTTCTTGTAGTAAGATAAATTTAATATTATGGTAATACTTTGAAAGTTAGATAAACAAATTTTGAATCCAATATTTTTAACTATACAAATTAGTAAAAAAAAGCTAAAAAAAAATATTTTTTTGCATAAATTTAAAAAAATAATATAATAATATTTTTAGTAAAGTATTTTTCATTAACAGTTTGAAATAGTACAAAATTTCAAGAATTCAAATTTATAACTAAATATTTTTAACTTAACCAATTAATAAAATGAAAAAAGTTATAAAAAAAATACAGTTGAACTTCCATAACTCGAACTGCTCTAACTCGAAGTTCTCCATAATTCGAACTATTGAGTTGGGTAGTCAAAATTCATACAAATTACATTCTATAACTCGGAAGTGTCTCTAACTCGATTACTTTTTTTGTGGATTATGGTGATTCAAGTTAGAGAAGTTCCACTGTATTTCTTTTGGGGAAAATCTTAAAAATTATTTTAAATAATATTTTTAGTAAAGTATTTTTCATTAATAGTTTTTCAGAAAGTACATTAATTTGTTTTATTTTTTTTTTTAAATATATTTCTTTCGTTAAATTTTAATTATAGTCTGAAATCGATTTTTAGTAAGCATTTTTCATTAATATTTTTATGGCTAATATTTTAAATTATTTTTCTAAAATATATATTTTTTCGTTAAATTAAAAAAAAATATTAATTATTATTTTATATTTTTTTAAGTATTTTTCATTAATAGTTTTTTAGATAATTATCCAATTTTTTAAATTTATTATTATTTATTTATAATAAATATTTTAATATTTATAAATTCTATCTAAAAGAAAAAAATATTTCTACAATTTCATATTTCGTAAAAAAGTGAAGTTACACAAATTTGCAAGACTAAAAGAAAAAATGTTTTATTTAAACATTAATTATTGATATTTTCTTAATATCAACATTACCGAACTCTTTTTGACCAGCTTAAAAAAATAATAATTAAAAAATACAAATAATTTGAATTACAATAAAATATGTTTTTCAATTAAATATCAACAATTTAACATTGTGTACATTTGTTTGTCTTGTCTTAGTATTCATGCGATAATTTGCTAGTGACAGCTTATTTATGCACATATGCTTTTCATTTTTATTTTGTTGTTAATTTGTTTGTTTTTTTAATATTCATGATTTTTTTTGGTTTTTGTATATTTTATTTTTAATTCACAGTAGCTTATCGAAACGGTGTACAATTAAGAAATTCTAACATCAATAATTAATTATTGTTTTTTTTTTTGTAATTACATATTTAATATTTTTTTTTGTCTTTTTGTGTGTGTATTTTTTGCTTTAATGACAATTTATTCTGGCATAATTCACGTGGCATTAGATGAAAAAACGCTATTTATTTATTATTTTTTGTTTATTTTTAATTATGTATATTTAATATATTACAGTTTGGGCGCAATAAAAATTACTATTTATACACACACACACACAAAAACATACACACATACATAGTGTCCAAGAATTACAGGATGATAAAATACACGCGCCTTCTTATTTGTTTGCTTAAATTATTTTAATTAATTAATCTTTGTTTTTGTTTTTTTTTTCGGTTTTTTTGATAGTAGTGCTGCGCAAGCTGAGTTTAAAGGCGCGGCATTAGTCGTACAATGTAGATACAATAAATACATATAGTACATATATATATATATATTTTTTTTATTATTTTTTTGTTACTTCTTTTAATATATAATATTTTCATACAACTTCAGTGAAATAACTACAATGTATGTATGTATTGTTCATAACCATAAAAATGTCTTGCGTTCTTTCATCGATATTTGCTTATTTGGGGACACAATTTCAACGAACTCGTTTAAGTAAAATTTAAATTTCAAAAAATATTCATATCGCTCGGTGCTTTTGTTTTTGTAACTCGTTTCTAGACTTATACGATTTGCCTAAAAATGTTCAGTTCTGTTATTAACCAATTCGTACTCTCCAAAATCACAATATTTATGCATATGTATTACATATTTACTTATGCTATTTTCAAAGTTTTTTTGTTTCTTTTTTTAATATTTATTTTTATAAGCAATTTCAAAATTTGCCTAACTCTCTCTTTCTTTATCCTTATTATTTTTATTTTTAATTTTTTTAATATTTCGTAATGTAAGGGTTAATTACAGTTTCTCACACAAACAGCTGTTTACACGAAACTCCTCGCTCGTGTTGTTGCTGCTCACGAATGCCACGTCGGCTACTTGATCAGCAAGTTATCGATGTAGCGTTTCTTCTCCGTGTAGGCCGCATGCTCGGCCAGCAGATACATGCCATAGTCGTTCATGTTTTTCAGCAGTTACTTATTGGCCGCTTGAAAGAATTGATGTCATGAGGCCGATGCAGCGGCTGCCGCCTCTTCGGGTGTGCTGCGATTGCTGCAGACGAGCGCGCTCAGCGGATGTGTGACCGCAGTTTGTATCACATCTGCAATTTTATGGCTTCAGTAATGAGCTAAATTAAATGAGGGGGTGAAAAACAATTGGATTATGTCAATTTGTTGTGGGGTGAGTGTAGCAAAACGCCGTCTTCAAAGTGTGCTGAGTAATTGTTAGCAAATTGTGTTTTTGTTTTTTTTTCGCTTTAGTTTTAGCTACACAGTAGTCGTAGTATTATCCTTTTAATGAGACACCATGCGGTTCCACACGCAAGTCTGCTCTAAGAAGTGTTCTTAAGAGTAAGCTGT
The DNA here is from genome assembly GCF_028554725.1 of Zeugodacus cucurbitae. Classification (NCBI taxonomy): domain Eukaryota; kingdom Metazoa; phylum Arthropoda; class Insecta; order Diptera; family Tephritidae; genus Zeugodacus; species Zeugodacus cucurbitae. Next base: position 27,454,214 of record NC_071671.1, read on the forward strand.
GGGTTCTGCTCGTCGCAAATTAATTTAAATAAATATAAATTTTTACAAAATTATAATTTAAATAAATAAAACTTTGATAATAACAAACATTCATTCACTCACTAGTAATATTTTGAAAAAGAAATTAAAAATATAAAATTTACATAAATTTAATTTTAATTAAAAAAAATAGTTAAATTTTCTTTAAGAACTATGAAAATCTGAAATTTTCTTGAAAATGAGTTTTTGTAAAATTGATAAAAAAATACATAATTAAAAAAAAACCAAATTTAAAAAATAAATCATTTAAAAAAAAAATACGTTTCGATAAATGCTAATATTTTTCGAAAGCAAATTTTTTGAAATAAGTTTTTTTTGGAACAACATAAATTTAATAAAAAAGTACCTTTTGAAAAATAAATCTAAAAAAGTATTTTCAGAAAAAACTACCTTTTAAAAAATAATTCTTCTAGAATGTTTTTTCACCACAAATATTTAAACAGGAGTATAGTTTTATATTTACTATTATATATAATAATAATAATTTTGAAAAATTAATGGGTTTAATCATTGAATCCGTATCAATCGAAAAATGGTTCGATACGATCGAAACATTTTTTCGAAATCATTGAAACCGTATCGAAAATAAAATTTACGATCACACCGAACTCTCTTACCGATTCGAAAAAAATACATTCCGCGGCTAATATATGTCGCTAATTACAAAATCATTGAAACCGCAAAATCCAAAATTTTGATCGAAATTTATCCGTTGATGAGTGAGTTGCGGAAATTTAAAAGAAATAAACCATTTGAAAGTTTTATGTAAAAAATTACTGATGACGGATTAATTTATATTTAAATAAATAAATAAAGAGACAAAAATAGACTAACAAAAATAAATTTAAGGTGTTACCAAGCGATATAACGTTGCCTCTCCGAAATAGCGAAAAAATTTTCTCAAAGAGGCTCAGGCGAATTAAATACTTTTTGTGAAGAAATTTCACAATAGTTAAACGGTGTAGGCTCTTCAATCCAGGACAAAACTGGATGAAAGAAAATGTGTAAAGGCATCACGTGTATATATTATGGGTTATTTAAAAAAAATTTAAACAATTTATTATAAAGAAAAAAAAAATCACAGATAATTTAATAAAACAGTTTTACGTTCTCACTTTGTGGTAAAGCAGTTTATCGACGGAATCAATGATTGCATAAAAATTTTCGATCCAAAATCTTTATCGTATCGGTTGCAATTATTAGACGCAATATGTTTTTCTTAAAAAAATCGAAAATATAAACTTTACTTGGAAAGGAATCTTCGTAAATTCTATAAAATTACACAATTTTTGAAAACCAAATTTTGAAATAATATAACATTTATGTAGTATTTTACAAATAATATAACAAAATTTTTTAAGAAATTTTTTTTTTGCAAAACCAAAAATTTGAAAGAAATAATTATTTTGTATAATATTTTTGAGAAAAAGATCTCAAGATAAATATCTGTAAACTGTTATGTTTTTTGTATAACAAATTTTTATATAAAAACTAAAACAAATACATTTTTTTTAAATCGATAAATTTGAAAAAATATCGATGTTATTAATTATTACTTTACACAAATATTGATCTTTTGAATTATTGCATTTTTTTGCAATGGCTAGAAGTTGATTTATTAAATTTTATTTTGTATTTCGAAAATTTATTATTTTCTTTTAACTTTTTTTAAGAAAAGTTTTGACAATTAATAAAAAATATCGGGAAAAAAATTAATGAGGTAGTTCTTTGAAAAAAATATAAAAAATTAAAATAAATTACAAATTGTCACAAAAAATAAATAAAATTTAATAAATCAATAATTTATTTTTTTTTGTCAAAACTAAAAAAAAAATATAAGAAAAAAAAGAATAATTTATTTAACAACAAAAAAATTAAATTAAATATGATAAAAAAATAACGAACACATTTTATTTTCATTTTAAAACACATTAAACTAACCGAAACGAAACGCAACGAAATCATACATATACACACACACACACATAAGTAGTAGTTGAAATAGTTGAAACACAGTCGAATTTGGATTGCAAAAGTTTATTTCATAAATTCAAAAAATAAATGTAATTTCGAAATTGCATACTTTGCATTGTTATTGGTATTATTATTTTTATTATTTTTATTTTATTTATTTTTATTGTTTTTGTTGTGTTAGCAAGTTGTTCTACCAACTATGAAAACCTTAATTCGAATCCAACATAATAGGTATGTAAGTATATTACTTAAGCAACTAAACTAAAATTGAAATGAAATGAAAATTTAATAATAATAATAATAGTTAAAATGAACTGAAAATTACACTATACACATAAATTCAAATAGACAAATATATATATATATATATTTAAGGCAAATTCCCGTTATAGTATGTAGTGGCAAATCATTAGTTCAATAGAAGATATTCAAAGGGAATTCGTAAGAATAAAATAATTCGGAGATTTGTGTGCATGCGCAGAGCGGAAGGAAAAAAGTAACTAAATGAACAAACAGAAAATGAGCAGATTGTGAGCTGTCCGCGTGGTTAACGGGTACATGGCATGAAGCTTGGCTTAACCTTAAGCGTGCTAAAGTAATTACAGTTACGAAATATTTATATGAGCGCATAGGCTGAAGTTGAGCGTTTGGCGTACACACTCCCGTGTGGTTGTTGCTTTTGTTGTTGTTGGTGTCGACACACGGCAGCACAGTATCACCGACCGCCACCACCACCAGCCGCAGCACCACCGCCGCCGCCGTTCACCTCAATTGCGGCTGTGGTCGTTGTCGGCGTCGCACTGGACACCGTCTCATCGCAATTGGCCTTCGGTTGTGTTTTATTGTTTACAATATTCGTGCTGCTACTCACCACCGGCGGTGAGGTGCTGCCACCAGTGGTGGAGGTCACGCCACCGGCGCTGGCACACGCATCGGGCGTGGTGGTCGTCGGTGAGGTTTTGTGCGTGTGTGTGCTGCTGTTTGTGTTGGTGTTGGTCGGCGTTGCTGTCGACTGCACATCTGTGACGCTAACCACCGGTAGCACCGTTTCGTTGGGCGGCGGCACACTTTGTGTTTTGAGCGCAAAAACATCAGTCGTGGGGTCACCACCGGTGGTTTTGACAATGGTCTCTGACGGTACGGCCATAACTTTGGAATTGTTGCTGTAATTACCTGAACCTGCTCCTGTTCCATGTACTCCGGAATCACCACCTCCAATTGTTGGCTTCGCTGGCGGCGACACAGATGTATGCGGTTCGGCCGTGGTGGACATCGCGCTGTTGGGACTGCATTGACGCGCCGGATCATCAGCATTGTTGGAGACGGTCATATTGTATGCGGCAGCATTATCTTTGGCGGCTACTGTGGGCGATGTCGATGGACTTCTCTTATCGGTGGTGCTTACATTGAGCGAGAGATTTTTTGCGATCCCTGCGGAGGAATCTTTGCGTTCCCCAACGGCAGTTGCTTCCACTCCACTGCCACCGTTCAACTCATTTGGATGTGTATTGTGACCGCCGCCGCCACTACTGGCTACGGATGAGACCTGTACGCTGGAGTTGGAATTCGAACCGGTTAGATCTAATGTGGCCGGCTCGAGTGCACTCGGCGTCAAGGTGTTTTGTTTGTCGTGTATTCCAGCATTTTGTTGGTGTTGCGTTTGGCTCATGGCCAGCTGACGTGCAGCGTGTGGACTGCTGGCTGAGCGTCCACCGTTTTGATTATGCATGCCGGGATTGTTGTTTGACGATTGCGTTGTTGCTTTCATTGTTATCGGTGATGCCGAATGGCTGCGACCCGAATTACTAGTTAGCGAAAGGGGCATTGAGGTTGACGGCTGTTGATGCGCTGATGTGGGCGCCAATCCAGCGCTGGATAGATGCTGTTGACTAGAGTGATGCGAGTGGTAGAGTGAGTTGCTCATTTGCGGAATGTGTGAGGACAGCGTTGAAGTGGCTTGCGTCATGCTAGTGGAGGACTGCAAACCCGATACTGAAGTTTGTGAAACACTATTGGGCACTGATACCTTCATGCTGGCACCCGCATTGCTTTGCATACTCAAGTTCAGATTGTGCGGCGATGTGGTAGTGGTCGATGTCGAGGCTATTGACGAAGAGTGTGGTGAAATCTGATGACTGGGCACCATTGCCGGATGGTGTGGTGAGATATGTGGATGTGTCAAATTTATACCGTGGTGTGACAAACCTAAAGCGGCTCCCGGAAAACCGGGATGCGTTAAACCAGCAGCACTTGGATGTGCCAGCCCCAGCGCAGATTGTTGCAGATGATGTGGTAGGCCACCAGGACCATGCGACAGCGATGGTACACTACCCAAACCGGGCAGACCGAGATTGAGACCCATTGCAGAGTGTGGGCTCTGACGTTGACTCGCCGCATGATATGCGGACATTGGCGGTAGACTGTGTAGAGCACCGGGCGGTGCACGCAAGCCTAAACTCAAGTGTGGCATCATGGGACCGAGTAGATTGCGACCCAATGGCGAATACAACTGGCTTGTATAATGATGCGAAGCTGATAGTATTTGCCTTTCGCGTTCTCTTGCTTCTCGCTCTTTCTCACGCAATTCACGCTCACGTGCTTCCTTCTCTTTCTGTTCCTTTTCACGTTGCTCCTTTTCGCGTTGTTCGCGTTCTCGTTGCTCTTTCTCACGTTGTTCGCGTTCCCGCTGTTCACGTTCACGTTCGCGCTCTCGTTGCTCCTTTTCCCGCTGCATTTCCCTTTCGTGCTCCTCCTCTCTGGCGATACGCGCGCGATGTTCCTCTTCCAATTTCATGCGTTCATGCAACGCGGAGCCCAAACCAAGCGCTGCACTCGGTATCATCGAATACAAATGCGAAGCATAGGGAGAAGCCATTGGTGGATAGAGGGCGTGTGGATGTGTGTGGTGAGAACCGGCTGCACGTAACATTTGAAAGCGTTGATCTAAGTACAATTGTTCGGAATAAGGCAGACCAGCTGGACTCAAGAATGGTCCTATAAAAGAAAATTACATTAATGCTAGATACAGAGTTTATATGATGAAGAGCGTGCGTTCACTCACCTGGCGGCATTGTTGGCAAACCGGCGAAGGTGGCATAGGCATCCAATGGAAAAGCGCCAGCCGGATGTATCAGACGTTCATCCGATCGATATGGTTGAAAACCACTGCGCGCCAACAACTCTGGCTGCATTTGCACCGACTGTTGCGAAGACATGCGTGCGATCTTCTCAGCTGGTTGCGGTGACGAGCCAGCGCGCTTTTTGGCCATAATACGTTCGTCTACGCCACTAATTTGCCCACCACCACCGCCGCCACCGGTTGGTGGCAGCCGATCGTTTGACATCGACGAACGCGTCGTATTGGACACATTCACCACATTGGTATTAGCAACACTCACCGCAGCGGGCACACCTACTGCAACGCCGCCACCGGGCACGCCACCACCACCGCTGCTGCCCGCACCTAGCGGTACTGCGCGTTCATTGCGTTCGACGCGTACATTAACATTGATATCATCTTCCTCCTTGATGTCGGCCTGCTTAGCCAAGTTGCGTAATGCTGAGGCGAAGGGTCCGCGTGCGCTCGCTTGTGCCGCGGTCAATGCACCTGGTACGCCGACCATTTGTTGTTGTTGCGCTTGTGCGGCTGCTGCTGCGGCCGCAACGGCCTGTTGATGTGCCTGATGCTGTTGCTGTTGTTGTTGCAAGGAGGCTGCTTGTAGGCCACTCAATTGATTGGGTGACATAACATGATTCAGCAACGCCGGATTGGACGTCATTTGCGCAGCAGCATTTGCGCCGCTGCTATTGCCAGCGCCGGGTGTGGTGGAGGGCGATTGTATGTGATGGGGCGATGGGATGGGTGGTGCTGGACTTGTTGCTGGGCGCTTTTGACCACTCTTTGGGGGAACTGCAAGATAAATAAAAGTATATATTTGATTAAAATTCCGGGTTTTTTTAAATAAATTATTTAATTAGCAAATATTTTTATATAATGGGTATTTTTAGGAGTAATTAACTTTCATTTCTAAGTGTAGCGCAAACAGTAATTATTTATGAATTAATGGGGTTTGCAGAGCTTCTTTAGGATGGTATTTTGCTTATTTTTCATAAGTTAAGACAGAAATGTTTATCAAGATGAAGATGGAAAATTGGAAAAAAACATTTTTGTCATATTTTACTGTCTTTACTATCAAAAGTTTAAAAATTAGTTCAAGTAAAGCAAAAATTATGTGATGTGTGATACATTTATAAGCCCATTGTTACTGGCCGCGAAATGCATGGTCTAAAAAGGATGAATGAAACTCAAGCCACTTCAAAGACCAAAAATTAACAAAAAAAAAGGATCGTTTATTTTGAGTTTTTGCCCGATTAATTCTGAAGTATATCAGATTCTGCGAGTCAGGATCAAATCCAACAGAAGAGGACAGAATTGATTAATAGCAGGGACCGGAAATAAGAGTTATTTTACAATTTTTAATAAAAAAAATCATACATAAAGGAACATCGTAGAAAAGTTTTGATTACACCATCATGATTTTTAGGTGAATTATAGCGAAATATTGTATGATTTTTAAATTTTGATTTTTATATATTTAGATCAAATATAAAAGTTATTTTTGATTTTTATTTTTTTAGATCAAAAATAAAAGTTATTTTTGATTTTTATATATTTAGATCAAAAATAAAAGTTATTTTTGATTTTTATTTTTTTAGATCAAAAAATAAGAATTATTTTTGAATTTTATATTTTTAAATCCATAATAAAAATCAATTCAAAATTTGTGACATATAAAAATTTGAATGATGCAGCATATTGTAATACATACGGCATAAATAAATAAATAAAAATTTTGAATTGATTTTTATTATGGATTTAAAAATATAAAAATCAAAAATAATTCTTATTTTTTGATCTAAAAAAATAAAAATCAAAAATAACTTGTATTTTTGATCTAAATATATAAAAATCAAAAATAACTCTTATTTTTTGATTTTTTTGATAAAAGTCATAAGAGTTACGGTCCCTGATTAATAGAAAATGTGTGGTCTCCCAGCTTCATTAAAATTGTAAAACTATTTTGTTCAGAAGACATTTTTTGAAAAACATCCGTAGTGATATGAAGGTTAAAATTAGGAATAAGATCCAAGGTAACCAACAAATCAAACAAGATTATATTTTTTTCAAGACTAACATTTTAAATTATCTAATAAAAAAATTAAAATTTTTAAGTATGTTTACTTTTATTAACCCCCTAAAGATGGGTTTCGAAATTTCCAAATTAAAAAAAAAAAAATATTGCCTTATTAAATACATAGTCCAAAATGTTTAAAATATCATCCAAAAATATCAAAACAATCGAAGTAAAATTTCAAGAGATATACTCTTTGTAATTTCAGCCCATCAGGTCACGTCATAAACTCAATTTTGTAAGTCGGTGAACACGATTTATCGAAAAGTTATAAAGCGATTTTGTTCAAATTTTGCATACATCTTTGAAATAACATTATCTCGTTAATGAACTACTTAAGCAACTATTTTTTTCGAACCGATATATGGCGAAATTATAGCCAAATAAGAATGTTTTTTGATTAAAATTCTGTCAAAAATGAAATACTGAACTATTTAAATGATATATGTGATTGTATATATTTAAAAAAAATCTAAAAGTACCCTTATTTTTAGCTCCTGAAACCCACCTAACCCCTGAATTGATCTTTGGTACGTTAAATCTTTGAAATCCAATCTGTCAAAGTATACCGAACACAAATGTCAAACATTTGTTTCTTATACCTTTCAAACAACCCTAAAAGCAATAATTATTTCTCTAAAATACTTCAAATTAAAATTTTATAATATTAATTATAAAAAAATACAAATAACAAGTCAGGAAGGGCTAAGTTCGGTTGTGACCGAACATTTTCTACTCTCTCTACTCTCCATTGAAAGTTGGAAACCCTAATATTAGGTTAGAAGCACCGAGGTCCTCATGTACGATATATTGAGGACTTGAAAACCTATGGTCCGATTTCGTCGTTTTTTAGAAAGGTGCTATCACACTATAATTGCAGTATTTATACAAAGTTCTGTTCCGATATCTTCACTAGCGCTTACCCTTCTGTACCTTCTTTATAATGAGATTTAAGGTTTCTGGTATTTTCCCTTAATGAAATAAAGCATATTTAGTAGTTTTTAACATAACTTTTGTATGGGAGGTAGGTGCCTCCATTTTTGGACTGTATAAGGTAGTACCTAATAGAAACGATTCTAGAAGGTTTGGTTGATATCGCTCAAAAACCGTTGTAGGGGACGGGGCCACGCCCATTTTTCCAAAAAAATTACATTCAAATATGCCTCTCCATGCCAAACATTATTTTCATAGCTGTATTTATGGCTTAGTTAAGGCACTTTATGTGTTTTCGGTTTTCGCCATTTTGTGGGCGTGGTAGTGCTTTTCTTCGAAAGCAACTTTCCTTTGGGGCCAAGAAACAAGAGTGCCAAGTTTCATCAGAATATCTTTATTTTTACTCAAGTTGCAACTTGCACAGACGGACGGATAGACAGACATTCGGATTTTGACTCGCCTCGTCGCCGTGATCACTTTGGTATATATAACCCTATATCTAACTCGTTTAGTTTTGGGCGTTACAAACAACCATTATGTGAACAAAACTGTAAAACTCTCTATAAAAATTACTAAATATAAATTAATAAAATGTTAGAGAGGTTTCCAAGTTACGGAAGGTAATTTGTATGAAATTTGACTTCTATTGCCAATTCAAGAGTTCGAGTTATGGAAAACTTTGAGTTACGGAAGTTCAATTACTACTTCTGGCAGAGGAAGAAAAATAAAGATTTTTGAAATATTTATGTAAACAATTTTCAAATTTTAAAATTCATTGATTGTGTCGAAGTAACGAAACATCGATTCCTCACATAACTAACAAAAGTAACAGAATCAAAGTTTCTAATAAAATTAAGAATTAATCTCAATTTGAGACAAAAGTAATACCCAAAATTAATATAGTACCATTCACAAACATTTTTAAAACAATTACGCACGATTATTTGCAGAATATACGCACCATAAATATATTTGTATATAAGCAGGTGTATGCAGAGGCAGGCACATAGCAAATAAATTGCATATTGAGCGCAAACAAAAATGAATATGTTATGAAATTTAGATTTTGATTGAATTTCAATTAAAAACGAACCTACAAACAAACATATACATATGCGTGTACATACATATGTAGAGCTGTTAGTATGCACGGTTTGATGATAGATAGATAACATTACCAACAACTCACCACAAATCGGTATTGGTGCATGGATGCTGGGCAATCCTCTCGGTAGCCATTCCATCATTTATTTTATATTACCGACACACAACACACACAAGCACAAACACAAAATATTGCACTGACGAGAGCGTCGTCTCGTGTGAGCGAGTGAAAATACGAGCGTACGTATGAACGACGGCGCGCGAGCGCTACTCTCCAAATGAGCGTAAGTTGTTACAACAATTATTATTATTTTTTTTTTAGATACCGTTAGTTATTTATATTTTCTCTTTAGAAAATTTTCACTACTTGCTATTTAGTATTGACACACTGTACGATTTTTGCTGTTTACACACACTCATATAATTTAGTAGTGACACTTTATGGAAGAGGCTCGTCGTCTTCTTCACTTTATTCCTCTAACGTTTACGTTTCAATTCACGTCTGTCTGTTTTGACTGTATTCAACTTATTTAATATGTAAGTTGCATGTGATGTGCACGTCAACGGTGTTGGGTAGCACACTAAACTGTATATTAATAGTGGTGTTATACAACAACAATAACAAATAAAAATACAAAAACCATAAGTAGAAAACACGTAACCACAGTTATTGTCCACGAAAACAATCCAAAAACACACACAAAAGGTAAACAATAGCGGAAACAATTGCGTTGAGTTGAGTTGGTGTGTATGTGTGCGGTGTGACGGCGCACCAACACCAACACTAACACACAAGCATTTAAAAGCAAACAATAGAGTAGGGGTGCATTTAATAGTAGCAGCAGCACAGGGGCAGAGCACAGTAGAATAGGTAGCACAACAATCAAAAAGAGGGGTTGAAAGACTTTTGTTAACACTTCACGCATACACGAGCACAAACACACACAGCCACACACGACGCGTGAGTGCAACAACAAAAGCACTCATACGCCAACCGCAATAAAACGCAAGGATAACGACATGCCGCTGACGGTACGCTGTATGCGGTCACCGTGTATAGGGGGTACAACAATATTTGTAGTTGTAGTTGTTGTTGTTGTTACTGTGCTTTTGTCAGCACCGCGCTGAGCGCTGTGTAGTGTTGTATCGGATGTGAAATGGGAGTGTCAGGCTACTGATTGCGTTACACGCTTGCATTTCGTTATGGTACTTGGTAGTGTTGTTGTTGCTGTTGCAATTATTGTTGTTAGTATGCTGCTTGCTTAAAGAGTTCTGAGCATGAACTCTGATACCTTTGGTCCCTTCAACGGAATATTGTATGTATTTTGCACTTTTCATGTTTGACTGGCGCTGCGGTTGTTGTTGTTGTTGTAGCTAGTTCGCTGTTTGTTGTTGTTGTAGTTAGCTGTCACTTAAGTTGTTGTTGTTGTTAGTGTTACTCGTGTTACACGTTTTTGTGTTTCTTGAACTGCACACTTAAACTTGTTGGCATTTGTAGTTTGCAGAGCAAAAAATAAAAACAACAAAAACAAAACAAAATCGCTAAAAAGTGTACTCTTGCTCTGCACACTTGCATACATAGCTATAAAAAATACACAAACACTCCCGACTCTGCGCTCTCCTTCTTAGTTTTTAGTGTTCTTATTCTTTTTTTTTTGTTTTTGTGGGCTCACAATTTGCAATGCGCGCCTCACGAAGGATGTTGCAAGGTACACACCAGTCAAAAAGTTCGTTTTCGCACTGTTCAATACATATCTATATATATGTATGTATATTTATTGTTGTCCCGTGGAGCAAGTAGGCGCTGCTCCCAATACGCACACACACACACACGCACTGGCTGGCTGGAGAAGAAAATTCGTGAACAATTATGTTTGCGGAGACAATGCATTTTTCGGGGTATCAATTTTCAGCTGAAAAATTGCGCTAGCGCCCTGTGTGTTGAGTAAATTATCTGCATTTTTCACGTTTCTTAATATTCACACACTTGATTTCTTAAGTTATTTCAAATTTGAAGGTTGATTTTTTATTTATTTATATTTAAGGAGTTAAAAGTTTATTCATTTTTTATCCATAAATCATATATAAATGACAAAATCCTTTTATTTTCGGTGACAATGAGAATTTTATGCAATCTTTTAGTAAGCAGAAAAAAGAGGCTATAGAAACTGTTATCTTAGAAGAAAGTGATCTGGTTGCACATGTTACTTACTATAAAGTCGTATTCTCAACCCAAAAACACGTGTTGGTAATGAGCTTTCAAGCATTACATGCTAAGACGGAGTGAAATTAATATCAGTTTCTCCCAGAAAATTAACACACGGTTATTATTTCGAAAATACACAAAAAGGGTATCACAAGGTCTATATGTATTCCCAATAAAGATGAGACGATCTGACGCAAAAAACTGATTTAAAATGTAAGTAAACCCTGCAGGGGATAAATTGTTCCGTCATCTCTACATTACAGAAGGTTCTGGTAAAAATCTAAGTGCAATTGTATGTTTTCTATTTAAAAATCCTTGCATAAAAATTTTAAATATGCATATCTGTCCATCTGTCCCATCACTTAAATTGAAATTTATAGAATAATAAAGAAAATTTTAAGGGACTAAGCGAGAGTTTTCTGTCAGAGTAAAACTGTAAAACAGCTTTAAGCTGAGAATAAGTGTAAATTGTTATAAATCTAGGGAATCATGAAAGCAAAACAATCAAAAATGATGCTCGGTACTACTAATGGAAAGAAATACAAGAAAAGCAATCTTCTTCTTGAGAGTCTTTGATATACATAGTTACATTTCAGAAAGGACGAAGACTTCGAGCTTTGCAGTTATTACTGATGGAACTAAGTAAACGTAAGCAAAGTATCACTCTGAACAATTACGAACTTTACAACTGTATGCAATGTGCTAAATGCCTCATGTGGTTTTATCATAGTAGAACTCTCTACTGGGCCTAAATCATATATAATAGATAAAACATACTAAAATATTGATGTCGATGGAAGCTGAGTGAGGATATTAGTGTGCATAATATAGAATTTCTAACTTCTTGTTTAATTCACTTTTATTATGCACGTATTTGAGCTCGATCACTGGAAATATTTTAGGTTATGTTCGTATTTGAGCTCAATCAATGGCGACAAAATGTGGATCAACAAGTTCACAACTAATTTTTTTAATTTTTTCTTTGAAGCAAATTATTACTTTGTTTTATTACAATATTTTGTAAGGGTTTATGAATATTTATTTTCCATAAAACAGACTTAATTAATTGTAACCACATATATGCTTTATTTTTGTTATTTGGTTTTAACGGATTTCTTAGTTTGTTTAATGACTTTTTTTATAGTTGCAAATGAAATATGCATATTAAAAATAAAAAACAATATATTATTTTTCACATTTTAGAAATTTAATGTGTATTTTTGATTTATTTAACAAAAAAAAAATACTTTTTTGTTCTCAAATGAATTAAATTTTTTAATTTTATATTTTTCAGTATTTTTTGAATGTATTTCATGAGTTATAAATTTTTTGAAAATTTCCATAATAAGATGCTGTATCCTTTGTATGTATATATTTTGTGTTGATGAGTTATATATTATTATGCGATTTCACTTGTGATTTGCAGCACTTTTAGAGTACAAATATGACTATTTTTTATAATTTAAGTTTTTTAAGTGTATTATTTATGGAATTTTATTGTTTTTGTGTTTATTATTTATAAAACTTCAATATTTTACGTGCGAATTCCGTTACTTCAGTTGGAAGATGAAGATAAATTGCTGCATTTTTGTAAATTTTATGTGGTTTTAGGTTATGTTTTCCAAATTATTTTAAATACAATTTGACGGTATAATACATTTTATATGTTTTTAATATATTTAACACAACTGCATGTTGCATACCTTTAGGCGAATTAACTATTATAGTATATTATTAAAACAATTTTGAAACTTTTTTCAGACATTTTGAATCAAAATGATTTCAAGAAATATTTTAAATTCACATTTTCCGCTATTTTTCGCAATTTTCAATAATTTTCAACAACATTCCCACACATTTTTGCGATTTTCCATGCAATCAAGTTCATTTTCTTCACAAACTTTCACAATTTAAAGCAACAAAATCGAAATTTTCGAATTTTCTTCACAGCAGCGACGTTGCCATAATCAATACACAAATAATCGCATAAACACAACGTCAAAAAGCAAAAAAATTGAAGACCAAAAAAGAAAAAAACACCAAAACGAAAATTCATGTGAATGTGTGCCGTGCGCCGAGTGTGGGAAAAAAGGACGAGACCGACGACACAGCATTCGTTTCGTTGCGCTAAACGCTACAATAATCACTTTGTTCCATACACAAACCTCATGTTGTAGAGCCTTAACGCCGGCAATAAAACCACACTCGCACACTCATTTACTTTAAGTTAATCCGCTAAATCGCTTTTGTGTATTTGTATGGCATTTATGATGATGCTTTTTTCCATGCATTTTCCTTTGCGCAATTTTTTTTCCTCACTTTTCGCTCTTTGCTTTTGTTGTATTGCTGAGTCGGTCGGTCGTTTGTATTTATTTGGCGCGTTTGGCAGTGTAAAAGCTGCTGCTGCTTATCCAAGCAATACCCACTTAGTACTGCCTTAGTGCCTAAGTCCCTGCTTTGATTGTACGAGCAGTGAGTGCTCTTCTACGCTGCAGCAGCTGCTGCTTCTACTTCTTCTGCTACTTCATCCTCTACAGTTACAGTGAGTGCTAGTGATACTTCCACGGCTGCTGGTGTTGCTAATATTTACTGTTGTTGTTCTTGTTATAGTTGTTCTTATTGTTGTTGTATATAGTCTTTTGAGTGTTCTCAGCGCTCGCAGTTTTGCTGAGTTGACTGAGGTTGCCGCAGGTAGTGTGAGTGCTACTAGGTACTTGATAGGCGTGCACTATACACAACAACAACGCTGTGATATGATGGAAATGTGCACGCTTCCGTTCGATGGTTATGACAAAGACGCGTCAAAGTATACGAAAGAACTAAAGTAAAATTTCTCTACATTCACGCTATGCCGGAGTGCAGAGAGATTGGATGCGTTGTGCGTCCCTAAGAATGTCAGATGCCAACCACAAGTGCCACACGCATACACACCTACATACGTATAGTTCTATATGGAGATATGCAAGAGCATTTGTAGACAGCCGTAAATGTTCTCAGGCATTAATACCAAAACGCAGTTCGTGCACATGCAACTCTGTGTCTGTGTGTTGGGTACACATTCAGGCACAACAACAATAACAGTTGCAGTTCAACTGCAAACAATGTGGCAGCAAGTGAGTAGTGAGTGACACCAACAATATACCAACTTGTACCCTTTACTGTTACCCGTTACCGTTATAGTCATCGTCGTCACTACCACCCATACGATGATTGCACTCGCACCAACACCACTTTAAAACACAACTCAACTCGAAACACAACACAGTTCCACCACCACCACTACACACCACACACCAAGCGCTGTCAATGAGCACTAAGCAAATAAGCGCGACGACGACGTACCAACGAACCAACACTACCAACCAATGCGACCGACCATCCGACCCGACGCAACATAGACCTTTGCTTGCTGCACCACACACTAATAATATAGACCACCGTCACGCTCGCTGTTCGAAGTTGAACTGTCTGTGCGAGCACTACTAGGTTGGCAAGCTGAGCGCAAAACTCGCACCAGTGAGCACCAGAGTTTCGAGGAATCACTTCTAACCAACCAAGCTACAGAACGAGGAGATGACGACGACGTCGACGACGATATTGGCTGCAGGACGCAGTGGCAAATAAAAAGATGCGAGAGCGAAAAGTTAAGTTATGTGAACGGATGACTGACAAACTGACTGACTAGCAAGGCAAACGAACTGACTGTCCGACTGGCTGGCTGACTAGCATGGCAGACGCACTGCTTGTTTAAATGACAGCCGGAGAAGAAGCTGAACATACACACCCACACACATAAGAAGATAGCATTATAAAGGACGAGCTGAACGGAAGTTGCTGGCTCAGTCTAACCATAGAACTGCATGACAGCATGAATGGGATTGCTTGTTCGTGTGCGCTTGTGTTGTTGGTGTGTCGGTGTAACAGGAAGTGTTGCATATCTTCACAAATTCTTTCTTAGTTACTGTTTATCGGTGTGTGATGTGATGCTTGACTTACTCACTCACTTACATCAACACACTTAAACACACAGAGAGACGTGTGTGTGGGCGACACAGTCATAGCTTTCGAGTTGGTAATAAGCATAAACGGTATTAAAGCGACACCGGAACAGCAGGATAACATCCTCATCATAAACGCTGCTGTGTTGTTGACGTCGCTGCCGTTTTTATTGCTGACGCGCGTGTGTATAATAATAGCAAAGCGTTTTTGTACACCCACTTCGGTGTGATTCTTGTAACAGTGAATTGGAAAAGTATTCCATAAAGAGATTTCAGATTTTCAAAGTAATAATATAATAGAATAAGTTTTTAAGAGCTTTTAGAGCTTTCATCGAAATCATTAGAGCTTAGAGCTTTTACCCGAAAATTCAATTTAATATTTTTCAGGAAAGAAGCAAAATAACAAAACAAATAATACTTGAGTTAAGGCTATTATTAAAGCTCGTAGAGCTTTTTGCGGCTAGTTAAGCTTGTTATAAACTAAGGTGTACCATATTTAGCAGTTCAGTACAATATTAACGTAATTGGGTTCCTTCAAAAGAAATATTGGAACCGATGCTATTAGAGTTAAGCTGCTTTGAGTGTTTTCATAGCTGACTGGTGCTTAAAGCTTACATAGGCAATGCATTATTTAACATTAAAGAGATATAGGTATTAAATACACTTCAATAAAAAGAAATTATTGTAAATAAGCTCATTGTGGAAGCTTTCAAAACTTTCATAGGAAAATAATAAGTTCAGTACAACTATTAAAAGCTTGAAAGATTTCAAAAAGTCCATAGCTTACAAGTGCTTAAAGCTTACAAAGCCAATTCAATTATTAAATGGATATAATAATCAATATCTTTCAAAAAAAAGAGAATATTATAAGCTTTCATATGATAATACTCAAGATATTAAAATATATGATACAGGAGTGAAGATTATTATAAAAGCTTTCAAGCTTTATTCAGCGATTGTGAGATCACATATCTGAGCGGTAAGCAATACAGCTAAGCTTCTTGAACTTTTACAAAGTAGTTGAGCTTACGTGAGCTTTTTATTACGATTTAACAGTTAAAAATTAAACAGATTGAATATAAATATTATTTTTAATATAATAAAAATGAGGTTATGGAATCCTAAGGTCATTATTAACTCTTTCTAAAACTTTTATTGTGTAAAAAATCAAAAAGTTAAAATATATCATACGAGTGTCAATATAATTATGAAAGCTTTTAAAACTTTCGTTGGTTACATAATGCATTAGTCAGTATGTTTCAACTATTTGGCGCTGTATGAGTTTTTTTCTTGAACTGTCGCTGCAACTAACCCCACAATTATTTTTTATAACTATGTGCTCACAACATTTCAGTAGTCACTGTAACTGTATCCAACACATAGCGGATATTGCGAGGGTGAGTTCAACCCGAGGGTTGTATTACATTTCTTTCGAGTAAACCACCAAATGTCAGCGCTACTCGCTCTCTCCTCCAGCGCAACGAGATGCGGCGTACGTATGCAGATGCTAGAGACATACGATACTAGAGCATAGGCGAATACTCCGAGTACACGTAACGGAAGCAGTACGTACTTCTCAGTTGTTGAGCTGCTGAGCGACTCACTGAAGATATAATAGCAACAACGCAACATCCCCACAACTGAAGTAGACACAGCGATTGCATTGAGAGCCAGACGCCAGACACCAAAGCAATGTTGTAAAAAAGTAAATAATGAGCGTAACGTTTGAAATTTGTTAATAATGAACTTTCTAAATGTGATTATTAAAGATTAGTTCATAATCTTTAAATGTAGAAGCATGAATGGGTAATCGAATAAACATTTCTTGGATTGCATATAGAAAAAAGAGCACCGAGAACTACAAATTGGTTGGAGCAAATGAAGACAAAATGCTCCCACACACATACATGGTAAGGCAATATGCGCGCTCTGGAGCGCCAAGCACCCAACAATGCTAGAGTCAATAGAGAGCAAGCAGCCGAAAATTAATGCCCTGCGCCTGCAGGAGTACAAATGCATACCCATGCTGTCGAATTCGAACGGTGTGTAAAAAAATGTATCAACGGTATATAAGGTAGTATAGATTATACACATCCACACAAGAGAAACGGCAGAATGACGAAGTGCACATCAACTACACTCACTGACTGCAACAACAACAATGATAACAATGACAACTGCGTCGACAAGAACTGCACTTGGCCTCTGTGTACCTCGAGGTGAAGTGGAGTACATGTATCTACTAGTAGCATTTAGATACACTACACACACCCACACATATTCTCATACAAACTCACACATAAGCATTTGTAGTTGAAATACGAAACTGATGGCCGCAATAAAATCAAACCAATATCCTTCAGTGGACACACGACTGACTTCTCGCATTCGTAACAGTCTGCTGCCATTGTGGTTTTTATGCCAACCGACTAAGAGTACTAGTGCGAAAATTTTGCTGAGTTTGTTGAGTATTTGAAGTGGTGTAAGTGGCAGAGGGGGAGGTTAGGCGTAAAATAATAAAAAGAAGAAAGAAACAACAACAGCAAAAGTTTGCATAGAGCTTTGGTGTGGGTGAAGTGTAAATAATACTGGCACTGGCAGTCATACAATGTATAGTGGTGAATGTATGTTGGTGTGTATGTGTATTCACTGGTAGTCACGACGAAGTTAGCAGCAGGTATGCATTGCGATTTGCTCCGAGTTAAAATTACTTAAGATTTGCATATACTGGCACTTAGTACTCGCACCATTTGACCGTAGAATATTTTTGAGGGGGTGAGTTGGTAATGCCAGCAATTTGTAGTAGCAGAGTTGCCAATGCGCAGTACAAAAGTTGAAAATATGCGTCAAATATATTATTCAACGAGCTTTGTAAACGCCGAGAAGTGTGTGCACAGAGTTTGGATAATGCAGCTAAAACTTACTACTATATATGTAAAGTTAAAATTATTAAATGACTTTTGATTGTCAATTAGATTTAAACGAGCTTCTCATCCTATTACAAATAATTTTTTTTTGTCAGGTGTTTAAGGTTATATGATTACAAGCACATCAGAAAGTACGAAAAAAACGTGAAATTAAACATAAGCAGTTTTTATTTTCATTTATACAAAAAAAAATCAATTTCGAAAACTTTTCGAATATCGAAAATTTATCGAACCCCTTAAATGAGTAAAACAAATCTAAGAAATTAAATTAAATCCCTTAAAAGATTAAAAATTTCTAAGAAATTAAACTTCGAAATTTTTTCGAACATCAAAAATATTTTCGAAAAAAAAAATATTAAATTAGTTGTATACATTTTCAGGATAAAATTGTTATATTAATTTTTTTGTAGAAGTTTCATGAATAAAATATGTTAGGAAAAGCTTCAAAAATCGGAAAATGACGGTAGAGAGTCAAACACTTTAAGAAAAATTGTAATTTTACTTCGCCAATCCTATCCTCAGATCCAAGGTAAGGCATTGCATTAACTATGAAAAAATCCTTGAATTTGGTATACGGAAGACACTGCGCGATATATTCCTAATATCCAAACAAGGCTGTGGACTATACAGCTTTAAAGCATAGTAAATGCATAATCGAAATTTTTCGAAAACAGTATCAATCACAAGCGACTTCAATCTCATATTCTTTGGATATGGTCGAACAAGGTCACATTATCGCCCAATGACTTTATAATAACCGTAAAGAAATTATATATTCTTGGAGAACAGAAAAGTTCAACCCTAAGCGAAATAAAATCATACTATACCGGCTCAAACTTTCTTTTAAAGTTCATTGATCTGTTGAAAATGAAAGAAAAGAAAACGATAAAAGGATAAAAAGGAAGAAGAAAAAAGAACGAAGTTTTCCGATATGAGATCGCCATCGAACAATACAATTATGAAGTCTACTTTAAGAATCAATAACTGCTAGATCAATTTAGTTTTTTTGCTTTTTAACTCAAAGGAACAGACCTTTTAGATATATATTTTTTTTTCTTTTTAACTCAAAGGTCTGTTCCTTTGAGCTAAAAAGAAAAAAATCTAAATTGATCCATCAGCTATTAAGCCTAAAAGTAGGCTTTTTCTTTCTTCTGTATTGTAGATCTTTTCGAATTATCATAAGGTGGAGACTTCGAGTACGAAAGTTGTTTTAGTGAGCTTTTAAATTTTCGAAATCACTACACACTCCAAAGATAAGATTTATCCTATCCATCCTCAGTTATAACTTCAACTTCCTTGGCAACTCGTTCTACAAACTACAGATGCGATTGGCACAACTTCTCCCTTAAGACTTTACCACATAATACCTGCTAAGTATTAATAATATGATACTAAATGTTGGTGGGTGCACTCAAAACTGGTGCGTGCTACTTAAATATGGTCATAAACACTTCCAGCCAATTGAATAGCTGCAGCCGAAGCAAAAAAAAAACATGTTTCGATATATAAACTCTGGACATTAGTCTTCCTACATATATAAAACATTTTAGGGTAGTTGTATTGCAACGGCTTCCGCAAATAAACTAATGTTAAATGAAGCGAATTGTTCGCTGATGGAAAAATGTTTGAACTTTTGATTTACTTAAGCGTACGTAAATGACCTTTTCGGGTATCCGATTTCGACATTATGTTTATTCCTATATTTGTTGTACATATAGATTATATGTACATATGTATACAACTAAAGTAACGTTTTAGTATTTTGCTTGTGACTTACCATCTTTTGTTTTTTCGCCTTGCTTCGGCGATGCAATCTTCTTATTAGAAATGGATCTGAGGGTGGTGTTGATAGGCTGTAGTGAAAAAAAAAGATAACAAATAGTATTAAAATATTTTGTAATCAGTTTTAGACATAAAAAATTTCGAATTCGAATTTTTCGAACATTGAAAATTTTTCGAACATCAAATAGTTAAGCAATAAATACATTTTTAAACTGTACTTAATTAGCTCATCGCAATATCCGTTTCACATAATTAAATTATTATTTTTACGACTTAAGTAAAAGTGTAAGCAAATCTTTTGACTGACCAGAACTACGTCACTTATTGAAATATTGCTTATTAATTTCTGAGTACTCGCATGTAAAAGGTTTTAATTATCATCTTAATTTAATAAGCAATTTAGATTATACAGCAAATTAAATAATTTTATTGCGACACTAGAAATATAAGAGCGATAATAATATTACAAGCTGTATTACAAATGTACATACTATATATATAAGTACATATATATATTCATTCATACATATGTATATTCAAATATAGTATTTACTGTCACTTATTTGTTCTTATCTTTGTACCTTTATCGCGCACACGTGTACAAAATAAAAATACAATCATAAAAATCCACTTCGAGTGAAATCAGTACTGCAGTACAACAAAAAATATAGTCATATATTAAAAACGTGAGCAAAAAAAAGCGTGTTAAAATATAATATTATTGATTTCGTTCCCAAGTTACGAAATATTGAATTCTGCGATATTCATTGCTCAGTAATCGAGTCAAAATTATATTCCGCGCTTAATTAAGCAATAAAAAGTAATTGTAAGCAAAAATTTAAGTTCGAAAATTTTCAAAATTTCTAAAATTTTGTGTAGCTGCCGATAAGAAGATTTTACGATAAAAGTATGAATATTCAATGGTTTCCTATTGAAATTTTGAAATTTATTATATAATATGTTTTCTTTTGGTATTCTAGAAACTATAAATTTAAGTTTAACTTTATAATAAAAATATTAAAAATTTAACTTCGAAATTCATACAAAGGATTCAACTTCGAAAATTTTCAAATATCGAAAAAATATGTCGAACCTTTTAAATAATTAATAATTTCTAAGAAATTAAACTTCGAAAATTTTTCGAACATCGCTTAAATTATCGGTATATATTTTTTAGAATAAAAATCTTATAAAAAAATTTACCAAAAACCAATTTCAAAGGTTTTTTTAAGAAATTTGAAAATTAAGAAAATTTGTCTTTCAATTTATAAAAGAATTCAACTTCGAAAATTTTCGAATATTGAAAAAAATATTTGACCCTTAAATGATTAATAATTTCTAAAAAATTAAACTTCGAAAAATTTTCAAACATAGCTTAAATTACCGGTATCTTTTTTAGAATGAAATTGTTATTTAAAAATCTACAAATATTCAATTTCCAAATTTTTCGAATATCAAAAAAATATATTGAATAAATTAATTTAAACCAATCATAACTGTTAATAATACTCACAAATCGATCCGAACGCTCTCCGCATGGCAAACGCGCTACAGCAACATCCGGACTGTCCTCGGGCGGTGGTGGTTGTGGCACCCAATTGTATCCACGCCTAGAAATCGGTACACCAAAACGATCATGATGCGAGGCTTGTTGTCTGAAATTGACATTTGCGTACATGCAATGTTCTTATGCTTTTTTTGCTTTATGTATGTATGTGTGCTGGTTGCAGGTGTCTCAAATCAATTAATGCAATGTACTAAATACTATACCTAGCTATATAAGCAAAGATGTGTGTACATATGCGAGTTAAGCTCTATAAACTCTATAAGCTTGTGCTTGAGGCAAAGAGGTTGCAATTTAGTAAGGAAAAATATTAGTTGAGTAACAATTCGAAATTAGTTACCAATGCACAAAATGTGTGTAGATATGTATATGAAATTTTTTCGAAATTTTTCAAAAATGTATGCAATATAAATGTATATGTAGAAAAGCAAAAATTAAAGACTCAAAAGCGATTTTAAGTGCAAATATATTTATATAGAAATTTTTGAAATTTATTACATGCAATGTTTACCATTAGAAATCTATAAATGTTAAATATAGTTTAAATGTGTAGACTCAATGAAAAGGGTAAACAATTTTTCTTTAAATGTATACAAAAAATTCAACTTCGAAAAAATTTCGGACATTTAAAAAAAGTATAACAAATCTTCGAAATGAAAAAAAATCTAAGTAAACTTCGAAAAACATTCGAAATTCTGTAAAATAAAACATATTATTTTTTTGTTTCAATATAACCAAAAAAAAAATCGACTTCGAAAAAATTTCGAATATCGAAAAAATATATCGAATCACTTAAATGATTAGCTAGAAATACATTTGCATTATATTTTTTAAACTTAGTTTACTTTGTGTGTTTGTGCGATATTGTATTGTACGAGTATATTGAAATTTGAGCAAATTGTTTACTTAAAAGTTTAGGTTGCAAATTGATAGTGAATGTAAAGTAGGCATATAGAAAAGCAAAAACACGAAAAAATTAACTTCATATTTACCTAAGGCTCTCATAGCAATCCAAACAAACCACAGCGTATTCGCCATTCTCCAACAAAAGACCATCGCCATTTTTACGATTTTTCACAAATGGAAACTCATTAACGGGTAGTGCGCGTACACGTTTACGGTATGTCGTAATGCCGCACAAATGACAAATATAATCATGCCAATTGTATTTACGTTCGGTTGGTGCTATAGCTGCTGGTGTCTGTGCTTCATACCTAGAAAAGTCGAAACAGTATAATAATAATAATAATAATGAAAAAATTGTGTGCGAAAAAAAGCAAAAAGAATATATTTAATGAGCACACTACACTTACTTGCGCCACTGATTCAACATGGAGTGGTAGCAAAATGTACAAACAAGCGCTGAGTAATCCTTACGCAACTGTTCGGCATTTGGCAACGAGTTGTGTTTGAGGAGATGGGGGAAATATGGTCGAGAGCCCTGCAAAAACAAAACAAAAAGCAAAAATGGAGTGTTAAATAAAAAGTTAATATTATTGTAAATAATGTGTGAAGTGAGTTGTTGTTGTACACTTGAAAAAATATACTTAAAATGCTATAAATTACTTTTTATCTCTCTCATGCATTTTTGTTATTATTTTTAATTCTTTTAGTTTCACTGAAAACGATTTATTACAGAGCCTAAATGTACACAAGAGTTTATCAAGTAAAGTTTATGTAAATATATAATTTTTAATGCTAACTCTTAGCAAAATAAATACAATAAAAACAAAAAATAATAATAAATATAAAAAAATTAGAAACAAATATATAAAAAATTAAAAAAAAAAATAAATTAAAAAGAAATTAAAAAATATAAACAAACATATAAAATAAGAAATATGTTTCAACAAATATAACTAAATATAAAATTTAAAAAAAATAACAAAAACCAGATTTTTTTTTCGAAGATAACGAAAAATATATGGTAATTCATTCTATAAATAAACGAATAAAAAAATAAATACCTGAAAACACACAAAAAATATATATATATAAATAGGCAAAATTATAAATAGGGTAAAAAATATTAACAAGATAAATGAAGAATCAATTAAAAAATAATAATAATTACAAAAAAAAAAAAATAAAGAAACGAACGAAACGAAGATAACGAAACATATTTAGCAATTCGTTCTAAAAATAAACGTACAAAATAAAATATTCGTACATAAATTAAATACAAGAAAAAATCAAAATAAAAAAAAAATTATAAAAAAATTATAAAAAAATTAAAAACAATTATACAAAATTAAAAAAAAAATTTTTAAATTAATAAATAAAAAAAATTATATAAAAAATATATATAAATAAATAATAAATTAAGAATAAATTAAAAATAATAATTCAATTAAAAAAAAATAACTTAACACAAAATTAAAAAAAAAACAACAATAATCAAAACCAAGATATGCTTTCGAAGATAACGAAAAATAGTTTGTAATTTGTTTCAAAAATAGTCGAGCTTACTACTACAACAATCATAGAAAGAACACTCATCTCATGAAAATTTCTCAAAACTATTTAGATTTTTGATTAAATTTTAAGTACCAAAACAATAACAAAAATAACAACGACTGGGACATATTCGAAAAACAACGCTAAAGCGATTTTGAAATTTAAAAATATCAAATAAATTATCAAAAACATTTAGAAAAGGTCATATGTTACAACAACAAGTATGACCACGTTTGGAAAACTGCCCATCATCGATATTTGAACTTAAATTATATTAAATTATATCATATATACTAAAGTACGAAATATAGTATATATATATATATATGTTCCAACAACAAAAATTACAAAACAAAACTATAAGCTAAAAAATAACCGTAAAAATGTTAATTTCTAGCATTTCAGTCGGTTTTTTTTATTTATAAACGGAGCTGAAAAGGTTTTTATTTTTTCTAAAAATTAAATTAAATAATAAAATCATTAACAAAATTCCAACAAATTTACCTCTTTACTGGCATACAACACCCGCGCCAATGTCAAATCCGAATGCAAACCGCATAGAAAACAATAAATCGATGTACTGGCAGGTGTTGAAGACACAGAAGGCGTAGACGGTGGTGTCGTTATTGTGAGGCCACCATGACGTGAACCATTCGGTGAACTTGAAGTGATCATCGGCGAAGGTATATTATATCTGTAAATATAAACGCATATAAAAAATGTGAAAACAAACAAATATTCTGCTTTACACACCTTCTATGCTCCAATGGCACACGCTCAGCATCCATTGTCTCCCACTGACGTGCCAAATAATTCACACAATCCTTACAGGCAAGCACACGATTATTGTTATCATTATTATTGACAGAGTTGCCATTGCCGCTTAGGCTGACGTTATCACGACCATTATTGCTGCTGCTGCTGCCGCGTAAGCAGGGAAAATGCATGGCATGCGAATTCATATGTTCGGCGCTTGTGGATAACCACTCCATTTTATTGGCGGCGCAGAGGGTTTTGCAAATGTAGCAGCTGTCGAAAAGAAAGAATATTTGATTGAATGATGTTAGTATTGTTTTTTGAAATAATTACGAAAATATTATATATGGAATTTTAGATATTTTTTTTAATTTTTCGCAAATAATTTAATTTCTATTTTGAGTTAATTTTTGTATTTTTATTTTTATTTTTCTGCTTAAAAGTTAAATGCCATTTATTTTAATTTTCGAATATAATTTGATTTCGATTTTGACTTAATTTTTGTATATTTAATTTTCTGCATTAAAATTAGAAGCAATTTTCGAATTTTTGCATTTTCGAATATATAATATTTCGAACATAATTTGATTATGATTTGGATATAATTTAACCATATATTTTTAATTTTAATTAATTAAAGTCGACTGCAAATTTCGATTTTTTTCATTTTCGAATACATTTTCGAATAAAATTTAATTGCGATTGTGAGATAATTTAACCATGCCTTTTTAATTTCAATTAATTAAAGTCGAATGTAAATTTGGAATTTTTTCATTTTCGAACAAAATTTAATTGCGATTTTTAGATAATTTAACCACACATTTTTAATTCAATTAAAGGCAAATGCCAATTTCGATTTTTTCATTTTCGAATGCATTTTCGAAAAAAATTTAATAGCGATTGAAAGATAATTTATCATGCCTTTTTAATTTTCTCCATTAAAAGTGTATTATCAAAATATATAAATTAAATTACTGTCTATTTAAAATTTCAATTTTATTTTCGAATAAAATTTTATTATGATTTTAGATGCTTTTTTTAATTTTCTGCATTAAAAGTATATTAAGAAAATTAAAAAATAAAAATTAATTTTAGAATTCGAAATTTTTAAAAACTTAAACCGTTACAATTTTTTAACTTTTTTGTATCGCAAACTTACGGATATTGTCCACGTTCACTGTCGCCTGGGCCCTGAGATGATGATGTCGGCGAATTGGGACGTGAATCACCCTGTCGTGCAAATTTGAAATCGCGCTGTGTGGATGGAGAACTATTTGAAATCGGTTCGTATGGCTGGAAAGGAAGTGAAATAGTTGGCAGGCACCTATATTAACTACATTTACATTTACCGTACAAATAGTAGCTAAGGCATACGCTTACAAATACAACAATTTAAGATACCAACAAACACATTGAGAAAACTAAAGCTGTACATATGTATGAAAGTATGTAAATATGTACAAAACAAAAACAAACAAAATATTACACACATTTTAAATGTTTAAATAATAATAAAAAAATGCAATAAATCACAAAATAGGTTTACACTGCCACTTTTCAAATCCATATTAAAGATAAAATTTTATGAATAACTATAAACTGCTTTGTCACAGCAGTGCTTCATACTAATCAAGACAAACTACGTAATTTTTTATATTTATATTTATTTACTTTTCTAATGTATTTATGTACTAATATGACGGTATAAACTGGCAAATGCCACAAAGTCAACAGACACACACGCACACACATACACCGGGATAATTGCCGCAATTGAAAAGTGTTTACTTAAGCATTCTCGTGGTGATTAGATATCTAAGAAAGTCACTGCTGCTTACTGGTTTTAACTAATTCCACCGATATCAACGCTGCCATGCGGTGTACATACGGCTCAAGTTTAACATGCAGACGTTAACTGGAGTTTGCGTCGTATTTTTTGTTTTTGTTTTTGTATTTTTTTTTTTTAGGAATTTTGCTACTATTTATTGTAGAATCATAATTCAATTTCGAATATATACATTGATTCAGGAATATATATATCAATATATAATTATATATACATAAATATATATATATACATTTATAAATGATTCTATGATTGCTTGTATGTTTATTCGTCTTTGGTTGGGTCCACATTTATTTTCGTCACTAAAATTTAATCTGCTTTTTGTGGTATTTAAGATTACGCCGCCGCCTCATATCAGCGACTTAACAAGCTCCCTGGCTGTTAATTATGACCTTAAACAAGAAAAGACGCAGTAATTAACCACGCTTCCTTCTTGGGTTATCGCAATTTTCGTAGAAGCAATAAGTGGACTGCGGTATAATGTACATACATAAGTGTGTGTTTTAAAAATAAATTCGACCACAAAATCGCATATTGCCGTTAAACTGGTTTCAACTAGTTGATATATGAAATTTGTGAAATTATAATTTTACCCTGAAGTATAAACAGTGATTGATTCGTTTGTTTTGAACCCAGTAAGCAATAAGAGAGGATAGGAAATTGAAGTTACCCAAAATAAAATAAAATATGTTTTTTCAATTTCGTTTCAGTTGTAATAGTGAATTACTGAATTTTGTTCTTTGATCCGACGTTTATTGCGAACACAATAATAAGAGAGATTTGCTTATAACTATGTAAATAAAATTAAAAAAAGATATAGGTTTTGGGGTCTTTTGAAATAATATTTATTTTTAAGGAAGATAATGAAATTGATTGGGAAGTTCTTATGCATCTACCTTGTACTCAGAACCAGATACCAAGTGATTACTACCTATTACTCGCTATAGTGAATCATTTTCCTGGTAAAAATCGAGTTTCGAAATTCGAATTCGATTCAATATCGAACAAAATGGTGCATATTTGACCTAAATCAGATCATTTTATTGCCTGGACTGGACACCAAGTGATTACTGCCTATTTCTGGTTATGGAGAATGATTTTGCTGATGGAAAAAATCGCATATCGAAACACGAATTCAATTCTATTGGTCTACGAGGGCTGCTATATATATTTCTGGCCTAGGCAACACTAAGTGTTGCCAGGTGCAGTCTGACATTTCCATTGGAAAGTTTGACATTTTTTAGCATAACATCACTCAGAACGTTTTGTCATTTAATCGTGAATTGTTTTATTTACAGGGAATTAAAAAATTCATCTCGGCCAAAAAATGGAATTAACTCGTGAACATTTTCGTGCGATCATTTTTCACAACTTTCGATGTGGATTATCGCGACAAGAGTGCATCGATGAACTGAAATCTTTGTATGGCTATGAAGCACCATCCTATAGCACTGTGAAAAACTGGAACAACGAATTCAATCGTGACCGACGCTCGCTCAAAGACGAATTCCGTGAAGGTCGTCCAAAAAGAGCCGTGCCTATGCATGCCTATGCGTATGCATTTCTCCCACCAGCATACATTCGATATTGCATGAACACCTGGCCGTAAAAAAGGTTTGTTCTCGTTGGATCCCGCACAATTTGACAATCGCTCAAAAAAAGTGCTTCGAAAATTGGTTTGAGCGCTGCAAAAGTGTATAAATCTTGATGTAGAATATTTTGAAAAATAATAAAACCATTCTCGTTGATAAATATTCCTATATTCATTATTAGGGCAGAAATACATATAGCAGCCCTCGTACAACTTTGCTTCCGCCGTTTTTTTGTAAATTTAAGGCATTTTTATACTCTCGCAACAAAGTTGCTACGAGAGTATTATAGTTTTGTCCACATAACGGTTGGTTGTAAGTCCTAAAACTAAACGAGTTAGATATAGGGTTATATATATCAAAATGATCAGGGTGACAAGAAAAGTTCAAATCCGGATGTCTGTCTGTCCGTCCGTCCGTGCAAGCTGTAACTTGAGTAAAAATTGAGATATCTTGATGAAACTTGGAAGACGTATTTCTTGGCACCATAAGAAGGTTAAGTTCGAAAATGGGCGTAATCGGACCAGTACCACGCCCACAAAATGGCGAAAACCGAAAACACTTAAAGTGCCATAACTAAGCTATACATAAAGCTATGGAAGTAAAATTTGGTATGAAGGATCGCACTAAGAAGTGGCATATGTGTATGTAATTTTTTTGGCGAAGTGGGCGTGGCCCCGCCCCCTACTAAGTTTTTTGTACATATCTCGCAAACTACTAAAGCTGTATCAAGGAAACTTTCTAGAGTCGTTTGTTTTAGGTACTACCTTATACAGTCCAAAAATGGAGGAAATCGGATTGTAACCACGCCCACCTCCCATACAAAGATTATGTTGAAAACTACTAAAAGTGGGTTAACTCAATAACGAACAAGTAAGGAAGGGCTAAGTTCGGGTGTAACCGAACATTTTATACTCTCGCAATTTATTGATGTAATTTTATAAAGACAACACAATTCGACCCATATATTCGGCATAAAGTTCAATAGAATAACGAAAATCATCATAAATAGTATATGGGGACTGAGGTAATTCCTAAACCGATTTCACTCGTTTTCACCACCAAGATACAACGTATTGAAGACTATACGCTCACTTAATTTAATATTACTTATAATTAGGTATATGGGATCTGGGGGAAGTTATGACCCAATTTTTACCATTTCAGGTACAGAGAGAAACTGTTATAAGAAAAAATTCAGAGGGAATGAATTACATTAAAATATCTGAGGGATTTACCTATATTTTCGGTGAAAAATTAACCTTAGGCACTGAGTTCTTCATGTTTGATATCAGGGGCCTTGAAAAGTCATGGTTCGATTTTGACAATTTTTCCACAAGTGATGTCACAGCTCAAATACAGTATTTGTGTAAAGTTTTATTCCGCTAGCTTCATTGGTTCCTTATGAATACATTATAAAGTGAACGAATCAGATGGAATTCAAAATTGGGTTATATGGGAAGTAGACGTAGTTGTGAACCGATTTCGCCCATATTCCACCCGTGTCATCAGGGTGTCAAGAAAGTGTTATGTACCGAATTTCATTGAAATCGGTCGAATAGTTCTTGAGATATGGGTTTTGACCCATAAGTGGGCGACGCCACGCCCATTTTCCATTTTGTAAAAAAATCTCAGTGCAGCTTTCTTCTGCCTTTTCTTATGTAAAATTTGGTGTTTCTGACGTTTTTCGTTAGGGAGTTAACCCACTTTTAGTAATTTTCAACCTAACCTTTGTATGGGAGGTGGGCGTGGTTATTATCCGATTTCTTTCATTTTTGGACTGTATAAGGAAATGGCTAAAAGAAACGACTGCAGAAAGTTTGGCTTATATAGCTTTATTGGTTTGCGAGTTATATACAAAAAACCTATTTGGGGGCGGGGTCACGCCCACTTTTCCAAAAAAAATTACATCCAAATGTGCCCCTCCCTAATGGGATCCTATGTTCCAAATTTCATTTTCATAACTTTATTTATGGCTTAGTTATGACACTGTATAGGTTTTCGGTTTCCTCCATTTTGTGGGCGTGGCAGTGGACCGATTTTGCCCATTTTCGAAAGCAACCTCCTCAGGGTGCCAAGGAACATGTGTTCCAAGTTTCATTAAGATATCTTAATTTTTACTCAAGTTATCGCTTGCACGGACAGACGGACAGACGGACGGACGGACATCCGGATTTCAAATCCACTCGTTATCCTGATCATTTATGTATAAATAACCCCATATCTAACTCTTATATTTCTTGGTGACACAAACAACCGTTATGTGAACAAAACTATGATACTCTGTGCAACAGGTTGCGAGTATAAAAACGCCAGAAACACTAAATTTCACGTAAGAAATGGCAGATGGAAGTTGCACTCAGATTTTTTTACAAAATGCAAAATGGGCGTGGCATCGCCCACTTATGGGTCAAAAACCATATCTCAGTAACGACTTGACCGATTTCAATGAAACTTGGTTTGTAATAGTTTCTTTACATCCCAAATATATGTTGTGAAAATAGGCCAAATCGCTTCACAACCACGCCTACTTCCTATATACCAGAATTTTAATACGATCTGAATCGTTTACTTTACAATATATAAAGTAAGCACTAGTAAAGATATCGATGCAGAATTTTGCACAAATACTACGTTTATAGTGTGGCAGTCCCATTCTAAAAAGCACCGAAATCGGACCATAGGTTGCCAAGGCCCCATATATCGAACATGAGGACCTCGGTGCTTCTAACCTAATATTAGGGTTTCCAACTTTCAATGGACTTTATACAATAGATATGACGAATATGTGGAACAAATTGTGTATTATATAATATTAATTAAGTTAAACAAATAAATTGCGAGAGTATAAAATGTTCGGTTACACCCGAACTTAGCCCTTCCTTACTTGTTTCACTTAGGACAGCCTCACCGTAATTCCGCAAATGTCGAGAATTCGGCTCAAAAAGTGACATTTTCAGTTGAGAATAAGTTTGGGATGCAAACAGATCTTTACAAATATTTTGTTGGGTTAATGTTGGCACAAATGTCCAAGGTCGATATAAAAAAAATCGATTTAATCGACCAGTGCTTGACCCTAGAGACATCTATTGAAAAACGGCGGAAGCAAAGTCGTAGACCTATATTTAAATCGATAAAACGGTGTATATTTGGACTAAATCGGACCATTCTAACTAAGCTAAATAAAACATAAAATTTTTTTTTTTTTTTAAGAGCAGCCCTTGACCGGATAAAATCCGGGTCAACTCCGGTGCGTAGAACCGGCTGCTGTGGGAGTTGTAAAACATACAATGTAATGCATCTCTTTTTACTAGTACCAATATATGATTTTGTAACCTCATGAACGATAGAAGGAAATTTATTATTTATTTAAAAAAAATTTGAGAGTAGTTCATTTCGTTTATGACGTTGCATGTAGCGATTGTATCTACCTTAGAATTAGTAAGTTTTTACTTCATTTTACTCAAGCCATTTATCTAGCAACAATGCTTATTGGGTAAAACCAGCCAACTTTAACTTTATAACATATGCAATACATACGGACAAACAAACAATATTTAATAATTTTATTTCCTAAGCGCATTATAACTCACTTCTTTTTTTATAAGCAAATTTATATTTGCAAGAGCACATTACGAGTACTCGTACAATAAATACTACACTGAGTATTTCCAAATACAATAAAAATGAAATAAAGCATGAAAAAAAACAAATATTATAGGCTTATTATCTTATCAGTGACATTTGTTGACTTGAATTTGTGCACATGTTGACATATTATTCGGTGATATTGATAATGAAATTGTACGCTATAATATAACAAAAGTTATAAAAAAAAAAGTTGCAAATACAAAAGTCAAGAGAGCGTGCGTCAGACAGTCATATAGCCAACAGCCGACAGCCGAATTGTCATTTGAATGGTATTGACAAACTCCTCGAAATAATCTAATAAAATCTACTAAAATAAAAGTAGCGTTTAATTATCGCAAAACTTGTAGAGAAATGCTTGACTTAAGTATGTTCTACACGCTCTTACTCAACTGACGTCGGCCAGAATACAATATATACACACACACATGCAGCAATGCGCAATGTGTTAGCCAACGAACGGCCTTCAGCGCGAAAAAAATCGCAAACCTTTTTTTGTTGTTGTTTTTGTTACTAAAATTATAAGACATTTGTGTACACGTACTAGTATAACAGTATTTTCTACGCAGCTTTTGTCACAGTGTCTCACATTTAGTATTTTTCCCATAATAGCGGAATTTTTGTAATAACCACTACCACTGACTAAGCTGGTTGTCTATCTGTCTGTCTGTCTGTCTGTTAGCTCATGTATCGGTCTGATTGCTACAATCACATATTTTACAATTTTTTTTTTCTTTTCCTACTGTTGTATGTAATCTTTAAATCATTTTGCATTCAATAAGAGCGCGTACAATATGAGTACAATGCTGCCGTCGCTCGCTCAACTTGTTGATTTGTACACACGAGTATGTATGTATGTATGTGCAGGCATGTTGAATTGGTTGCTTGCTTGGCCTGATAAGGCGAAAGGTGACTGTTTTATTGCCCCGAATGATAGCCTCTGTTACATGGAGTAGGCACCTTTATTGACATTCGAACGTTATCAACAAAAGAAATAAATAAATATATGTGCCTGTTAATCGCATTGATGCCGATCGTTGCTTGTTGAAATGCGCCTATAAATGTACGAGTATGTATGGATGTCTGCATATTATTTGTATTATTATGTAGTACACTTGATTAAATATGTTTGCTTGTTTAAATGTGTAGTACAATGAAATGCTGTTATAAATTTATACCGTGAGCCTATTAGAGCTTTAGCTAGTATTTACAGTTGAATGGAAATATTTTAACCACTTAATATAAGACACGTTAATAACACACTAAGAATAGCCACTCAAATGCGAAAACACAAACAAACACACATATTCATACAAACTGTAGCACACAAAATTTGAGTTGAGGACCTACGGCGACTGGCGTAAAAATTGATAAGCACCACACAAGCAGATAACGTGGTCATAAATCAAGTATTTGTTTTTTTTTTTCTTTGGTTTCAAATGAATTGAACCTAGCTCACCTTAAATTTCACATTACTTGTCGAATCAGAATTGGCCAATGACTTTTCGGAGGGTGTGTAACGTCCTGCACCCTCAGCGCTTGTGGCAATCACATTGTTGTTGCTGAGACTTGCGTCACCATCGACGCTGTAAATTACACCGCCGGCCGCATTATTATCAGCCGGTCCACCCGATATACGACCGGTAGTGGTAGACGCTGCCATTGTAGTATTGCTACCACCTTCCGCCAAATATAAATGCTTTTCATAGCATGAGGAACATATTTGCACCATGCCTGCAGTAATTAAAAAAATACATAATTATTTTAATTTTTTATTTTTTTTGCAAAGTCAGGGTTATCGTACTCACCCTGTGGACTGATTGGACTAGCATTTTTGAAAGCTTTCATTGTTTTTATGAAGGGATAGTAGGGTTCACGCTCCGCATTTGGACAACAGTAGACGAGTCGCAAACGTGAGGAGGGCGTATCGCCGCCACATGTGTAACAAACAAATGTGGTGCGTTCTGTGACGGATGTAGGTTTCTTACGTAACGTATAGGAGCGTTCATTTTCAGGTGTTTGTGTAGTCTATAGTGAAAATAAGAAATATAAATATATTTATTTGTTTAGTAAAATAGCGTGAAATATTTATAGTAGTATAAAAACAATGTACATGTGCCATATCTTAGCTTATAGAACTTATTGACAAATATTTGTGCACTTCATTAACAACTAATAACATTAAAATAATACAAAATAAATATTTGCTTATATTTTTATAATAAATATGATAATTTCTTGTGTTTATTGGTTTATTTTTTTACAAGTTAAAAAGTAGTTCTAAAAATGTGTGTAATTTCTTAACAAATAAAAAATTATGGTAGATTAGAAATCTATTAAAATTCTAGTTCTATTGTTTGCTAAACTTGTAATAACAAAGATAAGATAATTTAATAAATAAATAATAAGCAATTTTTTGTAAAAACAAACATATATTACAAGGATGAATTCCGAACTTCAGTTATAACAGTAATTTATTAGAAATAAATAATAATAAAAAAATTAGAGAAAAAATTAAAATAATGAATTTTTAAATTCCGTTATAATTTCTGTCATAACAGTAAGTTATTCAAAATAAATAATAAAAACTTTTAGCAAAAAAAAATAAAATAATGAATTTCCGTTGTAATTTCAATTCTAATACTAATTTATTAAAAATAAATAATTAAAACTTTTAGCAAAAAAAAAAAATAAAATAATGTATTTTAATGTAAATAAAATAATGCGGAATCACATATAATTATAACATTATCTACAGTCATTTATAAAATTGAAATAGTTTGGCTTAAAGAAATATTTTTTTTTCCTTCCAAAAAATTTTGGCGCATATATTTTTATTTTTTAAACCATTTAATTTGTATATAATTAAACTTAAATATTAATTATTGATTTAGTATTAATATTATGTAGTAAAAATATATATACTTTGTTTACACTTGAAGTGAAATTAAATTTTATATCTATTTGTATACAAATATAATAATGTTTCATTAGATTTTATTTACTTTAAAATTTTCTCTGTTTTATTAGTATTGTTGTTAAATAATCTATATTTGTTTGTGTTTTAATTTTTATTTTCGTGTTTAAAATAGTTTCCTCTTTTTAATTTTTTTTTTATTTTTTTGCATATAAAATAAAATTCATTTTTAAAATAGCATTTTTATGAATCTTCTGTTTATCAAAAAAAAAAATTTCAAATTTTATTAAAAAAAAACAAAATTTTTTAAATTTTTATTGAAATACTTTGTTTTAATTTTTATTATATAAATTTTTTCTTAGTTCACTATTTTCATAATTTTTCCCTTTTCAAGTTTTGATAACATAATTTTAAATTTTATTATATTTTATTTTATTTTTTTAATTTATAATATTTCTTTTTACTCTAAGACCAATTTACACTTTTCGTTATGTATTTATTTGATTGGATTATAGTTAATTCTAAATTCATTAAAACTTGTTATCTCATTTTAAGATTTTTATTGTTTTATTTAGTTTTAAGGGGTTATAGATACTACCTCTTCAAACAATTTTCAAAAAATCATTTTTTTTTTTAAGTTTTATTAAGTGTAATATTTTAAAACTATTCTTTGAAATTTTGAAGTTGATTCGATAATTATTTTTTGAGTTTTTCGACAAATAACAAAGAACGCCCGGGTACTCCAAAACGCTAGTGTGAAACTTTAAATGTGTTTTTCTCAAAACTATGTTTTTTGAATTGGTGAAAACGGTAACTCGAAAACCGCTCAGTAGATTTTAATAAAATATATACAGATTTTAGAATACATAATAAACTTAGGCTGATGGGAGGATTTTTTTCCCGAAAATCTAGAAAAAAATTTCCCGAGGCCGCTATTTTGTTAATTTTTGAAAAAAAAGCTTTGATCAGACCAAGGATTTTCTATTTATAAAACTAATTTTTTCTTATCCGTTTGATTTTAGATGCATCTCCAAAGACTTATGATAGTCACCGTAAGGACCTGTTTTTGGAACTGGATCAATACAAACAGCTATACTCTGGAAAATATAATTTTTTTCAAATTTTCGTAACTTCAAGTCAAAACATTATGTAATAATGTCATATTATTACTTTTGTAAAATAACATGATTTAATAGCAAAAAAAAAATACTGAAATTTATAATTTTTTCGTGTCTGTGACTAACCTATTTTTATATAATAATTTTAAGGAGAGTTTTTTCAACACTTTTACTTTGCAGAATATAATAATCTATTTTGTAATGCATTAAGAAATAACCTAAAAATTGCGAGAGATCGTTCAACAAAAACACCAAAAACTAGTTGTTTTTAATGTTATTTCATTTTTTTTAATTTTAGTTTACACTAAAATTTTTATATTATTAAACTTTAAAAAATAAAAAAAAAAAATGTTTTTCTTAAATTATACACATTTTTTAAGGAACTGTTTTTATTTGTACAATTTTTTTCTATTATAAAAACTTCTCGGTAACGCGGAATATTTTTAGTTGTTAAAGTATTCCTCACATTTTATTTACTTTTTAAGTGCATAATTTAATTTATTGCCTACCATTTATGGTATTTAACTTAAACATTCCTTATATTTGTATATCAATTTTTTTTCCTATTGACATTAGCATTATGCATGTTTTTTTTACGCTGCAATTTACCTTCTCAACCATCTTATCTTTAAGTATTAGGTAAGTTTTTAATTTCTTATAATCCTTCCAGTTATCGTTTTCCAACAATTTCCGCTCGTTTCGCATGCACACCGCAGCCGCGTCCGTTTCGCGCAGTTTTAACATTGTGCCGGTGGAGGTATTTGTTGTTGCAACAGCAACAGCGAAATCGATCGCAACTTTATTATTATCACTACAATCTGACATTGCCTGTCGTACGCGAAAACCCCGCTCGAATTTGCATTCATTTAAGGGTCACACAACAGAATTTTATATAATTTTCGCACATACACAAACAAACACACTTAAGATTATATAAATATATAGTTTACACGGAACTGCGATGCATCATTATCTATGCCGTTATACTATATATGCATTCAATGCAGTAGGAGTAAAGTAATTGTAGATGGCAATTGTTGTGCGAAAAGGTTAAGAACACTTTTGAGTATGTACGGCTAATTGTTGTTGTTCTGTATAATATATAAGTACAAGTGTGTGTATAATTTTTCAAGCGCTTCGTAATTGGCGGAGTTTTCTCCTCAAAATTTACACTCAACACCCACAGCCTCGCACACAATTACTACGAAGTATATTATTTCGTATTTAGCACACACAGACAGGAGTAATTATTATTAGAGCGCCAAGTGATTTATAAACTTTCAAATGCTGATAAGCGATCGCGATCGCAATACACACGAATTTAAATATATGCAAATTCATGGCACTTATTTCATATATGTATAAGCCGGAAGCACTGCTTATACGCGTATAAATTTTTTGATTTTTATACTTTTTTTTTGTAGGTTTATCTAAATTTCTGTCACCAACAACAACAAATTATACTTTTTTTATATTTTTTTGGCACTTTGCATTACGAAATTGCCTTTTATTATCTTTCTTATCTGACATTTGTGATCTAATTACTCACGCACAGTAGCAGTATGACACACATATTTATGTACTTGTATCTAGCTTGTACAATGGTTATGTACATATTTGTACAATTTTTTTTTTAAAGCACACAATTAAAATTAAAAAAAAAAAAAAAAAAAAATTACACAAAAATTTGGTGTATTGTTTGTGCAGTTCTAAATGCCATCAAGTTACTACTTGGAGCGGTAAATCAAGCGCCACCACTACCACCACTTGCACTGACACGACGATGACGACGGTGATCACGATGACGGCGACATTACTGACGCCGCAGCGCTTGCTTGCTTGCTTGCGTTGTATGGTGTGAAACGTGTAGGAGCACGCTTCAGACCCGACTGGGAGTGTGTGGCGCGGCGAGAGCAATTCGAACCCAAAATCCACATTGGAAAACTGATAACAGTGGGAATCAACTGTGTATGTATATACAATATATAGAATCCCGAGCCGACAGTATCAACGTAAATAGAAACAACAGTCAACTATACTGCCAACCCATATCGCTCAATGTAATCTTAAAACAAAAACTGTTGTACTCCACAACACAATAGTTAATATGAAATCATATGAGACTCTGTCGACGACGCAGCGATACGACGTATCGACATAATATATGTACATATTTGCAAATAAAATAAACATAACCAGACATTCAAAGTGGTTATAAAATTCGGTACAAAAATGAGTTAGCAATCACAAAAATAACAAACACTGTGTAAATTGTTGGTATGCCACTTTGTTTGCACTTCTTTTTTAATCGAACAGCTGTTTTTTTAAATAGCTCTACTAAATGCGAGTACTTGAAAATAAAATTAATTTCTTTATTGACTTTACTGTGTTAAGTGTAAAACGTGAAAGATAAAGGCCACGAGTTGCTACTTTTTGGGTGTTTTTAAACATGCTCTTAGGAAATTTTATACAAAACA
Organism: Zeugodacus cucurbitae; assembly: GCF_028554725.1. Lineage (NCBI taxonomy): Eukaryota > Metazoa > Arthropoda > Insecta > Diptera > Tephritidae > Zeugodacus > Zeugodacus cucurbitae. The sequence continues at coordinate 27,492,741 of NC_071671.1, forward strand.
CTTTATTATAGCAGTAGATGTTTGGAAGGTTCTAGCGTGGGTGAGGCGATATTTCTAAATATAGTTTCATAACTGTTTTCGAACATTTATACAAACGAATACGGCAGTTCTTCGATGAATATAGGACTTTAAGATTTGCCATCAAAGATTTGATGGATTCCAAAAATAATATGAGTTATTTCTTCCTTATAAAGCGGAAAACTACTGTTGAGTATATATTACAACTTTATGTAAACCTTAAGGGTAATTTTAGAGAAATTTAGCAGATATGTTTCAAATGTCAAAGATACTATTTTTGTTGTTATTAGTTTAATTAATAAATATTAAAAAAAAATATAAATATTAAAAACAGGTAAGGAATAGCTAAGTTCGGATGCAACCGAACATTTTATACTCTCACAATTTTATTTTGATAAATTGGATTTTATTAAGATAACACACAATTTGACTCATATATTCGGCATAAAGTCCAATAGAAAAACTAAAATCATCATATATAGTATATAAGGGGTGAGGTAATTGCTCCGATTTCACACATTTTCACCACCAAGGTAAACTATATCCAAGACTATACTTAATTCTGCTAAGATATCTAAGAGATTTACCTATATTTTCGGTGAAAAATTACACTTAGGCACTGAGTTTTTCATGATCGATATCTAGGGTCCTGAAAAGTTATAGTCCGATTTCGACAATGTTTACACAGGTGATGCCATACCTCAAATGCAGTATTTGTGTAATGTTTTATTACGCTACTTTCATTGGTTCCTAATGTATATATTATAAAGTGAAGGAATGAGATGGAATTCAAAATTGTGAAGTAGGCGTGTTGATTTCAACCATTTCCATGTCATTACGGTGCCAAGAAAATATTATATACCGAATTTTATTGAAATCGGTCGAGTTGTTTGTAAGATATGGTTTTGACCCATAAGTGGGCGATGCCACGCCCATTTTCAGTTTTTTTTATCTAAGTGCAGCTTCCTTCTCCCATTTCTTCTGTAAAATTTAGTGTTTCAAAGAAAGATGTGTAAGTTTCGTCAAGATATCTTGATTTTTACTCAAGTTATCCGTTGGACGGACGGACGGACGGACGTTTTGTCATTCTGATCATTTTGATATACATAACCCTATATCTAACTCGTTCAGTTTTACTTACAAACAAACGTTCTGGGAACAAAACTATAATAATCTCTTAGCGTTCTTGCTAAGCAACCTTGTTGTGAGAGTACAAAAAGCAAATAAACGCTATTGCTCCCATTTAATCGGAAATAGTCGCTCATAGTTGACCTAGTTTCATACAAAAAAAATAAAAATAAAAAAAAAATTGTTTATTAAAGGTTGATGTGTGTTTTAGAGCACGTGCCGCTGTAGATTTTTTGGTAGTAAATCCACGATGAATTTCAGCTCTCACACAAATCTGTGACGCAGTGTTATTTTTTTAGAGCATATTCATTACGCTGACGTTCGCCGCACAGCGTATATACAACGTCATTTAGTTGCTTTCAGTTAACATTTTCCATTTTCTTCTTATTATTTTGCACGTTCGCAATTAAAATTGTAAACTAGACTGACATACAGTTTTTTATGAATGATTTAATTCTATATTAATTTTAATTACTGCAAACTTTCCTTTATATTTATGCATACTTATTTGTTACTGATATATAATGTTACAAATATATATAAATATTTATAAAGACATAATAACTGCATTTGTGCATATTAATTGTTGCTATAAAAATGCTTAGAAAAAAATTTACACACAGCCTAGCTGACACCTACCTGATAGTTATTCCATTGTTGTATGAGATGTTCATAGCATAATTGACAGGCCTGTATCATGCCACGTGGATCTTTGGGACGCGAGCGCGGTGGGCGCGGAATTTGTTCATTGAATATCGGAAAATATGGATGATGACGACCCTTCCCATCTTTTGAACGCACAGTGCTCAGCTCAATGAGACTGCCACGTCGCTGCTCATCACCGCAGACGTAACAAACTTCAGTTAATGAATTCTTGTCGGGCATTGACAAGTCTAAGATGCCGACATCGACTTGATTGGTGGCATTACTGCTAGGTGAGGGATTTCGAAACATTTGGCGTGAGGTGCCGCATGACAACATGTATGGTTCACAGATGTTATTTGCTGAATTACGCAAATCTAAGGCTGCACTTGCATCGTCAATATCAGCCATTGAGGCGGCTTTGGAGTGGCCGCCAACAACTCCAGCCGGCATTCCATAGTCATAATGTGGACTGATACGATCTTGTCGTTGCTGTTGTTGTTGTTGCTTACTGTCCGCACTTGCATGTAGCGATTTTTGTGTATCATTTAATGAATTGAGCTCATTACGCGCTGTTGCTGAATTCATACACGAAATCTGACCCAATTTAAATTTATGATGAGCAAAAGAGGACGATTTGATATTTATCGAGTCATATGGTGATGAACCACTACCGACAGGTTTGCGTGTTTCCACAGTTGCCGGCTCTTCATTCATGTGTGTCACACTCTTAGGTAACTGCGTGGTGCCAGTTTGTTTTTCTTTTGGTTGCGGCGTCATTTGGCCATTCAAGGTAGCATTGAAATTTCGATTATAGTAATCACAGTATTGTTGTGCCGTTGAGCTAGGCGTGTTATTCGTTTGAGCATAATGTATGGACGATGACGGTTCGTTCGGTTGCAAAGGATAATATTGATTTGTCACATTCGATTGACGTTCGTAATCGGCGCGATTGGGTGTGCGTGGTACGCCACTTAAATAGGCGAAATCTTCATGCAAATTGCCATGCTGTAAATGTTCGGCACTTAGTCCCAGCACCTGTGCAGCGTACTCACCCTGGGTTTGTATGTCGGCGCCAATGTAACTTTTGCCATCAACTCGTTTCATATGATACAAACGTTGTAAATGCGGTTTCTTCTTTCGTTCGTACGAGTCCCATTGTTCACGCAAAGAACGATAACATAGCATACAAGCAATTACATAGGGTTGTGTAGTCGTAACCTTAGGTACACCATTAGGTGGTTCGTGCCGTTCCAAAAATGGGAAATACGGTTCAGTTGGACAATCTTGATTAGGACGCACGCGTAGAGATTCGCAGCCCCCACTACCGCCACACACGTAACATGTGGGGAAAATACCATCATTAGCGGAATTTCCGATAGTATCACATTCCGAAATATTTGCTGGATTCGTTTTGGATGATGGACGTTGAGGATGGTAGTACACGGCTTGTGTTGGATGCTCTAAGTTATGGTGCATTCCCATATAGGGTGAAGTTTTCAATTCGGGTGATAGTGACGTTACAGGATGTCCTTCAGCAATTTTTGGCGTTAATTGTTGTTGTGTTTGTGCAGGCACGCCACGATGCTCGTTTTTCACATGTACTTTCCCCTTTTCCATAATATAGTATATCTAAAATAAATTTTACACAAATGATTGCAAAAGTTTTCAAATTGATAATAAACAAATATTTACCTAAACTTCAGTAATAATGCGTCGTTGTACTTTTGTGTTGGAGTTGACAAATGATGACAATGCATATAATAATTCAATGCGTTTAGACGGTAAATGAAATTTAAAATCGTTAAGGCGTATATTTTTGTAATAATAAACTAGTTTTAGCGGACAGAACGCTAACCGATAATCCGCATTTATCACTTGATTTGTGTTTTCAAAGGAATAAAAATTTGTCCTTGTTTGTAGGCACTTTCAAAATTGGTTTCTTTGTAGTTTTTTAGTACTTTTACTGCAAATTTATACATTTTTTTGTTGTAGTATAAACTTTTAGCTCTTTCTACAATAATTATACATACTTTGCATTACACATTACCATACTTTTTAATTAACACTGAACTGTTTATCGAGTCTTCATTCACAAGTTGGCAATACGTGGAAAAACTTTGCAAATCTACGTATTGCATTATTTAACTAATCCATCACAATTTCCAACAAAAAAAAAAACGAAAAAAGTAAAAGCTGGTGTAAAACAAAAAAACTGCCAAATTGTCACTAGCTCAATTTCCGATCGTTTGTACCTTCTTTCTTTTCTGGTCTTGTTTTCTTGCTGCGTTTTCGGTTTTTCGTGTCCAGCCAGCCAGCCAGTCAGCCAGTCGGTCGCTCGTTTAGGATTGACCTACACACAAACACCCGCACATCAAACATTGACTTCTAGCTGCTATTGCTAACTTTTCGACCGCTCTTGCTGGAGAATTTCTATGTTGCGTTTTCAGTTTTAATAATACTTGCAAAGAAAATTTGATACAAACAACGTTTTGGCAATCGACGACAGCACAATATGCTCAGCTAGCGTGTGCTAAACGCACACAAACGCCAAAACGCAAAAAGTGAGGTCACAAAGAAAACTCGCAATTGGTGTATTACAAAATTCCATAAGACAGTTTCAGTTGATTTGTATTGCAAGTTTCTCACTACTTTGGACGAAATTTTGCGTAAACTCTTTGTTTATTTAACCACTTTCGTTCCATTTACTTGTAGTATATCACAAATTTAAATTTATTAGCATTTTTTCAGTTTTCACACTCCACTTTTTTATTAGGAAAAAGTAAATTGCAAAAACTTATCACTTCTGCTCACGCGATCTGAGAATGGGAACACAAAGATATTGCGTCCATTTTGAACAGAACTGTCAACCAATTGTTTGCTATTGCCTGACATTTGTTGCATTTTTTCCGATTGGTAGCGAGCGTTGCCACATCCGTTTTAGGAAATAATTTGATATTTTTTAATTTTGGAGGAATTTTAATAAGTAACGTTGCCACGGGGCATAAGTGGTTTGATAAGGGAATAGTTTCGTGTAACGTATAATTTTATGTTTGAGAAATTGTGTTCCCACTTTAGTTTGGCCTCAAACATGTTTCGCATTTAATAAAAATAATTAAAAAAGCTAACAATAGAAGGCTTTAGAACCAGTGCTTTTATTGTAGCTGCCGAAAACATTCTACAAACAGTTTTGAGTATACTGCCGAGTTGACAGTTCTTGGCTAAAAAGAAATCCTAATCTGTTCCTATTAAGTAGGTCTGTCTTGAGAAGAGCTATAGATTTTTAATTCAATATTTTTATATTTTTCATCTAATTAGCATTGAAAGTCATGATTTTTTTTATAATTTTCTTATACTTATAATTTTCTTTTTATTTCTTTTTTTATTTAATTTAATTTTTGTTTTAAATTTTTCTTTCCGCTTTCACAGAATATTCGTCGTCAATAATACAAAATATTACAACTAATTTTATAACATGTTTATATTGCACGTTTTTTTTCTCAAAAGACAAGCAAGTTTTTAATTTTAAGTTTTCAAAAATAAAACGGAAAAACCGATAAAGGCACGATTGCTGGTATAATTATATAGACAATATTTTTTAATATACTTTTTTATATTTTCGAAAATAGTCGAAATGCTTTAGGTTAAACAAAAAAATACAACGGATAACTCCGCAAATGGCGAATAATTTGGAAATTCGAATTAACTTAATATTATACTTTTATAATTATGTTTAAATGCTTTAGGAAAAACGTACAGACAAATATTATTTCTTCATAAATTTAAAAGTGAAAATATTGCAATTTTTTCTCAAATATTTTTTATAATGTATACAACAAACTTGATAAAGGTTAATGATTTAAATACTTTTTTCAATGTACGGCTTTTAAGCACACACTAAGTAAACATAAATATTTGTAAAAATACTTTTTTTTTTTTAAATATGGATGCATTGGCAACAAACTAAACTAAAATAATTCGAAGTCTTAATTAATTACAGTTACTTTGTTTGTGTAAATCTACTTTTAACTTAACAGTGAAATTAGTAACAATTGCATAAATGTTTAAATAATAAAATAAAAATAAAACAGTTAAATAATTACTTTAGGTTCGCTTATAAATATTTATGATTCACAATACATTTATACACAGTAAAGCTTAAAAACTCATCGTTGACGCGTTTAGCACAGTTTCGAGTTTTTTTTTTTTTGTTTTTTGTTTCTGTATACTGCAAATAAAGTACAGCGCGCATGTACACAAACGCCATTCGATGCAGAGAAATGCAATGGAAATAATGCAAACGACTAATGTGCAGCGACACAGCTGGTGGTGGCGGCGGTTGGCGTGGCGATGCTTATGCGCAGCTCTGGCGGTAGATATACGCGCGTAGTGCTCGTCACTTTTACACGACAATTGGGACAATGTATGCATCTGTAAAAAGAAGAAAAAAAAATGAAAATTAATTGAAATGCTCCGCACGAGGAGTTTGCGTATTTGTTAACTTACCTCGCCGCACACTCTGCACAGGTGGTGACATGAGAACAGGGATTAAACATTGTATTGATTTCACGATCCATACAGATTTTGCAGGTCATCGCTTCGGAGATGCGTGTCTCCACGCAACGCGCAATTGCCGCATCGCGTTTCTCTTTCGCACGCAGCGCCATGTCTAATTTATCGGTGACAGCGCTAATATCAATAAGCGAAGGCGCAGCCTCTTCATCAACACCGGGATGCAATGAGCTCGCGCTCAACGTCTTTGTGGCGCCGCTGAGCATATTCTCAAAGAGATCTTCACCACCAGCGGTGTTGTTATTCAAAGCTTCGATACCCTTTTCATGCAGTATACGACGCGCCTGATCGTGCACCTCGCGACAGGTGCGCTGTATGTCGAAGACATAACGTTTACCCAATTCGGTGTCCTCTTTGAACATTGAGGCGATTGTACCCTTGAGATCGCGTGTAAATTGATTGGTAACCACACCGCGTACTTTATCACAGACATAGAAGGCGTGTCGCTCCGTTATGGAGCGATAGAGACCGGCGGCCATTGAGTGTTTTGGCAATTTGATTTCGAGTTCACGACGATCATTGCAATCGCCGACATATTCCAATTTGAAAGTGCGACGGAATGATTTCGCTGAGGCGATTGCGCTGAACGGGATGCTGCAAGAGAACAGAAAGAAGAAATTTGAAATTAGTAAAATATGTGGAAAAGAGCTAAAATAGCATATTGTTTTGTAGAAAAATAAATAAAAAAATATAAAAATTAAAAAAAAAATATATAAAAACATAAAAATATTATAAAAGAACGAATACGAAGAGAATAATAAAATAAAAATATTTTTAGAAAAATATTTATATAAACAAATTACGACGAATAATAGACGAATACAAAGAATATTAAATAAAAAATATTTTTAGAAAAATAAATAAACAAATTAGAAAAAAAATATGTGAAAGAACGCAGAAGATACTAAATTAGCAATTAGATGATAGTAATTTATTAGCCAATTTTTTCAGTTTTAATTTTTTTTTCTTCCCCCTCCCCCTCAACACCTTATTTATAGCGCATATAATAGATACTTACACATTCTTTTCGTCTCCCACGCAGGTCGTGATCGCATTCGTACCAACTGAGACATCACAACGCACCGAATTCTCGTGCGCTGTCACGCCGCTGAATACCTCCTCACCATAACCTTCGAGATCCTGTATTTGCTTCAAGAGCCAATATTTTGCTGATTTTGTTGTCATTTTCAATGTCGCCAACTTGCCATGCTCCATGGCGATGCGATTGTAGTAATCTTCCGGCATATCGGTGTCAACACCATCGACAGACGCCGGATATACGATATAATTTTGATAAACATAAAGTGGTGATGCTGATGCCACGGCGGCTTTGTCTTCGCTCGAGTCACTATCGCATGACTGTTGTGTTGTTGTTGCCGTTGCTGTGGCCGATTGTGAGAGTGCGTTGGCACATTTCATGCTCGCGGTCAATGTCGTTAAACCCTCATCGGCAACAACGGTTGCGGCGGTGGGTAGATGTGAATTATGTATGTTTTCGGTGGACTTTTGTTTTGAAAGGCGTCGCTTCTTGAATGACAAAACATGTTCTTTGTCTTTGCCGCTCTTGTGTTGACATTGTTGTTGTTGCGCAACATCACCAGCGCTACGGCGTCGCATTTGTGTGGGACATTTGGCTTTCACCGCCAACGGATTGAAGTGTATGCCGTCGGCTTGACAGAGCAACGCTGCCAATTTGGCCGCATTGTTCCAGTCACGTGCGTGCAGCCGCTTCTCCAAGAGGTCGGAACGTGCTTGCATATAGAAAACGTTGCGTACGCTCTCTTGCAGTAGACAGTGTACGGGTACCCAGAATTTAACGCGCAGCGCGAGCATTAGGTGTATGCTGCTGCTGCTGTTGTCGCACGACAGCCGATTGCGCAGATTGATCCATTGGCGTGTGCGTGACTCCTCCTGGTTGGGCGTCCAGTATTCGAGGCCGAAATATTCCATCTCACAGACAATGTCGAGTGCCTTGCAGACCTGTAAGCGAATGGAAAGGAAAACAAGTGTGGTTAGTATTGATTGTTATCGATATATATTTATAATAAATTTTATGTTTATTATTGTAATTGATTTATTTGCAGTAAATTTCAAATATTATTTTTATTTTTATAAAATTTTTTATATTATTTTTTTATTTATGCTGTGTTGACAGCCATTATTTTTCCATTCACCGTTATCAATAACGGCCCATGAACGCCTCAACCTTGATTACTACTTTTCAAGCATTGCAGATAACAGATATATTTTATAGCATAATTATTTGTGGCGACAGAGAATGGAAAAAATTAAAGCATTAAATCTCAAATAAGTAATGAAATTAATAATTAAAATACAGTGGAACTTCTCTAACTCGAAACACCATAATCCACAAAAAAACTTCGAGTTAGAGAGACTTCCGAGTTACAGAAGGTAATTTGTATGAATTTTGATTTCTATTGCCAATTCAATAGTTCGAATTATGAAGAACTTCGAGTTAGAGCAGTTCGAGTTATGGAACTTCAACTGTAATAGTTATTTTATTATTTTTTTTTAATTTAATTTTTTAACATTTGAATATTGGTGCCAGAATTATTAATTATTAAAAAATTAAATTTTTAAATATATTGTTGTTTGATTGTAAACAAAAATAGTTTTGTTATTTAATACTTATTATTTTTTAATTTTAATATTTTTATATATTTTCTTATATTTATTTTTTAAACATACATACATATGTATTTTTTAATTATAAAAACAATATTTTTTTCATTTAATTTTTTAATATTTTTAATATAAAAATATTTTTTTTTTAATTTCAAATTTTTTTTTTATAAAATATTATTTTTGTTTTAATTATAAAGCTGTACGATTTATACGACGACATTGACATAGTTCAGCGAATAAAAAAACAGCGGCTACGCTGGCTAGGTCATGTTGTACGGATGGAAGAAAACACTCCAGCTCTGAAAGTATTCGATGCAGTACCCGCTGGAGGAAGCCGCGGAAGAGGACGACCTCCACTCCGGTGGAAAGACCAAGTGCAAAGTGACCTGGCTTCACTTGGTGTTTCCAGTTGGCGCCAAAAAGCAAAAAGGAGGAATGAGTGGCGCGCTCTGGTGGATTCGGCTATAATCGCTTAAAGCGGTTCCTACGCCAAATATATATATATATATATATAAAAAAAATATAAATTTTTTTATCATTTTTATTTTAATTTTTAAAACATCTCAATTATATTGAAATTATCTCAAACCATGTACATTTTCATGCTTCAAACATATTCCATAAAAAGTTACTCATACGCCACGTCGAGCAAAAGCTGCCATCATATAATTTTCACTTTTTACCGTACTATTTAAAGCAGCTTCAACAGTAACAAGCTTTTGATCAAATTGCATTTGCTAAGCTTCCTAACGATTGAGCTTTGATTTTGTTCGAAATTTGATACATTATGTTACTCATACGCCATGTACAACAAATTATTGAATGATTTTTACTACATTTTATGTATTTTTTTGCTATATTTTTGAATTCGATTAATTTAAGTTCGAATAAAATTTTATATATTTACAAATTGATAATATTTTTTTTTGTTGTTTTTATTGTTATTTCATTTAAAAATATTTATTTCTTTTTTTATTTGAATTTTAACACTGAAAAGAGCGAAAAATTAAATTAATTAATGAATTTTGCAAAAAAAATATTTTACTAAATATTTTCATCCTAAACACCCTGTCTTGTCAAAGTTCTTCTAGCATGACCACATTTTATTATTATTTACTTTTTTACTACGAAAACAAATATTAAAGCAAAACTGGGAAATTCCATATTTTTTAATGGGGTGTGTCAAAAGTTGACGTTTACTTATTAATATATATCTTTAATTACGTTTATAATGTGGCCATTAAACATTTTTACTTTCATTGACACTTTTATGTTTTTTGTGTGTAATTGCTTTTGCTTTAAATATATAATTGTGAGCCAATATATTTGCCGCTATAAACGCAGAAAACCAAAAAAGAAGTGAGAAGGTTAGAGGTGACAAAAATATATTAAACTCTTTAATTTGAATGACAAAAAAAATATATATTTTTTTATATTATTCTTCACCTCTGCTAACCGTTTTTAACGTCAAAATCATAAAATAATATTTATTTATTTTTACATATTTTCTCAGCTTGAACTTATTTTTTTTTTGTGCCTTTAATACTTTTGTGTGTTTATGATTTTTATATATTTTTTTCAAATTAAACGCCTTTTGGATGTAGTTCATTTCTTACATTTCTTCGGCCACATAAACTTCCAGTAAACACACAACTGTAAATTTCTACAGTAAACAGAGTAAAGCGCAGTTTGCGATGACATCAACCAAAAAAAAAGACACAACAACAAGACAAGTACAAAAATAAACCGCACATTTCGCAGGCAGACAAGGTACGTCTCCAGTGTTGTTGTTGCTACGAACTTCTTTATAAATAATTAGCACTGCTCTAAAATGTGTGCGATAAAAATTTGTTGTTTTTTTCTGACTTTTTTGCAAACAGAAATTTCAATTATTGTGTGCTTATGGAATTTTGATTTTTTTCTGCACATATTCATGAGAAATATTGTTTTTTTTTTATAAAACATTGTTATCTTGTTGGTTAAATATAAATAAATCATAATATTTGTATATGTGTGCATGTGTGTTTGCGAAAAAACAGATAACAATAAAGATACCAGCTGAGATATATGTAAGTATACATATGCTTGCTTGTTTTTGTACTTAGAGGCAAACATTTTTTTATATATTTCAGACTAAAGTTGGAGCCTTCCAAAAGTATTTGCTTTTATTTTTAGCTTCCATGCTGTTTTGCTACCACTTCCAGCACGTTTTTCTAACTTTTGCCATATTGCGCTTTACTTTATTCACGCCCTCTTTGTTATTATTGTTTTTAAATTTTGCAATTTTTTTAAAGCTTATTTGCATTTCGCATTAGCGATGCAAAGAGCAAGCCAAACTCGCCGAGACACCAATTTGCCAAGCTCATATGGCAGCCATGTGGGCGCAAATAACTAGAGACAACAAGCATTTAATGCCAAAAATCGTAAACAAGCTTGAATTTGTGTGTCTGTATATATACACATACCTAAAAGTGTGCGAGTGTGTTTTGGAGCCGCCGTACATGAGCCGCTGAAGCGCTAAAAGTAAGTTCAAAACAGTTTAAAAATTACTCCCTTACATAGTACAAGCAAGAAGTGAGCGCTCTTTTGGGCGTCCAAACGAGTAATCACAACTTCATTTAAGAGATACGAATGCACGAAGTGTACGCGAGCGCGTCGCATGTATTCACAAACGCTTGCGAAAGATCAACGCTGTGATATCTCATACACGCAAGTTGTTGTTGCTGTTGCTTTTGTTGTTAGCAGTAGCGTAGCGATCACGTATCTTTTAGCTGTTGCTTCTTCAAACTTAATTGTTGCGTTGCAAGAGAATCAACTTAATATTATTTGTACTTATTTCACTAGCAACAACAGCAACAACAACGGTAACAGCAATTACTAGGTGAGAGCGAAAAAAAACATTGTTTAATAAAGAGAATTTCGTGAACAAAACAGAAATGAAGTGTAACACATACCGTAGCAAGCACACACACACACAGATATACAGTTATATATACATATACACAAATATATCCATTACACATACATACGTACACACGCATGCAAGCATGCCGTGTGTGAATGGTAAAATTGGACTTTGGAACACGACCCAAACGAAAATTGGACTTTGTACCCATTCACATATGAACTCAACTGAACGCGTTTTTTTCGTTTTGTTTTAATTTTTTTTTAAGTTTTTTGTTGTTGGTTGCTTTTTCGTTTCGTTGCCGTGTGCGCGTACTCATGCCGCCGCGTGTTAATAGATTGGTCATGCAGTGTTGCCGTTCATTTTGGTATAGGAAAAAACGGAAAAAACATTTGCAAACAAAATAAACTAAATAAATAAATGTAATTGAACATTGTTTGTTGTCATTAACTGCTATTATGAAGGCAACAAAGTGGACTTGTTTTAATTAGTTTGCGGTTTTGCGAATTTATTTGTTAACATTGTCATTGTTAGCATTCTTTTCCTGCTTTAAAATTAGTTTCGTTTTTATTACAATTACAATTAAATTAATGTTAACTAAGACCTTGGACTTTTTTATATACACAGTAACTGCGTAAAGTTCATAAAATTAAATGCTTTAGAATGCGACAGTGAAATTATGGCAAACAAAAAATGATACAATATTTCCATTGTAATACGCATACAATTTATAAACATTTATACAAAGTTGACAGCAAATTTAGCGCAGGCAATGAACTATGGCAAGCGTTGTTAAAGATAAATCAATATTTTGGTTTAAAATTTATAAATTTTAATAAGATTTAGTTTATTTTAAAATTTACAATTTACAATCAGAAATAAAATTTTCATATAGTTGAAAAAATTGCCACTGCAGTCAACTATAAGCAAACAAAAATTGCAAGTTATCGATAACATTATCCCCAACGCAATTTTAAATTAATTATTGAGCAGTTTCTTTTCAAAATAATTATAGTTTTTGGAAAAACATTTAAGGAAAATATGCATAAATAGACAAAATGCGCGCAATTTAAAATCAGAAGTGTGATATATTTATTAAAAAAAGGTGTGGATGATAAGGAGTAGATAAACATTGTGCTGCAACAACATTGTGTCAGGAATATGTGCATTTTAAATGAAGATTATGCAAAATGCATATGCATGCAGGCTTGGAAAATTGCAAGTTATTTTATAAAATCTTGGCAACCCTTGTCACTTGCGGTTGCATTTAATTCTAATGGGATTTCCATGATTCCACGCTGTCGTGACACTGTTACTAACTCATTGATTGCTGCTGACTAGCTGCTGCGAAAAAGTTGAATCTTGCTGTGTTGAGGAGTCACAAGGCATTACCTAATTAAATGGTTATGCGTGCAGAGATGAGACACCTGTCAGGGGTTTTTTTTGTATACTTATTTAATTTCATCAGCAGCAGGATTTTTTCTGTATATTTTTGGATATTTTTTTTTAATTTCACTTTCCTTTTTAAAGCTTTACAGTTTTCACGGATTTTTTTATTTTTTCATTTTATTTAATTTATTTTATTTTTTTATTTGTTTGCTTTTTGTCTGTGCGCTTTTTCGTGCAGGCATAATATATTCTTTTAAAAGTGAATTATTTCAAGTGTGCCTCGAGCGCCGCGTGGATGACGCGCTATAAAAATAGCAACTTGTGGCATATTCAAAAACAAAAAAAATAGCAATAACAAAAAAATGCACATATAAGCACTTTTAAATTGTTTGAGTAGCACAGCCAACATTAGTATATATTTAGTATGCATATATTATAAATACAAATATATTTATAAGTTCTAAAATAGCTACATATGTGCGTCTGAAATCGCTGGTGTGCAAAGTTTACATTTTACATTTATCACTTGTCTATAAGCGAAATTCCTTCGGCAACGAGGTTGTCGCCACAACGGCCTGTATGGCAGACAAGTGTAAATACATATATAATATTTTTGACTGTGCTAATAACCAAATGTTTATTGTAGTATCTCTCTGATATGTGTCATACACAATCTCGAGATTGTATTGTAATTGTAGCACGCGGTTGTCGAGTGATTCCATAGCGTGTACAACAGTTGCCCGTGTGTAGCTTACAATTTTATTGAGTACATACTTAGGTATGAACGATCGGCGGCTATAACAAGGCATATTTACGTTGTAAGTGAAAAAGGCATATGCATATTAAATGGGCCATAATTGTTTGAAGTTGGCTGTAACTGAGCGCAGCGAAAGGCGCTACAAAGCGGATTTAATATTTGCATTTTTTATTGCAAGTAACTTTGTATTTTTTTTTTTTAATGGTTTTGTGTGAGATAAAGAAAAGTCAGAGACGCAGACATTTTATAAATATATGTATAGTTTCGACGTGAAATGTATTTTTACATTTGCATTTTTAATTTAGCTGCACAATTTAAGCGTTTAAAGTGTAAGATAACTGCTAAAGTCGCTACAGATAAATTTTTTAATATGATAATTACGTGTTTTGTTATAAAAATGTATATTATGATATTTAAAAGGCTAAAAAATAAATATTTTAAATTATTTACAAAAAAAAAAAAGATTTTAACCCAGTGGAATCAGCCATTTTGACAAGAAAAATATTGGTAAATATTACAATTTCAACCGAAAATGCCACACATAGCCTTGAAACAGCAATTTTATCAACTGAAATCAATTAAAAAGAGGTTAGAGTTCTCTTACTAAGATAAGATTAACGACGCTTGATTTACGATGCAGCATACACTTGAACGATTGCAGTGCTATATTGCCATAGGAAGTCTGTAGTAAAGCATTAACGACTGCTGAAAAACTCATACACGCTTATTAAAGTTTAATAAAGCTTGACAGCTGAGTCATATTGTGGCAATTGGACTTTAGACTTTCATATTTCTTATGATTTTTTTCATGTGACCACAACTGCGGTTGTCTAAATTAAGTTAATTATATTGTGTTAGCAACCAAACTGCAAATATGAACCCACTACTGACCCAACCTAAATCTAAGCGCATTATATTTGAAAATGTTAGAGTTACTCGAAGACTTTTGTAGGCCAACATAGTTGCCGCGGAACCTGTCCTAAATATATTTATACACAAATTAATTTCGTAAGTGTGCAAATTTGCACGTACAGATAGATTTTCAATAAATTGGTAAGAACTTAAAGCAATTTTTGTTTGTATGTATGCACAGGAATATTGCACAATGAAACCAGTTTGTGAAATACTGTATTGAGGAAATATGAATAAAGTTAAAAAAATCGCACAAAATTTTGCCCTTTTCATGATTGGTCAACAGCTTCAAGCAATTTCAAGAAAAATGTTGTGCAATTTTTTCATTATTGCACAATTTTAATATACAAAATTTTAAATAAATATATAATTTTTATTGCTTACACTTTGTTGGCTCAGCATTATTACACAATGTAATCATATATATGTACATAAAAATTTTATGCTGTCATAATGACATACTTATTGTATGCTGATTGACGTAGTTTTTACTGGGGGGCACGTTAATGTTATCGACTACGATTATTGCTGACCATAAAAAACACAAAAAAAGTAGTAAATAAAAAAAAAACAATTAAAAAAATTTGCTAATCAACCTTTAGCAACTGTTGCTTATTATTTTCACATTTATATTTGCTTATCAGCGCAATTTGTTATTAATTTCGCTTAGCGCTTAACAACAAATTAATGAGAGCAATCCCATTTGACCGGCTAAACTATGATTACAATAATCATATAAGTAGCAAGTAATCTCACAAGGGCGTTAGTACACCCCTTTAATGGAATCACATGGTTTGAGTCACGTTTTGCAAACAAAATTCTAATATAATTATATAATAATGTTTTAAGACTTGATAAATGCTTTGAAAATGTAATGTAAATGTGTAAATGCAAAGTAATGGTTAAATAATTAATATGTTGTTAAATAAAATTAATAAATAATTATATATCATAACTAAAAAGTACAATTTTTAATATTTTTTTAAATAAAATTTGAATATTTTTTTTCATATATTTTTTAATATTTTTTTTAAATTTTATTATAACTTATTTATATTATTTTTTTGTATTATTTGTAATATAACGTTTTAATAAGATTTTATTATATGTATTTTTCATATATTTTAATTAAAAATTTTATTTTTATTATTATTTTTATAATTTTTTTTTTATTATTTTCATATTTGTTATTAACTTTTTTATATTTTTTAATATTTTTATTTAAATACTTTTATTCTTATTTTTTTATTATTTGCAAAACTTTTTTTTATAAACTAACGTAATATCAACCGTTCAGAGTGTATCCACTTGACGTACACTTTAATGTAATCGATCGCTGTTATCGAAAAATCGTATTGACGTAACAGTAAATAAGCTCTTATATAAGATATATATTACAAATTCACGCATACATATTTATATAAAAATATACATTTGTATTTTCTTTGCATACATTGCAAATGTCAAATTGTGTAATTTTAGAATGTTGATTTCTACATTTGAAATGTTTTGAAATTCAAAACTTTGATATTATTTGGGTTAGTAAATTGTAGAATATTTAAAATGGAAAATAGCGCTCTTTAATAACAAAAAAATGGCAAAAAGTTTAAGTAAATAAAGAAAATTTTGATTTTCTGTGTAAAATTGTGCTTTAGAAATTTTTAAACTTTGTTGATGTCAATTATAAGTCGATAAAAATTCATTTTCAGTGATCGGCAGTATACGATAACATAACGATATACTTTAACGGTTTCTACTATCGTTAAAAAAAATACGGTTCTTATAATTCAACTTATTCAGCTTCCATCTTAACTTACTTCCATTTCCAAAATAATTCTTCAGCTTCCGCTGAGAGAGAGAGATAACCTAGTCATAGCTCCAAATAAAATATGACAAAAGTATTGTGACATTTAAAATGAAATACGACTGCACCATGACCAAATGGCGTTGCGCAAAGTTCAAGAACCATTGCGTACCATAAATCTTGTAACAATTCGAACTGTGAATCACAAAAATCATAAATGCACAATTCAATTTGGATTAAGTGTCGTATTATGAAAGTCGCAGGTGTCCAATTGTTTTTTATATGGCTAAAAGTGATAAACAAACTACCTGCTTAAGCGCACATTCGTCGTAATTAAACAGTTAATGGCTGATTGGATTTCAAGAAAAATCGATTACTACCACACGTATTAATAATACGGTGTTATTAAGAAAATTAAATGAGTGGATTAGCGAAAAAAACAGTCCATATAATTGTAATCTAGCACTATGTTTTTCAAATATTTATGACACCTTTTTATTTCTTGCTTTTTATTGTTGTTTGGTTAGGTAATTGACTTAATTAAATGTTGATTAATCCGTTAAATATGATTAATGCTATTGTTTTGAACTGTACAGGTAAACACATAATCGACGCAATTAGTAGTTGGCGTACATGTTTCTAGGTTTGTAATTGACTTTTTGCTATCACTGTAGCGATAAAAGTACAAGCCTACTTGAGAAAGTTAACGGGGTACAAAGTCGAAACTTTTATACGGTTATCGCTGTATAATTGGGCCAGTGTAGGTGTAAATAAAGCACTTTACCACCTTTATGGCAAAGTAAATAAATATATGTAAAATGTATATGTAGTACGTGCGTTAAGACTTATAAGCCAACAGTTCTTTAATACTGATAATAACCAAAAAAATACGAAATTGATAAGCATAACATTGGCTATATGAAAGAGTATGGTGAAACAGTTTCTTGCAATTAATAAGTAACTAATTTTTGTATATGAAATTACCAGTCAAAGTATAATTCTTATCAGTTAACAAAAAAAAAAATTAAAAATAATTCAAAAATTAGTATTATTTAAAAGTATTTGCAAAATGTTTTATAAGGCTTATTTAATGAGCACAAAAATTAAAATAAAAAGCTTATTAAAAAGCGCGTAGAGCTCTAAATTTTATGATTTGATTAGTGCCGCATATATATATACACATGTAAATATTATATATTATATTTTGTTTTCGGTTATGTTAATAATGCGCGCACTTTGTTTTGCTGCGTTCAATAAACTCATAATAATATGGCATGCAAAACGTTTACTTAAACATATATGGCAGTTAATTTAATTAACATATTTTTTGGAGTTTAACCATAATGTATGTAGCTATATACTCGTACTGTGCCGATATTAATTGCAAATGTAGTGTGTACTGCGCAGTTTTTCAAATTTAAATATTTACACACCTATATGTATAACGGTAATGTGTTTTGTACTATTAAGCTATTTACTAGGCGTGTATATTGACACTTCAACAATTTTATGGTAGAGTGATGACTTATTTTTCATGTTTTTAAGATAGCAAATGCAACTGAAACGAATGCAGCGTTTGACTGATGACTAGGCACGCGTAGCAGTTTGGAGTTATTACACAGAAATGTGTTGAAAAATTAATAATCTAGGCAAGATTTTTTGTGAAATTTGAAAGCAAATGCAAAATTGTGACTAAATTATTGAATTTATAATTTTAATTTGAGTGTGAAGTTTGTAGTGTGTTGCCACATGCATAAAGAAAATGGCTTACCAATTGTCTACACTATCATACATATTATATTATGATTTTTAGCACTAAGTTATGTGTGCTAAAAAAACGAACTTTGCTAGTTCTTCATTTATATTAACAATCGTAATTTGTTCAAGCGCGTACTTAATCGATGCACAACATTAGCTTAATTTGTTGTGGACTTGGAACTAAAGTGTATACTTTGAGCTCAACTCATTATGGTTAATTTGTATGCGCTTCATCAATAAACAATTAAATTATGTCAAAGAATAAAGTTTGCTTTTTCAAACTGCGGAAATCAATTAAATAAATAGGCAATTAATGGGTCAAAGCAGCAAACTATTTGTAAAACAAAATGTAATTCAAATTTAAAGTGATTAAGAAAGAATTATTTTATTTTTGTTTTCAAGTACTACACATATTATTTAAAAAAATAAAAAAAAATTATAATAATTATAAAAGAAATAAAAAAAAATTAATAAAAAAAAATAAATATAAAACAAATATTTAAAAAATACATAAACTAATAATTAAATTTTTTTTTCTACAACAAAGCATTAATATTTAGTCAGCAGTGAAAAGAAATTAATGAAATTGCAAGTATAAAGCATGGGTCAATGCTTTCTGAGAAGGTATGAACTTTTAATGAGATTACTCACTGGAAAAAGTTTGCGTGCACTCATAATAACTACTCTGTAATGTAGTCACTAGAGAAAACTGAGAAAAGAGCATGTTCTTTGAAATTTTTACTACGTACTTCACTTACTCATCATTTGGTATTATATAAAGTAAAAGCGGTTCAAAGAACAAAGATTGGCAAACTGATATAAGCCAACTTAAACTACTGTTATGAGGATTAGTCATGATTAAAAGAAATAAAATATTTTAAAGCTTATCAACGCTAAGCCGGCATATTTTGCTTTTGATATGCGCGTATGTAGTTGAATATGTTATTGTTTATTTATAAATAAGTATGGCTTATCAGAATGTTGTTTGTTTTCCATTAGCAATGCCTGCGAAAACAATGCCGCTAATAAAACACAAAAAAAAAACAAAAACAAATAAATAAAAAAAATATATAAATGATAAGCACTACCAAAATAGGTAAATAAACTGAAATAAATGTTTACTAAAAGGGTGTAACCCTTTAGACACTTGTAAACTTGTACATACACTTTTTTTTTATTAAAATGAGTTTTGAAATTTGAACAAATTGAACTTTAAACAGGTGTAATGCAATGAAATATAAAATTTGCACTTTGTCTTCAATGAAATAAAGTAGGAAAAATAAAAAATGTTGATAATATGTACAATAAATAATAACAACACATATTACAATTGTAACGGCGGCTAAAATGAAGTGTGTAGCAAGTAGGAAGAGGCTTACAAGCATTAAAGCAACGACTTATAAGTTAAGTAAGTGAATAAGTAGTGGTATTATTATGTTGTTTATCAAATGTAAGTATTAGACAGCGCGGTGCATTGAAATAGAGCGCGATTGTTGAACTGGCAATTATTTATATGAAATTTACAACTTCAGATAGAATTTTTATATTTCAATTAAAATGGGATGGGATCATGTGTAGAAGTTCACGCAAGTGAGGAAAGTTTTTGATTGTCACTCACTTGGGAGTGGCCAGAAACGATTCTTCTCCACATGGTTCAAGCAGCTCACGACTTCCGGTTTTAGACCAAGTATCCTCTGGGTAGCCAACAGACATCCGTTTGAAGGCGAGCTAAAGTGAGAAGGCGAAGCCCGCTTATGCGGTTGTGCGTAGGGTTTGGGACCCACCACATAAAAACACCCCCCAATGAAAAATCTACGAAAGCCTCGGATGAGACACCCCCCTTTTGATGACGACCCCTGCAAACGTTTTAAGGATAATGATATAAGGGCATGCACCTGGAATGTCCGGACCCTTAATTGGGAAGGTGCCTCTGCCCAGCTGGTTGATGTCCTCATACGACTTAAGGCTGACATCACCGCCATCCAAGAAGTGCGATGGACGGGACAAGGACGGAAGAAGGTGGGTCCTTGTGACATCTACTACAGCGGCCATATAAAGGAGCGCAAATTTGGTGTTGGATTTGTGGTGGGAGAGAGACTCCGTCGCAGAGTCCTGGCATTCACCCCGGTGGATGAACGTCTAGCCACAATCCGCATCAAAGCGAGGTTCTTCAACATATCGCTGATTTGCGCCCACGCCCCAACGGAAGAGAAGGACGATGTGACCAAAGATGCTTTCTATGAGCGCCTAGAACGCACCTATGAGCGCTGCCCCCGACACGATGTAAAAGTCGTGCTTGGTGATTTTAACGCCAGGGTGGGTAAAGAAGGTGTCTTTGGTACAACAGTCGGAAAATTCAGCCTCCATGACGAAACATCGCCAAACGGCCTGAGGCTGATCGACTTCGCTGGGGCCCGAAATATGGTCGTCTGTAGTACCAGATTCCAGCATAAGAAAATACATCAAGCTACTTGGCTGTCTCCTGATCGAAACACGCGGAACCAAATCGATCACGTTGTGATAGACGGAAGACATGTCTCCTGTGTTTTAGACGTGCGTACGCTCCGAGGACCAAATATAGACTCGGACCATTATCTGGTCGCAGCGAAGATACGCACCCGCCTCTGTGCAGCAAAGAATGCCCGTCAACAAACACAAGGAAGGTTCGACGTCGAAAAGCTGCAATCGCAACAGACAGCCACGAAATACTCTACTCGACTTGCACTCCTGCTCTCTGAGAGCACTCATCAGCATCTCGGTATAAGGGAACTGTGGAACGGCATCTCAAACTCACTGCGTACCGCTGCAGCCGAAACAATTGGTTTTCGGCAACGACAAAAAACAAGCTGGTACGATGAGGAGTGCCGTCTCGCAGCGGAGAGAAAACAGACTGCCTACCTCGCAACATTGCAAACGACCACAACACGTACGGGATGGGATAGATACCGAGAGCTGAAGAGGGAAGCGAGACGCATTTGCAGACAAAAAAAGAAAGAGGCCGAAATGCGTGAGTACGAAGAGCTTGAGAAGCTGGCAGACAGAGGGAATGCTCGAAAATTTTATGAAAAAATGAAGCGACTTAACGAAGGTTTCAAGACCGGAGCATCCTCATGTAGAGACCAAGGTGGTAATCTGGTAACCGATGTCCAGGGCATACTGGGATTATGGAGGGAACACTTCTCCGAACTGCTGAATGGCAGTGAGAGTACAACACCAGGAGATGGCGAACCCGATCCCCCAATCGATGACGATGGAATAGATGTTCCATTACCCGACCATGAAGAAATTCGAATAGCAATTACCCGCTTGAAGAACAACAAAGCAGCGGGGGCCGATAGATTACCGGCAGAACTATTCAAATACGGCGGCGAAGAACTGATAAGGTGCATGCATCAGCTTCTTTGCAGAATATGGTCGGAAGAAAGCATGCCTGACGATTGGAATCTCAGTGTGCTCTGCCCAATCCATAAAAAGGGAGATCCCACAATCTGCGCCAATTACCGTGGGATCAGCCTCCTAAATATCGCATACAAGGTTCTATCGAGCGTATTGTGTGAAAGACTAAAGCCCACCGTCAACAAACTGATTGGACCTTATCAGTGTGGCTTTAGACCTGGAAAATCGACAACTGACCAGATATTCACCATGCGCCAAATCTTGGAGAAGACCCGTGAAAAGAGGATCGACACACACCACCTTTTTGTCGATTTTAAAGCTGCTTTCGACAGCACGAAAAGGAACTGCCTTTATGCCGCGATGTCTGAATTTGGTATCCCCGCAAAGCTAATACGGCTGTGTAAGTTGACGTTGAGCAACACCAAAAGCTCCGTCATGGTTGGGAAGGACCTCTCCGAGCCGTTCGATACCAAACGAGGTTTCAGACAAGGTGACTCACTATCGTGCGACTTCTTTAACCTGATGCTGGAAAAAATCATAAGAGCTGCAGAGCTAAACCGAGAAGGTACAATCTTCTACAAGAGTGTACAGCTCCTGGCGTACGCCGATGATATTGATATCATCGGAAGCAACAACCGCGCCGTTTGTTCTGCTTTTTCCCGCATGGATAAGGAGGCGAAGCGAATGGGTCTGGAGGTGAATGAGGACAAGACGAAATATCTCCTGTCATCAAACAAACAGTCGGCGCATTCGCGTCTTGGCTCCCACGTCACTGTTGACAGTCATAACTTCGAGGTCGTAGATAATTTCGTATACCTGGGAACCAGCATCAACAACACGAACAATGTCAGCCTCGAAATCCAGCGCAGAATAACTCTTGCCAACAGGTGCTACTTTGGACTGAGTAGGCAATTGAACAGTAAAGTCCTCTCTCGACGAACCAAAATCAAGCTCTACAAGTCACTTATCATTCCCGTCCTGCTTTACGGTGCAGAAGCTTGGACGATGTCAACATCAGATGAGACGACACTAGGAGTTTTCGAGAGGAAAATTTTGCGCAAGATTTATGGTCCTCAGAACATTGGCAACGGCGAATACCGCAGACGATGGAACGATGAGCTGTACGAGTTATACGACGACATTGACATAGTTCAGCGAATAAAAAGACAGCGGCTACGCTGGCTAGGTCATGTTGTCCGAATGGACGAAAACACTCCAGCCCTGAAAGTGTTCGATGCAGTACCCGCCGGAGGAAGCCGAGGAAGGGGAAGGCCTCCACTCCGTTGGAGGGACCAGGTGGAGAGCGACCTGGTTACACTTGGGATCTCCAACTGGCGCCGAACTGCAAAGGAGAGAGACAGGTGGCGCACTATCGTCGATTCGGCTATAACCGGCTAAACGGTTGCAACGCCAATCACACACACAATTAAAATGAACATTTGGTTAATAAAAAATGTTCTATTTTACTTTTTTAGTGAATTTTTTTAAGCAAATTTAAAATTTCTATAGTCAAAACTGCAATTTCACACAACTGTGCCATTTTTAATGTACTATCTACTCCACCTATTATTTCACTTATAACATCGCCGCTTTTTATAAGTCTCACATGTTATATGTTTTTTAACAGCGGCACTCAAAAATTTGCTATATTTGCTTAGAAATAATTTTCAGCTTAAGGCAACAAAACTCATAAAAAATTTGTAGTACAGATTATGACAATTATAGCCCACTTATTGAAGAATTGCAGCTGTGTGAGCAAAACTCAAGTGGCCACATGACAAAATTTTTTGTTATTTTAATACTTTAAATACTTCATATACAAAATTCTACTCTGCATTTGAAATGCCAACGCAAAAATATTAAATAAATTTCGCTACCTAACTAGCGCAAGTACAGGTAGTAATCGATTTAGTAAAAGTATCGATAATTTTTGCACAATAAAAGCATTGTTTACATTTGTAAAATACAAAATTATGTGTGGATAAAAATAAAATAATTTTAAATAAATATAATAATTTTTAACTGTTTTCTCGCATATTTCATGCCTATAAGTGTGTTGTATGTTTGTATATGCATATATATGCTGCTTGCGGTTTGCCGTATATGAAAGCGGCAAACGTTTGTTGCGTAGGTCATTGCAAAAACCGATATGCACTGCAACATAATACGTCAAACAACAGAAAACGAAGCAAATGCAAGAAATCCAAAAATGTAAAGAAATATTTTGAACGCTGTGCATTTATGTATATACAGACATAAGTGCATATGGGCTTATGGCAGTTAAAGAATGAAAGCGTAAAGCATAGTATTTATGATAAACACACCTTTTCGAGGCACTCCTGCCCAATTGCCTTCGTATCCCATTTGACCGCTAATTGTGTGCCGTTCGGCAGGTTGACAATGCACCACATTTTGATGACCGAATTCGCCTACTTTTTGTTGCAGTGGCACTTATGTTGCTTGCTGCAGCCAGCCTTTCACTTAGGTAGAATGTTTTTTGTTTTGTTTGAGATTTTTTAATTTACAGTTTTATACAAGGATTTGTGACACTTTTTTTTAAGGTTGGTTGTTTGCTCGCAGTTTGTTCACGTGCAATTTACGTGAATTCTACCGTCTTTCAACACTCATATGTATGTAGGTGTGTGTGTACACGGACATACAAACTGGATTTTGCAGTGTAGACGTTTGTATGTTCAAATTTATGTGTAGGTGCGCGCACAACAGACAGACCAGTTTTATTGTCTTCTTTCACGTCTCAAGTATGTATATATTTATTTTGGCTTTTTGCGTTCTTCAAATACACTTTTTTTTGCTTTATATCTTTATTTATTTGCATGCAAAGGCATACGGCACGGCACGCATTTAAAACAAAATATTTATATTTTTACTGAAATTTTACTGTCGCCGAGTTTCAACGAGTTCAAGCGCTTATGAGCGAATAACTGTGTATACTTTGTACGTTTGCTTTATAAAGTAAATATTTTTATGTATTTTGAAAACACTTTTCACAATTTTTTGTTGGCATAAAATATGCTTTTATTTGAATTTATATTTTATATGTAGCTGGTATAGTATAGTACACCTGCGACTTGCGTATGCCGCTCACACGACTGTATTGTTTGAAATCCGCGTAACGATTGAACGTTTTGTCGTTTGCAACAACCAACAAAACAGCGCTAGCTAGGCAGCCAGCTAGCCTGCTCTCCGATAGAAAGTCAGCGAAACCGAAATGCAAAAATAAAAAACAATAAAAACACATATAAATAAACAAATTAAATAAAGAAAAAAACAGGAAAACAGCACACAAACATAATAATTGGAGTAGTATTGGCACAAACACACACACACAAAACCTGTACGAATGGCTGGCATAAAATAGGCAACGATGAGCGTCTAAACTTGTACTCGTGTGTGCCGCCAATATTTCCGCACTTCTCCATGTGAGTAACAATGTCGGTCGGTATGTGTACGTTTTTATCTCTGAGATACGATAACACACACACACGTACGCGAAATGAAGGCAAGGTGATTAAGTTGCCGCTTGGTTTCGTTCTCAAGTGCATGCTCTTTCGCGCTGATTTCCACGTTCGTCGTCGTTTTTAAGAGCACGCACATTGTCATTGTTTATTTAAGAGCAATTGATTCATTAACGATTTACCGCGTTTCATCTGCCTCCCCCAACGGTGGCGCACTGTTTGTTTGTTTGAGAGCGCACGAACAGCTGTTAATTTATTTCAAGCAAACAATTGTTTTCAAAAACTACGAAGGTCGTTCGATAAGCGCTGCCGAAGGAAGAAGGTGTATACATTGATCAGCGATCGAGCCAATATGGTTTCGACTAAGTCTTACTATAACTTAAGTAATTATATTTTCTGTTAAAACAAGAAGGGCTAACATAAGCTTAAGCTTAGACTAAATGAGCTTTGAAAAAAGTTGATATCTTGAAAAAGAATACATAGAATAGAGATCCAATTAAATTTGACTTGTGGACACATTGTATAAATGAGAATTAGAACAACGTTGACGGAATGAAAAAATATTATTAATAAAACAAAACTATATTACTCTCTTTGCAACATGTTGCGAGAGCATAATAAATAATATAGGTCTACTACTTTGCTTGCGCCGTTTTCCAATAGATGTCTCTAGGGTCAAGCAATGGTCGATTAAATCGTTTTATATCGATCTTGGACATTTGTGTCGACATCAACCCAACAAAATATTTGTAGAGATCTGCTTGCATCCCAAACTTATTCTCAACTGTCAAAATGTCACTTTTTGAGCCGAATTCTCGACATTTGCACGGAATACGCATGCTCCCAGAATGATGGTCCAAACTAGTAGCTAGCGACGGCCAATATTTTGAATAACATGTTTGTAACCGTTTTTATACAAAAAAAAGCCTTAAATTTACAAAAAAAAAAACGGCGGCAGCAATGTTGTAGAGCAATATTTCTATTGAAAATCAAGGCATCACGTTTCATTATACTGTACAATACTTGGCTGGGTATTGGACAAAACTATTTTTTTCCGGGAGATTGAGTCATAAGTAAAAAAATTATATTCTCCGATTTCCGAAGTTAGCCTCCAAAATCGAAATTTTTAAAGTCGAGGTTAGAATTTTTTTATTAATTACAGGATATAGCTACTAAAAATCCAAAATATAGATATAATCTAAAATTTCTTCTTAATTCAATTGTATATCCACCTTTTTTTCTATAACAGATGTTATAAGGGCTTCAGTATTTTTCTATACATAATACCATTGAATTAAGAGGAAAATGAAGATCGTATTCATATTTTGGATTTTTTAGTAGCTATATCCTGTTATTAATAATATTAAAAAAAGCTTTTCCTGACCAATTTCCTGAGAAATGTTAGTTGCTCGCAATACCCAGAAAAAAGTTGATTTCCGTCGTCTATGACAATGAATGACAATTTGAATAAGACCCCGTGTTGTTGTTGTGATTCCAAGGGTTCTTAAAATATCCTATAACCTGATTTCTTAGATATTCATAAAAAACAATTTTTGGAATTGATATGACTGTGATTTGAAGTCAAGAGTCTTTGATGAACTTAACCTAGCAGAGTTTGATTTAGTTATTAGTTTGAGTTTAAAATTTTTCAAAGAAATCTGAAATATCTTGCGTTAAATATGAAATACTATGTCAACATCAGATGAGACGACACTAGGAGTTTTCGAGAGGAAAACTTGGCGCAAGATTTATGGTCCTCAGAACATTGACAACGGCGAATACCGCAGACAATGGAACGATGAACTGTACGAGTTATACGACGACATTGACATAGTTCAGCGAATAAAAAGACAGCGGCTACGCTGGCTAGGTCATGTTGTCCGAATGGACGAAAAGACTCCAGCCCTGAAAGGGTTCGATGCAGTACCCGCCGGAGGAAGCCGAAGAAGGGGAAGGCCTCCACTCCGTTGGAGGGACCAGGTGGAGAGCGACCTGGTTATACTTGGGATCTCCAACTGGCGCCGAACTACGAAGGAGAGAGAAGTGGCGCATTATCGTCGATTCGGCTATAACCGGCTAAACGGTTGCAACGCCAATCACATACATACATTTTTTTTTAATGGCATTAACCTCTATAGTTGAAACTTTTAAAGGGTATTTCTCGAAACGACATTTTGCAAAATTTGCTGACATCATAACTCAACGAGACATTGATCGATCGACTTCAAATTTAAACTGAGTATTCTTGAATATATTTACTATGCAATGACCTACGATTGTCAATTTGGCAATTACGCTAATTTTTTTATTTTTTTTATATTTTTTCAAAAATCATAGGTTTTTGTATAGGAAATACCTTCAACTTTATTAACCTTTTTGATTGTTTTTCATTAA
Source organism: Zeugodacus cucurbitae (assembly GCF_028554725.1). NCBI lineage: Eukaryota > Metazoa > Arthropoda > Insecta > Diptera > Tephritidae > Zeugodacus > Zeugodacus cucurbitae. The sequence goes on from NC_071671.1 coordinate 27,520,538, forward strand.
GCAACTTATTTGGACCGAATCATGTCAACAGTTGGGGTACTTTTTTTTTTGGGCACCTTCGAAAACAGCACATAACTCCCTTATTTATCAATATGTTCGTGGGTTGCACTGGTATAGCCCTTTAAATTGAATTTGATGTTTTAATGAACAAGATGGATAGATCGCTGGACGCAAAATCTAAAATTCCACCTTTTTTATATACGCAGTCGTCTCTTCCGACCAGTAACAATGCATTTTAGATGCTTGTATGAGCTTACCGCGCCACCCTCGTACCAAATGTTCAGGGATGCATATATTATTGGAGAATCAGTTATATATTATATTATTGGACTGATTGGCAGAATGTCACGTACAACAGGCGGATACTTTTTGAAAGCCTCCACATGCCTGAATATGTATGTATGCGTGTTTGTGTTTATGCAGCGCTGCCATAAGCGGATGTCATATGCGGCTGACGCCGATGCAACAAAATCGTGTATATAATTGTATGTAGAGTTGTATGGTGTTAATTTGCCACAGGTTTTTATACGAATCACATTATATACATATATACATACATACGAGTACATTTGTACCTGGCACAGTGACTTACAAAATGTTAATGTCGCAATTTGTTAAAAACAATCTATCTAGCCTAGACTATTGGCAGAAATTTTATAAAGAAATGCATGCATAAATACACATACAGAACTACGTATCTATATATGCATGTGCTGAATTGTTGTATAACAGCGGAGATCATTGAACTAGCTGTGAGATCACCTTGGACGAACTCACACTGTATGTATGATAAAATAGTTCAATGAATTGTAATGCCTTATGGGGGTGCAAAATTTTCAGCAAGGGAAGTAGATAGATATAAATTTTAAATGTGCCTGTGTGCATGGGTTTGGCTGAAGTATTTAAGTGTGCATGTCAACGTGGATATGGATATTAATGACTTTAAAAATTTTTGACATTTTTTTTTGAAGATTAAACGTTGTTATATAATTTTGGGGGCGTTGAGGTAAATATCTAAAAAAATTCTCAATTTTAATTTTTTTTACAATTTTATTCTTGTTAAATTTATTAATATATGCACTTTTTTGGCGATTTTATCAACTGTATGTGATTATTAAATTTTTCTATTATTTAAAAGTTTATTTAAGAATTTTTTTATAATTTTTTTAATTAATTTGTTAGTATATTAGTTATAACAAAGTTATTGATTATTATTATTTTTATTCTTACTTTAGTTGAATTTTCAAATTTATTATGCTTTAATTTTGTATTTTTGATTTAAAATAATTTAATTTATTTTATTTTCATGCAATTTATTTAACTATTATTATTATTATTAATTTTAATTCAATTAACCTCAAAGTGTATTCATTTATTTTTTAACTAAAATCTAAACATTTATATTTTTTTATTTTTTTTTGTAGTATTTAATTTTATGTGACTTAATTATTTACTCTTTTATTAATATTATTATATTTTTATTTATTTTTTTTTCATAATTATACTTCATAATAAAAAAAATAATAATTTATTTTTTATATTATTTATAATACTTTTTATTTTATATTTTTGTTAATTTTATTTTTATTTTTTATAATTTCATATTTTTTAAATTTTTATTTATTAACATTTATTTATTTATAATTTTATTTTAATTTATTAACTATAAATTTTTTTATTAATAATACATATATTTTTTATTTACTTCATTCATTATGTTCCATCAAATTTTCCAAGAACATTTTATAAATAACATAAAATACTTCCACTTCTCATGCACAATTTTCCAACACACTGTTAATTACAGAACTCACCTCAAACTCAATGTACAGCTACAAGTACGTACATATGCACATGCCTCTGTGCTAGCCCGTTACATGCGACAGCTCGCACGTTTTCCAAAAACGACCTCCAAAACGTGCCAGGCCTTTTGCTTTAGCTTTGTTATTGTTGTTGCTGTGTGCCCAGTGCAACAAACCAATCCAATTAGTTGCGTAAACGCAACGTTGAGTCATGTCCTTCTTTTGATCGCATTAAAACCCCACCTTTGTTTGACATTTTACAGTTCATTTGTTAATCAGGTGAATGCTGAGCTTTTGTTCCTTTAGCTAATTACCGAAGGGTGCTTGGTGAAAAAATGCGCACGAAAAAAAGAAAGCAATTAAAATAAATTACAAACAAAAAAAAAATAAAATAAAATAAAATGAAATAAAAAAGTGCAATAACAAACAAAAATTGGTGAATTGAATATAAAATGTATTAAAAATAAATGTATACATTAAAAAATATAACCTCAAATTGTTTTATACAAATTTTACATTTATATATATTTTTTTATTTTTGGACTTATGAGACTGAAAAAAAAATATATATATTTGGAGAACAAAAATCTCACCTTTCGATAAAATTGCTTCCCGGTGACGAAAGTCTAATTTATAACCTCAAATGACAGATTGATTCCACGAACCACAGTCATTATCTTGACAGTTGGATCCACATAACCGGGACGGATTCGGATTTTTATCCAGCCAAGGACTGGCAAAACGGTAGCATATTAAGCAAATTAATTGATTACTATTTTAGGCCGATACAACAACAACAAAAATTTCTAATAACCTTATATGCATTACATTCATATATATTTTTAGTATTTCCGAAAGCTTTTGTAGATTCAAAATATAAAGTCCACGATACTTGTAATTTGTCTTCTTTCAAGAGATTATTTTGCTAACTTTCTGGCTTCTCCAGTCCTTAGGCACAATTTTTTGCTGAGACTACGACCGTTGTGACTGAGGTGAGACGATTGTGGTTCAATCTGAGCCGAGCCATTATTTCGTACATTACCGAAAGCTGCTGAAAAATAAATTCAAAGGCGAATATTTAAACTAAATAAAAATTCAGTTTAAATTAAAAAATAAGAAAAATAATTCGCAAGCAGAGTTCTTATCTCTTACCCTTAGCAACCAGAGCTATTCTTATCAATCGCAATATTGCCACGCCCACAATAGTCATGCGTTCAAAAACACTTTTACTTTAAGGGGTTGTCAGAGACACGAAAAAATATAAATTTATTCATGTCATTTTACAAAAGTAATAATATGTCATCTTTTGAAGTCACGAATATTTGAAAAAAAAAAATTAATTTCCAAAGTTAAGTTCCAAAGCTGTTTGTGTTGACCCAGTTCCAAAAATAGGTCTTTGCGGTGACTATAATAAGACCTAGGAGATTCATCTAAAATCAATAGGATAAGAAAAATTAGTTTTACAAACAGATAATCCGGGACCTGATCGAAGCTTTTTTTTTTTTTTTTTTTTTTATTAATAAAATGGAGGCCAAAGAAATTTTTTTCCAGATTTTCGGAAAAAAACTTAACTGTTGGTCTTAAAAAATCGAAATTTTGAAAAAACAAGAAAAAACGTTAACTTCGGCTGTACCGAAGCTAATATACCCTTCACAGGTGCATTTCTTTTAGTAACTATGTGTTTAAGCAAATCTAAAGACGTAAGAAAAAGTAAGTAAGTATAGTAAACCGATCTGAACATGTTTTTCGGAGATTAAATTATTTCTATGAACAATAACTCACACCAAATTTCGTGAAGATATGTAGTAAAATGCGGAAGTTTTCCATACAAGCCCTTGATTCCGATCGTTCAGTTTGTATGGCAGCTATATGCTATAGTGAACCGATCTGAACAATTTTTACGGAGATTAAATCATTTCTATGAACAATAACTCACACCAAATTTCCTGAAGATATGTAGTAAAATGCGGAAGTTTTCCATACAAGCCCTTGATTCCGATCGTTCAGTTTGTATGGCAGCTATATGCTATAGTGAACCGATCTAAACAATTTTTACGGAGATTAAATCATTTCTATGAACAATAACTCACACCAAATTTCGTGAAGATATGTAGTAAAATGCGGAAGTTTTCCATACAAGCCATTGATTCCGATCGTTCAGTTTGTATGACAGCTATATGCTATAGTGAACCGATCTGAACAATTTTTACGGAGATTAAATTATTTCTATGAACAATAACTCACACCAAATTTCGTGAAGATATGTAGTAAAATGCGGAAGTTTTTCATACAAGCCCTTGATTCCGATCGTTCAGTTTGTATGGCAGCTATATGATATAGTGGTCCGATATCGGCAGTTCCGACAAATAAGTAGCTTCTTGAAGAGAAAATAACATCTGCAAAATTTCAAAACGATATCTTAAAAACTGAAGGACTAGTTCGCATATATAAATCGACTCAGTTCAACATACTGATCATTTATATATTCGTGACAAACTTAATATACCCTGTTTAGGGTATAAAAAAATCGTTCGTCAGCCAGAGTTTATTATGTATTCTAAAAGCTGTAAAAATGCATTAAAACCTACTGAGCCATTTTCGAGTTACAGTTTTCATCAGTTCAAAAAACATAGTTTTGAGAAAAACGCATTTAAAATTTCACTCGAGCGTTTTGGAGTGCCCGAGCGCTCTTTGTTATTTCTGTAATAACTCGAAAAGTAATTATCAGATCAACTTAAAATTACTAGAAAATCCTTAAGAATTTCCTCGATATTTCTATGTAACCGGAATGAACCTGACTTAGTCGCCCAAGTACGGCAGCATCGACCAAAATTATCCACAGCTACAATAACAACATGAATGCATATTTTATAGTAGACAATCTCCACAGACCCTCTTTTGGAAATCACCTGCATTAGCATAACCTAACAATGTAGGAACCAACCCCAAACAAGCAACGATGATGAGATGAAATGCAATTCCCACAACAGCCTGTTCTACGTTACCAGAATTGAGCCGAATTTTATGCGTACAAAAGCTGTTATTTCGATGATCCAACCCTGATTGAAGCGGAAAGTTTTAAGATTTTTTTCAATTTTTTCTTTAATAACCAGTAACCGAGCCGTAACCCACCAAAAACAAAACGATTAAATAAAAGACATTTGAAATTATTTTTATATAGCACTTATGTATTTATTTCACTTTGTAAACAATTTTTCTTATAACAACGTTATAAAACAGTATTTTTATTTTATTTATTTTTTTATTATTATAGCTTAAATTTATTTTTAATTTTTACAAAAATCAAAAAAAAAATATGTGGCAAGTTTGCTAAAATACAGCAAAGGCTCCATGACTTGCATTTATTCTATGCATAAAAACAATATGGCACCTTATAATTTGCAAAAAAAAAATTTATTTATTAATTAAAAGTGTAAAGGAATTTTTTTACTTTTAAAAAATTAAGAATTTTATTATTATTTTTTATAATTATTTTTTTATATTTATTTTTTAATTTAATTTATTTTTAATTTTTTTATGTCAACTCATTATCCGCACTTCTGAGCGCGCTATAGTTACAACAGACCTTTGTGCTGCATTTGTAGCAAAAACTTTCAACACCACACCACCAACTCAAATAATAAATGAAAAACGAAAAAAAAATTAAAATTATTGAAAAATGCTTTTATCACAACAGAAAAAACATGTATTTTCAATAGTAAATTACGCACGAGTGGTAGAGGTATAAGTATCAGGTGGACGCGCTACACAAACTGTGTGTATAATTTCTAAATTGAGTGGTTTAACTTACCTATGAGGCAACTTCTATTTGCAGTACTCCATTAACGCTTTGTTAAACTCTTTTTTTTGTTTGTTTGTTTGAAAAACGCTAAAAGTTTTACGCACACTTGTGGCGCGCCAACGTTTTATTTTTTTTGTTCTCTCATTGGCACATTTTCAAATGTTTATAGCTGCAGTCCTTGTCCTCGCACTGACCCATCAACTCGTATGGACAGATAATATCGTTGGGATCCCAGTTTCTGCAATGTCAATACAACGCTAGATGATGACGCAAATTTATGTAATATATACAAGTGCAACAACAACAACAAATTGTAAAAAAAAAAATATTAAATGTAGTTTATGAAAGCTCTAGATATACATAGATGCTATATTAAAATTGAGTAAAATCACTTTTTAAAGTATTTTCACACACACATATGCCGACGCTTAATACCCACCCACAGTCGCTACGCAAGTGCAGCAGCGGTGACACGTAATCACGTAGCGCATGCGCCTTCGGCATCTCCACCTCCACTTGCTCGACGTCCAGCCTTGGCTTGCTGTCCACTACTGCTGGCTCGTAATCGTCGTGCAGCACCTAAACATACTCAATAATTGTGTTAATATAACGGCATTTGTTTATATGTATGTATGTATTAGCGGTAGTTACTACATTATTTATATGCATATACTGGTATGTAAGTATGTAATGTACTGTATTGCATGATAAAAGCTACTAATTTGTAAGAGTTCGTCAAGACAAAAGGCACGCACTTCTTTGCCGCTCGCAAACGGCACAGGCTGCTGCTGCTCCCTGTTCACCTCCTCATCCACATCCTTCCTCGCTTCACTGTCTGTGTCAGCAGCTTCGACGCTTGGCGCTGCTGGCTCCACAACACACTTTCTATCACAGCTTTTGTTCGCTTCCTGAGCATTATTCTCCTTAGGTAAATCTACATTTGCGTTGGCAGCATGTGTTTCCGCATCGACTTCGGCTTTTTTGTCGCTCGTTGGCGCTATAATGTCCGCATTTTCATTCACCTCACAGTGCATGCTATTGGTTGTTTTTGGCACCAATTCTTCACAAGCCGTCGTACTTTGTAGCGCAAACTCAACATTCGTATTTTTGTCTGGCGTTGTTGGTGCTGGCACTTTATCTAATACATCTAGATCACTATATCTGATTGAATTTACAAGTTTTATATGCGTGGCCAATCCTTTTGTTTTGTGCGCTATTTCATTTTTCAAATCATTATTTAATCTACAGAGGAATAAACGCAAGCAATTAGTAGGGATTTATGACAGAAATATAAAAAAAAAAAAACTTTGTATGAAGCTAGGAAAAATTTATGGAAATAACAAGAATGGTAGTACGAAGTTCGTGTGGAACCGAGCATATAAGACACTCTCGCAATTTGAATGAACAAAATATAAAAAATATAACAAAAAAAAATAATTAAAAATAAAATAATAAAAAATTAAAAATTAAAAAAAAATTATAAAAAGTAAAAAAAAATTAAATACAAATAAAATAAAATAAAATAAAAAAAAAATTTAAAAAAAAATTATAAAAATTAAAAATAAAATAAAAAATAGTAAAATAATAAAAATAAAAAAATAATAAAATTTAAAAATCAATACTAAAATAAAATTAAAAAAAAATATATAAAAAATTAAAAATGAAATAATAAAAATTAAAATTAAAAATAAAATAATAAGAACAAAAAACTAATAACATTTTAAAAGAAATACTAAAACAAAATTTAAACAAAAAAACTGTAAATTATGGAATAATAAATAGCGCAAAAAAAAACAAATATAAATTCAAAGCAAACATAAACAAGTAAGGAAAGGCTAAGTTCGGGTGCAACCGAACATTTTATACTCTCGCAATTTATTGATATATTTTTATTAAGATAACACCTTTGATCCAATTTGAAAATCCTATAATTAGGTATATGAGAGCTAAGGTAAGTTACACTATTAGAAGAAAAATATTTCCTCTAAATTAAATTAAGATACCTGAGAGATTTACCCAAATTTTCGATGAAAAATTACCATGGGGCATAGAATTCTACATATTCGATATTCGGGGCTTTGAAAAGTTATGGTCCGATTTCGACAATTTTTTCACAAGTGATGCCACATATGATCTGTACAGTATTTGTGTAAAGTTTTATTTCGCTATCTTCATTGTTTCCTTATGTATATATTATAAAGTGAAAGAATCAGATGGAATTCAAAATTGAGTTACATGGGAAGTTGTCGTGTCTATTTGTCTTAGTTTATTGCTTGGGAGCTCAAACAATTGTTAATAAAATGTAATTGTATAGACAATAGTGCGGATCAAAAATCGGAAAAAATACTTGTACGGCATTTAAGTGAAGATATGCACCGATTGTAACAATTTTGAGAAACAGAATTTGTTTTATTTTATTGTTGATGTTGTTGGCCAATCACTTTCATACTAATTTTACATATTTTATTATTTAATGAAAAATCCATTCAAATGAACCATAAATAAAATTAAACTTTTTACCTATACATAACCTCACATTTATGTCTGTTGTTGTTGTAACGGTTATCTAAACCTGCCTGAACCGCCAAGCATAAGTCAACTGTCATTGAAGTTATAGAGTTGTTTCGACAAGGTCGCACCAAAGGGTGTTAGTCTCTTTGCAAGTAGGGCATATATTGGGTCCTTCGGATTTCAGTCTAGATAAGTAGGCGCTTAATCAATTACAGTATCCAGAGCGTAGTTGGGCGATTTTTTGAAGAATGTTTTCTGCCGCTTCAACAACAACATACTAGCCTGAACTGACAATTCGAAACTTTTGATATGGACTTAATCTCAGATAATTTGTTGGTGTTATAAATAAACGATATTATTCGATGCCTATAATATTCTGTACAAAATATTGCGAGAGTGCATATAAAAAGAATGTAAAGTGAGAACACAGCACATGCACTTCAAAAAACCACAGCCCCAGTCTTAAATTCTTACATAACTATGGTTATGCCAGCGTAAACGAACAAATATGAACTATTAGAATACCTATAATCATCGCCCTTCACACTCTTGCCCAACTTCACAGCCATCTCGAGCACTTTTGCGCGCTTCTGCTTCAGCTTCGTGATCAATTCGTTGTTGGCGCAAATTTGCGGATGTATACGCGTAATTTTCACTTGTTCCTCTTTTATTTTGCATTGCGTCTGCTCCATTTCGTGACGCAACTCCTTCAGACGCTGCTCATGACGCATTTTGGCGATTTTCGCCGACTTCGTTTCATTCACCAGCTGCAGCGATTTGTCCAGTCTTGTTATGATGTTATTGCTAGGAGAGTGAGAACAGCAATTGAGTTAGTGGTTGATGCAAAATATTAAAAATAACTTCGATGTTACCTTATGCTGGTGTAAATAGTCTCCCAAGAGCGTAGCTTATCCGTTAATGCCTTCTGGTTTAGTGGCGGCGTTTCGACGGATGGCGCTTGCGTTGTTGTCGTTACACTTTTGTTTGGCGTTGATTTTTCGGAATGTACTTCGGCAGGCTTTTCAGCAATCAGACTGACCGCTTCAGTGCTGGGCGGCTCTGTGTCGTTGCTTGCAGTTTCTGTATTGGTGTTGACATCATCTATGCCTCGCGCATTATGCTTGGCATTGTCTTGTTTGGTTTTCGTATACTTTTCTGCATCCTCAACTAGACTCTTTTGCATTTTCTTCAATTGCTTTTGCCTCTCCAGTATCTTCATGCGATGCACCAGCCGTTTGTATTCCTCCTGCGAGGCTATGGGAAGACTGCGTACGGCCTGATACGAAGAAATGTAAAAATGTAAAAAATAATATAATTAGAAAGCTCAACAAACACGCTACTCTACAACTCATACGCACCGTGGGTGTGCGCGTTTGCGCACTGTTGCTGCTGCTCAGCTTACGTACACGCGCATGCGCATGCTCAACGCGTTCGCTCGTCTGCAACGTTTTAGAGCGTATGGTTTTGAGAAAATTCTCCAATTTCTTTTCGAACGCTTCACCCACGTTGCTGTCTTTGGCAGTTGACGCATTCGAGTTGTCATCTGCAGTTTGCGCATTCGACGCCATTGTCCCCTCTGTGGGCGTGCCACACGATTTGCGTCTGTAAACATTCTCGTTCAGCACATTGCTCAGCGAATCGGGTGTGTTGGTACGCGCCGTCGCCAGTCCAATGCAACGTTCCAAGGTTTGATTGCGTAGTATCTCCTCATCCTCGGAGGAGGAGTCCGAATCACCTACACGTATGATGAGCTTTTTCACCTTTATATTCGGCAACGTGGTGGGTGTGAGTATGCGCGATTGCTGATTGTTGTCGTCAAGTTTCTTTTGCATATTGTTATTATCCGACTTTTGAGCTTTCTGCTGTACTTCCAGATTCTTATTGATGACCTTGTTGGGCTTAACAATTTTCAGCTGTTGCGCTTGTGGCTTTATCATACGCGTTGGTGGCGCTACGCTAATTCTAGGTGGCGCCGTTATGCTTTTCGCTGGCACCAGTGTGGCGCTATTGACTTTGCTCTTCGGCGCTGTCTTCACAGTTTTGGCTATAGGCTTAAGAGTCGACTTCGCTTTTGTGACCGCGTCATTTTTGTTCATTATAGCGCTGGATATCGCCTTGTTTTCCTTTTCACCACTGCTGTTGGGGTCGCTTTCTTTTGTACCAATCTCTTGTGCATGCTCCTTGAACCGCACCTCGCTCAAATCTGTGGTTGGCAACTGATTTGCCGGTTCCATTGTCCGTTTCAGTTTCTTAGTTTGTGTTTCATAGGTGTGTTGTGTCTTTTGGCTGCTTTGTAACTGCACTTCATTACGGTCCTCGGAGGAGTGTAGGCTTTCAGCCATCTTCGGCAGCTCACTTACTGTGAGCTTATGTTCCTCAACAGCGTCAATGCTTTCCAAGCGTCGTTTTGTGGCCACTAATGACGCGGCGTTCTCATGCGAATTCATACGTGTGCCTAATATTTCGGGTGTGCTCCTACGTTGTATACTTTCAGTGCTGCTCATGCTCTCTTCATGTTGATTAAATGCATTATTGAAATGTATTGTTTGCACTTTAAAAGCTTCCACCACATTGTCAGCTACATGCATTGGTTGCGCATGCGCAGTTACAGCTTCTTTATCAGCGTCTATGTAACGCGCAAAAGCTTTTATTTTCAGACGTGGCGGCTGAGGCTCAGACTCTACGGTGGTCTCCGCATGCGCATGTTCGCCACTTGCAAGTGTTTTGACTTTTAAGCGCCGCACGGCTTCTTTCAAAATCGACTCTGTGGGTGTAGGCTTCGCATTACATTCACTTAATATTGTTTGTTGCAGTGTTTTTGGCTTGCCTTCAACACTTTTCACATCCTCAAATACACTTTGTGTCGTGTGACCGCGTGTGTTCGGCTGCGTATCGTGCGTTGGCGTTTGTTTGCGCGTTTGTGGCACGCCATTAGCTTTTGTACTCTTCGCCATTTGACGCTGCGATAGCAATAGCGCGCGCAAAGCTTCCGCCTCTTCTTCATCACTACACTCACCCGTTGGTTCTTGTTGTATAATCTCCATAGTTGATGATTTGGGCGAGAGACTAGCTCTAAGTGGCTCACTGGTTACTTCATTCTTAATACACGTCACATCGTCACTGGCGTCAATGGCATTTTGCGCCAGCTTATCATATGCGTACGCTGGCTGTGTTGTGTTTGTTAATGTAGAAATTGGCAACATTGGTTGTGGCAGTTCCAGTGGCGCGCTGTAATGCAACGCCGGCATATACATTTCATAGGCCATGTGATTGCCATGCGCTGCATAATCGTATGTCTTTGGCAAACCGACGTTATCCATGGGTAGACCAGCTGGTAACGGTATATCGTGCGTTTGTGTGTATAACATATCCGTGTTGATAACATACTTATTATTATCTTCCGGTTCACTATCACTACTTGCCAGCTCCATATCGACAGGTTTATTGTCCACCTGATTATCCACAGTGTCCAAACTGATATTACTATTTTGTTCATCGTCACACTGTATGGGACTGAGTAGCAGTCTGGGTGAACTAGCCGGACTTATTTCCATATCACCCTCTAATTCGTCAATATCCGTATCGACTGAACTGACGGGCTCCACTAGCAACTCATCAAAATCTGTTGGTGAATAAGCAATCTCGGCATTACGTTTTTTACGTGTCGCATGTTTACGCATTATCGCTGAACGCAGTGCTATTAAGCGTAACTCTTGTTCTTCAATCGATATAGAATTATCACTGTTGATTTCCACAACATTTTCGGCGTCAATCGAATTCGTAGCCGATTCTGCCAATATATGTACTGTTTCAATGCTATCCAATGTAGTAAATTTATTCGGTTTTAAACGTTCTTTCAATGGACAAATATTATTTTTCCTTTCCGTCGTGCTACGTGCCAGCGCCAAACGCAGTTCTTCACGACTTAATGGTAATGTCATGTCACCGTCATTTTCATCGGTACTATCAATATCCATAGTAGCTATGGAGTAGTTATCCTTCTCATATTCACTATTATCTGTGGTGTCCAGTGATATCGTTTCAATACCACGATTTTCATAGTAAGGATTAGGGAGACGTTCTCTACGTTGATGATGTCTTTTACTGTGCTTGTGCCGCTGATGCGTACAACGATGACTGCGCTGCAGTACACGCCGTTCATGTAATTTGCATTTAGCTTTTTTATTTCTTTTATGCTTTTTCTTTTTTGGTGAGGGAAAGTCATCGGAAGAAATTGAGGATACATCGGTGGGTATTTGACCGGCGCGTTGCACAGCTTCCCAGTTATTAAACTCATTCAGTCTATATATGTTATCTGCAGGCATACATAATGTATTAATTAGGCAAATTATGTGAATATATCAATGTTTATATTTTCCAATAAATCCAATTAAGATTTACGATTTTTATAAGTAAATATGACTGATTTTTGTACGTGTAGATTATATTAACAATGCACACAAAAACATAATAGCACAACTTTAAAACGACTTAAAAAAATATTAATTAACAAGCCTAAAATGATAAGCGTCTGATTACGCTTAATAATAACCTTGTACATATTTACAGCGATATCTAGGTATGTATGTACATATCTCTGTAGGTTTATTCACATGTTGCTCATATACATACAAACATACATATATAGTGGCTACCGACTTCAAAAGGAAGTCTTTGTGTTGGAAGAAAGCATACCTTCATAATTGGCATACAAAATCCTGCAGCTCCTATCATGTACCTACCATATTTATCACTATAACTCTCGGAAATTCGCTTGATCTTTTCATATTCTGCATTTTCATTTTCAAGCTCATGTATGCGTTTGCGAAGACCATCCTCCTCTGAATCGATTTCTCCTTCTTCACGTCCACTAGACATTTTCCAGCTATTTTATTATTTTGGCAAAATGTGTGAAAATAGTTTTCCTTTCTAATTAATATACACTCAAATTAATAATCACACTAAAAACAAGCGAAAAATTAAAAAATTCATGCACTCAAATTTTTTAGCTACACAAAAGTATTTTTTTTACTACATGAGTGACAGCGTTCGTATGTACCGGGTGATACAGGTGAAGAAATATACGCAAATATTTAAAAAATCAATCGAACTGTTAAACAAAATACAGATAATATATTTAAATGATAACAATAAACACATCCACTCAATTATAATTAGCTGATTTGTGTATACAAATTAATTTTAATTACATTATTAAATATTTTTTTTAATTTAAAACTCAAAATATCCCTTGAGAGTGCGCTGCTGCATTGAACGAAAACATTTGACATTTCGTTTCGTTAAATTACAGTTCAGTGGCGCAATGGCCTTTTCCGGTCTTTTCACAAAGTTGCTTGAGCAAAGATGCAGCAAAAAGTGAGTTTGCTAAAATTATTTTATGTAAAATGGTTTTATTATAATTTTTCACCTTTTTTCAATTACAGCGCAGAGAGCCCGTGCACGCTGTGCAAGTTTTCGGACGCAAGGTAAGCAGAAAGTTGCAAAATCTTGCATTGAAACGCCCGTGGAATACACGTGCAACGAATCTAAAATGGTATGATAAATTAATGAAACTTTTGTAATTGCAGAAAACCGCCACCGCTGTTGCTTACTGCAAGCGTGGACATGGTCTCTTGAGGGTCAATGGCCGTCCATTGGAACAAATTGAACCCAAAGTTTTGCAATACAAATTGCAGGAACCACTTTTGCTGTTGGGCAAGGTGAGTTGTTTATGCAAAAAGGGTGATACAGTGCAGCTTTGTGATGAGTCTTACTTATCCCGAAATTGAATATAATGAAACGAGTTTCTTAACTGAAAACATAATTTCAACAATAAAACATATTAGTGTGCATGAATTGTTTAGTAATATAATAAAAATATTGCAGGAAAAATTCGCTGGCGTAGACATCCGTGTACGTGTTAGCGGTGGTGGTCATGTGGCACAAATTTATGCCATCCGTCAAGCTATCTCCAAGGCGCTGATCGCTTTCTACCAGAAATGTAAGCATAAAATTTACAGTTGAATTTGTTAAATTTAAATACATCAAGAAATAATGAACCCGGTTAATACCAGATTTTCGGTTGGAACATAACTTTCCTCTCGAAAGATGAAAACACGGGATAATAATTTATCAAGCAAATACCAATCAATCCTACTTTCATAGGAGTGAGTGATGCTCGATAAACAAAACAAATATCTAAATTAGTGAACCTTTATATGTAATGCAATTAAGTACTAGTGCCGGTTAATACCAGATTTTCGGTTGGAACACGAAATTCCTCTCGAAAGATGAAAACACGGTAAATTAAAGATTCAGGCAAATACCAATCACATAGTTGTCCAATTTTGACGCATGTGAGTGATGCTAGATTTACAAACAAAAATAAAGTTTTCGGTTACATTATGGTTAATATTTTATGCCGGTTAATACCAGATTTTCGGTTGGAACACGAAATTCCTCTCGAAAGATGAAAACACGGTAAATCAAATAATAAAGCAAATACCAATCACAGTACGCTGTTATAGCAACTATGAGTGATGCTCGATTGACAAGAGTTCAAAATTGTTTTAGACTTGTATTAAAACGCCAGTGTATTTATATTTTTACTTATGATTTTTTGTTGTTATTATTTTTTCAGACGTTGATGAAGCCTCTAAGAAGGAAATCAAGGATATCCTCATCCAATACGACAGAACTCTGTTGGTTGGTGATCCACGTCGTTGCGAGCCAAAGAAATTCGGTGGTCCAGGTGCCCGTGCTCGCTACCAAAAATCATATCGTTAAGTATTTATTACGATATGCATTTAGTTATATTCTAAGGCGTTATTGGTGGACACTTATAAAAAGAGATAATAAATTTTTTATTTGAAAAAAAAATAAAATTCAATTGTTATTAATTAAAATGGGAGGTTAGAAAGAAATTATTTGCCAAGAAATACATACAATATTTTGAATAATTGTGGCAAATCTCGCTGCTATTTAAGCATCGGGGAAAATAATTGCTCAAAAAAATAAATGTTTATAATTAAAATTGATGTTGAACAACTATTTTAAAAATTTAAACTTTTTATTTAGTTTAAGTTACCCCAAAATAAAATATTCGGCAACCCTGTTCGTTAAGGTAATAGATTCGGCCATGCAAGAGCTGCCACACATTTAAAAACAAAATTTTGTTAACATTGAATAAATATTTCAGCTGTATAATAATACAACTAAATAATAAATAATTATAGCGATAATAATTATATACTTTGTAAAGAGCGAAGCAATTAGATGAAATAATGACGAATATGTGGAAGCTTTAGTTAAATCGATAAAAAGTTTTGATTTTAAAATTCCATAAAAGTGGCAACACAGGCCAACGGTTGTTTGAAAGAAGAAGCGAAAAAACGAGAAAGGCTTGTATTTGTGTTGCTGTCTTATTGTTTGGAAAATATTAAAAATTCAATAATAATTTCAATATTGCATGCTTAAGTGTGGAATTTATATTATTAAATTGTTTGAAACGCATCAACGGCTAAGCTATAGCAGAATTGGCTATTAAAGTGAGTGTAGCTGTAGTTGTACACATTGTGTTGAAGACGCGCGCTAATTGTTTGGTTGAATTTGTTATAAGCTACCTATTGTTTTTGCAGATTAAAATATTCATTTAACTGAGTGTATTGCAACGTTAAGATGTATATTAAATCTGTTATTATTGATGGTTTCAAGTCCTATGGACGACGCACAGAGATCCATGGTTTCGATAGCGAATTTACAGCGATTACCGGCTTGAACGGTACGGGCAAGTCAAACATATTAGATTCAATATGCTTTGTGCTTGGTATAATGAATTTGGGACAGGTAAGACTCATTTGCTATTACATTACAATATTTTTGTTAATATTTTACAATTTTCAAATGTAGGTGCGTGCTGCATCATTGCAAGATCTTGTGTACAAAAGTGGTCAGGCGGGTGTTACAAAGGCTACCGTTACTTTAATTTTCGACAATTCTGATCCAAATCAATGCCCGCTGGGCTACGAAAAGTGTCGTGAAATCTCAGTTACGCGTCAAATTGTTGTTGGCGGTAAAAATAAATACCTCATCAATGGCAAACTTGTGCAAAATAAAAAAGTATCAGATTTCTTTTGCTCCGTGCAATTGAATGTTAATAACCCGAACTTTTTAATTATGCAAGGACGCATAACGAAAGTGTTGAATATGAAACCACAAGAAATATTGTCCATGATTGAGGAGGCAGCTGGCACTAGTATGTATGAGACAAAACGCGAAGCCACTACAAAGCTGATTGAGAAGAAAGATGCGAAGGTGCGTGAAACAAATACACTACTACAAGAAGAAGTCGAACCGAAATTGGAAAAGTTGCGGCAGGAACGTTCAGCTTATTTGGAATTTCAAAAAATTTGTCGTGATATTGAATATTTGACACGCATACACATATCATTTCGATATTTGAAACAAAAGGAGGCATTACGCTCTATTGAAGAGAATATTGAAAAGATAACTAATCGCATTGAAACATGTAAAACAACAATTAAAGATAATAATGCTGAAATAGAGCAGATTGATGAAAAATCTAAAGATGTGCAAGCGCAAATAGATAATGATAGTGGCGGTGCGCTTAAGGAAGTGGAAGAGGAACTTACGAAACGCGTGGTGGAAGAAGGTAAAATGGCGGGTAGTTTGAAGTCGGCGCAAACCAGCATCGAACAAGAGCAAAAGAAATTACGCGCTTTAGAGAAGAATATTACCGATGACGAGAAGGCGCTTAAACAAAAGGAAACACAAATGTCCAAAGTGCACTATCTCTTTCAGAGTCTCAAAGAAGCGGATGAGCGCGATGCGCAAGCCTATGATGCGGCTCAGAAAAAGTTTGAAGCCGTGACACAAGGTTTATCGGTGGACGATGAGGGACAATCATGCTCGCTACAGGATCAGCTAATAAGTAAGGATCAGCATTATTAAGTAAGTTAAAAATTGTATTTAATAGAAAATGTTTCTATTTCCAGATGCCAAACAACAACTCAGTCAGGCAGAGACAACACTTAAAACATCCAGCATGGAATTAACACACTGCAGAAATGTGCTCAAACAACGTGAGAACGACAAACAGTCTAAAGATACGCTATACGCCAAAGATCAAGAACTATGTGAGAACCTGGAAAGGGAAATCGCTGGTCTCAGTTCAAAAATGCAAGCCATTGATTATGAGGATGGCAGCTACGAGGCTTTGCAGGAGCGTAAAAATGTTTTGCAGCATGAGATGCGCGACTTTAATCATCAGCTGGATCGGCGCAATGCCTATCGCTATGAACTGAAATATCGTGATCCTGAACCGAATTTCGATCGCAGCAAAATGCGTGGCATGGTTGGCAAGCTATTCAATGTACGCGATGAAAAGAATAATCTTGCCTTAATGATGACTGCTGGTGGCAGCGTAAGTGTTGTTGTTTCAATTAGTGAATTATTTCTATTAATAAACTTTCAATTTCAGTTATACAGTTATGTGGCCGATGATGACATAACGAGCAAGAAAATACTGCAGAAAGGACAATTGCAACATCGTGTGACCATCATACCAATCAACAAAATCACATCACATCCGATTGATCAGAGCGTAGTTGATTTCGCACAAAGTTTGGTGAGTTTCATGAATTTTTAATTTTAATATACATATTTCACACTTGCTGTAATGTTTACACTTTGTTTTTATGTTTTTAGGTGGGTAAGGAGAATGTGCAGTCTGCTTTGTCGTTAATCGAGTATGATCGTTACTTTGAACCAGTAATGAAATTTGTTTTTGGCCATACATTGGTGTGTCGCGATTTGAATATAGCAAAACAGGTGCGTAAATATTTCTTTCATTTAATTTTTTAATTCATTTTTTTGAATTTGCTTTTATTTAATTTTTACTTTTTATTTATTTTTTCAATTTTTTTTTACTTTCTATTTATTTATTTATTTTTTTTTCAATTTTATTTTATTTAATTATTATTATTTTTAATTTTTTTATATTTTATTTTTACTTTTTAATTATTATTATTTCTTTTTTCTTTTCAATAAAGGTCACTTATCACCGCAATATACACTCGCGTTCGGTAACGCTGGAAGGCGATGTGGTTGATCCACAAGGTACGCTCTCTGGTGGCTCACGTCCGAAAGGCAGCAATGTGTTGGCTGAATTGGCCGAAATCAAACGATTGGAAAGAGAAATCGCCTCGCGCAAAAAGGAATTGCATAATATTGAGCAAAAATTACGGTAACATTTTTTTGTTGTTGTCATAATTGCGTAAATAATAATTTCCTGTCACTTCTCTACTACAGCTTCACAACAGAAGCAGCACGCAACTACAATCGCATCAAGGAGCAACTGGATCTGCGTCAGCATGAGTTAAACGCCTGCAAGCAGCGTTTGGCGCAAAGCACATTCCAACAGCATCAGGAGGAAATGAAGGCATTGCAGCTGCAAATCGAAACGCTGGAAGGCGATCTGGTCAAGGCGCGCGAAACGCAAAAGACAGCACGCAACAAAATCAAGGATATCGAGGCGAAGCTAGCCGATGCTAAGGGCTTTCGCGAGCGTGAGCTGAAGACGGCCGCAGAGGCGATGAAACTGGCGAAGAAGAAATCCGAGGAGTCGCGTAACAATTGGAAGAAGCGCGAGCAAGAATTCGAAACGCTACAATTGGAAATCGATGAGCTGCATAAAAGTATTAAAAAGACCACCGAACAGCGTGATGCTATGGTGGAGAGTATTGAGACTTTGAAAACGAATCTCGAAGAATTGCGCATTGGCAGCACGGATATCGCAACAGTGGTGGCCGAACTGAAGAAACGCATCAAAGAGCAAAAAGATAAAATTAACTCACAGAATAGAGAGTTGAAAAATTTGTTGGTTAAAAAGGAGAAGTTAACCAAAAGTAATCAAGATATGACATTGGAAATTAAGAAGAAGGAGAACGAGGTGAATAAGGTGCGTAACGATAGTAAGGACTCATTTCGCAAAATTGAAACGCTCGAGGAGAAGTACCCATGGATTTTGGAGGATCGCGAATTTTTCGGCACAAAAAACACCAGATACGACTACGCCAAAGAAGATCCCATCGAGGCGGGACAGAAATTGAGCGTTATGCGCGAACAAAAGGATAAAATGGAGCGACATATCAATCTGCGCGCTATGATACTCTTAGATCGCGAAGAGGAGCAGTATCAGGAGACAATGCGACGCAAAAAGATCGTGGAGCAGGATAAAGAAAAGATCAAGCACATAATTTGTAAAATGGATGAGAAGAAGCGTGAGAAAGTGGAGAAAGCATGGAAGGTGGTCGATGAGAATTTCAGCAGCATATTCAGCACGCTGTTACAGGGTGCGCAAGCACGTCTCAATCCCGTCAAACAGGCGGGACAACTATTCGGTTTGGAGATAAATGTGGGCTTCAACGGCGTATGGAAGGAGTCGCTCAGCGAACTCTCCGGCGGTCAACGCTCGTTAGTTGCGCTATCACTTGTCTTGGCTATGCTGAAATTTTCACCCGCGCCGCTATATATACTAGACGAGGTTGACGCCGCCTTGGATATGTCGCACACACAAAATATCGGCAACATGTTGAAGGCGCACTTCACTGGCTCGCAATTCATTATTGTCTCGCTGAAGGATGGCATGTTCAACAATGCAAATGTGCTCTTCCGCACCAAATTCGAAGAGGGCGTATCGGCCGTTACGCGCACGGTCAATGCAAAGTTGACGCAACGTGGACGTAAGTAATTCACTTCGTGCGCCAACGCAGCGGCGTTTTGTCTGTTGTATGTTATTTTATGTATTAAGTACTTTTTAACAAATCACACAAACTTAAGAAATGAAACAATAAACACTTTTGGTATTATTACAATAATTTATGTGTTTTTAATGAATTTTTTTAACTATTTTTTTTTTCATTTTATTTAAGCGCGAATTAGGAATGCGAGTAAATTTTGTAAAAAAAAAGTTAATTTAAACATTGAGTTAAGTGTACCACTTAAAAACGCTGTGTATAATCTCCGCTGTTTTACAATAACCCTTTCAAATTATCTAACTATCATTACAAGCAAATAGCTTCGCTCAACTTTGATGTACATATTTCAATTGTGTTTAAAGCGCTATAAATGTAAATTATTTATTGTTTTGGCGATTGTACACCTCGTTTAGACGGAATGGCGCGTGCACTGCGACAATTTCGATACTAATATTATTGTATTATTTTCATGTATTTCACTCTAATGTATTGAAACAATACTTATTTGTACAGCTTGTGTGAGTTGACGTCGTGTTTCTTATTATTTAGAATTGTTTTGTATCCGAAGTAAGAAACCGCCAGGCTAGCTTGCAATGTAGTCTCAGTAGTGCTACATACGCTCAGCCACAATGCTGTTGTTTCATATTTATAGCGTGGCGTTTTTATTCTTATTCGATTTTAAGGAGCATATTTATGCAACACCTATCGTTGGTGGTCAAGTAATTTATAATCCAGGCGATGGTATGTTATAAATTTGTTTTTAATTTAATTAATATTTTAAAGTTATAACTCAACACTTTAGCAGCACCCAAGTATCCTTATATGGTTTCCATACAAGAATTGCATAAACCTACCGATGCACGGGGCGTTGAAGAGTTTCGTCATTTCTGTGGTGGCGCTATGTTGAATCGTTGGTGGTTCGTGACTGCTGCACATTGCTTTTTGCGCAAGTAATTAACGAAATAATATATATTTTCATTTAGCAAACACTTTTAAACCTTTTAAAAACAACAAATTCACTCCATAAAAGAAAGCTGGCACGCATAGCAGCCGTTATCGGTCATGAAAATCTTTTAAGCACCAATCAGAATAACAGTCGTTACGCCATCGAACGTGTTAAATTTATTTACTACCAACCGTAGGTATTTCCAATTACTAAAATTTAATATTCACTTGAAATGTTTTTGTTAATTATGTACATATATGAAATCAACATGTGTGCACTTACTCGACAGTACAAATATACAAAATGATATTGCGTTGGTGCGCTTGAAGAAATCTTATGAACCGGAATACAATTTAATCAGCAATGCGTTTGGTACATTACCGCTGCCTGATATGAAACATTTAAGCGGTGGTGAGTGCATTTTTATTTCAAACATATATGTACATATATCTCTGCATTTAACGTTTTTTTAGTTTTCTGTCAGATTATAGGTTATGGTGCAACACAATATGCTGGAGAATTGCAAAACAAACTGATTGAAGGTGTGGTAAAAATTATTACAAAACAGGAGTGCACTGAGATTTTGGGCAGAATATTGGCACCACCACACGATGAAACTACACTTTGTGCATTGGGTGACAATCAAGACACTTGTCAGGTAAGCAAAGAATATTGCTGGTTTTAAGTGTGCACTCACAGGCGTAGATTTGTATTTAATACAATTTCCAGAGATAAAACAATTTCTTTGTAGGGCGATAGTGGTGGTCCTTTAATTTGTAAATTGGATGATGTGCCTTACATATGTGGTATTGTATCCCATGGTCTCACTTGTGGTGTAACTGGCGTGCCTAGCATCTATACGGCTATATTGCCATATTTGGAGTGGATTACATGGATTATCAATGATAAAACTGAAGATAGTTGAAAAATACACAAAATGTAATAATACAAGAATTAAACGAGTAAATTTAAAATGCGGAAGCAACAATTGTGTTAATTTCCTATTATCGATATCGATAGCAGCGGTGTGATATCGGTCAATGACAATTAATTAATTGTAGTTGCTGTATTAACTATCATTAAAATAGTTTACGTTAATGTTGGAAAACTATCGTTTGCAGTTTAAAAGAAATGTCTGTTATGCTTAGCACTTAAAACAAAGTAATTTTATTTACATTCACTTTATTTCCTCTCGTTTTGAAAACTCCATCAAACGTTGCAACTGGCAACACCCATTTGTGTCATTTGAAAATGTCGAAATTGTTATCGATTGCTAGTCGTGTATATCGACAGCGCAGTCAGCCACCATGGAAGACGGACGGTTCGTGAGCAGTGTTGCCATAGTGGCTACATTTGTAGCCATTTGGCTACATTTAAAATATAAGGCTACAAAGCTACACTGCTTATTAAATGGCTACTATTTCTTAAAATTTTCAAATTGACTTAATTTTTTTTTCTTCTTTGTTAAATTATCGCATCATACTACTCAATGCCACAAGAAAATATGACAATTACATTGTGATCATACCTTAATTGCATTGTATATATATGCATGGTAGGTGTAAATGTCACAAATGTAAAAGTAGGGTTGGCAAACCATCGATGGTGATAGTTTTAGTGACGAGCAACCATCGATAGTATCGATAGTGCCGTCGATGGTTTGCCAACCCTGTGACAAAGTATTTACATGCAAATGGTGGCTTGATGAAGTTTGCTTTGAGTGTTTGTTGGCTGCTGATACATTGATGATGGATAGGTAAGCTAATTTTAATGTTAATAATTATAAGAAGGAATAATTAAAAATGTTATATTTCAGATTTATAGTAAAAAAGTCACGGATTGATAAACAAAAGGAAAATGAAGAAAACTTTACTGAAGAAGACATTACTGAAGAAGAAGACCAAGGAAATAACAATGAGCCGTATGTGTTTAGAATTTTGCCATTTCCAGAATTTTATTAAAAATGTTTTGTTTATTTAGTAAAAAGAGCAAAAGAACGAGAAAGTTCAGAACTGAGTGGCTGAAAAAGTTCCCGTGGCTGGAAAACAAAAATGGTCTCGCTTTTTGCAAAGCGTGCAACAAGAACTCTTTAAATATATTGTCACATCTTAACAGACACGCCAGTTGTTCTTCTCATGTACAAAATATGGAAACCAAAAAGAGTCAATTATCGATGGAGACATTTTTGGATACCGAAAAAGAGCAGATGAGCAAAAAGGTTCAATATGCAGAATTTACACTCGTCATGTTTCTTATAACGCACAACTTGCCGTTTTTATTAATGGATGTTTTACCTGCTCTGTTAGCTGAATGTTGCCCGGACTCTGAAGTGGCCAAACGTTTGCAAATTGCCAGAACTAAAGCAACAAACATAACCAAGGAAATTGCTAGCAAAACAACATCCGAGCTTGTTTCAACGTTAAAGAACTGTAAGTTTTCAATAATCATTGACGAAACCACGGATATCTCAATTAAAAAATGTCTGGTAATGGTCGTGAGATACGTTGTGAACTTTATTGCAAAGGATCGATTTTTAGCACTTATTGAGCTACCAAAGTGTGATTCAGCTTCAGTATTTGGAGCAGTAAAAAAGTTTTTGTTAGACAACAATATTCCGCTAAAAAATATTATAGGTATGGCAACAGATGGTGCAAGTGTCATGGCCGGCCATTTATCTGGCGTAAAAGCGTTACTGGAGTCAGAAACAAATATTTTTTATTTGAAATGTACTTGCCATTCTTTGCATTTGTGTGTGAGTTATGCCACTAAAAAAATACCCGAAGATGTCAATTGGTTATGTCGAAATATATATAGCTTCTTTTCGCATAGCCCTAAACGAGTTCATGACTTTAAGGAATTTCAGGAGTATTGCTCCGTGAAACCACATAAAATATTAGGTGTTTGTCAAACACGATGGCTGTCTTTAGAGGGAGTTGTTTCCCGAATAAATGAGCAATGGGACGCCTTAAAATTCTTTTTTATTTATGCAAAATTAGAAGTCAATGCAATTCGATCAAACCAATTGGCTGAAAAAATGGAAGATAATAAAACAAAATCCTATTTCCTATTTCTTTCGTATGCGTTGCCTTTGATTAACAATTTGAACAAAGAGTTTCAGTCAGAAAAAAGTCGTCTTCCATATCTCTATTCGAGTATGAAATCATATTTCTTGTTAATTTTAAATAATTTTATTGCAAAGAACAAAGAACTTCACGTCAATATTAACTATAAAAGCACTTGTAATCATATTGAACTACCAAAAATATTTATTGGTACAAAAGCAGAAGTTCTATTAAAAAAAAAGGCAACAGCTGATGAAATAAATGAAGTGAAAGGTAACATTCTGGCATTTTACATAGAGCTTTTAGATCAAATCAAATTAAGATTTGATTTCTCCAGGAAGGATTTAGAACTTTTAAAATTAATAACACCTGAGGAGGTGATGTCAGCAAATGACAATAATATTTTAGATTTAGTTTTGGAATATGCAGACTTATTTGAATGTGAATGTGATAAAATCATTACCCAATGGACTTTATTTAAATTAAGTAATCACAATTTAAATAGTAATTTGGATATTGACTTATTTTGGGAGAAAGTCGCTTCCATGAAAGATGGACTGGGCGACTTAAAATTTCCAGATCTAAGTGGCTTTGTATTTAATTTATTGTCATTGCCTCACAGTTCTGCAGTGGCAGAGAGAAAATTCTCTTCTCTTAAATTAATTAAAACCAGCACTAGAAATAAGTTGGAAGTAAGTACTTTACATGCGATAATGACCTGTAAAGAACTAACGAATAGAAATATTGTTTGGTCAGCAAAAAAAGATTTTCCATGAAAGATGGAGTGGGCGACGTAAAATTTGCAGATCTCAGTGGCTTTGTATTTAATTTATTGTCATTCTCTTCTCTTAAATTAATTAAAACCAGCATTAGAAAGAAGTTGGAAATAAGTACTTTACATGCGATAATGACCTGTAAATAACTAACGAATAGAAATATTGTTTGGTCAGCAAAAAAAGATTTTCATTATTTTTACAACTTTGTCAATTAAACACAAGAATTGTTTTTTTTTTATTATTTTTATAATAACAACGATATATATATATATTTATAATATTTATCACCAAATGTGTTCCTTTAAGTTTAATATAATAATTTTTAAATACATAAAAAACAATGTTAACACAAAGTGGTTATTTTTTTGAGTTAAATAAAATTATATGAATAAAGAAATTCTATGAACTAACTGTCTTTTACAATTTTTAGGTGTAAAAAATGTATGGCTACATTAAGTTTCGGTTTGCTACACTTTTGGATACATAAAATATTTTGTCAGTGGCAACACTGTTCGTGAGCAGAACGTTAGCAAACCAACAACAAATACAGCTATGACAGACATACATAAAAATGAAAACGACGAACGTCGACGGCAACGACGATTGACTGTCGACTGTCAACACGACGGTGAATCAAGTAAAATATATCGCTAAATACCTGCAGCAGAAAATAAACTTTAGCGAAAAATTTATTTGATTATTATTTGCAACGAACAAAAATGGTAAGTGTGTATACAAATAGTATTTAACTAGATTCTAAAACTGTGCGCTAAGTAACAATAGGCAATAGATAGTTCGGTAGGTACCTGTCGCCAAGTGCTAGGTGTCTGTGCGAAAAGCCCACAAAAAATCACAGATTGTGTGCTGGTTAAAAAAAAAACACTCACACAAAAGTAAAGTGTGACGGATCATGTGTGTATAGCAGTGGAGCGCCAGGTTGCTGTAAATGGAAACAGTCTACCAATGCCGCATACTGTTCCAAGCGGACTAAGTATTGTGCCACAGTAAATAAACCGTAGTGTGAAGAGTTTGCCGGGTGACGTCTGGCAATTTAACCAAATGGCTGCTGTAGTACTTATCTACTGTTGTACGTACCAATAACATCTATAGAGTGCTAGTTTGTTATGTTGGAAGTTTTATATGATGTTCGTATGTATGTATAGATTTATTGTAAATAAAACGATAATTACTTTGTATTGTTGATCAAAGAAGTATGTTCGTGTGAAATATCCAGTTCTCGCCTTTTTTCGTTTCTTAATTTCAAGGTTTTCAATATTTTATTCAAGGATCGTGTAACGAAACCCCAGAAAAAGATGCTTATCACATTGCTGCGTGAAACCAAGTACATGGAGGGGAAAAAGGAGAAGGAGTGGTACTGGGAGAAGATACAGGCAGCGCTAAATACAATTGGACCGAAGAAGACTATAATACAATGGAAGAAGGTGAGTTGTGACAACTATTAGGAGTGATTAGAGAATCTTATTGGTTCCTTAATATGATTATTATTCTGCGAATCAACATTTTTTTCTATTCAGTGTTGGCGTGATATGCGTTTGACCACGCGAAAAAAACTTGCCGAATTGAAGCGCTGCCAATTGGCAGGCGGCTCACCGCCTCCGGGCATCGAGCTCAATCAAGAGGATAACGACATTATCGACATAGTTGGCACTGAATACTTTTACGAGGAAATGAACGGCGAATTGAAGCCGGAAAACTTTATGTCCGGCTTTGATTATGTACCGGAGCATTTTTGTGATGCCATTTTAAGTGCTGCTGCTGTATCCAATGGCCAGCAACAGCTTATGCAACATCAGAAGGATCAGCAACATGCACCACCACAACAACAACAACAGCAACAACAACAAGATCATGCCAACAATGATGGCGAAACAAATGATGCGCCCGGTTCATCGAATCATACCGATACGCATGGTGGTTCCTTTCAGACACCCGGCGTTGGCATGCAAACGCACAATGGCGATCATGTCTCCGGTAGTAGTTCATCGCAACAACACAATTCGATGCCACACCTGCAGGCATTCCACGGCGGTCTACACTCACATCTGTTGCGTCGCCAACAACATGCTGCAGCCGCAATGCAACGCGAATCCGCATTTGAGGAGAAGCTCTTACAATTCATGCAGGATGCTTTCCCGAAGAAGAGCAAAAAACGCAAGAATCGTGACCCGGACAAGCTCTTCTTACTCTCACTGTATGAAGAGATCAAACGTGTGCCCGAAGAGATACGACTTGATGTCAAGGGCGAACTCATACAGGTGCTAAAGAAATACCAGAAGAAACCACCGGTGAAACAAGAAAAATCCCAATCACAAACTCACGCACAATCCACGGCGTCATCGACGAGCAAGCAAAGTGCGAGCACAGCAAATGATAAAATACAATTGTCACAACACGCGCAAATATCGCACAGCATGTATCAGTTGCAAAAGAAATACGAGAAAAGTGAAAAAGAAGCATCACCACAATCACAAGTCGAACGTGTAGCGGCCTCAGCGGTGGCGCTACACGCACAACAACAATTGCCACACACGCTATTCCAGCTGCAAAAGAAATACGATGAGGGCGCCGAAAAGGTGCACCAGCAACAAAATGAGCAGCGTAAACATGTCGAGGGAAGCCATCAACAACAACAACAACATAATAGCCATCAACAGGCGCCGGCACCACCCACCAGTGAACAACAACAACATCTACATCATCCACAAATGGCGCACGGCATTATGTTTCCATTGCCACAAATACGCAACGAGCAACCGACGGCACAGCAACATCATGCACACAATCCACACCAGCAGCAACAGCAGCAACCGCAACACAATCCACATCAACAGCAAGCGCAACAACACCATCCGCCCACCATATTCGGCGCAACGGCCGCGGCCACTGCCATGAGCAGCGAACGACCAGCCATGGCGTATGAAAATGTCGGGTGAATGCTGAGCCGTTTGTGGGAAGCAGCCTGGGAGGGACGTGTGCATGCCGCGCCGGCGTCTACGGCGCTTGCACAGCACGAACTATGAATTGCGCCCACGCACTTGCTGCTTGCTAGTGACGCACACAATTTCTATGCATATGTACATAAATATTACTTACTAACAACTAAAATATTAGTATAAAAATATGAAAAAAAACACAAGGAAATGAAAATAACTCGAAATCACTTATGTATACATACAAATAATATACTATATGAATAATACAATATAATTGTTAATATTTGTAATGAAAATATGCAGCGTTTAATTTATATGCAGATTTCAACATTCTCATTCTAGTTTTATAATTATTATTATTATTGATTTATTTATTTTTTTTTAATTTGAATTTAACAAGGTGTGTGTTTGGCTCCACGTGCTGGCATATAAATAAACAACAACTATTTGATTGATATGCTGAGGATAAACGCACTCAACAAAGCAAAACTGTGATGGGATTTGTCAATTGTGTTGGCATTTGCGTTGTTGTTTTTTTGTTTTTAAAATGCAAAATGATTTGTTTTGCCAGTAAAATGTCAGTTGGACTAGCCAAATGTATATAATTATCTCGCGTGAGTGTGTGAATACTTGTGGTGCAGTGGATCCAGCACAGAACTAGTTATGAATTAGTGTTATAGTAAAATAAACTACTACAAAACACTTTAAATACAAAAACAAATGATTAATGCTAAAAAATAGATACACACGTTTGTATGTATGTATTGAATATGGTTGCTTCAAAGTTCCTCATTCAAATGTTTTTTTTTAATACTTGCGGGAAACTTTGTATAAAAAAATGCAAAAACAAATAACATAACATTTAAATTTCTATTAAATAATGGTTATTATTACATTATTTAGCATTTTCATGTAAATATTATTATTAATTGGGTGATAAATTTCATACGCAAAGGCAGAACTAAGTATAAAGGTGCGCTTGCTTGTAATAAAATTATTATTTATTAGGTAATAAAATTTAAATAATCGTTTAATAGTGCAGAATGCGCATTAATTAAGGAGGATTTATTTATAATTATTATTACTATTATTATTTTTTTTTTTTAATTTCGCAATAACATAGGGGCGTTAAGGAAAAAATGTATTTACAATTTTGTATTTCAGTTATTTTATTATTTTTTTATTAATTAATTAATTAGTTTTATAGAAATGTGTGATTCGAAGATCTAAAGTCGCATTGTTGTTACTACTAACTACAGTTTCAAACTCTGCCGAATTAATATTTGATTTATACGCTTTGAGAGAAATTTTTTTTGAGCTTTTGACAATGAAAACACACGAACCAATTTTAAAGACATTCGGGTTTTTAAAAGTTGCATGGGTCTAGATTTATATCCGATAAAGCACTGTTGTTTTTGTTGTTGTAGCGGTTATCTATCCCTGCCTGAAAAGAAAAGCATGAATCTAGTTGTCGTCGAAATCATCTAACGGGAAGCCCAGGAAACGTGCTGTTTCGACAGGTTTGGACCAAAGGGAAAGGGGTGTTAGATGAGTAGGGTTCGTTGGGCATGCAAAGAGGTGGTTAGAATCATGCAGGTACTCATTGCATGCGGAACATGTATTTTATATATCGGGGTTCAGTCTGGATAAGTAGGAGTTTAACCTGCTACAATATCCAGATCGAAGTTGCTTGATGCACTCTGGTTTCACATGACAACTCGAGCTCTTCGTCTGCTATAGGTGGTGGTTTGGTTCCAAGGACGCCATTCACTGGAAGGGAGTCAATGAAGGTGTTGATAGCTCCACTGTGAATGGCGTTTAGAGCGTGTCTAAAACTGTTTGCGTCCACACTCTGGTCGGTCGACGTGTTGTAGAAATGATCACTTGATGCACCTAGGGGGCGGTTCTACCTCCAGCAAGTGAGTACATGGGTGATTTCTAATAAAACACCCAAGTAGAAACTGCTTGGTAAGCCGTTCGTTATGCTCCTTAATAGGCAGCATAATGGCCTCACTGTGAAGATGTGTCATTTTTGACATCAAGAGACATCATGTAGCTGTTCGGACTGCGGTGTTTTGACACGTCTGTAGCTTCCTCTGCTGCGTGTCACTGCATCCAGGCGACCATACCGGTGCTACGTAATTTACGACCGGCCAGCCGATAGCCTTGTAAGTGGCCAGCAACGTTTCTTTGTCCTTTCCCCAAGTGCTACCGGCTAGCGACTTGAGGATTTTGTTGCGGCTCTGTACTTTAGTAACTATCGCAGCCGTGTGTGGAGTGAAGGAGTGCAGACT
Organism: Zeugodacus cucurbitae; assembly: GCF_028554725.1. Lineage (NCBI taxonomy): Eukaryota > Metazoa > Arthropoda > Insecta > Diptera > Tephritidae > Zeugodacus > Zeugodacus cucurbitae. The sequence continues at coordinate 27,550,462 of NC_071671.1, forward strand.
GTCAAATGTGACTCCCAAAATCTTGCGATTGTCCACTGTCGGAATTGGTGTGTCATCGATGTGAATATTAAGACTTAGTCTGTACTCCTTCGTCCAATTGGCCGTGGATTTAGTGTGTGCGAGTGCCAGGCTCTTCGCAGAGAAGAAGCACTGTCAACTCGACTGCATCCCTTAAAATCATTTGCGACCCTTATTTTTAGTATTTCTATCTGACTCTGTACTACAAAGTCCTATAGTTGTTGAAGTTATTCTTTCACCAATAAAATTTTACTTTAAGCGGTACTTTAAATTAAAGTTTTTAAATTAAGAACGCTATTGTTCAATGATTGTCTCGATGAACCAGTTTTAAGTATGTAGATAAGTATCGCGAGTTATGTTTTCGGCGATTTCACACGTTTGGATCGGTAAGTTCTAAATTAGTTAACCACATAGAATCCGGGTGCAATATTATATGTACGATCAGTTTTCTGACTTTTTTTTTTTGTATTTCAAAAATCATGTATGAGATATTTTAGATGAAGAGAGTAGAGAGAAAAACATTTACCGTTATGTGAGAGAGCAATGCACCACAGGAAACACCTTATGGACCTGTATGTAGTATTTAGCAAAAAGTTGGTAACTACTTGTCCGTTTTAGTGGGTGCGGGTCAAAATTAATTTTGATCAACCAAAATGAAGAATGCGAGTATAAACAATAAAAAATACATCAATGTGTGTATTATTATCTGGTTATTGCATTACTTAAAATTAATGGCCGAGTGAGTAAAACTAATTATTAAAAGTAAAATTTTAATTTTAAACGCATAAACACAATAAACAAGTTATCAATGAACGAACCAAGAAATGTTGTAGCCGTAGGGTTTGTTGATCTATTAATCAGCAGGCCCAGGCGATCCAGGTTTGTTAAGTAATTGTTTATTTTTATTGAAGTGTCATTGCAGTTAAATAGATTCTACTAAAATATTAAATTGTACAGTGCTGTGCAAAATAAGTGCAGTACCTGTGCTCTGATTATGCCGAAGAAGCTGCTGATTAACGTGTTTTTGATAAAACAGATAAAAATGTGAACTGAAATCAGCATTCAAACGCGTGGGATCGTTGTGGTTTTTATTATTGTTGCTTTATATCACAAAATAAATAGTAGTTGGTTATGGTCTTATTTGATTTTGCTTAGAATGTTTTGTGTTTATCTGAGTGTGTGGTCTTGTTTAGATTATCATCATACGTGAAAATTTGTTGATAAAAATACAGTAAATACTTGATTATTAGAACAATTCTTAAAATTATTAAAGAAATGTTAGGTAATTGAAAGTATATTTCAAGCAGTCTAAGCTTTTCCATTCCTAGGCATTTCGGAAAAGCCCAAATTACAGTACAGAAAGAACCAGTAAACTCTGTTATGATCAAGAGTTTTGCCTTACATCTTTTGTATTATAAGTAAGAACTTTTAGAAGAAAACTATATGAAGACAAACCGACAGGTTTTAAAAATTTTCGTAGGAATGTCTACTGAACCGTTTCTATCGATCTTTCGTTGTACTAAGTAATTCCAGAAGAAATACGATAGTTCGTGTTTCTTATGTTTAAGCTAAATCTTCACTCAAATGGATTAGTCTCATAGAGCGTTTGAGAGTTAAGGATATAAATTTTGACCCCAAGCTTTGAGAGAGTCCTAAGTTAGTCAACAAATTACTGATCCAAACAGATCGGGTTCGCCTAAATAACAGCCTTTTCTCGGATCCGAGTCCGAGTCAATCCCGGTATCCCAGAACCGGGTGTTGTGGGGATTGTGCAGAGAGTCCTCATAGATATGGGTAGATGTTTTCGCGAAAATTTACTTGACGCCGTCTTTACCTGTCGTGGTCTTGATACCCTACGAACTTTTTAATTGGAAAGTTTTATTTTAAAGTCTGTACTCGCTAATTGGATCGTAAATTCTGAGGACTAACATTGTCCTATGAAACTCTGGTCGAAGTTTTTTGTTTGACTTCGCTTTGGCTTTGAAAAACTATTTATTACTCTGAGCTTTTATTTAATGTGTGAGCTTTTAATGCTAAGCTCTTACAAACACGCTAATATGAGGGTTTTAAGAATATACATATATATATATATAGTATATGTATATGTTTGTCGAGTTATCACTGTATTCGCGTCGAATATTTACTCGAAACCGTTTGTTTACCTTTACTTTTCGTATGAACAAAGTTCTATTTACCTTAGCAAAGGATTAAAGATACTTTTCTTTTTATTCTTCGCTATATTTTGATACGTTTATCAGTTGTTGGAAAAATTAACGTTTTGTCTCAAAGCCACCCAGCCTCACACACGAATGAAATCAGCTGCTACTTATTGCAATCAACGCTGCTTTCTGCTTTAATCGTTAAATGCATATCGTAATTCACGTTCAAAGACATGATACCACCGCATGCCACAATGGGAGATGGATTAGCTTGTCAACACACCCGTACATATATTGTATATTATTCGCACACGAGCATCGTGAGGTAGACGAAGACGCTTTGAGGTTGTGATAAGCATGATTACAGCTGTTTACGTTTGCCGCTGCAGATCGGTGTGAGAGATTATGGGTAAAGCGAGAGAGTATGCATGAAGGAGGGTGAGGAAGAGCGGGGGAGGAGGGTGGAGATAAAATGTTATCGTGTGAGTTTAGCATATGAAGGGGAGATGCATGCACTTGACTGATAGGATATTCAACAATTGGAAAGGTGTTCGAGTAGAGAGAAAGAGAGAACGCGTGAAAGAGCGCATATAATTTATCAAAATAATAAATACAACAAAAAATATAAGCGCATTTGATAAGAGACAAGAGCTGCGACTTATTTTTACAAATGTTGTCGCGATCATTGATCAGCTGTTGTTGTAGCTGTTGTTGCATGTTGATTAGCAATATGTATTAAACGTAGTACGACAAGATCGTTAGAGTACGCTCTGTATTATTTGTAGGCTGGTAAAATGTGTGCGTATATTAAATGTGGCAGCCACCTACACCTATGTATGTAGCCTCGTTTGTATGTATTGTATTTTTATCAGAAAAATTTGAATGTCGTCAAGTGGCGAGCAATAAATAATATGTACCCTGTGTTGTTGTTGCTGTTGCTCTAGATTATTTTTTGTTCTTTCCTAGACTAGCTCAGCGGCTCACCAACTTCGAGATATGTATTATTAGACGGATAAGATTTTCTTCATTCAACTTGCACACTTCTCAGTGGCAAGACGTGATCGTCATCATTCAATTCGTCCCGTCCACGAAACTGTTTTTGTCCAAAAGTAACGCGTTTATTTAATATCTGGTTACTGAATTTAATTCTCACGGATTGCGGATTATTCGCGGTTCGCGTGTGCCGTTTGATCGTTTAAGGAGTTCTCTCGTTCTCTTATGTGTCAGAAAGTGTTTTGAAGTGTGTGCAGAAGATGCTGAGTTCGATGGTGGCAATGTTTTGAAAAGGCTTCCCCCACATTCACACCCACTCAGTAGTGTGTACGCGTGCCAGTCGTTGGGCTTCCTTGTCTGGCGATCGTCGTTCGAGTTTAGTGATCGACTCCCATTTTAAGTGATCTACTACAGTCACTGCACGCATCGCACTTGTTGTTGGCGCGTTGCGGAAGTGCGCAGACGCACACTTGTTCGTTTTTATAATAATCAAGGATATTAAGAAATTTTTGCGCGAAGCTGTCAGGCTATAAGTGTTTCTTTTGGTGGAAAATAAATTTAAAAATGGTGGAAGGTAAATGCTATTCAACGATTTTATGTGCTCTTATGAAAATAACACAAAAATTAGTGCTAATTTTAAGTAATAAAATTTGAAAAAATGTTTGAAAAAAAAATTGAAATTAAAAACCTAATTTCAACTTTTCAAAAAAAAATTTTTTTAATTTTTAGTCATTTCTTCATATAATTTTAAATATTCAATTTTTGCTTGCAAATTTTTTGTAATTTTAAATGTAAAAAAAAATTAAAAAATATATTAATAAATATTTTGTTGTACAACGTAAACTTTTTGTGATTTAATATAAAAATTAAAAACATTATAAAAAAATATGTTTAATTTGATTCAAATAGAAGATGAAAAAATTACATTTGTTTTATGGGGAGTATTAAAAAAAATAAAGAGAGTGTTAGAAAAAATTAATTTTATTAAAATTTTATGATAAAATTTTTCCTTTGGAATACATATAAAATTTTTACTTAATTTAGTTGCAATTAAATAAAAAAATATATAAATATAAATCTTTCCCTATGAATTAATGTTTAAAATAAAGAAATGTGAAAAAAAAAAATTTTTTGTTTAATAAAGAAGTGAATTTAAATAAGAAAGTAATTTATAAGAAATGAAGTAACCTGCAATTTTTAGGAAAAATTTCAAATATCTTTTTCAATATACATATGTGGCATATTAATTAATGTACAACTTTTACTAAAATAAGCAAAAAAGCAGTAAAAAATTCATTTTTAGTGAAACTTCAAATTTTTTTAAATTAAAAATTAAAATTTTGTGCAAATTATTTTTTTTTTGTTTTTAATATTTTAATATATTTTTTAAATGTAAGTTAAAAGTAAATTTGAAGTGAAAAGTTTTGTTAAAATTTTATTTTTTTAGAAAACAAATATTTTTTTTATGAAAGGTAAAAGTGAAAAGTTTTGTTAAAAAATCTTTGCAATCAAAAACAAACAAAATATTTGTGAAAACGCAATAATTAATTTTTTGGGAGCAAATTTTATTATTTTCTTGTTTTTAATGGAAAGAAATTAATTTTTCTAATGAAAGGTAATGGTGAATTTAAAGTAAAAATTTTTATTTACAACCAAAAATCTAAAAAATATCTTTTAAAATGGAATAATTAACACTACAATTTTGAAGCAATATTTTTTTTAAACCGCTCAGGCTCACAAAAAATATTTTTTTGAAAAATTAAGATATTTTGTTTTAATTTGAATTTTTTAAATTTATTTTTATTTTTTTTTATTTCTAAGTGAAATATGTGTCTTAATATTTTTATTCAAAATTATTGCAAATAAAATTTTAATTCATTAACAAAATAAAAATAAATTAAACAAAATTGCAATTTTTTTTAGAAAATAATTAAAAAATTTATTTTTTTATAGAAAATAATTAAAAAATTTATTTTTGTTAGAAAATAATTTATTTTTGTTAGAAAATAATTTTTTATAATGTATTTTATATTTGTATATTTTTTATTTTTCCAAAAAATTTTTTTTCGAATTTCAAATATTAATTTTTTTTGTATAAAATTAAATATTTTCCACATTTGCTTCGCACACCGCCGACTTAATGTTCCATTTAACTAGCTTAGAATTAATTTTATCATAAACGCACTTACTTCATTTTAAATGCCTTTAATAATATTCCTATAATTTTTTAATCCGAAATTCACGCTAATTGCCAAGTGCATACACTTGATTAAAATGTTACAGCAATCATTTGCTGCTATTTCTTTCATTCACTTACAAATGGCTTTTCCATGCAATTATCAAACAAGTATCAGCACTTTTTTTATAAAAATTTAAAACAGCGCAAAATTTTTAGTGAAAAGTAGTTTTTGTGAAATCATCGAATTTTCAAAAAAACATTATTTTTATACACAAAAACTTGCTGCCAATCGAGAGCAAATGCAAAATACTTTGCATTTATTCCGAGAATCAGCTGTTGAGCGGTTGTTGGCGCGCTAACTGATCGATCGACGCATTTCTGCTGGCCTAGGCAATGACTTACGCCGGGTGTCACATAACATAGAGTTCATTCATACTACTTACTAACTAGCTGTACTGCACTATATGCATTTACATATTTACGTTTTTTTTTCTTTGATAATCGATATGAAAATATGTGTGTTTGAAAAGCGATAAAAGTTTAAACAACTTAAATCAAGAGCAGTTTGTTGATTGCCAGCATTATATAAACTAATATGTATGTATGTATGCATATATATTAGCTATTTATATGCATAAATAAATGTTAGAATGCGGTTGAGTACTCGTACGCTTGTTGGTGATAATTAAAATTAATTATAGTATTCTAATAATGCGGTTTAAATATTATAAATAATATAATAAATAATAATTTATATCGATCTGTTAACAAGTGTTATTATTCATTGTATTTGTATTTCAAAAAATATATACTTATATTTTAATATCTCAATTAAATTACAAAAAAAAAAAATATATTATAACAAATAAAAATATTTTTTTCTCCAACATTTTTATTAAAAATAAAATAAATGCAAAAAAAATATTTTCTTTTAGTTTTTGTAAAAAAAATTTAAAATATACATATTTCTAAATTTAATAAGTTGTAATAAAAAAAGTTAATTTATAAACTTTATTTGATTTAAATTTTTATTAGAATTTTAAAAATTAAATAACATAAACTAACGTTTTATTACTTTTTTATAATTGTTTTAAATTTATTAAATTAAACTTCAAAAAATTTATTCAACAAATATTAAAAAAAAATTTAACCCAGACTTTTATTAGAAATTTTTGGAATTAAAAATTATTTAATTATTTTTGATAATATTCCAAAGATATAATTATTTAATTTTTTTTAATAAAATTTCAGAATATACAGTATACTCTCGAAAAGTAAATCGATTGGTATTTTGGGTAATTTACTTTTTCGAATAATTTACTTTTCCAAATATATACATAAATTATCTGTTTTTATAATATTAAATGCATTTTTAAACTTAAAAAATTCATTCATTTATTTGCTTCAATAAAACATATGGAGTTACATGAAAAACATATTTACATTTACATACATACATATGTATTTACTATGAAGAGAAAAAATTGAATATTATTTTGTTTTTTTTCTTTTGCAATATATTTTCTGACCATTTTTGTATGACAATTCAAAAAGTCTGACACATGATTTGCATCGTTTTCATTTTTAAACCAGTGGATCAAGTAGGTAGGAGAGTTTATTTACTAAAAAGACGCGATAAACAAGAGAGTAAGTGTTGTTGCAACATCGTAAAAAACGCTGCTTGCTTCGTTTCGAATTTTTTATCACACTCTCTGAAAAGTAAATTAAAAAATTAAAAAATTTACTTTTTCGAGGTGCATGTGTAATCTTAAAGGTGATTAACGCGATTTTCCGCGATTATTTACTTTCTGAGAATTTACTTTTTATATTTAATTTAATCGATTTATCTATAAATCATATCTATTTCACTTCTCATAATATTTCACCCATAATTTCTAAACCTACTCTCTATCACTCTCTCATTACAGTTAAAGCTCGCACAGTACTCTGGTACATGGCTTTCATCGGGTTCGCGGTGAATTACATGATTCGCATCAATCTAAATATAACAATTGTGGAAATGATAGCCAATAAACCGTTATTAGCGCCCACAACCACCCCCACGGAAGCGCCGCTGTTAACGAACTTCACACAAAGCTTACTAGTCGATAGCAACAACAACAGCAACACCAACAGTATTTACGCGAATATCAGTAGTAACAGTGTAGCAGTGATCGCGTCTAATCGCAGCGACGAAGTGTCATTAGCGCTCGTGCAAGAGCAACGTTATTCGTGGGAGAAGCACTTGCTCAATTCGTTGGGGGTAAGTTTGAATAATTAATTGAGGGAAAAAGTTATGAAATAGGCGCTGAAGGTGCGTCGCATTGAACTGACGGCGCAGCAAACGTGTTGCGTTCGCAGCAAGTTCGTGTAATCGTTTGTGTAAATGTGTGTGCGAGTAATGGCATTTAACCAAGTTCCTATTTTAATTTACACTGCCTTCAAATAACTCTGGAATTTTATTGAGAAATCTTCTTATAGCAGAAACAGCTACCTAAATCGGTTCTGACTTTAACTACCGATCAATAGTATAGGTGATCTCAGTTGGAACAATTGATTCTAAAAATTTATGTAATCGTATGCTTGAAGTGGTATATGTCGGATATTTTTCATTTGATTTCCATCATTTAGTTTATCCGTACTCTATTTGGTCTACAACGTTGGTTCCGCCGTTTTCCAATAGATGTCTCTAGGGTCAAGCACTGGCCGATTAAATCGATTAAAACGTTTTATATCAATCATGGACATTTGTGTCAACATTAACTCAACAAAATATTTGTAGAGATCTGTTTGCATCCCAAACTTATTCACAACTGAAAATGTCACTTTTTGAGCCGAATTCTCGACATTTGCAGGAATGGCCCTGGGGTAAGCACTGGCCGATTAAATTGATTAAAACGTTTTATATCGATCTTGGACATTTGTGCCAGCATTAACCCAACAATATATTTGTAGAGATCTGTTTGCATCCCAAACTTATTCTCAACAGAAAATGTCACTTTTTGAGCCGAATTCTCGACATTTGCAGGAATGTCTCTAGGATCAAGCACTGGTCGATTAAATCGTTTTATATCGATCTTGGACATTTGTGCCAGCATTAACCCAACAATATATTTGTAGAGATCTGTTTGCATTCCAAACTTATTCTCGATCGGTGAAAGCGGTTTGGTCCGATGTGTAAAATGTTATCCAATTGACAGTCCATTGGATCCATTTCTCATACGTAGAATTAACGGCGTTGGAAAGATCTTTCAATAACTTAAATTCTGACTGCAGAAGAGGAAGTGATGACAACGGATAGTTACTGATTTTATATTCAGAAAGTGAAGACCTTCCTATCAGGAATCAACTTAAATGTTGCAACACTTTTGAGTTATTAAACTGATTCAAAATGCCTAAGGTCTTTTGATACAAGTGACTCTGACTGTTGGAAATCAAATAAAAGCTGTCTCAATGCCATATATTTCAAGATCTCATGCTATCGATAAATCTCAAAAGGAAGCTCAGTCAAACATTCCAATGTTCAAATCGCTTAATTACTGTAATCTTTTTATTTCGAAACATTGCACGCGTTTTATGAGTACGCACTGAGTGATCATTCTCTAATAAAAAATAATTAAACACCATGAATATGAGTATGATCACAACAAATGCTGAAATTTCGGCAATTAACCCATTCATATCATTCAATACTCGAGTGCATACCGTCAATCTACAACAGTAACTATGCGTCGAAAATAATCACTTCGTTATCAGCAGATAAAATGACCCATTATTGATTATTTAGAAGGTGGTAAATACGGTAATTTACCGATTTTTATGTTTGTTGACAAAAATGAATGAGAAGAAGTGTATAAAATCATAAATTGATTGACAAAATGATAAGTAAACAAGTAAGGAAGGGCTAAGTTCGGGTGTAACCGAACATTTTATACTCTCGTAATTTATTTAGAGATTTACCTATATTTTCGGTGAAAAATTACCCTTAGGCACTGAGTTCTTCATGTTTGATATCAGGGGCCTTGAAAAGTCATGGTTCGATTTTGACACTTTTTACACAAGTGATGTCACAGCTCAAATATAGTATTTGTGTAAAGTTTTATTTCGCTATCTTTATCGGTTCCTTATGCATACATTATAAAGTGAACGAATCAGAAGGATTCAAAATTGAGTTATATGGTAAGTAGACGTAGTTGTGAACCGATTTCGCCCATATTCCACCAGTGTCATCAGGGTGTCAAGAAAATATTATATACCGAATTTCATTGAAATCTGTCGAATAGTTCTTGAGATATGGTTTTTCACCCATAAGTGGGCGACGCCACGCCCATTTTCCATTTTGTAAAAAAAATCTCAGTGCAGCTACCTTCTGCCATTTCTTATGTAAAATTTGGTGTTTCTGACGTTTCTCGTTAGTGAGTTAACGCACTTTTAGTAATTTTCAACTTAACCTTTGTATGGGAGGTGGGCGTGGTTATTATACGATTTCTTTCATTTTTGGACTGTAAAAGGAAACGGCTAAAAGAAACGACTGCAGAAAGTTTGGATTATATAGCTTTATTGGTTTGCAAGATATATACAAAAAACCTATTTGGGGGCGGGGTCACGCCCACTTTTCCAAAAAAATTACATTGAAATGTGCCCCTCCCAAATGCGATCCTATGTTCCAAATTTTATTTTCATAACTTTATTTATGGCTTAGTTATAGCTCTTTATATGTTTTTGGTTATCGCCATTTTGTGGGCGTGGCAGTGGTCCGATTCCGCCCGTCTTCGAACTTAACCTTCTTATGGTGCCAAGGAACTTCTTATGTTCCAAGTTTCATTAAGATATCTCAATTTTTACTGAAGTTACAGCTTGCACGGACGGACGGACGGACAGACAGACATCCGGATTTGAACTTTACTCGTCACCCTGATCACTTTGGTATATATAACCCTATATCTAACTCGTTTAGTTTTAGGACTTACCAACAACCGTTATGAGCGAGAGTATAAAAAAGCGGTTTACAAAAACAAAGCATTGAATAGGGTTGTAAAAACAATGATTTCAATTTCAGCAGTATACCAATGACCGATAATTTGAGTGGCTCTCGGTAGGGGGTACGCTTACGAATGAAATTTGGTAAATAAGTATTAGGTATTTTATTGGTTTTAATGGGAGGACCACTCGAAAGAGAATTTGTGGACTAAATGTGTCAAAATCTAATCGATCAGCGATCAGCTTGAATTTCATTAGATAAAACCAGCATGAAAGCTCTCAAGTGGCGTCGAATTAGTGTTGAAACGAAATAGCCATCGATAAATTAACTAAGATAACTAACTTCAGAGAATGAATGAGGCATATAGTGAAAATTCTCAAGATGTCTCGAAAGGATTTGTTTAGGAGAGCGCTGAAACGAATTTCATGCGAATTCCGATCTGAAGTTTTAAATTTTTAGAAGAATCTATAGACTTCTTCTGAAGATTCCCGAATTAAATTTGAATATTATATTTAAAGCATCAACCATATCGAATATAATTTAATTGTCTTAGTGCTTTCATTACAGAATAGCCATAGCTAATTTAACTTTAGAATCGCTTTTCTCTTTTTTGATGAACCCATTGAGAATTATAAGCTGTAAAGAACAAAGAAGAATCGATAATTTGTTTGTTCAACGGAAATATTATTGAAACTCGAAAACAACCGTGATTACAAAGGCAATACTTTACACAGCTGTGCAATTGAGTAATACCTTTGTATTTGAAAAGCGCATGATTATGCATTGAAAGAAGTCAAATGTCTAATTGTTATTTACATTGTCTATCAAAAGGTTGTAAACACCGTATACGCTCCCTTTCCTCCTACCGCAGTAGTGACCAAAAACAGAGCGCTAAATACTATTTATACTTGTCATATATTCAAGATGTGTTGTCTAGAGTGCGATGTATGTGACTGTATTTATTTTCCTGCTGTTCTTTAATTTTAATAATTAGATATTTAATTTAGATAAACAAATTGATGTGTTGTATATAGTGCTATGTAACTAGATAATTAGAAATTATTATTTAGATAATGAAATAAAAACGTCATATTGTTGAACTTGTTTTCGATTTATCACACTTTAATATAAACTATTTTAATTCTCATTATTTAAAGTATTAGACTTTCTCTAGTATTTTCTTATCAGTAACATAGCGGTAATCAGATTTCACAACTATTTACTACTTGAAGTATTTAAGCTGTTACTCATATTGTATAAAAATGCATTATTTATTTTGTTGTTGTGTTTTATCTAAATAAAAATACATGTGAAAACGTTCAAACAGTACATGCGACCTTTGCCGGTTAAGGAGTGTTGAATACTTAGATGAATAGGAAGAAAGCTCTTTCTATATATGTACGTACGATTCTAGCGTTGACTAGGATTGATTTTAGCTTTTGTAAATGGCACAAGAGGTTCTCGCAGTTTTAACTGGTTGTTTGCAGATACTGACCAACCAAGCAACATCTTAGAATTATGTTCGGAAACCATCTATCTTCGAAGACTGAAAACTCTATGAACTCCATTTATATCAAAAACTATATTTTTCAGGATAAAATCACATTTTTTCTTATATTTTAAATATTTATAGATAATAGATTTAGTAATGGTTTTCGTGAGAACCACAAGATTAGTAATAATTTCTTTAATTTCTTCAAAGTATCATAGTTACAAATCGTCAAAGTTTCGGGCCGATCTAGGGAAAACTTCGTACTTCTAACTAAAGTTCTCAGTGAAATTTAACTTATAGATACCAAGCCGCGAATAAAGTAAATCTGCAGATGCTTTCTCTATCAAAATTTGGCAAATGTGAAATAAGGCTCTAAAGATCCATTGAGTTCGGTAGACTTAGAGCGAAGATTGTAAACTCAAACTCATTGGAACTGAAATCAGCACAGCTTATGTAATACACCGATAGAAAGAGTCAAACATCCAAATATAAAAGTGAGAAGAAAGCAAGAAGTCGTAAAGAATCGTCTTATTTATCTTTTCTCATAACACATTTAAGAATTTGATAAGCTTATTAAGAGCTCATTACGCTGAGTTCGGAATGACTTTCACTTTAAAATAATGTCATAACAAGAAATATGTTTACACGTTCTGTCAGTTTCTACATATACTTCGAAGTGGTCGGGAGATCAGGTATCTCTTAGTAAAGATTATTTTAATAACCATATGCAGATTAGATATAAAAGGCTTATAAGAGTAAATTGCCCACACGAGCACACAATGTGGGTGCTTTTGAGCCCAACGCGTTAGCCACGCACTGTAGATATGTTTTATAACCGTATTTTTGTTTAAACACATTTATTTACATACATTTCTTTGTAGAACTCACTTATTTAAACATTTTATTTGTGTTTACCTAGCTCAAAGCCTCACTAATTTTAATCTTTATTATTTCATACACACAGATTCATTACGACGCCGAGGGTTTCGACTGGAATGAGTATCAGCAGGGACTGGTTTTGGGCTCATTTTATTGGTTTCATTGGATTACGCAAATTCCCGGTGGTATTTTGGCCAAAAAGTATGGCACGAAATTGGTCTTCGGTCTATCGAATGCCGTTGGTTGTTGGATCTGTTTCGTGATACCACTAGCGGCCTATTGGAATTATCAAGTGCTCATATGGTTGCGTATACTACAAGGTCTTGTGACGGTAGGTTAAATGACAATGTTTATTTTGCAAAAGAGAAGACTTAAAATAACTGTTGTCTTAAAGGGCTTATCGTGGCCAGCTATGCATCACATGACGGCCAAATGGATACCACCAAATGAGCGTAGCAAATTCGTCACCGCTTATTTGGGTAGTTCGGTAGGCGTTGCTGCATTTTATCCCGTATTCGGTTATATTATGCATTGGACTTCATGGGAATGGGTATATCTGGTGTGTGGTGTCATTGGTACTGCTTGGTGGTTTTGTTGGCTCTACTTTGTCTACAATACACCAGCGGAACATCCACGTATTAATATCTCTGAGCAGCGTTATATTGAAAAGTCGCTGGGCGCTTCGGTGCATGCCGATGTGGGTCCGACACCTTGGCGACGCATACTCACCTCACGTGCTGTCTGGATGAATGTGATCGCACAGTGGGGCGGTATTTGGGGTCTATTCACGATGATGACACAAGCGCCGACATACTTCCGTGTTGTGCATCAGTGGAATATACGCGCGGTGAGTAAAATACGGTTGTATTTGTTATAGTTTTATATCTTGAGTATTCTTTTTTAATATGCAGACCGGTATACTCTCTGGCTTGCCACATTTAATGCGTATGCTTTTCGCTCTGGCTTTCTCCATGTTTGCCGACTATTTGTTGCGTTCGGATAAAATTAAACGCACGAATTTGCGAAAATTGGCAACAGCGATTTGTAAGTGCGACGTTGCATAATTTCACAGCGCTCTTTAAATTTGTATGTAACCCAAATGTTTTATTTACGTTCTTGTAGGTTGCGTTGTGAATGGCTCGATGGTCTTTTGTCTGGCCTGGTTCGGTCATAATGCGCTGGCCGCGATTGTTTTCCTCACACTAGCCTTAATGTTCCATGGCGCAGTGTCCTCGGGTCCTCTAGCCTCCATTGTGGATATGTCGCCCAACTATGCGGGTATAGTTTTGGGTATTAGCGGTATGATTGGTGTGCTACCCGGTTTTATATCATCTTATTTGGTGGGCATAATGACGTTGGGCAATGTAAGTACAAGTTGCGTTTAGTGTTTTTGTCAGTTATTATGGGTTAATTTCTTCTTCAGCAAACAATTGAGGCCTGGCGCAATGTGTTTCTGCTCTGTTCGGGCATGTTGGTTGGCAGTGGCGTACTCTACGTATTCTTTGCCGATTCAACGCTACAAGACTGGAACTCACCAAAACGTGCTTTGGTTATCGACCCGAAGGAGTTGGAATCCTTGCAAACGAAGGTCACAAGCGAGAACGAGAAGCAAAGTAATGATGCGGAGAAGAACTCTGACTGCAAAAGTGTAAGCTAAGCCGCCTTAACTGGGTATAGCTATATTTTGTTGAATTTATTTAGTTGCATTTTGTAATGTTAAGTAAAATTCTATGTTGTTATTGTATGATATTAAGCATAAGTTGTTAATTTTAGCAAAATCTACTCAAAGCTGTTAATAATAATTACAGTTAGTATTAAGAGAGTCTGATTAAAAAATTCAAGAAATCAATTGAATTTAATTAAATGAAATGTATATAAAAAAAATTGTAAAGAAATGTTATAAAAAAGTACCGTATGTATATACAAGTTGTATTGCCATATGTAACAATAATAACATAATATAATAATTAAAAAGAAACATATATTTGTTAGGAATAACTCAAAAGAAAGAATATTTTATGTGAATAATTGAATAAACAAAAAGAAATACCATATAGTAAGTACAGTCTGTTGTGATGCGAAAAATTTTACCCCCTCACTTAGATTTAAGAATCGACAAAGCGCCTAAAACCCACAACAAATCAGAGATTTTTTTAATTCTATATCTGCTAGTTCGTGAAGATGTAGTACAATAAGTTAGCTTTTTTGTCTAGCTCTTGCAAAGACAGGGTGTTCCAAAATAATCTGTTTGAAAGATTCCAACTCGCTCTAAACTGCTTTTGCAGTTAACATCTGGTAAATTTTTTTAGTTTCACCTTGTGCATACCGATGGGACAATGATCAGTTAGAACCCTTATCTAATGATATAAAGATAAGAAATATTGACTTTATTAGGTCGAAGAGTTCTCTACACCTCTGGGCCAGAAGAATCTTGCGACAGAGCAAGAGCTAGTTACTGTCCAGCTTTTGCTCAGTTCAGCTGAGATCCGTCGATCCTGTAGTAAATTACAAGATGGTAGTGATGCTCCTACTTGTACCCACTTCACTGTACGTGGAACTGACGTATCTATCCTAGAAGTGTCATCAGTCTTACAATGTCTTGCGATTCCTCTGTGACCTGGCGCCCAAACTACTTTGAATGCGAAATGATCCAATGCCATTCATAGTGGTATCAGACTTTCCTCAACCAGCATCAAGCGCACAGTCAGCGAGCTCAAGGCTAGTATCGCAGCATTGTTTACAGAGTAGATTTTCACTTCTCTAAAATATGCCGGGTTCAACAGTTATAGATCCTCTGCAATCTTAATGACCACTTCCACTTCAAAGATTGTGCAAGCCTGAGGCTAAAGTTGATGAGAAGTTCACACAATAAATTCTTATAGTGTTTAGAACAATAATATAGGATCTGCATTCCCATAACAGTTGGGCATTGGTGATCAAGGACTGTCAACTTGTCCGTATTGTTGAAATCATATGAGCATACTTATATTTTAGTATTTCTTTCCGATTTAGTTCAGTTAGTTATCGGTTAGTAGTAGTGAGATAGTTACATTTGGGGTGAAGAGTGAGTGAAAGAGAAACAAGTACCGTTATGTAAGCGATATACCCATTCCACCTATGCAACATTGTGTGTAATTTGCGAAAAACTGGTAAAAAATCCTCCGTTTTAGGCGGTGGGGCTTAATGGGTGTATTATCAACTGGATATTGCATCACTTAAGATAATATAATACACAAGTCTATAACCATTGGCCTAGTGAGTAAAACTAATTATTAAAAGTTAAATTTGAATTTTAAATGCATAAACACAATAAACAAGTTATCAATGAATGAATCAGAAAATGTTGTAGTTGTAGGGTTTGTTGATCTATTAATCAGCAAGCTCAGGCGATCCCGGTTGTTAAGGTGTCTGTAAGGGCTAATTATATAATTGTTTATTTATATTCAAATGTCATTGCGGTTCAATAAATTTTACTAAAATATTAAATTGTACAGTGCTGTACAAAATAAGAGCAGTGCACGAGCCGATCCTATCGATCTTTCAGTGCACTAAGCAATTTCAGAAGAAAAGTTTCAGTTGTTGTTGTGGTTGTTTGTTGGTTGTTGATTATTACCATGTATTAAACGTAGTACGGCAGAATCGTATGCGTGCGAACAATCTGTGACGCCTATGAAACCTCGTATGTATTGCATTTTTAACAGAATAATTTAAATATTGCCAAGTGTCGAGCTATAAATAATATATACCCTATGTTGCTTTTGTTGTTGTACTTTATTTAAATTCATTCCTGAACTAGCTCGGCGACTCACTAACTTCGAGATATTTATTATTAGACGGATCAGATTTTCCTCATTCAAATTGCACACTTCGCAGTGGCAAGACGTGATCAATAGTCAACTAATTCGTTCCGCCCTAGAAACTGTTTTTGTCAAAAAGTAACGCGTTTATTAAATACAGTTTTGAAGTTAATTCTCAGGGATTGCGGATTATTCGCGCTGCGCGTGTGCCAAGTGATCATTTAAGGAGTATCCTCGGGTCTCTCATGTGTCAGAAAGTGTTTTGAAGTGTGTGCAGAAGATGCAAGTGCTGGCAATGTTTTGAAAAGGCTTCCTCCACATTCACACATTCACAGCGATCGTTGTTCGGGTTTAGTGATCTAGTGATCCCGACCCGTTTCAAGTGATATCTTACAGTCAATGCACTCATTGCACTAGTAGTTGGCGCTTTGCGGAAGTGCGCAGACGCACCTACATTCGTTTTTATTATCATTAAGGATATTACGAAATTGAGTGCGCGAAGCTGTCAGGCTAAGAGTGTTCGTTTGGTAGAAATTTTGTGGAAAAAAACTGAAAATGGTGGAAGGTAATTGTGATTTAATTAATTTATGCGAAAATGAGTGCTGATATTAAGTAAAAAATGTGAAAATATTAAAAAAAAGGAATTGAAAAACTGAAATTAAAAATCAAAATTCAGTCTTTACTATAAAAATATTTAATTTTGTTTTGTAGTTTTTTTTTACAATAAATTTTTTAAATTAATATTAACTATTCCTTTGCAAAATTGGCCAATCTAATCGGGAATTGAATGCGTTTGAATTCGATTGGCACAACTGTTGGAATCAAAGTTATTTTTACGTGTTTAAATAATTTTTTAATGACTAATCGTGTGCCATTGCAAAGTCATGGTGGATTGAAATTGAGAAAATCCAATGAATTTATCTCTTCTACGGTATATTGGATATCCTTCAACATGAGTGACCCTATCGGTGGTGATATTTTTGTAATTTTTCCGTCTGCCAAGCAAGGCGACCAATGATTAAGGATTTTGAGCTCCACCACACATTTTAAAGTGAAAACTATCTAAAATTAGGATTGAATCACGCTTATTGAGGGGTATGGAAAATGGCTTACGACCGATTTCCAATCCTACCCGATATGCTAAAAATATTTTATAAAAGCGGTCCAGCTGTTTGGAATGAGTTTGGCAACAAACACCACAGCACGAGAAATGTCGTCTACATTCATTCGTTTTTTTTATAGGGTTATATATACCAAAGTGATTAGGGTGAAGAGTGGAGTTCAAATCCGGATGTCTGTCTGTCCGTCCGCCCATCTGTGCAAGCTGTAACTTGAGTAAAAATTAAGATATCTTGATGAAACTTGGTACACTTGTTTCTTGGCACCACAGGAAGGTTGCTTTCGAAGATTGCGAAATCGGACCACTGCCACACCCACAAAATGGCGAAAACCGAAAACACATAAAGTGCCATAACTACGACATAAATAAAGCTATGGAAATAAAATTTGGTACAAAAGATTGTTCTAGGAAAAGGCATATTTGGATGTAATTTTTTTGGGAAAGTGGGCATGGCCCCGCCCCCTACTAAGTTTTTTGTACATATCTCGGAAACTAATAAAGCTATATCAATGAAATTCTCAGGAGTCGTTTTTTTCAGGGATTTCTTAATATAGTCCAAAAATGGAGGATATCGGATTATAATCACGCCCATTTCCCATACAAAGGTTATGTTGAAAATGACTAAAAATGCTTTAATTCAGTAAGGGAAAACACCAGAAACCTTAAATTTCATTATAAAGAAGGCACAGAAGGGCTCCACCTAAATTGGTATACAAAATTTTAAGTGGGTGTGGCTCCGCCCAAAACCATATGTCCGAAACTACTCGACCAATATTAATTAAATTTGGTTTGTACTATTTCCCTTGCATCAAAATAATATGTTGTGGAAATACGCCAAATCGGTTCACAAACACGCCTACTTCCTATATACCAGAACTTTGAAGTCGCCCTGAATAGCTTACAATATGTAAAGTTAGTACTAGTGAAGATATCGGTATAGAATTTTTCATAAATACTGCATTTGTAGTGTGGCAGCCCCTTTCTAAAAATCATCGAAATCTGACCATAGGTTTTCAAGGCCCCATATATCGAACATGAAGAACTCGGTGCTTCTAACCTTATATTAGGGTTTCCAACTTTCAATGGACTTTATACCATATTTACGACGAATATGTGGGTCAGATTGTCTATTATATAATATTAAATAAATAAATTGCGTGAGTATAAAATGTTCGGTCACAACCGAACTTAGCCCTTCCTTACTTGTTAATAATTTTTTTTTTTAATTTTTAATAAAAATAAATTTGTCTACCCACTTTCATCCTCTCTATTTATCGCACTCTCGTTACAGTTCAGGCGCGCACAGTACTCTGGTACATGGCTTTCATCGGTTTCGCTGTGAACTATATGAATCGCGTTAGTTTAAATATAACAATTGTAGAAATGATAGCCAAAAAACCTCTATTAACCGCCAGCAATATAACAGAAGCACTACTGTTAACGAACTACTCACAAAGCATACTATTAGATAGCAACAACAACAGCAACATCAACAGTATTCATGCGAATATTAGTAGCAACAGTGTAGCAGCGATCGCGTCT
The DNA here is from genome assembly GCF_028554725.1 of Zeugodacus cucurbitae. NCBI lineage: Eukaryota > Metazoa > Arthropoda > Insecta > Diptera > Tephritidae > Zeugodacus > Zeugodacus cucurbitae. The sequence continues at coordinate 27,569,622 of NC_071671.1, forward strand.
AATCGCAGCGCCGAAGTGTTATTAGCGATCGTGCAAGAGCAACGTTATTCGTGGGAGAAGCACTTGCTCCATTCGTTGGGGGTAAGTTTGAATAATTTATTGAGGAAAAAAGTTATGAAATAGTGCATTGAAGGTGAGTCGCATTGAATTGACAGCGCAGCAAACGTGTTCGCGCCAGGTTCGTGTAACCGTCTTGTAAATGTGTGTGTGAATGTAATGGCATTTGGCCAAGTTTCTATTTGAATTTACACTGTAAATATCTCTGGAATTTCATTGAGAAATCTTTTTATAGCAGAAACACCTACCTAAATCAGTTCTGACTTTAACTACCGTGTAATAGTATAAGTGATCTAAGTTGGAACAATTGATTCCAAATATGTATGTAATCAGATGCTTGAAATGGAATATGTCGGATCTTTTTCATTTCATTTCCATCATTTAGAACCCGAGCCCATTTCGAATACGTAGAATTAACCGCGTTGAAAATTGTGATCTTTGAAGAACTTCAACGACGGATAGATTGTTTTTTTATTCAGAAAATGAAAATATATCTATCACGTAACACCTTAGATATTACAACGCTTTTGAGTTATTAGTTAGTAAAGATTATTTTAATAATCATACTCAGATTATTTAGCCTTTTGAATGGAAGTATGTGGTTAAATAGATAGCTTATACGAATAAATTACCTACACGGGCTCAGAACGTAGGTATTTTGACGCTTAAAAGCTCAACGCGATTAGCCAAGCACTGCAGGCATGTTTTATTAGATATGTCATTACTTTTAATCTTTATTATTTCAAACACACAGATCCATTACGACACCGAGGGTTTCGACTGGAATGAGTATCAGCAGGGATTGGTTTTGGGCTCATTCTTTTGGTTACTTTGGGTCATGCAAATTCCCGGTGGTATTTTGGCCAAAAAGTATGGCACTAAATTGGTTTTCGGTCTATCGAATGCAGTAGGTTGCTGGATTTGTTTGCTCATACCATTAGCGGCCTATTGGAATTATCAGGTGCTCATATGGTTACGTATACTACAAGGTCTAGTGATGGTAGGTTAAATGGAAATGGTTTGCCTTAAAAATGAAGAAGACTTAAAACAACCTTTGCTCTGAAGGGTTTAGCGTGGCCAGCTATGCATCACATGACCGGCAAATGGATACCACCAAATGAGCGCAGCAAATTCGTCACCGCCTATTTGGGCAGTTCGGTAGGTGTCGCTGTATTCTATCCAGTATTCGGTTATATTATGCATTGGACCTCATGGGAATGGGTATATCTGGTGTGTGGTGTCATTGGTACTGCTTGGTGGTTTTGTTGGCTCTACTTTGTCTACGATACGCCGGCGGAGCATCCACGTATCAATATCTCGGAACAACGTTATATTGAGAAGTCACTGGGCGCTTCGGTGCATGCCGATGTGGGTCCGACACCTTGGCGACGCATACTCACCTCACGTGCTGTCTGGATGAATGTGATCGCACAGTGGGGCGGTATTTGGGGTCTCTTTACGATGATGACACAAGCGCCGACATACTTCCGTGTCGTGCATCATTCGAATATACGCGCGGTGAGTAATTAATGAGTGTTGTTTTTGTGTTAGTTTTGTGAGTTAACACGTCTTATTTTTTCCACAGACCGGTATACTTTCGGGCTTGCCACATTTGATGCGTATGCTCTTTGCTTTGGCTTTCTCCATTTTTGCGGACTACTTACTACGTACGGATAAAATTAAGCGTACGAATTTGCGAAAATTGGCAACAGTGATTTGTAAGTGCGACGTTGCATGACTTCAGTGCGCTCTTTATAGGTATCTCTTCAATACTTCGTTTACGCTCTTGTAGATTGCATTGTGAATGGCTTGATGGTCTTTTGTCTGGCCTGGTTCGGCTATAATGAGTTGGCAGCAATAGTTTTCCTTACGCTAGCTTTAATGTTTCATGGCGCAGTGTCTTCGGGTCCGCTAGCCGCTATTGTGGATATGTCGCCCAATTATGCGGGTATAGTTTTGGGTATTAGCGGTATGATTGGTGTGTTACCCGGTTTTATATCATCTTATTTGGTGGGCATAATGACGTTGGGCAATGTAAGTACAAGTTGCGTTTAGTGTTTTTGTCAGTTATTATGGGTTAATTTCTTCTTCAGCAAACAATTGAGGCCTGGCGCAATGTGTTTCTGCTCTGTTCGGGCATGTTGGTTGGCAGTGGCGTACTCTACGTATTCTTTGCCGATTCAACGCTACAAGACTGGAATTCACCGAAACGCGCCTTAGCTATCGATCCAAAGGAGTTGGAATCCTTACATACGAAGGTCACAAACGAGAACGAGGAACAAAGTAATGAACAAGAGAAAACCTCTGACTGTAGAAGTGTAAGCTAAGGCAACTTAGCTGGGCTCAGCTATTTTTGGTTGAATTTATTTAGTAGTATTTTGTAAAATTAAGAAATTGCCTTATTGTATTAGTAAAATCAAATAAAATGTATAATTAAAAAACACTACTAATGGAGCGACGTAATGTTAAAATGAATTAAAACGTTCTACTTTTGTACAAAGACCTCAGTGCCTGTGTCTAATTTGTTAAATGGTTAAAATCTTGATCTTACATCCTCTAGTTCCCATAATGTTAGGTTTTTAAGTTGAGGTGAACTTTAGGCAGTATATATCTCTTAATATGTGAGATATAATATTGGACATAATTTGTTGGCGAGAATGAGTGAAATCGGTCTAGGAGTGACCCCAAACCCCATATACTATATAATGTTTTTCGTTATTTTAGTTGACTTAGTGCCGAATATATGGATCAAATTGTGTATTATATCGATAAAATTACATAAAACAAGTAAGGAAGGGCTAAGTTCGGATGTAACCGAACATTATATTCTGTCGCAATTTATTGAAGATATTTTATTTGCATAACACACAAATTTACCCATAAATTCGGCATAATGTTTAATAGAATAACGAAAATCGTCATATATAGTATAAGAGGGCTGAGGTAATTCCTGAACAGATTTCATTCATTTTCACCAGCAAGGTGCACTATATCCAAGACTATACGCTCACTTAATTTTGCTAAGATATCTCACATATTAACCAATACATATATGCGGAATAAACCCCACCGTATTTTTGAAAAACCTATAATTAGGTATATGGGAGCTAGAAGATGTTATGACCCGATTTTAATAATTTTTGGGACAGAGACACACTATTAGAAGAAAACAATTTCCTCTGAATTACATTAAATTAGCTGAGAGATTTACCCATATTTTCGGTTAAAATTTACCCTTAGGCGCTGAGTTTAACATGTTCGATATCTGGGGCCTTGGAAAGTTATAGTCCGTTTTCGACAATTTTTTCACAAATGAAGCCAGAGATGAAACCGCTATCTTCATTGGTTCCTTATGTATATATGTATTATGAAGTGAAGGAATAAGATGGAATTCAAAATTGAGTTATAAGGAAAGTAGTCGTGGTTGTGAACCGATTTCGTCCATTTTTTGTCCGTGTTATCAGGGTGTCAAGAAAATATTATAAACCGATTTTCATTGAGATCTGTCAAGTAGTTCCTGAGATATGGTTTTTGACCCATAAGTAGGTGATTCCACGCCCAATTTTCACTTTGTAAAAAAATCTGAGTGCAACTTCCTTCTGCTATTTCTTCTGTAAACTTTAGCGTTTCTGACGTTTTTCGTTAGTGAGTTAACTCACTTTTAGTAATTTTCAACCTAACCTTTGTATGGGAGGTGGGCGTGGTTATTACCCGATTTCAACTATTTTCATGGTGTGTGTAAGAGAACCGACTGCAGTTTGGTTTATGTAGCTTTATTGGTTTGCGAGATATATACAAATAACCGATTTGGGGGGGGGGGGGGGGGGGTTTTGGTTCCACAAAAAATATATATCCAAATATGCACCTTCCAAGTGCGATCCTTTATTCTAAATTTTACTTTTATAACTTCATTTATGGGTTACTTATGACACTTTATGCGTTTTTGGTTTTCGCCATTTTGTGGGCGTGGCAATGGTCCGATTTTCGAAAGCAATCCTTTCACGGTCCCAAGGAACATGTGTTCCAAGTTTCATTAAGATATCTCAACTTATACTCAAGTTATCGCGTGCACGAACAGACATCCGGATTTCAACTCCACTTGTCATCCTGATCCTTTATATATATGTAACCCCATATCTAACTATTTTATTTTTTGGTGACACAAACAACCGTTATGTGAACAAAACTATAATACTCTCTTTAGCAACTTTGTTGCGAGAGTATAAAAATTTGTTACAGCATAAAATGTTCAGTTAATTCAGTAATTAAAGGTATAATGTAAGCGATATAACCACCCTTGCAACATATGGAACTGGTGGAAAACTGGTAACAACTAGTTCGTCTTAGTGGGTGCGGCTCAATGGGTGTATTATCATCTGCTTATTGCATCACTTAAGATAATATATTGCACAAGTTTAATGACCATTGGCCTAGTGAGTAAAACTATTTATTAAAATAAAAATTTGAATTTCTAATGTATAAACACAATAAACTAGTTATCAATGAATGAACAAAGAAATGTTGTAGTTGTAGGGTTTGTTGGTCTATTAATCAGCAGGCCAGGCGATCCAGGTTGTTAAGATGCTGTAAGGGCTAATTAAATAATTGTTAATTTATATTCAAGTATCATTGCGTTCAATAAATTTTACTAAAATATTAAATTGTACAGTGCTGTGCAAAATAAGAGTAGTGCAAGTGTTAGCTGAAATCAGCATTCAAACAAATTGTTGTTTTATTTAATTAAATAAATAGTAGTTGCTTATGATATTATTTGATTTTGCTTAAAATTTGTTAGATGCTGTTTATCTTATGTGTGTGGACTTGTTTAAATTACCACAAAATTTGCACAGTGAATACTTGATTATTTGAACACTCCTTAAGATCGTCGAATAATGTCGATTAATTGAAAGTATATTTCAAAAAGTTGAAGCTTTATTCTTGCAAGGCAAAGTTACAGTAGTGAAAGAGAGTAAAGAAAAATATATCTAAACATAAGAACCAGTAAACGCTGTTACGATATTCAGCATTCCTGGATTACCAGGTTCTCAACAAACAAGCTCTTTAACAAAGCAAGAGTAAAGCAAAGCGAGTAAAGCTTGTTCGGCCGGCAAAGTATAATAGAAATATAATAGAAAATTGTTTTAAGAGCATAAAATTAAAAAAAATGGCTCATAAAGGCCTCTAAAACCTTGTTTCGTTTCCACAAGCTTTAAGACAACTTACATAGGTATAAATGACCAACCAACCAACAATTATTGAGGTTGTAATGGGGTTCGTGGAAGGCCTGATCGATATGAGATGTATATGACATTTAAAACTCTGAAACTCTCTATTTTTATCATTTAAGCTTGGGATTCTTATTGGTCATGAAAAAGCTTCACAAGGACTTTTTACGTAAAATTTTGCTGGTTATCGCATATGTAGTTGAGTATCAAATCGTCATGGTCTACGAACTTTCGCGAAAAGGATACCGCCGAATGAGTGTAGCAAATTCGTCACTGCCTATTTGAGAAAATCGGTAGGTGTCGCTGTATTCTATCCAGTATTCGGTTATATTATGCATTGGACCTCATGGCAATGGGTATATCTGGTGTGTGGTGTCATTGGTACTGCTTGGTGGTTTTGCTGGCTCTACTTTGTCTACGATACGCCGGCGGAGCATCCACGTATCAATATCTCGGAACAACGTTATATTGACACTTCCGCGCGGTGAGTAATTAATGAGTGTTTTTGTGTTAGTTTTGTCAGTTAACACGTCTTATTTTTTCCACAGACCGGTATACTCTCTGGCTTGCCACATTTAATGCGTATGCTCTTAGCTTTGTTTTTCTCCATGTTTGCCGACTATTTACTGCGTTCGAGAAAAATGAAGCGCACAAATTTGCGAAAATTTGCAACGGTGATTAGTAAGTGCGACGTTGCATGATTTCACAGCTTTCTTTACATGTATATTAAACCAACATGCTTTATGTATTTTGTAGGTTACATTTTGAGCGGCTCGATGGTGTTTTGTCTAGCTTGGTTCGGCCATAATGAGCTGGCCGCGATTATTTTCTTCACGCTTTATTTAACATTTCATGGCGCAGTGGCCTCGGGTCCGCTAGCCTCCATTAAGGATATATTGCCCAACTATGTGAGTATAGTTTTTTTGTATTACGCCAATGATTGGTGTGTTACCCGGTTCTATATCATCTTATTTGGTGGGCATAATGACGTTGACCAAAAACTCCGTCATGATTGGGAAGGACCTCTCCGAGCCGTTCGATACCAAACGAAGTTTCAGACAAGGTGACTCACTATCGTGCGACTTCTTTAACTTAATGCTGGAAAAAATAATACGATCTGCAGAGCTAAATAGAGAAGGTACAATCTTCTACAAGAGTGTACAGCTGCTGGCGTACGCCGATGATATTGATATCATCGGAAGCAACAACCGCGCCGTTTGTTCTGCTTTTTCCCGCATGGATAAGGAGGCGCACTCGCATCTTGGCTCCCACGGCACTGTTGACAGTCATAACTTCGAAGTTGTAGATAATTTCGTATACCTGGGAACCAGTTTCAACAACACCAACAATGTCAGCCTCGAAATCCAGCGCAGATTCACTCTTGCTACTTTGGACTGAGTAGGCAATTAAACAGTAAAGTCCTCTCTCGACGAACCAAAATCAAACTCTACAAGTCGCTTATCATCCCCGTCCTGCTTTATGGTGCAGAAGCTTGGACGATGTCAACATCAGATGAGACGACACTATGAGTTTTCGAGAGGAAAATTTTGCGAAAGATTTATGGACCTCAGAACATTGGCAACGGCGAATACCGCAGACGATGGAACGATGAGCTGTACGTGTACGAGTTATACGACGACATTGACATAGTTCAGCGAATAAAAAGACAGCGGCTACGTTGGCTAGGTCATGATGTCCGAAAACACTCCAGCTCTGAAAGTGTTCGATGCAGTACCCGCCGGAGGAAGCCGAGGAAGGGGAAGGCCTTCACTCCGTTGGAGGGACCAGGTGGAGAGCGACATGGTTACACTTGGAATCTCCAACTGGCGCCGAACTGCGAAGGAAAGAGAGGAGTGGCGCGCTCTCATCGATTCGGCTATAACCGGCTAAACGGTTGAACGCCAATCACATACATACATACAATGACGTTGACAATGTAAGTACTAGTTGCGTTTAGTGTTTTTGTCAGTTGTTATGGGTTAATTTCTTCTACAGCAAACAATTGAAGCCTGGCGCAATGTGTTTCTGCTCTGTTCGGTCATGTTGGTTGGCAGTGGCTACTCTACGTATTCTTTGCTAATTTAACGCTACAAGACTGGAACACACCGAAACGCGTATTAGCTATCGATCCAAAGGAGTTGGAATCCTTACAAATGAAGGTGACAACTTTAATTTAATTTTCTACTTAAAGCTATTTAATAATCATTAATGTTAGTATTAAGAGAGTCTGATTAAAAAATTCAGGAAATCAAATTTAAATTTAAGGAAATAAAATGTACTCATTTAAATGAAAAAAAAACTGTCTAAATTTTTCTCAATCAACACAGCACCAAAAAGTTTGCAACTTTAAGTATAAAATATGTTTAACACAAAACAACTTAACGTCAATACGTTACGTAACAGCGCAAAATGAAGCTTTCAAAACTTTTCCTTTTTGTCAAAACTGAACTTTGCACCTCAGCTGAGTAGAGTTGTGTGGAACAATAAATTCGGTCTGATGATGTCCACTTTTTAGCATTTTTCATGCCTAAAAATATTACAAGCACATACAGACGTTAGTGATCCTGCATATTGAGAGTGTTGTGGTCCTATAGTTATACATATGTAGGGTGTGTGTGTGTCAATCCCCTTGTTGGCTGTCAAAAGTAAATAGCTCACCACAAAATGTCTGATAGCCTAAACAAAACCAACCTACTATACAACAACAACAATAATAGCGGTAACACGTCAATACAGACGAAGAAAAATGCGTTTATTGCCGGTAATCTCCAAGGAAATTTGTGTCGTGCAAAAACAAAAAATAAAAAACAAAAAAAAGTTATAAATAAAAGCCAAAAATTTGAAATTTTGTCCATATTTTTTTTTTTTCAAATTTATAAAAACTGCTTAATTTCAACACGTATCCTGTGACGGGACAGGCACCAAAAGAGACGACAGACATGCACGCGGCAGGGGAGAGAGAGCGTATGGGCGTTAAAAAAACTGTGGCAAAATGCACCATACTGTAGGCTTGTGGCTAATCCGGAAAATTTGTAACCAAACAACCACTGTCCACCTATGTACCCGGCGCTACATGACGAGGAGCGAGCGAAATGATTAATGTTGGGGTAAACTTTTTAACAGTTGCACAAAAATACCAATGAAATAAAGCGAAGTCAGAAAAAAATAGAAACGAAGTAAAAAAGTGAGAAAATGCGAAAAAATTACATTTACAAATGTGAGCTGGTAATTTTCGAGGGCTGCTGTTGGGCTCGAACACCAATGAGTGAAGCTGAAAGTTTTGCACTTAAGCCCACATCTATGGCGGCCAGCTGTGCTCGGCGTAAATGATTTTCACATTAAGACTGACTGTCATGAACGTGCTAAGCATGCTACATAGGTGGCCAATGAATTTTGATGAAATTTCAGCATTTTCCGAATCGTCGTCAACAAATCTCACTCGTTTGTTGCGTTTATTTGCAGCATGTGATTATTATGCCGTTAGAGCAGAAAATCGGTAATCAGCTGCTTACATAATACCGTTGGTGTTTCAGTTCTGACGCCACTCAAATTCACCGTTAGTTAAACAATTGATTTGCCAGCGTCTTAAAGCAGTCTTCCACTACTCCACTCTTTTCTCTTTTCTTACTCCCACTCACACTTTACACGCCTTGCTTACTAGTTTTGCACTCCACTCGTTAGCCATTATAGCGAGTATCCGTTTTTAATTTCTGGTCAAAGCAATTGCTCTCCTGGGAGCCATAACTTCAAGTACTCTCACTCTAACGCCACAGCCAATCACTAATGTCTTCCTTTGCCTTCGTTGGCCTTCGGCTTGATATTCGTTACACACAACATCTTGACTTCTGACATTCGATTTCGACAGCTCGTTTATAGCGTTTTTAGCGTTTTTTGTATTTTTTATTCGCTCAAAGGAGGCTGTTTCGTATTATTGCAACTAATTTGCTATCCAATTGCATATTGTTGAAAAAAAAACGAATCGAAAAATGCAATAAAAAAGTGAAAATTATCAATGTATGAAAGTAAATTGAAGGACGAAAGAATTATATAGCATATATTTGAATTACTCTCGACGTTTGTGTATTGGGAATATCCAACAAGGCTTAAATGTGGCGTACAATTTCGTGCCAGGAAGTCATATCATATATATTTATAATTAAACTGTCATATGAGTTGAATTTTGAGAATGTGGCAGCATTGTGGGGTATCATATGGAAGATAATTCCGTGGAAACTGTTCTTTTTTGGTGTTTTCCGTGTGTAAGTGAAGATTTGGAAGAGTACTGTTGAAGAAAAGTAGTTGAGCTTTAAAAATGTTTCCTATTGTGTTGTTGTAAGGCATTTTTAACGGTCCGTAAGTATCTAACTAGTTACAGTTTTTATTTTGGAATAGTTGAAATAAGGGTCTGGAAGAATTATTATCTACTTTTGGAGAAGTCATACGTGAGTTCGTTCAAACATTAATATATCAATCATTTCAAAAACCGTTAAATAGTCTTAAGTACCGTTAAGCTACTAACAGGATATTCGATATATTCATAAATACTTCAGAAATTCACTTTATGGTGAAGAACTCATATCGTAATTTATTATACTCTCGCAACCTGTTGCACAGAGTATAATAGTTTTGTTCACATAACGGTTGTTTGTGTCACCAAGAAATATAAGAGTTAGATATGGGGTTATATATACATAAATGATCAGGATGACGAGTGGATTTGAAATCCGGATGTCTGTCCGTCCGTCTGTCCGTCTGTCCGTGCAAGCGATAACTTGAGTAAAAATTAAGATATCTTAATGAAACTTGGAACACATGTTCCTTGGCACGCTGAGGAGGTTGCTTTCGAAAATGGGAAAAATCGGTCCACTGCCACGCCCACAAAATGGCGGAAACCGAAAACTTATACAGTGTCATAACTAAGCCATAAATAAAGTTATGAAAATGAAATTTGGAACATAGGATCCCATTAGGGAGGGGCACATTTGGATGTAATTTTTTTGGGGAGGTGGGCGTGGTCCCGCCCTCAAATTGGTTTTTTGTACATATCTCGGAAACCAATAGAGCTATATAAACCAAACTTTCTGCAGTCGTTTTGTTTAGCCACTTCTTAGTACAGTCGGAAAGAAATCGGATAATAACCACGCCCACCTCCCATACAAAGGTTAGGTTGAAAATTACTAAAAGTGGGTTAACTCACTAACGAAAAACGGCAGAAACACTAAATTTCACATAAGAATTGACAGATGGAAGCTGCACTCAAATTTTTTAACAAAATGAAAAATGGGCGTGGCGTCGCCTACTTATGGGTCAAAAACCATATCTCAGGAACTACTCGACCGATTTCAATGAAACTTGGTTTGTAATAGTTTCTTTACATCTCAATGATATGTTGTGAAAATAGGCCAAATCGGTTCACAACCACGCCTACTTCTTATATACCAGAACTTTGAAGTGGATCTGAATCGTTTACATTACAATATATAAAGTAAGCACTAGTGAAGATATCGGTGCAGAACTTTACACAAATACTATGTTTATAGTGTGGCAGCCCCATTCTAAAAATCGCCGAAATCGGACCATAGGTTTTTAAGGCCCCATATATCGAACACGACGACCTCGGTCTAATATTATGGTTTCCAACTTTCAATGGACTTTATTAATATATATGACGAATATGTGGGTCAAATTGTGTATTACATAATATGAATAAAGTCAAGTAAATAAATTGCGAGAGTATAAAATGTTCGGTTACACCCGAACTTAGCCCTTCCTTACTTGTTTTTTTATTATTTCCGACTTTTTTACTTCACTGACACTTCAACATAACCTCACTAAAGTTGAAAAAGTTTGCATGAATACTTATTCAGCTCTCTTTTTATTTTTTATTATTACAGAAATAATGTAATTTTATGCATCGACTTGCCCCAAGAGTTCAACAGAGTGAAGGATGCATTCCATTTAAAATGATAACAACATACATTTTTAAACACTTCCGGTCTGACGAACATCAAAGGTAAGCAGCAGTGCTGGGTTCAATGTCAATTTAAGGTGAAAGATGTAAAAATAATAAAAAATACTGTTATATGATATTCACATACCTAGTTATATAAATCTATGTATGTATGTATATATTTACATAATTTTATGTATAAATGTACTTTTATATATATGTATTAAAACAATAATACACACATTTAAACCTCGCAAACCGCTGAAATTTATGTTAAATACTGCATGCAAAAAGTTAATGCAAAAAGCAAACTATATAGTATGTAACATAACCTAAAATGCCAAAAGTACCACAATTTAATAGTTTGCAAACTCTCCACTTATGCACACGACTACACACGCGCATAGATAATTAAATTAGCCTTTGCTGATATGCTGGGATATTTAAGAGCATGTATACCACAAGGATAGATATACATAACCGTTAGGAATAATATACATATAGACCTGCCAGACATATATACATACATATCTTTTATGAGTTTATTGAATATGAGTGATGAAACCATCACCACCGAACCAGCACAACTACTTTGCCTGCAGCATTTTAACTTAAGGCAAAATTTACTTAATAAGTTTGCTATACTCGGTAGCCAAGTATGTGGTGTATGTGTGTTTATGAAATTTAGGAAATAGTTATACATATGTATATATTTATAAGCTTTTATGCACTCTACTGGAGTTTACATGTGTGCATTAGAACTCCTGACAGTCGCCAAACTTTCCACCTCACAATTCCCGCAGCAATTTAGCTGCACAAAATCTAATAACTTGTAAATTAGAAAGTTTGTTATACTCCGAGAAGCGCATCGATAGCATATGAACATCAAGTTTTTACTTGTGTTTGACTTTAATAGAAACCGGCGGTCTATCGACATGTTTGTGGCATAAGATAAACACATAACCAGCGGTAAGCGCAAATATTGCTCGGTAAATATTTAATTTGCAGGCCAAAATCCTCACGTTTTGATTACTATGTTTGCTTGCGGAAGCTTGTAATATTACTGTTATTTTAATGGTACTGCATTTCTTGACTTGAGAGCGGTATTGTTGGCAAAATAGTATAAAATTTAAAATGTACTTACCTGGAAAACTCTATAAAGCACTTTGGTTTCCATTTTTCTGCAATGAGAACGTTGCATTTAAATTATAAACTATTTTATACATTAATTACTTACATTAAATTTCACTACACAGCTCTTAATTGGATTGAGGTGCACCTTCCCAAAGGCACATAAATTTCATTGCCGTAAAAATATTTTTAAATATTTTAGCACAATTTCAACTGAATTAATATTAAGTAATTGCGAAAATATAGTATTATCCTTCTTAATAACAATTTCGCAAATATTATCTTGTGCCGGCTTACAACACCTGTGGCTGCGGCGGCATCCCCAATCAAATACATATAATAATCACCGCCGGAGAAAGTTTGTTACTTATTTTCAATAGCATGTCTTAGAAATATTGCATTATAAACAAAAAATATCATTTCAATAAGTTTTATATCAAAAATTTACTATTTTACATTATAGCGCACTTGAAAGCTGGGCAAAACCATTGGTACACTTAGAAAAAGCTTTTCGTGGACTATTTTTGACTTATTTACACAATAATTACCACTAATACTACATTATATTTAATTAACGACTCTTTTAATTGTAATTTATAATATATAAATCTACTTTTTACACAATTGTATGCCAAATAGCCAAATTTTAATTTGTGCTTGCGGAAATTAATACGAAACGATTGGTGTGGCGGCGGAAATTTAGCTAGATATAGGGTGACACTAATAATTAACAAGTTGTAATGTTATTGATTGTAGTAGATTAAACTGTTTTTATTTTTATAAATATTAATAAATATGTTTAAATTAATTTAAAAATAATAACGAAAATTATTTAAATTGAAATTTAATAAACTATTTTACTTTAATTAAATCAAGTATGGAATACGTGAGAATATTAAAAATTCATACTCTATTTTTTATGTTCTACAAAACAATTATAAAGATTTGCTTGAAAAAATAAAACATCAGATAAAATTAAATAAATAATAATTTTTAGCCTAATATTAAAAAAAAATAGTATTATTGGTACTTCGTTGTACCCTGTATTACCAGACAACGAAGTATTAGCTTTTAAGAAATTAATTCGCAATTATATAATTTATAATAAAACAGCTTACAAAAAATACGATATTGATTATTTAACATATTTGCATAATCTTAATTACATATAAATACAAAATAAACTAAATGAAATCGATTGAAGATCAATTTCTATAATTTTTTAATATACACGATCATTAGTGTCACCCTGTGCAGATTTAAAGTACGCAGTTTATTTGTAAAAAGTGCTTGAATTGATTTATATATGCATCTATAATTGAATTGATTATTATTACCTGTATTATTTTATGCTGTTATTTAAAATATTTAAAGGAAACAAATTAAACAAACCTATAATTTAAAAATTTTCACAATATGTGTTCATATGTGACATGCTGTAGCTAGCTAAATATCCGCATTTAGAACTATCGTTTTATTATAGTTTCCGCTTTCGCGTGTGTAAAGTTCGACAATTGTTTTAAAACTTGTATATAATATTATATAAATATATTAACAATATTGTTAATAGTGTAAAGTGTAGCAGTAGTGCTTAATTAACAAAGTAACAATGACAGCAGTGCGTTTAATGTGCATAAGTAAATCATATGCGGCAATCGAGTGTGCCGCGGACAGTTTAGTGCTTAAAAATGTTAAATTTGTTATTAAAACCACTTGCAAATGCAATTTTGTTATAGTTAAATGCTATAAGTGATTGTTTTCTGCAATAACTAAGCAAAAAATTAATGCCGGCAGTACATTAGAGTGCATAAGAAAAATCGGTGCTCCGAGCGCCATAGACCGGCGCACAGCGTTTTTATAAATCGATAAATAACTGCTGATATAAAACGATAATTCAAATTATTCTTTCATAAACTAATATTAGTGAATAAAGACTGTAAAAAGTATGCAAAACATTAACTCCGGCGGTTGAAAATTGTATAAATATAATTACAACAAACTGCAGTGTTGTGTGCGCTAAGTGCAGACGCGCTACATTTTATGTTAAAAAGCAAATGGTTATTGTTGTCGTGTGACAATTGGTATTATTGTTTAAAAATACAATTTTAAATACAAATCGTTTTATGTTAAATATAAATAAAAGATTGACTCCGGCAGTTAAATATTGCGAAAATATGGTAATAATATTGCAAACTTCAATGCGTCAAGCAACCGGCGCAAATACATACATTTATGTAGAATTAATTTTTTTAAAGAATTAAGTCAGTTATCGCAAATATTATTTGATAATGCTGCAGTGCTTACTATTTACTGTGATTAGAAAGCAAAAAACAAACTCCGGCTGTTAAAAAACTATTTTTAATTTGTTAATGAAATGCTGCTGTCGTGCTACCCACACAATTTGGCAGTAAAGACAAAATTGGTATTGGTGTGTTTGAAAAATAGTATAAATTCGAATATAACAATAATCACGATTAATCGGTTGTAGTGTTAATTAAATAAATATTATCGATAACATGAGCAAAACAGAGATCATTTCTACTTGAAATAATGGATTTTTCTACTACAAGCAGAGGTAAAATAGGGTAAGTGGTTCTTAATTTTTATATAATGCAGATTTTATAAACATTATATTCATATTTAATAACTCATTTTAGCTTTTTCGACCAGAAGCGCAGCAACAAAGCTGTTTAAAAGTCTATAAATAAGGTAAGTGGCTCTAAAATTGTTTAAGTACTATTTTTAAAATTGTTTTCTCAAATTATCGATTCTTGATATTTATTTTAACACACTAAATTATCATATAACTATCTTCTTATAAAATTTTTTGTAAATATAAACATTTTTGTAATTCCTTTATTGTTTAGAACCACCACTTTGATATGAAATCTCTAGTCTTATTGCCAAAAATTTATTTAACAAAAAATTGAATGTAATATTCTCTAAAAATTTACGACATAACTAATTTTCTATGCCATTTCTCAGTCATATAACCGTTGAGCGCTTGAACTCTCTTTCCAAGTTTTTACGATCCGTACACTTCACTCATTGTTGTTGCACATTGTCTAATCCCATTGGGACAATCTTGTTAATTACTAGTGGCGGTTCGAGTGTTTGGCTACACAATCTGTTCACAATTGGCTTGCCTACTCACTGTATGTATGTATGTCAGTCATGACAGTTTGGCGCTACGCCACACCACACCATGATTTTGCTCCAACTCCACCGAGTTGCTGAGTTTTCCTTTCTCGTATGCCCATAAACATTTGTAGATTTGCGCAAGTGAATGAAGGGTACAAATTAAACTACACTTCAACTGTTGAAGTAAGGCGCTACAGACTGACTGCACGTGTACGCACAGCCTCCCTAATCACTAGCTACTACAATTTAAGTAACTCATAATGATGCAAGGCACAAATGTGTGGCGCTGTATAAAGGGTTTACACGCTTCTGCTTCTTCTTCATCTCATCAGCTTCTATGAGTGTTGGTACTTAGTAAGCGTTGCACGTACTTTAATTATCCAAACTCAACTGTGGTTGGTCCAGCTTTGTACTTGCAACCAATACTGTGATTGTAATTATTAATGCGTGTAATAAGTAAAAATGATGAGCTTTCTGCGGAGTTGACAGGTAGAAATGTTTTATTGAACTTAGCCGCTTAGAAATATCCTTTGAGTGCAGCTATTTTTCGTCCTTGATTAAAGTGGAGAAAATTACAGTTTTTACATTTTAGATTTATTTCCCGCCAGCTTCCACATACTCATGCGATTTCACTGCTGTTCTTTTGCCTGACTGCGCTCGATCAAGCATTGTAGTCATACATAACCTCAAAAAGCACATCTCATATGCTATATGCACACTT
The DNA here is from genome assembly GCF_028554725.1 of Zeugodacus cucurbitae. Taxonomy (NCBI): domain Eukaryota; kingdom Metazoa; phylum Arthropoda; class Insecta; order Diptera; family Tephritidae; genus Zeugodacus; species Zeugodacus cucurbitae. Next base: position 27,585,847 of record NC_071671.1, read on the forward strand.
GTCCATTTTACCATTTTTCCATAAATAAAATGAAAAAAAAATTGTTAAATGTGGTTGCACTTTTATTTGGCACTCTTCTTCTTCTTCTTCCATTCTACTTGATATGCATGAAACACTGTTTCGTACGCCTGACCGCTTTTTGCCACGTTACATTTCTAAAAGATTGCTTCTGTCGCGTTGTGTCAGGTTTATTTAGCTTTTAATTATCTAAAAAGCTTTGGAGCTCTTGCTGGATGCGCATATAGACTGTGGTACAGTGGATCAAAAGAGAGAAGAAGTGAATAAATTTCAAGCGGTGATTGTTAGTTCTTACAAAAAGACATATGTTAACCGACCGTTTTTTGCAAGTTTGTAAAAGTATTTTTTTCAAAGCTTTAAAGCTTTTAAGCTCAAGCATTAATAACAGGTTTTGGCAATTTTTGTCATTTTCAATATTTCACTCTATTAGCTTCTATAACTTCTTCAATTAATTTTAAGATGGAGTTGAAAGTGTTTTTTATATTCTCCTAAGCCGATCTCAGTTGAGAATAAAAAATAGCATGCGAGAAATGTTTTTAAATAATTCTCTCATGCGAGTTTTTCATAATTAATATACCTAAAAATCCCACTGTGTGCACCAAACCACAATCTTAATCTTAGCAATGAACAAAAACAATAACACCAACGCGCTCAATACCACAAATGATTCAACACAATTAGGCGAATGCATTGAGGTGGCAAACAAAAAATGGGCGTGTCCTCGAAGCTACTGGTTGCACACACTGTAAATATGTGCTGGCATTGTAAATAGTAGATGCTGTGAGTAAATAGATTTTGTGGTGAAAAGATGCAGCTAAAAGTACAATGGATGTATTTTAAGGAGGCATTTTACTGTGTTTTTTCTTGAATGCAGCCCGTGAAGTTGGTTGTTGTTTCGAAGGCGTGAAGTTTAGGTCTTATAATGGATTTCCAGATATATTGGTCTCGACTTTTAAAGGCTTCTAGGGATGTGAGGAATGAGATGAAGTAAAAAGATCTTAAATCAGATATCAAATAACTTTAAAAAGAAATCTTTTGAGGGAACTTATAATGGTCCCTTTGAGGATAATGTATAAGAGAGAGTCGGCTAGAGTGGTAATCTTAAATTTCTATTTTTATCAATTTGTAAGATACACGAGATGGTTTTGACAGAGTGTACTTAGCCATACTATTTGGATGTATTTCTCCAAAAATATCATAAGATACTCGTTATAACAAGTCTTAACAAGGCTAACAATTACTGAAGACGATGCAGTTTTCATAGAGTCTTTAGGAATGGATCGACGTAGTTTTTCTACATTATAGTGATCGAATGCAGTACGAGGTCCATAAATGGCAATGGACGAGCCAAAATTGCAAATAAATATTTATCAAAAACTAGCTCTTCAAACCTAGATTGGAGCTTACATTATGATTTCTGAGACCTGAATTTCATATTTAAGGACCTGAATTCCCATTGGGTCGAAGACTGACATATCTAAATCATTTTTAAAGCCAATGTATAATGATTTCTTTAAGAAGATTGGGGATATATTTAATTTCTGATATAAAGGGGTCTATTTCAGGACTTTAAATATTATTGGGTCGAGGACTTTCACCTTTTAAGCTATTTAAAAGCCATGTTTTCTTCTAGACAATGTGGTCTATTTCAGGACCTGAATTTTTATTGGGTTAAGGGCTTTCACCTCTTATGTTTTTTAATCCCTTTTGGATAATAAAGGGTGATTTTTTAAGAGCTTGATAACTTTTTAAAAAAAAAAACGCATAAAATTTGCAAAATCTCATCGGTTCTTTATTTGAAACGTTAGATTGGTTCATGACATTTACTTTTTGAAGATAATTTCATTTAAATGTTGACCGCGGCTGCGTCTTAGGTGGTCCATTCGGAAAGTCCAATTTTGGGCAACTTTTTCGAGCATTTCGGCCGGAATAGCCCGAATTTCTTCGGAAATGTTGTCTTCCAAAGCTGGAATAGTTGCTGGCTTATTTCTGTAGACTTTAGACTTGACGTAGCCCCACAAAAAATAGTCTAAAGGCGTTAAATCGCATGATCTTGGTGGCCAACTTACGGGTCCATTTCTTGAGATGAATTGTTCTCCGAAGTTTTCCCTCAAAATGGCCATAGAATCGCGAGCTGTGTGGCATGTAGCGCCATCTTGTTGAAACCACATGTCAACCAAGTTCAGTTCTTCCATTTTTGGCAACAAAAAGTTTGTTAGCATCGAACGATAGCGATCGCCATTCACCGTAACGTTGCGTCCAACAGCATCTTTGAAAAAATACGGTCCAATGATTCCACCAGCGTACAAACCACACCAAACAGTGCATTTTTCGGGATGCATGGGCAGTTCTTGAACGGCTTCTGGTTGCTCTTCACCCCAAATGCGGCAATTTTGCTTATTTACGTAGCCATTCAACCAGAAATGAGCCTCATCGCTGAACAAAATTAAAAGTAAGTAAAGCGCGAAACACATTTCGAACCGAACACTGATTTTGGTAATAAAATTCAATGATTTGCAAGCGTTGCTCGTTAGTAAGTCTATTCATGATGAAATGTCAAAGCATACTGAGCATCTTTCTCTTTGACACCATGTCTGAAATCCCACGTGATCTGTCAAATACTAATGCATGAAAATCCTAACCTCAAAAAAATCACCCGTTATTTTGTTCTAAAATATTTTGAGAACTGTTTGGGTTTACTTCTAATTTCTGAGGCTATAGAATCTATTTGAAGACCTTGTTGTTTATAGGGACGAGGATTGCCCCCCCCCCCCCCCTGCAGCTGTTTAGAAGCCATTCTTCATATTTTCTTCTAGACGATGTGATCTTTTTCAGTACCTAAATTCTTATTGGGTCGAGTGTTGCTTCCACTGAATCTTTTTAAAATCTACTGAACAATGTTTTCATTTATTTTGAGAACTATTTGAAGTTTTGATTTAAATTTACTTACTGAGACAATGTGGTTTATTTCAGGACCTGATTTTTTATAGGTTTGATATCTGCAGATATATTTGAAGTGTGGGTTTACAACTCAGTAACAACTCGACTTTATAACGAACAGATCACATTCCGAAGATTTTTTAACCAAGATTTGGAAATATTTTAACGGTATTCTACAAAACCTTAATGTGACCGTGTGGGGCTTAAATTTTCTGCGGCGTTTCTTTCTAGATTATCTAAGCTCAATTTCATCTAATTAAGTAAATATGTATGTACCGTTATATTAATGTGAACTTTTTAATGACTCTACGATGGCAGCTATGCTCCCATGTCCCACTTAATTAATTGATATGAATATTGAAATGTTTTATAAAAACAACAAACACACACAAACCCCGGTACAACAACAACTGCGTCGGTATCCAGCACAAATAAGTAACTGTAAAGTAGCTAATCCAATATTTTTTCCTGACAACTGCTTGTGGTTATATAAAGTATGCCCAATTTAATTTCAACAATTCATACGGCAGCTAAGCAACTTTCATTATCACCCAGCGCCCAGCTTCTACCTCTGTTTCCCCCGCATCCAAAAGATAGTCTTCACACACGCTCATGGCTTTCATATATAATTTCTGTTATTTTATTTGGCAAAAAAAAACAACAAATGACTTTGGCAGTGGCGATAATAAATCATAAGATTTTGTGGTGCACAACCGACACAGACTCGGAACACGAAGCTGAGAAGCCAGTGGTTGAGCATCCGGTTTGGTTGGTTTTGGTTTGTAGCTTCGGATAGCTCTTCACTAAGTGGTGTGAAGGGCCATCTTGTGTGTTACAGCGCTCATCCGTTAGCCGGGCAACAATAGCAAAAACAACAATATTAACAACAACAACTCTGCAACAATATGTGAATATGTTATTTGCTTGGGGAATTGATAAAATCTCAACAGGTTCCCGCACTTTGCATATTATTTTTAATATATATGTAGCCAAAAGCAGGAAGGCGGGTCAAAAATGAAGATGCTACCATAGCTAAGCAAGTGAAAGATATTCTTCTCGGGCATACACAAATACATACATAAATCATATGTATATATGTGTGTGTGTGTGACCCCAGCGCCGCAGTGAAGACTACTTTGCATTTCTTAGTCTCTATATGAATTTATTTATTTGTTTTCATCAGCAAGGATGCCTTACGACAACCACTAGCAGCAACTTTTGTTTTTCATAGCATACTTTAAGGCGTCTTGACGTGACATCTCGCCTACGCCTGTCAGCAAAGTTTTAATTATTATAATTAAACGCTTTGAACTTGTGCTAGCTGTGAAGTCAACAACTTTTCACCGTTAAATACACCGAATTGCCACTCAACTGCATACAAAGTACCGTTATCCTTCCATTTTGAAGACGCCGAAGTTGTGTGGAAGACTGATTTCACTATTAATTTACGAAATGAGGTTTGTTGTTGTTGTTTTTTATACACTTTGTGTGGATCGCATTTACTTTGCTGTGGCAATTTTATGCTGAAAGCGTAATTAATCTGTGAGAGATGCTGCGCAAAAAATAGAATAAAGAAAACAACAACAAAAGACTACTACTCACATAATTATCCGAACACAAATATATAAAATATAGAATGAATTACGCTGATTTCCATTTATGTTCCACATGAAGTTTGAAGAAGTGGCAGCAACAGATAAAGTGATTTCATGTTTTCACATCCCAAACACGTTTCTAATCAGCCAAATGAGCAGCACATGTGCTTATTACTTAGTCTACAACAACAACAAATTACAACTGATTGTTTAAGCTGCATTTATGAGCGAGCTGGCAAACTACTATAGTCTACTTTTAGACGCATTGCCTTAATCGAACGCCACAACATTGTTTGAGCTCGCTTATTAAGTGCTTCTAACGGTCGTTCATATTGCAATTCCACGCAAAATAGTTAGTTGAGAGTTTGAGTTTGTCGCTGCTTTGGCATGTGGGCCGCATCTCAAGCGGTCGCCTTCTTGCATAATTGACAGCATCAACGTCGCTGCTTGCTGGTTGTTGTTGTTGTGCTGAGTATGCTGCATTATTTATGCACTTATGCAAATTGAATTAGTCGGCCGCATGCACATGTACCGGCATAAATATGTAATTGTCCAGAAATATAGATGTGAAATTATTGCATATTGCATGGGGGTACACAGGAAAAAAAATTAAGTTGAATATTACTTTACGCGCAGAACTTCGAGTAGTGCATCGAAATATAGAAAATCGCTGCCCAGGAGCCATAATTCTGATATTGACTCCGTAGCGGTAGTTTTTGATGAGTCTGATTCCGTTTTGGTTGCTTATGAACTGCTATCTAGGGGAGCTGACATTTTCATTTTGTAAAAGATTACACGATTCACCTTATTTTTATACTTAAGAAGTCAATATTTTCTAAGAAGCTTCGAAGAGAGTCATTTAAAGAATTAAAAAATCTCCGGCAGATTCCAAAGTAACACTGTTTGGGTCGGGCCTCTTGATGTTAAACTCGAACTCGAGGTTATGAAGCTCCCGAGACTGAAAGCTGCACATATAAACAACGATAGCCATTAAGCAACCCAGTTGGAGTCGGTCGACCTGGACGTGAGCTCGAGCACCATTAATGAAACGGTTGATCCATTGGATATGGTGGTAGACAGATTGTATGAAGATAGTTTGAGAAGCATAACTCTGTTTTAGGCGAGTCCATATACGAGTATGGCTCTGGTAGATGTTCTTCATATGTCCAAAGTTCGTTAAGATGCTGAAAACCCTTTGTGCTGAAGTTTTTCTTTGCTTGAACTTTGATTTCAAGAATGAAGTTCCTTCTCTACGACTAAAACCGAGTTCCATTCAAAAATGCATGTCGAAAGGTTAATCCGTTAACAATCTACTTAAAATTCCTAAGAGAAACCAGATCTGAAGAAACTAAAAATTTTGAGCTCCAACCAAGATTTATAATCAGTGAAGTTTCATTTGAAAAGTTTGGATTTTGTACCCCTTTCTGCTATCGTCTAATCTCAATTACAAATATCGAATAGACTTTAACTCCGAAGAGGATCTTTTATACCTCCAACTAACATCATTTTAATGAGTTGAGCCGAATATAAGCCAGACTAAATATTTTGAAGTCCAATTAAGACTTAGAATCCATGAAGTTTCATTTGAAAAGTTTTCTATATGGATTTGGTCTCTAGATTCATGAGAAACGTCCAAAGGACCCTTTCTACTATCAACTAACCTCATTTCAAATTGTCAGAAGGGATTAGTTCTGACAGGGTCTTTTATACTTCCAGCAAACCTCTGAGAGCTGAGCCATATTAAACTCGACTAAACCAAGATTTTGAATGAATGGAACTTAACTTGCGGATCTCTCAATGGAAGTGTTTTATTTAAAGTCATATTTGAGACTCGAAGATTTTGAACCTCAGATGGGTTTCTACACTTTTAAATTATTTTCTAAATTTTCCAAGATATCGAACCTCATATGGGTTTAAATACTTTTAAATTATTTTCTCAATCTTCCAGGATTTCGAGCCCCAGATGGATTTATATACTTTTATTTTATTTTTTCAACCTTTGGCGGCTCTCTGTCAGGAGAACCTTTCTTTTTGTTTTATGAATTTGAGAAATCAAGATCGTTTCTTCTTTACAGAAATGTTTCGAGACTCCAGAACTACGAAACTCAGATAGATTTCTTGACTTTTTCCTCTACTTTGTTTTGTTATATTTTTTACGATGTACACCCTCCATCAAACAACACAAATACTCATTTGAACCCACTAAAGGCAGTGCAAACGTTTAAATATTTGAAGACACGCAAAGAAGGACAAACAAAGGGTAGCGAATCAAATGGAGTCTGAATCCCACGACCGTGGGTGGAACGCAATGCAAAGGTGGAGAAAGGCCGCCATATGACCGAAAGGACACGACCACAAGCAAGAACTGCAGGTAATTCAGAGCGCTATAACTGAAGGTAAGGCTGCAGGGAAAGCCTACAGCGAAGAAGCAGTAACAGCAGATGCAGAAGAACAAGAGATTGAAACTACATGCTAACAAATGCATGATTACAAATCCCTGGATAAACATTTGTTATGATTATGCATGCATTTCCACATAACGGTATATGTTCATATGTGAGTGGCAACCGGTATTGTCGCCGTAAAGTAGACCACCCTCTTGCATTGGCGACGAAGACAGCGACGCTGTAGCTTCTTAGCATAACATAACTTTGTTTTATTGTTGTTTTCTAATGCTTTTTTCGCCGAAGAAACAATAACTTCATTGCTTCTATTGAATTATCATTCGATTATAAGGACCACAAGGATCGGGGTATTTTATGCGTTCTTTTTTCTTTTTTTTTCAAGGAGGATGTTATGCCATACATGAAGTATTGAATTACAACTACAACAAAGTAAAGTATTTTCAATAATATGCAACGGAAATGTTATTTGTGTTCTGACTTCCTATTGCTTTCTACACCAGTAAGTGTGTGTGTGTAGGTGTGTGGATCCGGCGGAGGAACCCAAAGCCATTATAAAGTACAAATATAATATTTTATTTTTATTTGGTTGTTGTTGTTATTGGCACCCCTTTTAACACTTCTACCATGCGCCCAAAGTGCTTGCTGCCAGCAACAATGTGCGTGTTTTTTGTTGTAAAATTTATCAATTTTTTTTGCTTTCGTTCTTTTATATATTATATGTTTTGTTGTTTTTGGTTTTTTTTTGCGCAAATGTCTATTCGCTTGTCGCCAATAGCCGCCAAATGAAGACATATATTCGCATTAAAAATTATGGTAATGGTCGCACGTTTCGCCATTTGGGGATTTTTAAATGCAGTCAAACTGCTTCAAGTGCGCTCTAAAGGCATAATAAAGCGTACATTATCTATGTGTTGGTGTGTGTTAGACGCGTTGAAGTTTTAATGTTATTTGTTTATGAACTTTGCAAAAATAAGGAAAGAGAAAGGGGAAAAAGGAATTTTAGCGGTAGACGCAGAAGCTTGTGCCTGAAGATTTGATACAATGCAGGTAGGAAGAGATAACTGACTTGTTTGAGAGAGTTTCCACCGAACTTCTTCTTCTTCTTGAATGGCGTAGACACCGCTTACGCGGTTATAGCCGAGTCCACAACAGCGCGCCACGTATCCCTCCTTCTGGCAGTTTGGTGCCAATTGGTTATACCAAGCGAAGCCAGGTCCCTCTCCACCTGGTCCTTCCATCGGAGTGGAGGTCTCCCTCTTCCTCGGCTTCCACCAGCGGGTACTGCATCGAATACTTTCAGAGCTGGAGCACTTTCATCCATTCGAACAACATGACCTAGCCAGCGTAGCCGCTGTCTTTTTATTCGCTGGACTGTGTCTATGTCGTTGAATAACACATACAGCTCATCGTTCCATCTTCTGACCATAAATCTTCCGCAAAACCTTTCTCTCGAAAACTCTTAGTGCCGTCTCATCGGATGTTGACATCGTCCACGCTTCTGCACCGTAAAGTAGGACGGGAATGATGAGAGACTTGTAGAGTTTGGTTTTTGTTCGTCGAGAGAGGACTTTATTTTTCAATTGCCTACTTAGTCCATAGTAGCACCTTTTGGCAAGAGTGATTCTGCGTTGGATTTCCAGGCTGACATTGTATATGCTGATTCCCAGGTAGACGAAATTATCTACGACTTCAAAGTTATGACTGTCAACAGTGACGTGGGAGCCAAGACGCGAATGCGCTGACTGTTTGTTTGACGACAGGAGATAATTCGTCTTGTCCTCGTTCACCACCAGACCCATACGCTTCGCTTCCTAATCCAGCCTGGAAAAAGTAGAACTAACGGCGCGGGTGTTGTTTCCAATGATATCGATATCATCGGCGTACGCCAGTAGCTGTACACTCTTAAAGAAGATTGTACCTTCTCTATTTAGCTCTGCAGCTCGTATTATTTTCTCTAGCATCGGGTTAAAGAAATCACACGAGAGTGAGTCACCTTGTCTGAAACATCGTCTGGTATCGAACGGCTCGGAGAGGTCCTTCCCGATCCGGAGCTTTTGGTGTTGCTCAACGTCAGCTTACACAGCCGTATTAGTTTTGCGGGGATACCAAATTTAGACATCACGGCATAAAGGCAGCTCCTTTTCGTGCTGATCCACCGAACTTAGTTGGAGATATATTCGTATCAGCGATAGAAGAAATGATCTATTGAATAAAGAAAGCGAGAATAAATAGAGAAATTTGGTTTATAGATGACCCCCAAATAAAGTCTATAATATTGATTTAGCAAGCTCAATACTGGAGGCTTTATATATAATGAAGAGAGTTAAAATCTGACTAAGAGATCTCAATCGTGCATCGCTATCTTGAAGCTATTTCTCAATTAGTTATGACCGAAACATTGAGAAGACTAGAGCTTTCAGGGAAGGGAACATCTTTTAAATGCTAATAATTAGTAAATTACCATTTAGAAGAGAGACAATAAGTTGCATTATTAACATTCTGCTGTGATTCATTAGAAGTTTTTATAAGACCTAACATTTTCTTAAATACTGTCAAATAAGCTGGATACAGGGTATAGACATGTAAAACCATTAGGAAAAAGAGAGAGTCTCCTATCCAAAAGTAAGCATTAACATTTACTTAGCAGAGGTCCGTATGCTTCCTGTTAAGGAGCATAATGAAATGTTGTCCAAGCAGTTTCCAGTTGACACTTACTGGAAGTCGAGCCCTCTCCCAGAGCCATTTAGATTACTTTACTGAAATACACCGCCGATATACCGAACTTTAGCGACCAGACTTTGGATTGACTTCCAACAAGCACTGAGGAGCTATTAACACCTTGCTTGACTCCCTGCGCGTGAATGAAGTCCTTTTTGTGAAATCATCACCCATTGCAGCCACCGAGCTCGAGTTGCCTCACGAAACTAGAGTGATCCTCACTCACTTCGTTATTTATACTGTAGTCGAATAAACTCCTACTTATTCAGACTGAACCTCGACATGCCCAATATATGTCTCGCACTCAAAGAGTTCAAGCATAACACTAACCATCTCTTTCTAAGCTCAATTTATATACTCGACTGGAAAACTGGAAGAGTAGTCCCAATAGTACTTTCCCCATTAGTGAAGACACTTCAAGCTTTGCTTTCTCCCGACATTCATCCACCTCCCGGGCCTCCCGTTATATGACTTCTATGTCAATTGATTTGTACTGGCCAGTTCAAGCGCGGTAAGAAAGCCCTCACAACAAGAACAACATATTAGCTAAAATTTAATGATCAAAAATTCTAAGAAATAAAGAAAAGCTTCGTAGAATAGAATATAAGCAGAAATAGCGCAACGATAAAGAGTAAAACCATGAGCAAATCTTCCATCTCGACGGAAGGATGTATCTTCTAAATGCAAATTTGAGTTCCTTCTATATTTTATATAGAGCCATCGTTAACTAATGCGTCTCTTGGAATAAGTTTTTGGTTATATTATAACATCTTCTTTTCAAACTATACATATACGTGAGTTTGAAAATTTTTTAGCTGAAGACAAAATGGCTTAAATGACAAGATATGATGGGGTTAAGGTGAATCTGATGACCTTACGGAAGTAATTTGAGTTCGGAACCGAGCACCTTCGCTTAGTCTTACCAAACAGGTTACTTCTCTTCTCGGAACTCGAATTTGCATTATCCATGGAGTAGTTTGATAGCCCGCCTGAGGTCTGAAGCACTGTTGAAATATAGGGAGTCTCCATTAGAATATTCTCATTGTACTTGAGATGATATAAGAGATATAAGATAAAGAATCACCCTTACTCGATGGCAACGTTGATATTTCTGATGCAGATCGCCTTCGTTGGCTAAGCAATCGATTTCTTTCCAATGCGAGAGGACTTCATTAAATTAAAGCTGGTATGAGTCTCTCTGCTTCAAAGATCTCGCCGATAATCTGAAATAAATACAAGAAAAGCAATAACTGTAGCTTCCTGAGTAATTGTAAATGAAAAGTACTATATCTCACACACTCACTTCGTCCTCCACCCACACATCACATTACACAACACAGAAGCAATCTATAATTGCTTGGCCATAATGTCCACATCGAAATGTGGCAATCTGCATACTACTAAGCGCATTCAAACCGAAAGACATGTGCAAGGGAGCAGAAAATTAATATTTTCAAAAAGGTCCTTTTTCCTTGACGACCAACCGCACTCACTTTCTCTGCCATTCTCTCTCTCTTTCCCGGCGTCCCGTCGTGCACTGAGGATGCAAAGTAGCTGCTAATCTACTCGCAGTTGCATATCCGGGCAACTTAAGTGTGTGCTGCCGATGCGACTAAGATATGAGTTCAAATACAAATGCCCACATGTCAATCCTAATTTAAATAAGCTCACCAACACACACATACACACACAAACAAACAAAATGTGTGTTTATTTTTGCGAATATAATATTTGTACTTTCACAACAACAATAACTTGCAGTATAATCAACCTGCGGCTTGGTGGTCGGTCAAGTAGGTGGTGTCTTCTGTAAGACAGCAAAAAAGTAAAATAAATAAATAAATGAAATATTCATAGATACATACATATATGGCTTACACGTATGAGCTTCGGAATTAGTCCTTTGGGATTAGTGTGAGAGGGCAAAAATCAACGCATCACTCAAAGCAAAGAGTCTTAAGCAAAAAATAAATAAATTATAAAAGTGTCTAGATATGTTGATGTGGGCACTACTATTAGACAGCGGTGAGACGCGTGGAGAATAAAAATAAAAAAGTATTTATATTATGAATTTAAGATATTCATATAGACTGGACGTCATTTAGTCAGATACAAAACTTCTTAAAGCTCTAAATAACTTTTCTTAGCAAACATTGTGAACGCAGTCATTACACTTCGGTTGGATTTAAGCTTCTTTTGTACAAAATTGAATTGAGAGATTCTTAGTCTAACATTAGTTGATACCAATTGGTTGTTCGGAAGAACCAGGCCAAAATAACTACTTAAACAACATTTCCTGTGTTAAGAAAATCCATAAAATCAATTCGATCTCTTAGGTTTTGAGAAAATCCTATCCTTTTTGTCATGGTTCCAAGATAGCTTTACAGTTGATCAAATCTCCTGAGTTAGAACTTTAATATTCTCTTTTAACTTCATATGTTGGCAGATGTTTGTCCATTTATCCATATTTGACCAAATACAATTTTCATCTAGCTCTTTTCTTTTCCAGGGGTAAGTTTATATTTCCATATTTAAAAAGAAAGTTAAAAATTTTTCAGGAGAAAGAAAGGAATCTTTGATTTTTTTTCATTTTTTTCGATTCTTGGTAACCTTTAGAATGTATGTTTGTCGTTCTTCGAGGAAGTGTCGGACTGCTAAGTCACGGAAAAGTGAAAATTGTAAACAGTTCTTCGATCAAATTCGGTGCTTGGTTGTAATGAGGTTCCATTTCCATATTCCATACCGGAGCCGGAACTGAAGTAAGGGAAGAGTAAAGAAGACACTTTCGGCGGTTTCGAGTTATTAATAGCGCGCCATTTCTTTTTTCATTTCGCCGTTTGGCGCTAATTGGTGCGTGCAGTCAGGACTTTCTCATTCCTTCCTCTTCAGGTCTTTCGTTGGCTTCCAGCAACGGTTACTGCATCGAACACTTTCAAAGTTGAAGTGTTATCATCCATCTGGACTACATGACCTAGCCAGCGTACAGCGATGTTTCAGGATTCACTGAACAACATATCTCTCCATATATGTATCACGCACAGCTCATCGTTCCGTCGAACTCGGTATTCATCGTTGCCAATGCGGAAATTGTCATAAATCATCCGCAAAACCTTACTCTCACAAACTCTTAACGCGGACTCAACTGTTGTTGTCTTTGTCCATGTCTCCGCTCCATATTACAGGACGGGAATGATGTGGAACTTGAAGAGTTTGGTCTTTGTGCGCCGAGAGGGAAACTTTTCGCAGGTCCCACGAAACTGATTGATAGCCCCCGCGTTTTGACAACCTGTAGAGCTATTAGATTTAACTAAATGAAAAGCTCAATGGACGTTCTTGACCTGAACATATCTTTAACTTTCATGTTGATTTCGAGATATAATGAGGTATTTTTCTGCTTTAAGCAACCTCAATTTTCTTTCGCCTATGGAGACTTGTTAGACCCGTCGGTAGGAAATCTTCACTGACTGACTCTCATTAAGCATTCGCGGGCGAAATATAATTTTGGAAAAATCAAAAATACCTTCGGACCACTATATTAGTATATACGGGAATCGGCAATTCGATCTATAATGAAATTTTGAACTCACAGCTGGCGCTCGAGGCTCAGAAACCGTACGTTCAGCATCTCTTATAAATTGTAGTGACTAAATATTCACTTCATGCATAAATCTTCACGCAGTTCATATTCTAGAACCCTCTCAATTCTATTGCCTTCAATTTCGCGGCAGTCAAAATATCTACGTTCATGCTTCGTTACACACTCCGCCTGCGCAATCTTCGAATCGGGGAAGCTAAGTTACCTTACAAAGCGTAAGTAAATAATGACTTCGTTGCTATTATTTTGTTGTGCAAATTAAATTTATTGCATTACAGCGAAAGCGCTTTGGCGGGCGCATTTATTTTAAGCGTCACACGCTCGCGCCAAACACACACGAGGAAATAGCTAAGGATTTGAGAGTGTATAAAAATTTATTGTGCAAACGAAGTGTCTACGTACGACTATATGGCACTGTGAATATGTGTGTGAGTCACGCGTGCAGCCTCCGCAGCGCCAGGAGGACTTGAAGCTCTCTAAAAAATGATAGCTCATTGAATAAGTGAGTGAGTGGAGGTGGCCTGTGCGCTGTTTAAGAATTGATATGATTTTTTCTCGTTGAGGAGAGAAGTGTGGTTGAATTGCGGCGTTGGAAAAAAAATTAACCGAGAAAATATTGAAAATTAAAAATTCACATTCTGCGGTACGTGCTGGCAAGGATATGACTACATTCCTGTGTTTGAGTGTTTATAAATGTCTATGTCTAAGTGAGATATTTAAAAAAAAAAAAAATTGTCGACTACAAACAGGTGTAGCATAGCCTCCGCCCACTACCATACAAATACGCTATGCTGTTGCCGCATGACTTTCTCCACTCCTGCTCCTTCAACCACTTCTTCTGACAGCCATACTTCGCACAATTTGCGTGCTTGTAGTCGCATTTGCAAATTCACGTTGGTGCAAAGCGTTAATGCTACGTTTGAATGAATTTTTGATTGCATTGTTTACGATTGAATTTGTTTTTTTATTATTATAAATTGTTGACTTTGCCGAAATCCCAGCGAAAATGTCAGGGCAGCATGAGACTTTGTGGGCTTACTTACTTGAGTTTGTATGGGTGTGCGTTGAATTCTATGACAAGTGGGCGTGGAATTTCCATATTTGCGCGTTTTTTAAATTAATGAGCGTGTTTGGGGTTTCGGTATCCCGAATTTCGAGACTGAGTATTGCATTGAACTGGACATTTTTGCCTTCAGTCTTCACTTATTATTTATTTGTTCTACTAATATATTATTATAAATAAGATTTTATGCTTTTTTGCATTAAAAAATTGTTTTCGGGATCCCGAAATCGATATTTTTAGATTTTGCTTCAATAAATTTTTATAATTGCCTATACTTTATACCTACAACACATCACACACACACAAAGACATCCAACTAAAATTTTTGTTAATTTCTAAATTTGAGAAATTTTTCGGGATCCCGAAATTACAATCGAGGTTTGCAGATTCGAAAATATACTTAACTTTTCAATTCAGTTTTTTATTTATTTTATTTTACTGAGTATTTATAAAAAATAAATGTAATTCAATTCAAATTTTTATTATTTTCTAAATTTGAGACATTTTTCGGAATCCCGAAATTACCACTTAAAAGGGGTCAAAGGAGCTTTTGTTAGGCTATACATCCAAAAACTATATTTTACAAATAAAAATTGGTAGACCTTGGTAAGACTTCGTGCAAATTTCGGAATTATTAAATTCACAATCTTAAATCTTAACATATTATAATGCTTTCATATTAAATACTTATTTTGATAATATTTTATTATATATTTTTTATAAAAAAATTAAAAGTCCCGAAAATTTTCGAGATCCCGAAATTACAATTTAAAAATTCCGAAATTATAAAAGGTGCAAATGAATTTATAACGGCACTTTTGTTATCTTAGATATTCAAAAACTATATTTTACAAATAAAAATCGCAAAATATTGTTATTTGCGAATTTCAGGATTTTTTTATTCATGATTTTAAATCTTAAATATCAAAATTTTATAATGTTTTCACGTTAAATATCTATTCTAAAAATTATTTATTTTACAAATAAATTCACATTTTCATACCTTCCGAAAAATTTCGGGATCCCGATAATTTTCAACCAAAATCCCGAAATCCAAAATACATTCCTACGCCACACTACCACCCTCCGCCACTCATACCTTACATTTACAACAAATTTTTCGCGAATTGTATTTATGTATGTGCCACGTTTAGTATTTTTTGCTGTTGTTGCTTCCTACTTGCTTTATGCTCAACGCAAATTTACAAGCGCGCCTTTGTCATTTACTATGTTTAACAACGATTTATATATTTGCTGGTTTTGTTTTACGTCCGCCCACTCCGCACGTTGGAAGCTAGTAGCTTACACTGCGTGCGACTGGAAATGTCTTTGAGGGGTAACGGCACATTTTTTTTAAATTTTTTTGCTACTCGCCATGTATTTGAAAATTCAAAATGCCGCTTGTTTCATTTGTGTCTTGTTGTTGTAATTTTTTTACTCTCATTTTAGTTTTAGCTTTACTTAATGCCTATTTAAACAGCGTGCCGGCTCACATGTAAATGCAGGAAAGTAAGATAAATGTTTGCTCTGTTGCGTGCTTTGTTGGTGGCGGCGAGCATGCGGGGAGGTCCATGTGGCCTCTTGAGAATGCCAGCTAAAGTACTAAGTACCTGCGAAAGTGCTGGAGTACTGTGAAAATGGCATTAAATACAAACGTGAGCGCTTTTAAATGAATATATCTTCATATGGGAGAGAATATCACTGCAGTAAAAAAAAAGCAACAATAAGCATATGCAAATTCCATCAGTTATGAATGCGAGTTAAACTACGTTGCTTTTTTGAAAACAATACACACGCGTAGATATACACATAACGATGTATTCATATGTCTGCCCCTTTGTGTATGCTACACAATGCTTTCATTGCTTTCATATCTCATGTTACTCACTGAGATTGAATTAGCGATAATTTCTTTATGAATAAATTATAGATTTTTCTGCCTCTTAAACGTCTAAATGGCAAATAAAGGTGCAGGTAACTGTTTTGCCATGGAATTTGGTTGGTGTGAGTATATATTATAATATAACACGTTTTAATGTTTAAAGCGCTTAAGTGTACTTATACGAAGTTATGCAATTGATTTTATTTTCACTAAATATATATATATATATTTGGCGTAGGAACCGCTTTAAGCGATTATAGCCGAATCCACCAGAGCGCGCCACTCATTCCTCCTTTTTGCTTTTTGGCGCCAACTGGAAACACCAAGTGAAGCCAGGTCACTTTGCACTTGGTCTTTCCACCGGAGTGGAGGTCGTCCTCTTCCGCGGCTTCCTCCAGCGGGTACTGCATCGAATACTTTCAGAGCTGGAGTGTTTTCTTCCATCCGTACAACATGACCTAGCCAGCGTAGCCGCTGTCTTTTTATTCGCTGAACTATGTCAATGTCGTCGTATAAATCGTACAGCTCATCGTTCCATCGTCTGCGGTATTCGCCGTTGCCAATGTTTAGAGGACCATAAATCTTGCGCAAAACCTTTCTCTCGAAAACCCCAAGAGTCGTCTCATCGGATGTTGTCATCGTCCACGCTTCAGCGCCATACATCAGGACGGGAATAATGAGCGACTTATAGAGTTTGATTTTGGTTCGTCGAGAGAGGACTTTACTTTTCAATTGCCTACTCAGTCCAAAGTAGCACCTGTTGGCAATAGTGATTCTGCGTTGGATTTCAAGGCTGACATTGTTGGTGTTGTTAATGCTGGTTCCCAGATAAACGAAATTATCTACAACTTCAAAGTTATGACTGTCAACAGTGACGTGGGAGCCAAGACGCGAGTGCGCTGACTGTTTGTTTGATGACAGGAGATATTTCGTCTTGTCCTCATTCAAAACCAGACCCATACGCTTCGCTTGTTTATCTAGTCTGGAAAACGCAGAACAAACGGCGCGGTTGTTGCTTCCGATGATATCAATATCATCGGCATACGCCAGGAGCTGTACACTCTTGTAGAAGATTGTACCCTCTCTATTTAGTTCCGCAGCTCGTATTATTTTTTCCAGCAATAGATTGAAGAAGTCGCACGATAGTGAGTCACCCTGTCTGAAGCCTCGTTTGGTATCGAACGGCTTGGAGAGGTCCTTCCCGATCCTGACGGAGCTTTTGGTGTTGCTCAACGTCAGCTTACATAGCCGTATTAGTTTTGCAGGGATACCAAATTCAGACATCGCGGCATAAAGGCAGCTCCTTTTCGTGCTATCGAAGGCAGCTTTAAAATCGATAAAAAGATGGTGAGTATCGATTCTTCTCTCTCGGGTCTTTTCCAAGATTTGGCGCATGGTGAATATCTGGTCCATTGTGGATTTTCCAGGTCTAAAGCCACACTGATAAGGTCCAATCAGTTCGTTGACGGTGGGCTTTAGTCTTTCACACAATACGCTCGACAAAACCTTATATGCGATATTGAGGAGACTTATACCACGGTAGTTGGCGCAGATTGTGGGGTCTCCCTTCTTATGGATTGGGCAGAGCACACTAAGATTCCAATCGTCAGGCATGCTTTCTTCCGACCATATTCTACAAAGAAGCTGATGCATGCACCTTATCAGTTCTTCGCCGCCGTATTTGAATAGCTCGGCCGGTAATCCATCGGCCTCGCCGCTTTGTTGTTCTTCAAGCGGGTAATTGCTATTCGAATTTCTTCATGGTCGGGTAATGGAACATCTATTCCATCGTCATCGATTGGGGAATCGGGTTCGCCATCTCCTGGTGTTGTACTTTCACTGCCATTGAGCAGGTCGGAGAAGTGTTCCCTCCATAATCCCAGTGTGCTCTGGACATCCGTTACCAGATTACCTTCTCGGTCCCTACATGATAATGCTCCGGTCTTGAAACCTTCCGTTAATCGCCTCATCTTTTCATAAAATTTTCGAGCGTTACCCATGTCGGCCAGCTTTTCAAGCTTTTCATACTCACGCATTTCGGCCTCTTTCTTTTTACGTCTGCAAATGCGTCTCGCTTCCCTCTTCAGTTCTCGATATCTATCCCACCCCGAACGTGTTGTGGTCGATCGCAACGTTGCGAGGTAGGCAGTCTGTTTTCTCTCCACTGCGGAACGACAATTCTCATCGTACCAACTGGTTTTTTGGCGTTGCCGGAGACCAATTGTTTCGGCTGCAGCGGTATGCAATGAGTTTGAGATGCCGTTCCACAGCTCCCTTATATCGAGATGCTGATGAGTGCTCTCAGAGAGCAGGAGTGCAAGTCGAGTAGAAAATCGTTCGGCTGTCGGTTGTGATTGCAGCTTTTCGACGTCTCATGTTACTCACTGAGATTGAATTAGCGTTAATTTCTTTATGAATAAATTATAGATTTTTCTGCCTCTTAAACGTCTAAATGGCAAATAAAGGTGCAGGTAACTGTTTTGCCATGGAATTTGGTTGGTGTGAGCATATATTATAATATAACACGTTTTAATGTTTAAAGCGCTTAAGTGTACTTATACGAAGTTATGCAATTGATTTTATTTTCACTAAATACTAAAGAGAATATCAAAGTATTATTTGAGAGATTATTTTCACAGTTATGGTGCATACCTCAGATGTATACTTCAACCAAAAAGTAGTACAAACAAAAATATGTCGAAAGACATGAGAATTATCATGAAAATATGTCAAATATTTGAAGCCTAATTGAAGACTACTCCTTTGTTTCATAAATTAGTTGCATGGTACTAAACGATAATCCGAAGAAATTTGAATCTGAACTGTTTTTCAATACCACAAACAATTATTACTCAAGTGTGGGACCAACTGTTCTCTAGCATTGTTCTAGAAAAATAGAGAAAAAATGGTAATAATATTACGTCATCTCTCACTGATAACCAAAATACTAAACTCCAGTTAAGGTTAGCACAACTGAAGATTTCCCAAGGATCCTCCAAAGAATCGAACAAGGATTAAGAATATCCAAAATATACAATTTCTTCCACCAAATTGAAAATCTACTGTGCTGTAAAATCGAATGCGCTCAACAGTACTTTTCCTACCTACCCTTCCGAATTACCCTAATATGATATTGGAAAACCAATGAATATACTTCGAAATGTCAACGTACGCATTGAAGGAGTGTTGAAGCCCGACGTTAATGCCAGAAAAAATATCAAACTCTCCATAATCATGTGCTATTAAATAGAGTTTCCATTATTATAGTCTTTAAGATCAACTAAGTGTTTGTTTGGCGGCTAACCCTTTTCAAAATTATCCTGAGAAATATTTAATCTTCTTAAGTTTTCAATATTGACAATTAGTTCTGCTACACTAACTAAGTAGTAGGGGTTTCTACTTCTTCTACCTCGATCCCCAATTTGACTTATGTTGACCTCGACCTCTAACTTGAACTCCCTTGAACTTCTTCTGTGGAATTCTTGACCTCTATCCTGGCCTCTCTTTGCCTGACCGCACTTGAACTCTAATTTGGTCTGAGTTATCCACTATCTTGATCTATCAAACCTGTCTTGAACCCGCTTATCCCTTAGTTGGACTGAATATCCTTAACTTTTCTTAATTGATAATTAGACACATTAAGTAATAGATTTTCTACTTGTTTTCCCTCGATCTCTGATGTGATCCAGGTTGACCAGGACCTTTCACTCAAACTTCCTTGAAACTAATTTTTGCAACACTTCACCTCTATACTGACCTCACTTGATTCTTCGCGTGACGGCATTTCAAACTTGGTCTCGCTTGTCGCTTATCTTGATAAGGCCTATTCCCTGTCTTAAATCCACTTGGTCCTTAACTGCACTGAACGTGAATCCTGAATGAACCTCTTTTGACTCCTAATTTGAACTCTCTTGATCTATAACTTAACGGCAGTTGACCTCTAACTTGAGCACGCTTGTCTTCGGTTTATAACTACTAACTTGAACTCCCTTGATCTCTAACATTTTGTTTCTTAATCCAAATTGACTCTTCGGGCTTTAATTTGAACTCCCTTTAGCTTACGTCCCTTGATCTCAATCCGTACTGTTTTTGACTCTTAGTTTGATCCAGATTGATCTCTGAAATGAACTTTCTTTAGCCTAAACTTAACCTGGCTTGTTACCTATCTTGCTAACGCTTGTCATCTGTCTTAAACTAAACAGTTGACTTAACCTTGATTGACTCCTAACTTGAAGTGCCTTGATCCATTACTTGACTCCGATTAAACCCTGCTTTGCCCTATCTTGACCCCTAATAGCGTCTTATTCTTCTTCTTCGTACGGCTTAAGCCCTTTTAGAATTTTTTAGAGCATTTTATTTTTGATCAGATCCAGATTTGGGATAGCATCTCAAGATAATATAATTTTTCACTTATTATAGGCAATGTTTGACTCACTCACCGAAAATATTTAACCTGTGACTTCATGTCCTAAATTTTCTGCTAATTTTCTTTTACTAATATATTTAGTTTCTAAGGTGGTACATCAATCAATTTTTCTAAGGTTAATGCTATTTCTAGACCTTCTGAAATCGTATGACGTATTATCTAGTTGTTTAAAATTTAAGGTTATGTCCATCAGCTGCAACCCTCTCAGTTCCGTTCATCAAATAAAAGAGTTAAACATAATTTATACTCCTGAATAAGTAAATCACAAAATAAAACTTTATTATATTACAAATAAAACCATTACAGCAACAATGTATTTAACCATTTGTGTGCGCATAAAAGTGTCCTTCATTACCCTTTGATTATATTTTATTATTTTGTATTTGTTTTCAATGCAAAAAAGTAACGGAGAAAAATAATGTGTATCTTTTGCTTTAGTCCTGTCGTAAATTATCATGATCCTTGCCGCTAATACGTAATTTATTAGTTACCAAAAATCTGACCAAAACTGGGTGGGTGCAGAACCTGTTGGCCAGTGACATTATACAGAGATATGTATGTGTATATAATACATATATACACACACTCACATATGCTGACTTGTTTGTGGCAAGCTTTTGTTTTATTTTTATTGTCAGCCAATGCAGCCAACCGTCTTCTGTTCGCACTGTCAGCTGGACTGGTGTTATCTTGCGGTCACCGAGTACCAGAAACTCAAACCACACAAAAACAACAGCAGCAACAACAACATGAACTAATAAAAAATAAACATATTAAAAACCAAATGAGGGTTGGTGGGTGGGGCAATGTGCACAAAAAAGGACATATGTGACAAAGAGCTTACAAGCAAGCGAGTGCATGTGTGTGTGTGTGTTTGTTGTTGTAAGTAGATATATGTGTATTTTTAGGACACCAAAAAGGGTTACCAAACATGAAGACACACACACACACTCATACATCGTTGCATATTTGTTTGCATTCAACTTGTTCGCTTGCACATTATTTGGCACACACTCACCCAACAACAACAAAACAGATACCAGCGTTACATCGCCTTTCCACCAACAAGATAATGTTTATTTAACTTTTATATATAAATAGACCAAACGGCATCCAAAAAAGGTCATTCAATAAGGTCACTTTTGGTCGTTGTGTACTCCAGAAGATGAGCTTTCGCGATAGCATTTTAAAACAAAGGCTCTGTGTTCGAGGTTGAGTTGCGCATTTGTGTGGCGGTACTTGGCTGCAGTCACTCTTTACTCTAAACTCTTAAATGCTTGTACCTCGAAAAGGCTGCCATAAATAAATTACTTTCTTTTTGGGTGAAAGTTGACAGTTTGGCATGGAAAATGCATCATCCAATACAAGCTTAATTATGTAGGTTCATATGTGCTAAACTTTGCTACTCTTAATATTTCTGAATTTCAGGAAATTTAATTTAAATTTAATTTAATTTAATTATATAAATATAATTTTGGAAATTGTATAAATTTTGCACAAAATTCGCAAATAAAGCAAACAATTATAATTCTACAGCCGTTATTAATATGCAAACACCTTTACGCCCAAGTCTCCTATCTGAACTACTCTTTAATCCCTATCTAAATACACTCGATCCACAAACCTTACATTGGCTTGACCTGCTTTGACAACTAACTTGAACTCTCTGGATCTCCCTTGACCTCATAGATTTCCTTCGTTGAATATAACTTGGCGTCCATTGACTCCTTGCTCGGCTTCTTTTTGATCCTCACCTATACTTTCTCGATCATCCAGGTAAAGATTTGGCTGATCTGCCTACATTCCAACCTTGTATGTAAAATAACGTTCCTTGACCCCTCAACTAATCTCGCTTTACCAACTATATGAAGTAACCTGAGCTATATTGGCATCTAACATCAACTCTTGAAACTTTAATTTGCAGTCCTTAACCACGCATGTTCCCTATTTTCATACAACTTGAACACTTAGCTAAACCCAGCGTGAAAACTACCTTGCCCTAGTTTGACTCATATTTAACACTTATTGGCCATTTTCTTTGATTCCTAACTATAACTCATTTGATCTCTGGATTAGCGCCTGGCCGCTCGTGATCTCTAATTTGACAATACTTGATTTCACTTGATCCCTTGACTTTGCACAACTTAAACGACTTGCTTTGAAACCTACATTACCTTAGCTCTACCCCAACATGACTTTCTTGACTCCTAACTGCCTAGCTAGCTCCTAAAATACAAAGAAACATGACTTAATTTTACTTCTCAAACTTCACGTGACGATTCTATATAAAAATAAGTCTTTAAAATCTAAAAAACCTGAACTCTGCAAAATGTAAAAAAAATTGACCACACTTTACCCCCAAAACCACAAAAATTTAAACAAACCTGACGTGACAATAATGTCAACCAACATGACGTCACGTGACCCGCAAAAATGTAAACAAACCTGACGTCACGTGAACCGCAAAATGTAAACAAACTTGGCCGAGGTCAATGACCTTTGGTCAGGGTTTGTTTACCTTTTCGTCGAGGTCAATGACCTTTGGTCAGGGTTTGTTTACCTTTTGGCCGAGGTCAATGACCTTTGGTCAGGGTTTCTTTACCTTTTTATCGAGGTCAATGACCTTTGAGGTTTCTCAATTAGGTTTTTCAATTAGATAAGTTTATATTTTGAAAGTAAAATGTGGATAGGTTTATGTACATTTTGAGAGGTTAAATTTGGTTTCACAATCTGGAGTAATGAAAGATAAAGGATTACATTTTGAAAAGTAATGGTCAGGGTTGTTTATAAGTAATGGAAGAGTTACGTGGGGTGAAATCATATTTGTAGGTCATGTCAGATAAGGATGGTTTCCTTTTGGGGAGGTCACGTGAGGACAAGTTTGGTTACAGTTTGGTGGTCACAGGGTCAGGTTTGTTTAAATTTTTTTTGCGGTTGAAGTGAGGGCACTTTTGTTTATATTTATTTTGAAGGGTCAGATGAGGACAAGTACGATTCCAATTCGAGGGGTTAAGTAAGAAGAAGTTGAAGATTGTGAGTAATAAAGTTAGGGGTCGCGTGAGGTCATTCTAGGTTTTTTTTTAATTTTATGTTTGTTATTTTGTAGGGTTTGGGAAGCTTTTAAGCTTTTTAAGGATTTAAGATAATCAATATGTAATTTATTGGTTATTTGAAGAATAATTTTATGGTTACTTCCTAAAAAAAAATTTTCATGGAAACAAACCAAAGAAATATGAAAAGCTGTCACCATTATCACCGGCTTAAATTTTACACCATTTTGATGTATTTATATGTGGCAGCTACTTATCGCCACCCTCATAGCGCAACATCCTAGCAGTTTGAGTTTAAATTCGTAAATTTCACCAAAAATTTCACTTGTCGCATTTTTCAATCAGAAATCCCGTTTTTTAGCTGCCAATCTGCTGCAAACGAACACTTGCAAGCCTTCACAATGTGTGTGGCTATGAAGAAAAGGTTTAAGAGCTAAACCCTGTTGAGATGATTTGAATTCCCACAACACTTTGTCAATATGCTTCGGAGAGAAAGAACCACGCGCAAGCATAACACTTTGCATTCCATTTGAAGAATACACTCGGATTTACCCCCACTTTTCTTCATTTTCTTCTTCTTCTGCTGTTGCTTAGCGTAAAATACCGCATTGTCAACTGATTGAAGAAGCTTCGATAAATTTACAGCTTTGCTTGGTTGGGCAAATAGGTTTTTCTTGAGTGTCTGTTTGTTTGTGTTGTTGTTGTGGCATTGTCACAGTTGCGCCACATTATTGATACTTTCAATAATAGTGGATAATGGTGATAATGTAAATGTGAATGAAGATGGAGCACCGGTACCTGTGAGCCGGCATCAAAGGCGCTGGCCGTGAAGACGAGAGAGAGAGTGGGTTAAGTCCCATTCATTCTTTAGTTATTTTTGGCATTCATCTTATTGTTTGATTTTTTTCTGCTGTTTCTTTCTTCTCGGGCGCTACTTAAGTAAGCACTCAATTTTATTGCCTTCATTGAGCAACGCTGCCACTGTGTGCTATTCAAAAGCTTTCAATCACAGAGTGCCATCACCGCAATTTCCACCACTCCAGTGATGTTTTTTTTGAGTACTGACTATGGTTACAAATTATGTAATCCATAAAAAATTCGAATTTATTAAAAATGACAGCCTGCCTTTTCCGCTTATTTGCGCTGGAGTGGTAGGGGGCGCGGTGTGTACAAATCGTTTGAGTAAATACCAATGTCCTTGTCGTTTAGATGTCCTTTGTCGGTTTGTTTGTTTGATTTCGTGTGAAAGCTGCTTGTTATTGATATGAATGATTACAATTGAGGTTGAGTGTTGTTTTAAAGACTCTATTTTTCAGGAGAGATGAGATTTTATAGAAGTTGAAAGGCATAATTTTACTCTAAAGTCATTTGGATTGTATTTTGGGAAGAAACTGAAGATTATTTAAGGCGGAGCTGTTATTTGTGAAAGAGAATGAAGATGTCTGTTAGAGAAACATCTAAGTTTTGAGATATTCAATTTAACTTGATAGAAATGATTATAGTTTGAATATTGTCGTACCAGGCGTTCCCATTCAAGTTTTATCTTTTTTTCCTATTTGTTATAGTTTTAGCTTTTTATGTACAAAGAGTTGTCATTTTGTCGGGCCACATAGCTTTGGCTTTGGTTCGTTTATATTTTAGCCGGGGTAAATGACCTTTGACCGGGAAAGATCATAGCACTGATCAACAAAAAAATTGTTTTTCTGTGTTACAAATTTTGGCTGTTTCTGTTAGGAATAAGGTCAAGTAGAGTACAATAAGTAGTCTAAAATTTTAGATACGAATAGTTTTATTGTAATATGATTTTTTTATTTTTATTAAATTACAAATTATTTTAACAAAAATTAAATTATTATTATTAATATTATTATTATGATTTTCTCCTATATTTCGCGTCAGGAACGTCCCTCTGTCTTTTTTATTAAAGGTGTTAAATTTCTTAAATTTTGTTGATCAGTGTAGTTAGAATATTCTCTGGTCAATAGTTCCCATTGAAGTTCTATTTTATCCTTCCCTTTGTTATCATTTTAGATTTTTGTATCGGAAGAGCTGTCATTTTGGCCGGGCTCAATGACCTTTGACCGGAAAATATTATAAGCTCATTTTACGATCAGTAGTTTTTAATCAATTTCCAACTTTTTTTACTCTTTTTTTTCCCTTTTAAGATTTTTATATAGAAAAGATTGTCATAAAAGAAGTAGGGACTTCAAAATCGAGCACTTATTGTCAGGGAAAGGGAGGGGGAAAAGCTATCTTAGAAGCTTTCGATTACTTTTAACTTCTATATCAAATGAAATAAAAATATAGACGGAATTGATTGAAAGAATACTATGATATTATTATACTTGGAGTATAGGAAAAATCACTTAAAAGAAAGCTTGAACGTTACTTGTTGGATAGAAAGTATTGATAATTGAATTGTGAAAAAAGCCAAACTTCCGAGTTTCTTGATTCAAGATGAACAAAAAAAGATGCGCAGATTGTTCTTTAACTATCTCTTTGGATTTCAAATTTCTTTTTTGAGTCTTCAAGGCCGTTTGAGGTTTTCTCATGAGCTTGTGTTCAAATTACTTTTATCATTGATTGGAATGGAATGGATTTAATGATTTTAAGATTACTTTAATTACGGAAGCGAATTAGATTCCTTCTGGAGTATTGGCTGATAAATGGATAGTGTTGATAATTGATCATGGTTTTTTTATTCAAGACGGATAAAAGAAATATATATATAGATCTGCAATGGCTTTTTGAAGCCTTTAATACCGTTTGAGATCTTCTTCTGAGCTTGTGAAGTTCGAATCACTTTTATCATTGCCCGGAACGGATCGTTTAGTTCACTTTTAATAGCTTTAAAATCACTTTAATTGCGGAAGACGACAGAATTAGATTCCCACTCTCAAATATTCAGTTCAGAACGCCCTGTATGAAGTTAATGTTCTAGGATGTCGGTAATAAGAGGTCGATAGGAATAACGCTTCTAATATTTGGAACCTTTTGATGAGTTCGACAGATTTCACGATAGATTTATACAACTTAACTCCTTGAAATCGGTGAATATGCTTTAATGAATGCTGAAGGCAGGAGAAGATAAAGATGTATCAGTTTGTAGTAGAAGAGTCTTGATACCCACTGTGGTAGAAGAGGAAGTGAGAGATAACGATTCCGTTATAAAGAACAAATAAATACATATTTGACATTACTGTGGGTTTCTCTTTCGATATTCTTGTAAATATCAGCAAATCAAACTAGAAAAGGCAGTTTGATAGAAAGCTATTGCCTTTTCCTCTTGAAAAAAGGACTTGAGTTAATTAGCGAGATTTTCGTATCCCAAAATCTGTAACTATACCTTTTTCAATTAAATTCAAATGATTTCTACAGATTTTCGTTAGCTGTAAGAACACCTTTTTTTCAAAAGCATCTTCAACCAATGCTGATGAGTAACCTTGCACAGCAAACGAAGGACGTAGTGACCAAACGCCCAAGTGGCTTCGCACGCGCATTAACGAGCTGCTGTATATTTGGCGTATCAAAGAGTAAATACACGAGTTTATGTGCGAGGAAGAAAATCAAACCGAAAAAAATTACACTTACAAAATTTCATTTATTTTCATTTACTGTTTCACATTTCCCTTGAGATGGACGCAAGCTACAATATTTTTTTTTTTTGATTTTATTAGTTAATTCTTGCCGCCTGGACTGCGTGTAGAGCGGTACAAGTTGGCGACGCGGCAAAAACTTTTTCTTATGCACATTCTATTTACACACAGAAAACCGCGATGGATTGGCCAAGCTGCCGAGCGCGACAAAAAGATGAAAAAAGCAAAAACAACAACCCGTCGTGTTCATAATTTTGTTGAGTTGTCGTACAGATTGTAATTTTACAACGTAGGGCAGTAAATAATTTAATAACAAGAAAAAGATGTGCTAAATGAAATAAAATGAAAAAAGGGAAATTAAAAAAAGGGGAAAAAAAAATTTGAAAAAATGTAAAAAAGTGAAAAGGCGAGAACGACTGTTGGGTGTTGGGAACGCACAACTTTTACGCGCGTCGCAGATTTTATTGCATTATTGTACTTTTCACAATATTTTTCTTAGCTCTGTGAACATACAAGGGAGGTTGGATGAGTACTGAGCCTATACTATTCGATGAATAACGCAAGAGATCTTTATCACGCTCTGGGGGCCTCAAAAATTGATACCATGGTGAATAACGTAACAAAAGTCCTTGATCTGAGTCCGTGCTCAAAATGGTTATATCGCTTTGAATGACAAGCGTAACCGTGGGACTACTTTCTAACATCGTTGGTCGCATTTTAAGCACAGTTCGAACGGGTTTCTTCGTCGTTTTTTGACCGTCAACAAAATATAGATCCACTGGTATACACGAGAGCCCAGGAACAGTAAAAACAATGAACTTTACATGGTAAAACGAAGAAGGCCAAGGATGTTGAATTGGTCGAAATAGACTTCTATGGTGCCCTGTAAACGGTTACCATGATAACCTAACAAGTGTTCGCGATCTCGCATAAGCCGATTAAAGTCTGCGAAATAGCTAAGATAATAGGTATCTCAAAAGAGCGCGTGGGTCATATCATACAAGAAATATTTGGCATGAGAATGTCATCGCCGCGATGGATGCCATTGTTGCACTTTCTGGATGAAAAGCGAAATCGTGAGACCACTTTCAAACGATGTTTGACGCTTGTTAAGCGTAGTCCGAAGGAGTTCCTTCGTGGTTTCGTGACAGTCTATGAAGTATAGATTCCTGTTACATGGCAGAGATCTAGGAACCGTTGAAGTAGTGAACTGTACTCGGCGAACCTTCTCCGAAGAATGTAAAGACTATCAAATTAGGCGAATTAGGATTTGAAACAGTGGAATTCTCTCGACGAATCTTC
The DNA here is from genome assembly GCF_028554725.1 of Zeugodacus cucurbitae. Lineage (NCBI taxonomy): Eukaryota > Metazoa > Arthropoda > Insecta > Diptera > Tephritidae > Zeugodacus > Zeugodacus cucurbitae. The sequence goes on from NC_071671.1 coordinate 27,614,437, forward strand.
TCCAAAGAAGGCGAAGATTGTTAAATCAGTCGACTTAGACCATGAAGTGCTTAGCTATTCACCGTATTCTCCAGATTTGGTTTCGTTTGGCATCTTTTGGTTTCCAAAACTAAAACAACGGACAGAAATTTGAGTCGAATGATGAGGCTATGGTTTCTACAACTTTGTAAACCTCCAGAAAACGGTCGGTCTACAGACGGTTCACAATAACGAGCTAACAGGAGAATAAGTTGAGAAATAAACAGACATTTTTTCCCAAGCTTTCGTGTTTTTTGTGGGTTCAGTACTTAACGAACCGTCCTCATTTCTCACTTTTTTTGACGAATGCCGTACGGCGTGTCCAAAAGTTGTCAGCGTGTACAAGTTTTAATTCAATTTGTTTAGCATTTGTCTGGAGTGATTCCGGTAGAAGGGGTAAGGGTTAACGGTGTAGAAAAAAGGAGTTTTTATTGGTTGCTGCGTGATTAATTCATAATTTTGACGAACTTTTGCCGCCTCGCAGCATGGTGTTTGATGCAATTATTTTTGGCATTTTTCTTAAGACAAATTTTTCTACAACTTAACTCGGCATAATTCATGAACACTTCGAGGTTAAGTTTATGATATCCACACGTATACACCAACATCTTCTCATCCGCCACCAACCAGCATCCGCCACCTTACAACGCTACATTGGGAAAGCTTCCAATTTCTATTTAGTACATCTATATTCTTGCCACAATAAAAGACGTCTCTGGTTCCTTTGGGAAATTTCTTTCAGCCGCACATACATTCCATACCAATTCCAATCGCACTCATATAACACTAATGTCTGCAATACACGTGTGTATGAGTGTTTGTGTGGTTGTTATCAGAGTTCCTCGTGTAATAATAATAGCGGTTTGAGTTTATTATTTCTTCGCATAGCCGGAGTCGTTTCTTTTAATAAGCAGCAGTGTCAGTAAGCAGCCAATCGGGGCGAGGGCGCGAGTTGGGCCGCAGTGCCAAACAAATGAATAACTAGGAAAAGTGTGAAAGAGTGCAAACACTATGAAGAAACTTACATATACGGTGGGCAGGCTGTGACCCTATTGGAAATATTATCATAAGATTCATATAATTATCTGTGGAAAGTTTCTTCAGAGAAGACGTACTGGAAATATGTGTGGAGTTGCCAGTGAATTGAAACCAGAAATTGAAGATTGTATTTAGTAAGTCGAGTCGAACGATAAGCTGATTCTAAACGGTATTGATTAAGCTTTTATGTTGTAGCATCACTGGGCTCTCAGTATTCCCGCTTTGTTTTCGTAACTTCATGCTGAAAAGGAATTAGCCCAAGCTCTGGACTGTTCGAAGTCAAAAGTTCACCGTATAGCTGATTGATTGGAAGAATAACACACCCGGCGTGATTAGTAGCAGAGTTGCTCGTAAAGAGTTTTCGTTTCATCCATCCAGCTGATTCCGAATGCATAATCCTTGAAGTATAACCAGTAATATTTAAGACACTTAGGGATTCAGTATTTTGATGAAAAATTATCTGATTTGTGGAGAGATTCGACCGATGTTTCTTAGGAGGATCTTCTTATTCAATATACATTGTTTTCGGTAGTTGAAGGAGTGTGGGTTTCTTAGCACAACTATTTGTATTTAGATTTGGGACTGAGGAGTCTTTCTACCTACCTTAGGATAATCTCAAAAGGAGTCCTAGCTGCTTCATGAACTCCTACTGGACTAAGTTTTTTTCGGAGCAGAAGAGTGTAGTTACCGATGCCGATGCTGATGCTGATCAGCCATTCCATCGGTCGGAAGAATGTAGAGCCTATTGTGGAGAGATTCGATCGAGGATTCTGTTATGTATTGTCGTGGTTCAAGCTACTTTGTAATTCAGAAAGACTGATTTACTGAAATTATCAATTATCAGATGTCTGATTGAGGATATTATCTATTTATCTTAGGATTACAAGAACCAAATTGCCATTTTTTGAGTTTATGGAGCGTGACTCTTACTGAACTAAAGTTTTTTCGAAACGGAAGAGTGTAGTTACCGAAGCCGGTGCGATGCTGATGCTGAGGCCGTTTAATCGGTCAGACTCTATCAGTATTAGAACGAAATGTAGAGCCTTTTATCTAAAGATTCGGTTGAGTTTTCTGTCAAACCGTGTAAGTGCCATATGTTGTCGGGGTTCAAGCTGCTTAATGACTCAGGAAGACTGACTTCTTAAAACCGTTTAGGATCTTATGTGATATAGTTTGGTTTAGTTGAGAGAGTTTTGGGACTGAGAGCACTTTCTAGCAATCCTGGGTTAACCATAATAGGGGTCTGAACTGTTTCATGAACCAAATTGCGATTACTTGGGTTTATAGAACGCGTCTCTTGCCAGGACCTTTCTTTACGGAGTAAAAGAGTTTAAAGGTTAAGCATATAATTTATTTTGGAACTTGAGTCGTATCCCGCAATATATGACTAAATGAGATAAAGTATTAAGCATAAAATACTTCGAAAATCTTTAATTTGGACATATTTTTAATGGAGTTGCCACCTATACTAAAAATTAAAATTGAAAATATTTAAAAGTGTTTGAGAAAAATGATTCGCTGGAGGAAGTATACAGAAAATTACTCTATAAAGGTTTTATTTAAATATATTTTAAAGCAGAGTTGCCACATATCGATAAAAAGACAAATAATGCAATATATATCAAAATTGTATCCTTCCGAATAATTAAGTAAGGACTTTTTTTAAAGTAAACAAGCAAGAAAAATTTCTGCTAATCAAGTCTAAGAAGGTCTGTCAGCTCTTTCAACTCAATTTATAATGCACCGAAGCGACACTTTCCTGTTGGGTCTTCTGGATCTGTATGTGTGGGTGTATTTATATACCACTACAGTAACATAGCTCTCCGTGGCGGAAAACTTTTCTGCGAAATTACACTACGAGTGCAATTTTTATAAGCGTGAAAATGGTTATGATACTGCCACCACACTTCCAGCATCTGCACCAGTGCCTGTATTCTCTCCACCCACAGTGACTAGAAATCATTTTGCTGCCAAACAATCATTATTACAATCACAGCCAGTACATACTCGTACTCCTTCCCCCTCCACCTGCGAAGCATAATCATCTGTCTGCTCATTTCGGTTAGACTTTTTCCTTTGCGCCAGTAACGTTAATTACAAGTTGATTTGATTTTTTCCTTGCCTTTGCGGTTGCTGTAATTAAAATTGAATGATTTTCATGATTTCTTATGAATTTCTAGATGAATATATAAGCAATTGCAAGTGCAGCAGAGCATCATCATTTCATTTTCATGCCATACCAATTTATTTCACTTCATTATATTTCATTTCAGTGTGTCAAAGTTAATTATGCGTATTGATATTGAGTACAATTTAATATGAACGTGAGTATGTGTAGATGTATATGTATTTATATTTATAGACTATGGTGTGCTGTGCTGTTAGTATCCTCGATTCACTCCACTTTCATTCATTTGTTTACGCAAGCTCATTGAGGTGTGCAAAATTTGGCAAAAAAATGTTGTTGTACAACAAAAGCACAGCGGTGTGCCAAAATATTTTCCATAGCTTAACTGCGACACTAAGCCTTGCAGACATAAATCAGTTCAAACAACGGTTTTTTTATATTTTAGATTTGAATTTACTGCCAGACATGCATCGAACTTCTTTGTTTGGGTTATTGATTAGCTTAATCTTTTGTTGCTTACACATTTTTGTATTCTGTAAGTTTGTTTTGACTTTGTTTATATGCGTTTTGTCAGTCAAACGAAATTTAAAGCAAATTTTGGTGAAATATATTTTTGAATTTTTTTTTCTGTATGCAAAGCTTTGGATTTTTGGAATTTGTCAAAATTTAAAAATTAGGGATTTGTTTGATATTAACTCTTAAGCTTATGATCGGAAGAAACTGACGATTGGAATCTCAGTGTACTCTGCCCAATACACAAAAAGGAAAACCCCACAATTTGCGCCAATTACCGTGGGATAAACCTCCTCAACATCGCGTATAAGGTTCTGTCGAGCGTACTGTGTGAAAGACGAAAGCCCACCGTCAACAAACTGATTGGACCTTATCAGTGTGGCTTTAGACCTGGAAAATCAACAATAGACCAGATATTCACCATGCCCCAAATTTTGGAGAAGACCCGGGAAAATAGGATCGACACACACCATCTCTTTGTCGACTTTAAAGCTGCTTTCGACAGCACGAAAAGGAGCTGCCTTTATATTTAGTATCCCCGCAAAACTAATACGGCTGTGTAAGCTGACGTTGAGCAACACCAAAAGCTCCGTCAGGATCGGGAAGGACCTCTCCGAGCCTTTCGATACCAGACGAGGTTTCAGACAAGGTGACTCACTTTCGTGTGATTTCTTTAACCCGATGCTGGAAAAAATTATAAGAGCTGCAGAGCTAAACCGAGAAGGTACAATCTTCTACAAGAGTGTACAGCTCCTGGCGTACGCCGATGATATTGATATCATCGGAAGCAACAACCGCGCCGTTTGTTCTGCTTTTTCCCGCATGGATAAGGAGGCGAAGCGAATGGGTCTGGAGGTGAATGAGGACAAGACGAAATATCTCCTGTCATCAAACAAACAGTCGGCGCATTCGCGTCTTGGCTCCCACGTTACTGTTGACAGTCATAACTTTGAAGTTGTAGATAATTTCGTCTACCTGGGAACCAGTATTAACAGCTATAAAAATGTCAGCCTGGAAATCCAACGCAGAATCACTCTTGCTTGAAAAATAAAGTCCTCTCTCGACGAACAAAAACCAAACTCTACAAGTTCGTCTTGAGTACAAGCTCTCATCATTCCCGTCTTACTTTATGGTACGAGACGGCACCAGGAGTTTTCGAGAGAAAGGTTTTGCGGAAGATTTATGGTCCCTTAAACATTGGCAACCGCGAATACCGCAGACGATGAGCTGTATGTGTTATTCGACGACATAGTCCAGCGAATAAAAAAACAGCGGCTACGCTGGCTAGGTCATGTTGTTCGAATGGATGAAAGTGCTCCAGCTCTGAAAGTATTCGATGCAGTACCCGCTGGTGGAGCGATACGTGGCGCGCTGTTGTGGACTCTGCTATAACCGCGTAAGCGATGTCTACGCCAGCCAAGAAGAAGAAGAACCCTTAAGCCAAGACTTTATTGGTAGGTTACTAAAGCTTCAAAGAGATCTCTATTATATTTCTTCTATAAAAGCGGGTACTTTCGTTGTCTAGAATCACTTTGCAGTTTTTTTTAACACAAAAAAGACTTCTTATTATTTTTAATTTGTTTTCCGTTCAATATTGCCTTTTTGAGCTTTGGTGAGGGCATATCCAAATCTCTTTACTAGAACCAATTGGTTAAAAAGCGTGTTGGTTGAATATCAAGTATATCCAATGTATCCTAGGTACTTTGATCACCCTTGTATTGAATCCCGAAAACTTCATTTGTAAGCTGTAAGATGAAGTGTTAAAGAAGGTTTCTGAAGATAATAACGAATAAGCCTACCAAAAGAGGAACCTATATTGGCTGCATTTACAGGGACTTTCACTGTTTCACTTCAAACTGTTTCTTGAGGGTATAATCAGAAAAGATTTAAACAATTGTTCGAGCTCCGAAGAAACAATTGTTTTAGGTCGCACCTTATGATGGCCACTGCAGACAAAAAAGCCATCTGCATGGGAATCTGCTTGTTGGATAAATGGCCATCTACGAGGGCCTTTTTACTGTCCATAGAAACCTGGGCAGCTTTCCAAAGGTCGAAGAAACTTTTTTTTAATGTATGCAGTATAGCGGGAAGACTGGTATTTTATAGGATCTAAGTGATTAAACAAGTTAAAACCTCAGGCTAGGTTGTGAGAAATTTTATTATACATACCTTTATTATGCAAAGGCATGCAGGGTTTATCGAAAATATGGGGTTGAGAGCAAATTACTGCTCCTTCATTGCCTTGAATTTGACATTGTTTTACTGTAAGAATGCGGTCAGAGAAGCTTTCGTAGTTTTTCTGAGTAGAAAATCAGTACATTTGAGAAACATATTCCTCATTTATATCATGACCAAGCTTTTATTTCGTTAATACGGTCCTATATTCAGTCTGAAATCTTCCTTCGAGTACTTCAAATATATAGAATTCAACATTAGCTCTCCAGATTTTAAAATCTCGTAGTCAGTTTGGTATAACATGGTTTTACCTTATGTTTTATTGAGTTTGGATAATCTCTCATTATATACCATTCGATTACTGATGTTATTAATAGCAATGTACCAAAATGAAGGCAATGATTTTCGGGCCTTTTTAGTATAAAAATGTTCACTTGAAATTATAAATTTCAAGATAAGAATAGAGTCTATACATTCTGAATTTCAGATAACACTTTAATTTCTTCATTTCCATTAAATTCAACCAATTTGATGAACTCCGTAAAACCGTTAAAATTACCTATCATAAAAGCTTGAATAAAAACAAAAGTGCCGCAACGCTTGATTGGCTGTTCATTGGTCAGAAAGTGTGCCAATTTGTGGTCCTTAATCAAACATATCAACAAAGATAAACATGTCCATGTACAAATAAATGAACCCACACTCACACACATTTAATAAACAACAACGCAATAAAATGGACCGCAACAAGCGACGACAACCCTTCCGCTCACCTACGAAACGCACATTCCGCCATGTACCCACGTGTTGACCACAGGCGCACCTAACACACGTACCCCCACCCACCAGCACGCACCTGCCAAGCACACACTGTGACCAAATGTCAAGCGTCAAACACCGGAATTTCCGTTCTCTACACCCACCCATAGGACATTTCGTAGAGATTTTATTTGCTGTACTGCCATTTTTATTTACTCTGTTATGACTCCGTTATTTCCAATTTGATAATTGAATTGGTCTGTACGAATTGCGGTGACGCAATCAACCACCACCGGCGTCGCCACCAACTACGCTCCGAGGCCGGCAGGCAATCGCAACGTCCAGTCCGTAAGCTGTCCAAAACGGTTTTATGGGTGATTGGCGTTAGCAAACACCCAAAGGTGTCCACATTTACAATCACATTTATGGTTGGGCTGCGCTGCGCCCGAAAGGGTTCGAAAAGTATCTAATCAGAGTTTGTGTTGGAATGACTATTGATCGTCAAATTTGCCAAATGTCCAATTGATGCTGGAAATTAAGTTTGTTTGTTGTTTTCCCTGTTTTCCTCTTTTTTTTGGGTTTGATTGTTTGAATGTCAACAGTGACAGCTGGTCGAAAATGATATGCTTGGTTGAAGCTCGCAGTGGATGTTGCTCTTGAATTTTTTGGTAAATGCAAGTAAAGGCTTTAACATTTATATATCTAACATCTCGTACTACGGTAAAGCAACCGTGCAGGTCTTCTACGCATGAGTTGTGAAGAGAACTGCTGGATGATGTGTCTTCTTTAACCGGGTCAAGCTTAGAACGAACTCTTTTATACGTTAGTAAAGGTCTTTGCGAATATCTTATTTTGTTTTGTTTCGAAGCGGGATCCCAGAAAGTTCATTAAAATGAACACACCGATAATTCGGTTTTCATAAAAGATCTAACAAGAAATAAAAAAAAAATGGATCTGGAACTACATCCGACTAAAATTCATTCCGAATAAAGTCCTATATTAGCGAGATCATCTAGGATATAGATCTGGAACTGTATCCGATTACAATTGGTTCCGAAAAAAGTTCGGTTTCGCACCAAAAATCACGAATCTCAATGTTAGGACCACCGATTAGATCTTGTATGTTTTCACAAGGCTGTGGACACCGCATTCTACTATTGCCCTCGGCACTAAAGATACACTCCGGTCTGTAGGTATCTGATGAGCTACTTTGGGTTCAATATATTTATTATAATTGGAATTACATGCCACTATATGCTGTGTTTTTTGGATCTTTCTAACCACATATTTTATGAAAGAATGGATCTGGAAGCGCATCCGATTAATATTGGTTCCAAAAAAAAAACCTCACATACGACCGAAAATTCATGACCTCAGTGTGAGAGACCGTCGATCATCCGAGTCGACCGTCGAAAACACATGTCACGCTCCTAAGACTGTGGACTCCTCAATCTACTGTTATCTTCGACACAGCTTTACTGTGACCTATTGGTGTTGACTACTTTGAGTTCAGTATAATTGAAAATTAGATTCCACACTTAATCAAAGTCTGTTTTTTTTGAAACTTTCTATCAACATCTTTTATTAAGGAGTGTCTATAGAACTATTGAAAGCAAGATCTATTAACCTATCTACGATGGAATTGGATTCCAAAGTAGGATGTACTTAGTATCGATGAAGCTTTAATTTGACACAGTTCGTCAGACTTTAGGACTACAGATTCGGCAGTTCTTAGGAAACAACGACTTGTGCGCACAAGATGGAGCTCCGAACACACGGAATTGAGTATCTTGTGGAGTAACGATAAGTTACGTACATTTGGCGGAGTTTTCGAATATCAACTCAAGGAAGTTGATGACTGCGACGAGCAAGAACTAAAAAATTGAAATTTCCACATTTCCATAGAACTTTAAAGTCAACTCCAGCGTCTTTCTCCATCCAATTTAGTGTCTCCATCGTCGCGAACGGCTGCTCAAAAAGCATAAACACCAAATTTTAGCCGCTTTTATGCACTTCAATTTCAATTGGTTTTCGAAAAGGCGACGGCGGATAAAAAATGATGTTTAGCTCAAAGTCATGGTCCACACAAATGTGCCGGGCGCATAAAAGCGTGGCCCGCACAAGTGTTAGGCGGCCTGCATATGTACATATGTATGCCCACAACATTTGAAGTTAAAAATTCATAGCCACAAAATTATTTAAGCGTGACGGCGGCTGTGTGGATGGAGCAGCACACCTTGGCATTAATATTTAATCGGTTGGACGATGTCGCACCACCCGTAGCAGCGGCAGCGGCTGGCATAACATTTGACTTCTTTAGACGACTGACATCCTATTAAGTTATGCCATATCTTCGTTTCGATGTTGTTGTTTTTTTTTTATTTTGTTCGGCTCGACCCCCAATTGTACCGTTAAGTTGTTGCGGCCGCTGCCAAAGTGACACTTTTTATGACCTCACCTCATGCCATTAACCACGTCCACACACACAGAGCGAGCTTAACCATATCCTTTCCTCAGGTTGGAGGTCGGGTGACGGTCGGCCGGTAGTGTATTACAGTTATGGCCACGAACAGCCTCTGTGATTCTGTGTGCTTTCTCAAGTCTCGGTTTGTATGTGCGGAGTTCTTCTTCTTGCTAAACTCCACATTCCTTTGACAGTCACAGACATTTGACTTGTCTTGAGAACACTTCATGTTTCCGTAATGTGCCAAACAGTTTGTGTGCGAATATTAATTTTTAAAATAATGGTTTTCGTCTTGCTGGTATTCAATTCGTTTTTTCCTGAAGGAAAGTTGGGTTTCCATTTCATATGCAGTCCAACTTATATGTAGTAAGTTAAGGTCGCTTACAAGTTTATCCTTTACACACAAGCGCGTATTCGTGAAAATATATTGGAGCTTCGTCTGCTTCCTTTGGTTCGCTTATCCCGTTGAACCCTTTAAAGTTGATTGCGTCATTTATGTTTTAGCAAATGTCAATTTAATATAAAGTGCAAATTGGTTAGCTAACGGGTACATTAAATTTAATCACAATGTAAACAAGTATTTTATATTTTAATATGGACAGAAAGGTAATTTCATTTATTTATTTTTTTACTTCGCCCGATGTCTGGGTTTCATCTTCAACTGGTTCAACTGTGGACAACTTTTGTCATTCGAGTTTGACTCATACCTTATATAACCGATTCAAGACCTTAACCGGAGTCACTTTCTAAGGACAGCTTATGATATTTAAGTTTACCAAGTTTTCATCCTAGGCTTGAAGATTCTAAGCTCCTTTTAATACTATGTTGCTTTACGACTGTATAATACTACACATAAGACCCATTCCCAGAGAACTGCACCCATTCCTGTTAGAGTCTGTCAACTAGACATTATTCCTTCACAACTATTTGAGAAATGTCTTATACTACATGGATGAGATGAAGTCTAATAAGGTACACTTATTTGGCTCGTTGTTCAGAAGTAATGAAATTCCTGTCTAAATTCCGTTCACTAAGGTCACTATTTGTCGATTTCGGGTTTAACATCTTCTCTTAAAATCGTAAATAGAGTTATGCTCCTTATGTCCTTATGCTATTAAATCAAGAACTCTTAGACAGCAGACTACTTCACGAGTGTGTCGAAATAATCGCGGATCTCTTGGGGTTTTCACTATTCTGAGTCATTTAGGTCTTCTTGTAGATTCTTTACTCCCTGAAGTGTGTGATTAATTTAATAATGATGTGGCTAAAGTATGAGCTTTTAGTGTTAGTAATTTTAACATGGAACAGAACATAAAGACTCAACCTTATTGCTTCTTTAGAAACCAATTAGATACCAGAATCCTCTTCCGACTACCACTGTAGTGTCTTTCAAGTGGAGATTACTGCAATTGGTTTCTTCTTATTTTGACTAAAGCCAAGGTACGTCGTCCGACATCCAATACTTTTACTCACCTACCTATTGCTTCTTAAATCTTCGTGAGCTCAATTTATGCTGTTCGATTCAGAATTTAGTTTGGATTGAGAGTGGTGGAAATGGGTTTCGCATAATCAACTATGTTGAAACTATAATTGAGCTGCACATTTTAAACGTCACTGTTTCTACAGTGCCTCTCTGATTGCCCGGAATTTATTTCCTAACATTCGGAATGTCTCAGTTTTTATTTCTTCAGACTGGAATTTCTTCAGTGATCTAAACTTTTTTAGATTAAAGAGTTATATTTAGTTTAATTTTAATAACGACGATTATATCTAAGAACGGATAGAAATTGTGCTCGAAACCCGTTTTCTTTGCATAGGTTAGGTTAGGTTAAGTTAATCTGGTAGGCCAGAAAGCCACACATAGACTAGTTTTGGTCGTTTGCGATACCAGATGGAGTGTCGTCATGTAGTTAATAAGGAGTAATCATCCTTTAGGATATCTGCGCTTGACGCGAGTTTCAAAAAGCTTTGTGGCTCCACTAACGAAATCTCTTCCAGATTAACGTAATGTGTAGCCCCCAAATGCTGAAGCCGTTGTCTTGATAATGCAGAACACTCACACAAGAGGTGCTCCATTGTTTTTCTGGTGCCTTGCTCTTGACATTTCCTGCAGTCTTCGCGATCTATCAGCCCCATCTTGTAGGCGTGCGCCGCCACAAGACAGTGACCAGTGAGTATGACGACCATCAGTGGCGAACGCAGGAAAAAAATTTGGGGGGGGGTTTTAGGTAAAAAGACAATGTTTCATTATTTTATTTACAAATTGAAGTCTAATCTTCTTTTATTTTGGGCCATAACATTTTAAATCTCTTCCTCCGTCACGTCTATATCTCTATGGATATTCAAGAGAGCCATTACGTTCAGGCGTGTTTCTCCAGTTTTATTTCTTAAATATGTTTTAAGCCTGCGAAGTGAAGAAAACGAGCGTTCACTTGAAGCGACAGATATAGGGATTGTTGCTCCAATCTTTAAAAAACGATGCACTATTTTGAAAATTTTCATTTGAAAAACAAATAATAAGTAAAGTTGTGTATCTAATTCAGACCAGTTTTTTCTGGTTGTTTTTATTAAAAATATAGACATTTTAGTTAAGGCACTCAAGTATTTTTTTGCAAATAGCATAATTTTTTTTAATTTAAATTTATTTCACAACAGTTTGCTCATGGAATTGAAAACTGAAAGTCATAATAAATGAGTTTTTAGTTTTCCTGTGTTATGATTAACAATAAACTCTAAAAAAATAATAGAAACCTTATTGGTGACTTTTCAGTTCAGAACTAATTTTCAAAAGAAGTCCATTTTCGACTCACAATTTCCCTTAAATCTAAAAAATTCAGTTCAGCAGCCACAGAGTTATAAGGCAAACTCATTACTTTGAAGCAAATTAAAAAAATGTCTCTGTCCAGTTTATATTTTTCTGGGTGTTTTCATTGGCCTACATTCCCACAACTTTTTAATACTATCCAGATACAATAGGTTTGTTTTTAGTTTAACATTTTCATAGTTTAAAAAAATTAAATTCTATCAGCAGAAAAGTATCAAAATAGGCCGTTTGTGAACAAAAAAATTATCAAATCACAAAATTTAGGAAAAAAAGTATCAAAAAAGATACAAATGTATCAAAACGGCAACGCTGTTAGTGACTAATGTATTCATTTATTTTACATATTCATACATCGTCGGCAGAAAGATTGCTTTGAAAACAAGAAATTACAATTTTTCAAATGACTATGTAGAATTAAATTCTATTATTTAAAAATTGAATAACTTGGGGGGGGGGGGGGAGTTTAACACACCAAACCACCCCCCCCGCCCCTTGCGTTCGCCCCTGACGACCATATTCCTACATTATTTCCTTCTATCGAGCTTCAATGAAAATCTAGTGTTCTGCTTGTCTACCGCCTTACACATAACTTTTGCGATTTTGCATCCCGGTAGATTCTTCCAGCGCGCTTTGAACTTTTTTACCAAGTTTCTGTCTAGATCATCATACAAACAGTGCATAGGTTTATCTACGTTGATCGGATTTGGGTAAAAGTTTTGGCTAATACCGGATGAACAGATTTTTATTTAAGATCGTACAATAGATTTTTATTCCTTCGCAATTATTTTTGCCAGATTTGTTTATTTAGAACTTTTCAACTCAAATATTCGATCAGAGAAACTGCAAATAGGTCTAGAAGAAATTAACAAGAGGTTGGTATGGTTACATTGACCTAGGAAGAGTTCAATTGGTATTAAAACCTAAGGTTATGTCGTTTTTGAACAGCCGGCATTACACTTTTTGAAAACATTCGAATCTGAAAACATTCAACGTAGTGTTCGAAGACGTTAGAGGGAAATTAAGCGTTATTTTTTGTAGGAGAAATTATATCAAAGGGCATAAGAGAAGGACCGGCTGTTGATTCTCTTGCGTATCAATACCAACACAACCCATTACGATATTCGGATTTGTAGTCTTTGATAAATAAAAGTCCATCAAATACAAATTTCAATTATCATCTGCAGTTAATAAATCCAACGATAACTTACTTATTTATTAAGGCAAATAATTTATACTGCAACATTTTAGCTGAGAATTGAAGCCCTTAACTATACAACCATAATGAATTACAAATGGAACGAACTAAATAATATTTTATGCATTAAAAGTTTCTTTGCACAGCGCAATTAAGCGAATGACAGTGGAATAAACATTAAAATGAAATTGCAACAAAAATTTTCAAAAAGTAATTTGAAAAGAAATTAATTCAATGGAAACGCCAAATTTGCTTTAACACACTTTTTTTCGTACAATTTCTTGGCACACCATTGAGGTCACACAGCAAACACTCGCCATATACACACACACACAAGCGTTTGCACTTAAGCTTCACGCGTAATTTTAGTTGCCGCCACTTAGTTAGTCAGTAGGTGACTTCTTATAGGCGAAATGTCTGTTTGTATGTTGTGGTTGAAGAAAAGACGCCGTTCGTCGCAAGAGCAGCAAGTGTAAGCAAGAACCCAATTGCTGTCAAGCTTCTACTCACACAGTGTGGCTCCGCCTACGTGCAGTGGGAGACAGCCTAACTGGTTAAACACACACAGATGAACTAACTAGCTGGAGTTGGCAGCTGCGCAATGGCTGCTCCGGCGAGGTGTCTGCTTCGTTGGGTGGAGTCTTTGGGGTGTTGGTTGTTGATGCTCCGGTTTGTGGACTGGAAGTTGTACGTAGCATGTTGCAAAGTGTGGTGGACTGAGTGTTTCATTCCAATTCGTTTCACTGTTGGAGCGCTAGGAGACAAGCTGAGAGGTGTTGGCTCTATAGTAGAGTATGTTGTTTGGGGAGTGTGAATCTGCTGCTTTTAGAAATAGTTGGATGATTAAAGTTTTGTAATCACCATTTTATTTGGAAATGTGAATGAAATGCATTTAAAATGTGAAATAGAAGTTTTTGGTTAATATAATTCGGAGATAATTGTTAAGTTTAAAAAATAAATAAATTGATTAATTCATTTAAAATTAATATTTTTTTATTTTTATAAAAAGTTATTTTGTTGATTAAAATGAAATATCTACCTTATTTTCGCGTTTTGGTTGCAGTTGTAGAAAAAGTGAGCAATATCGAAGAAGTGGCTCGAAATTACTAAGTATAGTAAAGGGTTTTTCAATAAGAGCGGTAAAAAAGTTTTTTTTTATTTATTTCTTTTTTTTTGGGATATAAATAAAATTCTTTAATCCTGTGGAAATACATTCGATGCCATTATGCATGGAATTCGATTTCTTTTGCATGACCACCACCAGCACGCCTGCAGAAGTCCAGACGCTGAATCCAATTTTCGACGGTTTTCAAGCATAAATCGGCCGATACTGCTGCAATTTCACGTTCGATATGCGTACGAAGTTCATCAATGTCGTTAGCTTGTTGACATAGACCATAGACTTGACGTAGCCCCACTGGAAATAGTCTAACGGCATCAAATCGTACGACCGAGGTGACCAATTTTCTGGGTCATGGGCCATTTTATGAGATAACTTGTGATGAGCGATATTGCTGTTTTTGAATAACTGTGGTTATACTCATGTTGCACAAGAGTATTATAGTTTTGTTCACATAACGGTTGTTTGTATCACCCAGAAATAAAAGTGTTAGATATGGGGTTATATATAAATAAATGATCAGGATGACTAGTGGAGTTGAAATCTGGAAGTATGCCCGTCCGTCTGTCTGTCCGTCTGTCCGTGCAATCTATAACTAGAGATATTAATGAACTTGGAACAATTATTCCTTGGCACCCTGAGGAGGTTGCTTTCGAAAATGGACAAAATCGGTCCACTGTCACGCCTACAAAATGGCGAAAACAGAAAACGCAAAAAGTGTCATAACTAAGCCATAAATAAAGTTTCGAAAGTAACTTTGGAACAGAGGATCACATTAGGGAGGGGCATATTTGGATGTATTTTTTTTTTCAATTGGGCGTGGCCCCGCCCCCAAATAGGTTTTTTGTATATATCTTGCAAACCAATTAAACTATATAAACCAAACTTTCTGTAGTCGTTTCTTTTAGCTATTTTCTTATACAGTCCAAAAATGAAAGAAATCGGGTAATAACCACGCCCACCTCCCATACAGAGGTTAGGTTGAAAATTACTAAAAGTGGGTTAACTCACTAACCAAAAACATCAGAAACACTAAATTTTACATGAGAAATGGTAGATGGAAGCTGCACTCAGATTTATTTACAAAATGGAAAATGGGCGTGGCGTCGCCCACTTATGGGTCAAAAACCATATCTCGGGAACTACTCAACCGCAGTTGCTATATGCGATTTTTCAATCACAGTGAAAAAATCACCGGTAGTGAAATATCGCTCATCACTAGAGATAAAACGTTCACTAAACTTAGTTTTCAATTTCTAGAGATTTTTCGAATGTAACATTCGTTGTATGGCTTGTGGCGCCGTCCTGCTGGAACCGCATATTGTCCAAGTCCATATCATCCAATAATAATCGGTTATCATAAACCGCACCAAACCGTACTTTTTTCGGGATGTAATGGTGACTCATGTCATGGAGTATTCGTCTTTCAATGATGAAATGGTAAACCTTACTGAAGAGAAATGTCAAAAGACCAAAAGTCTTTCAATGATGAAATGGTAAACCTTACTGAAGAGAAATGTCAAAAGACCATTTTCTCTTTTGAAAAACCCTTTAAATGCTTTCTTTATCAACGAAAAAACATTTGCTGAAGTTAAAGTGTACTTTAAACCAACGGACGCTTTAACGTCTGGTTAAAATAAATTATATTTCATCTTATGTATTTTAATTTTATGTATTTACTTCTACGTCGGTTTTTTCCGGGTGAGCTAAAATATTCTGCGATAACCATTAGTTTGTGGTAATAAAATAAAATAAATTTGAATCAAATCTAAATTTTCAAATTTTCAGCAGCTTAAAGAGTCTATAATTAGCATTAAACGAAGTATTTAGCATACATTTTCTACATATACACAACCTTTTTTCAAAAATTAAATCAACACCATTAGCTGGCTACTCCATCTTAATTAAATTTTGGAAACTTTACTTTGTGTAATACCAGCACTCAACAGCTCCTCATATGCTTTCACACATTAATTTCTAACACAAAATGCATTAAATTATGACTACACACATTTCGGGTTAACGAATACTAATGAGGCGACGTCAAAGCGCCTAAAAGCACACCATAAATATAATATAATATATGCATATGAAGTATGATGCCAACTGATGGCTACCATTTTAATGTCTAACACCACATACATATGTATGTTTAATAATAAGCGCATATGCGCATATAAATATTCAGTTAGATATATGTATATGGTATCCATGTGTATTTGTGACACACACTCATATATTTGGCTGGGCTTTAACCCAAATGAAAAATTTTCACGCCTTCTGGCATTAAAATTGTGTATAAAACCATCCCAAAAGATTTACACACTACTTAAGCGTATGGTGTGCCTTAGCTTACTAAACAACAATAACAATGCTGCAGTAATGAGTGTGTGTGAGTTGACTAAGCAGTTAGTGTGCGTGTAGCTGCAAGGTTGCTTAGTTGACCTCATAGCTGATTATGATGTTATTGTTGTTGTTGCTGAATTTAGGCATAACCCTTTTTCGGTGAATTTTCAACGGTATAATGAAGGTGGCGTGGCCATAGCGTTACTTAAATAATCAACTTCCCCCATCTTGCAATCCAAAAGCCCCTGAAAATGAGCTGTGTGCCACAAAGGTTTTTAAGTTTTTTTTCACGTTATTTTTGACGCAATGGCTGGAGTATGTTGGCGCTCATATGCAAATATCCCTACACACACTCTCACCCAGTCATGAATATTCTCATACCTCTGTATGCTCACGCTGTCTAATGAGGCTTTCAATAGCGCCAAATGGCCCATCGACCGGTCGAACGAGTTTTACAACATTTACATAGGCAGGAGTACATGTATGTATACATACGTAACTGTAAATATGCATGCATAACAGTAAGCAAATGAATGCCGTTCGTCAGACTCGTTTGCTCCATTTGTGCTTTTGTGTTGTTGTTATTGGAGATATATTGTCAGTGGGGTCAGTTTGTTTGCTTATCTGTGGTTATTGTTGTTGTTGGCTTGTGTGGCATAATAAACTCATTTGTGTTGGCTTTTTGTGGACATTTACACTGTTGTTCTTATTGTTGCTGTTGTCGCTATGTTGTTCAAGGTGTTGATTACACTTTTGATATGCAAATAGTCGCTTTATCATTTGTTTGTCTTGAAGCTTTTTCCACCTGTTAATTTTGGTAGCTTTATGGGCTGATTTGGATGTTAAGTAAATATTTTACACATATAAAGTATGTATGTATTATATTTCAATTTATCTAGAAATATAATTATCAATTAATGAAGCTAAATATTTGATTTTTTCATCCTGTCACTTGTCAGCTGTCATTTGTCATACACATTAAAAATCTCTAGAAATTAAATTATCGTCTCATTATAATTCGTGTATATACTTATTAACAATATATAAAATATAATATTTTTCAACAGTCACTTGTCAGCTGTCATTTGTCATAAACTAAAAAAACTTTAGATTTTAAAGGATAATGATATCAATTATACATATATATACATATATTTATTTAAAATGTAAGGAATATAATATTCTTCAAATCTATCACTAGTCAGCAGTCAATTGTCACGCACTAAGAAACTTTAAAAATTCAATTGTAATTAGACGATTAGAATATACAATTATTTAAATTGTTTAAAAATAATATTTGTTTACTATCACTTACCAGCTGTCATTTGTCATATTGTAGGAAACTCTGGAAATTAAATAATAGCTAAACGATCCACAAATACATATAGTTATTTAAACAGTATAAAATATAATAATTTTCGACTGTCACTTGTCAGTTGTCTTTTGTGACCTTCTAAAAACTCTAGATATTAAATTGTAATAAGGCGATTCGAAAATATAATTATTTAAACTATATAAAATGTAATATTTTATCAATTGTCACTTGTCAGCTGTCAACTGTCAACAAATTGATGTAATACAGCGTACAAAATATACACAGCACCAATCAATACATACGAAATGAAGGATTAAGAAAATAATACCTCGGCAAGTAGTTTGAATTGAACCATTTATAATCTGTATTAGCTTTGTCAACCATCATGAGTAATTTTTGACTCAACTCGGGAACATGGTTTTGTAAGAAAAGTTATGTGATTACGAGTGCTCTTCATATTGAGTGTAATTCAGATATGAATTAAGTTCGAGTAAGAATTGAAATGTTAAACTTTCTCAATAAAGTTTTCTATAGAAGGTCAGCGATGAAGATCATCACTTTCACTGAACTCATATTATCCCCAAATAAAAAATGGAAACTTCTTTTGTAGTCTGATTTCTCCATATTCTTCATCGCCAGTGGTCTAACTACTCTTCTGGGAAGTCCATTTCTATCGATTTTGATAACTCCGACATGTAGATTCAGAGAGAAAATAAACCATGACCGAAAGCTTGGTCAAATACCGGGTCCCCGTGGGTCAAAGAGCTTTGATTGATTTGACAGGTAGATTCAGAGAGAACATAAACCGAAAGCTTGGTCAAATACCGGGTCCCCGTGGGTCAAAGAGCTTTGATTGATTTGATTTTATGAAAATGATAACTAGATCTGGATATTAATACAAGAAAACCACTTTTTATGAGTAACTGCGCACTATCAGCTAGTGGAAAGCAGTCTGAGTCTCGCTAGCTACATTCTGATAGATGCTGAGATATCAGATCAGATCAGTGAAGGCTGGAGAAATGAACTATGGAAAACGAACATATATATGTATGTCGTCACGAATTCTCACAAAGTTCCGAAGAACCGTTCCCAGGACAGTAGAGTCTAATAACCCGAATGGACCTATATTTATGTCCGCAAATGTCCGCCACCACAACAAGAAGAGCAGTTTTGAAGACCTCGTGGATAAAATTGTAGATCTTTAGATTCTACAATCCACATCTTAGTCATAGTTTAAAGGCTTATTTTGGAGCCAATAGAAGACCAGTAGAATCCCAAATCGACTTCGGTTGATAACGGAGAAATGGTATTTCTGCGGAGATAGTTCCATTTTGGGAACAGTAATGAAATCACTTAAAGCCTTCAAGGGTTAAATTATTAGTAATTCTATAATCTGTCCTTCAATTATAAATAAAAAAGCTTTTAAACTATTTAATTGCAATTAAATTCACAAAACTCTGCGAACACAAACACTTTAATAACATACACATGTAATTTCCACGAAGTTAATGTGGCAGCCAGATAAAAAGAGGCAAATAAAGCTTAACCACAGTAAGTCAGTCAGTCGATTCTATGCGCCTACAACCGACACACACGCTATCATCAACGGTGAAATGTAATGAAAAAATTCCAGCAAATGTTGCAGATATGCATTTCATTTACCATTGCCTGCATGCATTACACTTTTACACCGTTGCATGCGTATTCGTATCTACCGTTATGCGCGCCTTGCAATTATTAATTTGTGTGACACAAAATTATCGCCAAACCCATTTGTGGTAATTATTTAATGCGGTGTCCCAGGTGAGTAAACAGCAAATAAAATGAGCGAAAAACAAAGTGCAAAAATAACAACAACAAAATACTATAACAACAACCAGTAGTATGGCAATGGCCGTTGTAAAAGAGTTGAAATAAAAATGCATAAAATTAAACTGAAATGGCAGCGTAAAAGCTTAAAAGCCTGCAAATGAGCGGCACAAGCGGCCGACGCGGAAGCAACAACAACAACAGTAAGCAACAACGAATTGCAAATGTGTCATGGCGACGCGCCGAAATGCAGGTGAATGAGTGCATAATTAGAGGAGAGAGAGTGAGTTTTACACATGCATGTGTGGCGCCACTATTCTCCTGTACGAGCGTCCTTCGCTGGGTTACCGCATCATTCACGAATTTACGAGCGGCTCGGTATCGCCCCAAATGGGAGGCACGCACACATATTTACAAGCATATATACTACATACATATGTATAATATGTACTTACATATAAACTCTCCACCTTGAGTTCCTGCCCTTTGTCCATCCATACGTCCATCCATGTCCACTCGCCAAGTCGCTCGCCCATCGTCCATTGGGTCAATTAAATTTTGTGCGAAAATTTTTGCATTTTACGACAGAACTTTTGCCATGTATGTAAGTCAAATTGCCGCACACTCTCACACACTTCTGTAACGGAACACATACACACCTACATTTGTATAAAGATATATTCACTTAAATGCGACAAACAGTGGCCGGACATTGCCGGTTCATACGCCTGGCGGCATAATTCATGCCGATTAAGCCTGCAAATGCATTACGCACGAACACTTGGAACAACAAACAAACACGGATGAGTACTTAAATGCTTTCACAAACTCACACGACACCAAGCAATGAGTGAACTCAGTGGTCCGAGGCTTCGGCACGAACAATAAAATCGACTTTCTATCATAAACAATTAAAAAGTGTGTATCTGCAACTGAGAATACGGGACTTTTTGGATTTACATCGCCATCGGAATGGATTCGGAGTCATATCCATCCAAGGACTGCCAACTCGGTTATATTCTCCAAATTATTGTATCAGTACATTTAAGTTACCGTTTAAATTCACAAAACACCGCTTAACTTAATGTGGACTCAGGTTAGGCAATCTGGAAAATCGCGGTCCATATTTTCGATTTATTGAATTAAAGCTAAGGGAAACTGTACATGAAACTTCCTTTGCAAAATATTCTTTCATCTTGTTTGGAAATCCATTTCGCCAGGCATTGATGTCATTTGAGAACTCAGTCAATCGAATTGTCCCAACCAATGCCAAGTGTGTCATATTATAATAGTTATAGTCTCCGCATGGTAGAAGCTAGAACTATTTAGACCAACATTGAGACCGGAGGAAAGTGTTTTGAAAGAAAGTGAGATGTTGGCCCACTACATGTTGGACCGACTCCTGCAGCCAAGGATCGTTTTGCTCACTTCTTAATTAAGTTTACTCTTGTGACTGTTTGAGAACTCCATTTGCTTATTGCTGAATTGCATTGTTTTCAGAGACCCGTGTCTACTTGTTTGATAGGTTACTGCTAGATACTAGACGGGTTGGTGCCGAACTTCTTTACACGTTGCCCTCATCACTCCAGTATCGTTAAAGCTTACTAAAGAATAAATCTGGCACATTCGCAATGTTCCTAGATCAAATCGGAATCTTAATACCAGCTTTGAAGTAGATTAAAATAACCAATGGATCTTTACAGTCCGCTAATATAGTATAAATACATAACAACTAGATAAGGCAAAAATAGTTCCAGACAAAATTAATTTGGCTGTCGATAGATTGAGGGAATGAGCTTTGTTAAATCGAGCTCTGGAGCTCATTTGTATTTGAAGTTCGCCAGCAACTGGAAGATCACTTCGAGCAAATGCTGCCCACTACTTTTAGAGGTAGAAGAATTTAATTTAGATTCTGATTTATGAGAAGCTGCAAACTCAATTCACTGGGTTCTTCGTTTAAAGATATTTTATTGTTATACATTTGGAGCTTTGAAGTAAGGAATGTAAGGGAAGGGTCCGAGTTCTGAAGCTTATTTACATTTGAAGTTCACCATCAACCGTAGGGTCAGTCAAAGTATGCGCACTACATTTATAGATTGTGGATTTAGGATCTGAGTTCTCAGAAGCTGGAAAGTCGGTTTAACGGTTCCTGAGTATAACACATCTTATTGGAACTCTGAAATAAGGATTGCAAAGAAAGAGACATCAGAAAGATCCTGGAGAATAGTTTTACTAAAGAAAACATCCTATTATATGTTCTCCAACAAAATGTGGCAAAAATTCAATATAATAAATTGCAGTATGAAAACAGACACCGGGAAGACATTGCTACACACGTACGGACGTCGGCTGGAGCTCATTTAGCACAGCTGGCCTGAACATGTTTTTAATCCGGCACAGAACATGCAACAACAACAACAACAACAACAACACACACGCATATGCATAAATATGCATATTCACAGCGCTGTCCTGTGCTGTGGCAACTTGCTGCGGCTGCCTGGGCGGCGTTGGTGTTGTCGGGTTAATTAAATTAAGAAATCTGTTATGTTCAAAAGTGAGCGCATACACAAACAGACACATGTAAAAACCGCATATAAGCAAACGAATAAAAAGTTTAAAATGAATTCATGCAAAGTAAGTGCATAAATGTGAACAACAACAAAAAATAATAATAAAAAAATAACAAAAAAAAATTAAAACAACAACAAAAAAGTTTAAATGCAGCAGAAAAACTCCGAATTGAGTGTTGAAATATTAAAAATGTTAAAAAAACAACAACAAAAAAGAAATAAAAAACTTAAAACCAAAACAACAACAATAGCTACACAAAAAGAATCATAGCTCGACACAATGCTCGTAAATATTTAAAATATTTCAACAATTTGCATATTCAGCGCACACACACACACGCACACAAATGCATAGACTTCACGCCCGCACAGCTCTTCGAGGCCTATCTACCTATAAAGACCGATAAAGCCTATAAAAAGGACAAACAATCAACTAATTAAGCAAGAACTTTGTAGGCGCGCACTTAAAAGCCGAAAGAAAATCGGCTGAAAATAAAAAATAACAACAACAAAAATATAAAATGTGTTACGAAAGAATCATTTTGTCAGCGTCTGATTTCCCAGGGGCGTACTAAGGCGCAAGTAGCCAAAGCAGCAGAGTCCTGCTTAATAGTTTGTCACACAAAGGCAATGCATACTCGTACACACAGATGTATTTGCCTCATTTGACAACCGACTAAGTGGGTGTGACTTTTGTGACCGACTGTGGATGAGCCGCAGCGGGCGACCTCTTGAAATATTTATTAAAAAAAAAGTACAAGTATTCTACCAAACACATGTTAGCAGGTAGGAAATATGCAACATTTTATATGAAGGTAGAGGAAAGGAGGGGCAGTTGGTTAAGAAATACTCCCAACAGTAGAGGAATTAACACACTAGTGCAGCCTAAGTGCTACCAACTATGGGATAGTAACATAGAGCTATAGATATTATATTTATGGAGATCATACTGGCTTTAGATAGAGAAAGGAGCTAATATTGCATCCAGCGCTTGATAAAAAGCTAAATGTAATGTCTAAATGAAGACAACTCGAAAGTAAGGTCAAAAAGAATAATATAAGTGGTTTTAAAATCATTCCTTAGCTGATAACCAAATATGGTGGGAGCAATTATCAAGCTTACCAAAGAGAGAGAACACTGAGAGCTGTTCTTTTAGATGTGACCCTTCGAAATCACGCTTGAGTAAAATAGACCTACCGCCCTACCATCCGTCTAGAAGAGCGTATTCATAGGAGTAAAGGAGCTGAAAGCCACTTAACTTGTTTGAACCAAGAGATTTTCGATAGATTATTCAAATATTCCAATGAGATGCTAAGAATCACATGGGTTCTTTAACAATATAAATACATACATATATAACGATTTATTCAGAAATCTTGCTGTTCCACATGTTCATAAAGAAGAAATAAGTGAACTGTACAAAATGTTTGAGCCTATCCGGACTGCTCAGTTGCAGGGAGTCATCCTATTTAAACACTCGGAAAAAACCCTGCCGAGCTTTTCAAAACATCCGATTTTCAATGGTATTACTGGGACCCCATCCTTGCTTTCTAGAAGTGTTACTTCTACAGTCTGCAACCTATCAAAGGTTTGCGCCAGAAAATAAATGAAAGCAAGCAAGAAATATTCATATATGGGATAGTACCAAAAATTATGGAAACATAGTATCTTTAAAGGTATGTTTTCACATCTGGACACAAAGAAAAATAGTATAATTGGTTATGAGAGAGTCTCAGTTTAATATAGGTTCGGTAGCTTCTTTTACTAAAGTGGTTTTTGAAGAAAAAATTAGCGAGTATGGCCGAGCCTAATAGATTATAGGTTTCATTTATGTAGTCTTCATCGAAGTCACTCTCATTCATGTATAAATCCTAGTAAAATGACAACTATAAACCTGAAATGTAATGTATAAAGATTAGGATTTGTGCATGAATGAGAGTGACTTCGATGAAAACTACATTTTATCTGTAAGTGTTTTATTTCGACTAACTAGAGCGGCCTTTGATTTAGCATTTTATTAAAGTGGTCTTTTAAGGTCGATTCTGTAGACTTCAAATCGAACCAGAAATATTTATCCAAACTCATCTTTCATCATTCATAGCATTAATTATACTCTCGCAACAAATGTTGCTAAAGAGAGTATTATAGTTTTGTTCACATAACGGTTGTTTGTAACACCCAAAACTAAACGAGTTAGATATAGGGTTATATATACCAAAGTGATCAGGGTGAAGAGTGGAGTTCAAATCCAAATGTCTGTCTGTCCGTCCGTCCGTCCGTCCGTCTGTGCAAGCTGTAACTTGAGTAAAAATTAAGATATCTTTATGAAACTTGGCACACTTATTTCTTGGCACCATAGGAAGGTTGCTTTGAAAATGAGCAAAATCGGACCACTGCCAAAACCGAAAACACATAAAGTGCCATAACTAAGCCATAAATAAAGCTATGGAAATAAAATTTGGTATGAAGGATCACACTATGAAGGGGCATATTTGGATGTAATTTTTTGGGGAAGTGGGCGTGTCCCCGTCCCCTACTAAGTTTTTTGTACATATCTCGCAAACCAATAGAGCTATATAAACCAAACTTTCTGCAGTCGTTTTTTTTTAGCCACTTCCTAATACAGTCCAAAAATGAAAGAAATCGGATCATAACCACGCCCACCTCCCAAACAAAAGTTGGGTTGAAAATTACTAAAATTAACGAAAAACATCAGAAACACTAAATTTCACATAAGAAATGGCAGATGAAAGCTGCACTCAGATTTTTTACAAAATGGAAAATGGGCGTGGCGTCGCCCACTTATGGGTCAAAAACCATATCTCAGGAACTACTCGACCGATTTCAATGAAACTTGGTTTGTAATAGTTTCCTTACATCTGATATGTTGTGAAAACAGGCCAAATCGCTTCACAACCACACCTACTTCCTATATACCAGAACTTTGAAGACGATCTGAATCGTTTACTTTACAATATAGATATAAAGTAAGTACTAGTGAATATATCGGTGCAGAGATTTGCACAAATACTATGTTAATTGTGTGGCAGCCCCATTCTAAAAATCGCCGAAATCGGACCATAGGTTTTTAAGGCCCCATATATCGAACACGAGGACCTCGGTGCTTCTAACCTAATATTTTGGTTTCCAACTTTCAATGGACTTTATACAATATATATGACGAATATGTGGGTCAAATTGTGTATTATATAATATAAATAAAGTTAAATAAATAAATTGCGTTCGGTTACACCCGAACTTAGCCCTTCCTTACTTGTTTTACTTATATAATATCAGACTCCCACCGTCTAAATTCGATCCAATAATTTGAAAGACCCCAGGGATCAATTGAAATTTGCGACCACAAATCTTTGAAACCACTGAGACTTGTGTATCTACAATTTTGAGCGGAATTAGCGTGTGCATTACCAAACTCAGAACTCATTTGTGGTCAATTGGTGAATTTATGATGTTGAAGACTGATTTACGTTGCACCAAAATGTGTGTAGACTAAATCCATATGATGGCTGCAAATCACATAACAACGCTTGGCGTAAATTAATGAGCATTAAATGGTAATCAATCGAAAGTGACGGAATTTGTGTCCAATGATTCATTCGTTTATAGAAGGAGGTAGGTTAAAATTTAAGTGTTGCAGAGGTTTAAATCATTAAGCATTTTTAAGGGAGGCAACTCTTCCAGAAAATATCTCCGATTTTTTTTGGCTAAACGCATAAAATTTTATGCTTATAGCACTTAACATTTTTATTAATATTAAATCAATTAATTTTTATTGAAATACTTCTAAACAGGTGGCAACCTTCTACCAAAAATATTTCAACTGTATGTAAGTCTCCTTTAACCTCCTTAATTTGTTAAACAATGTATATTCTCTTAAGTAATACATTTAATTAAATTAAAAATGAAACACGTGGCAACCTCGGTTCAAAAAAATATTTTTTCAACTCTGAGCTTTCTTAAAATTATTCCTTGTAACACGAAAATTGAAAATTGTTTTTAATTTTGTTATAAATTTTTTGTTAAAATTTCAAACAGGTGGCAACTTTCTATATTTTTTTTGTTCTTTTCCAACATTAAGCATTCATTAACTTCTTTATTTTAATGCCAATACTGTACATTTTCCTTATTTTATTTTTATGTTTTATATAAAATTTCAAGTGGCAACTTTATACAGTTTTCTAGTCTTAAACTGTACAAGTATTAAAGTGACTAACCCCACAACCGTATATAAACCGGTGCAGTATAGCTCTGTTTACCACTCTGTATACCACGCGCGTGACGATTTTTTGTTGCGTCACACAATTTCGTTGCAGTTTGAAAATATGTGTTTTTTTATATTAATTTCAACCAAAATAAATAATTTCAATAATTTCCCAAAAACCAAAATTGAATTCACACTTATTAAACAGGATTTATAGAATTTTCTACCATTCAACATTCCAACAGCCAAGTCAATTTGCATTAGTGCAAATTGTTTATATTCAAATGCTTGCTTTTGTTGTTGTTATTGTGGTTGGGTCTACGACTCCAACTAAGCGATTACAGCATGGCCCCCTGTGTATGCTGCAGCATGCAACAAGAAGCTGGAGCAATTTGCAAGCTGACTGACTGACTGCATTGCTGGCACTTTGAGCGTTTGATTGCATTGCTGGAGGGGAGGGGCAGAGTGCAGTGGGCAGCGAGAGATGGTTGAAGCGAGCGACGGGCGTTGCGCATTAGGCAATACAGTTAAACACGATTTCAATTTGTCATCAATTATGCAAAATACGTCATGATGGTTACTCACTGCCTCGCAAATGCAGCAATTGCATCAGAACACCGCTCATGCTCACTCTCTCTCTCTCTTTCTCTCTTTATCGCATGCATTTGTTTGCTTGTGTGCGCCTTTTTGATTTGGCATTCTGGCAGTCAGGATGTCAGAATACGAAATGCATTTCGCAGGCGGCTGTTAGAGAGCTTGGCATGTCATAGATATTTGCCTAATGCATCGTACAACAACGACTGCAACAGGAACAACACTATACACACTTGTTCACTTAAATTGACTCTATGTACATATAGAACATATAGAAATACATATCTATTTTCAATGTTGGAATTATTACTTATTGATATGCATTCATTCAATGAAGGGTTAAAGTGCGAGTAATTTGTGCCTATAATTGGGTTACACGACTCCAATTACCAGGGGTTGGTGCAAGCAGTGGGTTGTGACTTCGAATAATTTACACAAGCGAATTTGAGTCTTGAAAGCAAATAAATTTATCGATATAAAACTGAAACAATTCTGCATGAAAATAACAAAAAATTCTCAATATCAAACCATTATTTGTTATAAAATCAAATTATGACCCGATTTCATCTTCAACTGGTGCCAAATCAGCCTTTTCTCCATGAAATATGTTAACCCAGACTAAATAACAATATTTAAAATATTTTAAATAAGTACTTTGAAGTCAAATGATCTTATGAAAAAATTGTATTCACCATAGAGGACACCGAGGGCGAAACCAAACTTTCTACAGTCGGTTCTCTTACGTACCCCACCACACACCATGAAATTAGTTGAAATCGGAGAACAACCACGCTCACCTCCCATACAAATGTTAGGTTGAAAATTACTAAAAGTGGGTTAAGTCACTAACGAAAAACGTCAGAAACACCAAATTTTACGGAAGAAATAGTAGAAAGAAGCTGCACTTAGATATTTTTACAAAAGGGGAAATGGGCGTGGCACCGCCTACTTATGGGTCAAAAACCATATCTCAGGAACTATTCGACTGATTTCAATGAAATTCGGTATATAATATTTTCTTGACACCCTGACAACACGGTTAAAAAAATTAGCGAAATCGGTTCACAACTACGACTACTTTCCTTATAACTCAATTTTGAACTCCATCTTATTCCTTCACTTTATAATATATACATTAGGAACCAATGAAGATAGCGAAATAAAACTTTATACAAATACTGTATATGAGCTGTGACATCACTTGTGGAAAAAATGTCGAAAACGGACTATAATTTTTCAAGACCCCTGTTATCGAACATATTGAACTCAGCGCCTAAGGGTAAATTTTAACCGAAAATATCGATAAATCTCTCTGATAATTTAATATTATTCAGAGGAAATTATTTTCTTCTAATAGTGTGTCTCTGTTCCAAAAATTATTAAATAATAATTAATTATTAATTATTATTATTATTATTTAAGATCATTGAGCATAACCTCATCTCCGTGGCTTAAGTGGTAAACTATATGAGGCAAGGGCAGAAGCATAGGATAGTCTCAGCTTGATTTATTAACGGAAAGATATTAATATAAACAAGTAAGGAAAGGCTAAATTCGGTTGTTCCCGAACATTTTATACTCTCGCAATTTATTGCTATATTTTTATTAAGAAAACACATTGATACCTGAGAGATTTACCGAAATTTTCGGTGAAAAGTTACCATGGGGCACTGAGTTCTTCATATTCGGGGCATTGAAAAGTTATAGTCCGATTTCGACAATTTTTTCACAATTGATGCCACAGATCATATGCAGTATTTGTGTAAAGTTTTATTTCGCTATTTTCATTGGTTTCTTATGTATATCTTATAAAGTGAAGGGATCTGATGGACTTCAAAATTGAGTTATAAGGAAAGTAGTCGTGGTTGTGAACCGATTTAGTCCATTTTTTGTCCGTGTTATCAGGGTGTCAACAAAATATTATATACCGAATTTCATTCGAATCGGTCGAGTAGTTCCTGAGATATGGTTTTTGACCCATAAGTGGGCGATGCTACGCCCATTTTTCATTTTGTAAAAAAATCTGAGTGCAGCTTCCTTCTGCTATTATTTCTGTGAAATTTAGTGTTTCTGACGTTTTTCGTTAATGAGTTAACCCACTTTTAGTAATTTTCAACTTAATCTTTGTATGGGAGATGGGCGTGGTTATTATCTTCTTCTGCAGTGGGGTACGTGGGAGAACCGACTGCAGAAAGTTTGGTTCATATAGCTTTATTGGTTTGCGAGATATATACAAATAACCGATTTGGGTGCGGGGCCACGCCCACTTCACCATAAAAATTACATCCAAATATACCCCTTCCTAGTGCGATCTTTTATTCCAAATTTTACTTTTATAACTTTATTTATGGCTTAGTTTTGACACTTTATAGGTTTTTGGTTTTCGCCAAACCTTTCGCAACCTTCTCAGGGTTCCAAGGAATACGTGTTCCAAGTTTCGTTAAGATATCTCAATTTTTACTCAAGTTATCCGTTGCACGGACAGACGGACAGACGGACGGAAGGACATACAGACATCCGGATTTCAACTCGTTTTGTCATCCTGATCATTTTGATATTTATAACCCTATATCTAACTCGTTTAGTTTTATGACTTACAAACAACCGTTATGTGAACAAAACTATAATACTCTCTTAGCAACTTTTAATGCTAGAGTATAAAAAGGCATTGGCGTCTCCTGGCAACAGAGTTCTCTTCCATACTGTGACCAACAAACTGTAAAGTTTGAAGTAAACTTATGGTGGAGTTTAGGTTAGGTGTTAGAAAACGTAATTTCCTTCGCTCAAAAAACAATTTTTAGTTGAGGCCTAATCTTCGGGATGATGGTTTCTGGAAAAATTACCTTATCTTTTCGACATGAATATCCCTAATAACTAATCCCGTAACAACGAGTCATAGAGCATAACTTCACTACCGTGGCCTGAGCTGTACCCTATATTGGACAAAGGCAAAATCACATAATAAAATATTTAATGCGAAATTACTGCACGTCTTGTTAGCATTCTTAAATTTAAATATTTATGTATGACACTTCCGTTACATAAGTAAATCTCCTGCAGCCTGCTATTTTTAAGTTAAACATCAACGTAACAAGCTTAATCGCTCACCAAGCGACAAGACCCAACGCTGAGCGTCAATTTAAACACAGTCTCCTCCACTACAATACCCTAAACCACAACCGCCGTTATCTTCCAAATCAAGCGAAGTGCTCTGCTCTACTCTGTGCATCAATGGAAAATTGCCAATTTATAACGGGGTTGCAAAATTACCAACAACACATGACTTCTGACATCGCTAGTGCTCACTCCTACGCAATTTTGTGTGTGTTCCTCAAACCACTCTCGAGTCATTCTCCCACTCATACACCCATTTGGCAACCAAATATTAAGTGTTGATGAGCATTCACTTATTACGCAACGCCATTCCGGTAGTTATCTCCACACTCATTTTCCATACGACCGGGTCGTAAGATTATCTAGGGTATGGCTTCACAGAGTACTCGTTGCTCGGGTGTGTTTGTTAATGTGTTTGCATAATTTTTAATCGGATGTTGTTGTAAACAGCAGTAACGGTATTTAATGCATTGTCAATTCTAAATAAATTTCACTTGTCTATTATAACGGCAGTTTGGTTGCATGTGGCACGTATTTGGTATGAGAGAGAGAGTGCGTGTGTGTGCAACTGTTCTTGTATGAGCTTTTATTGCACCCGTGGGTGTTTTGAATGCGGGTTCTCATTGCATTCATGTGAGAAGTGAGGCGAGGCGCCTCCCGCCTGGTATTGTACCGCGTGTGCTTTGGCTGATGATTTGACTGAAGAAACCTCTTCGGATTTGTGCCATAAAACTTGCCTATTTATATGTTAATTTTAATGCTGTTTCGGCTATGTATCTTCTTCGACAAGTTTAAAAGATAATACGATGTCCGGAAATGGGAAACAAGTTTAAAATATAATGGCGAAAAAAAAAATTAAATAAACAAATGTGAAGCAGCAGAGCAAGTGATAGCGGTTATTGTGAGCGAAAAAAAAATTCAAAAAAAAAATTTCAAATTTGCATATCGGCGCTTTAAAGCTTTAACAACGTATGATATAATATTTTTTATTGCCACACAGTATTTGAGCATTATTCATAAAACTTGTATTTAAAACATGTTTCAAAAATTTTAAATTCTTTTTTATTTAATAAGCAAAAATTTAGGCTAACGTGCTGCCAATTAATTGAAAAACTTAAATTTTTAAAATTCGTATGCCTAAAAAAAATTTAAAATAGTGATAGAATTATGAAATTATGTAACTAAAAAAAATTTGGTGTTGCCACTTTTTTGAAAATTTATTTTGAAATTTTCTAGCAATCTATGTTTATTACAAATAGTAAATTTAGACCATAAATAATAACTATTTTTGAAATTATGCAGTTTAATATTTTACAGAGTTGCCTCCTTACAGAAAAATTACTAAAATATCTTAGCCAGTAAACTATAAAATACATTAAAAATAATAGACTTCATAAAAAGCTTTAATTCAAGCAATATTCTTAACAGAGTTGCCACCTATTTTCATCAGCCAGCTCTACTAATTATATAAATTTAAAGCATGAAAAATTCGTTTCGAATACAATTCAATAAAATGTGGTTCCTAAAATGTCTATCCTACATTTGAAGTACTTTAAGAAACCTTTGCTTAAAACTGTTGTCAATTTCTGCGTCTTTGTTCCTACAAAATAGATTTTAGTGATTCTTATAAGAACTCTTAGACGCACTAGTTAAATACAGGGCCTTATTGATCTAGTTCCATACAACACATGTCTCAAATGCCGTCAAATTAAAACTCTTAATGTCTCTCTCTCTCTTCTGGGTTTCTCTCTCTCGTTCTTTCTTACGAAGTCTCGTGAAGAAATCTTTCTTTATAAATTTTCAGTTTATCAATTTGAAGACTCCCTCAGGGTCTGCTTCAGTTTCTCGAAGACACAAAGATAATCAGAAACTGCTAATTAAGGGAAGGTCTTCATACTCTCTTTTAAATCAAGGCAAATTAGTTTCTAATAATTAAAATTATGTTTTTTTTTCTTAAAATATAGATTTTTGTATGTTAAATCAGGTTAGTTCACTAAAACGAATACGAATCTGTGTTTTGGGAGGGTTTTAAGCTCTTTTATTAATATACTTTGTCGGCGGTTATACTCTGTCGATCGTTATTAGTCCTATCTAAGGAAACTTGCAGCTTGTCTTGGGTTGTCTAATCTATATTTGACAAAAATTCAGCATTTGAAACAGACCTTATGGAATAACTAAGTAATATATGCGAAATAAATAATGAAATCATTCTAGAACTTGATAAGTTAAGCTAAATTTGGTAAAGTTAAAGTTTCAGTGGTGGTTAGTTTATGGGACCTTGTCCCACTCTTTGGAGAATTTAAGTCCTTTTTTTAGTTTTTAACTGTATTTTCGCTCCCTTAAAGCCTCCTTAGTCAAATTCAAATTAAGAAAGTTATTCCACGAAACTTGTAGCTATCCGCCCCCGTTGTGAAAATTTATCTCACTCCACAATTACGAAGACTTCTTAAATAATCCAGCTTACGATTATAATCCTCCACATTTTCTCGAAAGCTTTCTAATTTCATAATTCCTCACTTTATACTTTACTTTAAGTGTCATTTAAATGACACCTTCGGGTCATTCGCCTAACCGACCACCCTACCGACCAAGGAACTGCCCCCATCGCCAACGCATTTTAAAAACAATTTCTAATCACCTTAATTATGCGTTGAATGCGTAAAATAATAGCACGTTGAAGGGTTGAAGAGACATACTTTTTGGCACTTGTTGCAATTAATGTTTAACTAATAAGGAAATAACCTTGAAGCAAGTAAATGAGACTTTGGGGAGTATACAGACAGGAATACACAAAGTAATAGCAAAACGAGAACTGAAGAACACAAAAAGAAAAATGCCAACCGACGAAGAGCATACATTTCGGCAAAATCACAATAAGAAAGCATACTTTAAGGCGTTTGAATTGCACAAAATGCGAACAGAAGGAGTTACAGAGTTACTATTCCCAGTGGCCATTTTGACGACGGCTTCTTAACGTGCACATTAAAATAATAAGTATTTTAAAAGGACATTGCCTTGAGTGCTTGCGGTTAGTCGCTGAGTCATAAAAATTAAAAATTCAATCTAATTACTATACAGTTAGCCAGCGAATCGATGTCAACACTGCTGGAGCAGTTAGCGCAGTTCTGAAAAGCGATTTTGAATTTGTAATTGGTGTTTAATTATGCATATTGAGGAGTTAATGATGAATTAAAGCGTAGTCATAAATTAATTATGCTCCGCTATAAACTGAAATTACTGTTCTTTGGTGATTAGTGAAGTAAGCAGGGCTAGGAAAAAGAGATTAGGTGTAAGTATAATAAAATGGTGTGGAGAGACTAAAAGCTGAAAAATATTTTAAATACGTTTATAACCATATTTGTATTAAAATAAATTAAGATTCACAGATCCCGGAATCCCGAAAACACAATACCGAAATTTCGGGATTTAAAAATTGAAGGTAATATCAGAAAATTATTTAAAACGAAGAAACATGAATTTCTTTAACCAAATTTTCGGGATCGCGAAAACTGAAAGTTGAAAAAATATGAAAAATAAATTTACAAGATTTTAAAATTTTAGAAATTTTTTAAGCGAAAAATTATGAAATTATTTGATAAAATTTTCGGGATATCGAAAACTAAAAGCTGCAAATAATATATAAAATGAATTTAAACCAATATCAGTAAATTATTTGGAGCGAAATATAATGAAATTAATGAATACAATTCTCGGGATCCCGAAGACTGAAAGCTTATGAGAATATTAGAAAATTATTTTAAGTGAAAAATTATGAAAATAATTGATCCAATTTTCGGAATCCGAGGACTAAACTCTGAAAATTATTAAAAACAAAATCGGACCACTGCCACGCCCACAAAATGGCGAATACCGAAAACTCATAAATTGCCATAACTAAGCCATTAATAAAGTTATGGAAATAAAATTTGGTATGAAGGATCGCACTATGAAGGGGCATATTTGGATGTAATTTTTTTGGGGAAGTGGGCGTGGCTTTTTTGTACATATCTAGCAAACCAATAAAACCATATCTATATAAACCAAACTTTCTGCAGTCGTTTTTTAGGCACTTTTTAATACAGTCCACAAATGAAAGAAATCGGATAATAACCACGCCCACCTCCCATACAAAGGTTAGGTTGAAAATTACTAAAA
This sequence comes from Zeugodacus cucurbitae, assembly GCF_028554725.1. Lineage (NCBI taxonomy): Eukaryota > Metazoa > Arthropoda > Insecta > Diptera > Tephritidae > Zeugodacus > Zeugodacus cucurbitae. The sequence continues at coordinate 27,648,799 of NC_071671.1, forward strand.
GTGAGTTAACTCAGAAACGTCAGAAACAATAAATTTCACATAAAAAATGACAGATGAAAGCTGCACTCAAATTTTTTTACAAAATGGAAAATGGGCGTGGCGTCGCCCACTTATGGGTCAAAAACCATATCTCAGGAACTACTCGACCGATTTCAATGAAACTTGGTTTGTAATAGTTTCCTTACATCCCAATGATATGTTGTGAAAATAGGCCAAATCGCTTCACAACCACGCCTACTTCCTATATACCAGAACTTTGAAGACTATCTGAATCGTTTACATTACAATATATAAAGTAAGCACTTGTGAAGATATCGGTGCAGAACTTTGCACAAATACTATGTTAATAGTGTGGCAGCCCCATTCTAAAAATCGCCGAAATCGGACCATAGGTTTTTAAGGCCCCATATATCGAACACGAGGACCTCGGTGCTTCTAACCCAATATTATGGTTTCCAACTTTCAATGGACTTTATACAATATATATGACGAATATGTGGGTCAAATTGTGTATTATATAATATAAATAAAGTTAAATAAATAAATTGCGAGAGTATAAAATGTACGGTTACACCCGAACCCGGATCCCGAAGATTGAAAGCTGAAAATAGATTTAAACAATATTAGAATATTAGGAAACTATTTTAACCTAAAATAATAAAAGACCGAAGACTATACGCTGAAAAAATATATTAAAAATGCATTCACAACAATATTAATTTAAAAAAATTATGAAATTTCTGGATCCCAAAAATACAATCTCAAAATTTCGGGATTTCAAAAAAATCAGTTTTTTTTTGTAAGAATTTGTTTGCTAAAATTATAATACATATTTAGATTTAGAATAAAATATTTTATTCCCACGCTACCGCTACAAACCCAACCTCTATATAATTGTAGACCAAGCAAGTTCCTCTAAACTTTCGTCTAAGCGGATTAACTTGAAACTTTAAACGCTTCACTTATGTACTCATACACGTTTTCAAACGAAATTTACAAACAATATAATAACAACAATAGCAAGTGTATGCAGACGCTTGGATAAATAGTTTTCCAACAACAAGTTGCGCATTGTTTACAGGAGCGTTGGCTGTAAAGGATTTACTATTTGAGTGACGCAGCAACACGTGTTGCGGATAATTAAATTAAACGATATTTTTTTGTTATGTTTTTTTTTTTGCCAAATTGCAACGCTGTGTTGATTGGTGTTGAGAAAAATCGAAAAATCAGTGCAGTCCGAAGATCGCGAGCCAAACAAAAATACACACAGAGGCAGCAGCAGCAACAGCCGTCTGTTAGCAAAAATAAATAAGTAAACAAAAATGCATGCAACTACAACGCTTACAACAACAAGCTTAGGGGCGTCACGTGTGTTAAGTGCACACCCATTGCCACCGCCACCCGAACAATTAAAAAATATTCAAGTGCTCATTTGAAAACTAAACCGCCGCTAGGGCAGTGTAAGCATATAACGGGACCTGCCAACAGAAGCGGGTGTAGGATTACCCAACAAAAATATTTAATATTTGAAGGGTGGGTAGGGGGTGGTTGTTGTGGTGTTACTTGTTATATGTTGTTGTTATTGTTAATGTTATTATTCTTTGTTGTTGTTGTTGTTACATGTAATCACACACTTGTTAACCAGTCATCAAGCCATAGTCATTATTCAATGCAACAAACAATGCAACGAATTTGAAATTATTGTTGCCGCAGATGTTGCAAAGTGTAGCGGTAACTAATACATACACATACACATACACATATATATGTATATGTATGGATATATATTCATACACTTTGAAAGTGAGCATGTTGCAGTGGGTAGCAAATTACAAATTGTGCGGTATTGTTGTGCTTGCCACACTATTTAATTCAATGATTATATGTACAAATACACATACATATGACATACAAATAACTGCTTCTATATACATACATACTAGTACTTTGCTATGGTCTTTTTGCAAATTTTTACTTTTGCCACAAGCAAACTGTCATTTCATCATGTGCAACATAGCACAACAACAACAAACATAATACTTACAACAAATGCACTCCAAGTGTCTCAGTGTGTGTCGGCAGTAGTTAATCGATTTTTGTTTGAAAAACTACTGTTTTCTAGTAATTTTGTTTTTATTTTCTCTTCTTTTGTGGTTGTTGTTGTGGCTCTTTTCTTGTTTTCATTGGAAAAACTACAAACAACGACAAATGTCAAACGTCAAACGTCAGTGTTGAAGTCATTAATCAATAAATGCAATAATAATTGAGCTTTGTGGCTGCGGCGTACAATATACACACAGCATCAATAACAACAACAACAATATTAATATTGTTCGAAAAATAATTATAGCGAAAAACTGTTTAGTTGACTACTAGTATTATGACAGTTATGAAATGAATATTCAGTGAATGTTTTTGTTTTGTAGTTCTAAAATGGGTAAGGATGTGTCTTTCAAGTCAAATGACGAGAGTTAGAAGCATAAACAAGAAAAAACGTTAACTTCGGCTGTACCGAAGCTAATATACCCTTCACAAGTGCACTATGTGTTTAAGCAAATCTAAAGACGTAAGAAAAAGTAAGTAAAAAAAAGAAAGCATTTTATTTCTATATATTATAATTCTTTTTAGCCGGGTTGTTTGCTAGAAACATTAAGGTTATATAGTTATATCTGGACAATTTCTTCGGAGATTATATTATTACCTTAAGCAGTATTCCATGTCAAATTTCGTGAAGATACCACGTCAAATGCGAAAATTTTCCATGAAGATATGTAGTAAAATGCGGAAGTTTCCCATACAAGCCCTTGATTACGATCGTTCAGTTTGTATGGCAGCTATATACTATAGTGAACCGATCTGAAAAATTTTTTCGGAGATTAAATTATTTCTATGAACAATAACTCACACCAAATTTCGTGAAGATATGTAGTAAAATACGGAAGTTTTCCATACAAGGCCTTGATTCCGATCGTTCAGTTTGTATGGCAGCTATATGATATAGTGAACCGATCTCAACAATTTTTTCGGAGATTAAATTATTTCTATGAGCAGTAACTCACACCAAATTTCGTGAAGATATGTAGTAAAATGCGGAAGTTTTCCATACAAGTCCTTGATTCCGATCGTTGATATAGTGGTCCGATATCGGCAGTTCCGACAAATGAGCAACTTCTTGAAGAAAAAGTAACATCTGCAAAATTTCAAAACCATATCTTAAAAACTGAAGGACTAGTTCGTATATATACAGACAGACGGACATAGCTAAATCGACTCAGCTCAACATACTTATCATTTATATATATACTTTATAGGGCTTCCGACGCTTCCTTCTGGGTGTTACAAACTTCGTGACAATCTTAATATACCCTGGTCAGGGTATAAAAATGTGGCCCGATTAATTTAAATCGCTATAGGTCACGTCTCGTAAGGTTTTTACCTAAACTGTTCACTCTTTTCTATATTCATGTTTAGTCAAGAGTGGTAGTTTCTCTTCTTATTTCCTATGAATATTCACACCAGCTTGGGAAAAATAAGGAATTTTTAAAATGGACATTCCTAGAATCCCTTAAGACCTCTTTGAAGATGAAGTAGAAAGTGGATTAAATCATATTAAGACAATTATGTCGAAGAACCACTTCATCTATTATTGAAGGATCACTAAAATAGCTGAAAGAGAAAAGTGATGTATCTTTAGAAATGTTATACGAAAATTTTGTTAATCAAAAAAAGTTTTGACGAAGTTTGATGAAATAAGCGAAATATTATACTATCCTACGCTAGATTACGGACATCCTTAGCAAAACATTTTCGAAATTATTAAAAAACATGTAAGGAAGGTCTAAATTCGGGTGTCACCGAACATTTTATACTCTCACAATTTATTTATTTAAATTTATTATGATAACACACAATTTGACTCACATATTCGGCACATACATATATGGTATAAAGTATATTGAAAGTTTGAAAACCCTAATATAAAGTATATGGGACATAGACGAAGTTATGATCCGATTTCACTCATTTTTGGCACGGAGAAAATTATTCCCTCTTAATTTTTTCAAAATATCTGAGAGACTTAACTATAATTTCGGTAAAAAATTTGTTAGAAGCACCGAGGTTCTCATATTCGATATATAGGGTCTTGACCACTTATGGACCGATTTCGACGATTTTTAGAAGGGCGATGCCACTCTTTAAATACAGTATGTTTGCAAAGTTCTGTTCCGATATCTTCACTTGTACAAACTTTATCTATTGTAAAGAAAACTATTCAGACCGACTTCAAAGTTGTGGTAAATGGGTAGTAGGCGTAGTTTTGAACCGATTTGGATTATTTTCACAACATATCATTGGGAAGTTTGGAAGGTATTATGAACCAAATTTCATTGAAATTGGTCGAGTAGTTTCGGATATATGGTTTTTGACCCACGGGCGGAACCACGCCCATTTAAAATTGTGCATACCATTTTGAGTGCAGCACTTCTGTATCATGTTTATAATGAAATTTAAGGCGTCTGATGGTTTTCCTTACCGAATTAAAGCATTTTTAGAAATTTTCAACATAATCTTTATATGGGAGGTGGGCGTGGTTATAATGCGATTTCCTCCATTTTTGGACTGTATGAGGTAGTACCTAATAGAAACGACTCTATAAAGTTTCTTTGATATAGCCTTAGTAGTTTGCGAGATATATACAAAAACCTTAGTGGGGGGCGGGACCACGCCCACCCCCCAAAAAAATGACAACCAAATATGAATTTTCATAGTGCGATACTTCATACTTATTTTATTTTCATTTTTATTTACTTTAATAGCTTAATTTATGGCTGAGTTATAGCTTTTTATATATTTTCGGTTATTGCCATTTTGTTGGCGTGGCAGTTATCCGATTACGCCCATCTTCGAACTTAACCTTCTTAGAGTGCCAAGAAATACGTATTCTAAGTTTCATTAAGATATCTCAATTTTTACTCAAGTTACAGCTTGCACAGACGGACGGACAGACAGACTCTGATCCTGATCATTTTGATAATAACCCTATATCTAACTCGTTTAGGTTTAGGACTTACAACCAACCGTTATATGGACAAAACTATAATACTCTCGTAGCAACTTTTTTGGGGGAGTATAAAAAGTAACGGGAATTTAACAATTTTTAATTTTGCAGATTTGGATAATACACTTGGCATCCGCTAAGTTTAGACGTGTTTTTAAGAGCTTTGCGAAAACCCCATGATGAAGAGAACATAACATCTATTGGGACTAATATGAAAGCGACAACACTAATGTGGACGAATGTATAATTTCTTTTTTCAAAAAAAGAAAATTCCCGTTATTTCCTTAGCATATCTTGTATTTTAGCTAAGTTCTTTTAAAGCCGCACCAAGTAATTAAGAATAGTATTCGTATCATTTCGCTTTCTTATTTGGTCTCCTGAAGAAATTTCATATAAATATTCCCTACTCTATATCCTTGTAGAATATTGAATTTTCTAATCATCAGAGGATCTCTGAAATAAATTTTTGAAGATTTTGTGGAATTGTCGAATAACGGAAAATTTAAATTAAGGAACATTTTGACAAAAAGAGCTCTAATCTATGAAGTTAATATCACTAAAAGGCCTGCTTGAAGAACTACTAAAATTGTTAGACGAAAATTTTGAAAGAAAAGTATCGACAGAGGCAAGCAGAAAACTTGAAACTACTCATAAAGGGTAATTTTTTAAGAGCTTGATAACTTTTTAAAAAAAAAAAACGCATAAAATTTGCAAAATCTCATCGGTTCTTTATTTGAAACGTTAGATTGGTTCATGACATTTACTTTTTGAAGATAATTTCATTTAAATGTTGACCGCGGCTGCGTCTTAGGTGGTCCATTCGGAAAGTCCAATTTTGGGCAACTTTTTCGAGCATTTCAGCCGGAATAGCCCGAATTTCTTCGGAAATGTTGTCTTCCAAAGCTGGAATAGTTGCTGGCTTATTTCTGTAGACTTTAGACTTGACGTAGCCCCACAAAAAATAGTCTAAAGGCGTTAAATCGCATGATCTTGGTGGCCAACTTACGGGTCCATTTCTTGAGATGAATTGTTCTCCGAAGTTTTCCCTCAAAATGGCCATAGAATCGCGAGCTGTGTGGCATGTAGCGCCATCTTGTTGAAACCACATGTCAACCAAGTTCAGTTCTTCCATTTTTGGCAACAAAAAGTTTGTTAGCATCGAACGATAGCGATCGCCATTCACCGTAACGTTGCGTCCAACAGCATCTTTGAAAAAATACGGTCCAATGATTCCACCAGCGTACAAACCACACCAAACAGTGCATTTTTCGGGATGCATGGGCAGTTCTTGAACGGCTTCTGGTTGCTCTTCACCCCAAATGCGGCAATTTTGCTTATTTACGTAGCCATTCAACCAGAAATGAGCCTCATCGCTGAACAAAATTTGTCGATAAAAAAGCGGATTTCACATTTCGAACCGAACACTGATTTTGGTAATAAAATTCAATGATTTGCAAGCGTTGCTCGTTAGTAAGTCTATTCATGATGAAATGTCAAAGCATACTGAGCATCTTTCTCTTTGACACCATGTCTGAAATCCCACGTGATCTGTCAAATACTAATGCATGAAAATCCTAACCTCAAAAAAATCACCCGTTATATGCAGTTATTTATGCAGTAACTAATATATTTGAGTCTACGATGTGCGCTCTACAGGTTAGCATGATCGGGTTATGTCCGAGTACGCTGAAGATCCTCTGCTACTGGTATGAAAAACAGTTCCAGAAAACGGCATTTCATATATGGGAATATATTGTAACATCACTGGACGCCTTAAAGCTAAGAAGACTTCATAACAATTTTTTCATTCATTTGGCGTTCCGAAAAAGTCAAAAACACGTACAAACACATATTATTACATCCATTGTCAAATTTTTGTTTTATATTTATTTCCACTCATATTTCTAGTCACGCATGACTAAACACTTTCATATTTTCTTTACTTTGAATATTTGTCATCTTTTTTTTACAAAAATATTCAAATCTATAGTGCTGTGCGCTGAGTATATGTCAAAATCGAATTATGTTCGACCACCAGCAATGGTTTCTTTGAACTGTGGCAGCCTTTTATTGCATATCCTTTGGGTATTCAACTCCCAATAGTTTTAGCTTGGTAATAGTTTTTTTGTTTTTGTTTTTGCTTTTTCCTACAGTTGTATGTTAAGTACAAAGCCATATTGTCATACAATAAATTAATAACAATACAAATATTTTGCTTTTGTTTAAGTTGAAAATTTGATTGGCGTAAATTATGGGACATCAAAATATTTGAAGGAATCTCATGCAAAATATGCAGAGTCATCTGCATTCACTAAATATATATATATATAATACTTTTTTTGTATGTAACAGTAAAGGAAAATTAATTGAAATCTGGCTGTGAAGGGATTTGAAGCTAGAGCTCCCCAAGATCACAGGTTAGTTTCAGATTCTAATCCATTCTAATATAACAGTTATAGACTTCATCATCCATTCCCCTCATCAATTATCTTCCTACAACGGGAATTCGAGGGCTTATTTCAAGAGTCAAAATGGTCCGTTAACATCTTTATGCTAACTCTAGTCAATATTTGACCCCAGAACGCACTCCTATTAACATGCTATTATAGAAACTGTATTCCCAAAGCCTCTGTCAAAGGTCATCATTCCAATTCTTCCGATTCCGATTCTTCCTAAAATAACTGGTTGTCATCCATCCTCTCTGAAGACACTTTCAATATTTATCAGTCGGTGTCGTTCGAAGATCTCGTATTAGTCCTTATAAATTCCAGAATTTATTAAGAAAATTCAAGAGTCTCCTATGGTCTCTTAACATCCTTTAGCTAACTCTAGTCAATATTTGATTATATGTACAACACGTTCCTCTATACATGTTATTGTGAAAACTCTTCCATGATAGCCTCAGTGCCGGTTCGGCTTTAACTGGTTCGTTTTACCGAAAACTTTATACATTTGAGGTCATCCTTTCGATGCTTCCAATAATACCTGCGCCTCATCCATCATCTCTGAAGAGTTTTTCAAGATTTATCAGTTGCTCTCGTTAGGATATATGACGTAAGCGACAGTATTCGTATAAGACCTTATAAATACGAAAGTTTATTGACAAATTTTAAGAGTCTACAATAATCCTTAGGCTAATCATAATTAACTTTTGTATCTCAGAACACATTCCTCTTTACATTTTGTTGTGGAAACTGCATGCCATTAATGTTTCAGTCCCGGCTTTAACCGGTTCGCTTTATCGGCAGAACTCTACACCTCCGAGGCGCTTCATCAGTTTCTCACTATAAAAGCTATACCTAACTTGATTCATTCTCTCTGAAGAGTGTCTCAAGATTTATCAGTTGTTCTCGTTAGGAGATCTTATGAATAAATGTTTATATCTCAGCCCTATCGCCACTAGAATGTGTTCCACATAGTCTGAAATAAATATTTAGAGCAACTCAAAGCAATGCAATGCCTTAAGTACTACAAATTAGGAGGCGTCTAAACTATGAGAACTCCTAGCCTTGCTATCCAACCATTTCAATTCCTTTTATTTTCACAAAAATTCCAACTATTAGGGATCTTGATTAGTTTAAATACCAACAGAGTCTCATACTTCTTATCACCAACATCGAATGTGTCAAATCAAAACAACAAAATCTGACAAAGTATACTCATAACCGCACAAAGCTGTCAAGTCTTCACACATCCATGGACTTATATGTATGTATGTATTCATCTGGACGCCGGACATTTTCACTCGTATTGGTAACAGAATTTCACCACCAGTTTGCTTATCAATTGTGAAAATCTTAATTTGTAGACGATAATGTAAGAAGCATTTATAATTACTAATAAATATTGATCAGATTGCTAAAGTGCTTATGCTACAAAAACAACCTACAACAAATGAAATGTGAAATAACTAATGAGACGATGACGTGACGATATAAATGAAATGAAGGAGTGAAGAAGCTGGCACGACGCCAACAACAACAAGGAAGCACCGTCAACTTTGTCACTTCAGACTTGGTTCGAAGACAAAGTGTGTGAGAGGCTTACAGAGGAGAGATACGTAGTCGATATGCTACTAGCCACTCACCGCGCTCTTCTTCAACTCTGTGGACCACAATCATGATCAGATATGAGTAAAGTTATTTGTTGGACTGCACAACAACTGCGTAAAGAAGTGATTGTAGTACATAAAAAGCATCGTTATCGAAGCAAGACATCGTGTTAAAAGCGCACGGAAGCTTATTTGAAAGCATGGAAGGCGAATACGTCACAGCTGGTGTTAAACTAGTGAACGTCCGAACGTCCACGCTTACGCGAAATCGTCCGTCCGTTCACACACCGGCACTATTTCCACACTCCTTCAATATTTCCTCGTATTTTTGAACTACCCATCTCCATCCGTCCCTTTGTCCAACTCCAGCCATCTATCCACCTTCCGTCCATCCGTCCAACTCCAGCCATATACTCACCTTCCGTCTGTCAATCGTCATACCGTGCTTCCATCCGCCCGTCTGTCCAAACTCATACCGCCGTTCCGCCGACCGTCCATACATTCTCATATCTCTGTACCATCCACCTCCAACAGTCATCCACCAATCGTCCAGTCTTCCAACCACCATCCGTACATTCGTTCTTTCGTACTTTCGTCCGTCCAATACTGATCACTTGTCATCCGCGAATGATGAACGACTTGTTGTTCAAGTGTAAGTTGCACTAAGCACCAATAAGATAGAAAAAACGTAGAGCAACATACCTGTAAACATTGCTTGCAACATGCCAACAACATACTCACAACATAACCGGCAACATTGCACGAGTATGTGCGAGTACTCGCATTCGTACCGATATGGAGGTGACAATGATGATTTGGTGCTGTAATGATGCAACGCCGCGTCTGCTGGTGCCGATGCTGTTGATGCTCTCAAAGCGATCGATATAAATAAATGAAAACGTATTTGGTGAGGTGTAGGCATTTATGAAATTGATATGTATTGGTATGTGTCGGGTATCCTAAAATGTCAACTCCTTGGTGTGTTTTTCTGCAGGCTTCTGCCACATAAGATGAAATTAATTATCTTATTTTCTCATTTAGGTGCGAATTATATTATTTTTAGTCTTTTAAATTCAAGTTGCATTAAACATGTTAATAAATGTATTTTTTAACCTCCAATCTGATCTAAATCCGTAAGCAGTGGTAGTCAAGTTAACTTACGATCTCCGTAAAGTCATTGTTTCTCTAAAAAGTGGTGACGATTCGGTTATAAGCTCTTATCCATAAGGGGTCATCCATAAATTACGTCACACGAATTTAAGGACTTTTTAACCCCTCCCCCCTCCTTGTCACAAGTTGTCACATTTTGAACTGACTGAATTTTATGGATTTATCATAAAATAAAAAAAAAACAGATTATTCTATTGATTCTTATATTTATTGTATAATCTTTAATAAAATCAACATTTAGTTAAATATTAAAGTACAGAGACAACGGATGACTAGTCAAGAAATAATAGATACTTAATTATGCTAATTAAAAATACAAAACTTAATCATCTTGTGTCCATGGACTTTTGACCCACTCCTTTATATCATTTATTATTGGTAAATCAGGCACTTCATTTTCGTTCTGAATTTGGATCATCTTTCGCATCAACATCTTCTTCTTCCATCCATAAAGCATCGTCATCATTCATTAAACAGAGAATCTCTCGGGCACGTCTAGCAGCAATTCTTTGAGGACGAATTTTCGCGATAGGTAACAGCTCTTGTGTTTTATGTGATTGTTTGTGTTGATTGGTGGCTTTATATGAAGAACAAGTAAGGAAGGGCTAAGTTCGGGTGTAACCGAACATTTTATACTCTCGCAATTTATTTATTTAACTTTATTTATATTACGAGTATATAATTAATATTCGTCATATATATTGTATAAAGTCCGTTGAAAGTTGGAAACCATAATATTAGGTTAAAAGCACCGAGGTCCTCGTGTTCGATATATGGGGTCTTAAAACCCTATGGTCAGATTTCGGTGATTTTTAGAATGGGGCTGCCACACTATAAACATAGTATTTGTGCAAAGTTCTGCACCGATATCTTCACTAGTACTTACTTTATATACTGTAAAGTAAACGATTCAGATTGTCTTCAAAGTTCTGGTATATAGGAAGTAGGCGCGGTTGTGAAGCAACAAACCAACCAAACCAAGTTCATTGAAATCGGTCGAGTAGTTCCTGAGATATGGTTTTTGACCCATAAGTGGGCGACGCCACGCCCATTTTCCATTTTGTAAAAAAATCTGAGTGCAGCTTCCATCTGGCAATTTTTTTGTGAAATTTAGTGTTTCTGACGATTTTCGTTGGTGAGTTAACCCACTTTTAGTAATTTTCAACCGAACCTTTGTGTGGGAGGTGGGCGTGGTTATTACCCGATTTCTTTAATTTTTGGACTGTATTAAGAAGTGGCTAAAAAAACGACTGCAGAAAGTTTGGTTTATATAGCTCTATTGGTTTCCGAGATATGTACAAAAAACCTATTTGGGGGCAGGGCCACGCCCACCTCCCCAAAAAAATTACATCCAAATATGCCCCTTTATAGTGTGATCCTTCATACCAAATTTTATTTCCATAGCTTTATTTATGGCTTAGTTATGGCACTTTATGTGTTTTCGGTTTTCGCCATTTTGTGGGCGTGGCAGTGGTCCGATTTTGCTCATTTTCGAAAGAAACCTTCCTATGGTGCCAAGAAATAAGTATGAAAAGTTTCATTAAGATATCTTAATTTTTACTCAAGTTACAGCTTGCACAGACGGACGGACGGACGGACAGACAGACATTCGGATTTGAACTCCACTCTTCACCCTGATCACTTTGGTATATATAACCCTATATCTAACTCGTTTAGTTTTGGGAGTTACAAACAACCGTTATGTGAACAAAACTATAATACTCTCTTAGCAACTTTGTTGCGAGAGTATAAAAATATAGGCCACATATGCTACACGATCTTTTAAATAAGTATGACTCGACACTAGGGCAATAACTATCATATGGAACTTGTTTAGATGGGATGATGCTTGGAGATTTAATAATATCTGTAGTAATAATGGAGCAAACTTAGCGTCGTTGTCATCACTCCCTGTGACTCCATAACCTTCTGATGTCTGTTTAATTAACACAGGTGGTGGGAAAAATTCTTCTTTTAATAATTTCCAAAGACTAGAACGTCTTACACCGCAACATGCAATAGTTTCACATTTAACTATTTGTAAAAAATATTGTGACTCACGTACATGTTTAGCATACCAAGTTGCATTTTTTTCAACATCATAGCCTGTTCAATATCCTGTCCAGTAACAGTAGGTGCAACATATTCAGCAACGACTGGATTATTATCACTGCTCCAAATCTCAGCCAACACATTGCCCGCACTTTCGAAGTTTCGTTTTTCTAGATCTAAGTCAGTAGTTCGATTAATTGAATCAAGATGTACCCCAAAAGCATAATGTTTTAATAGTACACCAGTAAGTGATCGGCGTGGTACAGAGCAGTCAGTCGCCTAGCACACAAGAGCACAGCAGAGCGGGAAACGATATTGCCCTAAATTTTGAAATGTGATGTCACAAAGCTTTTGACCCCCCCTGCCCCTTGTCACACAATGCCACTTCTGAGTGATACCCTCACCACTTCACAAATGGATCTTTAAGACCTGATTCCATGCTTTCTTCAGACCAATCCCTAGTGCAGCTGATTTAATGTCTGATGATGAATTTAATCAAGATAAGTTACTTTATAATCTTCCTTATACACGGCATAGATTCCTTAACCACTTCAAGCTATTTAGCGTTTAGTTTTGGAGAGAACCCGAGACCAAGAGCTTTAACCTACGGAAAGTAGTCCTTACGCTTTTCTATGTCATTAAGAAATTTTCAACGGATGATTAGTTCGGGCAGATACCAGAAAGCGTCTGATAGTTATTGTCCTCGATGGTATTTTAATGCGTTTCACAGTTTCTGAAGCTATACACAACTCTCCTCAACACCTTGCGCATGAAAATCTTTGAAACATTAGGAGATCCCCTAAATTTTCACTGGCATCATCATTATATTTGAGTTATAGGACTGACTGGAACCAAAAATAAAGTATCTTTCTGGTTAGAGCAAGTGGGGTGCTCAAAAAAAACTTTACATCAAAGCCCAAATCATTATATATCAACTTGAAAATTACAATGACGAATGTCGGGTTCACATGACTTAAATTTCGTCGGATCTATGTCCGACGGAAAACTAGAAATAACAAACGAGAATATGTTAACGCCTAAACTCTAAGTCTAAATCTAATGACTGACTTTCATCAAGTGTTGCTAAAAGCTCAACGAAGTGAAGGGACACATGAAAAGAGTTCATACTCAGTCTAGAGTCTGCATCGACTTATAATATACCTTATTATTAAAGAAATATCAATCAATATCGGATAAAAGAAACACCCATTAAGATAACGGAACCCTTCAAGTTCTGAGATTTTCCGTGGTATCACCACCGAAGACCTGTAAGCTCCAAACTAAGCCACAACTGACCAACAGAATCCCTGCCGACATTAGGTATTTGTTTCAGGTTACTACGACTGGTTTAACTTAAGTTATCTATATCGCTGTCAGTAAAAGAAAAAGAAAACCTAGGATTCTTTGAACTGAATGGTACCTTTGATCTCTACTTTAAATTGAGCTTCTAAGTCGACACTGATGAGAGTTAGGGGCCATCCATAAATTACGTCGCACCTTGAAGGGTCACCCTGTGATAACCCTTTTTGTTGCTCGTTCATGCCGCGAGGGGTTGAAAGCGAATAAAATTACGACTTCGTACGTTGAAGAGGGGCGACAAAAAGGACAAATGAAATAAATTACCAACACTAAAAGAACAACTGTTCAAATAATGAGGTAAGATTTGAGACAACAACAGCAACAACAATAACAGTAGTAGTAGTTGAAAAAGTGAAAAAGGCAGAAAGGAAAGTTAAAATATATGCAACATTTAGAGAAGCGCTGATAACTATTCGATATGCCCGCAGACGACGCGCAACTCTATGCGACCGTATGTGAGAGTGTGTGTTCGCTGGGTGTTGTCGCTAAATGAGCAGGGCGTGTTGGCGAGCGGCGAGCGGCGAGCGTTATAAGTTTGGTTTTATAATCAAGCGTTACACCGCCGATAAAGATGTGCTGTGCCGCGACCGTGTATTTGTTGTTGTTGCATACATAGATATTTACATACGTATGTAGCGCGTTGCATTGAAATTATGCAAATTACAGTTAGTAATTTATGTAACTGTTATGTCACAAGTACCGTTGTATTAACGCTGGATTGCACAAAGGTGCCAAACTAATTCGTTCAAGTGATGAGCAAATATTGTAAACACGCAGTATGATGCCCCACGACAACAACAAATACACGCACTAAATTTTATTAGTGACTGTAAAAAAGTCACAAACAAAGTCGTTGCATACTAAATATATAAAAACACACATCAGCGCCTATTATGTCAACAGCTCTAACGAAAACAATTCATTTCGCCAGCTGATGAATGAGCGGGGAAAGAAGGAAAGTGAGTAAGGTAACATCAAATAGCTAGTGGAACCACAATTTACGGACCTAGTCAGCTTAGAGGGAGATAGTTTTGGGTTTACGCCTTTCCACAAGCCCACGAGCGGCTAGAGAATTTGAACGACCGTACGACTTGGGCCGATTTGACTCATAGAGGTATAAGAAGTCAAATGATACTCTTTTTGGATCAGTTTAGATTTGGATATAGCAATATACGATATGGATATAGCTCCATAAATGGCTTTTAAGAATTATCAGCGCATTCTATCCGTTTTGAAAGTGGTTTACTGAATACCAAACCGATCTTACAAGCAAAAATCAGGCTGAACTTGATGCTCTTTTAAAAGAGATTCTCACATCAAGAAGTTATTCCCAAGATTCCATACTACTGGACGATCGAAGAATATTGAGTGCCTATGGAGCTCCAAACAACAAGAAGCTCATCAGATTAATATCAAGGTTTATGCAGCGGATTCAAAAAACAATCTAAGTCGGTAGATTTTACTGGGTTCAGGAGTTTGTGATCCAGTTAAGATAGGTTATTAAGTCAGTATACTCAAGATGATAGATTTTTAGAAACCAAGAGATAATATTTGTGGAAAATTACTTCTTAAACTTCTACAAAATGAAGAATAAAAGGAGTAAAAATAGATTCTTATCTCAGTATACTCAAGATAGATGTTAAATTTTTAGAAACCAAAAGATAATATTTCTTGAGAATTACTTATTTAAATATTACAAAATGGAGATACAATGTTGTTGCATCGCACTAAGCGTAGAAAGTCGAAATTCTTTTCTAGGAGTCTTCCTTAATTTAGTAAAATGTCTAATTTGAGATTAGAATTGCTTTGTTGACCAGAATATGCTCCAGCCATAGATCACCTTCGAAGATTTAATATTTAATGTATGAGAAGTCACTCAATGCTAATAAATGTTTCACAAAGATTGAGTTCCCAACTGAGTGAATTGAAAAAAAAAAACTGAATTGGACCTGGAGATATTCTATTACGGAATCTAGAATCTTTTACTAAATTAGACCTCCATTCCCAATTGAGGACACGAAGGTAAATTGTAATTAAATAAGGAACACTTTGGACTAGAAGTTTTTTCTTGTAGGTACGACTTTCTGAACTAATTATAAATTCCTCCAAAAATAAGAAATCTCCTTCAAAGGGTTACTGGGATCTCAAACTAACCTCTAACAAATAACCGTTAGTTGAACTAAGTCATAATACATTTAGCTACTTGGTGTCCGTGACAACAAAAAAACCAGAAACACCTCAGCTAACCATCACCGCAGCTACGTCCATTTAGCTAAGCATGTGAGCCGCTCACCGTTGTGCACTCATTTGTCCTCAGTCAATGGGATACCTTTGCCAGCTACGATTAACTACGAATTCGCTGATGTGTGAGCCATAAGATGTTATCATTTAATTCGTTGAAATTAACACGAACATTGTTCGCCATAAAAGATCTAATTAATTTAGTAAATGTGTTATTAATGTGACACTGTGGCACCAACACGTCACGTCCAGCGGCCTGCAGGCCGCCTCGGTGCCATTCGGTACGGTTGTTACTTAACGCACGCTTTTTGTGTGTCTCCAGCGGCTAACAAGGTGGCGCAACGACGGGGAGGCGGCATAAAAATGCGAGCGAGCACTTAATGCTAATATATTCGGGAATGCTTGGACACACACGCATGTCGATGGCGATGAGCCAATTGAATTCCTTGAGGATTAAGGATACTTGCATATGCATGTGTTGATGGCACACGCGGTCGACTGTCTCTCCATTATTAATGGCTAAACAACTAAATTAGTGTATAATTTATTTGTATATTTAATTTGGTATTAACGCCATCGCATAAGACATTAATCTACTTATGAGTCTATGTATAGCGGCTGACATTTTAGAGTGATTTAAGGTGTTTTTAATACAAATTAAATTCAAATTTGTTGTGGTGCTTAGTTTAAAGAGTGAGGGGTGGAGAGAATAAACTATTGATGCGGTGAAATAAAATTGTTAATTTGAAAATAAAGACGATGGTCTAGATTGCCTAAGCGAGCTAGGTGTCTTTTTTATGGTAAAAACTGACATGAAACCGCATAACTCAGACATATTTGTGGATAATTCATAATCATAGGAATACAATTCCAGAGACTCGTCTGTAGACGAACTCCCGGTTTACAAGAAGGGTGTCTATTTAAATTATAAATTAAGTTTTTTTACTAAAATACTTTATATACGATGGTCGCAAGTGGCAGGGACTTGTCTGTAGATAAATTGCCGGTTCATAAAAGGTGTGCCGGTGACTTTTTAAATACAACAGTTTTTTGACTAACCGGCCTTATATATGATGATTCCATGTTCAGAGACTTGTCTGTAGACGAATTACAACATGGCTCCAACTTCCAGAGACTTATGCGAAGATGAACTCCCGGTTACAAAAAGTGTGTTGGGGTTTTTTTTATTTAAAAATTAAGTTTTATTTTACTAAAAGGTCTAATTTACAAACCTTATTTAATTTATCTCAATACCTCTTTCAATCTCAAAATCTCAATATAAATTTATTTCTCTTTTCAAAACAATTCCTTTATTGGGAGGACCCGGATAATTGAAGTGAAGCTCCGACTAAACCATATACATATTTTACCCCGGTTAGAAAACCATATTTAAGAGACTGTTCTAATAGAAGACTTGAACTTCGTATAGCTCAAAGTTAAAGCCCCTTATTTACAGATTGGATAATAATATATTGTTTTTATGTGATGTCAAATGATTTGATTTTGTGTCAAATCTAAGAGTTGTCTTCTATATGAGGCCAACAAGATCGGTAAAAGTAATATATGGTTGGCAAAAGACTCAACAGATATTGAAAGACAAGCTCTCAAAGCAAAATTCTCATGCGATTAAGGTTGGATTCAAATTCTGTGCCAGATTTAGCTATGTTTTAAAATATTATCTCGAGATCTGGAACCCCTGAGTTGAGGGCTAAGGTCATTTGAAACAAGAAGTAGTTCTTCTATTACTGGGTGTTCCCAAATTGTTAGGTTATATCGTATAATCTTTTCGCGTTTCTTACATAATTTAATATATAACTTCTCTATGATGAACCCATAGATAAACCTTTATAAATAAATCCAAAAGTATCTCACCGACCCCATTGCTTTTTCGAAAGTTTACACAATAAATAAAGCGTAGAGTCCACTAAGTATAATTACGCCGATTCAAACAAATTTCCACAACAAATAAAATAACAAAGATTTGTACTAACAACACACGTATCACGCCAGCGAAATATTCATTAAATGTCTCTATGTCTACATGGCACCAGTTCACTGCCTAATGCGGCACATTGCCAGCGCTAACACAGATTGGAAGTGCATACAAACGAAGCACAAACCTACGGACGAATGGACCATGTGAGTTGTTTGAGCGAATCCGACGAATGAGGCAATGAAAAAAATAAATCACTTTATTGGAGTCGCAGTCGCGAGTTGCACGTGTCTGGCATAATTAACGTCTTGTCTCAAATGATGTTGGCAGCGAAGTACAAATATCATAACTAAAACTGGTTAACGGTCTAGCGGCGGCGAAGGCGCTGAGTGTAACAGGCGACGGGGTGACTCCAAAGCCGATGGTTGCATGGACCATCCAACGCCGTCTTGCTACGGCTGTTGTTGGTCCAAACTCAACGTTATACGCTTTGTTCTCCGCGCGTCTGCGACGTCTTTGGCACAGTCCAATCTAGATGAATCGATCGGTTGTCAAACACCAGTCGTCTCGGCTAAATATGGTCAAATATCATTCGTGGCAAATAAATAAAGAAAGCAAAATTTTAAAAAAGTTCAAAATCTTTAAGTAACAATCAGTGTGGGACTCAATAAGCCGTGCACGGTGTGTTCTTTTGTGATACTGGCTTTCGAAGAATTGACCAAAATAGGATGGATAAGCTTTCGCCCAGTTTTAGCTAAATATAAATACCAGAAGCGTAGGTCTTACTGAGATCTAAAGACTCAATAGAAACTTAGTTGAACAGTATTCTGATAGATCAAATGTTATTTTAGTTTCCGGTCATAAATTTCTAACCAACCTTCAGTGTCTTTAGACCTCAAGTTATACATCTTTGCAGATTTGCTTGTCCTGAACTCTTCTGAAGTGGTCGCATGGGTTCGTTCCATCTGTCTCGGCAAGTGGTTTCCAATGACCATGGAGCTCCACAGAGGAACAGTTTCAGTTTTACATGATTTTCACTTTTTCATGTCATTCTACACTCGGTGTTTCAACAATTATATGCTTCGTCCGATACTACCATTTCCCAACCTTCCGAATTCGCCTCATCCTTTCACAATTGACTGTGGACTATATTAAGGCCTTCAAACAGCAGAGCCTAGGCAACTCTCTCCATCTGGTTAAAGAGTTCACAGTTTCTCAAGAGCTCAGGCCACACTTCTGAATCGACCAGGCTGTCGAAACCGTGGAATGAGTTCCCTCCACCCATCTCGGCATTTGGACCCACTGCTCTCAAGGTGGCTCGAAAAAATGTGCAAGCTTCTCTACTGCGCAAATGTGCAAACGAGCTTTTGTTGCGAAGCCAACGAAAATTATGCGCCTGATTAATGGGAAAAATTCTTTTGCAACGCTTTAACACTCGCTGACAACACAAGAAATGTGTAAACAATGACAGTTTACTTCCCTTTTGCACAGTTTTTTGCAACAATGCAAGAAAACGGAGCTCCCCCGTTTCCTTCCTTCCATGCAACTCTTCAGTATTTTCACTTTTTTCTCTCATTTATTTATTATTTTTTCACACTTTACACATTTGTCTTTCAAGTTTTCAACTTGTGGCAGCGAAAAAATTTAATAAAAAATCCTGCTGCGCCAACTTCTTTCGTTCGTTGAGCTGTTCTTCGCTTCTGCTATTCCGCTCCGCGCTTCTGCCCTCGTTACATTGTGCTGTTTAAGACTTCGAGGCACGAGTTCCTTTTGACGCCGCAGATAAGATATCATTGGGTACTTAACACTTTCGATTTGTACTAAATTCCTTAAATCTGCCGCCGTTCTCGTCTCCAGCCGTTGCTGTCAGTAACTCGTTAACGCGCGTTACTTAGCACTGAAACATCAAAATGGGAATACCGACACCTTCGGTTGTCGTGCACAGCTTCAATCCCATTCTTTTTTAGTAATCAAAAGCCTCACAGCCAATCCTTTGCCACCTCATCTCCTTTATCGCGCAGCATCGCATTTGAAAGCATTGTGGTTTAGGCGCAGCGAAAGCGTGTAATTTAAATTTTCAACGCACCTTCTGACGTGACATGACACGTGACGTAGGCGAAAATGGCGCGTCACATGATGAAAGCAATAGCGCTTCGGCTGGGTGCTTGCACCTGCTGAAAAGCGCTGTTGAATTGCTGAAAATGCGCGTTGAAAGGGTAACTAACACACAAGTGAAATGCCAAACAGTCATTCAAATCATAGTTAACCCCGACCATCGTCATGAAGGGTGTCTTTGATGCCACATACTTATCCAGACACATACCTTGAACCTTGAGGTCTTCACCTGTAGCGAGTAGACTGAGTTCATTCAATAACACAGTTTTGAGTTACACTCTTTACCTTGTGAAGCCTGTCCTCGGCGGCTGTCGAAGCTAGCATCGCAGTATCCTGCCCATTGTCGCCCCAATTTGGCAATGTAAGTTCCCACAAATTGAATTTGACACCCAAAAATAATGGCAATTTCCAATGAAATTTGCATTTGACTTAAAGGAATGTTTGGAGTTATGCAAATCTTGGTCTTGCGGTGTCTGCAAAATTCATTTGCCGTTCCGCTTTGTTGTTTGAGGTTAAGTGCAGCTGGTAGATTTGTAGTTAGCTTCATTGGCGTTATTTGATTGATGGATATTGGAGAATTTACAACAACAATTTACTTATTTGTACTGGATATTGAAGCTGGAGAGACATCCGTTCCACTTCCGCAGATTCGACTGTCACGGGAATATTCCCAATATAATTTTGAGGAATGTTGCTGGTTTGACAATCCTTGGTCTGTTTCGTTACGGTTCAATAAACCTGACTTTCTGGAAATGGAGTTCAATTTGTTCTTTAAATGATAGTGCTCAGACGGACTGTTTTTTTATTCTCGCCGGATTCATTCTGATTAAGTGGCAGCGTTTAGACGTAAGTTTTTGGCTTAAAAAGTGGTCTCCAGATTCGTTCCGATTACATAGAACTGAGTGTCATGAGAATGGGTTTTAATCGGATCTATATGTGGAAGTGTTTAGACCTTGGTTTTTGGAATCTAAGAGTGGTCTCCGATAGTTTCTTCCGAACTCAGAACTCAGCATTTTCGAAAGTTCTACGAAATTCGAAAATTGTTGGTTCCAAGATCTCTTCAGAAGCAAAACCTCCAAACTCCATATACCAGATGGAAAGTTATGACCAGTGTTCTTTAAGTGGCAGTGTTGAGATGGTCGTTTTTGGTTTCTAAGAATGGTCTGTTATGGTTTTGTCCGAAATCAGAATCCACGGAATTCCATCTAATATGTGGAAAGTTTTGGCTTTTTAAAGGAGATCGTGTTATTTCTGACTTTTCGGTAATGGTCCATAGACCCAAATGTTGTGGGATTTGGTTTCAAATTATGTGTTTTAAGGGAGATCTTGTTACTTCTCTCTTCTTTCGAGGTTAATCTTAGCTTATTTAACTCTTGGAGAGGCTATTTTTGATCTATGCTCTTTTAGAGAACTCACTGAGTTACTTTAATCCCATATTCAACAGAAAATGATGCGCTTTATCCAACTAATCTCAATATCTCACTAAAGTAAATGAAATTAGTAAACCCGTTTAATGATTTTCATGAGAAAACAAAATTAATAATTGCGAAGAAGGAGTTTTTAACATTATTATATGCATAAAAGTAAGCAGTTAATTACTCAAAACTCATTTATTTGAAGAAACTAAGTGATAAAGTGGTATACCTTAACGGTTCGGCACTAAAATAAACACACATACATATGAATCGTAAGTAAATGTGGATCTATTTCAGACCACATATGCATATAAGATTAATTATTTTTGCCAAAATTTTGATTCATTTTCGGTTTTATGACAGAAAATTTCACTAGTTACATACAAAGAGAGAGTATGAGCGGCCGTGGGGTTTCTCGGTAGACAAAACCATCAGTAGCTAACTACTTTAATGACAGTAGTGACAGTACGTGTTTGCCGCATAAGTAACAGTTATAAATAGAAAGGATGTGTGAATAAATATACGCCTACACGCCTTAGAAGTCATACATATGTATTTCGTACATATTTATATATATAATATAAATGTGCATATATGCGTAGCTAAAGAGCATATTTGCTAGAATATTCGCGCTCCTGCCACTGCTGGAGTTTAAAATATTTCCCCAGAGAGTAACCTTTGGCTTTTTAATGTGTCCGCCGACCGCACACGAAACACACACGCACAGTCACACAGCCCTAGAAACTAAAAAACATCAACCGACAGTAGCAATGTTTTGGAATTAGCCTGTGGAGAGTGTGTGGGAGTGCGAGTTACTGGGGACATTCTTAAAATCCAAGCAACAAATGTCAATACATTCGCTTTTAATTTTGAGTATGTGTGTTACACACATGAAAATAGAAAATTTTGTGAGATTTCTATGGAATTTATAGGAATTTTTGAAGATGAAAACAAGTAAGGGTTAAAGTCAGACGAAAATTATGCCTATAAAGTACGTTTTTCATGTAAATTTTAAAATAATAGATAGTAGCCGTGGCTTTCTCCTACATCTGGAAAATTTTTAAGCAAATATGTAATTTTGAAAATCCCAAAATTTCGGGATTCAAAAAATAGTAATCCCAATATTTTTATAAAAATTAAAATAGAAAAAAAATTTAGAGATTTCTGTGGAAATTATAGTAAATTTTGAACAGAAATACATAAATACTATATTAGAATGAAAACAAGTAAAGAAAGGGTTAAGATCAGACGAAAATTATGCTTTCAATACATTTTTAGGAGTTGGAAATTTAAACTAACGCATTTAGTGTAATATACAGTTAAATGGAAAATTTGTATGCCAATAATTTGGAAAATCCCGAAATTTGGTGATTCGAAAATGGCAATCACGAAATCTTGATGAACATATTTATAAAAAAATCATATTAAATAGCAAAAAAGTATTAAAATTCCTCAAAAATGGGTAATCCCGAAATTTAGTCCCGAAATAAAATTGTTATAATTTTTAATGAAAATTAAAATAGAAAATATTTTGAGAGATTTCTATGCAATTCATTTTTTGCACAGAAATTAATACTAAATGAGAATGAAAAGAAGTAAAGAAAAGGTTAAGATCAGACGAAAATTAAGCTTTCAAGCTGATAGGAATTTAAGATTTCTTGTTATCTATTATTTCGCTGTAATTTTAGAATATTTATGCCAATAATTTTCGAAAATCCCGAAATTTCGGGATCACAAAACTAATAAACCCGAAATCTCGCTGTACATTTTTATAAAAAAAACTAATGTTAAATAAGAAAAACATATTCAACAAGTAAGGGAATTCTAAGTTCGGGTGAAACCGAACATTTAAACTGTCGCAATTTATTGCTATATTTTAATTAAGATAACACACAATTTGACCCATATATTCGGCATAAAGTCCAATAGAAAAACGAAAAATTTCATATATTAGCCGATTTATATGCTATTAAGCCCATCGTATTTTTGAAAATCCTATAATTAGCTATATGAGAGCAAGGGGAAGTTATGACCCGATTTTAACATTTCAGTCCAGAGACAAAACACACTATTAGAAGAAAAATATTAAGATACCTGAGAGATTTACCGAAATTTTCTATGAAAAATTACCATGGGGCATTGAATTCTTCATATTCGATATTCGGGGCTTTGAAAAGTTATAGTTTGATTTCGACAATTTTTTCACAAGTGATGCCACAGATCATATACAGTATTTGTTTTAGTTTTATTTCGCTATCTTCATTGGTTCCTTATGTATATATTATAAAGTGAAGGAATAAGATGAAATTCAAAATTGAGTTACATGGGAAGTTGTCGTGGTTGTGAACCGATTTCATCCATTTTCCACACGTGTCATCAGGGTGTCATGAAAATATTATATACCGAATTTCATTCGAATCAGTCGAGTAGTTCCTGAGCTATTGTTTTTGACCCAAAAGTGGGTACAGCTTCCCTCTGCAATTTCTTCTGTTAAATTTAGTGTCGTTTTTCGTTAGTGAGTTAACGCACTTTTAGTAATTTTCAACCTAACCTTTGTATGGGAGCTGGGCGTGGTTATTATCCGATTTCAACTATTTTCATGGTGTGAGAGAATCGACTGCAGAAAGTTTGGATTATATAGCTTCATTGGTTTGCGAGATATATACAAATAACCGATGTGGGTGCGGGGCCATGCCGACTTCCCCAAAAAAATTACATCCCAATATGCCCCTTCCTAGTGCGATCCTTTATTCCAAATTTTACTGTTATAACTTTATTTATGGCTTAGTTTGTCACTTTATGTGTTTTTGGTTTTCGCCATTTTGTGGCCGCGGCAATGATCCGATTTTGCCCATTTTGCAAAGCAACCCTCTCACGGTCCCAAGGAACATGTGTTCCAAGTTTCATTAAGATATCTCAATTTTTTTTCAAGTTATCACTTGCACGGACAGACAGACATCCGGATTTCAACTCCACTCGTCATCCCCATATCGAACTCTTTTATTTCATGGTGACACAAACAACCGTTATGTGAACAAAACTATAATACTCTGTGCAACATGTTCCGAGAGTATACAAATCTCAAAAATTCGTAATCTCGAAATTAGAATTTTCGGGATCCCGAAATCAATTGTCATCATTTTGCTTAAAACCCCAAAATAACACAAAATCCTCCACATTTCGTTTATTTTCAACTCTTTCATTTCTTTACTACCCAGCTATTATGTATTTTATTTTACGAAAATGTCAACATACGAGTGAGCGTGCGTCTCGTCATCTTGTCTGTCTGCTTTTATCGTAACCTTTAAAAGACATAACGATGCATATAAATTTGATTATTATTAAGTCAGGCATATTGTGGCGAATAACTAATGTGTGGGCTCTTATATGTTTAATGTTTATAGTACAATATATATGCTGACAAATTACATGCAAACAAATAAACAAACACAGACTTAAGAGTGTCATAGAAAGCCTTTCAAAAGCAGTTCAACTGGATTACACATACAAGTACATGATTATACAGAGTATAGTAAAAACACACATGCTTTTGGCAAACTAGACCAAACAACCAACCAACCAACCAATAACCTGCCATTCAACCGTCCGTCCTTAACTTTTAAGTGCCTCAGAAGATGGCATGTGTTCTCATATCCTCATATGTGTGTGCGTCTCTTTGCGGTTACATTCCGGTTACTCAACTAGCAGCTTGCTTAATTTATAAATACCTGTATTATGAGATTAATAATTTAAATGCCTATTAAAAGGTAAGCTTAGCCGAATGCGAGCGGCGTGTGTGTGCTCTTCGGAGACAGCGACAAGTGGGTGAGAATTTATTCACAATCTACAGTCATTTTAAGAAGTGAAAATGTGATAGGTTGAATGAAGAATTTAATTTGGGAGAGTCAAGTTCATTGCTATCTTAATAAAAGAACAGTACTGTTATAGAATTCATATCTTACAAAATCATAGATTCCTACACTAATATTTAGCTCATTCAAACGTGGTCCGTATCAGTTACGTAGATCCGTCTATCTTGGGAAGCAACTCACCATAAGAAGAGGTATCCTGATATCCGGACAGGTTCACAGATCTTTCGGGTAATATTTCTGTAGTGTGCTTTAATCCTAATTCTCATTGTTTCTTAAGATCTTAATTGCCTAACCTTCTGTTCTCTTCAAGTTTTGACGATATCATCTGTCTTGGGAACAAACTCGACATAATAACGTTATGCAAGTTTACTAACTGGTCTGCAGATCTTTCGGGTAATATTTCGTTGTATGATTTTAATACCTTCTCATTGTTTCTTAAGTTCTCGAAATTGCCCTTACATCTGTTCTTTCCAAGCTTGGACGATCTCGTCTATCTTGGGAACCGACTTATCACAATGAGCGGTATCTAGGTAACCTGCCAGATTCACAGATCTTTTGGATAATATTATAGTTCTCGTGAGTGATTTTAATATCTTTTCATTGTTTCTTAAGGGCTATAAATGGAGCTTACATCTTGTATCTTCAATTTTTGACAATCTTGTTTCATTTCTAATATTGTCTTGGGAACATCGGTATTCCTGTCAGATTCTACATCAAAACTTAGAAACCTTAACAGTCTAAAGTGCTTGGACTTAGAACTTCTACAATATTAGTTTTCTCTAGATGGTTAACAAATCTTCTTTCGCTCGGTGTCTTACGATGAAGTCTAAAATCACTGAAAAAACTTTCTGGTTGTCTCATGAGCTTCTTTTGGGTAGTTAAAGCTTACCCCAGGGTTCAAAAGAATACCAAGAGTGCTGCTAAAATCATTCTTACTGTCAATTGACCGTAGTCCACCTGATGATATACTGCTTTAAATTGTATTAAAAATATGCATGATCGTGTAAACAAAATCTCTGAATATTTTAGTAATTAAACACAATGAAATATGGAATTTATTTGTCGGCAATCAACTTTTCTGCGTTGATTAAAAAAATACGCAATTTGTCATTACGAATTCATGGCGTAATAAAAGTGGAAAAGCAATTATTTTATGCAGAATTGTACACTAATGTGCAAAATTATTGTAGTCCATGTGACTCCAATTTAGATATAAATAGGACTACAGTGAATTTTGATGATTATCTTCTAATAAAAAATAACTTGGTGAAAGCTTTCTGAAATTATTGACGTTCTAATCAATTTGGATCTCGAAATTTCAAAATTTCTAATCCCGAAATCCCGAAAATTATAAATTATATACCGAAACAATTCAAATTTAAGTTCCAGCTAATTCCGAAAAATTTTAGGATCCTAAGATGCTAAAATTTTTAATTCCGAAATTACAAAGTGTTAAAAATGATATACCGAAATGATTAAACTAAATTTCCAATTCATTCCGAAAATTTTCAGAATCCTGAAATACTAAATTTTCTACCCTGAATACTCAAAGTGTTAAAAATTATACAACAAAATGATTCAAATTGTGATTCCTGTCATTCCGAAAATTTTCAGTATCCCGAAATTCAAAAAAATTTTGTTCGCGGAATTACAAAGTGTTAAAAATGATATACCGAAATGATAAAACTAAATTTCCAATTCATTCCGATAATTTTCGGAATCCCAAAATTTTATATTTTTTATCCCGAAATCATAAAATGTTAAAAACTATATACCGAAATGATTAAATTATACTTCCAATTCATTCCGAAATTTTTCGGAATCCCAAAATTTTATATTTTTTATCCCGAAATCATAAAATGGTAAAAATTATATACCGAAATGATTCAATTAAACGTCCAATTCATTCCGAAAAATTTCGGAGTTCTGAAATTCAAAAAAATTTGATCTCGAAATCACAAAGTGTTAAAAATTATATACCGAAAGTATTAAAATAAAATCTCAGTTCACTCCGAAATTTTTCGGAGTCCCGAAATTCAAAAATTTTGAAAGTCGAAATTCCGAAACTTAAAAATTATTAAAATTTGAGATAAATAAAAATCAACTTAAGATTAAAAAACAAATATTTTTCCATGTCACAATTTTCCACAAAACTGTAATCAAATGTCGCATATATTAACAAATACATTTGTAGATTACATATGCTTACACTTACCGTAAATATATTTGCAAAACCATAAACCCACCTTCCTTATACCAACCAAATCATCAGCGCCAACTGACCTGCCAAGCAATTTCAATGTGTTTATTTTACCGCCATGCCTTATTCTTGACATTTTTAACACCCACACAATCATCTTCACCCAATCGCACACACAAAAACCACTGCGAAATCACTCACATTCATAAAAGCAACATAACTTGCGGCACTCAAGCACTCAAATTCACTTACAATGCTAACGAATCGCAAACACGCCGAGAGCAAGCAGCAGCGGCAACAACAACAACCAAAACAATACAATAAATGTAACTTGCATAAAAATCAAATAAAAAGTGAGTGAGGAGCAGTAGAAGAAACATAAAATATAAGCAGAAATAAAAAAGCAGTCAAAAGTCATCTGCCACAAACGAAATTAATTTAAAGTAATTTTTTGTTTGGGTGTGTGAATGTCTCTGTTGTTGTTGCTTTTGCCTGCCTGTTGGCCACATAAAGCTGACTTGTAAAATATTATTTTATTTTCGACAACAACAACATTTACATTCATACATACATATATTTACATACATTCCTTGCTGTCCACTACAAGAAACAAACAAGCGGCAAGGAGCAGCAACCAAAAAATTATTTTTTTTTTTGAAAAATTGTAATTGTGAAAATGAAATTTACTTCATTTGCTTGTTTCATGTGCCAAAAAAAAAGTACCGTAGGCATTTCGTTAGGGCGGAAGAGTAGCGGTGAAAATATTATTTGTTACTTTTTGCTCAATGAACAGCCTCAACCACAACCTCACACACACTCACAAGCAGCGTTGCACAGCGCTCCTTGGGGAAAAGTGTGCGCTAGTGTGTGCTCTGTCATGCAGATGGTTTTTCTTTGCATATAAAATTATGCTATTCTACATTTTTATTTAATTTTTTCACATTTTTCTCTATTTTTTATTTCCTTGTCCTTTCCCAAACATACACACACGCATACTGCCTCAAACAATATGTGTTCGTGCAACACTTGCGTCTGTTTGGAAAAAATTCATAAATTTGATTGCTGCATAGAACTATTTTATATTTTGAGACCGCAAGCATACACACATATACTTGCAATAATAGCAACAAACATATGCAACGACATGCATTTCCTTCCTTTAAGAACAGCAACGACAGGAGGTGAAAATTTATGCAGGACATGCCGGGCGTAAGGAAAAAATCACTATGCTTGAATTATGTTCGCTGAAAAAAATTGCTGCGCAGGGACTCAACAGTTCAATTGTCTGCGAACGAGTGCCCACTAGAACCTAATGAAGCTCAGAGATGTCGAAGATCTCACACTAATGGAGAAACTAGTTGGAATCGGAGCTCTTTTGCTTTGATTCACTCAGATTGAGATCTAGATCAGGGGAGAGAGCTGCCGTCTTGAAAGCGTAGTCGACGAGGAAGAGACCTGCCGTTCCCACGACAGTCGGTTCTAGGTAACCGGAACGGACACGGATTTTTATTCGGCCAAGAACTGTAGAATCGGCAACATTCGTCAAAATTACTTTAGGGACTGAAAACTGAAACTGCAACTGGCCGAGAAGAGACCGATTTCAGTCATATAATCTCCAAAGTCCCCTATAGATTTTGTCTCCAAAAAGTTTTCTGTCTCAAATGAACTGAAAGTCTTTTGTCTCAGTACCTCATAGGTTCGGTAAACGATACTAGAGCTAATATTCGACTTTTATCTCACTCGGGAACTTAGAAAAACACTGAAAGCTCACTCCGAAGACACTTCTCACAATGATAATCTTCCGATTTTACAGAGACTATCATCCTCCTTATTCTCCATTTTATTGAACTCTGTGAAACCCATTCTACTGTAAAACTCTGTAAAGTCTAAATTGTAGAACGCAAATTCCTAGCTTGAGATCATTTATAAATTATCAGTTTCCATTGCCCAATGCTAGCTGTCTAGAGTACACCTGGGACTATTGTAAGCGTTGAAAATCCCAACTGAAAGACTGAAGAGAACCATCATAATCATATGATCTCTCAAGAAACCGTTATGTGCTCTTGGAATGCTTAGAATTTTTTTTATATTTAACTCAAATTCGTATATTAAATGTGGGTTTTCCCCTCATAATTTTGAAAGTACCGAAATTTTCGTGTCATAAAATGACAGTCCCGTAATCTGGATGTAATTACTTATGTTTAAATCTAGTATATATATATAATAATAAAAACACTTATTGAAAAGTCACAAAAAATGCGCCATCACGAAATTGTAATTCCGTATTTTTGGGATCCCAGAACCTGAATTGTCGTCGTTTTGCTTGAAATCCCAAAATTCCGAGTTTCACCTAAACATAATCTATACTACTGATTTCAGTAACACAATACTAAACGAGCTCCCTTTAATTACTGTCTAAACTTTACAGATCTGTAAACTAGATCTATGCGTTTCTATAAGTAATCAAATAATAATTCAACAACTACTCCGAATACAACCAATTACCAACTAGTGTTTATTTGAAACAATTTCCAAGAAAATAATTAATAGATTTGAATATCCATGTTCCGACAAGGTACATCGCATACCTCATACATATTATATGAGTGTGAGTACGATGTGTAGCCAAGTAGTCCTTGCGACAAATCGAATTTCAGTCTCCACATCACCGCAATGCTGATTAAAGTTTTGAATTGATTTCTCGTGTTTGATTTAAAGCAACAAAAGTGCAGCAGCGTAACGAATTGAAATCGTAGTCAATAAGTGACTTTCCAGTCTCGCCACTCACAAATGGCGAACATTTCAAATGGAGTGCAAAGTTCCCTCAAGAGCAGCACAGCAACTACAACTCAGAGTGTTAATGGCTCACATGTGGCTGCGGTCGGTGATAGCCTAATTGTCGCCAGAGCCTTTAGTCAATGACCGTTAGTCCAAGTGCATCTCATCATAGCGCTGTGACTCCATTCTAATTAGAAAGACGATGCAGCAATTTGCAAAAAGCATTTGTGCAATTTTCCTGAAAAGCTTCAATGCAGTCAATTGCGTTGCACTTTTAATTTCTTGATAATTGGGGGCACTATGTGTTGTAATTTCGGGCTGAAGTTGCAACTTTGGCTGCTATAAACATATACACGTGTTAGTCATATGGTAAACAGAGGAGCAGTCATTTCACAGGCGTTGCTTTTGTGAAGTGTCTCGTCTCATGTCCTTTGCGGTGCATGTGTTGCGAGATTGTCTGCCGCAACCGCAAAACCAGCTACTTGATTTGAGTTGTGTTAGAAGTACGGAAAGATTCTAAATAAACTGCCGTGAATTTAACTCTTGTATTGTAGAGCTTTGATGTAGTTGCAGTCGTTGTAGCGGAAGAATATATTCCACAAATAATTTGGAATAATGCTGCTTAGTCGATGATCCTTGATCGGTTGTAAATCCGGGTCCGTTCCGATCACGTAGATCTCACTGTTATAGGATCGAAACAGGGCTTTAATGTTACATTTGCTTCCACTGAAGTTAAAATTAAAGTTTATAAAGCTTTTCTGATCTGAAGTATAAGTTGATCTCTTAGATTTTGACACAAAGCTTTTGTACGAGCTTTAAAAGCTTCAATAAAAAACTAAAGGGTTTTATAAAAAATTAGATTGCAGAATTCAAATGCCGATAGAAAAAATACGATTTCCAATGCATGAAACATGGATTTAGGATAGATAAACTCTAGGTTACTTTGGACCGTAATGGTTTTTGGAGTAGTAGTAAGAAGGGAAGTACTAAGTATACATTGAAGAGAGCTCTTAATAGTGAATAAATAGATTTGAAGCTGAATGTTTTCTAAGTTATTTTAAATGATCACTTTCCTAGAGAATGACCACTTTTCAAGATATGGAAAAATATTTTGCATTTTTTTAATTTTAGATTCTAATGATATGGTTGAGCTCTCTCGATCCTCTTTGAATTTTTATTCATGAATCCTTTAATTTTTTCCAATTTTCGAGTACAGCCTTCATATGGTTCTTGCTCTAACCGTGTGTCCCTTAGTATGTTTCTTTCTCCTCTCTCCACTGCTCTCAATGCATCTTTGCCATTAATAACTCAAGTGGTTCATTATGAACCCTTCATTAATCTGCATACATGACTTCATCGCATATGTCCTTTCGTTGTTTTTTTTTTCGGTACTCATGAAAAATTGCTTTTATTTTTTTCGCTGGCCATAACTAATACATAAGAATCAACCCCTCTCATTGGTTGAAGATAATAAAGACAAAAATGCATATGAACTCGTATACAGATGAGCAAGCGCTGGGAAGGCTGCGTTGAAAGTTTTTTTTTTTATTTTAATTATAAATTTGTATTTTTTTTTAAGGATTATTTCTAAATAAAATCAAAAAATTTCACACTTGATGAGTTGTGAAGGTTTCTATTATAAATTTCAGACGCGAAAAAATTATGAAAAAATTAGGATTTTTCCAAAAAAAAAATGTTTAAATTATGAGGCAATAAATTTTAATTATATAAATAAAACTTTCAAATTTACAAATTTCGCATGGTTATTTGTCATAAAGTCATATCATCATAAGGCTCATACGAACATATGATTTCATCCAGTTATTCCATGTTCCCTATGGATATGAGCACTCCACGTGAAAGAAGGAAAAAAGTGCCTAGCGCTGTAGATCTAGGATAATATCAAAACAGTCAACGTATCATTTCCTAATGGTAACTTAGATAATCGAAATTGTTTAGAAACATTACTCTTTACTTTGTGGGTCGTCTACTAACTGACGAAGGCACAGAAGCGTCGATGCCCGAAATGTATCCGCATCTGTACATTGTTCCATCTTAGATTTATTCAAGTCTGGTACTACACTCCCCTGAAGATCAGGAAGGAAAGTATTGAGTTGTGACAGCGAGTTCGAAATTAATGAAGTCCTGGAACATTCCAACGAAACTAGATGATAATTATCGTGAGTACATATTTTTGAACTTCATATCTTATAGTCTTAAACCTAAAGTCTCTCCATAGCTGTATTAGGGAATATTCGAAAAAAATTCATAGTCGAGTTTAATGCCAAGTTTTAGAGTTAGTGAACTGAATATCTTGTAGTTCAGCTGTCCGTATATGACTAATGAGTTGAAGAGAGTCAAATACTCTTCTAGAATTTTAGAATATCTGTAGCTTTACTAAGAATGTTGTCTGGAGGAGTATTACAAATTACTAATGTTCTCAGACCCAGTTATGAGGCTCTCTCGCAGTACTCAAGCGCTGTCGCTTCAAATGTTATATGTCTGGGTTTTGATCTGTACTATTTTCTTATCGAGAACGTTGTTAATAGTAACTTATTGCAGATTCCTAGTGAGACCTTCTCTGAGATTATAGTTTTTCAGTTCAATAGCTACCATCTGACATCCATCTAACATACGTTGGGTGTTCAAAAAATAACGGGAATTTTAATATTTTAAATTTCAAGGGTTTGAATGGTCCCATTTTCAAACATTTTTTTATAATTTTAATATAGATGGCCCTGAGGTACGATACAATTGTCTGCTTAGCGATTTTCGTTTGCTTCGTTGCTTGTTCGTGAATTCTTTTCCAAAAACAATGCTGTAACGATGCTCCACCCTCCATATTCGGCAGACATGGAGCTCCTGTGACTTTGTTATACTTCCTAAAATAAAGAGAACCTTAAAGAGGCTATGCCAATACCTAGATGGCCCTGAGGTACGATACAATTGTCTGCTTAGCGATTTTCGTTTGCTTCGTTGCTTGTTCGTGAATTCTTTTCCAAAAACAATGCTGTAACGATACTCCAGCCTCCATATTCGGCAGACATGGAGCACCTGTGACCTTGTTATACTTCCTAAAATAAAGAGAACATTAAAGAGGCTATGCCAATAATCGATTTTGGAAGTGTTTCGTCGATTCTTTTTCAAAAAAATAAAATTACCGTTATATTTTATATACTCAGAAGTTTACTAATTTTATTCTTTTTTTTTAATTTTTCAGATTTTATATAGGAAGCATATTCATATGTAAGTAAGTAAATATGTTTCATATTATATAATTGTATATTTCCATGTATGTATGTATATGTATGTATGTATACAGCTACCTACAACCAGCTAACAGTAATTAATCAGTCTTATCCAATAAGTATATATGATTACTTGCCATTCTCTTTAAAAACTATCAATTGACATAAGTATAACAAAGACCTACTTTTGTTCCTAACCTTGTTAATCGATTTGTGGCATAATGGCTTCCCGCCCCTACGCACGCGTCACGCCCGCCGGAAACATTTGCGTGGTGAATTACTTGTATACGGCTGCTTAACCCACAGATTCTCTCTCTGACACATACATAACGGCAAATCACTTCCAATGATAGCTCAATTGGCGCTCGGCTTTGCGCGAGAAGCCCTTCGCTGTTTAACACGTGTTAGCGGTGTCACGTGTCCAAGAGCAAATAAGAGCATTGCGTAGGTTGCAACAACAATAGCAGCATCTATAACTGTAACAAACAAAAACGAGATCATTTCTTGTTGAATAACAGTTTCGCCAAAAAAAAAATCTGATAAACGTTGCAAATGGCCACAAGAAGCCACACAAGCTGGGCGCGTCGGGCATCATATTTGAAGGGGGCGTGAAATTTGCACTGAAAACGCAAAAAATGTGGCATAACGCCACTCCGGAAGGATGATACGCTCTTGTATACAAACTACTTTATGTCTTTCTTCCCATTGAGAGCACAAGCTACTGTGGAATTGTTCGGATTTTTGGTGCGTAATACGCCTTCGAGAGGAAATCACATTGTCGTTGTTTAACTTTCCCAGGCTCTATGCTGTTTCCAAAAAAAAAAAAATAGATAGAACTTGTGGTGGTTGCGATTAAGCCTCCTTCTTGATTGATATCTTCAACTGCCACTGCTGAGTTGAGGTCAAAGGACATTGATACAGCGGAGAGAGAAGGTCATTATGAGAGTGAGTGGCATGCAATATGGATTGACTTCGTATAATTAAATTGTCCCTGACTTTCAAGGCTTTCACATGTCACTGATAATTTTTATTATTTGCTATAATCTTACAATGGAATGAAATAATTAGCTTTTAAAAGCTCTAAATTAGCTAAGGAGTAAAATCAAATCAAAGTTAAGAAGGCATCTTCCATCTAGGACGTATGGAATATATGTTGATGAGCTGATAGTCTAAGTGATTTATTGAAGAAACAGAAACCGACGCCACTGCGCTAAAAACTTGACTTGAATCTATATCATCTACTCTTTTTTAACTGTCAAAAATAAGGTCCGAACTGCCGATGTCAGTATTTCACGAATCATAACCCCTTTTAATTGGTCTTTAACCCTAACGCAATTGAATTTCAACCCTTCCATTCCTTTTCCTTTTCGGAACACGTTCATGATCGAATTGGTTTTACAGTGATCTTTAATGAAAAGATGTAAGTCGATTTTAAGTGGAAATTTTGTTCGGTTTCGAATTTCCGACCAGTTTCGATATCAAGACCTATCGACCGATCGTCATGAACTCAATACAATCACGTATGATGGTCAAAATCTCTCGAATAGTGGTCTCTCACTCCTTACGGAACTTTATGAGTTTAACAAGAGATTTCAGGAACTCTGCCTAAGCTTGAAGAAATCCACGTTCCACTAACCGATCATCATAGGCTCAATGAGTCAAGTACGATGGTCAAAAGCTCTCGACTTGTGTTCTCTCACTTTTTACGGAACAACATGAGTGTGATAGAAGATTTCAGGAACTCTCCCTTAGCTCAAATAAATTAACGACTTCCTCATAAACTCAACACAATCATGTATGATGGTCCAAATCTCTCTACTATTGGTCTCTCACTATTTCGGGACGTTGCCTGAGCTCTAATCTGTTTATACCAGATTAGTGAATTGTAAACTGATTCGACTGTGTGAGCTCCGAGAGTCCACTACAACCGTGTCCTTCCGATTTTATAAATGCGACTTCTTAGTGAATAAGACGAATCCAATTGAAGCAACTGAGCTACAACTAGCTCTTATCTCTACTACTTTTCTTGACAGTGAACACGGAACATCACGTAGTCCATTTATTGTGCTCTGCAGACATTGTATTTAATGAAATCTTTGACGCCATTATTTGCAACTCATAAAAAAGAAAGCGCCAACTACAAACACATTAGACACCCCTTCCCATCCACTAGTACCTGTGAAAGCCAATAAAAAAGTCAGCAAATGTTTGAAAGTTGACACATATCCATTGTGCGTTGCGTCTTTTAGTTCCAACCCCACCTCCAGAGGTGGCAAGTAAGCTGGTATACTTCATTGTCTTTTGTTTACACTTTGCTACGATTTCATTACCTCCTTCTGCACATTCAACCTGGTACACTTACTATTGTTTTATAAGCTTACATTTTTATCGTCCGACCCGACATTCGCACGACGAACGACTAATCGCACAACCAGAGGTTAATAATCAACCGTCAACAGCCCATTACAGAGCAAAAGTGCCATATTGGGGCGATGAAAGTGGCAAATGTGTGCTCGTCTTCATACACAGCCTCATCCTCCTTGTCTTCTTCCACGTCCTCATCCTCGTCTTCGGTAGTTTGTGGTGTGAACCCGTGTAACTGTGTGGTTTCCGGCGGTGTGGGAAGGAGGTTAACGGATTGGTTGGAGTTCCACACAGTGTTGCATCTGCTCGCTAGTCATTACAACTACAAAATAGTAATCGGACTTTTTGCTAACTGTTGTCGATGTAACGGAGTTTGAACTGTGTCGGTACGGGACAAAAGATTCATGAATGCGGTCGGTTCTAGGTGTGTATGTTAGGTGGTGTGTGGAAGCTACCCGCACATGTTTAGTTTACGGCCTAATTGCACACCAGGGGAACACCGAGCAAGCCCAACCAAGCAGCAACAGCGCCAAACAAACAGGTCTGAGTCAAGGCAGCAGCGAAGCAAACAAAGCGGACCCGCTACGACCACAAAAAGAGCTGCTACTGCCTGTCTGCGGGCAATTGTAAGCGAGATTGTGTAAAACTTTGCTTACCCCTGCAGTTTTATAGCGACTTACACATATGGAATATGCTTGTTTATTGATCGGAAGGGGGGAAGTAATGTGTACTAGAAGTTGGTGAAGAAAAAAAAGGAAAGAAAATAGACAAACAATGTAGCTGAATACCCTTTCGTGGTGCTCTTTGTAGGTCCGTGTAAATGTATGAAAGCTTTCATAGTTCCAACTTTTTTTTCTCTCAACTTGCTTGAAGTCCTTACAACTTGTATTCTTCTTGACAATTTCTTTTTATTGACAACATTTAAGCGCGCACGCACAAAAGAAACGATTAAAGTGAGGAAATGTGAATACTATATAATACATGCATATGTGATACCGTTATCGCAAAAGCTTTAAAGCAAAAAAAAGCTTTTGAAAATTTTTGTCTCCAAACAAAAGTCAAAAATATGCATGCGCAATTTACCAAACGCCTTGAGTTGATTTCTACATCTCAACGGCACCATAATCGTTAGGAAAACTTCAAACAATCTGAAAGCCTTAGCAACTTTGTGCCAATTAGGCGCTTAAATAGCAAATTTTTAAGCAAACATGGGTGAATTGTGCGTAGAATGGTTAAGTGGCTGTCGAAAAAATTTTGTTGACTTATAAAAACAAAACTAATAAAGAATAAAGTGTTCACTGAAAAATTTTGAATAAAAAATGTGCTAACCCAGTGAAGAGTTTCCTCGAACTAGTTGCATTGTAACTAGTAACAATGGGAGCACTTCTTCTTCTTAACTGGCGTAGAAACCGCTTACGCGGTTATAGCCGAGTCCACAACAGTGCGCCACGCATCTCTCCTTTTGGCGGTTTGGCGCCAATTGGTAATACCAAGTGAAGACAGGTCCTTCTCCACCTGGTCCTTCCACCGGAGTGGAGGTCTCCCTCTTCCTCGGCTTCCACCAGCGGGTACTGCATCGAAAACTTGGGAGCACTAGTGATTTTAAATTTGTCAAGCTCAATGTGAATAAACACTAATGTGATATGCAGTATATCTATAAACATTTTCGACTTTTTATAAAATAATTACAGCGAAAGTCAGAGATCTTTAGAAAAATTAAGATAAATATTATAAAAATTTAGCTGAAAATTAAAAAATGAATGAACCAACCAGAAAAATCTACCGGATCATCTACCGGAGAAACAATGGTTTATGTGTTGTTGTTGTAGCGGTAGAGAACAATTCACTAATAATTGAAGCAAAGCCTAGTAAACAGTCCTCTGGCGGGTATATATGCGGGGATGTTTAGATTACATAGGTTCGACTGTCTATGGAACAGGATAAAGAAACTGAGTAATACTTTTCACTGACTAATGAATCTTGAGCTGAGTTGGAGGCTGACAAATCGCAATAAAAAGGATCCAAGATGTGACCTTAATACCTTGAATCCAATTAAATTTATAGTCGCCTGTCAAGATATTTAATCTGAGCTCTTGCTTAACAGAGGTAGTTTGAAAATTCTTGCTTGAAATTTATTGAATAGCCTCTCGTTCCAATATCGTATAAGATATGTTAAAAGATTTTCTCAGTCTTAGCAGTCAGCGTCAATCTAACAACTTGAATTCAGACTCAATGGAAATTAAAGGATTAGTTGGAATTAAAAAAAAAAAAGAAGTACTCAATTTCCTCTTCTGCTTTACTGGTGTAGACACCGCTTATGCGTCTTCCTTCCCTTCTTCCCACGGCGGGTACTGCAACGAGCACTTTCAAAGTTGGGGTGCTTTCGAACAACGTGACCTAGCCAACGCAGCCGCAGTCTTTTAATTCGTTGACTATGTCTATGTCGTCGAATACCTCATACAGCTCATCATTCCATCGTCAACGGTATTCGCCGTTGCCAATGTTTAAAGGACCGCAAATCTTCCGCAAAAACTTTATCTTGAAAACAACTAATGCCGTCTCATCGGATGTCGACATCGTCCACGTTTCTGCACCATAAGTCAGGTAGGGAGTGATGAGGGACTTGCATAGCTTGGTCTTGGTTCGTCGAGAGAGTACTTTACATTTCAGTTTGTCTACTCAGTCCAAAGTAGCACCTGTTGGCAAGACAGATGCTGCGTTGTATTTGAAGGCTGACATTTTTATACATTTTAATGCTGGTTCCAAGATAAACGAACGAACAGCTCTAAAGTTATGACTGTCAATAATGATGTAGAATCGAACTCCATTTTACAGACCCAAACGATTACCCTCCTCCCGCCCAACCGACGCGTGGGGCGCAGTCCGCATACGAGCGGAATTTGCCGAGTCTAGAAAGGCAAGAGATTTTTAAGCGTCCGGTTCTCAAACTGCTCAGCTACAGAAAGAAACATTTCAACAGCTGAGATTTAAAAATTTATAAAAACAAAAAGTTAAAAATTTCTGAATATTATTTATTAAGAGAAGACAAAATAGTTTTTTTGATGCTAAATATTGAGTCAGATGGATCAAATGTGCTGGAATGCGAATTAAAATCATGACATATTCGGCAGAATGGTTCATTTAACTCAAAATTTGTTCTAGAAGATTTTAGAAATAATGGTCTAAACTGCCTGGATGAACGCAATGGGACATTAAACTTAATATCAGACAAAAGGAATGAACTACAAACTAAACCATTCAGAAGTTTTACTAGAAAAATTATACCTAGCATTTCTATGCGACTAGTGAGTGTGGGAAGATTTATAAGTTTTAAACGACTAGTATACGGGGGAAGATTCAATCTTGAATCCCAATGTAAGTGGCCTAAAGCAAAAAGTAAAAATTGTTTTTGAACGGACTCAAGCTTATCAGAATGGGATTGATAGCTAGGATTCCATACCACAGAACCATACTCCAATATAGGCCTTACCAATGTTGTAAAAATAATTTTAGTAATATACGGATCACTAAATTCTTTAGACCAACGTTTAACAAAGCTAAGAGCACCTTTAGCTTTAAGACAATTGAATTTACATGAGAATTAAAATTTAGTTTAGGGTCCATATTAACTCCTAAATCAACAAAGCTAAAAACTTGCTCTAAACTGAAGTTATTTATTACATAGGGGGAAAGATCAACAGTTCTACGGGAAAAGCACATCGTTTTACATTTTTTAAGATTCAGTGGCATATCATTTTTGTGACACCAAGTAACTAAATTATTTAAATCCGATTGCAACTCAGTCCTTTCGTTATGAGAAGTATATGATTTAAAAAGTTTTACATCATCCGCATATAATAAAATTTCTGAAAACTTAATTACTGAAGGTATATCATTGATGAACAACAAGAACAGAATCGGGCCGAGATGACTACCCTGTGGAACCCCTGAAGTGACACTAATTGAATCGGATAATGTATTATTAAATAAAACTTGTTGTTTTCTGTTAGTAAGATATGAGGATACCCATTCAAGAAGTCTTGGTTGAAAACCAAGAAGATTCAGTTTTTGCAAAAGAATTGAGTGGTTTACTCTATCGAATGCTTTACTAAAGTCTGTATATATAACATCAGTATTCTTATTATCCCTAAAACCCATTGACACATGGTTTACAAATTCAAGCAAGTTAGTTGCTGTAGATTTCCCTTTACAAAATGCATGCTGAGAGAATGAAATTAAAGGAGAGATTAAGAAAGTTATTTGGTCAGTGACAATAGCTTCAAAAAGTTTGGGTATAGCTGACATTTTAGCTATCCCCCTATAGTTCTCAACAGATGATCTAACTCCACTTTTATGCAAAGGTAATATAAAAGAGTTTTTCCACATTGACGGAAAAATACCTTGTTTAAGAGATAGGTTAAAAAGCTTAGTTAAGGGCAGATAGATATATTTTGCGCAATTTTTAAGAAAGCTTGAGGGAATCATATCAGGGCCATATTTAAACGAATTTTTTAACGTAACTAAATAATTTAAGACATCTGTTTCAGAAATAATTGGTGTATTAATTACAGTACTCGGACATAACACTTGATGATATGGCACATTCATAGGGTAGTTTGAACAATAATTGGATTTGAAGAATTCTGCAAACATATTAGAAATAATATAATTGTCACATGACATTGTTGATTTATATTTCATCGCGGACGGAAAATTTGAAATCCTACGTTTGGAGTTAACGAAACCATAAAACAATTTCGGATTACGAATAATATTATTTTTTACTTTGATTATGTAGTTTTTATAACATTTTTTGTTAAGTTCCTCAAACTGACGACGCAATTTAGAATATTTTAAATAGTCAACAAGAGCTCCAGTTCTTTTATAAAGTTTAAAAGCACGAGCTTTTTTATTTTTTAACTTTTTCTTTTGATAATAAAACATTTCGGAACAAATCTTTCAAAAATATTAAAAAAATTGTTTCATTAAAATGTGATACATTTAAGTCAATATTACCACTATAATCAGGCCAAGTCAATTTAGAAAGTTCACAATTAATCTTTTTGAAATTAGCTTTCGCAAAGTTGAACCGAGAACAAAGGTCCTGTTTGTTGCATACAAGTAATTCGTCTATGATTTCGATATTAATTTCCAAGGCAGGGTGATAAGAGTCCTCTGGCAAAACTAAAGGATCAGATCGGACCACAGAAACTGTAGTATTAACACAGTATTATCAACATAGACCAAATCTAAGAATTTACCAAACTTGTTCGGAATTAAGTTAATTTGGTTAAGACCCGTCCCAGACATTTCTTCCAAAAACTCATTAAAGCTTAAACGAGTGCAAAAAGGGGTAATGCAATCGTCAACAGATTTCCAAGA
Organism: Zeugodacus cucurbitae; assembly: GCF_028554725.1. Classification (NCBI taxonomy): domain Eukaryota; kingdom Metazoa; phylum Arthropoda; class Insecta; order Diptera; family Tephritidae; genus Zeugodacus; species Zeugodacus cucurbitae. Next base: position 27,690,038 of record NC_071671.1, read on the forward strand.
TACACACGGTAAATTGAAATCGCCTAGAACAATTATGTAATCAGTATTCTTAGCAATTGAAAAAACATTATTTATTAAAAAAACATGCTGCGTATATACAGATAAGTCCGATTGAGGCGGAATATAAGATAAAGTTAGATAAATAGAACATTTATTAATACAAATTCGTATGCACTTAAATTCAATAAAGTCCGCATGAGGAACTTCTACTTCTTCAGATGGAATTGAAGAATGCACAGCAAATAGTACACCCCCCCCCCCCCCGACTCTGTTCAGTCGATCGCATCTAAAGATTTGAAATTCACTATTTAATATTTCGTTATCAAAGATATGAGGTTTAAGCCAAGTTTCAGTAAAAGCGATGACTTTAAAATTACAATTAGTGCTGTTCAAATACAATTCTTTTAATTTTGTATTTAAACTCCTTACATTTTGATAGTGAATTTGTAATGAATTTTTTATAATTAGTTTTTTGAATCCGCGGCATTTTTTGGAATATGAGCAATTACAGTTTGTTTTTGTTGCTTTTGCTCGAATTCGCGCACGAAAGCACCAGGTGGCCAAAATGATTCATCAAGTAGCAATTGAAAATTAACAGCTGAAACGCCAATCTTGAAAGAAGATATGTTTCTTTCGTATTTAAAGTTAAATTTTCTGACATCAATATCAATATCGTTAATTTTTAATTTCGACGAGATGTAAAACTTTATATCTTCGATTGTGGTATCCGAAGCGAATCTCGAAACGAAAATTGATTTTCGTTGAGGTATTACTACCAAATTTTTTGCCACAAACTCAGAGTTAATAGGAGGCGGATCCTGAATAGTTTTCCGCTTAAGGTTATCGTTAATTGTTTTCGGAGGATTAAGCACTTTTGAAGAGGAAGGCTTCTCTCCTTGAGGGCAAGGAGATGAGAGATTAATAAGGTCTAATTTCACCGGTGACATACTTTTCACGGCCAAAGTGGCAGGTTCCTCATTAGACGGACGTTTACGTTTTGATGAAGGCTTAGCATTATCATCTGTTTGAGAAGCACTGAGCCACTAAAAAATAACACGCAAACAGCTGTGAGCAAAAATGAAAGAAAAAAAGACGAATCAAAAGAAAAAGAGCAAATTAAAACAAAAACAATATGCAATCGCACAAACAATTGCAAAGTAGGAAATAAAATTGATAATTGATAACAACAACAAATGATTTAAAAGACTCGGCACCAGAATTTAAGAAAATAGTTAAAATACAATTAAAATTTAAATATAACACAAAAGCAAATTAGCACAAATACTTAGCTTTAGATTACACTTATTAAAAGTAAACTTTCTTTAATTATATTAATAAATTTAAGCACAAATTCAAGAACCGAGAAAAAATTAAACTTCACAGTTTGACGTGTTGCACAGACTATTATAGTTTTGTTCACATAACGGTTGTTTGTGTCACCAAGAAATAAAAGAGCTAGATATTGGGTTATATATATATATATATAAATGATCAGGATGACGAGTGGATTTGAAATCCGGATGTCTGTCCGTCCGTCTGTCCGTCTATCTGTCTGTCCGTGCAAGCGATAACTTGAGTAAAAATTAAGATATTCTAATGAAACTTGGAACGCACTTGAAAATTACTAAAAGTGCGTTAACTCACTAACGAAAAACGTCAGATACACTAAATTTTACAGAAGAAATAGCAGAAGGAAGTTGCACTCAGATTTTTTTACAAAGTGAAAATTGGGCGTGGAATCACCTACTTATGGGTCAAAAACCATATCTCAGGAACTACTTGACAGATCTCAATGAAAATCGGTTTATAATATTTTCTTGACATCCTGACAACACGGTTGAAAAATGAGCGAAATCGGTTCACAACCACGACTACTTTCCTTATAACTCAATTTTGAATTCCATATGAATCCTTCACTTTATAATATATACATTAGGAACCAATGAAGATAGCGAAATAAAACTTTACACAAATACTGTGTATGATCTGTGACATCAATTGTGAAAAAATTGTCGAAAACGGACTATAACTTTTCAAAGCCCCAGATATTGAACATGTTGAACTCAGGGCCTTAGGTAAAATTTTAACCGAAAATATGGGTAAATCTCTCAGATAATTTAATGTAATTCAGAGGAAATTGTTTTCTTCTAATAGTGTGTCTCTGTTCTAAAAATTATTAAAATCGGGTCATAATCTCCTTGCTCCCATATACCTAATTATAGGTTTTTCAAAAATTCGTGGGGCTTTATTCCGCATATATGTATTGGTTAATATGTGATATATCTTAGCAAAATTAAGTGAGCGTATAGTATTGGATATAGTGTATCTTGCTGGAGAAATTGTATGAAATCGGTTCGGGAATTACCTCAGCCCTCATAGCTATATACATACGACGATTTTCGTTATTCTATTAAACTTTACGTCGAATTTATGGGTAAATTTGTGCGTTACCTTAATGAAATTTCTTCAATAAATTGCGAGAGTATAAAATGTTCGGTTACACCCGAACTTAGCTTTTCCTTACTTGTTTAAATATAGTTCTGAGAGTACTACTTTTTCAACTGGTACCAAACGGACCACTACTACTTAATAACTGTCTTAAATATTTCTCTAACTAGAAAGTTAAGAATACCATAACGAATACTAAATCGGTTTTACTACAACGCTGAACATTACATATATGGACTACTCCAGCAACTAGTTACATATAATGAAATTCTAGATTAGATTTTATATATATATTATACTATGCTATTTGGCCATATGACTTTACATAAATACACATATGTACATATGTATGCATGCATGTATGTTCACTAAGTACTCAAGTATGCAAAATTTACATATCCTTCGGCATACACAAATTTCGGTAAACGCACATTCATTAAATATTTAACACATTAAACATTTAACGAATCACATTTCACGAATACAATAGCTGCAAAGCGGCCAAAAAATCTAAAAAAAAAAATACTAAAAAATTAAAATGAAGAATAATATACACGCTTCCGTACACCCCCAAAAAAAAGTGCTCGAAAAAGCTGTTTAAAAATTACACAAATTCGCTATAAGCTGCAACGAGAAGAAGTGAGGTGAAGTTAAGCAATGAATTTCGGTAAATAATTTTTGGTTACAAATACAGCGAGCTGCTACTTTTTACAGGTCCCTCATATGTCAATTGTGTAGAATATTTTTGTGTGTTTGCTTTAATTTTTTCGGCCACTACATGTCATTCATTGTTTACAGTTATATAATGCGCAAATATTGTACTCGTACAATTGCCAATGTTTTCAGATGCGCTGAAGCGTGTAATGTGATTTTTCGACAATTACACTTGAGGTGGAGTGCTTTTATTTAATGATTTGCGGGATACTCATTAAGTGATTGTGGGGGAGTAAACGTTGCAAAAGCTTAAGTGTTGTTCGCCTGGAGAGGAAATTTTATTTAACTTGAAAGATAAACTAAAATACTTTTACTTTGACTCAAGTTCTATAGCTGAAAACATTATCCGAGCGAGTATACGCCACACAGTGGATGTTGATTTCCGAAGAATATGTAATCAGCGTCACCTCTAGCGCATTTTACGATGGAAGAAAGCTCTTGCTATTCTCCTTCTCCATGTCCTTTGACATTATACTACATTCCAGTTCATCAAAATCACATTCTTCACTGAAATTATTGTGATCTTTTAACTTCAGCCCGAAATCTTGTCATCATATTGAATTTTCTCTTCACTTAAGTTTAAAAAAGTCTCTGCTAAATACAATTATGTATATACCATTTATAGCATAGGATTGCATGTTTCTCATACAAATATTCTTGTTACTCAACTTTATGTGGACATTAGTTCAGAACTAGGCAACCCTGTTGTTTCTAATGAGGAATCATACATCCATACATCATGAAAAAGGTGATATAGTTTCTCTCTCTCTTGGATTTTGCAATATTTTTGGCAAATCTAATCACTCTGAAGTCCTCTATTGTTACCAGTTCCACTCAATATCTTAAGAAAATGTTCGAAAAATTATGGACACGAGTCTTATCGCTAGAGATATCCATAATACTCCAGAGCACATACACATATGCCTATCTCAAACCGCGAAATTATTTATATATTTCAAAAAATTAATACTTTTCTCTTTTCGACTTCTCAAACGAAATGCCACATAATTTCCACTCACATTTCGGTATACGTGGTGCGTTCAAAAAATAACGGGAATTTTTTGATTTTTTGAAAAAAAATTATCATTCGTCTACGCCTTCAAATAGTCCCAATTCGCTACTAAGCACTTGTGCCAGTACTTCAATAAAATAAAACAAATGTTGATAATTGAGAAGTTCAAAATTCCCGTTATTTTTTGAACACACTTCGTATTTATCTTTTTTTGATAGATTTTCAGAAATAACTCCAAAAAATAGGAATAACAGATTTTACCGTCATTTATACAAAATTTCAAAATTCCCGTTATTTTCTGAACACACTACGTTTGCATCTTTTTTTTGGAAATAAATCCAAAAGAAGTTCCGAATAACAGTTTCTACCACCATTTATGCAATAAGAAACTCCACCGTCTATGCCTTAGAGAGCCATTAGAAAATTAGTTAACTCACTAATTTTCACATTTATCAGCTAAAATTGCGAAAAAAATGGATAACACAGGCAATACTTCCACAGACAAAAAAAAAATGTAAACTGTATGGCAATTCTAATGGCCAATACGGCTGTCTTTAACCCACAGCGGGCGGTCAGATCATACTCGTATAAATATGAGTCGCGCTCACCCCTCTAGCTTAACAGTGTAATAAGCAGGAGTGTTGCTTAACTAACAACTACATTTGTTAACGTCACACACACACACAGACACAGAGACACACAGTGTTGCATCTGCAAGCGAAAATTAGCAAACAGCATGAGGTCGCTACCGAACAGCAGCAATGTGAGCTTATGCAACAAAAATATAAATTACAACAAAAATATAAATTACAGAAACAAAAAACAACAACTACTGCAAGCGAATATGATCAATGAGCCTCTACTACACACTCGATGTCTGTGTGTTTGGCTTGTGGCAAACGGAAATTGATTTTATAAAAATAAGTGGCACATATGTGCAAAAATATTATACGAAATTAATATATGCGCTACTGGATATAACTGTATAAATACATATGTGTGTGTGTATGGCATATTTTGATTATTGACTATTGCAACCACCGGATTTGTTGCCATAATACCGTACGAGGCAAACAAATGCTGCAATTGTTTCTACTACTTGAGGGCATAAGCCACCCTAGCACACCTTCGCTGTTGTTGTTTTATTGTTGTGCTGCACTTGCAACATACAATAAACATACTTACAGGGTGTGTTCAAAAAGTAACGGGAATTTTGGAATTTTCGAATTCTCAAACATTTTTTAATTTTTTTTACGAGTATTACGTTCAATTTTTTTTGGCATAAATGATGGTAGAAACTGTTATTAGTAACTCTTGTTTGGACATATTTCCAAAAAGTATCAAAAAAGGTACATGCGAGAAGTGTTAAAAAAATAACGGGAATTTTGAAATTTCCAATTATTCAAATATCGAATTCTGATTTTTTTTATTTTTTTAGGAGTATTACGTAAAATTTTTTGGCATAAATGATGGTAGAAACTGTTATTCGTAAAAAAGTTGCATAAGAGGTGTGTTCAAAACATAACGGGAATTTTGAAATTTCCAATTATCCAAATATCCAATTCTCAACATTTTTTCTAATTTTTTACGAGTATTTCGTCAATTTTTTTGCATAAATGATGGTAGAAACTGTTATTCGTAAAAAAGATGCATACCAGGTGTGTTCAAAAAATAACGGGAATTTTGAAATTTGCAATTGTCAAATAAATAAAGAATGTAGACTATTTTGAAGCCGACAACATTAATGTGGACTTATGTATAAATAAAAACCAAAAATTCCCGTTATTTTTTGAACACATCTCGTACATATCATTTACAGTTTTTGGCATACATTTCAAGTGGTATTCGTTAATAAAGAGTTAGTTCGGTAGTTTAGTGCTCGCCTGGCTCATCAAAACAATTACAAAGGCCAATGCATCAATTTATCCTCCCATATGTCCTTGCAGCCTTGCCTCGTTGCAGCCCATGCCATATTGCGTAGACACGCTGGCTGTCTTTGAGCGGTAATGTATCACTTTGCATACATTTCCGCCCGATTTCCTGTGATGCTGATGTATTTCAGCTCTCCCCTTATGAGTTGCCGCTCGCTTGCAATCTCTCTCTCTCTCTCTCTCTCTCTTATTCCTTTGTACTTCCTCGATTTATTTAAATTTCCGGTTTTTACACATTTGCATCAGATTGTAATAATTATGAAGTGTGTTTGTTGTTGTTGTTATTGTTCTATACTCGACTTGATTTGTTGAGCTCATGCACACAAGTGGTTGTTGTTGCTATTTTGCCACTGTTTTTCACTTCAATGAATTTGTTTTCGTGGCTGTGTGTGTGTTGTGCTTATACAAAGCAGTTAATTTGTGTTTTCCCAGTTATGTATCTGTAAATAATAATTAAATATTAGCACATCTGTACATATTAAATTTGTTGGCAGTTGAGTTATTATTTGTAGAAGATACCCGTGTGCCAACGATTTGGTGGAAGGATAATCAAGGATAAGCAAAAATCATTAGTTCAAGTATTGTTAGCGTATATTAGCTTAGCTTGGATGAACTTTGACCGCAGGAAATCGGATTTCGAACAAGTGGCTACAATAACAATAAGAAAATAATATGTAGTTAGCTGTGGGTTATTCGATTTTAGAGTGAGCATATGTGAAGATGCGTGCCAGCAGGAGCTCACCTGGATACTTCGTTCTGCTAATCTCATCTTTGCTACAGATAATCAATATGATCTGAGTTGGAAGTTCGATAAGTAACTGACTTCCGAATGGACTGTAGATACTTCAGTGATTGCAAATTTCCATAAAGATCGCGGCTACAGGTAGAACTTCGGTTAAGAAAACCTCATTTATAGTATTCTCATATGATAGTAATGAAAGATAGTTTAATGGAATCAAAGCTAATCAGATTGAAACGACTTATATCATCTATTAAAGAAGAGGAGTCAAGAGACCGAAGTTTATCGAAATTGTCTACAGACCAGAAGTGGTTCTTCCTCTTGGATCGCATATATTTAGACATATAATATGACCTGATTTCTCTATATGTTCCCACAACAGTCGGTTTTACATAACCGAAACGGACCCAGCCAAGAACAGCCAAATTGGCAAAACTCTTTAAAATCAATTTTGAGAATATTTAATGTCGCTACAACAACATCAGCACTTTTGGAGATGGCTGACTTTCGTCTTAATATTTTGTCTTGATGCAAATACTTCTTCTGCTGAAAATCCGTCAAAACTACACAACTAATATTTTACGGGTAAAGATTTATTGATACAGACACCACAGATTTATTTAATGACTGATCAACTAACCGAATTGCACTCGATGCCAAAGATCTTCCATAAATAAGTAAAGAATTATTTTAAAGATTTCCAGATGACAAGAAAATGATGCCAGTAAACATTTAATTACCGAAGAGCTGACGTCTATTCGAAGCATCCCAGGAGGATGACGAAGTTTGTAGACCAATCGAATGTAGTATATTGCTTAATGCTTTCTCAGCAATCTGTCAGCTTCGGTTACAGTATCGAAGAGGATTGAGCTCCACGTTTCTATACTGAACAAAGCATTTCCGGATAACAAATGCGTCTTCGCTTGGTGTGGGCTAGATCAAAACACGTTTTTGTGTCTTATTAGTCAAAGACGTTTTTGACTAATCCGGTGTAGGTTGAGCCTTAGATGGTAGCGCTCCCCAGTCAACCTGTATTCACTCTGTATGGTACACAGAGAGCCTAATTATTTAGTTTCGACGGCGAGGTTCTAAATAAAGTAAACGAGGACGAGAGAAGAATTTATAAGTCTTAAGAAGCCTCCCAAACAGCTGATGCATTTTCTGAAAAGCTTTTTTGGATGTAAGCTTTCATACACTGAGTTTTTGTTGGACCTATTAGCTAAGTTATGCTCGAAAATTTTATGAAAAAATGAAGCGACTTAACGAAGGTTTCAAGACCGGAGCATCCTCATGTAGAGACCAAGGTGGTAATCTGGTAACCGATGTCCAGGGCATACTGGGATTATGGAGGGAACACTTCTCCGACCTGCTCAATGGCAGTGAAAGTACAACACCAGGAGATGGCGAACCCGATTCCCCAATCGATGACGATGGAATAGATGTTCCATTACCCGACCATGAAGAAATTCGAATAGCAATTACCCGCTTGAAGAACAACAAAGCGGCGGGGGCCGATGGATTACCGGCCGAGCTATTCAAATACGGCGGCGAAGAACTGATAAGGTGCATGCATCAGCTTCTTTGCAGAATATGGTCGGAAGAAAGCATGCCTGACGATTGGAATCTCAGTGTGCTCTGCCCAATCCATAAAAAGGGAGATCCCACAATCTGCGCCAATTAACGTGGGATCAGCCTTCTAAATATCGCATACAAGGTTCTATCGAGCGTACTGTGTGAAAGACTAAAGCCCACCGTCAACAAACTGATTGGACCTTATCAGTGTGGCTTTAGACCTGGAAAATCGACAACTGACCAGATATTCACCATGCGCCAAATCTTGGAGAAGACCCGTGAAAAGAGGATCGACACACACCACCTTTTTGTCGATTTTAAAGCTGCTTTCGACAGCACGAAAAGGAGCTGCCTTTATGCCACGATGTCTGAATTTGGTATCCCCGCAAAGCTAATACGGCTGTGTAAGTTGACGTTGAGCAACACCAAAAGCTCCGTCATGGTTGGGAAGGACCTCTCCGAGCCGTTCGATACCAAACGAGGTTTCAGACAAGGTGACTCACTATCGTGCGACTTCTTTAACCTGATGCTGGAGAAAATTATAAGAGCTGCAGAACTAAACCGAGAAGGTACAATCTTCTACAAGAGTGTACAGCTCCTGGCGTACGCCGATGATATTGATATCATCGGAAGCAACAACCAACCGCGCCGTTTGTTCTGCTTTTTCCCGCATGGATAAGGAGGCGAAGCGAATGGGTCTGGAGGTGAATGAGGACAAGACGAAATATCTCCTGTCATCAAACAAACAGTCGGCGCATTCGCGTCTTGGCTCCCACGTCACTGTTGACAGTCATAACTTCGAGGTCGTAGATAATTTCGTCTACCTGGGAACCAGCATCAACAACACGAACAATGTCAGCCTGGAAATCCAGCGCAGAATAACTCTTGCCAACAGGTGCTACTTTGGACTGAGTAGGCAATTGAACAGTAAAGTCCTCTCTCGACGAACCAAAATCAAGCTCTACAAGTCGCTTATCATTCCCGTCCTGCTTTACGGTGCAGAAGCTTGGACGTTGTCAACATCAGATGAGACGACACTAGGAGTTTTCGAGAGGAAAATTTTGCGCAAGATTTATGGTCCTCAGAACATTGGCAACGGCGAATACCGCAGACGATGGAACGATGAGCTGTACGAGTTATACGACGACATTGACATAGTTCAGCGAATAAAAAGACAGCGGCTACGCTGGCTAGGTCATGTTGTCCGAATGGACGAAAACACTCCAGCCCTGAAAGTGTTCGATGCAGTACCCGCCGGAGGAAGCCGAGGAAGGGGAAGGCCTCCACTCCGTTGGAGGGACCAGGTGGAGAGCGACCTGGTTACACTTGGGATCTCCAACTGGCGCCGAACTGCGAAGGATAGAGAGAGGTGGCGCACTATCGTCGATTCGGCTATAACCGGCTAAACGGTTGCAACGCCAATCACATACACATACATTAGCTAATACCAAAAAAATCACCAATTCTTTTTACAGTTAGACGACTTGGATCGAGACAGTTCGCCAGCCGACTTTGATTCAATTCAATTGTAGGAAATGTTTTTTTATTATTTTTCCAGCTTCCAGCCCATGTCGTGTTGAATACCACTTTCGTACTTCAATAACGAGTTCTGAAGTCCTGAGCTTTATTTAAAATTTGTTAATTAAGTTTAAGCTTTCTGTAATGTTTACTAAACGTTTTATAAATCGTTAAATTCATTACATATGAAAGCTCTAGGAAAGTTTAATTATTTTGAATCCTCAATGTCTAAATAATCTCGAAGCTCAAGTTGAGATAAAATATATAAGCTTTCTGAAACCAGAGATAAAATATATAAGCATCATGAAATGGATCCGATCAAAAGGAAATGGATCTGGTTATTGGTCCAATAAAAGCAACGTAAAGCTTTCCACTCCACCTAAAAGGTTCTCTCTCATACACCAAAAGCTGACTTAATTCGAAAAATTAAAGCAATGACATGGAAAATTATACAAGTGTTTCATTAACAATATACCGTTATACATCTATATGAATGATACTCAGTATATCTAAGCTTCCCAGCAACGCTTCAAGTACCATCAAACTACACGCTTGCTACTCGTCATCCTTCATGTCACCCCATCATTTGCCGCCACGATATAACAATGTAACGATTGGAAATAATTTGATTACCCATTAAAAAGTTTTAAATGTCATCAACGTGTTGTGAAAATTGCGAAGAGCACATTTGACGAATCATAAAATTAGAGAAAATTGAATTAAGTAGCGCAAACCACGACCCAAACGAATGGCAGACAATCGGCGAAGAATCACGATTGCGAAAATAAGCATTGCCAGCGATTTGAATTGTGCGGAAGAATTGATGATTTGAGCTAAGTGAATGAAGATGAGTGTGAGAGAAAGGCTGATGCGCTCTATTTAATATAACGGTAAACAGCGCTGATTTTGTACAGCTCGTTTGCGGTTAACACAATTTAAAAAGCGTGAAATTGAAGTGATTTTGAAAATGATTTGCAAGTGATAGTGGAATGCTGTTGTGGGAGTCGTAAGGAGTGGTATACCATTTGAGAGAGAGAGAGAGAGAATGAGTTTGTATTTGTTTGAATAACTGCTCATCACATACCAAGGAGTCAGAAGTCAGAGATTGAACTTAGAGAATTGTAAATGTCGCTTATATATCTCGGTCGGTTTGAGTTAGTGTAGTGGAATACGACTTTTACGGCATGTTAGCCGCGTGTCAGCCACAGCATTGTCACAGGGGATGTGCGCCAATACAAAATCGTATCAGCTAAGTTCAATGGCTTGATTATGACGCCTGGGAGACAGACGCAAATCAACTCAATGCAAGCAATAACAATAACAACAACAACTGCAGTTAAAATAATTTGCTGAGTATTTAATCTTTAGCCTTTAAATAGGCATTAAATCCATAATACGCGGCTACGACGAGTTACAACAAAAACAACAACAACAAATATTTATATGGATGTGTGTGTGTTAGTTGTAGTCTCGTTTGATTATTCCCAGACGTGTAGCGGTACTGAATATTTAATTTGTGATTTTTTTTCGTTTGATGATTTGTCCATATAAAAGAGGGCCACACAATCAGAAGGCAAGGTTAATTATAGTAGCGTACAGCTTTGCCGAGACACATACATAAATATATACACACACACACTCACTGATCGCTATAAAATGAACTATTAATGAATTATGTCTTGACTTTAGTGTTCCCAGTGGAGAGGAGAGAGCGGTGTGTTGCATGAATATATATGTGTGTATTTCTTTATAAGAAACAAGCAAAATCATAACTACAAGCATAATTATGGCGGTTGCCTAAACATATGCCGCTTTGCAACGACAAAAAAAAATTATGAATATTAGAAACAACAGTGGAGTGAAAATTATTAGAAACACTTGCAAGAATATCGATAAAAATGGATTTCTAAAAATGTATTTGGTTAAAAACAGCCTTTAGCTCAAAATATTAAAAAAAAAAAGTGTGTTCAAAAAATAACGGGAATTTTCTTTTTTTTTAATATTATTCACTCGTTTACATTAGTGCTCTCGCTACAAAAATAGTCTCCATTGGATATTATGTTTTATGCGACTTTTGGACAATTCGAAATTTTAAAAGTCCCGTTATTTTTTGATTACACCTCGTACAAGAACATTTCGTGAAGAGTTAGAATATTTAAATGCAAATAGTTGTCCATATAATTGGATACATCATAATTGAAACTCTGGAATATTTTTAGTTCTCCGAGACAGCCTCAAAAATTAATTAGAAATACTAAAAAATAAATTAGCCCGACCGTGAAGAAATTCGAATAGCAATTACCCGCTTGAAGAACAATAAGGCGGCGGGGGCCGATGGATTACCGGCCGAGCTATTCAAATACGGCGGCGAAGAGCTGATAAGGTGCTTGCATCAGCTTCTTTGCAGAATATGGTCGGAAGAAAGCATGCCTGACGATTGGGATCTCAGTGTACTCTGCCCAATACACAAAAAGAGAGACCCCACAATTTGCGCCAATTACCGTGGATGAGCCTCCTCAACATCGCGTATAAGGTTCTGTCGAGCGTATTGTCTGAAAGACTAAAGCCCACCGTCAACAAACTGATTGGACCTTATCAGTGTGGCTGTAGACCTGGAAAATCAACAACAGACCAGATATTCACCATGCGCCAAATTTTGGAGAAGACCCGTGAAAATAGGATCGACACACACCATCTCTTTGTCGACTTTAAAGCTGCTTTCGACAGCACGAAAAGGAGTTGCCTTTATGCCACGATGTCTGAATTTGGTATCCTCGCAAAACTAATACGGCTGTGTAAGCTGACGTTGAGCAACACCAAAAGTTCCGTCAGGATCGGGAAGGACCTCTCCGAGCCGTTCGGTACCAGACGAGGTTTAAGGCAAGGTGACTCACTCTCGTGTGATTTCTTTAACCTGATGATGGAGAAAATAATACGAGCTGCGGAGCTAAATAGAGAAGGTACAATCTTCTATAAGAGTGTACATCTACTGGCGTACGCCGATGATATCGATATCATTGGAAACAACACCCGCGGCGTTAGTTTTGCTTTTTCCAGACTGGATAAGGAAGCGAAGCGTATGGTTCTGGTGGTGGACGAGGACAAGACGAAATATCTCCTGTCGTCAAACAAAGAGTCAGCGCATTCGCGTCTTGGCTCCCACGTCACTGTTGACAGTCATAACTTTGAAGTTGTAGATAATTTCGTCTACCTGGGAACCAGCATTAACAGCAATAACAATGTCAGCCTGGAAATCCAACGCAGAATCACTCTTGCCAACAGGTGCTACTATGGACTAAGTAGGCAATTGAAAAGTAATGTCCTCTCTCGACGAACAAAAACCAAACTCTACAAGTCTCTCATCATTCCCGTCCTACTTTACGGTGCAGAAGCGTGGACGATGTCAACATTCGATGAGACGGCACTAGGAGTTTTCGAGAGAAAGGTTTTGCAGAAGATCTATGGTTCCTTAAGAATTGGCAATGGCGAATACCGCAGGTCATGTTTTTCGAATGGATGAAAGTGCTCCAGCTCTGAAAGTATTCGATGCAGTACCCGCTGGTGGAAGCCGAGGAAGAGGGAGACCTCCACTCCGATGGAAGGACCAGGTGGAGAGGGACCTGGCTTCGCTTGGAATAACCAATTGGAGCCAAACTGCCACAAGGCGGGATACGTGGCGCGCTGTTTTGGACTCAACTACAACCGCGTAAGCGGTGTCTACGCCAGTCAAGAAGAAGAAGAATCTGCGTGTTTACTTATCTAATTCGCTCCGTTGAGGGTGCTTCTGGTCTAATCCATCTCAAATCTTCTCTAAACTTAAGTAAAATACAGTTGAAGTAGAGATGCTTCCAGAAGACGCTACTCTGGTATCTAAACGTTTGCACAATTCTTTACTAATTTCCAGAAAAAAAATTCAAAAGTGGTATTAAATTTATGTCCAACACTGTATATTATTTAATCGACCTAAACAACCTTTGAGTATGGCCTTTTGAACCAGTTGCACCCAATCAATCGTAAAGTAACAGCGAAATGTCTGCACAACTAATTTGAATACGGCGCACTGCGCTGTGCAGCGTTGCATTTCGCTGTTGTTGTATTCTCTTTATGCCAACAGCGGCAATCAGCGTGCACTTCGGCGGTTTGTAGACGCACAGCCGCCAACACCAGCAGCAGCAGCACCTTAATAACCTACAGTTAACATACAAACAAACACACATACATAGAGATCCACAGAGCGTTGCGCTCAGCCAAGCAAAATCGCAGCCATTCTCCAATTCCCAGGTGTCCTTTGGTCGCGGCTGTTGCTGTGCTCTATTGGATTAACCCTACGCGGTAAGAGCTTGACACTCCACACGCACACACGCTTCCACATACTAACTTGGAAATATGTAAATCTCAGCGGAGTTTGGTAGTATTTTGTGGCGCACAGCCGCACTATAAACAAATACAAAAACAACAACACACAGCTTTCGCTGACAGCTGTCTGCTGGTATGTCTATAGCCAGCATGTTGCATTCGTCGAATTGTATACATACAAACAGAATTTAACGGCAACTGCTTCGGCTCAATCATTGCTGGTTCGAATTTGATTTATTAATCACTAATTTTGGTATTTTTTTTTTTTTTGGTTGGTAGTGTTTCAGATTACGAAGTTCTTAGTTTTGTAGTAGTTCCTTTTGTTGAGAGATGGAAATCAAAGATTTCAAAGTTGCTGAGTAGCTTCCAATTTCCTTTTCCACGATAACTTCAATTTCCTACCTTCATACTTTGGTACTTTCTAGAGCTAACCTTCTTTACTTTAAAAGATTTCGTTACCTTGTCGTTGAACTCGTCTCACCGTTAAAACTTCTCTAAAGATCCGATAATTCCAGTTGTGGTAAATACATAATAATTAATGTTTTGAAATCTATATGCTGTTTCAAAAATCTATTATTATTCTGAGAAGTTCTACTTTTTCTTTTGAATTCAATATCGGGAAACGAGAATCCAAGAAAATCTTGTCAAAGCCATCAAACACGGAGCTTATGGCAGAGCAAGTTCATTCCAAAATTGGAACTACCTCTATGTAATGGAATCTCGGAGACATCTATGTGAGACAACTCAGAGAAGTCATACAGTCGAAAATGAAATAAGGGTTCTCAGATTATGATTCTTCGTTGGTCTTCAAGGTGATCATCAAGAACAGTCATCTCAATCTTGCTTTGATGTTAGAATTCAGGTTAAATTGTCAGTTTTAACTAGACCTATAACTTTCTAGAGAATATATGTAAGACCCTTGAAGATCCGCTCAACGTTTAGAGAGAATCCATTTTTATACTCTCGCAACAAATGTTGCTAAAGAGAGTATTATAGTTTTCTTCACATAACGGTTGTTTGTAACACCCAAAACTAAACGAGTTAGATATAGGGTTATATATGCCAAAGTTATCAGGGTGAAGAGTGGGGTTCAAATCCGAATGTCTGTCTGTCCGTCCGTCTGTACAAGCTGTAACTTGAGTAAAAATTAAGATATCTTGATGAAACTTGGCACACTTATTTCTTGGCACCATAGGAAGGTTGCTTTCGAAAATGAGCAAAATCGGACCACTGCCACGCCCACAAAATGGCGAATGAATGAATTTGGTATGAAGGATCGCACTATGAAGGGGCATATTTGGATGTAATTTTTTTGGGGAAGTGGGCGTGTCCCCGTCCCCTACTAAGTTTTTTGTACATGTCTCACAAACCAATTGAGCTATATAAACCAAACTTTCTGCAGTCGTTTTTTTTTAACCACTTCCTAATACAGTCCAAAAATGAAATAAATCGGATCATAACCACGCCCACCTCCCATACAAAAGTTAGGTTGAAAATTACTAAAAGTGGGTTAACTCACTAACGAAAAACGTCAGAAACACTAAATTTCCCATAAGAAATAGCAGATGGAAGCTGCACTCAGATTTTTTTACAAAATCAATGGGTCAAAAACCATATCTCAGGAACTACTCGACCGATTTCAAAGAAACTTGGTTTGTAATAGTTTCCTTGCATCCCAATGATATGTTGTGAAAATAGGCCAAATCGCTTCACAACCACGCCTACTTCCTATATACCAGAGCTTTGAAGACGATCTGAATCGTTTACTTTACAATATATAAAGTAAGCACTAGTGAAGATATCGGTGCAGAACTTTGCACAAATACTATGTTTATAGTGTGGCAGCACCCATTCTAAAAATCGCCGAAATCGGACCATAGGTTTTTAAGGCCCCATATATCGAACACGAGGACCTCGGTGCTTCTAACCTAATATTATGGTTTCCAACTTTCAATGGACTTTATACAATATATATGACGAATATCTGGGTCAAATTGTGTATTATATAATATAAATCAAGTTAAATAAATAAAATGCGAGAGTATAAAATGTTCGGTTACACCCGAACTTAGCCCTTCCTTACTTGTTTTTTTTTTAAACTCAATTGCAAATTCAAATCACTTCTTCAGAGCCAACACAAATGCTAATAATTTTACAGTTAGCTAAACAGTTATGTATATATATTTACGCAGATGTTTAGGTAAACAATATAATCGATGGAAAACCATGGCCAAATGGCAAATCATAACAGTGATAATCTTCACCGCTGGATGCCAATAGAAGTCAAGCAAATACAGTACTTTTAACGGTTTAAAAGGCTTACAAATGCATGAACACAACAACATAGCAGGCGGAAACCGCAACCAACGGCAGGCGAAGGCATCAACACTTGTTTCTGTGAATTACGCCCGATGCAAGCGTGTACAATTAGAAAATGTGTGCATGCATTATATACATTCTTATATGTATGTACGTATAGGTACATATGTTTGTATGTATTTGGAATCTCTGTCGGAAGGGGTTAAAATTCCATGGAAGAAGTGTGAAAAATCATAGAGTTGCATAGCTGCTTGGAATAAAGGTTGGTTCTACCGTTTGTGTGGAAGCCTGTTATGGCTTTAATAGTTTCAGTACTTACATACTTACAAACATATATAATGTATAATGCGATTGTGTTTTGTAGGATGATACTTACTTATGAGCGTTAAATTATATTTTGCCTATACATTTTTGTTTGTGCCAATTTTAGTTGAGCTGTTTAAAGACATTTAATTTTATTCAGCAGCAGATTTTTGGTGTTAGTCCTATATATGAAGATAAAATCCTATGCGTGTTTTAAAATGTAAAAATTTCTACTAGATGTGTTGCTTCAATATTTTCGCTGCGCTTTATATAATCCAAAGATTTTATTTTAATAAATTATTAATTTAACTTAAGAGTTTCCACAATTTTTGAAATGAAAGTAAACTTATTGCCTGTGGAGATGAAATCTTGATTTCTTGGTGTAATAGCCACAAACTAAGTCATTATTGTACTAATAACCTCTACCTAGTAGTAACCTCTAACCACTGTTTTTTTCTTTAATATTCTTTAAAATGTTATGAAACCCTTTCTAATTCGAGATTTGATATTTATATTGCAATTATTATCACATCTTTCATGATCCGCTTGTGTAGAATATAGTGAAATCAACCTAAACAAAATAAGACTGAAAAGTCTTTTATTAATTGCGACCATTTCACAGGTTAAAAATTTTCGCTTTATGAATTAATTATTGTATTGATCAGCCAATTTTTATTGTTTTTGAAAAGTCACATCCGATATCTTAAGGGAACATTGATGTTTTTGTCGATAATCTCGTTAAATGGCATAACCAAGATTTTTAATCTTTAAATTACCCTACAACAAGCTTCTTCCTAAAGGAACCTATCTTGCAATTGAAAAAATGAACTAAATTTAGATGCATGAAATACATCAGTTTTATTTAGACTTGAATATCCAAAATTTGTAATTTGAATTAGGAAAACTCAGAAATATAACGGTTGTTCTTTTTTCATAATGAATAGACTTACCCCGCAACAACGTTTGTTGCTGACATACCGTCCTAACCGCTGCAAAAAGTGATCGAAGAAAGGGCTTTTATACGCGCCAACTGTGACCGACACTTGCCACAAATCATAAAACACAATCGCAAATCCTTATCTTTACAACAAATCTAAATTCTTGGCCATAACATTCAAATACAGTTGAACTTCTCTAACTCGAATCACTAAAGTCCACAAAAAAAACTTCGAGTTAGAGAGGCTTCGAGTTGTGGAAGGTAATTTGTATGAAATTTGACTGGTATTGCCAATACAAGAGTTCGAGTTATGAAAGTTCAACTGTATATGTCATCTTGAAAACAGCAAGCCTAAAAATCCCCTTCCTTTATTTGTGTATACTGCTCAAGGAAGATTTAGTAACACAGGTTTGAGAAATCTCTAAAATTATCTTCAGTTTGAAAGATTAGTTTGCTGTTATTGAAAGTAGAATTTGAGTAATTTTTAAAATCCTTTTTAAAACATATTTAAATTGATAAAATTCATAAATCAAAGAGTCAGTGTCAATATATTCGATGAGTAATATTTCGCACACACTCCTTCACCACAACTATAAGAAAATTTTACAGATGTCATTTCAATATATTTTTATTTTTTATTTTAATAAATAAGAGTCAAGAGCCAAGAGCCAAGTCAACTTGTAATCCAAAATATTCACAAATTACGAACAAAGCAATTTGAGCGGCTCATTCAATTGACTTATCCACTAAGCAGGTCATTATAAAGTCAAACACTGCCTTACCGACATCATTTCATATTCCCACTGCGTTCCTCTAATAGCCAATACACTCTATCTTTCGCGCGCTCTCTCTCTCTCTCCGTGCCCACTAACCACCTTTTGCACGCCATCACTGCACTGGAAATACGCGCCAATCACAGCATTGCTTTCACACAGCAAATCAGCAACGCGCACACAAACGCCACTAAGTAGCAGCAGTAATAACAGCAGCGCAGCAACACAATGACGCCAGCGGCGCTGTGGCGTCAACAGCACTTGGGAAGGGGCGTTAACTAAAACGAACACAGGCGAACAGGCTTCAATGTGTGTGTGCGATGACATGACAATGCCCAATTGCTGTGTATTCTTTGTGTTGACTTCGCTTGCAATTGTGTGAGTGTGGGTGTGTGTGCGCTACTCACTTGGGAGTTTGCGTAATACTGAGCCATCTTGTTTGCGCATGCTGCGAACGACCAACAAGCTACAGCATTGAAATGCGGCAGACAAACAGGCTCTGTGTAGCGGTTAGGCGAGTAGAGTCGGTTGTTTGCAGTAGTGTTGTGATAGTGTTTGCATTTGCGTGTGCGTTATTTTAGTTCGTTTAGTTGTTGCATTCATTAATGGGGCCAATCGCAACTAATACTTGTCAACGCAACTAAAAAAGGAAAAAAAAAAACACAACACAAACTATAGAAAGCTACAAAAACTACACAGCGCAGTCAGCGACTGCTAATTAGCTGTCAGTTACATTATGTTAGCATGTTTGTGCATGCATTTTTAATACAACTGTATGTGCTTGCATATTTTGTATATTGTGTAGGTGCTCTTCTATGGTTTACAGCGGTATTTACATACATGTGGTTGTCAGTATATTGGTATGTAATTTTAAATTCAGTTTCATTAAGCTTTTGTTGCTGTAGGTACTCATTTGCTCGCATGAATCATTTGAATTCCAATTTGCTCTGTGTGCGGTTGGTTCGTGCGCCGATTTACAGCATGTATTCGGTTGATTTATTATTATTTGTGTTTTTTTATTTATTCAATTTCTAAAGCAAAGCTGTTTGGGTGCAATAGAAAAAATTTATAAGTATATAATAAAAATATAATTGTTTATTGAATGTTAGTGGACAGGGAGCACAATATAGCTAAACATAGATTTTCATTAATATTTTTCTTCTGTTAACTTGAAACTGATGTCCGATTTATTTTTAGTCGCATTTACTGCATGTTTTATATAAAAAATTAAGAAATCATTGGCTTATTTTTGTTTTATTGTTTAATATTTTGATTTATTTAATTTTTTTATTATTTTATATGGTCTATATTATTTACATACTTGCAATAATGTTAATAATTATGTAATTATATCTTTTATTATTTTAATTATTTAAATGTATATTTATTTTCTAATTATTTATAATTTTTTTATTTAAACTATTTTATTAAAAACATTATTAAAATATTTTTCAAAACTTCTTACTTTTTAATTTCTTAAAAACAACAACAACATCACTTTTTTTAATTTTTTTATATGTAATATACTTTATCTCTACTCTCTATGTATGTACATATGTATGTATATTTATGAGAGCAGATAGCTTTAATTTCAACTATTTTATTGCTTTGCATTAGATACTCTTATCTGTTTTAACCATACTTTTTTCCATTTTAATGGTTTTTTCTTACACATGCATATGTATTCCTTTCTATACATATGTGATATTATTGTCTATTTGCTGTTGTTTTTTCTATTTTAACATTTTTTCTTTACTTGTATGCGTGCCTTAGCATTATAAACGCCTCCTAATCACTAACGTTGTATTGCTCTGACCAGTTAAGCTCTTAGTACTCGCTATCTCTGTCTCGCTCTTCTACACTGTCCATTTGTTGGCTCCTTCGGCTCCATAAAAGCCAGCTCCTATTAACAACAGTTAGATCAGCGTCGGTTATTGTTGGGCACCTACCAGACACAGCTAAAGTTTGAGCGAGAAAATACTAATACAGGGTGTTACGAAAGTGAGTAATATAGATATGTACTATATAATTTGACTTTTCTTAACTGTTATTAACATTTTAGAAAAACAGTGATTAATTTATTTAAAAAAATAATGATTATTAAAAAAAATTAAATCAAATTAAAAATTTATAGTAAATTAAAAAAAATATTATTATAAAACAAGTAAGGAAGGGCTAAGTTCGGGTGTAACCGAACATTTTATACTCTCGCAATTTATTTATTTAACTTTATTTATATTATATAATACACAATTTGACCCACATATTCGTCATATATATTGTATAAAATCCATTGAAAGTTGGAAACCATAATATTAGGTTAGATGCAGCGAGGTCCTCGTGTTCGATATATGGGCCTTAAAAACCTATGGTCCGATTTCGGCGATTTTTAGAATGGGGCTGCCACACTATAAACATAGTATTTGGGCAAAGTTCTGTACCGATATCTTCACTAGTGCTTACTTTATATATTGTAAAGTAAACGATCCATATCGTCTTCAAAGTTCTGGTATATGGGAAGTAGGCGTGGTTGTGAAGCGATTTGGCCTTTTTTCACAACATATCATTGGGATGAAAGGAAACTATTACAAACCAAGTTTCATTGAAATCGGTCGAGTAGTTCCTGAGATATGGTTTTTGACCCATAAGTGGGCGACGCCACGCCCATTTTCCATTTTGTAAAAAAATCTGAGTGCAGCTTCCATCTGCCAATTCTTATGTGAAATTTAGTGTTTCTGACGTTATTCGTTAGTGAGTTAACCCATTTTTAGTACTTTTCAACCGAACCTTTGTATGGAAGGTGGGCGTGGTTGTTATCCGATTTATTTCATTTTTGGACTGTATTAAGAAGTTACTAAAAAAAAGACTGCAGAAAGTTTGGTTTATATAGCTCAATTGGTTTCCGAGATATGTACAAAAAACCTATTTGGGGGCAGGGCCACGCCCACCTCCCCAAAAAAATTACATCCAAATATGCCCCTTCATAATGTGATCCTTCATACCAAATTTTATTTCCATAGCTTTATTTATGGCTTAGTTATGGCTCTTTATGTGTTTTCGGTTTTCGCCATTTGGTGGGCGTGACAGTGGTCCGATTTTGCTCATTTTCGAAAGCAACCTTCCTATGGTGCCAAGAAATAAGTGTTCCAAGTTTCATTAAGATATCTTAAATTTTACTCAAGTTACAGCTTGCACAGACGGACTGACGGACGGACGGACGGACAGACAGACATTCGGATTTGAACTCCACTCTTCACCCTGATCACTTTGGTATATATAACCCTTTATCTAACTCGTTTAGTTTTGGGTGTTACAAACAACCGTTATGTGAACAAAACTATAATACTTTCTTAGCAACTTTGTTGCGAGAGTATAAATATGAAAAATATCAATTTTTTATTGTTTTGATAAAAAATAAGTACAGTTAAACTTTTAAAACTCGAAGTTCTCCATAAATCGAACTCTTAAATTGGCAATAGAAGTCAAAATTTTTACAAATTTCCTTGCATAACTCGAAGTTTTTTGTGGATCATAGTGATTCGAGATAGAGAAGTTCAACTGTATTCAGATTCAGCTTGATTCAGTACATGCAACTGTGTAAATCTCAAAATAAAAAAAAATATTTTATCTAATTGCAATCTTTCTTGCATCACCCTGTATAAATCCAACTAGATTCCGTAAAGCAATACAACAACAACAACTAAAATGACTACGTCTTATCTTCGCCTTCCAGTCTATCATTTGTGGCACGAATAGCGACCAACAACATTGTAGGTTCCTTCATAGGCACTTACACATGCACGTTACAACAACAGCCTGCATACATTCGTACAACATAGTCTTCTTCAACAGCCTCGCTAAAAGTCGGTTCTCTACTAGTCTAGTAGATGCGCTTAGTGCTGCTCCAGCACCGCCTCATATGTATGCGCCACTGACGAGCGCTTAGTGCACCTACTCGTTGCTACCAACAAATTCCTCCACCAGCAATTTTCATTTGACTCGTGTGCGCCTTGCGCCGATGCGCCTGCTCAGCGCAGCGCCAACTAGTGAGGGGTTAGGGCTGCTAAAATGCTGTTTTTTTCTTCATTTTTCTTTTTATTATTTTTTTAATTCCTTTTCCCTAATTGACACGCTTTTATTACATATTATTTCTTTTCGTTTGAAGCGCTGCCACGCATTGTTGTTGTTGCTGGTAAATAATCACAAAGTTGTTTTTGTTACTTAGCAGCTCTGTCGCTGTTGGTTGGTTGGCTGTTCACTTCTACCAACAACAACAATAGCGATTTCAAAGCAGTCTACACTGCCGTGCTCAGCAGCAACAACAGCGGCACTACGCTATCGACACTTTAGCTCTGCCTTCATGGCGACCAACAACAACTGTTGAAGCACACTGCTACCGCTACTCACTGCACCACCATTGTTTTTGTTATTGTGCTTGTGCTAAGTGTTCTTCCAAACAGTGGTGTTTTCACACACACACACACACACACAGACAGTAAGAGTGTAGTATTCCGTTAGCACACTCCCATGCGTGCATTGTTATTGCTGTGCTGTGCCCGAGCCGAGAAGCAGTGCGCTTGAACCCTCGCCAATGGTGATTCGCGTATGGCTCGTCATCGCTGCTGCTATGTGCCGATGTCTACGGCGTCACATTGCGGCCTAGCTGACTCGTTGGTTGTGCTGGCTGGCTGGTTGGCTCATCGCTGCTGTGTGCCGTTGTGCTGTGCTTTGCTGAGCTCTCGTTGTACGTTGATAATGTGCGCGCCGCAGCGGTCGTAGTGGCAGCAGCAGCGCAACAGTGGCAGAGTGGTAGTGGCAGCATTGCCGGTCATAACATCACACTGCGGGATTCAGTTGGGGTTTAACAGCCACTCGGGACGGTACAGCTGTCGCAAGAACTTTTAGGCAAGAGAGTAGTGCTAGCCAAACACATTTGAAAACCGCAAAACACAGTGTGCCAGCTTAAGCTTTGTTATTCTTGTGATTTTGTTGTTGTTGTTATTATTATTGTTTCCTCACTGAACCGGGGACCAAATATATATCGAACGAATTCTCAACGGAGTGTGTTTTTTCGCCACCGAGGCGTCAATGCTGATTTTTGGTCGTATACAAATCAGTGCCGTTCATCAAATCACATTTGATATTGAAAACAATTTTCTGAACTCATTCATTGAATTTGCGTAAACGTCGGTGGTGACGACCGCGGGACTGACCAATTGTGATTGACAGTGCAGACAAGTGTACAGTGCGACTGAAAAGTGTTCGTGTGTGTGTGAACATTTAATACAATTTTGACGCGCGTGACGTAGTACCCTAGAGTACCCAAGTGTTAAAAGGCCGCAAGTCATAACTGTGAATAGTGAACTGGGAGCATTTAGTTTGAAGCGCGTTTTGGAAATTGAAACGCTTGTCATAAACAAATTATCAATTGTTGTTGTTGTTATTTGAAAAAAAAAAAATCAATAAACTACAGTGCTCATCATATCAGATTACCGCTTAACTCATTAGCTTCTCGTATCAAGTGTCTTTAACTATCACCGCGTCAGCCCCTCCAGCTCCAACAATTTGCTCTTTTTCACATCCCCTACGTGCTTGTGACGGCCTCAAGCTGCGTTCCGACGAGCCAGTACCGGGCTTTAGCTCGGCCACCCCTTGGCCCACACTCGAGCTGGAATGGGGTCGCAAACTCTATCCGTCGACGGGTCCACGTTCGGCGAGCGGCCTGATGTTTGGCCTACCGCCGACCGCGGCGGATATGAATCAACCGCGCGGTCCCATGACATCGCTGAAAGAGGAGCCGTTAGGTGCGCGCGCCTGGATGCAACCGGTCATCGATCAGAGCAAGTAAGTGTGAGAGTGATTCTTTTTGGTTTGTTTTGATTTGAAGAACGGGGAAATGGTATTATTTTAATGTTAACGGTAGTTTTGTTAAAATTTTTGATAGAAGCAGAGTGCTTAGCGAGTATTGAAGTTGGGTAAGGAGTGGCATGATCAAGTGTGTATACGTTGGGTTTGTGGTATTGATTAGGTGCCTAAAATCATAAGAAAATTTGAATTTTTTCTTACTTACGGAATATAATATTAAAATACTGGAATTTTATAAAATAAATTTTGATTTTGTACTAAATTTCGAAATGTAAGAAAATACTAAACTGAAGGAATTGAAAGCTTCAATATTTATGCTATTAATTTTCTAAAAGGGAAATTCAATTTTCACTTATGGTTAAAACGAATCGATTAATTAATAAAAACATATTTTTATATAAATTTTTTTTTTGAAAATATTTTATCCGCAAATATGAAAGTATAAAAAAAATTAAAAACAAATACACAAAATTCTAAAATTAAATTAAATACTTTTGGTGCAAAATTGTATATAATATAGATTTATAATTAAACTTTTAAGGTGTAATTTTCTAAAGAATATTGGAACTAAATTAAGAAAAGCAAAAATAATTTTTAGAAATTTTAATTTAATATAAACAATAAATTTAATTTAAAAAAAATCAATTGATTAATTTAACCTAATTTTGAAACTAAAAATAATTTTACTGAAAACTTGAATGATTGGGTTTTAAAAGTTCTAATTAATAAAATAAAATAATTCGTATTAAAAGATAACGTTTTGAAAATTTTTAGTCAAGAAAAATTATTTATAAATTGAATATTTACTGTGAGAATAATACAGTTGAAGTTACCTAACTCGAAATCCACAAAAAATCTTCGGTTAGAGATACTTCCGAGTTACGGAAAGTAATTTGTATGAAATTTTACTGCTATTGCCAATTCAAGAGTTCGAGTTATGGAAGTTTAACTGTAGTTTTATCATGATTATAATAAATAAATAAATAATAATAAATTATAATTAAAAATAACAATAACAACAAGACATTTGTTTAACATTTTAATAATTGAAAAGCTTTCACTTTTTAAATAAAATTAAAAAAAGGTCAATAATATAACCATATAAAATAAATAGAACAAACTGACGAGCAGCAAGTAGATTCCATAAAAATAATAATAAAATAGCATAAGTTAATAAATATTTTTTATAACATAATAATGTCTTCGATGAATAAAATAAAAATAAACAATAACAACAATAATAATAACATAAACAATAAGAAAAATCTCCAACAAAAATAATTTTTTTATTTTGACTAAAGAAAAATATATATTTTTTTAAGAAAATGTATTTAAAATATTTTTGTTTATCGCATAACCATAAAAAAATTAACAACACATACTGACGAGTAGTAAATAAATTAAATTAAATTAATAATAAAATAGCATATCATTGTATTATTATAATAAGTTAGTTAAATATTCATAAGGTGAAAAAAAATATTTTTTTAGTCCATTCAACATCATCATTTACATTTTTTTTTCGTCTTCCCATTAATTTTAACTTAATTTAACAGCATTTCTATTGCCTTCATTAGCACTTTTCTTTCACATCCTTTTTTACGTACATTGATTGCAAATCCAACATCAAAACAAAGCAATTCCTTATGCCTACCAGTTGAGCGGCTGAGCGGCCATAAGAAACGGCAAACCAACAAGCAAATGGTGGCAGTGAACTCTACAAAATGTGCGTAATTTGTTTACCTGCAGCCACCCACAAGCAAACAAACAAACACAAAGAAAATATACGCAGCTCGTTGAAAGCATCCCTGAGCTACGCACCCCAAGCTAGTACCTTGAGAGCCCCCACGAGTTGGCTAACTAACTGCGCCACTGCGGCTGCATGCCACCCTTTTACCGTTGGGAATTTGTAATGCGAAACGTCTCGCAAAAGTCTCCCCCGAAAAATTAAAGCGCTACGCACACACACACTCACTCAAGTGTAGCGACGCGCTTTCACATGTGACCCCATAGAACCACGTGCTACTGTTGCTGTATTTTATTGCGTTTCACTTCTTTTTTTGTTTTTTGCATGAAGTAGTCGAAAAAAGTAACAGAAAGCTGGTGAAAAAGGTAGAAGAAAGTTAGCGTACTTCGAAAAGCCGCCGGCTGAAATTCACTCAAATGTGTTTTTGTTGTATTTTGTAGCTTATTTTATTAAATAGAAAATGAAAAAAATAAAATCACTCAAACATTTCACTCAAAATATCACTCAGCAAAAAACTCAAAATTCCACTCAATTAAATACTCAAGATTAAACTGAAATTTAGGAATTTTAAGCTCCAAAAATTATTTTCCGACGCACTTGGCAACCATTTATTGTTCTTTTCACGCCATCTTTCATCCCCTTTTTTCTTGGTGGAACCGGCATGCTGACTCTCAAGTAGTAGTATGGGTCTCCACTACGACTACTCCAAATTATCTGCTCTGCTGTCGCTTGTTAACTTAGCGATATCTCACAAGCTTAGGCATATTAACTGTTTACTTTTCGCATTCTCTTTGTTTGGCTTTGTAGGCGGCTCTGTGTGTGCGTTTTTGGGCATCCCATTGTGTATACGCATGCTGTAATGAAGTCCTTTTGCCGTTTGACTCAAAAGCCAACATTCCGTTTATTTATTTGTGTTTGTTGTTGTTGTTATTATTTTGTATATTACGGTGGTTTAGTGTTTTCTTGCTATTTTCACTTTCACTTTCACTTTGGCTTCCTTTTTTTACCATCTTCCTGTCTATACACTGCGTTCTCCGGTAGCTTATTGCTCTTCTAAGGCTTTCTTTCTTACGAATTTTGGAATTTTGTGTATGACTCTTTGTCTCTGCCTCTGCTTTAGAGTGAGTGTGTTTGTGTCTAAAGTAAAGGGATTTTGTTTGTTTGTGCTGTGGAAAGCTTTTTTGTTTGGTTAGTTTTCATTGAGTTGCTTAAAGCGTGTGTTGTTTTCAGCAGCGTGCAAAAATAGCGTCGAAATTCCCGTTATACGTAGTTCTTAGTGAAAGCGAAAGTGAGCGAGTGTGAGTGCGCGGACTATTCTAACTAGTAGTAGTAGTTGTTGTGCGAAGATGACAGCGGGACTTTTATATTTGGCGACGGCAAATCAGCAACAAGAGAAGACGTTGAGGTAGTTATACATACATTTAGATATAGAAAACACAACAAAAGTGTGGAATTTAAATGAAAAAGTGTGAGAAAGAGAATATGAAACTATAGAAAGAAGGTTTTTGTATTAAAAAATATATTTTTGGTATGAAAAAAATTTTATACAAAAAAAAATATTTTTTTGTGCTGAAAAATTCACAAAAATGCAGCGTCAAATTGGCGAGTAATTAAATTTGACGCCAAATTGCTTGCATTAATGCTTGAAAAGTTGTGTATGTGTGTGAGTGTCTTTATGCAGATTTTGTGTGAGCTGTTATATATAGCAGTATACTTTGCTTTTTGTATTAAAATACGCGTAAACAAAGAAAGAAATGCTAAATTTTTGGGGACAGCTTCTCAGTTGATGTGTAGATATATGTTTGTAAATATGTGCAAAGAATACCTAAATTATAATAAAAATGTATGAATATCTTTAAAGGTTTAGTTGGTTTCAAAAGAGATATAAATAAATATTTTTACATTTTTTTTAATATATTCACACATATACACATTCAAACAATTCAGCGTATCAAATAATATTTCAAGAGTATTTTGTGAATTTTTTATTTAAAAATTGCGAAAACTCAGTCGTTGGTAGCCCAACTTCTTTGAAATCTCAAATAACAATGCTCTTAATGTGCCACACATCAATAATTGTTTTCAAATATATAAACTTATCATGTTTTGAAATAAAATTGCGGTAGAAAAGTAAGTTTGATTTATAAATAATTTTCTATGAATATTAAATTAATTTTTTAAAACAAATTTTATAAAAAAAAATAAAAAATGTTTTATTTAATATTTATTTTGTATTATAATCATTATTAAAGTGTCTGTAATAAGCTCTTTAGTACCTAATAGCATGTATATAAATTAAAATACATTATTTGCATAGAAATATAATAATTAATTTTTTAAAATTTCAATAATTAATTTTTTATCACAAATATTTCAATTCAAAAACTTTAGCACACTCAGTAAGCAGTGAGTGAACTAAAAAAAACATAACAATAATCAAAGCCATGTGCTGAAGCATTAAGAGATAAAAAATAGTATATAATACTGTATGTATGTATGTATTGACTTTATTTACATACATACGTATGTTTACTCATGATTGTATGTATTTCAGTTATGCACGCACATATAATTCATATCAAACAATGGCAATAAGTTTAGATAAAATAATTTTTTATTATGTAGCGTCAAACAAAGGCACTTATAATTGTATATACATAAATAAACTGTAAATGTTATTTTTTCAACAAATACCGCAGGCGAAAATTTTGCAAACGGCTTAATTATTGCAAAGAAAATATAATAAAATATTGGAAAGTGAATGAAATGATATTTTTTAGGACAGAAAATATGCGACATATTAACAAATAGAAAAAAGTTTGACAATTGTACTTTTGGACAATTGGAAATTTTAAAATTCCTGATATATTTTTGATGACACCTCGTATATGGCTTAAATTTGCTGTTCTATGCTCGTATTAAAATTTGTAATTTGTATTATATTTTAAATCTTCAAACAGCATAGAATGTGTTTGAGAAAATCAAAAAATACTCGTAAAAGCTTTTAAAAAATTCTGAACATTTCATGAAATGCTTAAAAACTAATTTTTCAATTTCTCATATATGTATTACTTTAGGGTTTCATCCAAATTTTTTTTCTCTTTCAACATTTTCACAATTTATGTTTGAAAATTTTTGCTATTAAAATCATTATTTTAGAACTAAATCATTCAAATCGACTGAAATAGTATAGTTAAGAAAAAAATATTTTGAACAAGAATCCTTTGTATTATAAATTTATTATTCAAATCCTTTAAGGGGGTATTCTGGTCTAGATGCATTTTAGGCATTTTTTAAACTAAGAAAAAAAAATTAAAAACATTTTTACCATCCATTTTTTATATGTTTTTTTTTCGACATTTTAATAATATAAAAAAAAAATTGCAAGAAAAAAAATTCGTCGAGATACGGGCCGGTGGAGTGGGGCTTATAAAAATCGGTGCGTCCTGGTTGACGTGATTTCAATCCTTGTAGAGATCTAAAACACAAAAAACAAGAAGATTAGTAAGGATGTCGTTACGGGTTGACCATTTCAAAAAAAAAAATTTTTACCCGATATTTTCGACCTTTTCGAATTTTTTAAAAATACTTCAAATCAAAATTTTTGGAAATCCAAGGCAGACACGATAGAGCATTATATAAAGAAGATGAAAGGAATCGGTTCAGTAGAACTTGAGATATCATGGCAACCAACTCAAAAAAGTAGTTTCGAGAAAAACGCGTTTAAAGTTTAGGAGATCGCTCGGCCGGCTCGGACGCCTCGTCACAAAACAGGCTGTACCTCCGAACATAAGTGGAATTTTGGAAATTAATCCCAGGTCATATTGTTGAATGTCTTTCATGCAAAAATATGCAAAAAAAAACGATTTTTTCAAAATCCTAGACCAGAATGCCCCCTTAATGTTATTTATAAATTTCCATAAGCGAAAATTTGATTATTTTTTAATTTTATTAGCTTTTAAATGGATTTAAGCACTTTCAATTAGACGTTTCTTAATTACTAATTTTGATTAAAATTTTATTTTTTTTATACTACCAATTGTTAATATTTTTTTTGTTTTAATTTTTGTTAACTTAAAATGTAATAACTGCTCTGTTTAATTGACATTTTACAATAGTTTTATATTATGGAAATTACTTAAACTGATTTTTTCACTATTTTAAGATTGTAACAACAGACATCTGAAAAAGTTTAATCAAATTATTTAGTTTTATGAAAATTATTAAACGCGCACTGTCAAAATGACTATTTAATATAGTAAATATTATAGTATGTATGGTTCCAATGAGTTCAACGCCTGCATTTACAATAATTCAATATTTTACAATGTAGTGAACAATTTATATAGTACAACACAGCTACACATATACAAATTTTGTTTGTTTATTTTGCTCAAGAGATTAACTATAATAGACCACACCATATCATATGCCACTCAAATAAATATGAAATTAAACTTTGCTAGGTCTTTATACTCACACACGCGTATGTGAGTGAAGAAGCAACTATACAAAGCCTCTCTACCGCTCACCTCACACCTAATAGCAATTACAATGCATACTTTTAATTTGATTGGTCGCTTACAAAGGCAACAATAATAAAAACAAAAAAGCTGCACGTACTAACAAACAACTACTCATTTGCTAGCTAATTTTTGACCTTTATTGAACACGACGAGCCTCACAAGTGTATATGTATATGATCGTATGAATGTATGTGTGTTTGTATGTAAGCTCGTAAATCATAAAAATGTGTAAAACTTCAGTTGATTTATTATGTAAAATCGATAGTCGGCAAGCGTTTTATTTTACATTTATTGCTGCTGACAAAGTGGCTGCAATGGCATAAAATACACGCTACGGTAATATATACTATAACTGTAATATATATAATATGTATGTAAGTAAGTTCAGCTATATTTATATGGTCATATGAAATGCATTTTATTGCTCCAACATACTCGTATGCGATTGCATAAGCAATTGCATTGCTGAATTTATTGTCTGAAAGATATTGTGGCGTCCAAGTGCGAGCGGCGGGCAGCAACAATTCTGGGTTGAAGCGGATGTGCGGAGCATTGCAAGGTGCGAAGTAGTATTTTTGTGCATTTTGCATTTAAGTCTGCTGCATTTGTAGAATGTGACTAAATATAGTTTGAGTTCTTCAAATTTATGTTTTTTTTTTTTTGAGTTCAATTTACATGAAAAATAGATTTCATTCAATTTTTTTTTTTCATAAAAAATGTTTTTAAAAATTTTTTTGATTTGTTTCTAAAAAATATTCTTTTAAACAAATAAATTTTAGTTTAAATATTTTCTTAAAACAATTGTTAATTAAATTTTTGATTTGTTTTCATCATTATTTATTTTTTTTTAAATATCTTTCTTTTATTCTCATTTATATCTTGAAATATGATCGTTGTTATGTTTGCAATAACATTTTGTTCCAATTTAATTTGAGAATATTTTTAAAAAAATGTGTGTATATATTTTTTTTAAATTATAATAATTTTTATAGTTTTAATTTTTAAGTTTTATAGCTTTTTTAAACATTGCAAAAAAATATATATTAAAAAAAATAAAAAAAAGTTTTTATCAGATAATTTTTAATTATTTGAATAAAATATATTTTCATAAAAATTTTGAAATTTTTTTAGCTTATTTTTTTATTATTATATATTTTTTTAATAATTTGATTCACTTCCAACTAAAATTATTTTTTAATAAAATTATTATTTTTTTCATATTTATTAAAATATCTATACCTTTGTTCATAATAATCATCACTTACCGGCCATTATTTGCCAAACACTGGCATTCCTTTGTTAGCTGCTAAATAAAAAATTTTAATCTTCATTACAAAGCGTTCGCATACCGTTCATTTTCATATTCACATTTCCACGTGTGTGTATGTATGTGTGAGTGTCCGACAAGGAGTGACTATAATTTTGCATTTTGTCATGCAACTATTTAATAATAACCGCATCGTGTCGTAGAAAATTAAAAAATAAAAACAAAAAACGCAACTAACGGTATGACGCTAGTGCAATTTTCCGTGAATAAATAATAAAATCTGATAAAAACGGCATTTGCTAAATTAAATTGTTTGCAAATGCGCTAGTGAGGGGAGTCAACCTATACTATATATGTACATACATACATTTATACTTATATAAAAACTGCTGACGCAAAAATTAAAAAACGAGCTTTACCTTTATTTTATACAAATATACAAACATACATATATATAGATGCATATTTGTACCTATAACCAAATGAGTACCTCTGACTTCACTGATATCCTTTGCCATGTAAAAATATATTCAATGTATTGCAGTTGTCTTTCGTAGAGTTTTTTGTTATTGTTGTTCTTGTATGAAGGCGTTTACAAGCCCATAAGGTCATTTTTGTAGTACTCACTGCTGTCCATCTGATATGTATACTTACATATATGAAATATTTATTTTTACATATGTCGGTATGTATGTAGGTGTGTGTATGTTTGTGCCGGTAAGTTGTTGACATTTAACATATGCGCAACCACTCATTGCAATTATTATATCTGTTTGACATGGACACCGCACATAAATAGTACGTCCACATAACAAATATGTTTGCATAAACGCATTTACATAGAGGCATACATACATACTTACTTACTTACAGATATAAATATATAGAGATATATATCGTATACATACATATGTGCATATAATTGAGTATCGGCTTTATATGAATGGAGTTATGAATGCTTAAATGTCTTTAAATAAAAAAAAAAAACATTTTTTTTAATAGCATCATTGAAATTTTATAATATTTTTTAATAAAATAATAATATTTTAATTTATATTTTTTTCTGAATTTTCTAAATTCAAAAAAAAAATAATATTTCTTCAAAATTTATTTATTCCAACAAATATTTTTTTTTAGTAAATAAAAATTGAAACAAAATTAATATTTTTTTCTAAATTTTCTAAATTAAAAAAAAAAATTCAAAAAATTTTCTAAAACAAAAATGTATTATTTTTTAAAATAAAAAATCTAAATAAAATATTTTAACAATTTTTTTTTATTTGTATCCATACTTTTTAAAAACACTGTACACAACATTTTCGCAAAAAATATTTTCTTTATTCAAAATTACCGTTATAGTATTTTCTATATGGTAAATTTATGTACCTTCGATTTATTTATAATGTTTTAATTTTTTTTGTCTCTACAATTTTCAAAAACACTGTATTAAACATTCATCACTTCTTCTCGCGCTTGTCGCCTGTCATTAGTGATACACAGTGCATACCAATTAATTTGACATAATTTATGATGTGGAATTGCGCTTGGCTAAGATACCTAAATGTCGATTACTTGATCACTTGATAAGGTGAAACATTCATAGCCAATTATGGACATAACCCATACCCGTTATTCGAGCACTTGTATTAGTAATTGCTAGGACACACCTTGTTAATGACTTATTTCTAGGAAATTATTGCCACATTTGAATAATTTTGTAAGGAAAATTTGCTCTAGGAATATATTGAGCTTGCGCGCATAAAAGTATGCTACGATTTTGAGAATTTGATTTAATTTTGCAGCTTTTAGGCGCAGATTTCAAATTTATTTATGGTTCTGGGAAGTTTTAATCTTTTAAAAATAATATTTATGCTACAAAATAAAAAAAATATTTAAACTTAATTTTCTATGCATATTTTACCCCTTTATTCACATATTCTCTCTCTCTCTCTCTTCCTCTCCTTCCAGTTTGGGCATTGGTCGCGCTCACTTCGAAAAACAGCCGCCAAGTAATTTACGCAAATCCAACTTTTTCCACTTTGTCATCGCGTTATATGATCGTGCCGGTCAACCGATTGAAATCGAACGTACGGCATTTATTGGTTTTATTGAAAAGGACTCGGAGTCGGATGCGACAAAAACAAATAATGGCATACAGTACCGGCTGCAGTTGCTCTATGCAAATGGTGAGTAATGAAATTATTATTATAATTAGTAGAAAGTGAAACTGAAATATATTATTTTGGATATATTTGAAATTAAATAAATAATTATTTTTAATCTGCTCTCCTCTCTTTTTAAAACAGGTGCGCGTCAGGAGCAGGACATATTTGTGCGTCTCATCGATTCGGTGACAAAGCAGGTGAGTTCTATAAGATTATATTGTGTACAAAGAAAATTTATTACAAAAAATAAAATTTTGAAAAATTCGCATGCGTGTTATGTTAGTTTTGAAAAAATATCATGCGAGAAAATTTTTAAAGAATTACCAACAATTTCTTCGATTGTAAAATCTTTTTTACAAACTGTATCTAACAAAACTATTGCTAATTATTTTAGTTTAAAAATATATCATGCAGCACAATTTTCAAAAATCAAGCAATTAATTTAGTTTCTTGTAAAAAAATTGTTCGTTTGCAAAAACGTTTTTTTACCAACTTTTTTAACAAAACTATTGCAAATTACCAAAGCTAAAAGTAACATAAAAACACATATTTTCCCAACGTCCATTTGTTTTTATGTGCACTTATAATCGCTTATGTCGATACACACATATATTCATGTGTGTCTGCAATGAAATCGAACATAAGTTGCGTACAAAATTGATTGTCACAGTTAATTAAGTGCGTCCATGGTATACACCAATAAATTGAGTTGTCAAACATGTACGAAACGAACGGCAGCAAAAAAGAATTAATAGGGGTGTTGCCACACATTCAGACACTCACAAACACACAAACACTTTTACGGACATTTATTGCTGGTACCCCTTTTACACTCGCAGATCCATTTAGTGGGAGTCCCATTTGTGCGACAACGATGACGACGACGACTGGTAAACACCTTTTTTTCGTCCTTTAACTCATTTGCTACAGGTCGACACGGCACGCCTACACATCAACTAACAGCACACACACACATACACACATGGCATTGTTAGTGATTTAGCTTGCGCTAATGCCATGCGAAATGCAAACGCAGCACATTTAGAGTTTGGAAAAAAATAATGGCAGTGTCCAACTCGTTAAGCCGCGTGAGAGCGATAGCGGCAAGGATCTGCACCATATGTTTGATTTTTAATCTTTTTAATCAAACGTTTTTCTTGCAAAGCTCTTTGTAGTTGTTGTGTATTTGAAAAAAACATCGATTGTTGAAATACGCCATAAAAACTTGACTTTCAAATGAGCGTGAAGTGATGCTTAGCTGCTCAAATGTAGGAATCGAATAAGTAAGTCTGAGTGTCAGTGAATTGCTTGCTCCTTTTTCAAGGGTAATTAATTTCTTGACGGACGAACTTTTATTGCCGATACACAAAGCTCGAAAAACAAAGTGTTACAAGCACTTGTTGGGTGTGTTGATTTGTTGCAAGCGTTCGAAAAACGATTACTTTGTAGGCAGAAAAATGCGTTCACTCACACTGGTCTGAAGGCTGAGGGGTTTAAATGAAGCAAGTAAAAGCGCTCAAATGAAGCTTTAATGCTGTATTTTATGTTTTTGGAAGTGTTTCGCAGTAGAATATTAATAAAAACTAAATTTTGAAAATTTTCGGAATCCCGAAATGCAACTTCGAAAATACCGAAATTTCGAAAGTTGATAAAAAATCTAAAATAGATGTTTTAGACATGATTGTAAAGTCGTAAAAATTTTCGAAATTCTGAAATTTCAACTTCGAAAATACCGAAATTTCGAAATATTTAAAAGAAATCGAAATGATATGTTTGAAATGCTAAAAATATTAATTTTTATAAGTACTGAAATTTTTCGAAAAGCCTGAAATGCAACTTCGAAAATGCCGAAATTTCGAAAGTTGATTAAAAAAGCGCATTTAAATGTTTTAAGCACTAAATATATTACATATTTAGAGTTCGGAAATTTTTCGGAATCCCGAAATGCAACTTCGAAAATTTCGAATTTCAAAAGTAAGATGAGTTGTTTTAAGTAAATACGAGTATACTAAATTCTGTTGAGCTGCGAAAAGCAAATTTTTGCAAATTTCGAAATTTTGAAAGTTGTTGAAAAAGCGAAATTAGATATTTTAAGTGGTAAAAAAGTGAGATACATTAAATTTTTTCAGTTCGAAAATTTTTCGAAATCACGAAATGCCACTTCGAAAATTGCGATATACAAAAGTCCAATAAATAATGCTTTATAAACATTATAATCACTCAATTTAAAATGTATTTGTTTTTATTGTCCATTTCACGCTTTCGTTATTTATTCTCACACACTCTTCTACTGCATGTGCCACACACGTTCTTATGTGCCTACGCATACAATTGTAGGCTCACTTTATTTCATGACAAATTATCTTTCAACGCGTTAATTAAGCGATAAAATAAATTTGCATGTCAACAAATTTTCTGCGTATTCACACGTACGAGTACATATGCGACCAAGCGAACGCCAACAGCATTCATTGGTCGTTCATTGGCCACAAAGCGCGGCGTCAAGTCAAGTGAATGCAGTGATTTCGCAGGCACACAGCTATCAATACATGTATACCTATACAGACTTGAACAGGCGAGTGCGGACAGGTCGATAGGCGAAAGTCGTTTTGATTATATACACACTCATCTACATACGTACATATGTATACGTGTTTGTTTGTAAGTGCGCAGCCACTGCGTAAAATATGTTGAAAGCACTTTTTTTGTGCAAATTTCCACGTTTGTTATCGTTTGGCAATAAAATTTATCGGTCGGCCATTATTACAATGGCATTGCATACAATCACACATACATGCACATTTTCATATATATGCGGTTGCTCATTTGCTGCCTCAAACGCATGTTCATTTCTTTAATTTATATGTTTATTGAGGCAAGGTGGGTGTAGTATATTGAGGCATAGCTACTTAAATCGCAATAATTTACATATTAAATAAAAAATATATAAATTTATTTAATTATTATATATAAATATAAATATTTTTTCTTCACTTAAAAAATGTTTATTAAAAAAAAATAATCAAAATAATATAAACTGAAATATACATATATTTGAAATATTTATTATATTTATTTTTTTTTAATATTTGCGGAATATTTTTCATAAAATATAATTTCATCAATAATTCTTTTTAATATTTTTTTTTCTTATTTTTAAATATTTAAAAATAAAGTTTTTTATTTAAAAAATATTTTAATTTAAAAAATATATATATTTCATATTTTTTTCATTATTGATAAAATATTTTTTATTATTAATTTTTTCCAAAACACTTTTTTTTAATTTTAATTTATTTTAATTGCAAGGAACTAGGCTTTTAAATATTTTTTTCTTTACTTAAAAAAATACTTTTTCTTTACTTCAAAAAATATTTTTATTCGAAAAAAGTATAATTAATTAAAAACATATTTTTGAAATAGTTTTATTTTTTTTTTTAATATTGTTAAAATATATTTTCATAAAACATGTTTTTATTAAGCATTTTTCCAAAACACTTTTCTTTAATTTTTAATTTAAACAATTTTTTTTTTAATTTTTATTCTTTAATAATAATAATGATAAAAAGTCGTTTTATATATTTGAATAATTTTTTTAGTATTATACATATATAATACATAAAAAGTATGTACATATTTAAAATATTTGAAATTTTTTTGAATATATTCATAAAATATTTATTATCAATTATTTAAAAAAATGTTTCTTAATTTTTAATTGTATTTTCTTAATAAAGGGATAAAAAAGTAGTTATATATATTCTTAATATTTTTAAATTACTTAATTTAAAAAAAAATGTTATTATAATTTAGAGAAAATTTGTGTATACTTTTATATTATATAATATTTTTTTAACGCAAATTTTCTCTAAATTATTACATAATATCTCCCAATTAATAGCACATACAATTTGTTGAATTATTTTCCATTTATATGATTAAAACCAACACTTTTATCACCTATCGCCACATTGCGGCACACTTTAAACGCCATGCATTGCATTTAAAAAATATTAAATACCAATATTCGGTGGCTTTATGCTGGCTGACTTGGCACTGACAGTCATATGATGGCTGACAATGGACGCGACAAAGCGGTGGTAGAGAGTGAGAAGGGGACCATGGGTGAAACGCGAAAAAAATGCGAAAACTCGTAAAGTGTCTCAGTTAAACGCGCAGATAAAGCGGCCAAAAGCGATAAATATGTGAAAAATGGACTAACGGATAAACGGACAACATACACGGACATACATACATACATATATATGTACATATATAGAAACAAATATGTATAGATATATACAATGTATCTATCATATGAGCTTGAATTTCACATACACAGTGCGTGTAAAATGGATTTGGTCACTTTAAATGGCACCAAAATGTAGTACATACATATATGTACGTGTGTGTGTGTTTGAAAGTAGACACATATTGCCATAAGTATAAGATACATATATATATAAATGCATATAATACCGCCATATGCGTCGCACGCCGCCAAAATTGCGTCGTTAGCGCACATTCACCCGGCTCAATCAGCAGTTCTCTTCCCGAGCGTTGCCTATACCCGCCGCTGGCTTGCGGCCCATACAATATTTCAGGCACTTATCGGCGCAAATTAATCGGCGCTTTTTCAGCGCGAGTTTCAGATTTCACTTTTGAAAAATAATGCGTGAAATCGAGATTAGTTGATTTGATATTGGCCAAGCGCCAGCGACAGTTGTTGGCTGTGCGCTGAGTGCCCGTACTGAGGGTGGTGGTGGTGTGAGCGGGGAAAATGCATATAAAAGCCAAATATGTATGAGCGTGTGCTGTTGCTTTTTGTGAAAATTTTTGAAAATTACCCGCAAATGCTTGAAATATGAGCATAATCGCCATTTGCTATTGTTATTATGAGTGCCGCGCTGTTGCTGCACTTTATTGCTACTGACGTTGTTGTTGTGCTTGCTGCTGTTGTACAATGCGGCACAATTAAGTAGCGAAAATGAGCAGCAAACAATTGCAGTTGCAGGCTGCAGTGTGGTGCTGTTTTTGTTGCAATGCAGCAGTAAAAGAAAAAAAATTGTCATGTGGAAACCCAACCCTAATAATTAACTGATTATCAGTGAGTTGGGTAAACGGAGAAGGGTGTACTTGGGTATTTTTCTTTGTGTTTGAGAGCTAATATGGAAGGTGTTTATTTATATATGAATTAAGATATAATGTTTAAATGTTATAAGCTGTCAATTGCATTGCATTTTTTTCATCTTCGAAGTAGTTACCAACTAGTACCACAAATAACTAGTAAATATAAACTGTCTATAATATTAAAATTCATTATTTAAAGTGTTTTTGTCATGAAAATTACTAATTAACAAAAAATAATAAGTAGTCCAAATGTAACTAATTACGGACCAGTTTAAATTTAACTATTTGGAATTAAAAAAAAATCGACACGTACAATTCAGTACAAATTATAAAATTTATATATTATATAGTTTTATATTCACTGACTAATTTAAAGAAAATAATTAAAAGAAGTAGTCCAAAATAAACTAGTTCCGGACCAGTTTAAAAATAACTATTTGGAAATTATGCAAAACTCCACGCGTAGAATACAGTAAAACCGATATAATTTCGGTATTAAATATTCTTATATCAAATGATTCTAATGGGTTCATATACCCTTAGCTAGGCAGCAAAATCAAGAAGTTAGCCTTCAATAATATCTTAAATCTACTTGTTTAATTTAATTAAATATATGAAATATAACAAACACTCTGAATCGTTGTATTGAGAAAAGTATTAAGTTTCGAAAACGATTTGTTATCCGGACTAATATTTCAAAATCATTTCTTACGGTAATTTCAATGATTTTTATTACTCAAATCTTAAGTATTAAATGCTTAAGCAACTTATACTTAATTTATTTTAAAGGAAAGTTCAACATTTCAAGTCGTTTTATGACTAACGGACCTTAACTACTCCAAACTAAACTAGTATCGAACTAGTTACAAATAAAATTTTACACGTTTAAACAAACTCGTTTGAGATACGTTGATCTGGATGCAAATTGATTTGAAAAGGCTGTTTGTCCATACAATATGTTTGTAACTAGTGTATCACCAGTTTGAGACTAGTTACAAAATTAAGTTTTAAAACAGTTTAATCAAATTTTTTGACATAATTTTGTATTTAGAAGCTAAAAATTCGTATTAACTTATATTTTAATTATCAAAACTCTAGGTATTTACAATAATACCGAACTAGTTACATTTGGACTAGTTGGTAACTAGTTACTAAAATTATTATAAAACGCTAATACCCATCGCAGCATACTTTAAACCACTTGCGGTGCATATATTTGCTTGAAAATATCACTTGAAGCTAACAAAAGACACGCGTCACAACAACACACCTAGAACTGCAGTGTATGAATATAAAGCACAAGAGTTATGAGTTATCCTGGCAGATATAATTTCAGCGCAACCAATTTGCATATACCGGCGAAAGACTAACTCTAACACGTTAGATAAAGCGGTCCAAAATGGCTATATACTTATACACATGCTAATTTGCGCTAGCAACACATAATTATATATGTATATGTGTGTCTGCTAGCTAATCATATGCATATGAGTTACTATATGCCATATTCACTACAATAGCTTAACAACCCCTTTAATATATGCAACCTGCTATCCTTTTATTCCACCAGCATGCGAAAAAAACGTTTATGCGCCTGCTTGTATGCTACACAAATGGTGTTGCAACCTTTTTTCGTTAGTTTTTTTCTCTCGTTGGTGCTACCTAAAAGAGATAACGTTTATGCAACATATTTTTTTTTTTTTAAAGCAAAGCCAACACACTCTCAGCACACTACTGAGGCAACTACATTCACTTAGACATACAGATTCACATGTGTTTGTATGTTGGCTACCTGCAGTATATTATGTTGCTCGCCTATAATTTTCCTTTATATCAGATGCAATTTCAAATCCCACCTAATCCGATCAAATGATTGTTCTTTTCCTGTTCGAATATTGCGCTTGCCGCCCTTGACGCAACAACATTTGCAGTGCCAGCAACCACTCTTGTGTTGCGCTCACCGACGCGTGCCTCACAATCGCTTGTCAACGTGTGTCGCGTGCGTGCACAACATGCAGGAGAAGGGTGACAGGGGTATGAGTGCAAATATTGCGCACACACGCCTTTTCGAATGATAGTATTTTTCCAAACATAATGAATGGTCGCTGTTAGCAGGTTCTACACCTTGTACCTCGTTTTCCCAGCTTCTAATACAAGCAGAAAGCTTACAGAAGACATTATAAATCACATAAAAAAGCGGCGTAATGCCTGTACGTTCTTTATCGGCTGCTTTAGTGAATACTTAGGCACATAAAACGCACATAAGCCCGGTGACTTCTGTTTACTTTTCTGCTTTCTTTGGCTGATAGACTCGTAATCGCTGCTAGATTTGCCGTTAGTAAATATTTGGTTGCAAGCTTAATAGGCCTGTGAACAGCGGTTGATTACTGAGAGATCATATAAGGCTATTTATCTATATATAAACAGATTTAAGGAAATAGCGGAAGAAGTAATGAAGTTGACAAGATTTTGAAAAACTCTCTGCTTTCTTACAAGAATCTGTAGTCGTTTGCTCTCAGTTATTCTAAAATACACGCCTATCAATACAATACTTTAATTTATAACAGATTGAGAATTCGTGGATCCATGAACGAAAATGATGAAGCATGGACTGTTGCAAACAGAGAGATCCTTTTTTCGCTCTCTTTCTGTCTCATTCTAGTCCACTGAGTCAGCCTCGATTGAAGAATCGAAATATCGGATCTTTTTTTATAGGAAACAAAAGATGAATAGAGCGAGGACTCGCCGTTTTCACTTTATTACGGGTCTTTCAGTGAGTGTAGTTTACTCTCTCAGTGATGATATTTGCATTTTTCCCTATTTAAGGTGGTTTACTTCGTCCTGGATCGTGTTTCACGTTCTTACTTCAACTCAGCGAGGCATTGTATAGCCTCTACTTACCTATAAGCTGACATTATTTTCACTATATATGCCCTCTGTGGACTCAGATCGTATATCGGCAATGTTATATTCCCCCAGTACCTCTTATAACGATTTTCTTGATCTCAGTTTGATTCAGTTGGAGTTTTCAAAATCTTGGAGTTCTGATAACTCTTCCGATGTCTTCGATGGTTTGGGATGCTATTTAAGCAATCATCTCCCCTCTAAAGTCGATAGAACCCTATCCAGATTGTATTTTAAATTTACTAGAATGATATTTGGATAATCTCTACCAATTTTCTTCATAACCTAAGTGTAGTAGAGAGCCTTCACGATCACTCTTCCGTCGTTTTTGTATCTATTTGTTATTTATGAAAGACTTACTGTTGTTTTTTGGATCATGTTCTTCCTAAGATTCCAAAAAGAAGCTTTTTGTCTACAAAAATTGTTGTTGTAAATTGTTTTGGTGTTTGGTTCTTCAGAATTTGTTTTGAATACATGGCTTCAAATGTCTTTTCGAAGCTACAGCTCATCATTATTCGAATGCAATCACTTTTTCATTCTCATAACCCCGTAAAGCTTCGAAAAGCTGCAGAAACCAAGCATTTAGCATCCCTTTAATTTGTATAATTCCACAGCCTGACACCTGCCACTTCACAACATCACTTAACAATACTTAACTTTAAAGCGCTT
This sequence comes from Zeugodacus cucurbitae, assembly GCF_028554725.1. Classification (NCBI taxonomy): domain Eukaryota; kingdom Metazoa; phylum Arthropoda; class Insecta; order Diptera; family Tephritidae; genus Zeugodacus; species Zeugodacus cucurbitae. The sequence goes on from NC_071671.1 coordinate 27,732,933, forward strand.
AACTACACTTCAACTGACCACTCGTAACACTGGAAAACCTACACCTCTCTCCAGCGCTCTTCTCACACACCAAATCAGTCGCTCATCCTCGGCAGTCCACTAGCCGTTGAATGGTTTAACAATTAAGCAAACAATTTGTTCAACTTTAGTTAAACGGTTTAGCCCAGAGGCGAGCTCTATGCTTTTTTTTGCTTCGTTGCTAACTGTTTTTGCGCTATATGCGCTACTTCCGTTGCTCAATGGCTCCAATGTTGGAAGAGCCGCAGGAAAAAACCTTTACAGCATACACTGGTTCGTTCTGTATCATCCTTGTTTTGCTGCAGTTGCACATTGCTTGGCTTTGTTTGCTTGTTTACACTGCTTTTTTCGTCTCTTTTTATCGTTTTTATTTTGACAAATTCGTATTTAAATTCACAGTTAACCGGACATAGTGCGCAGCGCTACATCCGCACGCCGTCAGCTGCAGACCCTCGAACCAGGCCAAGTCAGTGAGGCAGTTAGTCAGCCAGCCAGCTCACCAGCTTTGCAGCCGTTCGCTTGCCCTTTCTCTTATTTCTCCTCGCCCGCCAGCCACTTCGTACTTCCTGCGCTTGCATAACTGTCGCTCCAAAGTCCCTGTGCAACAGTTTGTTTTAATTTCTTTGCTGTTAGTTTTGGCTTCTTTTCATTTCATGTTGTTGCTCCTCATCGTCGCAGATAGCCAAGCGTTCATTTTTAATCAGCTACTGTTGGACGGATCTCTACTCACATACGCCAACTTTTATTGCAGATTGTGTACGCTACGTTCGCTGCTTGTTTAAACTTCCATAAGCAACAAAAAAAAAGAAAAGAATGCATAAAGTGATAAATCACTATCTAAGCACAAGCAAACAGTGAGCTTCGGCTAACTTACGGCCTCCTGGTCGCCTCGAGCACCGCGCACACCGCAACCGTCGCAGATTACATAGCCAGGGTCCATCGGAGGCGTGAGTTATGTTTACACATTGCAAGAGCGATGCGTCTTCTCTGCGACTATATGCTGTCGCAATGTCTGTCTCTACACTGCGCTTGAGCTTCGAGCAACACTTTTACCCGTTAGGCGAGTTGGGTCCAGCTCTCATACTAGTTGCCACAATGTTTGCACAAATATTTGCCGCCTCTGTGCATTTTCCGCTAATCAGCCGACATACAAACATCTATATACATATACTGTATAAACAGCGGAGTAGCATCTGGAGAGGATTATCCAATTTCGGGATCCCAAAATTTCTTTCTTTCTAATTTTCAAAATTTTGGCAATTACTTCATATTATAAAAAAAATATATTTTCGAACAAATTTTATACATGAATCCGAAAACTTCGGGAACCCGAACTTCGGGATTGACAAAATTTTGCAGTCTTGCATACCAAAACACTCTCATATTGACGATTTTGTGATTTCGGGATGCCGAAATTTTCGGGATTCGTATATAAAATTTTTTCGGGTCCCGAAATTTTTTAGCATAATTCTTTGAGTACTCACCGTTATTGAAAAAAATATATTGAAAAAAAAATTTTATAAAAATTCCGAAATTTCTCGTAATCCCGAAATTTCGGGATTCACAAATTCTTGCATACCACAGCACTCAGCCGCGCCAAATACCATAATGCTTTTATTTGACCACTTTGTGCCCAAAGCCAGCCAGCACACAGCGCGCTATTGTTTTAGCCTTTAGCTGCGCGCTGGCACACTGAGATGATCCATATCTACTTGGTCTTGCCGCTTATGCTTGTGTCCATATTGATTGATGGCTTTTAGTTTGTCGCAGATTTATTTCATCATCATCACTATTGTTGTCATCACTTATAACTTTTTGGTGTTGCGCAAAGTCGGTGTAGAGTCCGTTTGGTTAGTAGAAGAACTTGGTAGGAGAGGCAAAAAAAAGAAGCGCTTTGTATTTGTCTTCAGTTCGTCCACTTTGTGGCCGCAAATCTGCAGCGATTGTTTTCGCTTTTTTGTTATTGTTGTTATATCCGTGTGTTTGTTGTGCTACCTTTACGGTATTGTCGTACCGCATTTTTTGAATGTTTGTTAACTGTATTATTATTATGGTGGCTGCTGCTGCTGCTGCTGTATATCAGTCGCACATCAAAAGTTTGGCATTTGTAATTGTTGTTCAAATGTTTGACAACCCGGGCAGTTGGAGGTGAACGGGTTTTTTCTCCACATACAAGCGAGTAATGTTGTTGTAGGGATAATCCCTTTAGTGCTGTGGTATGTGGAGTAAAAAAGTAACTCGTTTGAGTCAGCTTTATGGCAGTTCCGTTCGTAGAATTCCTTGAGACGAAGCGGACATGATATCAATTATGAGTGGCTTGACTGCTGTTTTTGCTTAGTTGAAGGAATTTTTGTGATTTTTTGCTTTCAAATAATTTAAACGGTAACTAAAAGTGGGTATAACAGTGACGCGGACGTAGAGAAGCTTTAGTGGGACACAGTTTAGACCAATGAAAGTGGTTATGCTAGTAGTTTCCCCGGATTCTTTCTTCACATTACGCACTTCCAATACTTGCTACTTACTGACCTTGGTCATAAGCGATATTGCTATTATTTTGAGTAAGTAGCTTTACAGAGCTTTCATAAAATGAAATATAATTATAGCTTCGGCATTACGAAATATCTACAGTTATGGAGAGTGTTTTAGGCCGTCATTCGGAAATCCATATTAAATCTTGAAGTATAATTCTGTCCAAAAAGTTTCTCACCTACAAAAGTTAGAGAAAAGTTCAATGAAAGCTTCGAACTTTCACTAATTGTCGAAAACCTCAAGAATTAGAGCACCATTAGGTGTTTTTTTAGCAAAATGTTTAAAGGCAATAAAAATCTTGATGAAAGCTTAGAGCTTTCACTAAGTTTGAAAAAATTTCAAGAAGTAGAACACCAGTGGGTGTCCAAAACTTTTTTCATTAATATTTTAAACGGCAATTAAAGCTAAACAAAGCTCGATGAAAGCTTAGAGCTTTCACAACTTTTCGAAAAACTTTAAGAAACAAAATACGTGTTTATAAATGGTTTTTATCTAAATTTTAAAATACAATAAATTGATGAGAAAAGCTCGATGAAAGCTTAGAGATTAGAGCTTTCACTAATTTTTCGAAAAACTTAAATAATTAGAGCACCAGGGGTATCTGACAATAGTTTTCAACAAAATTTTAAAATACAATAAAAAGTTGAGAAAAGTTCGATGAAAGCTAAGAGCTTTCACTAATTTTTGAAAAGCTCGAGACGTAGAGCACCAGTAGATGTCTGAAAATTGTTTTCATTCACATTTTAAAAGACAATTAGTCACTAAAAAGTATGAATTTATGATTTCCTTTAGAAATAGAAAAAAAATCACAAATTTTGAGGTTATATTTTCAATATATTACATTCTTCTCTTAATGAATCTCTGCTGTCAGTTTGAAATATTTTTTTTTATATTAATTATTCACTATTTAATTGAATTTTCGTTTATTTTGCTAATTTTTTAATGCAACAACAACAAAGTGATTTTTGATAACGGTTTGCAATGTCAGTTTGTAGAAGTCAGTCAAAGATGACTTATTTCCAAGTCAAAAAAGCAAAATTAGCAGCAAAAGTGCGAAATTTGCCAAAGAAAATAACTTAACAACAAAAAATATAATTTACAGAAATTAGGCGAAAAATGTAAATTCTGCAAAAACACAAAAATGCCATTAACCCAAAGCGAAGTGCTTGAAAAAAGGGAGAAAATGCAAAAATTGTGTCAGAAACGAGGGTAGCAGACAGCAGACAGTTGTAAAGACAAAGACAATAACAATAAAAATACAAAATAACAACAAAATCAAAAAATACAAAAATGCTAAATAACAGTTATACCGTTATTTTCTTCTTTTTTTCAAAAAATATTTATTTGTCTAGAAATTAGTTGTAACATTAGCTACATTGCACTTGCCAGGGTCTACGGCGAGGACTATTTATTATTAGTTTGACAGGATTGACACATGCGCCACATGCTGCGCTCAACTACTGCCCCTCGCCCGCCTCGTGCGGTGGCACTTGCTTTCGAGTGCTTCGTGTGTTTTACCTTAATTTCTAATTTATGCCAATTCATTGTCTTTTTGGCAATAACAACAATAGCAACAACAAAAGCGCGCTATAAATATGAAATAGCAACAACAAAAACAAGAACAAAAAATTATTATTAAACTGACAGAACAGGATAATAAGGGATGATAGTTGTAAGCTGAAAGGTTATTCATATATATATTTATAATAACCCTCAAACACACATACATACATACTCTCAAGAGCAAAATGTAGACAGATAACTGTTATGTTCGTTTGTTGCTTGTATGTAAGTGTGTGTAAGCATGTGTTTGGCTGATGAGCCCTCTCGTGCGGGCTTACGAAAATTAATTTCTGATTACCTTTTGCTGGTTTGATTCGAATATGTATTACATTGACATATGAGTGTCTGTGTGTGTGTTTGCTAGTGCACCCCACCAGCAGCAGTCGAGCGACGGCCAGTAAATCTTCGTGACGCAAAAGTGTGCACATATGTTGCTAAAAGCGAGTGCGCATCTGACTGACACTCGAGTAGTTAGCTCTGTTCTTTTGTATTACCCGTTAGGTCTGACTGGTGTTTGTTGTTTTTTTTTTTTGATTATGATGATGCAAAGTGCAGTGGGTTGGATTGTGTGATTTTCAAAATAATATTAAAATAAAATAAAATAAAATAAAATAAAATAAAATAAAATAAAATAAAATAAAATAAAATAAAATAAAATTAAATAAAATAAGATAAAATAAAATAAAATAAAATAAAATAAAATAAAATAAAATAAAATAAAATAAAATAAAAGAAAAGAAAAGAAAAGAAAAGAAAAGAAAAGAAAAGAAAAGAAAAGAAAAGAAAAGAAAAGAAAAGAAAAGAAAAGAAAAGAAAATAAAAGAAAAGAAAAGAAAAGAAAAGAAAAGAAAATAAAAGAAAAGAAAAGAAAAGAAAAGAAAAGAAAATAAAATAAAATAAGATAAAATAAAATAAAATAAAATAAAATAAAATAAAATAAAATAAAATAAAATAAAATAAAATAAAATAAAATAAAATAAAAGAAAAGAAAAGAAAAGAAAATAAAATAAAATAAAATAAAATAAAATAAAATAAGATAAAATAAAATAAAATAAAATAAAATAAAATAAAATAAAATAAAATAAAATAAAAGAAAAGAAAAGAAAATAAAATAAAATAAAATAAAATAAAATGAATTAAAATATAATAAAAACACATGTTTTTTTAGAAGTTTTAACAAAATAATTTCTAATATTAGTATCTAATGTTTTATTTAAATATGAAATTGGAAAAATTTAGTTAAAAAATAATAATTTATTAAGAAAAAGTAATTATGTTTTATATAAAATAAGGTACAAAAATTTAATTTTTTGAATTTCTTTTAAATTTTTGAATTTCTTTTGCTCAATTCTTTTAAATATTTTTTAATTTTTTTGAAAATAAATACAATAATATAATTTTTTATCCTAAAAAACAACCCGCTTTTAGCCACTGTTCGCCATATCTATTCCTTTACTGCTATTTTCGCGCCCAACTACACTCTCGCGTTACTAGGTGGTTGTTGTCGAAATGCATTTTTCATCAATTACAAACAACTATTTCGCCATTATCTCTAAGCTCATGCGCCTTCTACGCGCTTAGAAGAAGACATAGAGACCACAAAAAAAAAGAATCGCAGCCGCCACATTTGTTGCACAACAAAAACTCAAGCTGTTGGGTGGGTGTTTCGGAAATAAGATTTATAAATATTACACACAAAAGGCGAGTGCAATCCCTGGTATTTGTATTTAATTATTTTTAAATTAGAATGAAGAAATGCAGCGGTCGCCCGTTTTGAAGGGCCAAACTGGCACATAAAGGACCTGCTTGTTGATGCTCTCAAGTACATATTGGCAACTAATGTTTGTTTGTACGCCTGTCTGCTTTGTTTATTTATCTCTTGTGTAGGTAAATATTACTTATTTGTGTTTTTCTACATATAAATACAAACATACATACATATATAGAGAGATGGGGGTTGAATTGCTTTTCGAAAGTAAAAACGGTTGCACACGCGTCAAATGAAATTGTGCCAGAATGTCAGTAAGGGCCGCGCTACTGTTATTCAACACTTGTGGTTTTATGGCTAATCATTCAACTACAATGTTAACTTTCCAGTTTCGTCCGTCCGCGTGTGTACAATTCATAACTACTTGTTAGTGGCACATCTAGTGCATATGGCGTAATTTCGAAATTTTGAAAAACAACAAAAAAACTCAACTCGATTGAGTGCTGTCTCTCATATGCTTTGTCTTTAGTTAGCACCTTTCTGCAAGTTTTCTCCCCCTTCTGGTGTTGACCCTCTGAGCTATCAATCGTTTTTTGACAGCTCTCTTAATAATGAATACATATGTACTTACAATGACGGATCCTTTTGTGTATCCTTTTGTATATTTTTGTTGTAGTAAAGTCCATATTATGTCACCGTGTAGTTTCCGCTTATCACTGCATCAAACAACAAACATTGCTTACTCACAAACTAAAACGCTCTAATAGACACTTGCGTTATCTAACTGTATATATATATTTCTGTTTATTTGTACATATGTATGTTGGTTTTCAACTACAATTAACTATTCGTCTAACGTAATTAGTGGTTTCAACAAATAAACTACAACAACAACAATGTTTTTTTTTCTGTTTGAATATTGTCATGTGCTCGAGTCGCTGATTACAATGCTGACTAAATAAATGGAGTTCTTCATTACTCATATTACTCATTTGTAATTCATACATTTGTATTGATTACTATTTTTTATACTCTTGAATATTTTCTATATATTTTCTAACCCTTTACCATTTATATAAGTCAGAAAAAGAAGTCATTGAGTTCACTTTTTCAAATTCTCTTAGAAGTTTACGATTTTTCACGCTTCCAAAAGATAGGATCATCAATGAGTTTACTTCAAAAGAGTAACAAGGCTACTTTAGAACTATTCAAATTGTTCGCTCTGGACGAATATACTATCGTATTCCAGTTCTAGACTTCGAATGGTCCAAAAAAAAGCTCTTTGTATCAAAAATTAAGGAAAAAAATCAAAGACTATGAGAGGTTGGGACAGGTCAAATTAACGAACCATATTTTCATTCCCAGATGGACTTAAATGATAGTCAAAATCTTGTAAAACTTTCAACTTGTTCATGAACCAAGATAGATCAATCGAGCACTGAAGTATTCCGAATATGATCTTAGACAATGGTTCAAAGAGCTCCTAGTCTCTCCATAACAAAGCTGATTTCTTAGCTTCTCAATCTATACTTGAGGACTATATATCTTAGTCTACATATCTTAGTATTTTACAGTTCTTGCTGAAAAATTTTACCGATTATTCTCCGATATATTCTCTCATGATGCAGATATATTTCCATATAATCGATATTATCGTGATTTCTGCCGACGTCATTTTGGTTGCCCATATTAGACAAAATAATCCTGAACACTTTTTTTTCAAAATTTTATCTCAAAAGATTTGAATATATAAATTAATACAATTCTTGAAACTTTATGTAAAAAATTATGGATTCAAAATCTCAAATCAAAATCAATCCTTTGTTTAGCAAATATTTGTGAAACTTTTGAAAAATATAGCAAATATAAAACTATTTTGAAAAACCCTTTAGAAAAAGTTTGGAAAACCATTTGAAAAATCGAAAATTCTAATAAATGTTTTGAAATTCTTCAAAAATTACTTAATAGTTCAGTAAAAATTTCGAACTTCGCCAAAACCTACTGAAACTTACAGCTATTAGCGTATTACAGTCAATAGAAAGTATATATTTTAGAAATTTTATTTTCGAAATACTTTTTTATTTCAAAAATATTAAAAAACCTGGAAATAAATTCTGGAATTAATTTCGAAAACTTCGAAACACATTTTGAATATTTCGAAAACAATTTGGAAACGATTAAAAAAAAAGAAAATATTTCAAAATTCACCAAATTAATAGAGATTTACCATTATTGGTCTTTTACAGTAAGTAAAAAATCAATTCTGAGTATAAATAATTTCTTTTTCTAAAAATATATCTTTCTAATAACTACCTATGTACATATTTATGTGTCTAATTTTCCTTTGCAAACACTTTCGAAACTCGACATTATGCAAATAAATGAAAGCTATCATTTCTACAAATACTATCCTTACAACAAATACAACACACGAGATACTGCTATTTGAGAACAAGATAATATGCGCTGATAATACGAAATACGCTGACCTTATTTTTAGTAAAAGAAACAAGTAAACAACAGTAAGCATATATTAACTAATACACAAATATATAGAGAGTATAGCGATACAAGTGGACTCAACCTAACCTCTATAAGTGCATGTACTTGTGCGCTAAATAAATATTGACCACACTCGGTTGATGACGTACGAATTTGTAAATATGTATGACTGTGTTTGTTTGCAGTGTACCTTTCGTCATTCTGTTAGTGACCACTGTGTCACCTCACCCACGTCACTCTCTTTGGTTATCCTTTTTCCTCACTTATAACAAAATTAAGTTGTACTTCAAATAATATAAATGTATGAGTATGTATGTGTTAACGTGGAGTCGTGTCTCCCGCTTGTAGTTGACAATTATGCTTAAATAATTACGTTAATGACAACTTACTTTTATAAACTACATATGTAATTTACTGATGTTTTTTGTTTTTTTCTTTTGCTTCTAGGCGATTATTTACGAAGGACAAGATAAAAATCCGGAAATGTGTCGTGTACTGTTAACGCACGAGGTTATGTGCAGGTAAGTTTCGTGGTTATGGCAATCTACTATATACTATATAGATATGAAGTATAACTTCTGGAAGTAGTAGACACTCGGGAGATAATGTAGGGAACTCATAATATATTTGTAAAATTAAAAAAATATTTTTAAAAATTTAGTCGGATTAGGCTTAAGAGTTTAAATAGTCTCAGAGGATATCTGTATATATCTCACTTTACTTTATTTTGTCTATCTTCGCTATCACTAGCTATGTTCAATCAAGAGTATCTCTACAAGAGGCCATTTCATATATTGAAGTCATTAGGACCGGGTCTAGTCCTCTTAATTATGGCCATCTAGCGTGGATACACGGAAGTTTCAGACCACGACAGATGACAGCTTCTTTGAAGATCTTAAAATTTACTAAAAAAGTTGTAATTGCTCTTACTTGGCCTGTCGAATCTTTAGAGTACTATTATTATTGCTTGGAAGCTCTAGTGGGCGACGGAACTCCTCAAATCGAGAGATTCTATACTAGAAGCCTTCTCATTTAACGGTTCTGTTCCATTTAATTATGTCCAACTGTCTTGGATACACCAGAATTTCAGACCATGACAGCTGACAACCACTTTTAAGACCCCAACTTGTTCCAAAAAGTGTTCTAACAGTTCTTAATTGGTCTGTGAAAAATTGGGAGTAGAATTATTATTAATTGGAAGCTCTAGTGAGAGACCACAATACAAAAAATCACTCGTTGGGATGTAGAAGGGTTCTTATTATGTTTTCGTAAACTCGGTTTTGAATGCCCGAAATTTTGACTGATAAAATATCAGTTCTAACGACAAACATAGCATATATTCAAGAAGAGAATATATATATATATATATATATACATATATATATATGAAGATTACACACTAAAAAATAGTTTTTGTGAGTTAAAAAACCATATTTTTAGGAGTTTTAAGAATCTTAGCTCTCTAAACATTACTCGATTTACCCTTTATAATGGCTATTGAGTTTCTTTTCTGATACTCAATCCATTCTCATCTCATCTAAATTTCAAAATTCTAATGGTTTCGAAAATGAGCTGATCTCATTAGTTATAAAATTCAATATATTCTAAGTCCTTTGAATTTTTGCTGTATATTTTTAGGCGTATTTGCATTTATTTTTATTATGCTGAAATAAATATTATTTTCTTTCATCAAACAAAGCAGATCATTTACAAAATTACCACAAATCAGCGGCAAAAAGCGAGTCAATGAAAATTTTCAGTCTACACCTGCGCCTTAGTCGAACCGCTTAGTGTCATTGATACTTCACACAAATACACTCGCAGCAGGCATTGTGCCACAAATAAACAATCATACGCAAATATTTATGCAAATAAGTATTGTAAGAATGTGAGCAAAGTGAATGCCTAACGAAATTTCGCGTTCATTGATGAACTTCCAATTCGCACAAAAAAAGCCACACCGAAACAGTTACTCATGCCCTTTCTTTGCAAATACGTACATACAACTTCGAGTACATGTAAATATTTTGCAAGGTAACCTTTGCTTTGAATCCCGGCTAAGCGCCCAAAAGTGTCAGAAGGAAGTAAATTTCGCTCATAAGATTAGTGTATTATACTTGCTCATGCAGATGTATGTGTGTATGTATGTATGCCTCTATTTGTTGGTTTGCCAATAATCTTTGTTGAAAATGCAAAGTATTTCACTGTATAACTTCCAGTTAAGCTACACCTTCAAAGGAAGTTCATAAAATTTGACAAACACAGTGCGGAAAATCCCGAAAACGAATAACGGAGTACTGCAATTTTTTATAGATTTTTTTTTTCAAACATTATACAAAATTATTTCCATTTTGAAGCTATTTAAAATAAATTGGGAACCCGTTTTTCTCAAATTGAAAATCTCGTTATTCTAAAATGTATAAAAACAGTGTTTCTGCACAAAAAAATGATTCTAAAAAATCGGGATGCCGTTATTCTTAACTTGAAAATCTCAAAATATCTAAAAATTCTATTTTTTTAACAAAAAAATCTAAAATTAACATTAAAACATTTTCGGGATGCATTGAGTTCAAATCCCCAAGTTCTCAAAAATCTTTCTATTCGCTAAAGCTTCTCTCTAAGTGAAAATCTCGAATCCCGACATTTCCAAAACCACATTTTCTGCCAAAGAATCTAAAACAAACTTTAAAAAATTTCAATGCTTTAAAATCAAAATCCCGAAATCACGAAGTCCTCAGAAATCTCTAGTTCTTATAAGCCTACCATGAGTTCAACGCTTCCTGCTATACATATATGTATATTCACACAAAAGTATATATATTTGCTTGATTTTGCCTATAACAATCCCTTGTTGCAGCAGCACAATTCCCCAGAGCTTACAAATTCAGCTTTTCGCCTTTGTGTAGCTTTCTTCAACTATTTACTCTTTTCTCTATTTTATTCCATTTTTTCTAACTTTTCTCCTTGCTCCATGCTGTTTTTTACTTATCCTAACCCCCCCAAAAAAATAACATTAAATTACATGCTTTATCACTAGCTAAGTCCAACAAATGTTAACGCTCCAACTTTTTTTTTGTTGTTTTTCACTCTTTTACGCCTCAGGCCTAAAATATTTGCTTTACACAATCTTTCAATCCAATTTTTTTTTAACTTTTTTTCTATGAATTCAATCATCGCCTTGTCGCATTTCTGCTACTTCCTTTTTCCACTCACACACACGCTCTCTCTCCCTCTCACTTGCTTCCACTCTTGAGCTTTAAGGTTACAATAATTTTACAATGAGCTTCTTCAATTGCCTTATCTTATTATTTTCGCCCAAATAAATTCCGACTTGAATTGAGTTAAAAAGTGGAAGCGTAGACTGTTTGAGTGCAGCTGAAGCTGCTTTGCGAAGACAGACACAATTTTTCGGCAATAAAAAGCTTTCTTTAACACAAACCGCTTGGTTAACCGTTTCGAGTGGCCATCATTATGTGCCGAGACACCCACGACGAAATTGAGTATGTGTGTGTGTGTGATGTACTTCAACACCTAAACAAATAAAAGGATGTCGGGCAAAGGGATGTCCAACGTAGCATAACATAATCGAGTACTTGTAGTATACTAGCTGCAATAGAAGTTCGTGAAATGGACCGCTAGGCAAGCTGTGTGGGTGGATGGTTGTTGAACTTATGGCGAGTGGGTGGCGAGCAAACGAGTGCGGTGAGGCGCGGTGTTGTCGAATCATCAGTTGCAAAGATATAAAGCAAACAACAATGGCGTCTTTATCGTTTGGCATTTCGCCCATTTTATATGTGTGCTATGTACAAGAACAGACCCTGTAGAGATTTATAATCAATATAAGTTGATTCATAACTAGTTTTGTAGTAATAACAATAATTTTCAGAATTTATTTAAGCAAAAATTAAGAAAATTTTATTTTGAATTGGTACGGTTTGAACTATTTTGAGACTAGTTACATTGCGTACTAATTTATAACTAGTTATTTTTCAACTAGTTGTTCTTAAAATAGTTTTAGTATAAAATATATTTTAATTTAAATAATTATTGCATATAGTTAATTTATTGCTCATTTGTAATTAGTTACTTTGAAACCAGTTTACAACTAGTGGTCCTTAAATTATTTATTATTGCTCTTAAATAAATAGTAATTGATTTTGGTAACTTATATAAGATTTTTTGAACTTAAACTTTTTTTTTCAAAAGTCACTTGTCCATGTCCCACAGGGTAGCTTTTGCCACACAAGCACCTGGCCAGCTTCTCTGGCAGTCAATTGTTGCTGATAAACTGCCACCCAAACTCGCTTACACAGCCCACATTCCCTCCTAGCTCCTTCTCAACTCATTACAATAACAACAAAAATAAAAGAAAATATTCCACAAGTTTCATTTTGTCTATTCTGCGTATCATGAAATTGCCCGAACAATTATGGTGATGGCGGCGTTGGCGCATTGTTGACTTTTCACCGGTTATAACGGTGTATACTCCTCATACAGTACCTTGTGTCGTTCAAATACATTTATACAATCGTATTTACATGAAACAAACGGTAAAGCCTTAGTTTGATGAGCACACGAATTTATTGAATTGTTAAGACAATAAAATGTTTAAAAAAATTATTTTATTACAAAAAAATTAGTTAAAAATAATAATTTTTATTCAAAATTTTCAGATTATTAAAAAAATACGAATTAAAAAATAAATTTTATACTTTAATTTTATAAAAAAAAAAATTTGAAAAATTTAAAAATATGATTAACATAGAATTACTTTTATTCAACATACAGAATTATTGAGACAGTAAAATAATAATTAAAAAAAAAATAGAAAAATTAAATAATAAACTTTATTAAAAATTTTGATAAAAAATATAAAAAAAAACAAATTGTTAACGGAATTATTTAAAAAAAAGAATTTTAAAAGAATAATAAAATAAGAATACATTTTTTAAAAAATTAAAAAAATTTCAAAAATTTTTAAAATAAAATTTACTTTTATATTAATTACACAGGCCAACACTCAATTTGCTTCTTTGTCTCTATCAGCTCTAGTTTTCATGATATAGCTTTTTTATACCCTCCACTTATCTTATGACCTGAAAAAAGGTCAGGAGGGTATAAAAAAGCTATATCTAAAACGATTACAGATTTGAATTCAGCTCCCCAAATCAGAATCAGTTGATAGATTCAAATAACCAAACATTTTTTTTTTTAATTTTGTCGGACTGTGTTATTATTGAAAATTTATAATTTAATTAATTTATAAAAAAACTTTTGATTTTGCATAAATAGTTTTTTTTATTATATAAAAATTTTTAATTTTATTATTTATTGAAAATATCAAGAGAAAAATATTTTTGATAATTATTATTTTTTTATAATTTTTGTTTTAATTATAGATACTTTTTTATTTTAATTTTTAAAAAGTTATTTTTAGTAATTTTTTTCTTATTAAGTATTCTGTTTAAAATTTTTCTCAATATATTTAATTATAAATTATAAATAATTATTTATGTATAAGTAAATCTGTATATAAATACTCACCACTCAATAAAATTCCGAACTCCTTTTTGCCTTTAAAAATTAATTTAAGCCTTTGCTGACATTTACATATTATACATTTTCATAATAATAAATTTCATCATAAAAATAATTTTCAATCCACCCTGCTTCTTCCCTTTACAGTCGCTGTTGTGATAAAAAAAGTTGTGGCAACCGCAATGAGACACCATCAGATCCTGTCATTATTGATCGGTAAGTAGCCAATAATATAAAAACAAACATATTTATTAAACAGCAACAACAGTAACAAGTATAAAAACAAATATAATACACAAGCACATTGTTGTATTGACATTATTGATGTTTTAAGTCATTGCTATTGTTGTTGTTGTAATACGCGTGACAAAGCCGTGATCAATTTGCATACGCGCAACAATGCGAAATGGCAACAGCAACAACAACACTAATATGTTATATGATGTACTTAAGCAGATACAAGTGCTTACAGCCAAGTGAGGTTGCCAAGGGCTGGCACCAAAGTTGTTATTGTAGTAGAAACTGTAACCTGACTGCAGTCTTGTCTTTACAAAAAAAATTACACTTAAGCTGCTTTTCATCATTTCACAACTGAAAAATTACTTTATTATATTTTCATGTATTTCATACTTGTTGTTTTTTGTATGTGTGTCCTTGACACATCGTGTTGCCAGTATATTAAAGCACTTGCTTGTAGCTCCTTGGTTCGGTGCTGTATATGCACAGGTCCTTGCTGCAGCTGGCTGCATTGCAATTTATATATATATTATGGGGCATACATATTCACACTTGTCCTTCCGCATTTGTGTGCGAGTCCTTTTCGTAGCTGTCAAAAATGCATATCATTGATTTATTGACATTATTCTTATCCGAGTGCGTCGCATAACGAAGATGTTCTCATATTTTACTGCATGTCTTCTGCAATGACATGGCCATGCAAACATATGGTTATAAATAAGTAGAGAAGAGACAGTGAAAACATGGTTGCGTTGTAAAGATGCTTAAGAGGCTCAAATTTATCAGTAGACAATGGTATTTTACCATAGATAGAAAAAATAAATAAATTTATAGAAGGGAATTAAATTTAATTTTAAAAATTTCATAAACTATTTGTTATGTGGCAACACCGTTAAAATATTTCAAATAACGCTTTTTAGTATTATAATATAGTTTAATTATTTTATATTAAAAATTTCAAAATATTTGGCTACTCTAGTAAAAAGTAGCTTTTTCCGAAAAAGACAGTCTCAAAAATTTCTGATTCCTGTTTTCGTCAAACTTCCGCATACAAATTTCATAATTTTTGCCAAAATATATGCAGTTCAATGAAATAATGTGCATTTATTGTAGTCGAATTTCATAAAATTAAAAAAAAAATTGAAAAAGGTGGCAACTCTGTTTTTAATTAATCACATTAAGTGATAAAATATTGCTGTGTGATACTAATTTTTCTTACATACATTTTTATGTATTCTATATTCAAAAATTATTTTTATAAAATAAGTGGCAACCCTGTTGAGAATTATGTTTTGAACATTATGCTTTTATTAGTTCTTCATTGTTTTTTGTACAAAACTGCACTTAAAAATTTTATTTTATTTATATTTTAAGTTTACATGGCAACTCTATTAAGATTAATTTCTAATTTTCATGAAAATATTCATAAAAATAGTTGGCAACCCTTTTTCATAAGTAAAATTAAGCTAAATTAATTAATATATTATTATAAAAGGCATATTACTATTGATGATATATTAATTATAGCACATAAAAATTATAGTTGGCAACCCTTTTTAAGGATATATACAAATACAAAAATGTTCTTTAAACCAAAAATATTTAATGCAAAGCAATTTAAGTGCAATTAAGGAAAATTTAAATTCAATAAAAATTAAAAAAAAAGTTGACAACCCTATTCACAAAAATTTGTTACGATAATATTCTAAAATACAAAACCTTCAAAAATAGTATAATTTTAAAGTATATACCGTGACTATCAGTATATTTTTGTCTACAACTACTCTCAATTGTATACAACCCTTCCATACTCCGCCCCCTCCGCTTTTCCCCGCGCTGAAGTGCATCAGATTATGCATAAAACCTGAAATTTCGTATGCGCTCTTAAGAACTTGTAAATTGATACCGTTACGCATATAATGCTCGTAAGGTTTATGTTACAATTTGTTGCAGTCGTATCCCTGGGTTTTACAGTTACAAAGCATGCGCTACAGTAATATCCTTTACGCTCATCTTCCGCTCATCCCTCCCGCTCCTGACTCGTTGTCACGTGTCAAACAAATTATGATAATTGCATGCAGTGATGCTACGCGCCGCCACAGTAGCGAGTCACACGCAATTTGTGGCAACCGTTGCAACCCCGCCGGAAAATTGAAACAAGTCGTGAAGGTAGCGAAAACAAAAACAAAAACACGAAAAATATGTAAAAGACTAACCAAAGGAAACATGAAATTGGGAAAATATTCCGCTTAATTGGTTTAGCAATAAAAATTGACATAACGCGCTGCACGCTTACACATTAACGTGGTAGCGGGGGAGGGTGGGCGTATGAGGTAGAGTTGTGTTAGGCAAAGCGTGCAGCCTAATTGCCCATTGGTTGGTCGGTCGGAAGACAGTTAGCCCAAATGGGCGGAATCACTAAAACTAATTAGCCATGAGTACTGATAACTCTCTATCAGTCTCTGAAGCGGGATTTACGCGTACAAAGTGTTGGCTGCTTGCAGCTAATAATTGCTTTTTGATACTCGTGCCGATAATATTTGATGGAGATTAGTTCGGAGTGATTGTGACTTGTAACCCTTTGCTTTGTAGTTTTTCATCTTTCCGGAGATTGATGTGTAGATTGCAAGATTAACTCTTTACTCGAAGAAATTTTGTTGTTTTCTTTCTCTTAGTTGGCTCGGTAAATATTGAGACTGATTATGTAAAATTTCTTTGAAGAAGTTCATATTGATGATCTATGTAGGAAATCGCTTGTCGAAACAGTTAGGTTATGAGTTCCATCATCCGAAATATGATTATCTTTACTGCAACTGCAGATGCTAATCAAACAAGCCAAGAAAGGTACTCTAGTTGTCTTAGAGATACTCCTCACAGTTTTAGCGATCAGTATTTTAAGAAAATGAGAGAGATGGAAACCCTAAACATGGTTAAGTTAGCTATAAGTCGGTAAATCTGCACTTTCGTCAATTTTTCTTGGTTCGGATAGCTGAGAAAAAAAATTAGATAGATTTCAATCTAATGGTACTCTAGTTGTTTTCGGAGAAACTCTACACAGTTTTAGCGATCAGTATTTCAAGAGAGTGAGAGGGATGGAAACCCTAAATATGGTTAGATTAAGTAAAAGTCCGTCGCTAAATATCGTTAGGTAAAGTATACGTCAGTTAATCTGAACTTTTTTCAATTTGTCTTGATGTGAATACCACATAGCATGTCGAAACCTTCTCTGAGAAGAGAAGAGCGGAAAAGAGAAGATACTGACTTTCGTTAACGCCACATAACCCCAGAAAATATGTCTATATAAGGTTTCTTGCTTCCACGAACTCTAAAATGCCAACTAAATTTCTCTAACACTTAACACTACGTTTAATTGATTTGTTTTTGCGCTGAATTTTTCCGTATCATTTCGCTTTCTACTATGACTGAGTCGCGCAATTACCAGCTTGATTTATTAATGCGCGATAGAAGCCAAAGCATACAAGGACATATGTGGTTGTTGGTAGTGAGTGCTAAATTTTTTTCAAGCCAAACCGCGTATTCAAATGTTCTATGCCTCATACTAAGCAACAATCGTGTGCACTCGAATATTCAACTTTATTGGCGCGTTGACCACAAGGGCGGTCACTTTGTTGTTGCTATTGTTGTTGTTGTTGTATATTTTTTTTGCACGGCCACTTCATGCGCTGACAATTTCCGAATGCATTTAGAAAATTAAAATACAAATAAACAACTGCAACGCGAAAAAAAAATATAAATATCCACTTATGTAAAATATAAGCTTCAAGCCCAATTTAATATGAATAAACCATTGTTGAATGCACTCAACCGCCGGCAGTGTTTGGTGGGTGGAGTTGCACACTCCTGTAAAAGTTAATGACTCTGCGACATTAAAATGAAGTGCAGCTGTATCATTGTTGTTGTTGTTTCTGTTTTTATTATGTGCAGTGTCCAAGTAAATTAGCTGAAAAATATAAATTTAATAAAGTCTCGCGGGAGAGCTGCTGCTGCTTGATATGAAGTTATTATAACATTTTGAAATTAAAAATCCTAAAATTCCCGTTAGTTAAAAGAGATCACGAAGACCCACGTTCAATTAGTTGTTACTGATTCTCTTAAATACTTCACTGGACTGAACTGGAATCGTCAAATAGGGAGACTTCAACCTTAAAAATCGAAGTTTTTTTAAAGAACGATTTCGTTATACGAGACACCTTCCGAATGATATGAGCTTCTCAGCGATTTAGAAACCCCACCTACAATAATTGTACGATTTTCACGGGAAATAACAAGTGTGAAAAACACAGAACTAGATCTTGAATTTACAGAAATCTGTTCTGGAGGAAAATATTGAGAAACGAGGGAGAGAGAATCCCAGAAGAGAGAGAGATTATAAGGCAGTGAGTTTTAATATGACTCTTGAGGCATATAAATTGTATGGAACTCATTCAGTAAGGTCCTTGAATTACCCAGTAGCTCCAAGAGTTCTCCAAAGAATCACGGAAATCCATTCTGTCCATTCTGTATGATACTTAGAGTTCTTGATTTGAGGATAAAAATGTTTGGCACCACATTTTGGCAGCTCATTTTATGTCAATTCGGCTGAGATGGCCGCCAAATTTACACTTTTTTCAGACGCGAAAAGTATTTCTTGCTCTGCTATATGGTTGCTGTTGTCCTAACAGCTGAATTCAGTGGATCGTTTACAGGGAGCCAGTTAAAGAACGTCTGGAGCTTCAATGCTGCGTACCGAAAGCTTTCCTCTGAACTAAGTAGAGCTAACGCTTGCTGAATATGAGCTCATCGATAACCAAACATTCAAAACCAGAGCTCCGTCTCAAGTTCTCAATATATTTGTAAGCAAACGAGCTCCCGTCAACAGCCAGCTCAGCAATTTCTGCTACCAAAACTCTTTACCTCCCTTCCCTTCACACCATGCAATCGAAAAAAATTCAAGCATTACAAATATTTTGCCACATTTCACGGTTCAATGATGACTGCCTGGCGCTACAAAATTAGAATAGTAACACAGTTTAGTTGTGTTTTTGCTTTTTTCAGTCCTTCATTGACCATCCTTTCGTGTTCGCAACACGATATTCAAGTCAAATGCATCAAGTAGCTATTGAATTAGCCAACTGACTAGGTAAGTAGTCACGCAAGGCCTTAATATTTACTTACCCATAAGCAGTCATACAAATATTATGCGCGCGGTCTGACTGCCTACGAGCGGATGGACGTGTGGTCGATGGTGGTTGCTTAACGAAACTTTCACTCAGGGCGGAATGTGGAAAAACATGGTAGCTCCACGGATTTAACTTTGCTGTGCGAAGGTCTCTGTTTAAGTGTGAGTCCTCGTCTTGCTGTTCCCGTATCCTTCATGTATCTATGTGTGTGTGTGTTAACAAAACATTTTATTGAAACAAGCGACTCCATAAAAACCACTAATAACAAAACATTGCCACGCATCTGTTCCGAGTCGTTGGCCCTCAAGTGCTAGGATGTGCATGGCTCCGTGCGTCCGCAACGCCAATCGCTGGCATAGCATTGAAGAAACATTTTAACGAAACCTTGTTAAAGCCACACACCGTGAAATACGTAATAATGATCCGGCACATACATACTTGTACACTTCATTCACTTAATATTCGGACGCACACGAAGTCAAACGGGACGAAAGAACGGTGCGACGTGAGGCAAGCAGAGACGCGAGGACAAGGAGCAAGCAGGCGAAGCATCGCAGTAATTTCGTTGATACGCCGCATAAAAATGCAAAATAAAATGTTAAAAACGGAAAGGTAACAACAACACCAAAGACAGCAGCACTGTGAAAGATTGCTGGCAAAGTGTCTTTCCGCCTGTTCGACTAACAAATCATAAATAAAAAGATAAACACCGAATGACACGCCGCACCAGCCAAAACAAACGACAATAGCCATGGATGACCGCGTATGCGCTGACCGCCCACCTCAGAGGCGCGCGTAAGCCAGTAGCAGCAAAGTGGCGGTGTTGCTGATCGAACGCACCGCAGGGACGCATGACGTATAAGCGCGCTGGCAAAGCGAAAGACCGCAATGGACGCAGACAATGAAAGCTTGGAGCTCCGGAACTCCGAAATCGACTGCGGCAGTGTCGAAGTCGCGCAAAGTGTAGCATACGCACTCTGCGCTGAATTCAAAGCTACTGCGGTCTCCACAATGGTCCACCGGTCGGTCCGTATGTGCTCGCTACAAGTAATTGTAAATTTGGCTCACTGCTTGGTGACTTTCCGCCTTTTGTTGACTTCACATCATGCAATTTCGGCAATCGCCAGACTACGTTAAGCCTTTACGCAATGACAATGTGCCGAAGCGGCGTAGTTGCGTCGTTGTCCATTGCTCTGCGGACCATGTGGAAAAAAAGAAACGACGTGAAGGCAGAATTCATAAATAAAACATGTGTGTGCATACGCAACACGAAGTCGCGGCAGCGCGCCTAGATAACAAAAACACTGTACCCGCAACCAAGCAACAAACGGAGGAACGGAGGGACTAACAAAACTCGGTGCACAGTTAGTTCAAGAGTCCAACAGCGGCAATTCGGGACTTGGGGAAGTCGCAGACTCCGATGCAGCCAAGCTCAGTGGCTGGAAGGGAGCGCATTTTCAGGGTGCCAGCGTGTTGAGTGCCCAGACGGGTGCTATGGCAAGGCGTTTCATGCGGCACTGCAGCATATTGTAAACTTTAATTTTTATACTTCTATCGTCGCTTTGTCAAAACGGTACGTAAACTTAGCACAACGTTCATTGTTGCGGCTTCGATAGCATTTGTTCTTATGAGTTTGTATGATGATATGTGTCGAGTGTTCAACGTAGCAATGACCTACTACTGTAGAAATGGCTACGAAGCGAGCTCCACATGTGATCTACACAGATATACATACTTATATACATATACCAACAATAACAGCAACACTGAGTGATGTGTGTGATGCCGCTGACTGCAGTGATGTGACGGTGCTGCTGCCATCCATTGGTGATGATGTCGTTGTAGTCACTGTCCGTCGTCACTGTGTCGCTTGAGTGAGTGTCGAAGTTATGTGGACCTCCATGCAAGTTTGCGCTTTTAGAGGCAGGCGTCCAACTGTTGCAACTTAATGCTCAATACAAGCCGAGTCGCATAATTGAAATGCATCACCAGCAACAACAATAAGCACACGTGGAAACATATATTTGTGGTGAATGCAGTGATTTTTACACTGCGGTAGTCGGAAGCTTTGCCTCGACTCGCGCAGAGTATAAGCCATCGTGCTTCACTTATTTAAGTAACTCTGGGTGTCCGGCTGCTCTTGGTTGGCGGTAGAACAATGGTAATCCGCATTGCAGTGCCACTGCTTAAACATTTGTAAACCTTTGGACTTGCCGACTTGTCTATTTGGTCCTACTATTATTATTTTTTTGTTGGTCGCAGTGTCGTTCTAGAAAATTATGAACGAATTCTAAATTCTTTTGTTGAAACTACATTTTCGCCGACTGTTAGTGGATGCAGCTTAGTGATTTGGTATGTAAGAGATTGATTGCGGGTTAGGAAGCCCAATTGTAATGTAATTTAAGCAAGTGACTTGCAAACCACAGCTCTGTTGTTTCCGCATGGTCTCATTGTGGAGTTTCAAAGTTCTGAACATTAGACTGAAATTAGCTTCTGTCGTAGGAGGATTTTGAAATTTCACTGAGATCCGTTGTATAAGCTTTCAAAAAGAGTCGTCTTCACTGAAGTTCGTGTCCAATCTCACGCAGTTGCCAGCTTAGAACACATCAGAGATCAAGATCCACTAATCCGTCGCTGCAGCATCCAAGAGCCTTCACTCCAAACGCACCCCACGGTCGAACGCACATTCCTCCTGAAGACACCGCTGGTTAACAGTCACAATTACCGAAAAATCAAAGTATTTTTGAACTACTTACGCGGCGGCTTTGTTGTTAGCATTGCTTTGTTGTTGTCTACCACCTAGCTATCAGCGGTCAATAGCAAAAACTGAGCTGATTAATAGCAATGATTGACTTGCCGACAAACGGAACCGTCAACAACACGACAAAAGCCATGCGAAAGGAACAACAAAGCAGCTGCAAGGAAGCACAAAAAACTACAAAAAAAAGAACGTTATAATAGAACGCTACAACTTTGGCTAGCTACAGAGTCTAGCGGCAGCACGTCAGTTCGACAGCTACTGTCACATGCAATGCGGCACGCGACACGCAGCAATACTAGTCCCTTAGGCGATGCCAAGAGTCAAGGTGGCGGAGGTGATGGTGATGATAGGAAGTCGATGTTGGCTAAAGTGGGGTTAGGTTGTGGTTTGGTGGCACTAGCGGACGGCTGGCAGAGCCCGCTGTAATGTTGACTTTCGGACGCCGCCTGCCGCGAGAGTTTAGCGGGGCGTAGTACACGTGTACTCAGTCCGCTTATTAAATGTACGTTAAAAGTATTCTCTGGAGTCAGCAAGCAGATTTATTTTAAATAAAAATACAAAAAAAAAATTGCGTACTACAAAGCCGATTCGCTGGAAGACGTTATTGATTTTCCACAACAATGTCTACTTCTTTGGTCACTATAAGCCGCCGCCGCTGCCGTCGTCTCGTGCAAATTGGCTTAGCCAACTAAATAATAGTGCGTCGTTGGCGATACAGCTTTTTTCACTAGTTCTTGTTGTTGTTCAGCCATTTAATAGCGTGAGGATTGTATTAATAATAATCGTAAATATTGTAAGTTTAATATCATACAAGTACAACGGTCGAAAAAAGCGTGATAAGCGCGTGATGTTATTGCAGTCGACACAAGCGGCTAGCTGAGCTTACATACTTAACTTGAGAGCTTTGAGATAAAGCGCTCGGCATATACGAGAGTACGTATGACGCCCGGACATATTGGCAGCTAACTGACAGTTACGACGATGTTTTCGTACGTGCTTATGGTTTGTTGTAGTTTTTTGAGTAACTGTTGAAAGCGATGAAACGTTATTTAAGGCGGTTGGAAGGTCGTAATGCATTAAGGGGGATTAAGGGGAGTGGTGGTTGGTCTTGAGTAGTTGAAAAGTGCCGACGGGTCTATGTGGTCGAAAATATGTGTACGTAGAAGAGGATTAACCACTTCGACTTCTTGATTAGCTCTGTAAATACTTCTATTGGTAGCAATTTTCAGAAAAATTATGATTAGTTGAAAATGAAGAGAATTTGCGCTCATTTCTTTTTCGCAGTCGTTTCTAATCCACATACACTCTAATTTAGCATAAGATCCCAGCGAAGACATTATCTTCCTGAGGCTTCTCTAAGTTAAGGTCTATCTGGCGGCAGGACTTTTAGTTGTAGCTATTGTCTAACTTTTCTTTGGGCCTGAATTTTAACGATCGCGACTGCAAAAGCTGAACGCTGTCTTCAGCTCAGCTATTCTACTTGCTGCTTACCACGAATTTCCACAGCTCGGCAGCCAAGATCACTTTTGGAAAGATTTCTAGAATTGACTGTGAGACATTTCCTCCACGGTTGGATTAAATAACTTCGCAAAATATCAATCGATTCATTATAAAAGAGCAGCAACGTTCAATCCCTTCCTTTCTGCAAGTCCAAAAGACCGTCGCAAGCTCGAACCAACCGCCAGCTCCAATCAATTGCATTTTTTCATTCCCTTCCAAATATATTTTTAGAGCGAACTAATCCCAGCTCGCGCGGTTATTAATACACGCCTACCAATAAGGGATCATGCGCTGGCCGTTCGCTGCCACTTCACACGTCAACACGGAGCCGAAAGTGGGCACTCGAAAAAGTCACAGCAGCCGACAAAGTGCGCGGTAACTTGACTGGACTTTCATGGCGGCGCGGCGGATGAATGCACGTAAACGGTATTGCACAAGAAGACAAAACAAAAACAAAGGGAGAGAGTGAGGAAAAGGGAGCAGTAATGCAAGCGGATCAAGAAAAGAATGAAAAAAGTTTATATGGATAGGATTGGTGGGGGAAAAAGCTGCAGCGCGCGTACGCGACTGGCGTGCTGAATCCTTAATAAGGCAAGCAATTGCCAATTGACAATCAGCAATTGCCAATTGTATGTGCCACTGCCATTGCGAGCGTTACTGAGTGCGTGTGAGCGCGTGAATGCATGCGTGAGTGCGTGTGTTGAGCTGCAGGGCATCTTCAAAGCGTTGCCATACCTTTCAATAATGAGTAGATTAGCGCAGCGATCGATGCGCTCTTTTTTTTGTATCAACAATTTGCGCTTTTGTTGTTGTTTTTTTTTTATTTCTGTTTGGGTTTTGTGGCCAAGCCCTAGCCGCTTGACTTGGTTGGCCTGTCGCGCAACGCTTGTTTCATGTCCAAAATCGTAGTGAACCACTTTGGTGGTCCACGGATCACATTTGGCGGTGGCCAAGAGTGCGCGGTAAATTGTTTGTCACGCTCATGTGGACGTGACATACGCCGAAGATGCGACGCCGCACCGTCGATGGGCTGATGATGAGCTGCGCAGGAGACCAACTCGGCTGCCGACAACGGTGCTAGTGATGATGTTGATGATGAGTACTCGTATGTGATGGGTGTGTTGGTTGGTTGATGGGACTACGGACGGCTATACACCGAGCGCAGTGGAATTTCGGCGACATATAGAGCGCATTTGTCCCGGACAATGAATGTGTGTGTGTCCGTCGGTGTGCGTCATATTTCTATGTGATACCAATTCAATGAAACAAGCGTGCAAACAAGCTAACTAAATGCGTTCGATTCCCGCAGCTGCAAAAACACTACAACAGCAATAACAACAATTGAAAGGAAATAAAATTGTAGCCAAAGCAAAAAAAGCGCGCTTGGCTACTGCATAAAAACCGTGGAATGAAATGAATGTTGTAGTTGTATGGTTTTTGGTGCTTGTAAGCAAATGGTAGTTCAACAACATACATACTCGTATGTGTACTTATTTAGTTGTATGTTACAGTGGCTTAATTGAATTTTCGCTTTTTTATATAATATAATGCATGCTTGGTGTGTGTTCCGTTTGATGTAAACTGTTTCGGATTTTTTTAATACTTTTTTACAGTTATTTAGTTTAGTTTTCGAAAGTATGCTGTAGTTCCTTTATAAACGTTAAATTGCCGTTAATTAATTATTTTACATAACGAACTGTTCGGAGTGAAAAAATACATATATTTTGATTAAATATGAAAACAAACTGAATTCTTTTTGGGAAATAGACTTTTTAAAATATTTTTTTTTACTATGTGAAAAGGTTTTAAATACTGCTATTTAAATTAAATAGTAAATAAAAGGACAATTATATTTTAATTAATAAAAAAAAAACAAAAAAATATAAATTTAAATAACATTAATTTTTTGAAGAAATAAAATTTAAAACAATTAATAAATAATTAAAAAAAATAAAAATTAACAAAAAATCTTTATGAAAAAAAATTTAAAAATAATTAAAAATATTTTTTTTTTTATTATTTCATATATATATCTAGATATTTTTATTTCAAAAATAAATTTAATGTTTAAAACTTTTAAGAAAAAAATAAATTTCAACATAATTAACTTTGAAATCAACAACATAAAAAATAAATTAAATAGTATTATCATTTAAGGTTTGTTTTAGAAAAATAAATTCATTTAATAAATACATATTTTAAAATAAATAAAAAATATTTAAATATCGATCTGGCAACACGTCAAACTGTGAAGTTTAATTTTTTCTCGGTTCTTGAATTTGTGCTTAAATTTATTAATATAATTAAAGAAAGTTTACTTTTAATAAGTGTAATCTAAAGCTAAGTATTTGTGCTAATTTGCTTTTGTGTTATATTTAAATTTTAATTGTATTTTAACTATTTTCTTAAATTCTGGTGCCGAGTCTTTTAAATCATTTGTTGTTGTTATCAATTATCAATTTTATTTCCTACTTTGCAATTGTTTGTGCGATTGCATATTGTTTTTGTTTTAATTTGCTCTTTTTCTTTTGATTCGTCTTTTTTTCTTTCATTTTTGCTCACAGCTGTTTGCGTGTTATTTTTAAGTGGCTCAGTGCTTCTCAAACTGCTCACTATTATATTGGTTGTGATCTCGGCTAATTCAGTATAACTATTATTGTTTTTCTATTTACTATTATATCATATTTTAATTTTTATTATTATTTACTATTCTGTTTTTTCCTTCAATTTAAATTTTTTTTTTTTCATAATGACTTGCAATTTTCCGAATTGTACTATTAAAGGCGATTCTGATCGTTTTGTTTCTTGTTGGCTTTGTGACGGGCTTGCCCATCTTAAATGTGCTGGATTGACAGGTAGAATCTTAGATTCTATTCTCGATGGAAAGGGTCTGCGCTGGTCGTGCTTAAAGTGTAGACCGACAGATATTGAATTATTTAAAGTTTTTAAACAGGCGCGCAATAATTTTAAAGAAATCGGTCGAGAACTTCAAAACCTTACAGAAAAATTTAAGCATTATGAAGTGTTGTTTCAATCATTTAAATGCCTAAATGATCAAGATGATAATGCTAAGCCTTCATCAAAACGTAAACGTCCGTCTAATGAGGAACCTGCCACTTTGTCCGTGAAAAGTATGTCACCGGTGAAATTAGACCTTATTAATCTCTCATCTCCTTGCCCTCAAGGAGAGAAGCCTTCCTCTTCAAAAGTGCTTAATCCTCCGAAAACAATTAACGATAACCTTAAGCGGAAAACTATTCAGGATCCGCCTCCTATTAACTCTGAGTTTGTGGCAAAAAATTTGGTAGTAATACCTCAACGAAAATCAATTTTCGTTTCGAGATTCGCTTCGGATACCACAATCGAAGATATAAAGTTTTACATCTCGTCGAAATTAAAAATTAACGATATTGATATTGATGTCAGAAAATTTAACTTTAAATACGAAAGAAACATATCTTCTTTCAAGATTGGCGTTTCAGCTGTTAATTTTCAATTGCTACTTGATGAATCATTTTGGCCACCTGGTGCTTTCGTGCGCGAATTCGAGCAAAAGCAACAAAAACAAACTGTAATTGCTCATATTCCAAAAAATGCCGCGGATTCAAAAAACTAATTATAAAAAATTCATTACAAATTCACTATCAAAATGTAAGGGGTTTAAATACAAAATTAAAAGAATTGTATTTGAACAGCACTAATTGTAATTTTAAAGTCATCGCTTTTACTGAAACTTGGCTTAAACCTCATATCTTTGATAACGAAATATTAAATAGTGAATTTCAAATCTTTAGATGCGATCGACTGAACAGAGTCGGGGGGGGTGTACTATTTGCTGTGCATTCTTCAATTCCATCTGAAGAAGTAGAAGTTCCTCATGCGGACTTTATTGAATTTAAGTGCATACGAATTTGTATTAATAAATGTTCTATTTATCTAACTTTATCTTATATTCCGCCTCAATCGGACTTATCTGTATATACGCAGCATGTTTCTTTAATAAATAATGTTTTTTCAATTGCTAAGAATACTGATTACATAATTGTTCTAGGCGATTTCAATTTACCGTGTGTATCTTGGAAATCTGTTGACGATTGCATTACCCCTTTTTGCACTCGTTTAAGCTTTAATGAGTTTTTGGAAGAAATGTCTGGGATGGGTCTTAACCAAATTAACTTAATTCCGAACAAGTTTGGTAAATTCTTAGATTTGGTCTATGTTGATAATACTTCAACAGTTTCTGTGGTCCGATCTGATCCTTTAGTTTTGCCAGAGGACTCTTATCACCCTGCCTTGGAAATTAATATCGAAATCATAGACGAATTACTTGTATGCAACAAACAGGACCTTTGTTCTCGGTTCAACTTTGCGAAAGCTAACTTCAAAAAGATTAATTGTGAACTTTCTAAATTGACTTGGCCTGATTATAGTGGTAATATTGAATTAAATGTATCACATTTTAATGAAACAATTTTTAATATTTTTGAAAGATTTGTTCCGAAATGTTTTATTATCAAAAGAAAAAGTTCAAATTTGTGGTATTCGAATGAGCTATGTAAATTAAAAAATAAAAAAGCTCGTGCTTTTAAACTTTATAAAAAAACTGGAGCTCTTGTTGACTATTTAAAATATTCTAAATTGCGTCGTCAGTTTGAGGAACTTAACAAAAAATGTTATAAAAACTACATAATCAAAGTAAAAAATAATATTATTCGTAATCCGAAATTGTTTTATGGTTTCGTTAACTCCAAACGCAGGATTTCAAATTTTCCGTCCGCGATGAAATATAAATCAACAATGTCATGTGACAATTATATTATTTCTAATATGTTTGCAGAATTCTTCAAATCCAATTATTGTTCAAACTACCCTATGAATGTGCCATATCATCAAGTGTTATGTCCGAGTACTGTAATTAATACACCAATTATTTCTGAAACAGATGTCTTAAATTATTTAGTTACGTTAAAAGATTCGTTTAAATATGGCCCTGATATGATTCCCTCAAGCTTTCTTAAAAATTGCGCAAAATATATCTATCTGCCCTTAACTAAGCTTTTTAACCTATCTCTTAAACAAGGTATTTTTCCGTCAATGTGGAAAAACTCTTTTATATTACCTTTGCATAAAAGTGGAGTTAGATCATCTGTTGAGAACTATAGGGGGATAGCTAAAATGTCAGCTATACCCAAACTTTTTGAAGCTATTGTCACTGACCAAATAACTTTCTTAATCTCTCCTTTAATTTCATTCTCTCAGCATGGATTTTGTAAAGGGAAATCTACAGTAACTAACTTGCTTGAATTTGTAAACCATGTGTCAATGGGTTTTAGGGATAATAAGAATACTGATGTTATATATACAGACTTTAGTAAAGCATTCGATAGAGTAAACCACTCAATTCTTTTGCAAAAACTGAATCTTCTTGGTTTTCAACCAAGACTTCTTGAATGGGTATCCTCATATCTTACTAACAGAAAACAACAAGTTTTATTTAATAATACTTTATCCGATTCAATTAGTGTCACTTCAGGGGTTCCACAGGGTAGTCATCTCGGCCCGATTCTGTTCTTGTTGTTCATCAATGATATACCTTCAGTAATTAAGTTTTCAGAAATTTTATTATATGCGGATGATGTAAAACTTTTTAAATCATATACTTCTCATAACGAAAGGACTGAGTTGCAATCGGATTTAAATAATTTAGTTACTTGGTGTCACAAAAATGATATGCCACTGAATCTTAAAAAATGTAAAACGATGTGCTTTTCCCGTAAAACTGTTGATCTTTCCCCCTATGTAATAAATAACTTCAGTTTAGAGCAAGTTTTTAGCTTTGTTGATTTAGGAGTTAATATGGACCCTAAACTAAATTTTAATTCTCATGTAAATTCAATTGTCTTAAAAGCTAAAGGTGCTCTTAGCTTTGTTAAACGTTGGTCTAAAGAATTTAGTGATCCGTATATTACTAAAATTCTTTTTACAACATTGGTAAGGCCTATATTGGAGTATGGTTCTGTGGTATGGAATCCTAGCTATCAATCCCATTCTGATAAGCTTGAGTCCGTTCAAAAACAATTTTTACTTTTTGCTTTAGGCCACTTACATTGGGATTCAAGATTGAATCTTCCCCCGTATACTAGTCGTTTAAAACTTATAAATCTTCCCACACTCACTAGTCGCAGAGAAATGCTAGGTATAATTTTTCTAGTAAAACTTCTGAATGGTTTAGTTTGTAGTTCATTCCTTTTGTCTGATATTAAGTTTAATGTCCCATTGCGTTCATCCAGGCAGTTTAGACCATTATTTCTAAAATCTTCTAGAACAAATTTTGAGTTAAATGAACCATTCTGCCGAATATGTCATGATTTTAATTCGCATTCCAGCACATTTGATCCATCTGACTCAATATTTAGCATCAAAAAAACTATTTTGTCTTCTCTTAATAAATAATATTCAGAAATTTTTAACTTTTTGTTTTTATAAATTTTTAAATCTCAGCTGTTGAAATGTTTCTTTCTGTAGCTGAGCAGTTTGAGAACCGGACGCTTAAAAATCTCTTGCCTTTCTAGACTCGGCAAATTCCGCTCGTATGCGGACTGCGCCCCACGCGTCGGTTGGGCGGGAGGAGGGTAATCGTTTGGGTTAATAATAATAATAACAAGCATTTTAAATTTTCCTTGAATTTCTTTTTTTCCTTTTAGGAAACTAATTAAATTCGAAAATAATTATAAATATAGATATTATAAAAAAACAAATTTAAAAATTATTAAGAATATTTGAAATAATAAAAAAAATATTTTTAAATAACAAAATATAACCCAGATATTTTTATTGCAAAAATAAATTTAATGTTTAAAACTTTTAAGAAAAAAATAAATTTCAACATAATTAACCTTAACCCTTTATAGCATCATGTGACAGATATGTTACAAACCCTTTTAGAGGGCACAAAACATAGGAAAATTAATTTTTCCCTTTTAAGTATGATATACCAGCACTGTCAAACTCCGTATTTTTCAATTTTAAAATTCTCTGGTTTATTATGTATTGGCATCATTTATAAAACGGTACTTTCTTTTTCGATATGGTAAAGTTAGTGAATGCACGTGCTTGCAATTACCGAAAAGATAAAAATAAGAAAATTTTCAGTGTTTTAATAAAATATTTAGTGGAAAAGTTCAGGTAGTTCACTATTATGTTTAATTTCTATAAGATAATTCGAAAAATGTTCACTAATACAATATATAGTGAAGTTTAGGTTTGTACCATTTCTGTAACATTGAGTAATAAGGTAATAAGCAAGCGATGCCACGTTCGTCTATTTTATCACTTTTTAGACCTTGCAGTGTCTAATGCTTGGCTCTTATACAAAAGAGCTCATAAAGAAAAAAAATTAGAGGGCAATCAATTGTCATCTGCTGATTTTCGTTTAGAAGTTGCCACGGTGTTGTGCAAATTGGGTACAAAGTCCCCTATGAAACGAAGTTCAATTCCTCTTCGTTTCAAGATACAATCTAAAAAGCATAAGGGCCCAGCCCAACATGTTCCTACTATGGCAGTTTGGCAAGATCAAGTTGGACACTGGCCGGTATGGGCAGAAAAACGAATTCGTTGCAAGCGTCCAGGATGTGTTGGAGTATCACAAACGGTATGTGAAAAATGTGTTGTGACTTTATGCTACAACAAGCAAAACAACTGCTTCAAGGAATTTCACACTTCTTAAAAACATGTAAATATTCACGAAATACAAATATTATTATTGAGCTTAGAGACGTTTTTACATAACGTGACATATCTGTCACATACCCTTTTTTGTTGTTTTTCACCCAAAGAAAAAAAAAATTGTTTAAACTATAAAACACGTATTTCATTTCTATCCGAAATCTATTAGAAACGAAACAGTTTTTCCGTTTTTACTTAGTTGAGTTATAAAGGGTTAAAGTTAACAACATAAAAAATAAATTAAAAAGTATTATCATTTAAGGCTTGTTTTAGAAAAATAAATAAATTGAATAAATACATATTTTAAAATTAAAAAAAAATGTTTTATTATAACACAAATGTATTAATTTAAAACATTTTAAATTTTCCTTTTGAGAAACAAATTGAATTCGAAAAAAATTATAATTATAAATAATATAAAATAAACATACTTTCTTTAAGAAATTAATAAATTAAAAAACAATGGATTTATAAAATTTTTTCATTAAAATAATAATAATTACTAAGAAATAGAAGTAATTTTGAAAATCGTAAACAAATATTCAAAATTCTTTGATAAAATCTTCATTTAAAATATTTTACAAATATTTTAAAACTAAAAATGTAAAATATATGCAAAATAAAAAAATATATGTATAAAAAATATATAAAATAAATATAAAAAAATATCCAGTAATTTGGTTATTTGCATATTTTGGTTAAATATAAAGTTTTGCAAAGAAAAAAATTTTAAAAATTAGTTTTTTTTTTAATTTCGATCGAATCGAAATCGAATTAATTTAATAAAATTGAAATATTTTATGAATGTCTTGAAACGTAAAATATTATTTTATTGGCTATTTAATATTGTTTTTTTAATTAATTAATTAAATTAATTTTTTGTACAAAATTTGGGTATTAATATATCTTAATAGTGTTAAACATAAATGTTAAGAGCTATCAAATTTGATTATTTTGAAATTTTTTTATTTTCAATTTTCTTTTACCATAATTTTTAATTTGTTTTTTTTTTTTTTAGTTCTTTTATTAAAATTCTGAATTATTTGAGTATTGAAAAAAAAAAATCAAAAAAAGATCGAATTGTCTCCACAAATATACCATTTTCACACCCGAAGACTGGCGTCATATGACATAAAACAATTTAAAACGGAAGTCTAAATGTACATCAGAGAGCAGCTTCGGGTATGTTCGAGTGTGTTCAATCACACTAGCTTAAATTCGGTACGAGTGTGTCGTAACACTCTTCAAATACGTGTTCGATCGAGTTTGGAACCCGAAGCGAAAATAACGCAAACGAACAATGACGACGGTCCTATCTTCGAGTGCAAGCAGCAAACTCGGATTTTATGTATATTATATTTTCGGGTGTGTCGTGCACGTGTTGATTGTGATCGACACACTCGAGTGGCACTCGAAGACCAAAAAATAATAGATAAACATACGTACATACATATGTATGTATGTTGGCGTCGGGATGACGCGTTCTGTCTTAGCTTTTTTGGTTGTATAATTTGAATATTAGACGTACATAGTACATATTATAAAAGAATAATTCAATTTAAGAATAGAATTCACTCAAAACTTATTTTATTTATTAATTCATAAATCATAAATAAAAAACATTTCATTGCACTTAAATATTTTAATTTTTTTTTAAATCACAAATTTCAGGTGTAGACCAGATAAGGTGTTTGTGCCATTGGAAATGTTCTCACAACCCGAATTTTCTATCGTTGTCATTATGAATTATAAAAAGTAAACAAAATAAACAAAACCAATAATCGTTGACAATCACTACGCAATAATAGCATGACTGCCAATTACATACATACATATTCTGAAATTTTGTGCACACTCGTGTGTGACTCGATCACATTCAATACGATCGGGTTAGAGTGCCAGCTCGTTCACAAACGAGTGTCAACTCGGCACTCTGTTAAAACAAGCATATATGTTTGTGTTTCGAGTGTCGCGAAAGGCTCGTTCGTTTTGAACATATCTCCAAGCGATCAATACGTGTATTCATACCGAAAAGTTTGATCAAACAAAATCAGAGTGGACATTCGAGTGTGCACGAAAATGATATACCCGTTGCAGCTCTCTGATGTACATACAATACATAAAAGAGAATGCACGTCTCTTACAATTACAAAATGAAGTCACAAAACAAATATTTGTGCATAAACAGGAATTTTCACAAGGCACACTTTAATTTACAAGCTTTACAAGCATTCGTTGCGATATTTTGTATGAATTTATCTATATTTTTTATATTTGTATATATGTATGTATGTTTGTGTATAAGTGATTAAATGTATGTTTGTATGTATCTACTAACACCAAACACCGTGACGACAATGTAGATAATCTTTTTCGCCAAAAGTTTTGGGACAAAGAACCAAAACAAACGGTGAGTAAGTAAATTTCTGTGTAAAAAAAGACTATCGACACAACGAAAAGTCAAAAATATAGATATTTATAAACAGATATATGTATGTATATATATATATATATGTGTATATATACATGTGTATACATACATATAAGAAAGTGCGTAGCAAAGAAATACTCAAAGAAAGGCAGGACTTTGACACTTCGAAGAAAATATAAATAAATATGCTGAGAAAGGAAAATGCGTGTTCAGCGTATTATAAGCTTTCTTTGAGGCAAACAAACATACATACTAACAAACGAAAATAACATTGCTACAATGTCAGTTTCATTTACTTGCGCTTTTGGCATAAACAAAAAAGTACTCAAGGCCAAAACATTTGAGTGAGTGTTAATTGAGTGACTACTCAAAGAAGCTGTGCGTATATATGTCTGTATATGAGTGTGAATGCGTGAGTGTATTGCTGTATAAAGAAAAGTGAAAGTGAAAGCTTGAGACAACAAAGACACAACAAAAACCCAAAACAGCCCCTCAAAGTATGCTACACTGAAACAAAAAGTTGTTTATATCTCTATATACATATACATATACATGTTTATCTATGTGTGTGTTTGCTGCACGCTTGCCACCAAAATAACGACGATAAGTAAGAGCTTTCTGCGTGACTTTATGCGCCTTAGCCATTTTTATGGAGCCAAGTCGTCGAATCACGTCATCAAGTAACCCTTATCAATGATGGTGTACGAGTATACATACGCCAAGTTGTTGCCGAAAACAATGAACTTTCAACATTGCCATAAGCGACACAGGAAACCCAGCCGCCATCACTGCCGGCCAGCCAGTCGAGCCACCCAAATGTTTGTTTGCATATATCAGTGTGTTGTTGTTGCTGTTGTTGGGGGAGTACCATAAACAATGCCAACAAATGGTATAAAATAAGTGTAAGCACAACAACAACTTGTAGCAAGTTGAAAAAAATATATAGTTGTTGCAATAATAACAATAACAACAGGCAATAATAAAGAAGTGAGAAAAAATGTACTTGCGAAGCGCGTATAAAGGGATACAGAGAAATAAGTAGAGGAATCAACACGCTTAAAGGGATTCACCCCAACGATCTCTGTCTGTAAGTGTATGTGTGCGTGTGCGTTGTGTGTTGCGTGAAATGTCGACTTTCGCTGGCAATGGATGCCGGACAGTGGCTGTGAATGTGGCAGTGGGTGGAGGAGTTGCTGGGCAACAGCATATATTTATACATATAACGGTATTATAAAGCATACAAATTTGTATGTGTGCGCGCAATAAACGCCAAATACAATAAACTAAAACAAAATGGTGGTGGCCGGTGTACAATGTGTTTATTTGTATGTATAGGTGTATAGGCTATATTCTATACATGTGTTTGTGTGTGTGGCAAATGTCCTTCCTATTTATTTGTATCTCCAGTTACATTGCCAACACAGTTGTTCGCCAAAAAAAATTGCCGCTTTGACATTGAAACCCGTTAAAATTTGCACTCAAACCAAACATTTGTGTTTTTGTAATGTTTTGCTGTCGATTTTTATGGTGTTCTTGCTCCGGTGGTAAAAATAATTTTTTTTAACGATTTCTTGTGGCAGAAAATTTGATGAAATTTAAATTTTGCATACTAAAGTAAATTCTCTGCAGATAAAGCTTTTGTATGAAAAAATGTTATTTTAATATGTAGTTGATAAACTATTATCCTAAAAAAAAAAATTATATTATAAAGCAATTTTAATTGCTCATCACGAATAGATACCCATTTAGTCAATGAACTGCCCCAGATTAACAACAGCTGGTCACGTTCGCGTGCCGCTTGAAAGTTTTAATGGCTAATTACACACAACATTGAACACAAAAACATTTGAAGAATACTCGGGTATTCAAGCAAAGCTTACGAAAATGGCAATTTAACTACGAAGTGAGCTTTAAAAATACAAAATTAGGAAAAGATGACGGGATTGGTAAAAAAGGCGAAAATAAATAAAATAAAATAAAATAAAATAAAATAAAATTATTAATTAAATTAAATTAAATTAAATTAAGTTAAATTCAAATTAATTATTAAAATGCTTGTCCATAACCTACATTTTTATATAAAGTTTTCAACATTTAAGAATAATGGAAAATTAATTATTAAGAAAAACGAATAATTTTGCACAAAATTTCTAAATATATTTTTCTATTGTAGAAAATTGAGTTTGAGGACCTATAATCCACACACAGTCTTGAATTATGAATAAAATATTTATATTTCTACATACATTTGAACATGACAGCTGTAGTTATAATTCACAAGTTATACTAAAAGTATATCTACATATACATCCACAACCATCTGCTACATATCCTTGTTGCAAGGCATGTTCCTGTCGAAATATTATTTAGCTGATTAAATATTTATGTGTCCGGCGTACAGCAATGACATGATATTTTCTAAAACAAAAAAAATGTTTCTTAATTTTTTCATTTTTTTTTAAATTTTAGGATTTTTTTATTTCTCTCATTTTTTTACTTCCTTATTTTACAGCTAATCATTATCATTATCACTTCGTTACACTTCTAAGAAAATTAAGTGATTGTAGTGACAACACTGTCGACGACACAGCATGAAACAATAAAAACACTTCACAATCACATACTTACATACAAGTACGTGTATAAGTGCACTTCAACGTTTAAATGTACAAATAAGCCATAAACGTTTCCCAACATTTGTTGCTATTATTGTTGTGCAATAAAAAAATATGCACTCCTCCGTATTCAAATTACACAAACTGACAAGTATTTTGGTGTTGTATTTCCAACAAGCGAGCGCCACTATGCAACAGAAAACCAATGCAACAGTTGCAACAAACACACATACACATAAAAGTCGCCTACAACAACACAAGTGGCGAGTGCAACATGAGTTGTTGTTGTTGTTTTTGTTATTGGAAGTAGAGTGGAGTAGGGTTTCCACTTTAGTACCGGCGATAAACCGACACCGGACACCCTCCCGATGGCGCACAGGTCCCACACGGGCCTTTCAGCCTGTTTGTCTGCGCCAGCCTCCCGTTATTTTTAACATTTTAATCTGCCTTTAAACTTAACAAATTTGTAGAGTTTGTGTTGTCGGGGCTATCAGTGAAAATAAATATGCACAAACACATATATATTCATATGTAGGTGCTTGCATGTGTTCTGTATGCAAATGAATTTGTAGTTGTTTGTTGGTACTTTTTTTAAGTGTCTCTTGGGATGACACAATTTTTAGGCGCTGCCGCGACTATCAAAATATATTCGAAATCTATATAACTTCATACACACACATGTTTACATATATACAGTTGTCTACGTCCCAGTAAACATCTGCATTTTGATATATTGCTCAATATTATTTGATATCCAAAGATTTAAAAAACAGAGTTGCCAACCCAATTATAGTTTATTACACAAAATTTTAAAACATATTAAAATTTTAACTCACAGCAATAAAATAAATATTTTTTTTATTATTTTTTCAAACATTAATGCATTAGAGTTGCTACCCAATTGCAAATTTTCGACTTAAAAATTATAGGCATATAAAAATGTAACTCATAGTATTTAAATAAATAATTTTTAAATATTATTAAAAAAAAATTGAAGTAGCGTTGCCAACTCGATCCGATTTATTCCACATTGTAATATACTACATATTATGTAAAATGTTAAAGAATCATAAATAAAAACAATTTAAATTAAGTTTTAAGTAATCAAAGAAAAAAACTTTTTATATTATTTTTTCCAACATTTATGCAGCAGAGTTGCCACTTAATATTTTTTCCATTGAAATTTTTTGTTTTAAAATGTTTTAAAAATATAAAAAATTAACTGAAAGTATCAAAATCTTGCCTTTTGTTGTTTTCTTCAAACATTTATGAAGCAGAGTTGCCACCCCAATCGTAATTTATTGCACTGAAAAATTTCTAAGAAATTAAGATTTTTAATTATTAATACTAAAACAAGCTATTTTTATTAATATTATTAATAATTTAAAAATATAATTAAAATTTAAAAAAAGTATGTTCATCGGGGTTACCACCCTTTTTATAAAATGTTATATACAAATTCATAAAATATATATTTTTTAATCTTATGTGCAATATTTTTTTATTTATATTTTTATTTATTTTTATTAAGATTTTTGTAGCATTCTCGCTGCTCTAATTGATATTCTTCTGTTTCATAATTCATAAGCCATTCTCTCCGATATGGTTTTAGCTTTATGCCTGTCTGTTATAGATACAAAAATGTTATAGATGCAGAAATTTAGTTCTCCAATAGCCGAAATTACTCTACAGCTTTTCGACTGTCTTGTTTGCCTTTGTATTCAGAAGAATTGTATGTTCTCTTTCCATAAATATTAAATCCTAACCTCAATTTTTTTCATTTTATTAGCTCCAATAATAAGAAAAATCAGCATCAGTACTTGGCTTGTTGTCTTTAATGATCGATATATTCTATTTTTACAAGCCAACTGGCTTATTATAACAAAGTTATGTCCAGTATACACAAACGAACAAATCGCAGAGAAATACATACAAACCTACATATCTATTTTCAACACAAAATATCACAATTTGATACATTCCGCTGCTTTGAGATAAGTATTCAGAAAGCAGATGGCTTCAATTAACTCCGAATGAGGCCAATAATTATATGTTTTCTATGTCATATAATTATGATAGCAAATAAGCGAGAGTTGTTGGTGTTATTTGTCTCTTTATGAGTAGATCAAATCGCTCATGTGATCAGCTTTTGTGGTACTATTCCAAAAAAAAAATTATTTTAAAATTTAGCAACAAGCACAATCAATTTAGATAGCATTTGTTCAAATGAAAGTAAAACTTGTGCTTGGCATCACGCTTATTATAGAGGGGGCGTTGGACGTATAAAACACTTTATCAGTCAGTGAAGACTTGATCTGAAAGTAAAGCAGCTGACACTAAATAGTTTGTTGATGTAGTCCGTATATAGCTCAGACTTTTAATTTTGAATTAATTTGAAAATTACGAAATTTCGGCATTCCGAAAATCGAGTTCGGGATTAATACAATTTTAAGCCCAAAATTTAAAAAAAGTCTTAAAATTTACAATTAGTTTCTAAATTCCAAAATTTCGATATTCCGGTTTTTCGAGATCGTCATTTAAACATTTTTAAGTGCAAAAATTTTAGAAAACAAATAGCTTAGGTCCTAAAACTTTGAATTAATTTGAAAATCTCGAAATTTAGGGATGCCGAATTGGAATCGGAATTAAAAATTTTTTAATAAAAACATTTTTGAAACAAATGAAGTAAGTGTTTTCAGCACCAAATTTCTTCAAATCAGCCATTTTGACACAGTTTATAATATAAATGCTCAACATAACCTCAAAAAATTGTTTTTTTTTTTGATATCAGTGTACATGAATTTACAAATAAATCTAACTAAGATATCTTTAATAAAGATATCAGCAGCTTGGCAATATGAAATTATGCTATTTTACTCCAGAAATCTCGTTCAATAGTCGACCAAAGCTGCCTGAGAACCCTCAACTCCCCACAAATATTCTCATTTCACTACTGCTTGCATCCTCCGTGATTGAATTGTACAGCTGTGCATTACTGATATTACAAAAAAAAA
Organism: Zeugodacus cucurbitae; assembly: GCF_028554725.1. NCBI lineage: Eukaryota > Metazoa > Arthropoda > Insecta > Diptera > Tephritidae > Zeugodacus > Zeugodacus cucurbitae. The sequence continues at coordinate 27,772,254 of NC_071671.1, forward strand.
TTTAAATGTAAATCCAATCGGAATAATTTTTCAACGCAGTATCATCAGTATTTCCTATCCGCTGCTCTACCTCTCATACACCCGCTACCCGCTCTACACAGTCCAAAGCAGTTAATCAATAGCAGAAATATGAGAAGCGCGTCATTTGTCTACAAAATTTACATGCGTGATGACTCTTATTTCCTAATTTTTTCCATTTTTTTTTCAGTTCAAAAAGTGTTGAAATATTAGTCGAGGAAAATTTAAAAACTCGACATTTGTTGTGTCGAAAAGAACAAAAAAACGAAATAGCGCAGCATTCGTTAATATAATTTACATCTATTAACACCCTCAATGGGATCAACAAATTGCTAAACAATACCTGGTACTTGTATATATGTATGTATGTTAAAACTGCCTCACATGCACGCACTTAAGTGCTTAAGTTTATTTGTTTATGCACATAAGTGAGAGTACATATCACCGATGCTTCCGGTGTATGCCACTTTGGCTGATTTGTTATTAACACTCGGCAGCGGTGTTTCTTGCACTCGCAGCACCCTTAAACTGCTCAACGCCGCAGGAGCGAAGACACACACACCCGCACCCAAAAAAGGACAATCTAGTAGTTGTAGGTGTTGTTATTGTTTTTGTTGTCATTGGCTTTTTGGTAGACACGTCTCCTGCTGTCATACATATGTACATTTAAGTGTAAATTTGATTAAGATCAACTGGCGAAAAGCGCTCGAGGTCATGGGTATAGGGTATAAAGGCGTCCAACTAAAGAGGCAAAAAAATTTTTGCTGCGCGCCGCAGGGCAAACATCTGTTTTCTTTATTATGCATTATTAGCATACAGAATGTGAGGGAGTGAAGAGAGAGTATTGAGCAGGAGCGGGAGTGTGCGTGTGCGTGTTTGACACTATTTTGCTGGCGTTGAATGGTTGTATTCGCTCGCGGTTAAATGAAAGTGAGCTAAATATTATTTTAAATATGCAGCTTAAGTCAATTGAATACCGTTATGCGTATCGGAAAACACACAAGTGTCAAATTAATAATAATAATAATAAGAGAGTAACGCAATTACTATGGCGCACTCCAAGCAACTGTTAGGATAAATAAAGAAAATAATGTGATTTTGGAGGTTATGAGCACGCGTCTAAAGCGGTGAACGTGGACTTATGCCTCCAAACAGATTTATATGTAGTTTACACGGTATCTTATAAAATAAAAATATAAAAATTAATTAAACTTATTTGAAAGATTGTATTTTTGAAATTTAAAAAAATAATATTATAAATATATAAAAAATATATAATTTTTAAATTTTCACATTCTCTAATTTTACAGATTTTTCCTGAAATTCTTTTTGAAATGCAATCAAAACTGCTTGAAGAATGCCGGCAATCCCAGAGATATGAGACGTTTTCAGGTAATGAACTTAAAAATACTCATTTCTATGCTAGTACAGGTGGTTATGGATATGTGGAACTGCAATAAATAAAAATAGAGTTTTATAAAACAAATAACATTAATTACGATAAACACTTTTTATAAAAAAATATTTATTCTATTTTTTTCTTGGTTCAACATATCGGTGTCTGACTGTATTTATAATAATATTTTACGCATTTTTTTATCAACTTTTCAAGATTATTTTTTTATTTTTTCTCAAAATAAAATATTTACATATTAAAATTAAATCCCAAAATATTTTGTGAATTCCGAAATCTCGTGAAAAAAATAATAATAATATTTAATCCCGAAAAATACTGTGAATCTCGAAATTTCGGGATTTTCATTTTAATGTGCTTTTAAGTTATAAATAATAAAAATATAATCCCGAATATTTCGATGAAAAAAATTAAAATAAATTATATCATATAATCCCGAAATATTTTAGGAAATTTCAGAATTTTTATTTTAAGGTGCTTTCAAATTATAAATAATAAAATAAAAGAAAAATTAATCCCGAATTATTTTGTGCATCCAGAAATTTCGGGAATTCTTAGTTGAAGTGTTTTTAAGTTATATAAAAAAAGAAAAATATTATTCCCTAAATATTTTTTTAATCTGGAAATTTCGGGATTTCATATTTTTAAGTGATTTTTATTTAAATTGTACTGAAAAAATAAATCCTAGTGTTTAAAACTTTTTTTTTCTAAAATTTAGTGTCAAATTTAATTTCTTAAATTATTTAATCTAAAATTTACCACACATTTTTTAATCTAAAAATTTTCCTTCCCACAGGTTGTCATCTCCACACAAGTGACCGTTGATGGCCCACTACTGGCTATATCCGATAATATGTTCGTGCACAACAATTCGAAGCATGGACGTCGCGCCAAACGTTTGGATACCACGGAAGGTACAGGAAACTCCTCCCTGTCCTTAACGGGTCACCCACTTGCGCCTGACAGTACCTATGATGGTCCGTAACAAAATTGATTTACTGTTTATTTTCGTTTTTCTTTAGTTATTGAGTAAAAAAATTAGTACAATTTGAGAATTTTGCGGTAGTTCAAACTGTTTTATTGAAATTTAATATACAATTTGAAGTTAGAAGTAATTAAAAAATTCTTAATGCGCCTAAATGTAGGCCATAAATATTTAAGTATTTGCTATAGCATACATTTAGGCGCATATACATTTTGTAGTTATTACAATTTTTAAACTCAAGTTTTTTGTTAATTTTTTTGTTCGAATTCGCTTAACAAACACATTACGGTCGTACACTTAGTCATGCTCCCCCGTTTCCCGCTTATCACTACATACAAAATTACAATCGACACTTTCACTAAGTATGCTTCCTTTATCGCTACAGGTCTTTATCCACCACTACCGGTGGCCACGCCCTGCATCAAAGCGATTTCGCCCAGCGAGGGTTGGACCTCGGGCGGCGCAACCGTTATTATTGTGGGTGATAATTTCTTTGATGGCCTCCAAGTGGTCTTCGGCACAATGCTCGTGTGGAGCGAACTGATTACATCGCATGCCATTCGTGTGCAAACACCACCACGTCACATACCCGGTGTGGTGGAGGTGACTTTGTCATATAAGAGCAAACAATTCTGCAAGGGTTCACCGGGACGTTTTGTCTATGTTTGTGAGTAAAATTGAAATGTTATTAAAATTTTTAAACTCTGAATTCTACAATCTTACTAAACCCTCACTCTCTTCTCTTTAAGCAGCACTCAATGAGCCGACCATCGATTACGGTTTTCAACGTCTACAAAAGCTTATACCACGTCATCCTGGCGATCCAGAAAAATTACAAAAGGAAATCATACTCAAACGCGCCGCCGATTTGGTGGAGGCCCTCTATTCTATGCCAAGGTAGGTCTCCAGCATAAGGCTTCTTTCTTTTAATACAACTCCCTAATCAAATTCATTACACTTCTCTTTCTCACTTAGATCCCCCGGCGGCTCGACCGGTTTCAACTCATACACCGGCCAGCTGGCTGTAAGCGTTCAGGATACCGCTGGCCAATGGACCGAAGACGACTATCAGCGCGCCCAATCGAGCAGTGTGAGTCCACGTGGAGGCTATTGCAGCAGCGCTTCTACGCCACACAGTTCGGGCGGTTCTTATGGCGCTACAGTGGCCGCTAACGGCTATGGCCCCACAACCAATATGGGTACGTTATCCTCCTCAACAGCCAGTGTTTTCAACTCCACCAGCAGTAAGTTTAAGTAGCAGTTTAGTGCGGTAGTTCAGTGCATGTCCCCCAAATATGTCTGCGTTTGTAGCTAGTATTTGTAGTCTTTGCATGAAACCTACAATTTGAGAGGTTCTTTACCAGGCTACAGGGAATAACTGTCATTTAATTTCCAAGCCAAGACAGTTCAATAAATGACAGTATTCTTGAAGCTTCCACGTTCTCTAAGAAGTGGACCTTAATGAAGTATTTACTGTTCTTTAAAAAATCATGACTTCTCAGTAAATCTTCTTAAAATAAAAACAAATAAAAAAACAGTTGCAACCCAGCAGAGCTTAGTTCTTATTCTTACCCGAATATTAATTCGATTTATTTTAAGGCTAATGGTCTTTAGACCCCTTAAAACTTACCATTCCGGTTCTATGGCGCCTATAAGAATTTAATTGATTATGACTCTATTTCCAATGGTTGAATCCAAGTTCTATGGTTCAATATTATAGTCTATCGATTTGTTGGTGAAGAACAATAGAAAAACAATTGAATTCCGTCCGAAGAGAACTTCGGTTGTCCCGAAAACTACCACGATGTTTCTTACTAATCCAAAAGCTTTCTTGAAAGTACTCACTAAGGTTATTCTTCTTTTTTGTAATCCTTTTTATTTATTTTCTGTAATCCTTTGGTTTCGAGCTCGTTAGGTCAATATTATCGAGGTCCGAGGACTATAGTGCTCTGTCCTTTAAGAATTATGAATTTTTCAGAAAATCATTTGAAAATATTGAAGAGAGCTTGCTCATGGATTCCAGTGCTTAGTTCTTATTCTTGCGCGGATATTAATTTCATTTATTTTAAGGTTTCGATTTTTTAAGACTTACCAGTCGGGTGCTATGTCTATGGCTCTAGTTCCAATGGTTGAATCCATTCATTCTATGGTTCAAAATTCTAGATTTTCGATCCGTTGACCAAGAAGAACGGGACAAAAATTTAAATTCTATCCGAAGATATCTTCGGTTGACCCCCCTTTCAGTCAGATGTTTCGAGCTTTCATTCCAAAAGCTTTACTGAAAGTACTCAGGGAGACTATGATGTGCTGCCATAAAAATAGTTAGAATAGTTAGTTATCTCCGTGTCAGTTCTCATTTTCTCAATTTTCTCAGAGGGCATTGCTAATGTGTCGTCACAAATGCATTTTAAGAGAGTGTTGTATACTATAGTATACTGCCAATATTGTCCCTATTACAGTATTGCGAAAAAAAATAATTAAATATTCCTCTCAACTGCAGTTTTTTGTGATTTATTTTAATATTTAAGCATTTTGTGTGCCAAAAAAAAATCATAAAAATAAATAATAGACATAAAATGAATTTTTAATAATAATATTTTTTATTTTTTTATTTAATTTTATTTTATATTTTTTTCTTAGTATGTAATGTATGTATGTAAATAATGTATTTAGTTGCTAACACATAGATTTTGTTTCTTTTTCTTTTTTCTCTTTTCATTGCATGGTGTTGTTGCAAAAAAAAAAAATAAAAACACGCACAATTAATTATTTAAATAATCGATTTTTACACGTAACGGTATTGTAATTTTTTTTTTTATTATTTTTTGCCAAAATGAATATTATATTGCTGTAATATTTGTCAATTTTTAACAAAAACACTTTTTAAATATACAAAAACAAAATACAAAAATTATTTAAAAAAAATCGTAAAACTAAAACAAAACCAAAAACAATACGAAATATGCTCAGGCAGTGCCTTTTCGCCATTAATCTCAACAGTGTCGTCACCGTGGCATCAGGCGCTAGTGCAACACCATCACACACATCCGCACCACTATCATCACCATGCGCACCAGCCGTGGCACAATCCAGCTGCCTCAATTGCAACGGCCGCCGTGTAGAGAGCGTGAAGCACGAGAGAAACTTGTATTTGCGCGCGCAATGCATAATTAACGGTATTAAAAATTAGAATATTATTTATTTTTTGTTAAATTTAAGTTACTTAGTCGAGTGTCAACTATGCAAATATTGTGTCAAAAGTAGTTTTAGATTTGATTTTTGTTTTTGTATTTTTTTTCCTACGTCGCACTATGCGCTTGAGCTGCGGCGACTCACGAAGTGGTTACCTGTCCGGCTATTCATATAAAGTTTTTTTTTTAGACTTCAAACCCTGCAGGTGCGTACCAGACATCTACTTTCTTTTTAGTTTTCGTCCAACTTTTTAATTTTTTTTTTCATAAAAAAACGACAGGTAACCATTTCTGGCCATTTGCGGGTACGCGCCTGAGCATTGATCCAAAAATATTTAAATAAATAAAAGCACTTCACTCAATACATCCATATTTAATTTTGTACATACAACAGTTTTGCATTTACAATTTTTTTTGTTAAGCTTTCACAAAAAAAATATTTCGTTAAAAAATTTACAAAGCTTTTTCATAGAACTTTTTCCAAAAGAATCAATGAACAGCTTGTTTCTTAATTTTATATTAAAAAAAACTTTCTGAGAGCTTTTTGATTTTGAGCAATGAATTTGGTATTTTGTAAATTTGTATAACTTTTTTAATCACATCTTATTAAAATTTATTGAATATTTTTAAATATTTATAGTAGAGCTAAAGCTCTTCGAGACGTTTTTATTTTCAAAACTTCTTTTCGCTATTCTTGTTCAGATTATCATAAACAAAATTATGAAAGCTTAAATATTAAGAACAAACTATATTAAATATAAAGCTTTTATAAAGCTCTTTATAAATTAAATGCTGCACTGTAATTAAGTTATATAATTTTTGCTGCGAAACTGCAAATAGAACCTTCATTTGTTCTTGTAAATTGAACATGGCAGTACATTTTTGTTAGCCTCAAAGCTTTTTAAAAGTTTCAAAAAATTAAAAAAAATTATTTGAGTTTTTCAATCTGTTTCTTCTGTTCAGTTTTTCATTTTAATCTATTTTCTGTTTATTTTTGTTTTGAAAAGTGAAAAGACCTTTGAAGTTTTAAAGCTTAAAAAAACCCCACTCAGGCAAACTATCGTATGTAAAAAGCTCCTTTGATTCTGAAAAACTTCCTTCACTCATACAAAATATTAAAACTTCCAAAAGTTTCACTCAGAAATAGTCGAAAAAACCTGCGTTTCAATTTCTCATATGTTTATGAAACTAATTACTGAAATTTTAATTAAAGCTCTGAAGCTTTCGAAAGCTTTATGAAAGTGAAAGTTTTGCATCGCTAAAATGATTTTTATTTCTAAACGGTTTGGGTGTATGATTAAATAGATAAAAGCTTTAAATGTGAAAGCTGCGTGAAAGCTTTCGATCAGCCATAATCCATAATACAAATTTGCATAGTTGAGACTTTAAAATTGTAAATCAAATTAATACCCTATATATATTTAAAGTATAAAAATTAATTTAATTTTTTTATTTTATTTTATTTTTTTTTGTCTCTTCCAGGAGTGAGCGGTCTCAGCTTCAATCCATTCACGCTACCAACGTGTAACACACAAGGTTATGGCACTAGTCAACTGGTGACATCAACAAAATAAAATGCGCATTTGTTGGCAAACATTTGGGAACAGCAAATATCAAAGAAATCTACTACATACATACTCACATAAGACATATGAGCTGATGCGATTTGGTTACAACAAAAATTCAACATATTCGAATTACATATCTTTTCTTAGAGCTAAGTGAAGGAGGAGCGAGTGGAAGAAATGCAGAGAGAAAAAACATAATCAAATGAAAATTATATTAAATTATTAATTATAAAAAAATAAAAACTTAAATTTATATACTTATACAAATACATATGTATAAATGAAGAAAAAATTAAAAAAAAATAATAATAAATAAATAAATAGAAAAATGGAATTTGTAAAAAAAAATAAATTCAATTAAAAATATATATCGTTTTCTTCAACATTAAGCGTTAATAGATGCATAACATGAAAAATCGTTTAAAATTTAATATATTATATAATATATGTATTGTAGCATAAGTTAATATGTAGTAGAAATAAAAAGAAAATAATAATAAATAGTTAAGTACAATAAGTTTATTATAATTATGTATTCATATTTTTATTTTTTTCGCGTGCAATATAAGAATTTACAGTTAATTTGATAATGTTGACATAAACATACACACAAAATAAAAGCGAAAACTAAAAACATTAAAACTTGAAAATATTAAAGTATTTTTAAGTTCTTTTAAAAAAATAAAAAAAAAATTCTCTATAATTTATACTATAATAAAAAAAATATTTTTAAGTTTTTACAATTTTATTTAATAAAAAAAATTATATTTTTAAATTCTTTAAACAATTTTATTGGTAAAAAAATAATATTTACATTTTTTTAACTATTATTTGATAACTTTGCTTTGTAAATAAGTTTTTTAATTACAAAAAATGTATTTTAAAAATAAAAATCATTAATTAAAAAAGGGAAAAATTAAAAACACGACAAATAATATCAAACATTCATATACAACTGTAAATAGCAGCAGCAGCAATTCATATCAACCAATTTATAACAACAAAAATAGCAATTTATAACAACAGAAATAATTAATAAAACATAAAAAAATTTAAATAAATAAAATTAAAAACTAAAAATTAAAAAAAAAAACTGTAGATAGTTAATGAATTTTAGAAGAATTTGTATACGAACTTTCTGTCAAAACTACAACAACAACAACAAAAATTAAAAGTGAAATTATTATTAAAACATTTAACAAAATAAATATATTATTATAAGCAAAAAAATAAAATGAAAAAATCTCAATTATTCACAACAACACACATATATAGTTGTTCGTACATACATACAAATTGAATATAAAATATAAATACACGAAACCCTCAAGCATACATACACACAATAGCTTAGCATTAAAGTTTAGCCGATATTTAGCAAGAATTTTCCTCTTTTTTGCTCACAATAAACAAATAATTAATAAATAAAAATGAAATACTTAACTAGAGCAATGCTAACAATCTAATAACAAATATACAAATGAATGAGAAAAAAATACGAAAATATGAAAATTTGCAAATTCTTACTAATATAGTGACTTAAAAATTAAAAAAAAAGAATAATTTTATTATATTTTTTTAAGTTTTTAATATTGTTAAATGCAAAAAAAAAAAATAAGGGAATTCAAAGGTTAAAGGTATTTCACAACAACAAAATATGCTTTTTTTAATTAATAATTTTTTTTTTAATTTTTATCTAAAAATAAAAAAATACATATATTTAATAAAAAAATGATTGAAAATTAAAAATTTAAACATTATAAATAAACAAATAATTTAAATTATAATTATAGATTTTTTTTAATATACTCTTTTTAATTTTTATTAATTTATTTTCAAAATTTATTTCACATTGTTGTTGCAAATTACTCTTGATATATTAACTGTCAAAACTTGTTTTTGTATTATAGTTATAAGCTATATTTGCCTGTACGTATACAGTAATGTAAAATATAAAATATTACATTTTGAGTACTTGCTGTTTCGTACGGTAATATTTAGTGTTTTCTAATTAATATTTGTAAAATATATTAAAAATGTAAATTAAATAATAATTAATTTAAAAATAAAAATTATAATTAATAATTATAAAATATACATATTTTGAATTCAATAAAAAAGGTGTACGTTTACTTTATTATAACGGTACAGAAGAAAATAAATTGGGTGGTTAGAAGAAAATTTCAGTAAGTACATATGTATAAATCGGGGTTGGATGTATAAAGGTTTTAAACAGTCGAGGTCCTTAAATAGCTACTAGTAAGCTCTAGAGTCTAACATTTCCTATATAGAGACACGAATATTATGAATCAAAACGCTATATAGTGTTGTTGGTAGCTGACTTTGAAGTCATTCGAAATTCTCCTATATTTCCCGCTGAAGTTTTGAATAACAATTAACCGTGCCAAATTTCAACAAACTAACAAAAATTTCAGCAAAAGATTGCTTACTCTCCCACAATTCGTCAGTATTAAACCTTAAGCACTTCCGCAAGGACAACGCGCAACACAGACCGCTGTTTGTGTCCCGAAGCACGTAGGCATTCCAACGCCGACGCAGATACATTCATGCACATAAATATAGTATACACACATACAATTCGTTCCATATTTAATTCACAATCAACAATTCTATTTCCTTAAATAAATTTATTTATTTGCAACTATCAACCGGTTTTACTCATTTACGTAGCTTCCGTTTCGTTATCACACGTAACGTCATTGCGGCTGCTGTCACTTCAGACATTTCTAATTTTATGTGTATTCCACACATCTGGCAACAATGCAGATGACGTTTTCTTTCACTTTGAACAAATTCGCTCTGCTGTTATTGAGCTGCGAAAGCTAAACGAAAATTATTAAAATTTTATTGCAAATTAATTGTGAGTAATGTTCAATTGGTATTAACTAAACAGGCGGTAAAGAAATCAATTTTATTATATAGTGAAATTATAATATTTAAATGCAAAAAAGTGAATTTCTCGAGCGGCCGAATAAAAATTTCACTACGCGACTCCCATTTTCGGTTAGGGTCGTGGCTCGCGTATTAAACATATGTGCGAGATAGAGAAAGCCACTGCTTGCGGCTGCATGTAGCAATTGTGCGTGCGAACGAGAAGACAAGTGTTGTTTTTTTTCGTTTTGGTGTAAAGTCGAAGAAAATTTTTGAGCAAAGAATTTAATAATGAGATAATCTTTGTATTTATCCAAATACCATCAGCGAAGTGAAAGAAAAGCCAAACAAATTGTTAATTGTCTATATAATTAATTGAATTTGAAGTAAATGTGTTGGGGAAGTGCGTGTTATGTGGTTAAATATCGATAAGTCGCAACAGCTGATGCACTGGTGCGTTTAATCTTTAGTGGCAAACCCCCACGCCGGTGGGGCTTAAAAAGCATTATAACAAAAAAAAATAAAGAAGTAGAAAAAACACGCCAGAGAGTGATTCACAAGTTTCAAGCAGGCGTAGCACCTTTCCAAAACTGCACTAGCTTATGCTTATTAATGTGGAATTTGTTGTTTAAATATTTGTGTCTATGATACGTGTGAAAGAAAGTTTCGTTTAGGAAGGCTTTTTTGCTTTCTTTTTGTTGCATGAATCGAAGGATTGATTGCTGTTGTCTTCTTGTGGATTATTGTGCTCGTGGCTGAGCGAAAAACGACGATTGCGACGACCACGACCACAACGACGCCTATCGGACGGATCGGTTCTTGAAACGACCCGCGTTGCTGGTCCTTTGGGAAGAGACATATACGTCTGATCTGGATATAATTGCATGATGGATGCTGGACAGCAAGAAACTAGACAGGTATGTATTATGTATGCGTTCTTATCTATTTTTAAGCGACACACTTGCAGTGAATACAAGAACATAAAAAAATGAAAAGATTTCAATTTGATCGTAAACACATGCAAACATACATATGTACATAATGTGCGTGTGCTCAATATGTATGCAAAACACACCAACCAGCCCAGTCGATGGCACTTGTTTACCCACGAATTTCGTAGCGGCAGCATAAAGGCAAAAAATATGATATCATCAAATGTCAAACAGCAATTTTTCGCTTTTTCGTCTAGTCAAAACTGTGAAGTTACAAGTGGAAGCGCATTGTATGCTCAAATAGCTCTAGCTGCTCATGTACTCCACATTCATGCTTGTAGTACATAAATCGGTATGTATGGGCGAGCAATGCACGCTAACATTGTAGGTAGCAGTAGCTGTTTTTCAAGTTGCTATTAATTGTTGCAACTTGTCTGCCTGTTGGTTTGCCAGCTATTAGTTGCATTTAAGAAAAATCTAAAAGCAATTAGGAAATCGAAAGCGTTAAGACTAACAATTGATGATTGCGGTCATATAAACTCTACTATATATCCATTTGAGTGTGTGTATATATGCGTTTAAATGTTGGCTATATATTAAATATAAAATGTGTGCCTTTGTCGGGTTCATTCTCTATCCACCTACTTACATACACAAGCTTTGCAAGTTGTACGCTTTGCTGTGCGCGTTATGAGCCAAGCACCTGGTTAGGCATAACCACCTACTCAATAAATATGTCAGCGACCAGTTTTTTACTGTTTTACTTTTAAATTGTTATTGTTTTTACATTCTTAATGTATGTTAATATTTTTTTGGTGTGCTTTATAACAACTTAAGTGCTTCTAAAATGTAATAAAATAACTCAGTAATGTTGTCATATTAAATACTGTAACAGCAACAAATTGTATTGTTTCCAATTCGGTTACAAATCCAATTGCTTGCCAAAGCAAAATTCATATGCGAATTTGCAATAATCCCATAATAAAAAATAGGTGAGTCAATATCTGTGTATTGTACGAAAAATTTTGCATATGCACATTAATAAAAGCGAAACTAAAAAAAAAAAATTTGATTAAAAGAAAAGCGTATGTCTTCACTATCGCGTAAGCTTTTTATTTTACCTACGCTTCTGATAGCTATCAGTCAATTTGGTTACACCCAAAAAATGAGCAAAGCTATGGCATGCCAAAAACTAGCTATTGTGCTTTGTTAACCCTCTTTTCCGCCCGCTGCCAAGCATTTAAAGAAAGAAAAAACGTTGCTGTTGTTTTTGTTCGTACATAAATAAAATATTACTGCCGGGTCGGCGGTTTGTCGTTTATGCTGTTGATTATGTCAACATTGGCTATGCAGACTGCTTAATGCCAACAAAAAAAAAAAAAAAAAAATGTCGCGAAATAGTGGCCAAAGGCGGGAGTGGTGAACTTGTTGTACATTATTATTAGCAATTATAATAATCAATTATAAAAGTAGCAAAATGTGTCGTTTAATGCAGATAAAATTCCTATTTAAAGCTTATAACTTAAACTTATATATATTATAACTTAAAGAATATATATTTTTCTCTTCTACCTCAGGCACATCATCGTGCTTCCGTGAAGTGGCTACTCGCCAAAGCCTTCAACAATAATATTCCAGATAATTTACGTGAACCCTTCTATACGGATCATGACAATCAGGAACGGCTGAAACCGCAAATTGTTGTAGAAATGGGAAATGCAACGCTCTACTGCCAGACATTATCCAACATATATTCGGATCCGAATTATCAAAGTCTGAATCATTGGTCCATATTGCAGACATTATCACGTAAAGGTGTGCCAGTCGCTGAGTCACCAGAGATGCCATTAACCGAAACGGTTTTGATACAAACAAATCCTTTGAGGATAGTAAGTGCTAAATTGTTTATAATTTATAGAATTAATGGTTTTTAAGTGATTTTTACATTTGTATTTATGTGAGTGAAGTAAGGAAAATAATGCATAAACGAAATTAGTGATTCCAAATAAGCAAATTGAGCTCTATTGTAACCTAACCTAAAAACATTTATGTTAGACTTTCAAACAAAAACGCTTCCTTAAATATTAATAGAGTAAACTAAGGAGTAGTTTTATTACAAAAATAGCATTAATTAACATCTGTGGTGTAATGAAAGTGAACTCTTTTGTAATCTAACCTAAAAAAAACACAAAAAATATTTTAGAATATTAAGTTAGGTTTTCAAAAAACACACTTCCTTAAATAATTAGTACTAAATTGTAAGGTGTAATAATTACAAAAAGAACAACAAGAAACAGCTGTTTGTTTTATTTTAAATTTTTTGTCAGTATTATCTTTTTCATAAGTTCGTTTTTGTTCTTAATATTATCCTTTTTAACTTACAGAACGCCCACATGTCCGTGATTCAATCACTAATGACTCTGTATGCAAAGGAGATAACTTCGGGCGAACGCATAGCTAATGCGGTTGCAAGGTAAGCGTGCTTAAATTTGCAAATGAATAATATTTTAAACATTTCTTTTTACTTTCACACAGAATTACGGGTAATAATGGCCAACTGCTACCGCACGATCAGCCATTCGATCAGCTGCTGCTGTTGTGGATCTCACATGCTTGCACTTCGTTGAAGAAACGCATTGCGCGTGAGGTCGAATTGAGCACAACGGATGAAAATGTAATTTTGCATTTAATACTTAAAAGTTTTAAAAATACTAAAAAATTTTTTTTTTACACACACAGGGCGTACGCCTGCAAGTGCCCAACATTCCAGCCGTGCACGATTATCAGAGTCTATGTGATGGCGTTTGTTTAGCTTTATTTATATCGTATTATTGCCCGAAAGCGCTACCATGGTCGCTAGTGCGTATTAATTATTTACCAGCCGTCGAGGATTCCGTACACAATGTGTCTTTAGTCAGCAATTTTTGTCAACAACATTTGCCATATAATGTGTTCCATATGAATCCCGAAGATGTGACATTCATGCGCAAGTGCGTTGACACAAAAATATTTATTTAAATGAAAATTATTTAATTTTTTTATTTTACAGTTCGATGAAGCTAAATTTAGTTGTGCTGTTGGCTGATTTATTTCTGCTCTTCGAAATTCATCCTGCAAAATGTGTTTGTTATCCCGGCATGGATGCGCCAGGTAAATTGCAAACGAGTTTATTTGTTTTTTTTATACGCGTTTTTTTCTGTTTGTATTTTAGTTAGCTATGGCTATATTTAGCGCATTTTCACTTGTTTTTTTTTTTTTAATTTAATTTTATTTTATTTTTTGCACATTTGCTCATGAGCGTGCCTACAAATATGTTGGAAGCAAAGTTCATCGAAAAAAAAGAAAAATTATGTAAAATATGTATAAATTTGAAGTTGTTCTATATACATATATGCTGCTTTTTACTTTCCACCACCTTCCGCGTACTTGTAGTACTTTCAATACATTTGCACATGCAAAAAGTCGAACAAATATTGTTGGACAGCAGCAGCTGTTGTTTAATTTGTTGTATGCAAAAATAAAAAATAAAAAAATATTTAAAAAATTATATTTAAAAATTTGCTCATTACCCACTGTTGAGCACCCAGTCAGAGAAGAAATATCACTAATTAATTGCTAAAAAAGTGTAAAGTGATAGACTTCACACAAAATTAGCGAACTGGTTTGTGGCACGCGCTACACACACAAACTCTCTGTTATTTTTAAAATAATAAATAAAATTTCTTTTCATTTTTTTATTTTATTTCTTTTATATTATTTTTATATTTTTTATTATTTTTTATTTTAATTTTTTTTTTATTTTTTTTTATTATTTTTATAATTTTTTTTATTATTATATTCATTTTTTATTTTATTTTATTTTTTTATATTATTTTTATAATTTTTTTTATTATTATATTCATTTTTTTATTTTATTTTATTTTTTTATATTATTTTTATAATTTTTTTTATTATTATTTAAATCTTTTTTATTATTTTTTTTGTTTTGTTTTATTTTATTTTATAATTTTATTTTAATTTTTATAATTTTTTCTTAATATTTTTATTTTTTTTGTCAATATTTTTCTTTTCCCACAAGTTACTCTTTACCAAATTTTTCATATTATTTTTTCTAATTCTCTCATTTTATATTTATTTTTTTATTTTCAACTCGTATTAGTTTACTTTGCTTTCAAGGCACATTCCCTACTACATATCTCTTAACTCTATAAACTCATACGTTGTGCCTACCACCGTTAAATGCCCACATGCTTAGGTCTTAAGTTTAAATTAAGTAACGCAAAAATGTAACTAAAAACATTTAACAATAATTTGTTTAAACCAAAAAAACAAAAATTAATGAAGTTACCAACAACACACTTATACCTAATCTCTCTTTCTCTGTACGAAAAAAAAAAACAAAAAAAAAAAACCAAAAAAACTGTGTGCCACAAATTCTTGTAGAGATCATCAGTAAACGTTACTTTGGCGTTAATGAGCTTGGAATATGTCATCGCAGGGGTCTCACCATGCAGCCCGTCATACCAATTCCAGATCTGAGAAGCGATTCAGATTCGAATTACGGCTCGCCAACAAATCGACCGCCATTTCAAGGTCTTTAGCAAATAGCTCAATATAGACAAAAAAACAGTATCGAAAAAAAAAAACAAAAACAATTTCAGTTAATATATATTTGTTTAGCATTGTTATGTGTTGCATACATATGTATACTATATTATTACATATATACTCGTATATATATATATGATTTTTTAATATTGTTGCAATTTGTTTCAAAAGCGTTGCAGTCCTTAATTAGTGCATGTTTTCGTTCATTTGTGCGCATTTCTACTTAACTTTTGTTTAATTTAACGCACAAACACGCTAACAAGTTTGCCTTTAAATATGTTTTTGCAGTTGAGTTTCTAATCATTTTTGTTTTTTCTATATGCGTTAATTTCATTTGCGCATTTCATAATGAATTCATAATTTTCATCATCATTTCAGCAGTCAGTCTTTCATGCAACAATTTGCATTGCTTAGTTCTCATTTCCCATAGTTTTTGTTGTTGTTTTTTGGTGTGCAAGTTGCACTTATTCGTTTCGCACACTATTAACAAATAAGTCGAAGCATCGATTGAATACAAAATTAAGGTTAAAAAAAATATATAGAAAAATTAACTATAGTGAAATAGTTCTACACTATTTTTTAAATCGAATTTCTACGAAAAAATTGCAAATACATATGTTGTTGTTGTCACTTAAAAACTATCATCCAAGCCATTTAAATCCATTAGTATACTTGTTTTGCAAATAACAAACTTCAAAACCGTTCTTTTTCGAATTTTCGAAAATATCAAATTTCAAATTCGAACATAATTTTTTAACTTTAATTATTAGTACAAATAATTCGCAAAGTGATATTTCTCAAATTTTCAATCAACCGCTAGTCTCCAGTAAATTTCAAAACTTTTAAAGCTGGTTTTTTCATTTTCGAAAATTTCAAATTTCAAATACCAACCTAATATTTCTAATTTGATTCATTAGTTCAAATAATTTACAAATAAACATTTCTTAACATTTTCAATCAACGGCTAGTCTTCAGTAAACAGTAAATTTCAAAACCTTTAAATCTGTTTTTTTTTTTTCATTTTCAAAAATATGAAATTTAGCATTCGAACATAATTTTTTTAATTTAATTCATTACTTCCACTAATTTACAAATAAATATTTATTAAAATTTTCAATCAGCCCCAGTAAATTTAGAAACCTTTAAAGCTGTTCTTTTTAAAATTTCGAAAATATCAAATTTAAAATTCGATCATCATTTTTTGAATCTAATTAATTTTTATATCTAGTTTTAAATAGTTCACAGTTTCAAATTAACATTTTCAAAATTTCAATCAACCGCTAGTCTCCAGTAAATTTATAAACCTTATTTTCGAATAAAACAATTTTTTTATAGTTAACTAATGTGTATTTCCCTGCATTCTAGTTTCAAGTTTAAACCCAGTTTTTAGCATACAGTTATGAAGATAAAAAACAAAAATTTTACAATATTTTCATTATTTTTTAAATCTTATATTTAAATTTTTTAAACTACTAATTTTGCATCTACAGTTGATATTTGTGAAAAAAGTTAATACTCCTTTAATCATTTAGTAAAAATTAAAACAAAAGAAAACAAAAATTTTACTTATAATTAAAATCAGATAAAAAAATAATTTTAAAATTTTTATACAAAACTCAAATCTGAATTTTTTATATCTTAAAAAAATCTATTTATGAAGGGATCTGTTCGTATTTTTCGAACATTAATGTCGGTAGTAAACATATTTAAAATAAATATGTATAAATAAAATAGTTTCTGAATGAAAATAATATTCCGAAAATTATAAATGTCCATAGTTGTAAATTTAGCAGTCATTTAAAAAAATTGGAATTATTAATATTGTTCTCAGTGTTTTTAATGTTTTTTTAACAAAAAAAAAATATTTTTATAAAAAACATTTTGCTTCATATTCAAGAAAACAACACAAGTTCGATTTTCTTTATTTTTTACTTACATTTTGTATTTTATTTAAATAATTTGTTACATTTGTGCTAATTTATTTAAAGTTATTGTTTTGAAAACTAAAACACGCTGTTGCGAGCCGCCATAATAACTCAAAATGTAGTTTCAAAGCTTTCCTCAAATACCCTATGAATTTATAAAGCTCTTCTAAGATAATTTTTTAATTTTGAAATAAAACAAGTGTTGAAGAAAAAATGTTTACCTAGTAACGATTGCATCTATAACTCCAAGATACTCCTAAATAAATTTTTGAGCACTTTTAACCCAAGATACACCATTTATAACAATATTTATGGGTTTAATAACAAGTACTGTCCTATACTAAAAGTATACAGTAATTAGCTCAAATTTCCTTATAATATGGCATTGTAAATATGCGATGCCTAGCTTTAGGCGCATTTCAAATACTTTTCCGTGATTTTTACTTTTCTCTAACCTAAAATATCTACCGAAAGTTAACAATTTAAGCTTTATAGCCTGTCACACTTAATATACCAACACTCCTACTCAATATTTGCCATGCTGCGCTAACCTAACCAAAACTCACATTTAACCATTTCTGTCCGCACACGCACAATGCCCAAGCACGCAAGCTGACCCCTGCTGCCAAAAAAAATAAATACAATAAATAAAAAAAAAAATCCATATTCTCATCAGTGCAAGTCTCTGCAAAGGTGGCGTAGGTCGTTTTATGTTAAGCAGAAATTATTACAATTTTTTGTTTATTATTTTTTCTTTTCCTATTTTAGTTTCGAATTCGGCCTCGGACGAACTCGTGTATGGCAACAATTCTGCAACATTAATGCAAAATGCGGGTTTAAGAAATTCGGAAAATGAAGGTAAACGATTTTTTTTTTTAAATACATATTACTGAGAAATTAAAGTCGACTTTGAGGTTAGAAACGCCATTTTCGGCAAAGTCGATTTTATAAAAAAAAAAATATTTTTGTAAATAACTAAAATGTACAAAGTGCTGTGTAAAACACGTCTAAAGGGCAGTTTGCAGATTTTTTTCCGTTAAAAATTTGTATTAAGTTTCTTTAAATATAATTTTGAGGTTATGTTTCCAATTTAATTTTTTAATTTATTTTAATTTTTATTATTTATACATTTAATTTAATCTGTACCAACATACATATTATCGCTCGCTCTTTAGCCACCTGCATATATATAGCTCCCTCCATAAAGCTTCTTATGTTCAGCAGCCGCATTTTTTTAATTTTAATTTTTATTTCCAATTCTTTCCACTTTTTTCTTTCAATTCTTGCATTGCGTAGCATTTGTTGTTCATAAGTCACGTGGCGTCACAACCCTATCGTCGTTGCATTCACAACAACAACAACAACAACAGGAGCCATTGGTTCCCGCACGTTTGCGTCAATCGAAAGAAAAATCAAATATCGAGACAAAGGCTGATGAAAGAGGTTTGTAAATATGTAAATGTACCGTAATAATTAATGTGCCCTGGGGCATACATACATACATACATGTGGGCATGATTGTATGCTTGTATGTGTTTTAAAAAAAATTCTAAAAAATTTCTAATATTTTACTGCTTTTTAAGCTAGGCTTTCAAAAACGCTTTATTTTATTTTTTTTCTAGTTGTTCACTTGATTTTCGAAACCAAAATTTTTGTATTTTAGTTCTCGAAATTATTTTTTGATTTCGAATTCTTTCGAAAACTGTTTTTAATTTTTAAAAATTTAAAAAAATAATCAAATTTGTTGCTTTTATTTTTTAAAATCTTTCTTTTAGTAAAAAAGTAGATAAAATCGATTTTGCTTTTTAGAAAATATTTTTTATTCATTGTTCTTTCCATTTTTTAATTGTAGTTCTGAGAATGTTTTTCAAGTATCTAACCTATTTTCAAATATTTCTTGTTTTAGAGATCTTTTCAAACTTTTTGCTTAAAATGTCACTGCTTATGTATTAAAAATATAATATTAGTATTTTCGAAAAATTTATTTCGATAAAATATTTTTTAATAGCTAGTTTTTTTAGTATATAACTATTTTTACTTTTTTATAAAAAAAATTATTTGAATATTTACATATAATATTTAAATGTTAGAAATTAAATTTTATAACTTTTTAATAATATTTTTTTATTTTAAATTGTTAAATTTTTCAAATATAATTTTTATTTAAAACTTTTTTATTTTTATTTTTTTATTATTTCTACATAATTTAATTTTTATTCATTTATTTTTTTTTATTATATCTAACTTAATTTTTATTCATTTATTTTTTCTTTAATTATTTTTTTTTTCTATAAAAATTTATTTTTTAATTTTTTCTTTCTAAATTTTTTATTGTTTTTTTTTCTGAAAATTCAATTTTTTCTTGCATATTTTTACATATAATATTTAAATGTTAGAAATTAAATTTTATAATCTCTTAATATTTGTTTTTATTTTAAACTGTCAAATTTTTCAAATATTTTTTATTTAAAACTTTTTATTTTTATTTTTTTATTATTTCTAATTTAAATTTTATTCATTTATTTTTTTTTTATTATTTCTAATTTAATTTTTTTTCTTTCTAAATTTTTTTATTGTTTTTTCTGAAAATTAAATTTTTTCTTGCATATTTTCCAAAAAATCACCCTTCAAGTGCGTTTAGAAAGTCTAGCTTAAATGTTTTTTGTAATTCTTGTATAAAAAAAGTCCTTGCAATCTGTATGTGCGAGCTAATGCTTTGAATTTGTGTTTTTTCTCAACTAAAATCACATGTAGCTGCATTTTTTTTCTTATAAATGTATGAATTTTAGCTTACATTTACCACTCTCGTTTGAATCAGTTAACAAAGCTTATTAAAAACAGTTTTTTTAAATTTTCGCTTTTTCGAATTTTAGAAAATAACATTAATTTTTTTAGAAAACATATAAAAAAAAATTAGTTACTTAGTATTATTTAATGTTTTTTTTTAAACCATTGAAATTTTCAAAATACATATTAACAGTAATTTACTCGTACAAAAACCACACATACAAATTTTCAACACGTACATTTGCGTACTCTATTAAAAATCAAACTCATTCCCAATAAATTAGGTGATTACGTACCAGCAGGCAGACCCAGCAATTGGGAGCAAAATCGGCGTCCTAGTTATGCAGGTAAATTCCTTAATGCAAAAAAAGAAAAAAGTACAAATAAAATATATATGCTTGTATATATTTTTTCATACAACAACACTAAGAAAGCGGTAGGAAAACAAATAGGAAAAATTTAAATTAAAAAAAATCTGAAATACTAAATTTAACTAAAAATATTGTTTGAAATTAATAGAGAATTAAAAAAAAAATATATTCAAAAAAAAAAATGTATTTAAAAATACAGTATACTCTCGAAAAGTAAATTCTCAGAAAGTAAATAATCGCGGAAAAGTTAATCACCTTTAAGATTGCACATGCACCTCGAAAAAGTAAATTTTTTAATTTACTTTTCAGAGAGTGTGATAAAAACTCGAAACGAAGCAAGCAGCGTTTTTTACGATGTTGCAAAAACACTTACTCTCTTGTTTATCGCGTCTTTTTAGTAAATAAACTCTCCTACTTGATCCACTGGTTTAAAAATGAAAACGATGCAAATCAGGTGTCAGACTTTTTGAATTGTCGTACAAAAATGGTCTGAAAATATATTGCAAAAGAAAAAAAAACAAAAGAATATTCAAGATTTTTTCTCTTCATAGTAAATACATATATATGTATGTAAATGTAAATATGTTTTTCATGTAAACCCATATGTTTTATTGAAGCAAATAAATGAATGAGTTTAAAAATGCATTTAATTTTATAATATACTGATAATTTATGTATATATTTGGAAAAGTAAATTATTCGAAAAAGTAAATTACCCAAAATACCAATCGATTTACTTTTCGAGAGTATACTGTATGTTAGATCTAATTAAATAATTCAAATTTCTCAATTTAAAGCCACTAAAATTATAGTGAATTTCAAAAAAGTATTGTCTACCGCTTTCTTAGTACAATATGTGTACTTGTAAGTGAGCATTTTATGTAGAAAATATTGAACAATTCCATTTTTATGCCTCATATCACATTTACCGTTACTTGCACATGTTTTTTGAAATATTTTGTATCCACCGTTATTTGCACTTTTATATTAAATTGTATAATGCATGCTTTTCAACTGTATTTTCTTACTGTAAAACGCAAAGTTACTTTTTTGCTTAGTTTTTATTGCATGTTTCACGTATTTTGTAGTTGCGCACTAATATATTTTTATTTTTTAGTTTTGAAAAGTCATAAATTGTCATACATAAAAAATATAAACAACTTAAGCATCCTTTTCATTTTCGCATCCTTCCTACACATTTCAGGACGTCGCTCACGTCGAAATTCATCCAGCGAAGACTCACAATTGACAATTGAGAATTTCGGTGGCTCTCAAGATCAATTGAATGCGGTCGGACGTTTTGAGCGTGAGCGTGAACGTGAACGCGAACGCAAGCACTCCAATGTCAGTGTGGGTGAGTGTGCAGAAGAATTAAAAAAATATTTAATTGACAATTTTTAATTACTAAATTCACTAATTAATTATATCTTATATAGTGGAACCCGCTGTCGCTGTACGCTCCTCCATTGCCGATGCACGCGGCACGCTGCAACTTGGCTACGACACGGATTCGGGTTCAGAGAAGCAGGATCGTGAGACCGAGAAATATTTAATGAAGCGACATGCAAGGTATTCTCAGCGCTCCAGATGGTCTTAAAATATTTTTTTAATTTAAAAAATAAAAAAAAAATAATAAAAACTTAAAGAAAATATGAAAAAATATTTTAAGAGTTTTTTTTATTTATTTTTATAAATTTTTTTTTTAATTTTTTTGATTTCATTTTTTTTAACTCTCCTCCCTCCAGCACCGATAATGTCAACGTGAATGCCTCCAATACTCAACTGAACAGCATTGTCAGCACAGTTAGTAGTCCGATGCCTTCCACACGTCGTCAGCACCCTATTGAAAAAGACAATCTGGATAAACAGTATGCCGAACGCAAAGATAGCAGCACGAATGATTATGAGCAAACTTTGACACGGCGCTCAACACAAAGTTCGGGCTCAAGCAAAGTGGAGGCTTGGAATAATAGTAAAATTGGTGTGTGACTTCTAAATTTACCAGCAGATGACAAATTAATAATTATATTTTACCATTTTTTACTGTTAGATCCCTATGACGATGATCTGCGCACGTTGGAGAATGCCTCCAAGTTGTCCAATATACGCATGAAACTCGAAGAGAAACGTTTACGCATCGAACAGGATAAGCGTCGCATTGAAATGGCGTTGTTGCGTCATCAGGAAAAGGTACCGTTAGCAGTTTTTGCATTATATTTTACAATAATCTCTTACTAACCGTTAATCACCTAACTCCACATATCTACTTACGCATTAAATTTAAAGCTTGCACGCGAGGATTTGGATGCCTCGTCGGAGGTGTTGAAATGGGAGACATTGAGTAACGATTCAAATCGTACGCCAGATCTTGATCCGCTCGACTTGGATAAGTATCAGGTAGCGCTTGTCTTTACTATAATTTTAGCTGAATTAAAATCTTGTATCTCAATATATTTAATTATTTGTGTATTGTTTAAACGCTAACTAACCAACCAAACCGAACCCTTAAATGTATTAACACCACTCTCTCTCTCTCTTTGTCGTCGTTGTTGTTGTTTTTATGTCTCTAATACAGCAAAGTCTGGCTATTATGAATATGAATTTACAGGATATACAACAGGATATACAAAAGCTAACAGTCCAACAAAATCAAATACAAGCACAACAATTGCAAGCGCAACAACTGATGCACGCACAGCATATGGCCAACATGTTGAATCAGGTAGTCTGAGAAAAAAATACGAAAAAAATATTAGTAAGGGTAAGATGCGCAAATTTGGTTCGGATATCGCCAGTCAGTAGGCAGATCATGTGTCATAATTTTTTGGAAGTATGCTTTTAAGCTATGTATATTCGAACAAATTGAAGTACCGTTATGCGGTGTACCAACTTTTTAGGTTCTACTAATTCACTTTATGGGTCTCTATAATCAGAAATATTATTAAGAGATCCTGAAAATGATATTTTAAAGCGTCGAAATTTCATAAAATTTGAAGTTTGGTTTTTATTATTTCTGAATTTCTATTACTTCTGAAATATTTCTATTCTATTTCATTCGAAAATCAGTTTTGACGATACTTTTTTTATGCTTTTGCCTTCTATTATTCTATATCATTCGAAAATCAGTTTTGACGCTACTTTTCTTTAATGCTTTTGAACGAATCTGTTCTTCAAATACGTGTGGCATGCTTTTAGGCACATTACGACGTCACAAAGTGTGACAATAAAAAAAATTTTCGGCCCTATTCCCGTTGTCGTTGTCGTTTTAATAGTCGTTTCTAAGTCGTCGTCGTTCTTATCGTCGTTTCGTTCCTAAATTGGTATTCTTGAAGTATATCGTAACGCCTAAGAACAGTTATCGAAATTTGTCTACATATTTTATATAGTATACTTTAAGGAGCTCTTTTCCCATATAAAAATTTCTTTCTTATGTAACGAGACACATTTTTAAAGCAGTCCTTAATGGATTTTACGCTATTCTCTATAGACTCTAAACAACGTTATCACTGTAATTATTGTACTTACGTACAACATTGTTAGTCTTCCAACTTTGTTTGATTTTTTAAAAGAAGTAGTGGTGACATCTACGTCTCCAAACTTTCTTCTAAAATATGTTATACTTCCATCGTCTTATGCTCCTTGCTTCTGGCTAATCCGACTACTCTACCGAACACAGCCAAAGGAGACATGGGTATCTGTTTATTAACTCCTCGTCTTGTTGGAGTTCTATTTTTTTCTTCGTTTTGAATTTTAAGACCTTTCATATCTTAAATATACTCTTAGATATAAAAATGCAATTTTATTAATGCCAACAATTTCCGACGCGAGATGGCGGTGGAATGGATTTAGGTTTTTTTTAGAAAAAAAAAATATCCCTCCCAAAAAATCGAAATTTAAAGGATTTATCCCTTTTCTAAAGTCCTTGGCATATGCAGGATATTTTTCCATTTCAGAAATTAAATTTTCAAACTGTTTCCGATTTGGAATTTTCATCTTCACTTTAAATATTCCTTCAAACAACCGCGTCGTTTCTATGTCGCTCACAATTATAGCAACGACAAAAAACGACTGTTTCTATGTCGTCTCTATAGTCGTTTCAAATTGGGGAATCTCAATTTATTTTCGATAAATGTCGTTAACGCCAACATGAATGCCAAATAGGCGTTCTTAAGTCGTTTTAAAACGATAACGACAACGGGAATAGGGGCGAATGTCGCTACAAATGCTAATTCTTCATTTCAGTTACTTATTGCATACTTTTAGGCGTCGAAACTTTTATAAATTATTTTTTATTCTTTTTGCTTACAATTTTTTTTGAGTGTTAGCTTAAGCTTTACGCTCATTAACGAGCTTAAACTTCAAAATGTGTGTTGAACTAATTTTTTCATGATTTTTTTAAGGGAAAAATATTTTTAAAGATTTTTTAAAGATTTTTTTTTTAATTTCAAGAAAAAAATAATTTTTAAATTTTAAGAAAAAATATTTCTTTTAAGATCTTTTAAGGTTTTTTTCCAATTTATTAAAAATTAATAATATTTTCACCGCCAAAACTAAAATAATACCAAAACAAGCATGATCGCCATTTTATTAATTGTTTATTTGCAATTATTATACCTAAAGCTTTTAATTATAAATAAATTGCAAATTAATTTCATAACCTACAATTTATTGTTTAAAAACCGTTTTTAGTTTTTAAACCTTTTTTTTTGGTGTGGAAAGCAGCAACCACTACGATTAATGTCTCAACGCCTAAAACCTAAATGTGCGCACTTACAACAATAATTGTTTTTGTTTTTATTTTTTATTATTATTTTTTATTTGTTTTTAATTTAATTTTTCTTGTTTTAAATTATTATTTATTAATTAATTGTTTTTTAGTGTTTTAAATTAATTCTATTTTTTTAATTATTATTTTCTTAAATTTTTTTATTGTTTTCTATATTTTAATATTTTTTTTCTTTCTCTTTTAATTATTGTTTTCAATATTTTTATTATTATTTTTAATTATTTATTTTTAATTTTTATTTATTCTTTTTGTTTTTGTTTCATATACTTCTAACTGTAAACGAAAAACTAATATTAACATCTACACACCTCTCATCCCGCCGCAGCCTCCATACGGTTCACAACAACATCTCAGCGATAATTTCAATCAAATGCAAATGCAACAACAACAACAACAGCACAATTTCGGTTCAACACCACATCTAGCACATTCCTCATACCAACCGCATGCCAATCTCTACAATTCACGGCCGCCCAGTCGTGATCCCTACCAACAACAACAACAACAACCACAACCACCACTACCACAAATGCCATCAATGCCAATGCAATATATTAATGAACATGGTCAATATGTGTCGCAGCAGCAGCCACTACCAATGATGCAACAACAACAACAACAACAACCACATTATATGCAACCACAAAAGTTATATAATGATAATATGGTTCCTTACAACAACCACGTATATGGTGGACCACAACCACAATATGCACCACCTCACCTCAATCAGACGCCACCACAATATATGAATCGCGCCAGCATGTATGATGATTATGGGCGTGATCCGAGCTCACCACAACCGAATCCCATGTATCCGCATGAGATGTCGCCACAACCGACGCAACCGCAGCGACGCACATGGAATCAATCGGTGTATGAGCAACAGCAACAGCAGCAGCAACAACAACAGCAACAGTATCAGCAATCACAAGCACCTTTGGTGGATGTGAATGCTTGGCAACAGCAGAAGCAACGCGCATGCCTGCCCGGCATGGATGGCAATTACACATGGAAGAAATCCAATCAAATGGCCGGCAATGGTGGACGTGAAGGTTTTGTGTTGCATCAAAATGATGGCGGTGGTGAGTATCAGCATCTCTTCCGCTCCTCACCGCAGCACCTACAGCAACACAACAACGATGGCATCGGCGGTGGTGGCGGTGGCCTGCAGCGTCAACATTCAATCAGTAATATGCCAATGACAACGAAACAAGCGCCCACAACAGCGGCGACGTCTTCCTCAAATTCTTCGGGTGGCCAACAGATGTGCGATGATATGATGGCGCCACAGAGTATTTGCTTTATTGGCGATGAGGATGATGTGGAGGAGTTGGAACGCAATATAATTGAGTCGATGCAGCATACGCGCATCGCTGACTATGCACACCAACAGCAGCAGTATCAAATGCAACAGCAACAACAACAACAACAGCAGCAACACTATCAACAGCACGGCAGCGACGGCAGCTACGACGGTGGCAATGAGTTGTTGCCGCAAAAGTTACACATAACCAGCGGTAATCTCACCTATCGCATACCGTCGCCGTCCAGACCCGCTGTCAACGCCAACAGTTTTCAGGTACTGCTTGCAATTAATAAATCATTAACATTTTTAGTAATAATAACTATCTCCTCTCACATTTACACACTCAAGCAGGATCCACGTGATGCGAAAACCGAGAAGGGCTTTTACATCTCATTCGACGATAATCAACCGAAGCGTCCGAAACCTCCCTTGCGCGCGAAACGTTCGCCGAAGAAAGAGCGCAGCATGGACAGCACTGATCATCAGTTGCCCGGCAGCAAAATGGAACCGCTCAATCGTGCGCACAGCATCAGCGAAGACAACAATCCGACCTTCAATGGCGGCTCGTTGTTGCATGGTGCACGTCAATACGCCGGTGGCATCGGCAATATGGATATGCTTAAGAATGGTGTTGGTGGTGGTGGCGGTGTCAAAATGAGCGATATTAATACGGCTACATATAATAAGTACACGGATGCGCCTATACAACTACGCCATGATGACCTCAAAAGCCAAAAAGCGCCAGTCGCCCAGCCACGTTCGCCCGTACATCATCAATTCAATGTGTCTGCGACGGCTGCGGCACTCTCGTCCTCACCGCCAATAACGCGTAGTCAGCAAAGTACACTTACTGCCGCCGCCGCCGCCGGTGGTGGTGGTGGTAGCAATAGTCAGACGAAGGCGTTGGTCATTGGCACCGATGTCAGCAATTTGGATCGGGTGAGTGTTGTTGTCGGCTTATAGAGAAATATTTGAGTCGTCTGACAGTTGAAAAATATTCTACTATATTGGCTTTATTGTTGTTGTAGTGCCATAAAATATTCTCAACATACTTGGAGAATCACTAAGAAGCTCTTTTAAGCAACCGTTAACTTTTCAGTTGTCATTTCCTCAAGTATTAGAAGTAATAATATCCATTTCTTTAAATTATTTTCCCAAATTTACAAACTTTTTAAGTAACCCTCGTATTTACTATCTAAAACTCAAACCTCAACGTGGTTTTTCCCCTCATGGAAATTCCATGTGCCATCATTAATTTTAACGTTTTATAATTAAAAATTCCACATTCCCCCTCACACCCAGGAATCTATCGATGAAATGGAGCGTCGCAAAGAGAAAATCATGTTACAGTCACTGCAGCGTCGCCAACAGCAAGAGGAGGCGAAGGCGCGTAAAGAAATCGAAGCGACACGCAAGCGTGAAATGGAGCGTGAAAAGGAAGAGGAGAAGGCGCGCAAGAAAGAAGAACAAATGGCGCGACGAGCGGCAATTTTAGAGCAACATCGATTGAAGAAAGCCATCGAAGAGGCCGAACGTGAGGTAAGCGTTGGTGGAAGTGCAAGAAATTGTTTTAGAAAAAAAATATTAATTGTTAATTTTTATATTATTTCGCAGTTTTTTTTTAATTTTCATATTTTTTGTAGAAAATATTAATATTTTTATTATTATGTCATTTTAATTTATTATTAATTTTTTTAATAATTAGTTTAATATTTTTATTGTTTAATTAATTAATTTTATATAATTTTCAGTTTTCAAAAGCTTTCTATTTTTTTTACTTTTTACTAAGTTTTATTTTTTTTTTTAGTTTTTTTTATTTTAAAATTTTCTTATAACATTTTATTTGTTAATTTTTTTCATAAATTTTATAATGTATTTTATTTTATTGTAATTTTTTTCAAATTTCTTCTCACATTTTTAAATGAAATTTTCTCTTTCCATATTTCTTTAGGGTAAAACCCTGGATCGTGCCGAATTAACAATGAAACAGTCAACACAAAATTCCACAACGCCACGTCTGCGTCAAACGCGTCCCACACGGCCACGCCCCAAGACCATACATGTCGACGATGGTTCCGTGGACTTGAGTGAGGCATCGAGTATTTCTAGTCGTAGTAAAAAAGGTTCTAGTACCAATCTAACAGGTAAGCAAACCCACATGTGATAAAAACAAGAAAATTTTTTTGGAAAAAAGAAGTACTGAGTTCCTTTTCTTAGCGAGTTTAAAGTTTTCTTCTTTACTTGTACATTTTTGCTTGCTCCGTTTTGTAAATGTATTTCTATTGCTCGATACAATTTCAAAACTATTTGCAACTTACATGCCTTACATTCTACTTTCTTCGTGTATATAAATGTTGTATTTTATGAAAAAAAAAATTAAATAACACACAAAAGCTGCTTTACAGTTATGATTTATGCGTGCACACCAACACATACACACAAGTCACAAAAACTATCTTTTTATAGCACAATTTGCAAAAATACTGCAAGTGTGAGGTTAGAATTGATTTGAAAAATATCAGCAGTGAGTACTTAATCGAAAATTTATTATGTTAAAATTAATTATGTATATGTTAAATTTAAAATATTTTTTTTTTTAACCCTTTTGGTGGTTTGTAAAAGTTTTTATCAAAAAATTTGTATTTTCTTTTTTGCACTTTTTTATATAAAAAATATATTTCCAAGTTTTTTAGAACTTGGAAGCCTTCTATATAATTTTTCTATATTTTTTCTACAATATTATAATTATAAAAAATTATTTTTTTAACTGAAAATGTTTTAATTACAATTTTTAATTGCAAAAAAATATGTTTTTAATCATAAAAATAATTTTGTTTTTCTATTAAAAATATTTTTATAATTTTTTTTAATTATTTTTTTTTTTTATTTTTTGTAAATTGTTTATAATTATAAAAATGTGTTTTTTAATGACAAAAATAATAATTATTTTTTTTTATTAAAAAAAACCTTTTAATATTTTGTAAATTTTATAAAATCAAAAATAATTTTTTTGACTGCTGTGTTGTTGTTGTTTGAATTAGTTTTTAATACTGCAGCGTGATTTATGCTTATTTTTCTTTAAAAAAATCTTTGTGTTGTGTTTTAAAAGTGTTTTTTCTTATTTTTTACGCTTTGAATTACAAAAACAAAAAACATAATGCAAGGCATGCAAGCAATCAATGTCAATCGGTGTTTTTTTTATTTTTCGCTTAAGCCAGTAAATTTTTGTTGTATTTTTTACTTATGTTTATTTAATGTTCATAATTTATTTGTTGTTTTTTTTTTCGTTGTGTGTTAATTACGCCACTTGGCTGCTACATATTTATTCGCTGCAAATCGCTGTAGCCTACGGTACGTTGAGCAATTCCAACACGCTGAGAAGAGATTTTTATAGAGGCTCACACGATTCTCTAACTGTCAAAGGTAAATAATCTACTAAAATACTCAAATTACACTACTATTTTTTTATATAAAAAAGAGAGTTAGAAAAGTGAAATTATTAATTTAGAAAGTTGAAAATAGTGACTACAAGAAAAAACAAAAATATTAAACAAATAATAATAATTTAAATAAATTAAAATAATAATAAAAAAAAAATTAAAAAATTAAAAAAAAGATATTTATTTAAAATTATAGAAAAAGATTAATTTTAAAAAGTTGAAAAATAATGAATATACATTTAAAAAAAATTAATTGAAAAAAATTATTTCGAAAAGGTAAAAAAAGTTGATTTGAAAAAGTTTTAAAAAGTTCTAAAAAATTAAAAATCTACAATCTGAAACATATCGAAATAGTCTAATCTGAAAGGTATTGAAAAATCGAAAAATTCAAAATGAAACATAAACATAAAAAAATATTTTAGCAACTAAAGCAAAATATTGATCCAATCATAATTCATATATTTAACACAGTTATTCATAAATTACATGTTAAATTCATTTATGCATGTCAAAAATGAACATGGAGCCATAACGCCTAAAAGTGCGCTTCATCTCTTCGTTCGCCTTTACATAAATGTTTAAATACTATATCAGCATTACAACAACATGCTTGCATTAAAACTTAATTTCAATGTTATAAACATTTCAAACTAAATAATTCACCTCATACAAATTGCCAACAGCTTTTTAACTCGCTCCGAAGACAATTCATAACATATTTTTTTTAAACTTTATTTAAACATTACAAAGCAGTTGTATATTTAATTACATTATTTTTATTCAAGCGACATTTAAGCACTTTATAATAATCGCTTTATTTTGCATTTGAAATTTAATTTTGCAGTTTATATAGCAGTTTGGAATGCATAAGCAATTTTTAGAAAGTTTCTTATTTAAATTCTTGTTGTGTTGCTGTTTAAGACATTAATTTTGTTGTTTTATGCATAATTTTTGTTGTTAAAAAGATGAATTTAAGTGATATTAAAATGATGCGCCTAAAAGTATATTAAAACAAATTCCCGCCTGAATGTAGTGCAAGCAGACTGTAGTGTTAAACCTTTGAATGACATTTTTGACGATATAATAGCAGTGACAGAAGAGCAAAATTAATGCGCCTTAAGAAATGCTAATGCGCATTGAAATTTTATAGAGTTAAAGCAAATCAACGCCGCTAATGCAAATTAGCGCTGCCGTCTGTCTAGGTTATAAGATCGTATATTGATCGTAGCTATATTAGAAATTGAAAATACATTTTTACCAAAGAAAGAACTTTCATTCGAAAAATTTTTATTTTAATTAATCTCATTTACTCATTCGAGGATATGTATGTAATTTTTCTTTATAATTTTTGCGTTTCAATATATTTGTGAGGAAAATTTAAAACCTACTATAGAGTTTAATAAGTTAGTTTGCATTTTTACCAATTTGGCTTAATCTGCTTTTAGGCGTATTGTCCCTAAATAATTTTTATAACTTAAAATTATAAAAAAAAGTTCTTACAAATTCAATTAATGCTTTTACAAAAAATTAAATGAAAATTAAATAAATATTATAAAAAATAACATAATGCAAATAAAAAAGAAACATATTTTCATAACTGGAAAATAAATAAATTAATCAAATATCACTGTTTTTAAATAATATTTTTTTAATCAAAAAATTAATTATTAACGCGTTAAATTAAAACTAAATACATTATTAAATAACAGAAATTTTCAACATAAAAGTGAAAAATCTAATCAAATTTTTTTTTCATTAATTTTTTTATAAAAATAATAAATACAATGGGCAATGAATTAAACAAATAAATTAAATACTAATAAAAAATAAAATACTAAAATAATAAAAATTTTTAACATATATGTAAAAAATATAAAAATATTTTTTTTATTGAACATTTTTATAAACATTTTAATAATTTTTTATAAAACTTAAATATAAAACTAAATAATTTTTTGATGTAATAAATTTAACGCGTTAAATTAAAACCAAATACATTATTAAATAACAGAAATTTTCAACATAAAAGTAAAAAGTCTAATCAAATTTTTTTTTCATTAATTTTTTTATAAAAATAATAAATACAATGGGCAATGAATTAAACAAATAAATTAAATACTAATAAAAAATAAAATACTAAAAAAATAAAAAATTTTAACATATATGTAAAAAATATAAAAATATTTTTTTTATTGAACATTTTTATAAAATTTTAAAAATTTTTTATAAAACTTAAAATAAAACTAAATAATTTTTTGATGTAATAAATTTATATTTTTTAACATTTATAAAGTGGTTTTTAAATTTAATTTAAATAATAATAATAATAAAAGAATAAATAAAATAATAAAAAATAAAAATAAATAAATAAAAAAAATATATAATAATTAAATATCAAAAAATGATAACTTATTAAATTGATAATTAACTAAAAACTAACACTAATTTAAAAAATTAAAGAAACATTATTAAAATTTAAATATACTATAAATGTTTAATTATGATATAAATGTTTCTTAAGTTTTTTTTTTTTTGATTCTAGAAGATTAAAAAAATATATATTTTTTTATTTAAATAATTTTTCTCTAAAAAAACTAGTAAATAATATTATAATATATCATATATTTTTTTGTTTGCATAACATAAAATTCAACTATATATTTCTTAGCATGCCAGTGTTACAAAAATATTATTTTATTATATAAGGCATATACATATATTACAATAGCATTTCATAGCACTTCCAACCTTATATCATCTACATATGTATTGCTAAACTACATCAATCTATAATTATATGTACATTTTTTTAAACAGAATCACCTGATGAATACCCAAGCACAAGTTCAACACCGATTGGGCGCAGGGGATCATATAAAGCATCAAGAGGTTGGTGATGGGTATTAATTTAAGCAACTAAAAACACATTATGCAACTTACAGTTATTTAGCACTATTTACCAAACTACAGACAGATATATGTATATAAACATAAGTACATATTTATACCGTTATATATAAAAGTAAAGGTACAATTATATGACACTTTATACACACATACATACAAACATGCGCTCAAATGCATGTAACCCACGGTGCGTTTAGACTCTCACCAGGTGCAGAAGTACAGCTCCCAACTCTGCTTTGTGTTGGCAAAGTGTATATAAATATATATCTATTGCATTTATACCATATATATATATAGATATTAAGTTTTATAAATATCTTTTAGCAACCCTAGTTATTTTATATATACAATACACATACTATACAGTTGAGGGGAAAATGAGTGGTGTTGGCATTTGGAACGGCACGCAAAGTGGTCCGTTATTCCTTACGTTTATTTTACTACTATCATATGGTTTTTTATTACATACTTAACCTTACTATTCTAAGGGAATACTATATTTTTCGATTTTTCGTTTCGTTTTTTTTTCAACTACTTCAAATACCGCATATTACTACAAAAACTAAAAACAAAAAAAAATTAAAAACAAAATCAAATTTTTTAATTAATTAATGTGTAACAAACCAAAACAAACACGCCTATATTATGGGCCTTTTTCCAGAACCAACCGTCGATCGAGGCCGTTCACGTATATCTGTAGCTAAAGGAAGTAGCCTTAATTTCCGTGGTCGCAAGTCGAATTCGCTAATGAATCTGTGTGGTAAGAACCGAAGACCAATTACAAAACAAACAAAAAAAAAGTATTTTATGAACAAAAAAATATATAGAATTTGGCTAAAAGCAAGCAATATTAATCTGCGTAGCCTTGTGAAAAAAATATGTACAACAACAAAAAAATTGCTTACTCTGGTGGTTGATGGTTTGGTTTTTGTTTTGGTTTTGGTTTTGGTTACTTATTATGTTTTGAAAACTTGTTGTTACTCCCAAGGTATTTTATACGCGTCATAATCGTATTTAAACAATATATACATACACACTTAATTACTTACTTCTATCCATTTGTGTTGGCTTTAATATTTAATTTTACTTTAACGAATTGTACTTGTGTTGAACTTTTAGAATTTGTGATACTTTACATAAATACATTCTAAAACCAGTATTGTATAGTTTTCGAAAATCAATTTTGCGTTTATTGCGTATTTTTTTCGGTAGGTTTGTTGTGCGCATTTACTGCGCATGCGCAGCTTCATTTCAGTGTTTTTGTGTGAATTCTCATACATTTTTGTGGTTGTTTCTTATGCCCTTATTATATTGTATGCTAAAGCATATTTGTTCATATTAAAAAACTGAAAATTTAGTTCTTGAATTTCATTTCGTGCTGTCACACTTAATTTCGAAAATACTTATTATTATTTTTTGAAAATATTTAATTATAAAAATAAATATAGTTCAAAAGTATTGAAAACTATTAAAAATTTTCAAAAAAAATTTAAAAATTGTTAAAAAAATTCAAGAATGAAAAAAATACTCAAAAAATTTCAAAAACGAAATTTCAAAAAATTTCAGAAAAATTTCGAAAGTTACAAAAAAAATTCAAAAATCATTTCAATAGTATAAAATCCAAATTTCCACAATTTAAAAAAATTACCTAAAAATATTCCTACAGAGAAGAAAAGTTAACTGAATAATTCTTTTATTTTTTTTTTTTTAAATCTTGTTTAAAGAATCTTTTTAAAGAAAATTTTAAAAATCGGTTCAATAGTATAAAAACATAGTTTCCACAAATTAAAAAATGTACATAAAAGTATTCCTACAGGGAAAAATTATTAATTGAACTTTTTTCTTTAATGAAAAAGATATCTATAATCGTCAAGAAAAAATATACATTTTTTTCAATTATTTGTCCGGTAAACAATTTTAATGCCAGTCTTATTCATATCTACAATAAATTCATACCCAATATACACTCAAGTTGTAAAAAAAAAAATGTATCACATGTCATATAGAATCTTATGTATAGTACAAAATTAAGCTCCAATGTGGTAATAACCACGCCCATTTTTTTCTAACAAAACTACAGTCATACAAGTACAGTTAATTTTGGTTTGGTTATGCATTTTGTGATTGTTTTATTTGCAAAAATTTAGCGCAAAAATTGCTGTTTTCAAGATTATACGCATGTTTATAGCATACTTTTGGGATGATTGTATTAAAATTTAAGAAATAGTTATTTAAAAGTATGAAACGCTTTGAATATATGAAGAGAACTTAAAATAACAGAAATTTCCGAAAAATGTTGCCTACCGTTAGGCTGTTAAAGTGAAAATACAAATTCGTTGCATACTTTTAGGCGATACAAGTGATTTATTTCAGACTTTTCTTGCTCTAAAATTAATAAAATTAATTTTTTACGTTTTGCGTGTAAAAAATTACAAAATATTTCAAAAATGTTTTCGAAAAAAAAAATTTAAGTTTTTCTACGATATTTTTTTTGGTGTGGAAAATTTAACAATAATAATGGTTGTTTGTATAGTTTGTTGGTGTGCGAATCGTGCTCATAAAGAGTCTGAAAATATTTATATATAACAAAATATAAATATATTTAAATTTAAATAATAATTATATTTTAACCGAATTCTCACATAAATTTTAAGTACTCATTACATTTCTTACAAATATTATTTACCAAACCACTTACATATGTACAAATACATGCTCGTCTACTTTACAAACACATAATCCCATTTGTCCATACAAACACGCATACATATATACATAATATATATACTCGTATATAAATATATGTAAAAGTTAACAGTTTTCCAAAATATTTGCGAAAAACTTAACAAAAAACTTACGTGCATACTTCTAAACTTACATACTTAAATTGAGTTAACCAAACTTCGAATTTTCGAAGTTCAATATTAATACAAACATACCAACAAAAACGCTAATTACTTATTAATGCATTCACTTAATATAATTTTAATTTTACTAAAAAAAAAGTATGAAAAAAAAATTTATTCAAAAACGCTCAAAACTAAACTTAACCTCAAAAACACTATTTTTCATTATATTTGGCAAATGTTAAATTATGCACATGCGTTGTTGTTTTTTTATCTTTTTTCTCCAAACTAACATCATACAAAATACGGTCAAACTTAACGTGCTCGCCCAACCGCTCGCTGTTCGCTGTCATAACCGCATTGAAAAACCAAAAACAAAAAAATCTAAAATTTTCAAACACAAAACTACTCTACTCAAATAAAAAAATAAAAAAAAACTAATCATGCGTACTCGTGTGTGAATGTTGCTGTGTAAACGCCTGACTGCCCGCCTCGTCTAACCGCCTGCCTTGCCTGCCTGTATCTCTGCCGCCATTCTGTGTCGTTTCTCATGTTGTGTGGTTGTTGTAATAATGTTGTTTGAAAACGAAATGAAACGCACTTTGGCCTAGATACAGATTCGGGGTTGGGTCGTGCCACACCGCCACGTCGTGCGCCTTCGCCGGGCATGGCTTCAGGTAGGCATATGCCGTCGCCATCGGGACCGGGCTCACTGCCACCAGGTTTGATATCGAAACGTCGTGGCTTCGATGATGGATCGGGCCTGCTCTCAGCCAATCTAGGCTCTATGGAATATTCGGGTTTGTATTTTTTTGTTTGTTTGTTTGCTACGATTAACTAATCAATACAAAAACAAAATACATACATACACTCTAATGCTGCATACAATATGTTTTTGTTTTTTTGAACAACACTCACTCACGCACACTCACACACATAGATACACATGCACCAGCGCATATTATGCATTTTTATTAAAAAAAAAATAATAATCTTATTATTGTACAGATACACCGTTCTCTCATATAGTACATACATACATATTTGTACAAATATGAGTTTACATCCGCAAAAAAAAAATATGTTTTCCTTTTAATTTTTTTATTGTTAAAAAATTTCATCTATTATATTTTTTTATTATATTTTTTTTTTGTTTTATATTTTAATTTATATTTTTTAAATCATATTTTTTATTTTATTTTATATTTTTTTATTTAATATATGTATATATTTTTTTCTTACTATAAACACATTAAGGAGGGTGTTTTTTTATAAATGTCCGATTTTGTAGTATTTCTTTTGTCAATTCGAAAATAATCGTTACATTCAAATATTCAATTTTTTTTTATATTTTTCCAAATTCCAAAAAATAAGAAATTAATTTGGTTTTTTAATTGAAAATAAGGGAGATTTAAAAAATTGTTTCAATAAAATTGTAATTTTAAAGTCTATAAATACGCCCATTGTCTCATCCAAAGGATATTTATTTAAAAAAATTTCAAATATTTAATTTTTAAAAATTTTAGTTTTTAAAAATTTTAATTTTTCAAAAGATTAATTTTTCTTATATATTTATTTAATGATGTCTAATCCAACGGATATTTATTTAAAAAACTTAGCTTTCAAAAATCTTATTTTTCAAAATTTTGATTTTTCAAAATTTTAGTTTTTCAAAATTTTAATTTTTCAAAAGATTAATTTTTCTTATTATTTAAGAAAATATTTTTTAAAAATTTAATTTTTTTTAATAAAAACAACGCCATAAATGAAATACATTTCTTATAAAAATACATCGCGAATGTGAAATTCTGCTGTATTTTTTATACCTGTTTTTTATTAAGACAATAGGGTGAGGCATTATGCATATACAGACTACAAAAAATTAAAAAAAAAAATTCTTGAAAAAATGTTGAAAATTGGGGAAATAAAATTTTACATTTTT
Organism: Zeugodacus cucurbitae; assembly: GCF_028554725.1. Taxonomy (NCBI): domain Eukaryota; kingdom Metazoa; phylum Arthropoda; class Insecta; order Diptera; family Tephritidae; genus Zeugodacus; species Zeugodacus cucurbitae. The sequence goes on from NC_071671.1 coordinate 27,810,175, forward strand.
TTATTTAATTATCATTACAAAACAATCAACAATTATTTTTAATTATTTATTCGAAAGCAATAGTTTTTAGATTTTATTTCTCATAGCTACCGTTTTTTTTTTTGTAATTTCTGTTTCACACGAAATAGACACACCCTAATATATATGAACAATATACATATTATAAGTACATGCATACTTAAGTCTAACCATTTCTGTGACTTCAGCTTCATTATCTTACAAAATCTCGCCTATAATAATCACAATAAACAAAATTCTAAATACACAAATAGCGTGGATAAACATTAAGTGATAATTTTAAGACAAAAAAAATGGGCGTGGTTATTTCATTGTGAATATTATCAAAATAATTTAAGTATATATTTAAAGAAATTACAACACATTCTTAAAAGAAAGCAGTACTGGGGCTGCTCTTATTTGTTTAGTTTTATTTTTAATAATTGTTTTTTTTTCGATTAAAATAACTTTACGCTGTTCGACTTTATTATTTATTCATAAATTTTAACTTCAGCCAAGTTCTCAAATATTGGTATGCATTAGGGTTGTCCTTTTTGCATGTATTATACCCTTAAGTTGATTATTTTTTGATTGAAGGATATGTTATAGAAATTTGTGCGCATCATTTGCTATTTTCGGTAATATTTAACCTTTCATAACTAGTTGTATTATGTAATAGGGATGTCTTTTTTTGCATGGATTAATTGTTTTTATGAATTTCATTCTTCTGCCTTTCTAGTTGAATAGTTGAATTCCGCTAAATCGTTGAATCGTAATTAATTCAATTATTTTGGGCAAGTTTAAAATAAAATATAGAGTACAACTTTATTCACTAGGTGCTTCAAACTCTGTATAGAGTATTTATATTATAATCGCTTGTCTTTCGTAATGCTAGAATTGGCTAGCTATCAGCAAGTTTCATCGATAAATTAGAACATTAGTAGTTTTAAAAGTAATTGGCTTATATTTTTCCCAAGGCTTCATATAAAATATGAGTAAATACATACATACATATACATAAATTTTATAACCAACATTTTTTATAAAAACAAAAATCCAAAATATACTCCAATAGGTTGTTATAAATTTAGTCAAATTATAAAAAAGAAAAAAAGAAAGAAAACGTCTTGAAAATTTTTGGTCAAAATTGCCTTATAAAGGTCTAATTTCAAAAGAACAAAAAAATATAAATTGAAAATGAAAAAAATATTTTTTAAAAATCTAATTTGTTGCAACTTTTGAATTTTTTTTATTTTATTTAATTTTAGTTATAGAATATCATTTAGCACAAAAAATTAAGTTTCAAATTGTTTGCATATAATTTCTGCAGACATTTACTTTTGTTTTATAGCTTAAAAAATTGTTTTTTTTTTTTTAATTTTTTTAAAATAAATTTTACGCGGTTTGTGGAAATTTGCTATTATAATGAATATTTAATTGAAGAATATTGGTTTTGTCACAAACGTTTATTTTATTTTTTTTTTATTTACATACATTAAATTATTGTTAAAATAAATTATTTTTGCCAAATAATTAACTTTCAAATTGTTTTTATACAATTTCTAGTCTTTTAGTCTTATAGTTTAAAAAAATTTTAATAAATATAATTTTTAAATGAATTTTGCTCAAATTGTGGAAATGTGTTATTATATTGAAAAAATTATTTGCAAAGTATCTTTTTTATCAAAATCTTTTGGTTAATTTTTTATTTTAATTTTATATTTTCATTAAATTTTTGTTAAAAACTATTATTTTTGACAAAAAATTAAGTTTAAATTTTTTTTTATTATTTCTAGAGACTATTGTTTTATAGTATAAAAAATTTTATTTAAGTTTTTTTTTTTTTTCAAAATCAATTTTACTGAAATTGTGGAAATTTGTTATTAAATTGAAAATTTAATTTAAAAGTATTGTTTAGTCAAAAACTTTCAGTTTAAAATTTTTTAACAATTTTTAAGTTTGCTTATATAATGTTAATTTTGCTATTTTATTTGATAAATCTTGTTTAAAATTTTTTTTATTAAATCCTGCTAAATGTGTTGTTAAAAAATATTAAAATAATATTATTACCTGTGCAAAATTTTAGGTTTACATTTATTTCTATAATTTTTAGCCTTATTTGGCCTTTAGTTTTCGTTATCAAAATTTATTTATATTTCTAATAAATATTCTAAAGTATCAGTTATGGTCCAAATATGAATCGTTGTTGTAACCTTAAAGTTTTAGTTAAAAAATATTTTTATTATTTATTATTCTTATTTTTCCAAAATTTAAAATTTTTAAAAAATTTTAGCAAAATATATTATTACATAATATTATTCAAAATATGAAATTAAATTTATTTAAATTTTTCATTAAAAAATATTTATATTTATATTATTATTAATTTATGAAATTAATTATTATATTATATTTTTCGTTAAAAAAAAAAATATTTTAATATTATTATTTTCTAAAAATTTAAATTTGTTAAATAACTTTTATCAATTTTTAATATGAGATAGCATTAATAAATATTTCCCCTAAACAAATACCCTAGTTGAATTCTAAATATTTCGTAAATTTAGACAAATATTATACACATAAGTTATTAAAGTTGATAATGTTCAAACTTAAATATTTTTATTTATTTCGTATTACCTTTAAATGCAGTTTACCGTTGCTACACTTGTACCGTACCTACATACCTAATTAATATTTACCGTTTATACACATACTTAGCATATGGGTAGTCGGTCGTAAACATTAAGTCTTTGTCACATAAAAATTTTATTTATTTTTCAATACTAAATATTAAATTTTCACTCTCTCTTCTTCTTTTTTCACCACCCGCCAAACGTACAGGTCCGAAACTCTATAAACAACCGGCCGCCAAATCGAATCGTGGCATCATATTGAATGCCGTCGAATATTGCGTTTTCCCCGGTGCGGTGAACCGTGAGGCCAAACAAAAAGTACTCGAGAAGATCGCACGCTCCGAGGCGAAACATTTTCTAGTGCTCTTCCGCGATGCCGGCTGTCAATTTCGTGCATTGTACAGCTATGTACCCGAATTGGATCAAGTGACCAAATTGTATGGTACAGGACCTAGTCAAGTGGATGAAGTCATGTTTGACAAATTCTTTAAGTGAGTGCATGCATGCTTATATATATATATTTATATATATATATAACTGTTTATATATTAATTTTTGCTTTTTTTCTCTTCTTACAGATACAACTCAGGCGGCAAATGTTTTTCACAAGTCCATACAAAACATCTAACGGTCACCATCGATGCATTTACAATACACAACTCACTGTGGCAGGGCAAGAAGGTGCATTTGCCCAGTAAAAAGGATATGGCGTTAGTTATATAAGGTGTCCCAAAGTGTTGTTATGGCGCGCGCAAAACGGCCGTTCTACTACCACTACTACAAACGCATATGGCAACGCTTTTCGCTGTGTGTGTGTGTATGCGCTCGCTGGATGGAATGTTGCAGCTGCGAACGAAGAGAGAGCGAACTCAAAGAACAACCAAGGCATGCATGCAAATTGTCATCATCGTCGTCTGAGATACATACACACATACATATATATGTAGTTGTAAATTGTTGGTTCGAAAGTTATATATTTACATATATGCATAAACATTTGCATAACTACTTATATATATATATATATAATATATATATGAAAGATCATTTATTGATTGATAAGTAAAATAACAAAAAAGAGACACAAAATTTATTATAAATGCGTGTGAACAAGCAGAAGAGTTGAACAAAAAAAAAGAAACGGTAAATAACTAACATTTACTAACTGCAAAACTTAAAAAGTAAAAAGAAGGCACGTGCAGCGTAGTAAAGTGAGTGAAAAGTAAGCAAGAGATAGAGAGAGCGAGAGGGTAAAAGTAAAAGAGCGAGCTTAGCGTAAACAGAAATGTGTTGTTATTGTTGCGTGGCTTGACAGTCAAGCTGTCGTGGAAAAAGAAGCAGTAAGCTTAAGCCGTTCACACATACACACACCTAGGATATACATATATACATACACATCTATGTATATATAAGCATATATCCATATACACATGCATACAGAAATTAAAGAAATAAATAAATATATATATATACAGTAATTAATTCTCTTTTATAAGCTTGCTAGTATAAAACACCTGTTGAACTTATTTAAAAATAAACACTATGTAATAACCTACATATACATACATACATACATACATATATACTTAAATACTTGTGTATTGTATGTAGCTGTAACTGTAACTGGCGCTTGTCAAAGTCAATATACTTCTTTTGCGCTTTGGAGCGAAAAGTGGAACAACAACAACAAGAAACACTCACTCACACACACACATACACATACTCACTCGTCTATATGTACTAAATACTAGTTATTTTACAATATAATTAAAAAAAACAACAACAACAGCAATCGCAACAGCAGCAAAACGAAAAATAAGCTATAAAAACAAATAAGTACGAAAACTAATAGTATTCACTGTAAACTTAACATTTGAGTGAACTCAGATTTTATTTTAACCCCACTTTTTTAATTAATTAATTAATTTTAATTAATATTGTTTTATTTTAAACTTTTTTTATCAAAACCGAAAACAAAAACAAAAAACAAATATATATATATATATATATAGAATGGATTTTTTTAAATCGCTATTTTCATAGAAATAATTTTGTAGCAATATTGAATGTGTAACAACTACATACATACATGAAAAAATTTAATATACACATATGCAAAGTGTTTTGTATGTCTGTTAGTGTAAAGCATAACGAATAAAAAATATGAATACGTACATACATAAATACATATATACTTACAAGCAAAAATTGTTGTTGGTTTTAGTGTGTAGATGTCGGCAGAAATTTAAAAAAAAAAATGTTTCCAGATTTTAAATGCTTGGATACGAAAGACAGTCGCAAAATTTTTAAAATTCAGCGTTAAGTATGTAATTTGATATTTTTGTTTGTTTATTGAACGCAATTTGTCTGAATTTTCGGCTTTTTAAATGTACTTTTCCAATTTTATTGCATACTTTTAGGCGCATAAACTTGTTTTAAACATTGTCGTGTATTTTACAGAATTTCAGTGCATAATTTTAGGCGCTTAAAAAATTCTAAATACAGACAAAATATTTTTATCATTAATTTGTATGAAAAAAAATAGAAGTATTATATTTGCAAGTAATTTTGAAAATAAAAATTATAAATTATTAGTTTTCCAAAATAATCTTTTCTTGAAAAAAAATTAAAAATTTAATTATAATTAAAAAATTAAATTTTTTTATTAATTTTTATTACAAAAAGTGAAACAATTACTATTTTTTCATTTCTTTTAACAAAAGTAATAAAGATTAAATTATAGTTGTTTTTAAAAAACAGTTATTTTTTTAAATTTTAATTAATAAAAAATATTCAAAATTTATTAATTCATAAAAAAAATTAAAATATTTTTTATTACACAAAGTAAAATACATATGTTTTTTTTGGGAAAAAAATTTTCAATTGATGTATTAGATACTTTAAAAAAACGAAGACAAATTAAAAATCACAAAGACATATGCCAGCAATTTTTAGCAAAAAATTATAAAAAATTCAGTCAAAATACATAGGTGTATGTATATGTGTGTATAAATAAAAATTAATCTCAAATTCTTTAAAAGAACTTTGGTCACAGGCAAAGGCACTTGATTCTGCCCAATTCTCATATGTTTATATGTACAAAAATTTACATCAAACTGTCGCTTCTACCTCTAGCTACAGTTATTTGTTGCGCAGCTTCTTAATAATGCAAATAATTATATAATTTGTGAGGCACATAAAGCAATTTTTCAAGTATTCCAAGCGCCGCTCTAGTGTTAATAGTGCAATGGTATTTTTTTTTTTTTTTAATAAAGAAATCTTTATTTTTTATTTAGCGCTGAGACTTTTGAGCGCGCACTCACTTCAAAGCTAAACAAACAACAACATAAATAAATGACAAACGCAAATTTTATAAATTTTTAACACAGTGTTCTTTGAGCAAGCTTTAGAGCTTTTACACATTATTTTTTTAACCAAAAACAATTTTTCTTTATAAAAAATTACTCAAATTCTTATGCTCATTTTATCATTAAACCTTTTTTTGTACTGTCACTTACTATAATCTATATACATACATATATTTAAACATTATTTTAAGTTATATAAAACGAACAAAGTAAATCTAAAAACAAATAATATACTTCTGTGAGCAGAAAATAACAATATAAGCGCGGTAAATGAAGGTGGTGAAACGCATGATTGTGTATTTTTATTTCCAAAAAATAAAATATACATATAAATAAATTATAACAAATTTAAATAATTTTGTTTATTTATTTAAAGTTTTTGTTTTTTAAGTGAAAGGCAGTTAGAAAAAATGCACAGAAGTTTGAACAAAACAAAACGGTGCGGAGATTTTACTATATATATGACATTTTCTTTCCAAAAAGCTTTATTTTCAGAGAAAACAGGAGCAAAGACAACGTCCTAGAAGAACCTGCTATTGTATCCTATAAATGTCTTTGTTTCATTAGGCAAAGGCGACTACAACTTTGGATGTACTAAATTCAAACACTGGAAAGCGAAAACTTTTCAATTGACAACAAAAATAAACTTTGTTTCTTAAAAATAAATAATTTGTATTTGTATTTATACTTCGTTTAAGTTGCCAGCAACATGTTAAAAGTTGCGTGGGAAAATATTACATGCTTTATTATTTTTTTATTAAGCAGAAGCGTCCACAACTCTAGCTTTTAAAAACCCATCTTTGGAAAACGCAAACTTCATCATTAATAACGAAAATAAATTTAATTTCTAAAAAAATTATGAATTTGTTCTTAAAATTTCGTTTAAGTCTCCAGCAACATGTTGAAAGTTGTTTAGAAAATGTAGCTCGTCAACAAGTTGCGTACGAAAATTATGCATGTTTTATTATTTTTTTATTAAGCAAAGGCGCCCACAACTCTATAGCTTCTAAAAACCCATATTAGGAAAGTCAAAACTTTATATAAAACAACAAAAAAACTTAGTGTTTAAAAAATTTATGAAATTGTAGTAACAGCTGCGTTTAAGTTGCCAGCAACATGCTGAAAGCTAATTGGAAAAATGTAGCTGGTCAACAAGTGCGTGTGAAAATGTTACCAGTTTTATTAAAATAAAAGTCACCCTGTTTGATTATTTTCCCGTTGCCCTGTGCTAATTTATTATCTATTCAATTATTTGTAACACGAAAGCGTAAATAAAATATATTTATTAATAATCAAATGTAATAACAATTAAATTCTTAATTTTATAAATATATACTGTAACGGATTTCCAAAATCTGTCGTTTACTCTAAAACTCTACCCTGAGTTCGATCACTGGATTGTCAAATAAAAGTCACACTTTAATGGCTATACACTAATCTTTATTTTTTAATTCCTTATAACTTAACACTTTAGTACTCAATACTCTACTTTACAACTCTAACTTATAGCTTGTTTACACTTTGCTCGACAACTCTCTCCTTTGAATAGTCCTCACTCGACAACTCTCTTATCAGAACTGTGTGTTGCTGCCAGCCCGGCAGCCCTTATATAGTCGATTGCTAACATGTTATCGTCACTCGAACATTCTGGCAACTACGAATATCGATGTCTAGATAGATCTGGCAAGTTATCGATTTCGATTGTCAATTCTAGTTTGTTCTGGTGCCATTTTCGTTACACTGCCCTCCACTTAAGTCTGATCGTCCCGATTAGACATACTTCCAGAACCAAACCCTTAGCATTTCTTCCTTTCATCTCGTCTTCTACGACACTGTTGTCCTCTTTAGCATTTCTTTCTCCATTAGCATTAATCCTAAACCTTAAATCAATCGGTAACCAAAAATTATCCTCGCAGTGGTCTACGCCGTTGATTCCAGAAACATGGATATATGGACGTCCTCTGTATCTGTGACGATACCTGTCCACCAGCTTTCTAAAATACTCTTCCAAATTTCGAATGAATCTTTCCACCATGATATCGAATCGTGGATGTGATGCAGCTTCACATATTTTCCGGACACATTGCTTCTGGCACATCTCCCAACTTTTGATGTCTACGTCCACCATCTCGTCAGTCTCTTGGCTTAGAATTGGGTATTTCTCCGTCTTAGCCATCAAACCACTCCTGTTTCCCGATCTGCTGGTAGGTAATGGACCAGCTACAACCATGGCAAATTGCTCAAATGGCGTTCCCGAACTGTACTGCTTCATCTGATCATGACTCTTGGAACTCGACACCTCATTTGCAATGCAATCTCCCATTAATTTACGACAACCAACCCAACAAAACTGATTCCTCAACCTTCCCAAGGTTTCCGGGATTCTTATGTGCCCTTCACTAGGACCTTTGTGCATCTCGTAGGTGATCTTTCGTTTCGAACAACCACGAGAGATCGGGAGCAGTATTCTCCTTTGACTTTCCACACTTGATATAAACAAGCAGCCACTAACTTGAAACTGTTCCACTGTGCCTTTGCGACTAGAGGTTGTGCAGACATTTCATCTTTCTTTGGACGTTTCACAACTGGAGCTTCATCTTGAGATTCTCGTTCCTTCATATCACAATCTTTTGTCCATGACATGTCTGTCTTCTCTGGGGTCACCTGCGTCAATATATGTGCCTCCTGCTCCTTCAATTGTGTAGACACCTGTGCTGAAACCTGCGATGGTACACACTCTCCATACACTTCCAGCTGTGTTGACACCTTTTTACTTTTTAAGGTCACCTCCATCGACTTCTCCTCTTTCAACTGTGAGGAAACCCCATTCACTTCCAATTGTGTTAACAAAATCTCTCCATGCACTTCATGCTCTTCAAGCTGTCTTAACATGTCTGCTCTATTTGAGGTCACATCCATTGACTCATCCTCCTCCTCTTTTTCCAACTGTGAGGACACCCTATTCGCTTCGGACTGTGTTAACAAATTCTCGTCTTGCGTTTCCAGCTGTATTGACACATCCGCTTTATTTGAAGTCTCATCCTTTGATTCTTCCTTCTGCTTTCCTAATTGTGAAGAATCTTGATCTGACATTGGCAATGACAGCTTCGTCATGAATTTTGACCAACGCGCGGCCTGCGCTTTAAACAATGATTGCTGCTGGGCTTTCAACTCCATTAATTCTAATTTTTGCGCTTGGAACTGTGATTTCATCTCCGATGACATCTGGGACAATGCAGACAAAATCGTCTTCACGTCTTCTTCAGTTAACTGAGCCATTATCTATTCTGCAGTTTTATTTGGCAATCCCACTTCTGACACCAATTGTAACGGATTTCCAAAATCTGTCGTTTACTCTAAAACTCTACCCTGAGTTCGATCACTGGATTGTCAAATAAAAGTCACACTTTAATGGCTATACACTAATCTTTATTTTTTAATTCCTTATAACTTAACACTTTAGTACTCAATACTCTACTTTACAACTCTAACTTATAGCTTGTTTACACTTTGCTCGACAACTCTCTCCTTTGAATAGTCCTCACTCGACAACTCTCTTATCAGAACTGTGTGTTGCTGCCAGCCCGGCAGCCCTTATATAGTCGATTGCTAACATGTTATCGTCACTCGAACATTCTGGCAACTACGAATATCGATGTCTAGATAGATCTGGCAAGTTATCGATTTCGATTGTCAATTCTAGTTTGTTCTGGTGCCATTTTCGTTACAATACATATTTTTTTAATTTTTAAACCATGGATAATATGATACGAAACTCTTCTCTTTTGCTTGTTGAGAGAGCCCATGAACTCATTTTTGATGTTGGCAACAAAGCCAGATCATGGGCTACTGAACAGCTGACAGTCAAAATGACGAGCTACCACTAAGAATCCCGCAGAAATAAATTAATAAATGGTTCGTTTTTGTTCGATAATTTTTTTGTGATTTTTGAATTACTATTAACTTTTATTTAAATGGAGTTGATATGTGTATATTATTTAAGAAACGGTGGCTATTTGTATAAAAGTAATATACGTTCTTTAGCAGTGTTAACTGCCATTTACATAAATACATAACTGGGTACAAATTTTCTCTTAAACTTTTAGAGAATATATTAAGGTGTCTATTTGTTTATAAAATATAAATAAATATATGTTACTAAATTAAACTAAGCTAAATTTTTGTTTATGTTGACTTATAATATGTACGATTTTTAATTATTATAATATTTTATTATTTTTATGTGTAGATGTTTATTGTTTATCTTAAAATATATATTTATAAGTGTATGTGTTGGCGTAATATTGGTTAAGAAGTCTCTAATAAGCGTAAATTTGCAAACCAATAAATACCCAAAAAATCGAATAGAAATCTCCTAACTTTTGTTTTCCCGCAGTAGCACCACTGCCAAATGTTATAAAAAATGCGGACTTTGACAGCTCTCTCACGAATGAAAGAGTTTCGTATCATGTTATCTTTGTTTTAAACCACTGAGAAACATTAACAACACATTATCGATTTTCACCACCGATAAATAACATGCCATACACATCACAACAAAAACAGCTGTACGTGCCTTTAGCACGCTTCTCTCCTGTAAACATTACACATTTTAATAAATTATTTAAAATAAATCGCGTAAAATGGTGCGTAAACTAAAATATCACGAGCAGAAATTACTGAAAAAAGTTGACTTCATCACATGGAAAGTAGATAATGGTGGAAAAGAAACAAAAGTTATACGTCGCTATCACATACGCAAGCCAGCCGATTATACCAAGTGAGTACCACATTTGCATTATATTTTATTATAGTAATTTAAACCAAAAAACATCTTAATACAGATACAACAAGTTATCGCGTGAGATACGCACGCTGAGCGAAAAAATTGCCAAATTAGAGAATACCGATCCTTTCAGAACCGAAGCGGCTACAATGTTGCTACTGAAGCTCTATGATATGGGTCTAACACGCAATCAAATGGATTTAGCGGTTGCAAGCGGTGTCTCGGCGAGTAGTTTTTGTAGACGTCGCTTGCCGGTGGTGATGGTGAAAAGTAAGTTTTTATTTTAATTATTAAATGGAATTAACAGTGAGTGAATGAAGCCAGTGTGCAGTATTATAATGTTAACTACTCTCTAGCGTTTGGATGCATCGCATAATCTAATACTTGAATTTCAAATTAGTGAACAGATTATATAAATTGTTCGGCATTAAACGATTCTTTGTATTTGCTTCATTTTTATAATAGCTTCCATTATTATTATATGTATATTATATTATAGTTTCTTTGCATTTATAACTCTATATATGGTGCTGATTTACCAAGATCCTTTTTTTTAATTTGTAACAAAAATTATAAGAATTTAGTTAATTAGCGAAGATTAACTAATTGAGAGCTTAATTATCATTATTATGTTTGATATTTCTTTTATTCACTCAACATAAAGCAAACCGTTTTAGGTTATCTTGCAGAATTTACTTTCCTTAGCTGCATATATTTAAGTCGATTTGGAAATAACGATATCGGCAAGATCTTAAATTCATTTTATATGTATGTGGAGTTAAATTTCACTTACATTTTGTGCTATGAAATAGAAAAAGAAACATGCAAATATATTCCAAATTGTCAAAAAGTCAATATTTCTGCAATCAAATACGCCAGCGTCAAAATTATTTTCCTGTTATGCACTAATGGATGTTTTGTTTTCTTGGAGTATGAAATAAATATGATATATGTATATCTTTTGGTAACAAACTCACTAACCAACTTATATTTTTAAAGATCGTCTCTCACAAAATCTCAAAAATGCGACAGATCTGATTGAGCAAGGACATATAAGAGTGGGCCCCGATATGATTACGGATCCGGCATTTTTAGTGACACGCAATTTGGAAGATTTCGTCACATGGGTAGATAGCTCCAAGATTAAGCAGCACGTACTGAATTACAATGATGAACGTGATGATTTCGCATTAGTTTAAAATATTTTTTTTTATTTGAAATTTGTACAACTCGTTTTAAGTAAATACAATAGCATATGATATAACATAAAAATTATTTACAGCGTTATTTTTTTATTAAAAATTTAACTTTCTTCAAATAATATTACAATGAATAATCCTTCGTACAATTTAAACAATTGGATAACTGCATTCTAAGGCAATGCCGCAATAATTGCTACCGAGTGGCAGTCTGAAGTAACCACCCTCGCCCCACTCCTTGCCCCATGAGTTCTTAACAATCCAATGCTCTTTACCATTCTCACTTCCATAGCCAACAACAAGCACCGCATGATTCACCTCACCCTTGTTGCACTCCTCATCTGCATAGGTGCCCTCCTTGTAAAGCAATAATGATTTCGGGGCATACACCGAACATGCCAATGGTCCCCATGTGGCGAGAACTGCCTTCATAGTTTTCTCATCTTTCGGTTTGATTACGGCGAATCCTTTGATTTCGGCTGCCTTGTTGGCCGCATTGTATTTACACTTATCCTGCTTATTCGCATATGCATAGCTAGCGCTGTTTTGCACACCCTTCTGTTGATCCTTAATAAAGGCGAATGCGTACTCCTGATAACCGCCATCACAACCATTTAGTCCATAATCGAGTGGACCGCAATCAATGAGATTTTGTTCAGAGAGATTTGGTAATTTTTTAGTGCTACGGAAGACGTGACCCTCAATGGCACCAGTGGTGGCAAAGGCCCAACATGAACCGCATTCATCTTGAAATTTCACCGGTGTAACACCACCCTTGGTACGCCAATCAAAGGCGTCCGGCACTTTGGTGGTGGGTGGTGCGGCTTCCTCACGATCTGCGCTGGCTTTTGATCTAAATGAAATGTGTTTACGTATAATTCTTCAAATTTTAATGCCTGCCATCGTTTACTCACTCGCCAGTTGCTGATTTACTGTTACCGGTGAAAAACTTCAAGAATTCTGCATTTGTTACAGCGGCAAAAGCGTTCATCCCCAATGTATAACCTTTTTTGCCGGCATTAGTCAAATCTACTAACTGTTGACTTAGTAGATATTCTGCTTCGTGCACTTTTTTCTCTGCCTCGCTCCAAGCGGCTTTACCATATGTTTTCTAAAAGTGTTATTTTAGCTATTTCGTTTTTCTTTTTTCAAAATATAATTAATTAATATTTACGAAAAATTCGCCGTAATTCTCTGTTTTGAAAGCGCCTGACACGGTCTCCTTAACAGTATTTCCCACATTCTTCGGTAAGTTAAATACATTCTGGAATCCAATTTGTGCCGCTGCCAAGGCGAAAAAAAGTGGTAACAACCACACCACTGAGCCAAAACGCATTTTGTCTAAAATTTATAAATTAAAATAAAAAAATTAAGACCTAATAAAAATTACAGAAAACAAGTAAGGAAGTACTAAGTTCGGTTGTGACCGAACATTTTATACTCTCGCAATTTATTTATTTAATTGTATTAATATAACACAAAATTTGACCCACATATTCGTCATATATATGGTATAAAGTCCATTGTAAGTAGGAAACCCTAATGTTAGGTATATGGAAGCTAAATGAAGTTATGACCCGATTTCACTCAATTCTGTCACGGAGACAACTCCCACAGCAGCCGGTTCTACGCACCGGAGTTGACCCGGATTTTATCCGGTCAAGGGCTGCCCCTTCGGAGATCTAACCCTGTTTGGATCGATTAGTTTTAAGTTTAGTTGTACGTCATTGGAGCAACGCCTTGCAGCAGGGTTGCTCCATATCCTCTTACTCCGGGCTTGCATCGAGTCCAACCCAGGGCCTGAGGTATTTTTCTGCTGCGTATGCGCTAAAAGGCTCCATCCAAATTCCACCTCGGTTAGGTGCAACACATGCAATGGATGGAGCCATCTTAAGACCTGTTCAGGCCTTAAGACCCATAGGGAGTGGACCACACGTTATGTGGACCCTTGCTGTCAACGCAATACTACGACTGTTGCTTCTACGGCAGTGCAACCTGCACCCAGTTCGCGCAACGCGCCGCCACCTTCAGGGAGTAGCCAACTTAGGGCCCTTACGGCCCCCAGGAGCTCAAGTTGACAGCATGACTTCCAGTCTGACCAATCTGACCAACACCAAACCAAACGATGTCGAGCTCGAAATATTTAATATATACATCCCCCCAGTTACAAGTTGGCCAACAGGATATTACCCGAATATTAGTGCGCTACTTCGTGGTGAAAACCGACTGGTACTTGGCGACTTTAACGCGCACCACGATCTTTGGCATTCTTGCCTGTCAAATGATCGGAGAGGGATGGAGCTGGCAGAACAGATAGACGATTCGACATTCTGCACAATGAATGACGAAGCCCACCAGAATTATGAGCACCTGCAGCAGCTCGCCAGACATCACAATTGCTAGCGGTGGTCTGATAAACAGCATAACATGGCGACCTATGCTAACTCTTGCATCAGACCACCGCCCATAATTATCTCGATTGAAAAACCTCCTGACTTTATTTCCGCAGACAACCGCACCTATGTTAACTTTAATAAAGCTAACTGGGACGGCTTCACGGAATTCACCGAGAATGCCTTCGCCGCTCTTCCCATTCCTACGGACGTAATCGTTGGCGAACGTCAATTCCGCAAGGTGATCACCGATGCTACTGCTCGTTTCATACCAGCTGGAAGAATTGCTATCATGCGCCCTAATTTCCCGGCTGAAGCGGCAGTTTTAGCAAATGAGCGTGACTCCTTACGCCAGGTCGATCCCTGTGATCCCCGCATAAGGGATCTCAATTTGGAGATTCGACAACTGGTAAATAACTATAAGCGGACGAAATGGGTAGAGCACCTGAAGTCCTGTAATCTTTCCACTGGCGTGAGCAAGCTCTGGTCAACCGTCAAATCCCTGTCAAACCCGAGGAGACATGACGACCGAGTTGAAATTCCATTCGGTAGCCATGCCTCCTCGGACCCGGAGAGGTGCGCGAGCTATTTTAGCCGACAATTCATACTGCACCCCCAGGTTGACAAGGCTAAAAGACGTGTCACCAGACGGCTGCGCAAAATGCGAAACAACGGCGCGCCACTTGTTTTCACCAGTGGGGAGGTTCAGGAGGTCATCAAGAAGACCAAGTAATCCAAAGCCATTGGCCCTAACGGAATAAATTCTTTAATGTTAAAACACCTAGGTTCAACGGGAGTAGAATTTCTCGCCAAGGTACTCAATCTGTCGCTAACCACTCTTAAAATACCCGATATGTAGAAAATCGGAAGAGTGGTTCCACTACTGAAACCTGGGAAACCCGCCAACCAAGGGGAGTCCTCTCCCCGTTACTGTTTAATTTCTATATCTCCAAACTCCCTCAACCACCAGAGGGAATTTCCGTTACCTCCTACGCAGATGATTGTACGATAATGACGTCGGGCACTGGCATCGATGACATGTGTTCGAAAGTGAACAGCTATCTCCCCGAACTTTCTCGCTTCTTCTCTGCGAGGAGCCTGGCACTCGCACCCACTAAATCCACGGCGACCCTTTTTACCAATTGGACAAAGACTAAGTCTTAACATTCATGTCGATGGCATACCAATTCCGACAGTTAATAATCCCAAAATTTTGGGAGTTACATTTGACAGTCTGCACTCCTTCACTCCACACACGACTGCGATAGTCACTAAAGTACAGAGCCGCAACAAAATCCTCAAGTCGCTAGCCGGTAGCACTTGGGGAAAAGACAAAGAAACGTTGCGGGTCACTTACAAGGCTATCGGCCGGCCGGTCGTAAATTACGCAGCACCGGTATGGTCGCCTGGATGCAGTGACACGCAGCAGAAGAAGCTACAGACGTGCCAGAACACTGCACTCCGAACAGCAACAGGATGTCTCTTGATGTCACCAATGACACACCTTCATAGTGAGGCCATTATGCAGCCTATTAAAGAGCATAATGAACTGCTTACCAAGCAGTTTCTACTTGGGTGTTTTTGTAGAAATCACCCATGTAGTCACTTGCTGAAAGCAGAACTGCATCAAGAGATCGCTCCTACAACACGTCGACGAACTAAACCCTTATACCGACCAAACTGCGGACGCAAAGTTTTAGACACGCTCTATACGCCATTCACAGTGGAGCTATCAACACCTTCATTGACTCCCTTCCAGTGAATGGCGTCCTTAGAACCAAACCACCACCTATAGCAGACGAAGAGCTCGAGTTGCCACGTGAAACCAGAGTGACCCTTGCGCATCTTCGATCTGGATATTGTAGCAGGTTAAACTCCTACTTATCCAGACTGAACCCCGACATACAAAATACATGTCCCGCATGACTCTAACCACTTTGTATGCCCAATGAACCCTACTCATCTAACACCCCTTTCCCTTTGGTCCAACCCTGTCGAAACAGCACGTTTCCTGGGCCTCCCGTTAGATGATTTCGACGACAACTAGACTTATACTCTAGATAACCGCTACAACAACAACAACAATGGAGACATTTTATTCGAAGAAAAATATTCCCGTTAAAAAAGATTAGAAGTACTGAGGTCTTTATGTTCGATATATGGGACCTTGAAAACCTATGGTCCCATTTCGGCGAATGCAGTATTTGTGCAAAGTTCTGTTCCGTTATCTTCACTAGTAATTACTTTATATATTGTAAAGTTAACAATTCAGATCGACTTCAAAGTTCTGGTATATAGCTGGCGAACGTAGGCGTGGTTGTGTACCGATTTAGGATGCAAGGTAAATATTACAAATCGAATTTCATTGAAATTGATCGAGTAGCTTCGGAGATACATATGCATGATTTTTGACCCATAAGTGGGCGGAACCACGCCCATTTAAAATTTAGTATATCAATTTGAATGCAGCCCTTCTGTACCTTCTTTATGGTGAAATTTAAGGTTTCTAGTGTTTTTCCTTACTGAATTAAAGCAGTTTTAGTCGTTTTCAACATAACCTTTGTATGCAAAAGCTTTATAAACCAAACTTTCTGCAGTCGGTTCTCTTATGTACACCACCACACACCATGAAAATAGTTGAAATCGGATAATAACCACGCTCACCTCCCATACAAAGGTTAGGTTGAAAATGACTAAAAGTGGGTTAACTCACTAAAAAAAACGTCAGAAACATTAAATTTTACAAAAGAAATAACAGATCGAAGCTGCACTCAGGTTTTTTTCCAAAACTGAAAATGGGCGTGGCATCGCCCACTTATGGGTCAAAAACCATATCTCAGGAACTACTCGACAGATTTCAATGAAAATCGGTTTATAATATTTTCTTGACATCCTGACAACACGGTTGAAAAATGAGCGAAATCGGTTCACAACCACGACTACATTCCTTATTACTCAATTTTGAATTCCATCTTATTCCTTGACTTTATAATATAAACATAAGGAACCAATGAAGATAGCGGAATACAACTTTACAAAAATGGTACATATCATCTCTGGCTTCACTTGTGAAAAAATTGTTAAAAACGGACTATAACTTTTCTAGGCCCCAGATATCGAACATGTTGAACTCAACGCCGAAGGATAAATTTTAACCGAATATATCGGTAAATCTCCCAGATAATTTAATGTAATTCAGAGGAAAATTTATTAAAATCTTGTCATAACATATCCTAGCTCCCATATACCTAATTATAGGTTTTTCAAAAATACGGTGGGTTTTATTCTGCATATATGTATTGGTTAATATTTTAGCCAAATTAATTGAGCGTATAGGATATAGTGTACCTTGCTGGTGAAAATGAATGAAATCGGTTCAGGAATTACCTCAGCTCTCATATACTATATATGACGATTTTCGTTATTCTATTAAACTTTATGCCGAATATATGGGGCAAATTGTGTGTTATATAATATTAATAAAATTTCTTCAATAAATTGCGAGAGTATAAAATGTTCGGTTGCACCCGAACTTAGCCTTTCCTTACTTGTTTTTATTTAACTTTTACAGCTTGCGCAGACGGATGGTCGGATAGAATGGACAGACGGACATCCGGATTTGAACTCCACTCCTCACTATGATCACTTTGGTATATATAACTCTATATTTAACTCGTTTAGTTTTGGGCTTTACATACAACCGTTATGTGAACTAAACTATTTTTGCAACATGTTGCGAGAGTATAACAATAAAAAAATGAAAACAAAATTTGAAACTAATATCTTAATCATATTTTTTTGTTTTTGTTATTGTATTCAATATATGCTAATGTGTGGTTTCAAAAACAAAATGTCTGCTCTTTTCCGTTTCTAATTAATTATGCAAATATAACATTATGCAAATGAGTCCGCGTGCCGAGCACAGTTTTATAATCAATTAAAAATACAAAAAAGAAAATAACAATTTCGAAATATTAGCAAAATAAACAAATAATTAATTGAAGACAGCTTAGCTCGTATGTGTGTATGTGTGTGTTATTAACTATTAATACAAGTTGTGCGCTGCGAAATGATTTAAACGGGGTTTCTCGTTGATTTCCAAGAAACATTAACATTTTAGAAATTTGTTACTAATTACACTTAAAGGCATTAATTGTTAATAAATTAAAAAAAATTCTAATATCTGTCTGTTTTCAGTACAATTCGAATTTAGTCAAATAAATTTTCGGCTGAAGTTAAGATCACTAGACAAATCTTGTCTTACAACTTTTGCGCCACCTCAAAATAGCTTAGGGTATGTGAAATATCAGTTGGGGCTTCAAATGCATCTTCTCGGAGTAGCGTACACCAAAAGGCACTCAATATGCATTGCTAAAGGTATGTAAATTTAATTTTTGTCACATGAGTTTTGTAGTTGTAGTCTTAAAACATTTGCATCTGGTGAAGTCAGAGCAGGCAACAAACCGCATATGAGATATGTTCAAAAAATAACGGGAATTTTCGTTTTTTTTTTAATTTTTTTTTCATATTTATTCATTCGTCAACTTTGATGTTGTCGCCTTCAAAATAGTTCACATTCGATATTATGCACTTCCGGCACCGTCGAAACACCTCAGCTTTTTCTGGCTTTTTCAGCGATTTCATGTCTGTAAAACGACGACTCTTCAAGGTTCTAATTATTTTTGGAAATAGAAAAAATAAAAAAATAAATAATAAAAAATTACGCTCTAAACCCGTGAAATTTAATCAAACATTTTCTTTATTTTTTTAACACACAACGTACTTTGTGGCATTACTCATCCTTGATGCTTTTATTCGAAAATCCTGATATGATTTTTATTCTCTCGCAACAAAGTTGCTAAAGAGAGTATTATAGTTTTGTTCACATAACGGTTGTTTGTAACACCCAAAACTAAACGAGTTAGATATAGGGTTATATATACCAAAGTGATGAGGGTGAAGAGTGGAATTCAAATCCGAATGTCTGTCTGTCCGTCTGTGAGAGCTGTAACTTGAGTAAAAATTAAGATATCTTGATGTAACTTGGCACACTTATTTCTTGGCACCATAGGAAAGTTGCTTTCGAAAACCGGACCACTGACACGCCCACAAAATGGCGAAAACCGAAAACACATAAAGTGCCATAACTAAGCCATAAATAAAGCTATGGAAATAAAATTTGGTATGAAGGATCGCACTATGAAGGGGCATATTTGGATGTAATTTTTTTGGGGAAGTAGGCGTGGCCCCGCCCCCAAATAGGTTTTTTGTACATATTTCGCAAACCAATAGAGCTATTATATAAACCAAACTTTCTGCAGTCGTTTTTTAACCACTTCTTAATACAGTCCAAAAATTAAAGAAATCGAATAATAACCACGCCCACCTCCCATGCAAAGGTTATGTTGAAAATTACTAAAAGTGTGTTAACTCAGTAACGAAAAACGCCAGAAACACTAAATTTCAAATAAGAAATGGCAGATGGAAGATGCACTCAGATGTTTTTACAAAATTGAAAATGAGCGTGGCATTGCCCACTTATGGGTCAAAAACCATATCTCAGGAACTACTCGACCGATTTCAATGAAACTTGGTTTGTAATAGTTTCCTTATATCCCAATGATATATTGTGAAAATAGGCCAAATCGCTTCACAACCACGCCTTCTTCCTATATATCAGAACTTTGAAGACGATCTGAATCGTTTACTTTGCAATATATAAAGTAAGCGCTAGTGAAGATATCGATGCAGAACTTTGCACAAATACTACGTTTATTTTTAATTTTTATAATTTATTTATTTATTTTTTTTTAATTTTTTATTTGCTAATTTTTTTTTATAAAAATATTTTTTAATATTTATTTTTTCAATTTAAATTATTGCGAGCTTTCAAACCATACGGACGTGTTCTCGATGCGGTCCGTGAAATCTTTCAAAATACAACACAAAAAAAAAATAACAATAAACAAGTATCTTAAAAAGTGCATTAAAGCAAGCGTTAGGCAATAACGCCGAAAGTGATAATCAAAACATAAAAAATCACAAATAAACAATGTACAAACAAATAAAATAATAAAATAACAACTAGGGAGTGGTAAATAATAACAACATTATGAGCGCAGCGCAGCCTCACCAACAAGGCCGTAGGCATTCTCTGAATGCTTACTTTAGCTTTGTCGAGCCTGCAAAACCAGCTCCCACCAACAAACAAGGCAACGGTGAGAAGGATGATTTATCACAGCGACCAACTGTGCCTAAGCTGGTCTTACAAACAACAAAATCAGCAGAGGACGGCAGCCCACAGATGCTAGCAACAATCAAGAACGCCCCAACAAATACGCAGGTACCGGCAAGTGAAATGACAGCGAAAGAAAACAAAATAGAGGGTGAGAATGTACCTATGAAAAAATGTTCATCTGTTCAGATTGGCATTGACCGCTACGTCAATATAAAAAGGAAGTTAAGTCCTT
Organism: Zeugodacus cucurbitae; assembly: GCF_028554725.1. Taxonomy (NCBI): domain Eukaryota; kingdom Metazoa; phylum Arthropoda; class Insecta; order Diptera; family Tephritidae; genus Zeugodacus; species Zeugodacus cucurbitae. Next base: position 27,831,024 of record NC_071671.1, read on the forward strand.
CAAAGTCAGCGGTTAATCCTAAAAAATTTCAAGGCGACACGCCACTCAAGAATAAACTCGAGATTTTAAAGGGCAACAGGTTTGCCTTATTAAGCAATGATTCGGAAGACGCTGCGAAGGGTACCACCACAGCAGCCAATGCCAAACCGCCACCAATATATCTGCGAGAGCGTAGCTCAAATGCACTTGTTGCTAAACTAAGTGAAATTGTAGGTAGCAACAATTTTCATATAATGCCTTTGAAAAAAGGCAATATCGACGAAACTAAAATACAGTCCTACACTGAAAAAAGTTGTATGGACATTGTTAAGTTTTTGTCAACTAAAAATAAGAACTATTATTCTTACCAACTTAAGAGCTCTAAGGGCTTAGTTGTTGTAGTTAAAGGCATAGAGTCTTCCGTAGACTCCAGCGAGGTCAAAGAAGCTCTTGAAGAATGCGGCTTTGAAATTAAAACTGTTGTAAATATCTTCAACAGAAACAAAGTACCACAACCCATGTTTAGAATTGAATTGATGCCGAATTCTAACCAGCTTAAAAAAAAAACAAAACGCATCCTTAAAATATTTGCTACACCGTAGAGTAACAGTAGAAGAACCACACAAAAGAAATGGTCCAGTACAATGCACCAATTGCCAAGAGTATGGGCATACCAAATCCTATTGCACCCTACGCAGTGTTTGTGTCGTATGTGGAGATTTACATCCCACATCCAAATGCACAATTAAGAAAGAAGATTTAACTAAAAAATGCAGCAATTGTGGAGGAAATCACACTGCTAACTATAGGGGCTGTCCTGTATACAAAGATTTAAAATTGAAGCTATCACAGGGAATTCAAGCACGTCGTAACCAAATATTACATACACCCCGTAATGAAATTATAGATATCACAGACCACATTACAAAACCCGGTATACTTAAAAATACTGCAGTACAAGGGAGCTATGCCAATGTTGTAAAAGGCAACACGGTACAAATGCAACTACCGCAAAATCCACCAACAGGAGGTATTGAAACCACGATTATAAATCTTACGCAATGTATGACACAATTTATGTCTACAATGCAAAGCATGATCCAAGATTTAATAAAATCACAAAACCAAATGCTGCAAACTTTATTAAGTAAAAAATGAGCGTACTAAATATCTGTATATGGAATGCTAACGGTGTTAACCAACATAAATTAGAGATTATTAAATTTCTGTCTGAAAAAAATATAGATGTAATACTAATATCAGAGACTCATCTGACAAACAAAAACAATTTTAAAATACCGGGATTTAGACTGTATGTTACAAATCACCCGGATGGAAAAGCACACGGTGGAACGGCAGTGTTGGTTAGAAATCGGTTAAACCACTACTGCCCACCTCGTTTTAAAATTACAGATAGAGAATTTAAAGACTTTTTTGGAACGCTAAGTCATAGATTTCTAGCAGGTGGAGATTATAATGCAAAACACATGTACTGGGGTTCACGTCTTATTAATCCGAAAGGACGCCAGCTGTACAACACTATTATGAATAAGTATAATAATCTTGATATAATATCTCCTGGCAAGCCAACATACTGGCCCAGTGATCGTAACAAAATACCAGATCTAATTGATTTCGCTGTAATCAAAAATATAGATAGATCGCTTATCACAGCTGATACATGTACTGATCTATCTTTTGATCATTCGCCTGTACTAATAAAGTTATGTGAACAACCCATATTTGTTGAAACGAAAGTGGGCCTAACATCTCACAAAACGAACTGGCTAAAATACAAAAAAATACGTAAGTAGCCACATTAATATTGATCTAAAAATAAATAAATAAATAAATACAGAATGTGACATTGACGAAGGCATAAGAGAACTCAATGATATAATAACTAATGCAGCAGTCTCAGCAACACCAAATAAGAATTATAAGCCTCTTGGTCGCCGAAAAATCACTAATAGCGAAATTGAAAAGCTTGTAAATGAAAAAAGGCGAGCTAGACGTGAATGGCAAATAAATCGTTCCCCTTCTACTCAGCTCCAACTGAAATCTGCTGTGCGTAAACTAAAAAAAGCACTTAAAGGCGAGGACGAATATAACACTCAAAATTATATAAAGAAACTGTGTCCAAATTCAAGTAAACGAAACTCCCTTTGGAAAGCCCAAAAGTCTACGAAGCCTCCAGTCGACTCCAACATGCCTTTAAGAGGCTTGGGTGGAAAATGGGCACGAAGTGACGAATATAAGGCAAATTGTTTTGCAAATCACCTAGAAAAGGTATTTCAATCAAATTGCCCAAAGAACAATTTTAAGTTGCCAATCATCCTCAATACCGCAAACGAGTCGCTTGGGTCTATTAAGACGTCAACTACTGAAATTGTTAGTATCATAAAAGAGCTTAATCCAAAAAAATCGTCAGGCCACGATAAAATTACTCCAAAAATGCTAATTGAGTTACCAAATATTGCTTAACAGTGCTCTCCTTGCTCTTTAATGCAATTTTTAATTTCGGATACTATCCTATTTCATGGAAAAAGTCGCAGATAATCATGAAAAATAAACCGGGGAAAGACCTGACACAGCCGTCTTCATACAGACCAATCAGTCTCCTACCCTGTCTTTCTAAAATATTTGAAAAAGTCTTACTATCAAAGATGTCTCCTTTCCTTCATGAAAATAATGTTCTACCAACACACCAATTCGGTTTTCGTGCAAAACATGGCACTGTAGAGCAAGTAAATAGAATTACTAACGAAATTAGGAAGGCATTCGAACATAGAGAGTACTGTTCTGCTATATTTCTAGATGTGGCTCAGGCGTTTGATAAAGTGTGGCATGAAGGACTTTTGTATAAGATTAAAAAAAGTTTACCTTTCCAATTGCATAAAACCTTGGAGTCCTATTTAAAAAATATAAAATTTGCTGTAAAAGTAGGTGATTTTATATCTGATGAACCCAACTCTTTACATCATATATACAGCTGATCTTCCAACTGCTAATAATGTTTTGACATCAACTTTTGCGGATGACACAGCTTTAGTGAGTCGTAACAAATGCCCCATTATAGCATCAAGAATATTAGCGAAGCACTTAAGTTCTGTCGAAGAATGGCTAGCAAACTGGCGTATAAATGTAAATGAACAAAAGTGCAGTAAAAATGAACAATATTCTAGTGCCTCAAGCGAATGAAGTTACCTATCTTGGTATTCACCTAGATAGAAGGCTTACGTGGAGAAAACATATAACTAGTAAAATAACGTGTGTGAAGATAAGAGCTGCAAATTTAAATTGGCTTTTAAATAAAAACTCTAAACTTAGCTTAGACAACAAAGTGCTTTTATACAATGCGGTCATAAAGCCAATTTGGATGTACGGCATTCAACTGTGGGGTACGACCTGTGCAACTAATATTGATATAATACAAAGGTTCCAATCGAAATTGCTTAGATCAATCACGTGCTCACCATGGTACATGCGCAATGAAAATATCCATAAAGATCTTGGTATCCCTATGGTAAAGAAAGAAGTAGAGGACAGCAGATTGAAATATTTATCTAAACTCCGTGATCACCCAAACCCATTGGCTAATGCTTTAGTACATTCCTGCGATCAAACACGCCTAAAAAGAAGGGATATGCCTGTGAACTAAAGAGCAACGTTTCACCAATACAGCTCAATCACTTGGTTGAGCTTGTCTAGTTTTTAAATAGATTTAAGATTTTATAACTTGTTGTTAGGCTTAAAGTAAAAGCAGATTCAATAAATAAGGAAATATTGAAAAGAAAAAAAAAATTTATGGTATTGTGTTGAGTGAAAATTATTTTTATTTGTCTTAGAAATAGTATGCGAAGTAAATAACTAAAACTGGGTATAAATCTATATTTTACAGCTTTTTGAAAATTTGTTTTAATGAAAATTCTATAACTCCACTCCATATTACAGTTGAACTTTCATAACTCAAACTCTTGAATTGTCAATAGAAATCAAATTTCATACAAATTCCCTTCCATAACTCGAAGTTTCTTTGTGGATTATGGTGATTCGAGTTAAGGGAGTTCAGCTGTATTTTGTTTTAATTGAATTTATTTTTTTATTTTAATATTTTTTTATTTTTAATATTTTTTTTTAATTTTCGTAATTGTACTTTTCAGTACACTCAAAATTGATTTTAACATATTTTCCTCCCATTTATATAATCAATTTGGATCCAAGGAGCATACAGATACATATAGACATATGATCAACTCAAAACCTTTGAATTCTCTATTACTTAGTGTAAACATTTAATTCATTAATCTCACTGCTAAATATGATCAATTTCAAAACTATAATTATTTTAGTTGATAACCTTTTTTACTTATATCACTACTGTATTGTTTGTTTTTTCGTTTTTTTTTTGTTTTTGTAATTACTCTACAACCACACTAAAATATTATTTACTTTACAACACATTGTATTTGTTATTGTATTTCTAAGTAATCTCGCTTGCTTCACCAACTGCTCTTGGCAGTGAATTAGGATTTTTTTTTTTAATATTTTTGTTTTGCTTTAACACTTGCCTTTAAAACACAAGATCAATCGCAAGCAACACACACACTCTCTTAATAAACTAATAATAATAACAACAACCGGTAGTTGAGATTTGTAGTCGGAACAAGTCGTAGATGCTTGCTATACAGTAGCCACTTTACTAATGACGATTCTGCGGTCAGATGTTGCCGCTTTTATAGCACAATAAATTTTGTGTTGCTTGATACAGCAGTAGCAGCTTGGTGTATGCAAATGGTAATTAATTAATACAAAATGTTATTGATTGAAAAAAATAATACAAAAAAATTCAAATATAATAAAATTATTAGAAATCTTACTCGTTCGCGATTAATTTGGCTGTTTCGAGTGCAAATCAAAGCGCATTTAGAGTTTCTAGGTCCAGATTCCGCTCTGCCTTTCATAATAATCTTACCAAACTCATATTCATTATATGTATATTCGAAATTTCTGCATTACTAATTATTAATTTCGAGATCCCGAAAATTTTTAGAACTTCATAATATTTGAATTTATAAAAACCAATAAATAAACAAAATATAAATAAAAAACTTTCCTAGATGCAGATTTCGCTTTATCTTCTAAGGTAATCCTTCGAAATTCAAGTTTTTTTCTGATATCTTTTGGTAATAGAATTTTTATACTCTCGCAACAAAGTTGCTAAAGAGAGTATTATTGTTTTGTTCACATAACAGTTGAATCTTTAAGTCCTAAACCTAACGTGTTAGCTATAGGGTTATTTATATCTCAAAATGATCAGGGTGACGAATAAAGTTCAAATTCGGATGTATGTCTGTCCGTCCGTTTGTGCATGCTGTAACTTGAGTGCAAGTAGAGATATCTTGGTGAAATTTGGAAGACGTATTTCTTGGCACCATAAGAAGGTTAAATTCGAAGATGGGCGTAATCGGACCACGGCACGTCCACAAAATGCCAATAACTGAAAACATATAAAGAGCTATAACTAAGCCATAAAGTAATCTATTGAAGTAAAAATATGAAGGATCGCACTATGAAGGGGCATATGTGGATGTAATTTTTTTGGGGATGTGGGGGTGGCCCCGCTCCCAAATCGGTTATTTGTATATATTTCGCAAACTACTAAAGCTATATCAAGGAAACTTTCTAGAGTCGTTTCTTTTAGGTACTACCTTATGCAGTCCAAAAATGGATGAATTGGATTATAACCACGCCTACCTCCCATACAAAAGGTTATGTTGAAAACTACTAAAAATGCTTTAATTCAGTAGGAAAACCATCAGAAGCCTTAAATTGCATTATAAAGATGGGCGTGGTTCCGCCCACTTATGGGTCAAAAACCATATCTCCGAAACTACTCGACCAATTCCAATGAAATTCGGTTAATAATATTTTCCTAGCTTCCCAATGATATGTTGTTCCCGTATACCAGAACTTTGAAGTCGATCTGAATAGTTTACTTTACAATATATAAAGTCAGCACTATGGAAGATATCGGACCAGAACTTAGCAAACATACTGCATTTAAAGAGTGGCATCGCCCTTCAAAAAATCACCGAAATCGGTCCATAAGTTTTCAAGACCCTATATATCGAATATGCTTCTAAGAAATTTTTTACTGAAAATATAGGTAAGTCTCTCAGATATTTTGAAGAAATTCAGAGGGAATATGTTTCTTCTAATAATATGTCTCGTGCCAGAAAAGAGTGAAATCGGGTCATAACTTCCCCTAGCTCCCATATACTTAATATTAGGGGTTTCAAACTTTCAATGGACTTTATATATATGCCGAATATGTGGGTCAAATTGGTTGTTATATTAATAAAATTAAATAAATAAATAAATTGCGAGAGTATAAATTGTTCAGTCACAACCTTAGCCCTTCCTTACTTATTTTGTTAAAAATGTATGTAAATTTACAATTTTCTGTATATTGCAATTTCGGTTTTACTAAAAATTACTTTCGGGATCCCGAAATTTTTTGGGATTTCATTATTTTTTAATTTTAAATTTGTAAAGAAAATATTTTTTTATTTACATAAAAATCAACAAAAATTCCAAATATATTGAAGTAAATTTACTAAAAATATGAATTCATTCGAAATTCATATCCACTAAAATCCCGAAAGTGCTCGTATTCGTGATATTCCAAAACGTTAACAATAGATTCAAATAAAACTTCAATCGGCTGTTACAATCGCCAATAACAGACAGGTTTGCTGAGAAATTGCTAATAACTCGAATTATAATTTTAATTGGCTGCAAGTCCCAAACAGGTAGCGATAAAGAATCGTTCATACAAGTGCATTCTTATTAGTATGATGGGCGTATGTATTGACAGCAATTGCTGATTGCAAATAAATACAGTATGTATATGTGATAGAAGAAAGTTGCCGATAGACTCTTTAATGCAGTCTTTTAATTACTCTAATGAGCGTATGCACATTAGGGTAGTACGTAAAAAATCCAAAGTATGAGTTTTCTTCAACCTGTACTTCGAAATCGTTACTAACACGTATGAAGATGTCAAATGGAAGTTTTGATACCGATTGGTAGCAACGCCAACTAGCTGCTCTCATCTGGAATCATTAATCCATAAAAAATTGTGACCTTTGACCACCATACGACAAGCCTTTAATACCTCCAGTCAGAGCCAAATCCATATGAAACTTTTATACTATAAGATTAGAGTTCCAGCCCCTACATACGCACTCATGTTTATGAATTCTACTTAGAATATTGTCTTCGCAAAGTTTAGTACCGCCCTAATACGTATGAAAATGGTTTATCGTTGAATCAATAATATTCTTTTAAATAACATTTATCGTAATTGCAGCGCAGAAATCCAGTTATTTAGGCTGTTATACATATTTATTTATGCTAATTTTGGTCGAATCACTGACCAATATGTTTGGTATTAGTTTTAATTGCCAATTTCTGACAAATCTAACGGTTCAATATTCAAAAACAAACAAAAATAAGAATAATTTTATCGTTTTGTGCAACAAAAAACATTAACAATAAATAAAAAATTATAATTCAGAAGACATATGCGTCCAGAGACAAGTTACCTTATATAACATTAGAGTTGTTTGTTTGCCAATTTCACCGGTTAACATGAAGATGGTACGGAAGTTGACCCTTATATTTATTATCTGTTGTTTTCTAAAAAGAATTAATGGAAATCTGGTAACTTCCCAGAGAAGTAAAGAAATTGTCAAGCTTATGTGTTCTAAGGACATACTAGGTAGGAGTCTTTACTAGGATTACATAATAGCTCATGGATCTCTTGTATAGTCTCAAGTCAAGTTCTTCATTTGAATATTAAAGAACTCCTGCATTGAAGTGACCGAGATTTGTATGCGTTCAGAGTTAATTGGTTAGGGCGTATTTCTTTAAAGGGCGGACCTCGGTTAATGTTGGCTACTTCATTTCTTTGGTCTGGGCATTTATGGGCCGTAGTTTCTATATGGAGATTATAGAAAATACTAGAAATGATGTACTGTGCTCCATTCCATAATTTTATATTGTCTGAAGTCCACTACAAACGCTCTTTCGTTATGTTCCCCTAGGAGTTTCGTATGATAAACACCTCGTAGATTTTTTCCGATAAAAACATATTTCCTAGATTTTAAGAACCGTTTTTAAAGGGATTATACTATTTTTTGCGCCAATCGCTCGCTTTTAAACTGACCTTTTAGATGGACCTAGATAAGAGTATCTCAATATAATATTATTGATTTTAATTCGGTTTGAGTAGCCTCGGTACTTAATTATTTGTATTTTGATCACATTTTCATTAGTACTGTATAGTCTGATCGGTACTGCTTTGAAAAACAATTTCCGGATTAGTGTAGAGGAATTTTGGTATGCATGACATTACTGAGTTCATCAAGTCGTTAGGTCTTTAAAACTGTTCTAATTAACGTGTTTTTATCTGCCTCTCTATCTCCCAGTGCTTGTTTCTATATCTCACTCTTTTTTTCCCATATATATCGGTCTCTTTCGTTGTTTCGGTTTTTTCTTTCTCTCTTTATTTTTGATTCACAATCTCTCTCTTTCTCTCCCCTCTTTGTAGCCATCTCACTCTCTCGTTCTCTTTGTTTCCCTGTCTCTTTCTCTCTTTGTTTCTCTCTCTCGATTTTTAACTTCTCGATTCCCGATTTTCTGTCTCCCTCATTCACATTAGTACATTCCCATCGATTGGCATTTCCTTAATTCAGTGTTAATGGCGTAAACACTTTACCTAGAATTATTCCATTAAAAAATCATTATCATTTATAGTTTTATGTATGTTTTTATTGAATACACATACGCGCACAATGTTTTATTATTTGCCCCGTAAATGCTCGTTAAAGTACATACATTAATTTTTACGCTTACAAATCTAGTTTTATTGCCGATAGCAATCGTTTGTTTGTGGTACATTACTTCTATTGCAAACTTTATTTTTTATTTCTTTTAATGTAAAAATATTTTTCTTTTTTTTTGCAAATACTTTCATGAAATTTCAGTGCTAAGCAATTTTCTTCGCAAGCGCTTACTAAAGTTAAATTATAATTTATTAATTTTTATTTTCTTTTTGTGAATTAATTTTATAGTTTTTTTTTGTTAATACTAACGCCATGTGAAAGTACTCGCACGTTTCGGCTACTAAAAACGAGCACACACGAAGCATGTGTAACGGTACTCTTCTATTCGTTGTTTATCTCTTATTTCGAGTGGCTAGTGTCGCTGCTCCGTGAGAGTACTCGCTACTCTTAAAGTTTATTCGTTAAGTGTACTCGTTGAACACCGAAGCATACAATATTTCTTTTAATACTTTTCGGGCTTCAAAAATATTTAAATTCTCATTACAAAAAAAAAAAAATACTTTGCCGAAGCATAGTTCGTATAGTTAAGGCTCTTCTAAAATTACTAAATATAGGAATTGCATTTTAAGATCATAATAGTTACTAAGTTAGAGTTTACAACAGTGGTGGGTATATAATCTATATTGCTCTTTCAAGTTACTCTCTTTAAAGTTTTCTTTTAAATTTAAATTTTATCGCATAAAAGTAAATTCGTGATCGTAAGGATCTATGCGTTATATAGTTGATATGTGGTTTCCAAGTAAAATATTGTCACCGTTGCTGCTCTTCACTTTCTTTTTTCCGCTCTCAACTCTCTTGACTGCTTTACAACGCTCTCTTTTGTCCTACTGTTATCTTTCTTTCTCTTATCATAATATCTCTTCTTCTCGTTAGTTTGCACACTCTCTCTCTCTCTTTTTTCTCATCATCACTATCTTAGCTTCAAGGCCTGTCTCTCTTTTGCTTACACTCTTCGCCCGCTCCTCTCTATTTTCTCCTTTCTCATTTAGTACCTTAATACTTATGCGCCTCCTCATTATTTACCACCTCCGAGGTCTCGCCTAGCACACGCATAGCATTCGAGTAATCCGAATCGATTTGTGGTATGATTTGTTTATTATTCGGACGCAGTGTACGTATGAGATCGGTGAGTGAGAGGAACGATTGCCGATCAACATCATTTTTGTTATTCTCATGATGTAATACACCAGCCGCTGGAAGGTTGTGACGTTGATTTTCATTGCTGGCAGCGGCCATCTTCTCAATCTCCTGCGAAATCTGCTTGAGACGCACCTCAACAGTGGGGACTTCGGCGGGTGCGGCAATAGCTGGCATCGGCAATGTCTTCAATTGATCTTCACCAACTGTATTGTGCTTGGTGTCCTCTGTATCGGCGCTATCCTCATGCGAAGCCGAGTTGTTATGCTCTTCGTTGGCTGTGTCATCATCCTCCTCTTCGCCACCCTCCTGTTGTTGTGCATCGTTTTGTTGGTGTGCATCTTGTTCTTCAACTTGTTGTTCGACAGATTCTTTGCTGTTAATATGCAAATCATTGCGATCACCTTCATAAACGGGCAATGTACGCTTCTTTTCATCCTCCGGCTCTTCATCCTCAGCATCGAAGCTGTCATGTTCCGGCTCACGTTCATGCTCGTGTTCGTGTTCATCATTCTTGGCTTCCTCTTCGCCGCTCTCGAGTTCGTGATCAAGCTTCAAAGAAACGAAAGACAATTGCGGCTCATCGTCGTGCTCATCATCCTGATGCGAGCGCTTCGAGAAAGGTGTGTACGTGGACATGGTGAGCGGCAACGGTGTGGTGGAGAGACTCAGTTTGGTTTGGTCGACAGTGGGACGTGAAGTGGTAGAGGTGACTGGACGGCTGTTTGTTCGAAAGAGAACGCAATAAAAATTTGCAATTAGAAATGTAACTCGTCAACAATAAAAAATCTTAATTGTAGTGTAGTGATAGGTCACCGTTATGTGTTCGCATGCATATATAGTCATTAATACACCGCAACGGTTGTTATGATTGCACTGTGGCATGCATACATACATACAAACACATACTCAGCCGCATAAAAAAGCTTTAGAATTAGAGTTGTACAAAAGTATAGATTTCTTCAAGCCACTACTAAGTCAATACATTGCATACAAACAACTGTATATCGAGTGTTTACTGTTACAAATAGCAATACAAAAGAAGACATGTCTTTTTGTGTCTATATAATCTTTAATGCACGTTGTACGGTTATTGATAGACGATCAGCCGTGTTAATAAACACCAAAACATGGCAAATTAAAATTTTTTATTATTTTTTTAATTTGGTTTTTTTCTTTTCTTTCAAAACAGACATTTCTGCTTTAGATTTTTGTCTCTGTGTTTTACAAGCAGCTAAGCCCCAAACCACGAAATTCTTAATTTACTATAAAAAATATGTGTTATAAGCATACATACATATACAAAGCAGTTACAAACGCAATTTTGAGTTTAGTTAGTACTGGCGGTCATTAAAAATATATGTGTATGTACGCACTTATATATTTGTTTGTATGTTTAGTAATTGTGTGTAGGCGTGTTCTTTTTAGCGTTAAAGGCGGCATAAATTTCATTTTTATTGCTATTATAGGCTTGTTAGTAGCGAACTGAAATGTTATTTGCATTTAAGAAATGACAATCTAATCGCTTTTTTATCGTACGAGCTTTCTTTAAACTACTATGGAAATGTGTGAAGGCATACAAGGCGCAAACAGTGAATCGGAAAATTGTGCATTGTGTGATACAATTTTGTATAACAAAATATGTTTTCCTAAAATTTTTTAAGAAAAATTAAAAAATTTGAATTCTAAAAATTATTTTTTTAGCAAAATTAAAAAAATAAAAAATAAATTGAATACTAAAAAATATTTTTTCTAGGAAAATTAAAAAAAAATATATAAAAATTTAATTTTAAAAAATAATTTTTTAGAACAATTAAAAAAAAATATACAAATTGAATTCTAAAAAATAATAATAATAAAAAATTGAATTCTAAAAAATAATTTTTTAGAACGATTAAAAAAATATTTTTTTTTATAATTATTATTGTTCAAAATTGATATTTTTATGAGACTTTTCAAAAAGTTTTTTGAATTAAATTTTTTTAATCTTTAATTACTTTTAGCTGGATAAATAATTATTTTAGAACTTTTTTGGACAGAAAAAAAAACATTTTATTTCTTTATATTTTATTTAATTTTTTCTGATTTGCAATTCCTAATCAAATCTTATTTAATTTTTTTTTAGGTTTAATTAAAATTTTCATACTGTATTTTTTATTAAGAACTTTACATTTTCAAAATATTTCTCTGTTTATAACTTTTTGTTTTCAATTAAGTTTTTATTCTAAGAGGTAAAACAAAAAAAAACGAAATATAAATACAAAAATTAAAGTAAAAAAATATTTTTTATGTAAATAAATTTTTATTTCATATAATTTTTTATTGAAAAAATCGTAGTTTTCAGTCAGTTATTTTCTAAACTTTCGCAAATACAGATTTACTAAAATTTTAATTATATTAAACCAGTACAATTTTCTGAGTCACTGTTTTGAGTGTTAATACTTAAACATTAGTGTTATTTTGAATGTGTTTTAAGTCTAAATTTTTTATTGTATTTTTTATGATTTGGGGTTTAGCTCACCTATATTTTTATATGTAGTGTTTATTTTTTGCTTATTGACGCTTCATTGTTGCGCTTGTGTTGGTGAATATTGGTAGCTTGGTATATACTCAGTTTTACAAAAATGAGCGTATTATTTTAAAAATAGATTACTTTAATAAACAATTTCACAAATTCACGCAGTATCTTATCAAATTTTTTTTTCGCTTAGCTTTTAAATAGTTGTTGTTTTTATGCAAGAGATTTGTTGTTGTTTATATTTAGAGCAAGTTTTAAAGGCTTCAAATATTGATTATTTCTCCATAACTCTTTTTTGATTACAAAAACTTTACGTTCTCTCTATCTCTCGCACATTGTTTATTTCTTGCTCTCTTCATTTGACTTTATTATTATTGCAATTACCTTTATATTTCTTTAATTTTTGTTGTTAATTTTTATCAGTGTTTTCTTTTATTATTAATTTATTTGTTTTGTTCTTGGTTGATCTGTGATTAGGTAAGTGTAGTAGATTGATGTCCTTACCCCTGCGCCGATGACACTGGAATACTGCCGTAATTGTAGTAATAGCATCGGGTCTGTTCGCAGATGAAATCTTTCACAGCCGAACAATCTTCGGGCATCCATTTCAATGTGGGTTGTTTCAAGATAACGCAACCCTTCTCAGCGCCGCTACTGCTGTAAAGGGTTAAATGAAAGAGAATACGAAAGTGTAAAGTGAGAAAAGTTGATATATACATATATAAGGTTTCTTGATAAAAATTATATTAATTTTGGTTTTCTTCGAATATCTCTTGTTGGAACACAGAAAAGAATCGATCAATGTTTAAAAAATTGGTTTCTCTCACAGTGATCCTGAGTTATTTAGTTGATCTTCAGTCAAAATCAATACGAAGTGTGCTCCCTAATCTAATCTCAATGTATGAATAATATTAAAAATACTATCGAAGTATGAATGTGGTTTCGGAAGTTTCTCTGGTAATAAATGAGTTTCCACAGTAGATCTAATCTTAAAAAAAAATACACCAGAACGATAACCGAATTTCGTAAATTTATACTAAAGATAACCGCTTTTTCATGAGATCCAACTGAACTTCTTCAATATCTTGGAAACATTATGAACTATTCTATTTAGACTACGCAAAAAACACTTATTAAAGCATATAAACTCTAATAACAATTGTAATTTCTGTCTCACACAAGAGTAGGGATACCACACAAACGACGAACTTAACGTTCAAACGACATAAACCAAACACAAACGCATGACTTACCTGTCGCGCGCCGTCCGTTGTGGCGACGTATTGCTGTTATGATCAACGGGATCGAGCAGACCAGCCTGTATGGCATCGGCTGAATTCTCGAAGAAGTCAAATGTCGCATTGAACGGCAGTCCAGTGCTCATCCATAAGAACATGCCGGTGCCCAAACGATTGCCGGATGTCCAGAAATCATAATTACCGTAACCGGCATTCTTAAGATATGTTGTCATAGATTCGGCTTTCTCTTTCGTTTCGAACGACGCCAATTGCAGACCCAACGAACGACAATACTGATAGGCAAGGAAGTAATTGAGCTCGGGTGAATAGGGATTCATGCGGCTAATGAAGTATTGTACGCCATCCAGGTGAATGGTGGTGATGCGTTGACCTGTATGTGTGGGAAAATAGAAAGAATATAAAATGTGTGAATGGAGAATATTAAATTTATTTATATTTTTTCGTTTTTTATGTGTGTACGTGTGTGTGCGACAGGAATGCCTAATTTATAATTTTTAAATTTATTTTATTGCCTTTCTCTTTTTTGTATGCTTGTGTTGTAAATATGTGTGTGTGTGTGTGTATATGTATTTTAGGCTATAAAAAAGCGAAAACGAAATGTGACTGCGTGATTCTTCTTTTTATCTATTTTTCATTCAAATCAGATTCTTAAATTTTTTGATTGAATTTTTATAATATTTAATATTGCTCATTTACTTCAATAGTGTCATAACTCAAAAAACACGATTTTTGAGTTGAGTATGCAGAAATGTGCGCAATTTCATCGTCCATAGTGTATAACAATTTTATTCCGATGCGTAGGAAAATAAACCCTGATATAAGAATGTGCCGTTCTTAAACTTGTTATGTTGCATTAGTTTTTAACCACAATAACAACACTTCTCAGTTGTGCCAGAATTAGTTATATTTTTTTTTACGAAATAACGACATATTTTGTGTTCCAACACATATTGTGAAAAGATGAATTTGATTTTATTTTCAGAAAGAACGACACATTTTGTATTACAACGATATTGGTGAAAAATTACGACATAGTGAATTAGTTCATAGTGGGTCACATTTATGCCCAAGAAAAAGCATTAGTACACTCTATTTAGTCCATTTATGCTTAACATTGTATTTAATATATTACAGGCCACTAGATTTGTCAATAAACTAATGGCATTTTTCTATATTTGCTAAATAAGAGACAATTGAAAACTTTAAATCGCTCTCCTGAAAAAGCGACTTTTTTGAGTTGTGACACTAATCAAGTAAATGAGTGATATGTATTTATTTTTTTTAAATTTTGTCTAATGCCAATTTTTTATATTTATTGTTAATTATTTGTTTTTACAAATTTTTATTTTAGTTTTTTTTCAATTTGTAATATTATTATTATATATATTATTTTTTTGATTTTGTTATAATTTTTAATTTATTTTTTCTGCTTATAATTATATTTTTTATATCTTTTACTAATTTTAAAATCTTTAAAACGAAATATTATTTGAATTTTTTATATTTTTTTGTTAATAAAAAGTTTAAAATTTTAAATTTATTAATTTTTAATTTTGTTAATGTTATTTATACTTTATATATTTTAAATAAAAAATGATTTGTTCCTTTTTATTAGTAATTTTTTTATTTTATATATTGTTTTTTTTTTTTTTAATTTATATTGTTTTTTGAATATTGTTAATTTTTTTTAATTTTTTTTTTAAATAAAAAAATATTAAAAATTTTTATTTATTTTTATTTATAATATTATTTGTTTTATTTTATATTTTTAATTTTATATATTTTTTAATTTATATTATTATTTGAATTTTTTTATATGTTTTATTTTTTTTTTTTTAAATGACAAAATATCTAAAATATAACATTTATTATTTTTTTATTTTAATTTAAATTTATCATTTCAATTATTAATTTTAATCTAAAATTGTATTTAAATTTTTTCATATACATATTTTTATTTTAGTTGTTTTTGAAAAAAAAAAAATATTTTAATTTTATTTCATATTTCATATTTTTTTTATTTTTTATTTGAATTATTTTATTATATTATTTTTTTTAATTTAATTTTATTATTTTTTTCTACTAATTTTTTTATTTTTAATTTATAATCTTAATTAATATTTTTTTTTGTAATTTTAATTGTTTAAAATAATTTCACTCTAATAACTTATAAAAAATACAAAAATTTGTTTTTAATATTTTCTATGCATTCTGTCTACTAACAAATCGTCCCCTCAATATAGCGTATGTGCTCATACGCCATTATTTTTTTATTGCATATTTAGAATATCCATCATTGATTCTATATCAGGTCAAAATTTCGTCAAATTCTACTCCCACAAAATGGCTCAAAATGTCATTGGAAAAAAAGGTGTATAATTTCATGTTCAAAAATTTCCTTCAACATCTGATTTGACAAAAGCTTTAAACTCGATTTTCTCAAAACCAAAAAAAAAAATTATACGCTATTGTTATATTGAGGGGACGAAGTACACCTTCATCCATTCATCACAAACTCGTACATTCGAAGCCAACGTGTTTATAAATTATTCTGGACATGAGCTTCCCACTTCCGATGGATGTTTTTGAGCACCTCGAAGTGTGGGGAGCATAGTTTTAATCAGTGTTCGTACAAAAAGCAAAAAAAAAACACAAACAAAAGACATACAAACACCCAAGCGGCATATCTCTGCGCAAGTGCATATTGTGGCGTTGACAGCCTGCAGCTGGGTGGCATGTACATCACAAATATGCCTGCATTAATGTGACAAGCGCGCTTTCATATACAAACAAATGAATATTTATTTAATATACATATATGTATGTATGTCCTGTCATGGCTCAGACGTCTTTGCAGGGCTTGATTGATATTTTTCCAACTTAAACATTGGCTCTTTATGTGTTTGTATGTTTGTATACAATATACATATATATTTCTTTTCATCCTGTATTTATTTTTGACGTATGTCGCAGCTAGAAGAAACGTGACAGCCGACAGTGGTCTTTAAAAATCCACGTATAATGAGTGGCATGACTGACTGATTGGCTGCACTTAAATTTATTTATTTATATATGCAAACATACAAACAAACAAACATACTTGCATACATTAACACTTATATATGTCTATATGTGTGTAAGTGTGTGTGTGCATTTTTAATTTCGTTTGTTTGCTTGCCGTTATGCGCTGAAGAATGTCTTCCTTCTTGCATTCATACACACATTTGATTGGTTATATGGCAGTGCCAACGGTATGTGCGCACTCCTTTTGGTTGCGTTGAAAGCATTGAAAAAGGTTAAAACGCAACAAGCAAATAAACCAAAAATGAAATTGAAAGACATGTTTTTGTATTTTTTGTTGTATGGTATGCAAACATGACTCATTCAATATTAGCTGCGCTTATTAGGTTTCAAGTGTCAAAGTAAATATAGAAAGGAATAGTAGTGAGCCGTCGGGTATTCTAGGAATGTTTGCAAACGATTTTTTTATAAAAAAAAAATAATATTTTTTTGTAATATTTAAGTAAATAATTTACACATACAGTCAGTTCAAATTTTAAATAATGTGAAAAAGAATTTTTAAAACTTTCTGATCGAAATAATAAGCACAGAACATTTTTCAATTACTTTAGTTTTTTTATACAGCTGTGCGGAAAATAATGAGTACAATAGAATTTAAAATAATAAAAATAAAATTCTGAACCAAATACAGTACTAAGATACAGAAAAATTTTAAATAAAAAAAATATTATTTTTCAAATTCGATATACGGTTCTGAACAAAGTAATAAGTACAGTGAAATTTAAAATTTATTAAAAAATATAAACCCGCAATCCCTACACTAATGCCATTTTGTCATTTTGTAATCCATTGGTTAGCCGAAATTCCTTTAGTATTTAGAAAGAATGATAAAGGCTTTACATTTGCCGCAATTGGAACGAGTTCGTTGCTTAAGTCTTTTGTTTAAAAGTCGGTATTTGTTTATACGTTTAATGAAATTAGATTTCTAATTATCAAAAATGAGGAATAACATTATTTATTGCATAGAATGATGCAACATATTCCTGAGTAACTGTATAAAATATTACAAGCTTATATGTAAGCCCAAATATGTGTATGGCCTGTTATGACAATTAAGTTCATTAAAAAATTAATAATGATTAAAAAGGTCAACGTACCGTAAATTCATAACTCATATAATGATTATTATTTAACGGTAAACATTTTAATATATATTTACTGTTAAACTTATTAGAACTTTTTAGGGGACCACCTGCTTATTCAACAAACGTCCAAATAAAGCACACACACACTACTAATATAGTCATCAACGCTATCTGCCTATGCTAATTGTTAACGGTTTCGACAATTTGTTTGGAAAAGCGAATTCAATTATTTGGAGTAAAATGGCACCGATTTAAATGAATTTGGATAAAATGTGATGATTAAAAATCAACAAAAAATAAATAAATAAATAAAAATGAAAAAGGGAAACAGATTTGCTGAAGTAGTGATGAAATGTGATTCGACGATATCTATAATTAATGTTATTCTTGTTTTATATATTGTTATTTTTTTATATTCAAATTAATATTATTGAAATTAAAATTGATATTTATTTTAATACATTTTGAATAACTATTAAAATATTTAAATTATAATTAAACTGAAAAATTTTGAAGTTGTTAATATTACTTTTCATTATTTTACGTATTTTAACATATTGTTTATTTAATTTTTAGTTTTTTATAATTTAAATTTTATATTAGAATAATATTGAACGTTTTTATTTTTTAATGTTAATTTCATTTAATTTAAACTTTTCAAAAAATGCATTTACATTTACTTCTCTCGACTTTTTCAGTTGCATTTGAATTTACAAGAAATTCTGTCAGCGAAATTTGGGTAAGTGCTTTGAATTTTATAAATGATTTAAGCAATATTATTATAGTCTCTTTTATTATTATTATTATTTTTTTTTTTAATTCCTAATGTGCTTAAAATTTTTGGAAACGATTTCTGTTATAATTTTTGTTTATTTTTATAAAAAAAAATTCTCTCCGTCATGTCCATATCCTTGAGCCAAATTTATTACTTATTTTTAAGTGGTTCATATTCTCATAGAATTGGAGAATATTTTTCATATATTTGGAGAATAATAAAATATTAACTACTCAAAAAGTAAGAATTAAAAAAAATGAATTTTCTAATTTTTTTGATTCATTCATTTAAATATCTTTAAAATTCTTGTTTTTTTAAGAATAAAATTTTTTATATATTTTTTTTCAAGAAATATTTTTTTTAAGAATTTATTTTTTATTTTGTATAAATTTTTTTTTATAAATTTGTTCAATAGAGAAATATTTTTTTTATATCAAAATTCATAAGATTCGTTATTTTACATTGCAACAAAAAGTGCCAACAATATTGTAAACAATTTCTCGAAGAGTAAAAAAACATTTCTGTAAGAAATACTCCTTCTTAAGTTTATAAAAACATTAGTTGAAAATTTTAGAAAAATATTTTAAATATTGAGAAAGTACCAGCAAAATAATTATTTTTATAAATGCTCACTAAATTTTTGTGTGTTAAAAAATATGTTGTACCAAAAAAATTACTACAATTTTTTTAATTTTTTCGTAATTTCTGCTTAAAACCAGCTGTTATAATACTGAAAAAATAGTATAAAAAATTTTATATATTTTCACAAAAAATTTGAATTCATGCTAATTCCTTTTTATATAAAAAAATATGCTCAAATTTTTTTAATGAAACGTTAAGCAACATTCTTTCAACTGCACAATTTTTCTGAGCCAGATACATACAGGATTCCACACAAATTCAAAATTATTCCACGCATATCTATGTGTAAGCCTTTAAATGCAACTTATGCAGCATGCAGGCGAGACACAGAAAAAACGGATAATTTACAAAGAAATATGCTGCTAAAAATTTCAAACAGTAGAAAAAGTAGAAACAATAAGAAACTTAAATAAAAAAAATTTAAAAAAATATTTCGAAATTTTTTCGAAGTTTTTTTGAAAATTTCCATTACTTCAAAATTTCTTTTCTAACATCAAAAATCTTGAATTCACTTAAATATTATATAAGTATTTTGTGTATATGTGATGTTTTTGTACAAACCTGAGACGCAGGCTAACACGCTCAGTAAACAGATTAGAATAATTTTCGCCATTTCTGCTACACGTCAAGACACAAACAAGTAGAGACTCTTTCCGCCAATTAATCGAACACTAATAACCAATTTTCAACTTGTTGCACTATTATATATAGAACTACAACACAATATCTCGATATATATATATGTGAGTTAATATATATGTAGATATGTATCTATTGTAAGAATATTGTGAAACTTAATTGTTCCGTGTACGAGAGAAAGACACGTTCTTTCTTGATCGCTGCTAAAGACCAACTGACACAAACACCGCACAGCCAAGAACTCTAAAGTTATGTGTTGGCTCGAAGACTCAACTGAAGAATTCTTAAATCCATGGCGGCTATGACTTTGACTTTAACACTGTGGCATTGTGACTCCAATTATACAAGCATACACACGCAGACAGAGACACTTGCCTTTAAGACTGCTTTGACTTTTGTATCTACGCGTCTGTGTGTGCGCGTATTGTTGCTTTGTCGCTTCGCTCGGCTATTATTTAAGTCTGGATGTGTATGTGTGTGGTTAATCCTTTGAGCCAGTGGCGGTAGTGGCAAGTCAACTCATACATACATATATACCAACAAACACATGTGTATATACAACAACACACTCAAAGACAAAGTCACTAAGTTGTTTTTGTTGTTGTTATAGTTGCTCTTTGAGGACAGGTAACGAACTATTGAGATGGCGACGACTGCAAATGTGATGCGATCATAGCAGCGCTGCTCAACACCCTACGGCTCCACAGCAGCATTCCCGAATAAACATACACACAATCATAGCAATGCATACAGTTACATACCTGCATATAAATCTTGTCGCTGTTTTCTTTAGATTTTTGGATTTTCATTTTTGTTGTTGTAATTCTTGTTGTTTCATATACTTTTTGTTGTAATTCTTGGTGTTGTTAGTATTCTTGTTGTTGTAATTCTCATTTTGTTGTGGTTGTTATAGTTGTTGTATTTTCTTCTTTTTGTTGTTGCTGGCTGCCGCGCTCGTTTTGTTGAACTGAGTGATGTGCGAAATGCTTTTTAATCAAGTTCACGGTTACTAAGGTTAAGAATGAAGTTCGTTGCTTGTGTCTTCGAAATTCTCTCGAGTTTCCCCCCATCCCATAGGCAATTGGACAAGCGCGCAAACGTTGGCCACGCAGACGGTTCGTTCTTTTGTTTGTTTGTGTGTCAGTTGGTTGATTTGCTTGGTCTCATTGTTGTTGCATGGACGGATATGTGGATAAATGGGATATGTGAACTGTGAACGGCACACAAACACACACACATATATGCATTTAGACCCCTATAGTGCTGAACATACACATTATCGCATAGAGCCGTGAAGAATGCCAGCAAGATCAATGCGCGTCGGCACATTCGTTGGCGAAGGTGGTGTCCACAATGGTCACCGTGCGATGGCAATGGTTGTGGCGGTGGCGTCTGAACGTAGCGCATAAATAAATATTGGTACAAACAAAAAAAGAAAGGAAGCGTTGAGAGGTGAACAAGATTCCGGGTGTACAAAATGTGTACAGTGTTGGCAAGAAAATTGTGTACAGTTGTGGAAATCTGTCACTTTCTTTGGATATTTGAGTTAGTTAAAATATTTTCATTTTTTTTTTTGTTTCGGTCTAATGAGGCTCCATTTGAATTCAATTATCCTTATATTCTTCGATTCCAATCTAATCTCGTCATATTCGATGTCAATTCAATTTGATTTCTATTAATCCAATGTTATCCGAGCAAGGCCTTACCTCACCCAATCTAATCCGACTCCCTTTTCTATTATATTTATTTATCCGATATATCAAGTCAAAGGCTTAAAAGCTGAGTTATCAGATTCTCATCTGATCTAACCTAATTCCCTTTCCTACTCTTAGATCTCCCTCCGCTGTAGTAGATCAGATTCATGTCTAATTCGACCTCTAATACTACCTTTCAGACCAATCTGAACCAATCAGATATCTCAGTTAGTCCAATGAGCTATTTACATATTAGATCCTGATCCTATAAATTTCGGTTCTATCTCCTATCCTTGTATCGCAGCCGATTGTATCGGATCAGAGTTTTCATGTTCATATTATAGTATTTAATACCACAACATAGTTATACAGGCAATTATCCGATATTCTATGTAATATTCTTCGACCTTGTCCTCTGTAATCAGATAAATCACTTCAATCTACCAGCACTACTTATACAGGTTTTGATGGAATATATGTACATAATTGCTACTATCAGATTCGATTCGAAATCTCTTGTCCATCTATCATAAACTATTCTGTGCCATCTGAACTGATCATATCCCCTATCTTGGTCGCATCCGATGCGCTTAGTATATTATTCTAACCCCTCCTTATCATCATAGAGTTCAGTCCTAACCTATAAATTCAATACATATCTTATCCGATCTCTCTTCTGATTCATCTTTTCTTATGAATATTATTTTTCTTATGAGACTAAAATGGGGATATGGCTTCTCGGTGAATAATAATAAAAAAATTATTTAGAAGGTTATTTTTCAACGGAGCGGTCATTCCTTGATACATTTGGAATCGAACCTTCACCGAGTTCTTAACTAAGTGCAGCTCGGTAGTATCCCGGCCATTGTTCGGTTTTGGAACTCTATAGAACCTCTCGTAGCAAAATTTTAGAAAAAAAATTTGATCTCGGCTTCTAATGAAGAAATTGAAAAAAAATAGATTTTTTTCCAAAACTGAATACAGAGAATAGAATAGAATAGAATAAATGACCCTCTCTTAGGGGCACACCTCTCTTGGATGGACATAAATCGCTTGACGGTAATTGTCCATCCAAGAGAGGTTTCAAAGAAAAAAATATAATTTTTCATTCCAGCTGGACCAAACAGTCTAGAAACTCTATGAGCTGTGCTTATTATAAATATAACTAATGAGTGAGGATTCTTTCAGCCTTATGTCGCCTCCGAATACGAGGAGGACTCTGAACTCTTTCTAAACTCAATTATAACCAAAGGTCGTTGAACCCGCCAAATTTAATCGATCTATCCTTGCAGACCCAAAAGTTTTTCTTCTGCATTATGCAGTATTAAATAGACTAATATCAATTTTTACGCCACTATAGCATATTACACTGCAGAATAGCGCCTAAACACAGCGTTGGCTAAGATGTTCCGTTCCAGTGGGATTCTTTTGATATTCTTTTACCAACTTGTTGCTTTTCCCACTTTTTTTTTGTAATTTTTGTTTTTGTATTTTTTTGTTTTGTATCACGTTTTGTGGTTTTGTGGTCGGAAATAGTTTTTTCCATAGTTAGTTGTAGACCAATACTCGTGCAACAAATATGCAACCATACAAACGGACATATATGTATAAAGTGATGTTTATGTGAATATATATGTAGTTCTGACTGTGTGTTTGGGTTAATGCGTTTGGCTAGGCCGCTCGCGTGCGTTCGTGTCCGGCTCTTTTGTCTTCCCTGTAACCATATACAATATTCATGGATAGGGGGTCCATATATTTGTGCCCGTATTTTGCACCACACACTCACACACACACACACATAAACGAGTGCAAGAGTGTCCACGCTCTAGCATTCATACCCGCACGAGAGCGTACATATGATTGGTAACGAGCTTAGTATTTATTTTGTTCATTTCAACAATTTGTCGTTGTCTACTGAATTGAACCCCGGGTTCCCATTGTTCATTTAAAACTCTTTATTTGATGGACTCTGCTTTATTTGCGCATTTTATTTCAGTTCTTATTGTTATTATTATTTACTATTATTATTGTTGTTGTTTTTTTTTTGTTCCTTGTTGATCTTTATGCCATGGCATGGCATGCACTTTATGCGAGATAATTTCAAATGAATGTGCCCGAACGCAGGGTTATACCACATATTAAAAATATAGGTGCGCACTCGTTCGTCGATGCAATCGTAATGTCCAACACTCCTAGATATTGGCATAATGGCAAAAATTGGTCGCCTTCACGATTACCTTGATGTGTGCGCATGCGCGCCCGCTGATATTGCTGCAATTGACGAAGACGATGGCCATTGCCGTTTGCTGTTTGCCGAGATGCCAATGCCGATGACGCTGGCGTTGGTCGCAGGCGAAGGCCAATACGCAAGAAATTCTTCTCCAGCTTCATGCCTCCCAATGTCCAATGTGATCGTTTTCATTCTATTTTTAAACACTTTTATAGTTGTTATCCATGGATTTTGAAAGATGGCTTTATTGCAAATGTCAATCTCGATCTCAGTCTCGTTCTCGGTCTCATTCTCCATCCCGCCACGCTATGTGTATGGCGTATGTGTAGTAATTATTTCAAATACTCGTAGCGCGCGTCGAATCATTGCGTATTTTTATGTAAGTTTAAGTATCGCGCGAAGAAGGGATTTTTTGTTGCTCATCCATGGCGTATTATAGTAATTTTTTTCGAAATGCACACAGTGAGTTCTGTGCGTAGGCTATTAAAATTTAGATGCAGACGAGATTATTACAAAAACGCAAGTATTGAAAGCGTAAAACTATAATTTATGTAATTTATATACAAATCGATAAAAATGCTGTCGTTGGTAGTGTGAAGAGATTACTTTAGATATTGTAAAAAATAAAATTGGAAAAAATACATAACCTTAAATAATCAGCATTGTTAGACCTTTTTCAAAAAATGTAAAAATGCGAAACTTAAAATTGAACCCATGCTTGTCGAAATCACTATAATATTGAACATACAGATTTCTATAAGAAAATTTTGAGGTTAGAAATACCTTCGCCGCTTGTTTTGCGACCGATTTCATAAAAGGAACCCCTATTGAATGCCACTGGGATCATCTAATAGATTTTGATTGAGTCTACAAAAGTCTTCTTTCAAAATTCGATTTGTAGGGAGGTCCCACGTTCTGAAATTTCAAGTCGTAAACATTTTTAGCCATTCATAAGACATAACCTTTAAAGTAAATATATAAAATATATATAAAACTCGTTTGAATGTTTCCGATGTGTTTCAGAACCTCCTTGCTCCATTTTCCAATAAAAAGTCTTTCTTTCGTTAAAAGGCTTCGTGGAAGTACTGTGAGATTCTGACCTTGCTCAACTATGAGATCAATGGCTCTTTCATTAATACTCCATTTACATAATGACGCATTCCCTGTTGACCAAGCTATGATTCTGATGGTGTTAATTCTTCATCTACTCGGTACTTTTCTATAACTGGGATAAAAAAACTGCTTGTTGAAACAACAATAATTTGATATATAATGCAGATATTAAAACAGATACCTGGAACTCAATTTACTTCCATGACCTGAGCCTTAGAGGGTTCTCTTATTTTTAACATATAATTTTTGTTGTTATATTCCACCAAAATTCTAAACGACGTCTATTTCTTTGAGCTCAACTAGGAGCAAGTCATTGCTGTATTGTTGTAACGTAAAAAACGATTCCCAAAACGTTTTGAGGAATACTGTCGAGTGTACCATCCTTGACGGGGTAAATATTCGGGTCCATTCCTATTACATAGCCCGCTTATCTTGATAAGAGTGAAGTTACCAGACAATGTGTGACTCATTATCTGATATTTCGAGCAAAATTGGAAGAAGTTCGGGTTATCTTATACATCTATAAATATCATTCTATAATATCTGCCAGATTTTCAGAAAAACTCAAGACTTCTGGAATATTGTTTGGCTTGTATCATTATTTTACTTCTTTGACAATATAACCGTAGGTCGGTCCGTTCCGAGAACACAAAACACATCGCATTTACTTTTATACTGTGGAAATTCACGCCTGTTGTACATCTCAAAAGCAGACAGGTCGCTATGCACTTGGTCCTTCCATTGTATGCAAGTTCGCCCTTGCTTCCGTTGTCCACCCATTGGTCTCGAATAGAAGGAGCTTTTCATCTTCCATACGTACGACAAGTTCCAACCAGCGCATTCGTTGAATTTTTATGCGCTTAACTATGTATATCCATGTCGCCGTAGAACTCACACAGTTCATTGTACAATCTACTTCGGTACTCCTCGTTCTCCAAAGATCCCGCGGAGAACTGTTCCTTCGAATTCTCAAAATATAAACTCCTATTCGATATAGATTTATATTTCTTTCACGACCTTTCATCAGGGGGTTTCTTCTATCATTATCACACTCTAACGGCTTAGCCGCTTTGGTACCTAAGTGAACAGTGTTAAATAAGTGCCAAAATCAGTTAACTGTTATTTTATCTACACGAAGCGTAGACAGTTTAGCATACTTTAAAGGTGTCTAATATAACCTCATTTCAAAACAAACTCATCAGTATTAAACTAATTTCATCTAATCTAACACTAATATCAACTAATTGCGGTATTTATTTCGGTTTTTCGTACAGCGCACTATTTGGCTCGACCTCTTTCAAGAGCAAATTGTTCTGTGTAATGAACTTTCAGCGAACTCTGAATGATGCACTCTAATAGCTTACAACAACACACATACATATACAAATATATATAGCAGATCTGCATATCCATTTCATTATTCAAGTGCCAGCAGAGACTTTAAATTTGTTTATTGCCTCTGAAAATTATCATCATTTAGTTCATCATTATCATTTGCATGTCGTCTGGAGCGGTGATTTCAACTGAAACACGAGTAGAGGAAATCAGTATACAGTCTTTATTTTCCTATTTACTGCCATTTCTTTCATTTTGTTTTTGTTGTCTTGTTGTTGTCCATGACTTCCACTTTAGTTTTCCGTTAATCCCTTTTTTGCGTCCATCTGTTGGCAATAGAAGTCTAACTAAATGTGGCGCGTTCTTGTCCTCATCACAAATGTGCAGCTAAAGCGAACACAGATCACACATACACTCGTGTTTCTATATATGTCTGTCTTTCCATCTAAAAAGCACATTTAAATGCCAAGTTTGTGTTGGAAAAAAATATCCTCACGGTTCTACTAAATGTATACGAGTAGTACCTACCTCGCATTCGTGGAATATTCACAGAGCCCTACGACGATGATGATGATGATTGGGTTTAGACCAAACTGGTTACGGACATTCTGCTTGAACTGATTTGTATTATTGTTGCTTGTTGTGGCTGTTTTTGATGTTGCAAAATACCGGGATATGGTTGCCAACAAATGAAAATATATGTAGAGTTCAGTAACTCACGAAGATTTTGCTAAAGACGATTTTGAAAGAAAGAAAGAAAGAGGAAGAGAGGGAAAAATCAAAACCAACCAAAAAGGTTAAGTTCGCCGAAAGAACAGCCCTTTGCCGGATAAAATGGGAATCATAAGAGCTGACTTGGATCTCAATAATATAATTGAGGTATTCGACCTAGAAGTTAGAACTGGTTGATGATTGCTGATACAGTCTCTATCAGGAAAATATTCAAGTATGGGTCTGAAATTTGTCTTGAAATCGGGAATAAAAACAAAAATAACGATGTCTGAGTGCTACACGAGATCCGTGAAGTTATGCTTAAAATTTCGCCTCGTCTTCGGTCAGTCTCTTTTTTAGATACGAACCAGATCAATCTCAATGGATCTCAAAGTGGCCTTTCAGACCTTATATACAGAAGAATTATGATATTCACCTATTGATTTGTTGCTGCTTTTTCAGCGCTCTAACAACGAAGCGAGAGATTTCCAGACCCACAAACGACATTGTCCCTCTTCTACTCCCAAATGCTTCTTCTCCAAATTATTTTCTTTAGTATTACAGTAGTTTTCCGAAATAACGAATATTCGTTTTAACGAAAACCGCTTATAACGAACAAGCAAATTTGTTACATTGAGTACCTTAAATAACGAACATCGGGGATTTGTAAGTGTTCGGTTTAACGAACAACATGAAGAAGACATATGAAGAAAGACAAAAAAATCGTATATCATCGAACCAAAAGAAAAAATAAAACTTAAAAAAATTAAAAAGAAATGTGCAAATTGAAAAAATGTTGAATTTTATAAAAAAAACTTCAAAATTATTGATCAGCACGAAATAGAAGTAAGTGTCAGAATTGGTCCATTTTGAAAGAATTTATTGGATTTGAATTGTTTTGTTATGGTTTTTCATTTTTTAACAAATAATTAATAAAACAATTTACTAAACTGCAATTTACGGATATTTAACTCATTTTTATTGATATAAATACCTCTAAGTGAGTACTCGTATTAACGAAAAATTCGATATAGCGAACAGGCCTTACAATTAATGTGTTCGTTATTTCGGAAAACTATTGTACTAAGTAGTTTAGATATCCCGAAGGTAAGGTAAATCGACACGACCAGTCTCGAAACCCTGAGCGCAACCCACAGGGTCTGACCACAGCGATCTCTGACTGACTGATAGACCTATATTGTTTTGTTGTTGTGAAGGTAGATCATATCGTTTGAAATCTAGTCGTCTGTCGGCCTTCGTACCTTCGGATTTCGACACTTGCGAAAATACAATTTAGGTCTAAGGTGTTGCTTACATGGAATTTACATCAAAATCTCTTAAGACGAAACGTCTTAAATATCTCTCTCCCCCTTTCATTCTCCTTTTTCTCTCCTTCTTTGGCTCTTATCTCTCTCTCTTTCCCTCTCTTTGGAACTTGGGTTGGAATCCTTCGTACTCCTAATTAATGTTAGATAGTCAATTGATCCTAGATCGCATCGTGCGTATATATAATAAAATTTTCATTGAGTGGGCAACCCTTTGCACTGCACTGCATACTGTTTTCGCATTAATACAGTATCAGGGATGTACGGCAATTTGGCTTGCAGCAGACAGTTGAAGAATATAAAGATTTCCTTTGCATGATTGTTGTTTTTGTAATGTTTTGCATTCTGTTGCCTTTTTGTCTTCCTTCACCAGTTAGTATTTATTTTATGTCCCAGTGTATGCCGTGTGGAGCATTTGCAAATCCAATTGAATGCCAAAAAAGCAACGAAGTTTCAAGAAGCTGCTACACTTTGAACTCTGGGATCGCCAAAGGTGTATTTATGCATATAAAAACATAATAGAGGGAAAATGCCTGAGTCTCTATGTACTACAAATGCAAAAATATATCTTACAAATTCCACAAACGTTTTCACCTCGGTCCACACATCCATACATATTTACATGCTTAGCCATCGCTGTATGAATTCATAATTATTTTGCTCTACAGAGTCAGTCCCACCACACTAATGCGGCGAGTGTGACCAATAATAATCTTTGTATAGCGTCTCCACAATTCAATGGAAACGCTTTGCGAATGCTTCTGTTTCATTATTCTCGTGTTGATCTTCGCGTTTGTGGAGCCTGTGTCACATGCGCTCGTACATTTGTGAAATTGGTCATTGACAATGATTTCAAAAGTTAATACCCATATTTTGGATGTCATGCTTATCAAATATTTCGTCGGATACTTGTTTTTTCACATTTTTATCGAGAAGAATCGTGCAAGCAGCATCGCAAATCGATGTGAATGCCCTTTGGAGTTTGTTATGTGGAAAATTTTGATATTACTCAGTTAGGTTATGAGCTATAGCCGGTACACTCAGCTGACGATAGATTTTCAGGTTTTCAGGTTCTTGACCCAAGAGCATAATGTGAACCCTAATATATCAGAGTGATTAAAGAAACCGTTTTTACTGGATACTCTTCCACAATTTTTTTATGGTGTTTTACTAAGTCGTTTAAGTTCGCAAAGCCGGGAAAATGACTCGACAAACTATCGAAATTTCTTAAACATATCGGTTCAGATTTCGGCAGTGGTAAACTTGTAGGACTCTTGATTTTAAAAATGATATTATGACTGTCTTAATATTAGGGTAAAATCAAACCGGAAGATGTCTCTTTCTCTCACAGTGCAGAGACAGTTTACTTCAGAATATCCGAAGCAAAAGTCAGGGGATAACAATCCAGATTTCGACAGAGGAGACGAACCTTTGGTTACAATAACCTTCTTAGATATAGAGATTAGAGACTAGACCTCAGATGTTCTGGCGACAGAGAGAAGACTCTCCTCCTCTTTTTAGAGTGGAATATTGATGTATTATGGAAACGTCCTCCTGGTCAAAATTTGGCGATAACTTTTGGAACAGTTTAAAGATTTAAAGCAAATTCTCGAAAAGGCTGAAATTTCATAACATGGGTTATACGGTTATCTCACAAAAAATAGCTAATGATATGTACTTTCGAACTTCTATATTTAAAACCCCTAAGGTCTTGGGGGATGGGGTCATATGTAGGGGGATGGGGTCATATGTAGAAGTTCACGCAAGTGAGGAAAGTTTCTGATTGCCATTCACTTGGGAGTGGCCAGGAACGATTCTTTTGCATATGACTCAAGCAGCTCACGACTTCCGGTTTTAGACCAAGTATCCCCTGGGTAGCTAACAGACATCCGTTTGGAGGCGAGCTAAAGTGAGAAGGCGAAGCCCGCTTGTGCGGTTGTGCGTAGGGCTTGGGACCCACCACATAAAAAAATCTCCCCAATGAAAACAAACACCGAGCCTCGGATGAGAAACTCCCCTTTTGATCGGACCATTATCTAGTAGCAGCAAAGATACGCACTCGCCTCTGTGCAGCAAAGAACGCCCGTCAACAAACACAAGGAAGGTTTGACGTCGAAAAGCTGCAATCACAACCGACAGCCAAACGATTTTCTACTCGACTTGCACTCCTGCTCTCTGAGAGCACTCATCAGCATCTCGATATAAGGGAGCTGTGGAACGGCATCTCAAACTCATTGCATACCGCTGCAGCCGAAACAATTGGTCTCCGGCAACGCCAAAAAACCAGTTGGTACGATGAGAATTGTCGTTCCGCAGTGGAGAGAAAACAGACTGCCTACCTCGCAACGTTGCGATCGACCACAACACGTTCGGGGTGGGATAGATATCGTGAACTGGAGAAGGAAGCGAGACGCATTTGCAGACATAAAAAGAAAGAGGCCGAAATGCGTGAGTATGAAAAGCTTGAAAAGCTGGCCGACATGGGTAATGCTCGAAAATTTTATGAAAAGATGAGGCGATTAACAGAAGGTTTCAAGACCGGAGCATTATCATGTAGGGACCGAGAAGGTAATCTGGTAACGGATGTCCAGAGCACTCTGGGATTATGGAGGGAACACTTCTCCGACCTGCTCAATGGCAATGAAAGTACAACACCAGGAGATGGCGAACCCGATTCCCCAATCGATGACGATGGAATAGATGTTCCATTACCCGACCATGAAGAAATTCGAATAGCAATTACCCGCTTGAAGAACAACAAAGCGGCGGGGGCCGATGGATTACCGGCCGAGCTATTCAAATACGGCGGCGAACAACTGATAAGGTGCATGCATCAGCTTCTTTGTAGAATATGGTCGGAAGAAAGCATGCCTGACGATTGGAATCTTAGTGTGCTCTGCCCAATCCATAAGAAGGGAGACCCCACAATCTGCGCCAACTACCGTGGTATAAGTCTCCTCAATATCGCATATAAGGTTTTGTCGAGCGTATTGTGTGAAAGACTAAAGCCCACCGTCAACGAACTGATTGGACCTTATCAGTGTGGCTTTAGACCTGGAAAATCCACAATGGACCAGATATTCACCATGCGCCAAATCTTGGAAAAGACCCGAGAGAGAAGAATCGATACTCACCATCTTTTTATCGATTTTAAAGCTGCCTTCGATAGCACGAAAAGGAGCTGCCTTTATGCCGCGATGTCTGAATTTGGTATCCCTGCAAAACTAATACGGCGATGTAAGCTGACGTTGAGCAACACCAAAAGCTCCGTCAGGATCGGGAAGGACCTCTCCGAACCGTTCGATACCAAACGAGGCTTCAGACAGGGTGACTCACTATCGTGCGACTTCTTCAATCTATTGCTGGAAAAAATAATACGAGCTGCAGAACTAAATAGAGAGGGTACAATCTTCTACAAGAGTGTACAGCTCCTGGTGTATGCCGATGATATTGATATCATCGGAAGCAACAACCACGCCGTTTGTTCTGCGTTTTCCAGACTGGATAAAGAAGCGAAGCGTATGGGTCTGGTGGTGAATGAGGACAAGACGAAATATCTCCTGTCATCAAACAAACAGTCAGCGCACTCGCGTCTTGGCTCCCACGTCACTGTTGACAGTCATAACTTTGAAGTTGTAGATAATTTCGTTTATCTGGGAACCAGCATTAACAACACCAACAATGTCAGCCTTGAAATCCAACGCAGAATCACTCTTGCCAACAGGTGCTACTTTGGACTGAGTAGGCAATTGAAAAGTAAAGTCCTCTCTCGACGAACCAAAATCAAATTCTATAAGTCGCTCATTATTCCCGTCCTGATGTATAGCGCTGAAGCGTGGACGATGACAACATCCGATGACTCTTGGGGTTTTCGAGAGAAAGGTTTTGCGCAAGATTTATGGTCCTCTAAACATTGGCAACGGCGAATACCGCAGACGATGGAACGTTGAGCTGTACGATTTATACGACGACATTGACATAGTTCAGCGAATAAAAAGACAGCGGCTACGCTGGCTAGGTCATGTTGTACGGATGGAAGAAAACACTCCAGCTCTGAAAGTATTCGATGCAGTACCCGCTGGAGGAAGCCGCGGAAGAGGACGACCTCCACTCCGGTGGAAAGACCAAGTGCAAAGTGACCTGGCTTCACTTGGTGTTTCCAGTTGGCGCCAAAAAGCAAAAAGGAGGAATGAGTGGCGCGCTCTGGTGGATTCGGCTATAATCGCTTAAAGCGGTTCCTACGCCAAATATATATATATATATATAAGGTCTTCAGTAAAGTAGATCAAATTTTTCAAAGCGTCTCAAGAACTTTTTTCGAAAAATTAATCGTGATGTGGAAGAAAGAGTCTAGGCGACTTCAGTGCGTTGTTCAAGTCCTTCAAAAGATCTGTCGAAACATTTCTTGGTATGTTTAGGAAAGAGATGGCTAGAGTCTTCGATGCATAGATAGAGGGTATTAAGAACTTTTGTCGAAACATTTCTCGATATGTTTACGAAAGAGGCCCCTAGAGTCTCTAAATGTTGAGGAAAGAGACGCCTAGAGCCTTTCAAGGGGTCTCAAGAACGTTCGTCGGAATATTTTTCGATATCATGTAACAAACGGTGATATTTAATCGCTTAGTGGTTGGATATTCGCTAATTAAATTCTTAAATCGCATGGTAAGGAACTTCATTTTATCCAGTGTAGGGTATCTCAGCTTCCTATTTCCTCGCCAAACTCATTACTTTTTGTATATTTTTTTATGCAAGTAATGTCATAAAGATTTCGTCTGGATGTTTTCTAATTTCTTCATTTTCTCATATATGCGCGATTATTGACAAAATTCGTCAACACTGAGTGTCGAGGTCAAGCAACTATACATATGCCGTTTTGGTGACAAATGATGCGCACCGAATAGTTGTTGACCACACTCCGCGAGTATGCTGCTTGATTCAAGTGGCAAGTGGCAGCATTTATTTACGCTATACATTTCATAGGTTATAGTCTTATGTAAGATTTCATGTGATGTGTTTTCGTGTTCTTTGTATCGGTGATTTGACTATAATTGATTTTATGCCACAGTTCATTTGAAATTAGCAAAATTTGAAAAACTCTTTTTAATTTATTATGGTTGTTTTTATAGCTACCCTGTAGCTCACTTGAGGGCCGCGGGTTGAAGGAGGCGGCTTAACTGCTGAGTCTCCCGGCGGTTGATGAGCTGATGAGTTATTGACATGCAATAGAATTGAAGTAAACAAAGTTAATTATAGAGTAGCCAGTAGGTAATTTCATAAAAACAAAAAAAAAGCAGACAGAAAAATAACAAAAACAATCAGCGCAAATGCCAAAAGTTAATGAAATGGGTTTTCTTTTAGTTTTTCAGACACTTTTTTTAAGAACATTTCACAGTTTATTTTTATTTTATTTTTTTTTTTTGCAATTTTTTTTCACATGTCGTTGGCCTTAAACGCTGCCACGACACATACACACACAGACTACAAAACCGAATTCATGCTGGTTGGAAACGTTAATAGCTTGGGATGAGCGAGCAAAAAAATAAATATACCGCCTAGTACACTAGCATTATACGGGTTACCCCTTAATTACAATGTGTCCAAAAGCAAAATACAAACCACAACAACAATAAAAAATAGTAGATAAAAGAAAACAGTTAAAAATTCACAAATACATTTTCGCTCCCCAATCATCTAATTCGTCAAAAAGAGGTGCTTGAACCCATCATCGACGTCTTTTCGGGCTTGAGAAAAATGCGCCATGATCGAAGCAGCAGCAGCAGCAGCAATTGAGTGAGTAAATTTGTATGTATGCAGTGGCGTATGTGTGTGTTACTAATATGAGTTACTCGTCGCTCTAACGTGGTTGGCTCATGCGCTACATACTTACTTACGATAACTGACTGCTATTATTATTGTTATTATAACTAAGTACGAGCATTTGTTGTGCCATTGTGGGAGCATATTTTTTAACGGATATTTGTTTGTGCGCTTGTTAGCATGTACGAAAATATTCTAAACGTACTTAGCGTTGTTTAAAATGCCTTGTAGGAAATATTTGTGTTGAAGTGAACACCTGATCTTTAGGTTCAAAGTATTTTTTGTATATATTCTTATATATGAAATAATTTTAATCAGAGGTAGGGTTGCCAGAAAATTTTATTTTAATTTTTTTTTAAATCAAATTTTTTTTTTAAATTGAAACTCCAAATTTTTGTGATAGGGTTATTAAGTAGTTTTTCAAAAATATTTTACTACATAAATACGGATACGAAAGAATTTTAAGTATAGGTTGCCAGGAAATTTTATATATTTTTTTTGAAAAAACATTTTTTTATTTGAAAAACTAAATGTAATTGCCAAGTAGTTTTTCATAAATTATTTTCTATGTAAGTAGAGTTGTCAGGAAATTTATATACGTAATTTTTATCTTTTTTTTTTGAAAAACCAAAAATTTTATAGATTTTTTTTATGAAAAACCAACTTTTTTTATTTGAAAAACTAAATTTTTGAAAATAGAATTGCCAAGTAGTTTTCATTATTTTCTATATAAGTAGGGTTACCAGAAAATTTAACATAAACTATATTTGTTTGAAAAACAAAATTTTAGATTTTTTTTATATTGTTCAAGTTTCTAACATACTTTAAAATCTGTGAAAATTACTCATTTTTTGTTAGGGGTGTCTTAACATAGTTTTTTTATATATTTTAAAATACAGTGGAACTTCCATAACTCGAAGATCTCCATAACTGAATTGGTAATAGCGTTTAGAAATCAAATTTAATACAAATTTCCTCCCATAACTCAAACTTCCTTAATTCGAAGTTATCCATAACTCGAACTCTTGAATTGGCAATAAAAGTCGAATTTCATACAAATCTCCTTCCATAAATCGAACTATTCGACCAGTTTTATTGCAAATTTCTATAACTCGAAGTCTCTTTAACTTGAAGTTTTTTGTGGATTATGGTGATTCGAGTTAGAGAAGTTCCACTGTATTTTGTATCTAGGGTTGCCGCTTAAATTATTACAACACTTTTTTTCCAAACTCAATTAAAATCATAGGAATATAATATGTATGATTGCCATGAAATTTATATTATTATTATTTTTATTTTGCAAATCAACACATTGGAAAAAATTAAAATCGTAAAATTATATTTTTTGGCCGTTATTTTATTTTATTTTATCTTATTTTATTTCGTTTTATTTTCATTTTATTTAATTTAATTTTATTTTATTTTATATTATTTTCATTTTATTTTATTATACTCTCGCAACAAATGTTGCTAAAGAGAGTATTATAGTTTTGTTCACATAACGGTTGTTTGTAACACCCAAAACTAAAAGGGTTAGATATAGGGTTATATATACCCAAGTGATCAGGGTGAAGAGTGGAGTTCAAATCCGAATGTCTGTCTGTCCGTCCGTCCGTCTGTGCAAGCTGTAACTTGAGTAAAAATTAAGATATCTTGATGAAACTTGGCACACTTATTTCTTGGCACCATAGGAAGGTTGCTTTCGAAAATGAGCAAAACCGGATCACTGCCACGCCCACAAAATGGCGAAAACCGAAAACACATAAAGTGCCATAACTAAGTCATAAATAAAGCTATGGAAATAAAATTTTGTATGAAGGATCGCACTATGAAGGGGCATATTTGCATGTAATTTTTTTGGGGAAGTGGGCGAGGCCCCGCCCCCTACTAAGTTTTTTGTACATATCTTGCAAGCCCACTTATGCGTCAAAAACCATATCTCAGGAAGTACTCGACCGATTTCAATGAAACTTGGTTTGTAATAGTTTCCTTACATCTTAATGATATGTTGTGAAAATAGGCCAAATCGCTTCACAACCACGCCTACTTTGAAGACGATCTGAATCGTTTGATTTACAATATATAAAGTAAGCACTAGTGAAGATATCGATGAAGAACTTTGCACAAATACTACCTTTATAGTGTGGCAGCCCCATTCTAAAAATCGCCGAAATCGGACCATAGGTTTTCAAGGCCCCATGAATCGAACATGAGGACCTCAGTGCTTCTAACCTAATATTAGGGTTTCCATCTTTCATTGGACTTTATACAATATATATGACGAATATGTTAGTCAAATTGTGTATTATATAATATAAATAAAGTTAAATAAATAAATTGCGAGAGTATAAAATGTTCGGTTACACCCGAACTTAGCCCTTCCTTACTTGTTTTATTTTATTTTCATTTTATTTTATTATTTTTTTTTTAATGTAATTTTATTTTATTTTATTTCATTTCATTTTGTTTTATTTTATTTTTTTTTATTTTTTTTTATTTTATTATATTTTATTTTATTCTATTCTATTTTATTTTATTTTATTTTATTTTTATTTTATTTCATTATTTTCATCATTTTTATTTTACTTTATTTCATTTCATTTTGTTTTATTTTATTCTATTTTTATTTCATTTTATTTTATTGTATTCTATTTTATTTTTATTATTTTTTTTTAATTTTATTTTATTTTTTTATTTTATTTAATTTTCTTTTATTTCGCATTTCCTACAGGCCATAATTGTAGGCACTTATTTTCATCATACTTTTTACTCCGATTAACGCTCGTTGGCGTTGAAAAGAAAATCAACGTCATTCCTTCTATTTCAAAACTGTTACCATCAATGGGTTTTTCTCAGCAACTTCCTACAGCATGACTATGTGGCCCCATTGTTCGCAGCCGCCACAGCTGGAGGTTGGTGGTGGCCGGTGGTAATTGGAGGCGCTGAAAACTCAACTGAAATATTGTTGAAATTTTCTGTTATTCACTGACATTAATTATCATAGCAGTTAATTTAATGATTATTATTATGTACATTACATCTAGTCTTCTGTTTTTTGTTCCTCCATTTTTTCGCTTTTTTATGCTAAGCAGCAAGCAAGCCTTATTTGTCTAGAAGAGATCTTTGTTGCGTTTGCATACATACTTACATTTGTACAGATATGCAGTTATTCAGCCATATTAGGGTACTTTTCTGTTTATATTCTAATGTGCGTGTGTGTGTTTGTGCGTTTGTGTGCGTAGTAGCCGTTTGTTTGATGGCCCCAAAAGTGTTGGTGGTGCCTCTGACCTAAAAAGTAATTTATGTTGTGCGCATGCGCATAGTAGTATGCCCCACGGCGCTAGCAGTTAGAAGCTTGTTAATTAAACTCAACAGAATTAGCTGAAATTTTCATCGCTTGAAGTTATCGATTTTCCAAATGCGTTTTTTTCGGGCGTTTCCTTTTTGTTGTAATTTTTTATAGTTTTAGAAGTTTGTTGTTGTTTTTTTTTTTGTTGCACATATTTTTATACTCTCGCAGTTGCTAAGAGAGTATTATAGTTTTGTTCACATAACGGTTGTTTGTAACACCCAAAACTAAACGAGTTAGATATAGGGTTATATACCAAAGTGATCAGGGTGACGGGGCGAGTCAAAATCCGAATGTCTGTCTGTCCGTCCGTCCGTCCATACAAAGGATCGCACTATGAAGGGGCATATTTGGATGTAATTTTTTCGGGGAAGTGGGCGTGGTCCCGCCCCCAAATAGGTTTTTTGTACATATCTCGCAAACCAATAAAGCTGTATAAACCAAACTTTCTGCAGGCCTTTTTTGTAGCCACTTCTTAATACAGTCCAAAAATTAAATAAATCGGATAATAACCACGCTCACCTCCCATACAAAGGTTAGGTTGAAAATTACTAAAAGTGCGTTGACTCACTAACGAAACACGTCAGAAACACACAGAATAAATACCAGAAAGAAGCTGCACTCAGATTTTTCTACAAAATGGAAAATGGGCGTGGCATATCCTTAACTAATGGGTCAAAAACCACATCTCAGGAACTACTCGACAGATTTCAATTAAATTTGGTATATAATATTTTCTTGACACCCTGATGACACGTGTGAAAATGGATGAAATCGGTTCAACTATGACAACTTCCCATATAACTCAATTTTGAATTCCATCTTATTCCTTCACTTTATATGATATACATTAGGAACCAAGGAAGATAGCGAAATAAAAGTTTACACAAGTGCTGTACATGATCCGTGACATCACTTGTGAAAAAATTGTCGAAATCAGACCATAACTTTCAAGGCCCCGGAGATCGAATTTGAAGAACTCAGTGCCTTATGGTATTATCGGTAAATCTCTCAGATATCTTAATTTAATTCAGAAGAAATCCTTTTCTTCTAATAGTGTGTCTCTGTATCAGAAATGGTTAAAATCAGGTCATAACTTTCCCTAGCTCTGATATACCTAATTATAGGTTTTTATGGTGATGAAAATGAGTTTAATCGGCCTATTTACCATATATGATGATTTTCGTTTTTCTATTGGACTTTATACCGAATATATGGGTCAAATTGTTTGTTGTATGTATGTGATTGGCGTTGCAACCGTTTAGCCGGTTATAGCCGAATCGACGATAGTGCGCCACTCTCTCTCTCCTTCGCAGTTCGGCGCCAGTTGGAGATCCCAAGTTTAACCAGGTCGCTCTCCAACTGGTCCCTCCAACGGAGTGGAGGCCTTCCCCTTCCTCGGCTTCCTCCGGCGGGTACTGCATCGAACACTTTCAGTGCTGGAGTGTTTTCGTCCATTCGGACAACATGACCTAGCCAGCGTAGCCGCTGTCTTTATATTCGCTGAACTATGTCAATGTCGTCGTATAACTCGTACAGCTCATCGTTCCATCGTCTGCGGTATTCGCCGTTGCCAATGTTCTGAGGACCATAAATCTTGCGCAAAATTTTCCTCTCGAAAACTCCTAGTGTCGTCTCATCTGATGTTGACATAGTCCAAGCTTCTGCACCGTAGAGCAGGACGGGAATGATAAGCGACTTGTAGAGCTTGATTTTGGTTCGTCGAGAGAGGACTTTACTGTTCAATTGCCTACTCAGTCCAAAGTAGCACCTGTTGGCAAGAGTTATTCTGCGCTGGATTTCGAGGCTGACATTGTTCGTGTTGTTGATGCTGGTTCCCAGGTATACGAAATTATCTACGACCTCGAAGTTATGACTGTCAACAGTGACGTGGGAGCCAAGACGCGAATGCGCCGACTGTTTGTTTGATGACAGGAGATATTTCGTCTTGTCCTCATTCACCTCCAGACCCATTCGCTTCGCCTCCTTATCCATGCGGGAAAAAGCAGAACAAACGGCGCGGTTGTTGCTTCCGATGATATCAATTGTATGTATGTTATCTTAATAAAAATATAGCAATAAATTGCGAGAGTATAAAATGTTCGGTTGCACCCGAACTTAGCCTTTTCTTACTTGTTTTAGTTTTTTTTTTGTTATGTTTTGTTGTATTTTATGATAGTTTTGACTTTTGCTTTGTTAAGCTTTGTGTGGTTTTGTTGTTGTAGGTTTTTTATTTTTTGTTGTATTTTTTATTGTTTTAAATTTGGTTAGGTTTTTTTTTTCGTAATTTTTTTTGCTTCTTTGTATTCTTGTTGTTTTTTATTTGTAATTTGATGCGCCGTTCAGCAGTGTTCACCAACAACAAACACGTTTAGCTTGGAAATTACAGAAATCTTTATTTTCTTTATTATTATTGTTGTTGTTGTTAATGTTTGCCATTAGACGAAACAGCTACAAAGCAGTAACTGTCTATTGGTCCATTTGTTCATCCGTCCGTCCGTCAATGATATTGACTTTGGTGTTTGAGTCGAACTCTTTTGGCTTTTGACTTTTGACTTCGTTGCAACAACTGTGACAACGGCAGCGACAGAGTGGCGTGAATGCTACGATTTCATGGAAGTCATTTAAAAAGGCGAACACGCTACCAAACAAATGTGATTAACCAGCGCTACCACATAAATAGTGGCAGTATGCACATGCATGTAACTAGAAGACAGTCTCGAACACACACATACACACACAGAGAGAAAGATAAGCAAAATGAATGCAGCACCTTTAATTCGCACGACAAACAAATGTTGCAAGCACATACACGCAGAAATAAAAGAGTTTATTAACAGATATGCAATGCATAATTCGCACAATATCGCTAAAACATCAACAACACGAACCAGTATGCCAACTTACATAGTTGCCGCTCATGCCACACGTAGCACACATGCATCCGCATATACATATAAACATGTTGCAACCCGAAGCGAATTAAATTCCTCAATCCTGTAATGAATTTATTTTTAGACTAAATCGCACTCACACACAAACACAGGCGAGCGCATGCGCTCACATAAAGTCATGCAAATAAAAAGTTATTATAAATAAAAGCCTATGGTCCAACTGACTGACTGTGCAAAACGTACGTGCAACCAACGAGCCAACAAATCGTCCGGTCAACCGGTCGCAGGCACACAACAAATACAAACACACACACATACGCGCATGTAAAATATATAGTATATATAGCATCATCTACTAGTTTTAGTGTTGGTCGAACGCATGTCGTCGGTGTTGATGGGTTCAGTGCTGGCGCTGGTGGAGTTCTTGCCGCCGTTGCCACCGCCACCGCTGATATTCAGTTGCTAAGCTTTTCAACTGCACACAGAAAATATCGTTGCTGCGACGCTTTACAATCTTTTATTTGCGCGCTGACATGAAATCTGTTATCGGCTATAGTGTTTTGCGTTCACATACAGTGATAGAGAGAAAAAATCGGGTACCTAAATGGGAAAACCTCCAATTATTTTTTTTTGCTATAAAAAATCTTGTAATAAAATCCATTAGCTTTTCGGAGGTGGCTTAAGGCAGTAGTCTGCTTTACAGGTTTCAAAAAATCGATTTTTTTGTTTTGTTTTAAATCTCTTCTAAAACTATCCAAGAATATGTCTTTAAAATTCCAGCGGCCAATTCGGCATATTTTCGAAGTTAGAGCAGTTTTAGTGGCCGAGCGTCGAGCAGGTGAGAATGCTCAGGCAGACCTTTAAAGCGCGTTTTCTCGAGTTTTCATATTCACAAGTGTTAGAAAACGTTGGTGGCGATAGCAAAAAGAATATATGTCCGATCGAAAAAACCAAAGTGATCTAGCTTCAGTATTAAATTATCTTCTATTTGAACTAAAAAAATTGAACAAAAGTATTATTTAAACTACTTGTTTTGCAGTGAATTTTTATTTTTCAAACTTCGAAAAAATTTGGAATTTTATAACTTCTGCGGTATTTTTTTAGTTCATAAAGAAAATAAACTTATAAAAATTAATAAAAAATTTGGTTCGACTGTTTCAGATGCATCGCACGGCCTCCATCACCGGCACCGATTTACAAGTGCAGACTACAGGCGCTCCAGAAAAATACTTACAACTTTGAAAAAATTTCAATATTTTTTAAATATAGTAAACTATCGTCTTAAAATTCCGTTTACCGCAATAATTTCCTTCTCTTTCAAAAAAAAAAATTGCTAAAAAACGCTTTTTTTCGGCTTCTAAAGCAGACAACTGCCTTAAAAATATGATCGATA
This sequence comes from Zeugodacus cucurbitae, assembly GCF_028554725.1. Taxonomy (NCBI): domain Eukaryota; kingdom Metazoa; phylum Arthropoda; class Insecta; order Diptera; family Tephritidae; genus Zeugodacus; species Zeugodacus cucurbitae. The sequence continues at coordinate 27,872,912 of NC_071671.1, forward strand.
GAACATTTCATTTATCCAATGAATTTCAGCAATTTCATTTTAAAATTTTTAATCTAAATTTAACACTTCGTATACTACTTCGCGCATATTTTATAATATTTTTTCCCCCATTTTTGCTTTTTTGACAGGTGGCAACTCTATTAAATAGTTCAAAATTTTAATTAAAAAACTCTATAGAATGTTTTCTAACGTTTGGCATCATTTTGTAACAATTTGAACTTTTTACTTTTCGGTTTGGGTGGCAACTCTGGTTCATAAAATTCGTTGGTCGTTTAAAAACGAACTCCGATTGAACGAACATTTAATTTGTCGGTTAAAGTTAACTAAGAGAAGCTCGCGGAAACTGCGGAGTTTCACTTTTTTCGATAAATGGTAACTCTATTCTAAAAATGTGTCTAAATTGACTACATTCCGAATACTATCCTAAGCTAGCGCGTTTGTTCTATAAAAATTTTTCCAATTTTGTTTTTTCGACGGGTGGCAACTCTATAAAATATGTCGAAATTTAAGTTTTCTAAAATTTTCTAAAATCTTTTTGGCGCCATTTTGTAAACATTTTTATTTTTATTTTTATTATGGGTGGCAAATCTAGTATTGAAAGTGTGTCGGATAATATCCCTCATCATTCCCATCCTGCTTTATGGTGCAGTAGCCTGGACGATGTCAACATCCGATGAGACGGCACCAGGAGTTTTCGAGAGAGATTTTGCGGAAGATTTACGGTCACTTAAACATTGGCAACGACGAATACCACAGACGATGGAACGATGAACTTTATGAGTTATTCGACGACATCGAAATAGTTCAGCGAATAAAAAGACAGCTGACCCGCTGGTGGTAGCCGGGGAAGAGGAAAGCCTCCCTCCGTTGAAAAGACCAGGTGGAGAAGGACCTGCAAGCACTTGGGACTTCCAATTGGCGCCAAACTGCCAAAAGAAGGAACGAATGGGACACTTTTATAAACTTGGCTAGAACTGCGTGAGTGATTCCTACGCCAGTTAAGAAGAAGTAGAGATCTGAGAGGAGGAGAAGCTCGATCCAATACTAAGATAAAATCTATAAACTTAATTTTCGTTTTCATTAGCTGTAAGGCATCTCTATCGTTCGTCAAAAATTTCTTTTAATTTAACTTATCGCGTCTCTTGTAGGATATTACTCCTAATTCTCTCGAACCAAAATCTTTCCTGAATATACTTCATTGCTTTATGTATTTATTGTATCATTGCTTTTGTGCTAAACTGAAATCTGTCTCTGAAAAGTGTATTTTAAGAAGCCTAGACATGATTTTGGATTTTGATTCGCTCTAAGGATAAAAGAGCTGCCAAGTTCTCAGTGAAAGCTATCTAAATATGAAAACATATTCTTTTACGATATTATTACGGTTAAAGAAGTGGAAGAGAATTACAGGAACACTTGAGAGAAGTACAGGAAACCAAGAATACCGCGCCTTGTTCCTAAAGCAAAGAAAAGCAATGGTTCAACAAAAGTCTCGTCATCATTTAACACTCCCTTATCTTAATATATAAAATGTATCAATGCAACTCAGATTTAGCGCCATCTGTTTATTATTCCTCATAAATGTAGAGTGAAAAGATAGTTTAGTTTCGAGTTAGGGATTTTTGATATGGAGAGGCTGAGATTTTAATTAAGAGGCTTTTATTATGAAAAGATATTATTCTGCGAACAAACCACAAACTCACTGTCCATTCACTTCGTCACGCCACAGGCGTTAGCCTCGTTTAGACACGCTTTACTAAATACAAGCGAGTAACTGCGGTCCCACTAAGCTTTCGGACATATCTCTTAACTCCTCCAAGTCATAAGTAGGTAAGGTGCTGTGCAAAATAGGCAAAGCGGCAGCCGTATCCCATCGTGCGAATCGCCTCCGCTCCGCTCACACCTACCAACATTTGTAATATATTAATCGGTAAAAAATATATAAAAAATGTAAATAAAGGACGGAGAGTAAAGGACCCTCTGTTGTGGATTTACGCATTTACGGGCGATGCGTACAAATTTAAAAGATTAGCCAGTGGCTAAATTCTGTCCGCGCTTGCAAACCCATACGATCTTCTTCACACATATACAACTACATTTAGAGTCATACGAAAGGTCGCACAGGCTCATCAGACCCACAGACAGCCGGACAGTCTTTACCAGACCCACTAATAAAGTACGTAACGAATTAAATAGGACAATAAACATGGAATGCGCGCAAGCAATATTCCACGCAGCATCACTTGAAAATTGCTAAGTGTCTGTCAATTTCGAAATGAGCCACAAAAAAGAAAAGAGGCTGGACAAAAAAGCCAAGGACCCTACCGGGGTCAAATACTTTTTTTCAGCGCAAGGGCGGGTAGGACGCTGCACATATGAAATGAAATTGTTCAGATGACACAAATCCGATTGCTGCTTTGTGTGCGCGCGGTGTGAGGAGCTGCAGTGGTGCCTTCTGTGGGCAGCGCGTATTTTGATGGACACTTTAGAGTTAAAAGGATGTGCCAGGAATACGTACAAGTGAATGCGCCTTCGTCTACCTATATAGCTAAATGTATTGTCATTTTTAATTGCTTTATTTTGCCAATTATTTCTATGCATCTTCATTCTTTAATCGCTGTTTGTTCACTATTAAGTGCTTGCTATGGTGTGATTTTATGTTGAGTATCCAGTGCGCAATTCTACCATTTTATGTAGTATTCGATATAGATTCGCTTTTACTTGAGAAGATATCGTTAGAACCCTATGTCAGGCATCCTCGTTAAGATTGATAAGTATTGTAATAGACTTTGAGTTGAAATTCTCTTCCTTACTACTTTCGTCTGAAGTGAGGTTCTCAGTGTTCTTCAAAGGTACCAACTTTTCGATAGTAGTTTTTTGAAGTAAGATTGGTCTTTTGCTTTAAAAGAGATCTCTAATCGGGTGTTTGTTTCCGAAGAACAGTCTTTTGATATTTAAAAAGGTCGTAGCGGATCCAAATCCACTGAATATGGTGGATGTATAAGCAATTTCTTTACAGAGAACATTATTTTGAGGTTTAAAAACAGAAAAAAGTTGTTAGGAACTAGATCTCTGGAAAACGTAGATGCATAAGCCATTCTCAGCCACATTCATGAAAATTCAGAATCGTTTTCATTAATTGATGAAACAATGAATCCGTCGCTTGTGAATTCGAGTAGCATCCACTTTGCTCAGATCCAAATCCACTGAATATGGTGGATGTATAAGCAATTTCTTTACAGAGAACATTATTTTGAGGTTTAAAAACAGAAAAAAGTTGTTAGGAACTAGATCTCTGGAAAACGTAGATGCATAAGCTATTCTCAGCCACATTCATGAAAATTTAGAATCGTTTTCATTAATTGATGAAACAATGAATCCGTCGCTTGTGAATTCGAGTAGCATCCACTTTGCTCAGAACTTTAGTACAGCCATATTTTTATAAAAGATAAGTCTAACACGTCACTTTGTCTACATCGCATAGAAACTATACGAACCTTCTTAACTGTTAGTATATAAAAATACGATAGGTTTGCATACTTACTTCTTGAGCAATTATTATTTCAAAATTGTCGTGGTCTCTTTTATGAAATGATGTACGCACGGTTTTGTCCACATGTGATTTGGGAGATATCGAGGTCTTTAGCTATTCCAAATAATTCAGTTCAGTGAAAAGTAAATTAAAATTTTATTTAATAATTCTTAATAAATAAACAATAATTTGTACAATATTTTTCAATATAAAAAAATATTAAAATTATTTGAGATTTTTTGGAATTACAAAAGAATATTTTAAGCATTCATTAAAAAACAAGTAAGGAAGGGCTAAGTTCGGGTGTAACCGAACATTTTATACTCTCGCAATTTATTTATTTAACTTTATTTATATATTATAATACACAATTTGACCCACATATTCGTCATATATATTGTATAAACTCCATTGAAAATTGGAAACCATAATATTAGGTTAGAAGCACCGAGGTCCGCGTGTTCGATATATGGGGCCTTAAAAACCTATGGTCTGATTTCGGAGATTTTTAGTATGGGGCTGCCACACTATAAACATAGTATTTGTGCAAAGTTCTGCACCGAAATCTTCACTAGTGCTTACTTTATATTTTGTAATGTAAAAGATTCAGATCGTCTTCAATGTTCTGGTATATAGGAACTTCGTGGTTGTGAAGCGATTTGGCCTATTTTCACAACATATCATTGGGATGTAAGGAAACTATTACAAACCAAGTTTCATTGAAATCGGTCGAGTACTTCCTGTGATATGGTTTTTGACCCATAAGTGGGCGACGCCACGCCCATTTTCCATTTTGTAAAAAAAAATCTGAGTGCAGCTTTCATCTGCCATTTCTTATGTGAAATTTAGTGTTTCTGACGTTTTTCGTTAGTGAGTTAACCCACTTTTAGTAATTTTTAACCTAACCTTTGTATGGGAGGTGGGCGTGGTTATGATCCGATTTCTTTAATTTTTGGACTGTATTAAGAAGTGGCTAAAAAAAGGACTGCAGAAAGTTTGGTTCATATAGCTCTATTGGTTTCCGAGATATGTACAAAAAACCTATTTGGGGGCGGGGCCACGCCCACCTCCCTAAAAAAATTACATCCAAATATGGCCCTTCATAGTGCGATCCTTCATACCAAATTTTATTTCCATAGCTTTATTTATGGCTTAGTTATGGGACTTTATGTGTTTTAAACGAGTTAGATATATATACCAAAGTGATCAGGGTGAAGAGTGGAGTTCAAATCCGAATGTCTGTCTGTCCGTCCGTCTGTGCAAGCTGTAACTTGAGTAAAAATTAAGATATCTTGATGAAACTTGGCACACTTATTTCTTTGCACCATAGGAAGGTTGCTTTCGAAAATGAGCATCGGACCACAGCCACGCCCACAAAATGGCGAAAACCGAAAACACATAAAGTGCCATAACTAAGCCATAAGTAAAGCCATGGAAATAAAATTTGGTATGAAGGATCCCACTATGAAGGGACATATTTGGATGTATTTTTTGGGGAAGTGGGCGTGGCCCCGCCCCCAAATTAGTTTTTTGTATATATCTCGCAAATAGATATAAAAAACCAAACTTTCTGCAGTCGTTTTTTTTAGCCACTTCCTTATACAGTCCAAAAATGAAAGAAATCGAATCATAACCACGCCCACCATACATAAGTTAGGTTGAAAATTACTAAAAGTGGGTTAACTCACTAACGAAAAACGTCAGAAACACTAAATTTCATATAAGAAATGGAAGATGAAAGCTGCACTCAGATTTTTTTAGAAAATGGAAAATGGGCGTGGCGTCGCCCACTTATGGGTCAAAAACCATATCTCAGGAACTACTCGACCGATTTCAATGAAACTTGGTTTGTAATAGTTTCCCTACATCCCAATGATATGTTGTGAAAATAGGACAAATCGCTTCACAACCGCGCCTACTTCCTATATACCAGAACTTTGAAGACTATCGGAATCGCCTACTTTACAATATATAAAGTAAGCACTAGTGAAGATATCGGTGCAGAGCTTTGTACAAATACTACGTTTATAGTGTGGCAGCCCTATTCTAAAAATCGCCGAAATCGGACCATAGGTTTTTAAGGCCCCATATATCGAACACGAGGACCTCGATGCTTCTAACCAATATTATGGTTTCCAACTTTCAATGGACTTTATACAATATATATGACGAATAGGGTCAAATTGTATATTATATAATATAAATAAAGTTAAATAAATAAATTGCGAGAGTATAAAATGTTCGGTTACACCCGAACTTAGTCCTTCCTTACTTGTAATATATAAATTTTAACTTAAAAATTGTTATTAAAAGATTTTTGAAGTCCAAAAGTCCAAAAAAAATATTTTTTTCTCTCTTTTATTTTCTTGTATAATTTACAATATATTTTTATTTACATGAAAATAAATACAAAGGAATTATTTTTTTTATAAATTAATTAAGTATTTATTGTTAAAATATATTTTATTTTTATATTAATACTTTAATAAAATATTATATTTTCAAAAAATAAATATTTATTAGAAAAAATTAAAATTAGGTTTGCTTCAAAAGTATATGAAAATATTATATCAATAAAATTAAACAATTTATTTAGTAAGTAAATAATAATATAATAAGTTTATTTTTCAATATTTTTTTTTTTAATTTTATTTTTTTTAATTTTTTCTTAAGACTTTTATAAAATAGTTTTCTTACAAAAATTTATAAAATTTTATATTTATTAGAAAAAAATTATTTTAAAATAACGTTTTCTATAAAAAGTAAAAAAAATTATATTCCAAACTTTTTTAAGTTAAAGAAAAAAAAATTATTTTTCAAAATTTTATATTAAAAAAATGTATTTTTAATAATTTGTAAATTAAATTGTAAATATTTAAATTTTTTATTTTATTTTTTTAAACATATTTTTTATCAACATTTTAATTTTAATATTTTATATTATATAATTTATTAAGGTAAACAAACGGATTTATGAATTATAAAAATTTCAAAAATATATATTTTTCTTTCTTTTATTTTCGTATATAGTAATTTGCAATATATTTTTTGTATTTACATTAAAAACAATGGAATTTAAAAAATCAATACTCAATTAAATTTCATACAAATTTACTACATATTTCATTATTTCTTTACCGTGGTTAATTATGTTAAGATATTTTATTTGAATATAATTTAATTCTATTTTATTTTTTATTATTTTATTTTATTATATTTTATTTCATTTTATTTTTAAATAAACTTAATATTTAAATATTTGAGTTTATATGTATATATTTTAACAAAAAAACACCAAAAAACTCCCGTTTAAAAGCACCTCAAATAAATAACCAACTGAAATTTTCAAGCGGGAAATTTTTCTACCTACAAAAACAGCGAAAGTGGGATATAACATATTTATAAGCATATGTACATATACATAATAAAAGCACATGCCCGGGCCAAAAGCTTATGACTTTCCGCTTTCTTAAAACTGAACGAAACTTATATGCTAACTACACAAGTGCTTTTGCGCACATATGTATGCTACGAAAATTGTTTGCCGCGCTAATGCACTTCCGAGTGCGCTCACACACACACATGCATGCATTTATGTATCTCTGAGTTTGTTCACTGTTATAAAATGCATGACATAACTTTTATACGCCGTGCACAGCTGTTATACTTTAATTGTACATACATATTTATATTTTTCCATACAGATATACGCTTCGTACGCACCCAGGAAATATTGTACATTGGCGTGTATTGAACGCGAGTGGCAGCGAGTGTGAGAATGTATGTACATATGTGTGTTCGCTTGTGGCAGCGTCAGTGGCAGTGGCAAGCACGACGACAACGGTGGTGGCAACAACCACAGCAGCAGCATAGTTGTTGTTTCGCTGTTGTTGTGCTGGAGCTTCGGCGCATGCCGTCGCAGTGTGGTGACTTTGACTTTTTTTTACATTGTTTTTTCGGTTCTTTTTATTAACGAGAAATGTGCATATACTTATGTATATACAAACACACCCGCACTCACAACTACACTCATTCATTAGGTCGCCAGCGCATGCATGTATGTATGTTTGCATGCTAGTTTGAATGCAAGCGTGGTTGGGTAGCTACATCAATGCTTTTATATGCTGAAATGTTTAAAATATTGGGTATTCTTCGCGCAACGGAGGAGTCTCACGTCATTCTTTCATATTTTCTACCGCTGACATACTTACACACACACAGACACATATATACATATAGATATGTATACAGCCGTATTCTATGCTATATGCAAGCGACTATATGACTGTGTGTACAAACAAACAAATAAACATGCCGAACGACCAATAACGACAAACGACAACGGCAACACCAAAGACAACGGCAGTGGCAACGACAAAACGATTCGCCTCGCGCCTGAGTCCGATATTTCGAATGTAGTGATTCAGTTGTACGCTGTGTGGCTGTGCGAAAAAACTATCAAAACATTCCGCCTTCGTTGGGTGTTAAGAGTAAATACTAAATAAATAGTAGATCCTGTTAACTGCATAACAATTAAATACAGTGTTGTTTTTTAAAGAAAAATTTTCAAAACTAGATTACGAAAATATTTTCCAAAAATTAGTTTCGAAAATATTCAAAAAATATATTTTTTTGTATACAAAGCGCATTCGAGTGCAACAACAATTGATTTAATTTGTTGTTATTGTAAAGGTGAACGTTGCATTTTCAATATTTTTCGGCAGCTGCTTGTGTTTAAAACGCATACAAACAAACATAAATACCGACAAACATAGTAACGCGCATCACTCTGTGTATAGTTATCTGCCTGCCCATAATCAGCAGATTCCACAAATTGTCTCATTGGGACAAATTATCGAAAATTTCTCTTTCACTTCGGGAAAGCCAGCCAGTCCAACAGTCCACCAGCCATGACATCAGTGCGCAACAATGCAGTCTCCGTCAGCGTCGCCGCTCTGCTGCTGGGATGGGTTATTTTTGGGTGCCTAAATAATTCGGGTATGTGAATGTGTGTACTGAAATGAAAAAAAAATTGGAAAAAAATATTAAATTTCGCAATTAGTTGCAACGTATCGGAAGGGCGCAGGGGGAAAAATGTGAAAAAAATTATTTAATGCTTTTTCTTAGTTTTGAAATGTGTTTTTGTTGTATCTATATGGTTGTTTGTGTATTCTGTGTGGCATGTTTTTGGAAACAAATAGTTTTCATCGTGTATTTTGTGCGCTGCTGAAAGGCTGTCGTCACTCAAATAATGAAAGCAAGCTGTGTTAAGGACACACAGCGAACATTATATATTACTTTTTGGAAAAAATATGTTTAACCATACATGCATGCATATGTACATAAGTATAGTGTTCATGTGATTTATGTGTGTACATATTGAATTTGCAGTATTTAAAAAAATTACTGCAAATAAATTTAGCAATTTAAATTATTAGTATTTTTATGTGCAAGTTAATAGCATAATAGTTGGTTTTCAATTAAGGAAATTGCTATATGTTGGCGCATATGCTACCACATGTGTAATTAAAACACTATTCAAATTATAAAATATTTTTTAGTGTTTATTACATACAAATATCAGAGGCGGACATAATTATTCACACATCGTTTAGTTTTCCACAAAACCAGTTGTATCTTGGAAATCATAAAAACTAGGTTATAGGTTTGTTCTAAGGAAATCTTTATTCATATCTTAGGTATTTAAAAAAAACAACAATTTAATAAATTAACTTTCTATTTTAAATAAATCGACTGAAATTGTATATTACTTCATTTATTCGAGGGACAAAATTATTCACACAACTCAAAGTCATGCCATTTAAATCAAACATTTTAGCAATAAAATGTAACGGAAGCATTTGGAAATGTACTACACTAAATGCTACACTAGAAATTTATGATTTTACATTGAATTTCCGACATTCAGTATTGTTATTTGTGCAAGTGAGTTGTCATTATTTGAAATGTGTCGAAAATTAAAAGAAACTACCGCAGAAGTAAAAAAAAAAAATATTTTAAATTTACATAAACAAAATATGTCAAGTGCCGAAATAGGTAAACATGTAAATAAAGGAAGATATACTATTTAAAGCATCATAAAGCGTGTTGAAAGAGAAGAAAACCTTCAAAGCCGTGCTCATACAGGTAGACCCCGCAAGCTGACCAACGCTGAAAAACGGCAAATTGTAAGAAAACTTAGTAAGAATCCCAAAATTAGCTCTACGGATGCTAATAAAAAAGACGGTGGACTTCGCAAAAGCATACAAGGATAAACCATATGAGTTCTGGAGCAATATTCTCTTTAGCGATGAGAGTAAATTCAACATTTTTCAGTCAGAAGTCAGAATACGGATCTGGAGAAACCCTAATACTGAACTTGTGAAAAATAACTCGATAAGTACAGTGCAACATGGGGGGTGGAGGAGTCATGGTATGGGGTTGTATGTTAGCAGCCGGTATTGGAATTTTCGTATTCATTGAGGGGACAATGGATAAAATAGTTTACTTGTTTGAAGGTTGACATTTTGAAGTTGAAGGACCGGACATTTTTCTACATTCTACATTTTTGTTGAGCTATCTCACATACCGACCTCAGATATCTCACATATCCGATATATAATATGTTCACGTCAGCTAGACGAACTGGTTCGTTCAATGTTCAGGGTGCAAGATGACTCATATTCAAATAATACAATATAAACTAATTTGACTGAATCATATTTAACGGATATAAGCTCCATGGTTCACCATATTCGGTTCATTCATTGGAGCTTCGGCGAAATGTGAGAAAGAGAAGTGGGCGTGGTTGTAGTGTTATTTCGTCTATTTCTAAGCTCTGTCTAAAATGCGGCAAAATAATAAGTTTTGGAAAATTTAGTTTTGAAATTGACTTCGTTTTTTGTTGCTGAAAAATTGTATTAATAATATCTATAAGAAAATAAAAAATTTGGTGATATTTTTGAAGTTCCATTTCAATTAAATTAAAAAATAATTAAAAAAAAAATTAATAAAATCGATTAATTTATTTTTTACATTTAAAAAATTAATAAAATTTATTAATTTATTTTTTCTTACATAATAATTTAAACTCGAAAATAATTAAAATAATTTTTTTTAAGAAAATTACATAATTAAAAAAACACAAAACTAGAACTAAATAAAACCATAAAAATTATTGAAAAAAAAATATATATATAAATCATTAATTTATTTTTTGTGCATAATTCAATGTAAATTTAAACCTGACAATAATTAAAACAAAATATAATAAAAATATGAATAAATAATTATTTTGTTTGTGCATAATTAAATATTAATAATAATTTAAACTCTAAATAATTAAAATGAAATATGTATATCAAAATTACATAATTAAAAAACACAATACTTTAACTATAATAAAAGAATAAAAAAATTAATATTTATTAATTTATTTTTTACATAATTTAATATAAATAATAATTTAAACGGAAAAATAATTAACATAAAATATTTGTACAAAAATTGTATAATTAAAAAAACAAAATTAGAACTAAAACCTACACTATGCCAAACCTAACCTATCAAACATGCGTTTTATTAAGTCTGTATTTAAGGATGCGTGAAAAAGCTCTTACGCACATACACCACACATATACATAAATTAGCCGTACATGCCTTGCATTGTTAGAGTAAATGAGTCATTATTTTGGAATTCAGTCGGCATTGCTGTTGGCATTGACAACAAATGATAAATAAAGGGTGTCAAGATTAAAAAAAATGCCAAACTTCAGCAAATAACTTTTTAATCACATTATTAAGAATGTCAAATGAAGATCGAGAAATTTAATGCCACTATTTACTTGGGCAGTTCGCAGAATTTTCATCTCGCTGGCGTAAAATATTGCAATGTTGCGAATTTGGAGCGCTGCCACGGTGGTGGTGGTGGTGTGAACACAAGGATTTTGTGTGCAAATATGTGAGCAAATATTTGTCTATATGTCAGCATATATGTATGTGTGCGTTTGTGGATGGATTAAAGCAACGTTGAGCAAATATGTAAATATGCATTAACATACTTATGTGTGTGTGTGTGCTTGCACAGTTATTTACTTTGCAACACTGCCACTTATATACATACATAGTTATATGTACATATGTCTGTTTGTATGGACGTTATGACCACAGCAACAGCAGCAGCTTTTCAAAAAGCTCGCATGCTGCGAAACAATTTTGTACATTGTGATAAGAATTTAATACACTATTTAATAGCTCGCATACTCAAACTAAGTAACACACATATACATACATACACACGTACATACATATGTATATGCATAGTTACTTAGCTGATTATAAGTGCTTAGGTTTGTTTCTACATGCAAACTTGCATATTTGTGCAGTAATAAATACGTAATCGATGAAACATACACATAAAAAGTTAGTTGGACATATGTATATAAGTACATACAGAGTGTGTTCAAAAAGTAACGGGAATTTTCGTTTTTTGCAAAAACATACTTTTTTATTCATCTACATTAATGTTGTACCTTCAAAATAACCCACATGCTATAAAATAATTAAAATTTAAAAAAGAATTGTAAAATTGGAAATTTCAAAATTTCCGTTATTTTTTGAACACACCTCGTATGTACTTTTGTATCTACATAACATTAAAAGCGACAAAAATGGCATGTGTACTAAGTAATGGAACAAATGTAAAAATGGAAATATGACAATAGAAATACATAGTCACAGTAATAGAAATACAGTAATCGCAATGGCAAAAACGGACAAACTGAGGGGCGGAAATCAACACACACACATGCATGACAGTGGAGACGGATAATCATACTTTTAAAAACATACACACATACTTGTACTAAATGTAAATTTTTTTGGAATATCAATGATTGTTTTTTTTTAATTTTTTTTCGTAAAAAATATAAAAATGTCTGTTTTATACACGTGAATGCCAGAGCGCACAGAACGCCAGCGTCAGCGTGCACATGTTCCATGTTCCATATGCGTGCATAAATTAAGCGTTACATATGTACATGGCCATATTGGGGTTGCCTAAAATGTAAGAATGTTGAGTTTTTTTAGCGTTTTATTCGTACAATAGTTTTGATATTTATCACATTTCGTACAGTTAGAAAGCGAGCGAGAGAGAGTTGAGAGTGCTGAAGGAGAAATTATTTGAAGTCAATAACGCTATATATGTATTTATACTGTAAATTGACCTGATTTCCTTATCGCACTTTGTCTGTGTGACACTTAGAACTGTATTAAACAAGTCCGAGTGACCTTTTCTGCTTGTTGCGTCATTAACAATAACAAAAAGAAAACCGTTATATAAAAAATTGCACACTATTAGGCGCTTAACTATGATTTTAAGTGAAGTCACATACGTAATAAATCAAATAATGCAAATTATTTAATATTATATTAAATAAAAAAATAATAATATTTAATAATAAAAATGAAAAAAAAATAATATTTTTTAATATTTAATTTTTTTTTTATATTTCAAAAATTTTTGTATATTTATTAAATTAAAATTATATTAAATAAAAAAATAATAATAATTTTTAATAATAAAAATATGAAAAAAAAAAATATTTTAATATTTTTTCAAATATTTAATTTGTATTATTATACACATAATTATTTATGTAAATGTATATACATATATTTTATTTTCGAAAAAATAAAATTTTTTGAGTTGTAAATATCAATATCAATATTTTGTATTTGTAGTAACGATTATTCAAAGGGTTGGCAAAAATCCAATCACTTGAGAACCACTATCACCAGATATGCCTTTGCATACATTTGGGATCACAAAAATTAGTTTAGTGATTTTTATATTAATAAAATCGTTCATAATGTAACTAGAGCCTCTTATACGACCTATTGGAGTATATTAAATCTGCGAGTCTTCTCTTCGCTTAGTTCAATAGTAAATAATAAAAAATTAAACACTTTTATGATGGGGAGTTACACTTGCTTTTTCCGACTATATATTTCACTACCTGGGAATTTTCTTATTCCTTCTTTCATAATCCGTTTGACCAATCGTCCATAACTCTACTCGTATGCTATTATCTCCACCAACTAAGTCTCAATAGAAGTAATTTATTTGAATTTATATTCGTTTCCATAGAAACTTGTTAAGGGGTTAGGTGGGTTTCAAATTTCAAAAAAGCGATTTCATCTTTTTTGATAGATATACACCCCTAAAAAGTTTCAAAAATAAATTCAAATTATTTTTTTTTTTATTTCCTTCATTCAATAACGAGATTAATCAAAGTGCCAACGAAATATTTTTGATTTTTTTACTCTCGCAACATGTTGCACAGAATATTATAGTTTTGTTCACATAACGGTTGTTTGTGTCACAAAGAAATAAAAGAGGTAGATATGGGGTTATATATATATAAATGATCAGGATGACGAGTGGATTTGAAATCCGGATGTCTGTCCGTCCGTCTGTCCGAGCAAGCGATAACTTGAGTTGAAATTAAGATATCTTAATGAAACTTGGAACACATATTCCTTGGCACCCTGGGGAGGTTGCTTTCGAAAATGGGCAAAATCGTTTCACTGCCACGCCCACAAAATGGCGGAAACCGAAAACCTATACAGTGTCATAACTAATCCATAAATAAAGTTTTGAAAATAAAATTTGGAACATAGGATCGCATTAGGGAGGGGCATATTTGGATGTAATTTTTTTTGAAAAGTGGGCGCAAACCAATAAAGCTATATAAACCAAACTTTCTGCAGTCATTTCTTTTAGCCATTTCCTTATACAGTCCAAAAATGAAAAAAATCGGATAATAACCACGCCCACCTCCCATACAAAGGTTGGGTTGAAAATTACTAAAAGTGGGTTAACTGACTAACGAAAAACATCAGAAACACAAAATTTTACAGAAGAAATGTCAGAAAGAAACTGCACTCACATTTTTTTACAAAATGAAAAATGGGCGTGGCGTCGCCCACTTATGGGTCAAAAATCATAACTCAAGAACTATTCGACCGATTTCAATGAAATTCGGTATATAACATTTTCTTCACACCCTGATGACACGGGTGGAATATGGGCGGAATCGGTTCACAACCACGCCTACTTCCCATATAACTCAATTTTGAATTCTTCTGATTCGTTCACTTTATATTATATACATACACAAATACTGTATTTGAGCTGTGACATCACTTGTGGAAAAATTGTCAAAATCGGACTATGACTTTTCAAGCCTCCTGATATCGAACATGAAGAACTTGGTACCTAAGAATAACTTTTCACCAAAAATATGGGTACATCTCTCAAATATTTTAATGTAATTCATTCCAGCCACCCAATATTAATTCAACAAACGGCACACACGAGTTCCCAACATAAATTCTTGCATATCGCACATCTGTTTGTCAGTTCACATAAATACAAACGCACACACATACAGTACACACAGATGCAAGTACACTCCCAAGTTTCCAAGTTTTGCGGTGGCCACAGTAGCATGCCGCATGCCAATGAGCACAGCTACGCTACCGACGCACACTCGAATTCATCGAATACGCTATAATCCACCACTAAGCTATAGCCGATGTTTAATTGCTTCATTATAATTATTTGCTGTGCGCATATACATACATTGTAAGTGTATGACTATGTGACTGTGTGTGTGTGTGTGAAGGCGCTGCTTTTTTCTTTAATTTCTTGGCGCGATCGAAAAGTGTTATACACATATGCACAAGAGTACTTGAAACACTTCCATATACTTCTACTTACTTACTCACTTAGATATTTGGTTACATACATGCGTGCAGTTTAAGTATGGTGTGCTTACATATTTACATGGGCCTCTATATGGATATGGTTGGCTGTAATGTATTTACGCATGCTCAACGTGACATTTGAACGTTTTATTGTTATTGTTATTATTAGTTTTTTATACTTTAATTGAGGAATTCAGTAATTTCGTACAACAACAAAAAATACTGTATTGTTGTTGTTATTGTTAGCTAGAATTAACAGTTGTTTTGTCCATGACTTCTCAGCTTATTTGCTACTTTTTTTAACAATTTAACCCTTATTGGCAAATATATATGTATGTATATATATTATGTTTCTATAGATATGTACACTACCATATAAGTATGACTAGGGTTACATGCTCTCACGTACATACATATGTACGTTAAATTCATTAAATTACTCATTGTCCCATTATTGGTTGGAAATTTTAATTGACCTTCTTCCATATGTGTATTATCTCGCACATTTTTATTGCTATTTTATTTGTAGCCTTTCGCTCATTCATTTCAATGTACATATGAAATTATATGCGTTCGACTTTTTTCTTTGTAATATCCGGCGGGAAAGCAAATTAGGCCTTACTTGCTTTAATGTGACCGTGGAAATCTTTAAGTTGTGGAAAACCGTTAATTTTTGCGCATATAAATTTCTTGAAAACTAAAAGTAAAATTTGGTAGCCAAATTTTGGCGTGGGGAAAGTGTGAAATTTGTTGTAAAATTATTATTTTTGATCAATTTTGGAAAATAATTTTTTTTAAATAATGTTTTTGGTAAGGGTATGTGTTACACATAAATAAGCTTGATTTAGACAATTTTTTATAACAATTTCAACTAGAAAACATTTATAAAATCAGTCCATGCAAGCTTTTCTTTAAATTTTGACATCATTTTTTCTAAAAACATATATAATTTTTGTGAAAATTCCGAAATCGATTTTTTATTTTAATTATATCTTTAAAATTTCAAAATTTGTATTCTTGAATAAATATATTTTGGCAGCTTTCTAAAAAAATTCCTTAAGAAAGCATTTATAAAATTAGTACATTCTAAATATTTCTTTAACATTTTTTTTGTATTTATTTTTTCTTAGGCAGATTTCTAAAAAAATCTTTAAGAAATTATTTATAAAATCAGCGATTGAGATTTTGTATAAAATCATATATATTATGAAAAATGTATATTTTAGATAGAAGCTGACAGGTATACTGCTCTCTGCTTATATTACCGAAACTTAAAATATATTTTAGCTCATATCTCGAATTTTTATTACAAAAAAATTATACGAAAAATTTTGTGTTCTCATTTTCAATGAAATTTCAAAAAATCTATTGTAGTTTTTTTTATTTTTATTTATTTTTCGCATTATTTAACATTTTTTTAGATTTTTTTTAGTTATAAATAGCCTAAAATGTTATGTTTTTATTTAATTAGCGATGAAAATCCAAAATATACTTATACATATTTTAAATTTATTTTTAAATATTTTTTTTATTTAAAAAATCTTAAATCTTACTTAAAAATATAAACTCGGGTTCGTTTCGAAAATAAAGAAGTAAATTAATTTTTAAGGATAATCTTACTTTCAAAAGTAAGACCACTCTGAACTCGATGTAACATGTATAATAGATTGGTAGTTTAAAGTATATCTTTCCTTTCGGTCACTATTATTCCCATATAAACAACTGTTAGTTAAAAAAATAGCAATACATTAATAAATTTAATCACTTAATTACAATTAATTTTTTCTATAATCATTAAACAATTTACTAAATTCCCTCCCTTTTACGCTTTTCACCCACAGTCCTGGCAGACGTTGCACAGAAATCTGGCGAAAAATCCACAGATAGCACAGATCCAGATTACTTTTACGATGAATCAAGTCCCGAAAATATAAAGGCGGCATCCAAACCGGCCCAACCCACAATTGTACCGTATTTTGATGAGCCAAAGAAAACCGTTTATGCCAAAGAGAATGCCGCTGTGACTCTAACATGTCCCGTTCAGAATTATGATGGTAAGTAATTAACAAAACAAAAGTCGAAAAAACGAGGAAGTTAGAAAATTTCCTACACAACAACAATGAAATGTTAGCACGCTAGCATGCGAAACGAGGGTGGTTTGATTGGTCAGTGCTGGTATTCTAACTTCAGGCTGCAACAAAACTATTTGAGGTATATTGTTAGCACTTACACCAACAACAACTTCAAACAAATTAAAGATTTAGTTTCTCACGAATATTTCAGTGTGATGGCGTTATCCCCACAGTGTTTGTTCATAATTTGCTACAGACTCGCCGATTTCAATGTTTAAAGGCAATCAAAGTTTTTTAATACTAGATGAAATTAAGAACAGAGCCACTGAAAATGTCTCGTTGAAGGCCAAAATGAGACCATACTAGAATTTATAAGGATACATATCCATTAATTCACTTTGATTACCTTGTAAATGGTAATAGAACCACAGAAAAAATGTTATCGAAATATTTAAGATGGTTGCTTTGTCGAAAAATATTCGCTTTTTGTGATCCCAGAAGAGCTATTCCACATGACTGGGCCACGAACATCAAATAGTGTCACAGTGTTTAAATTATATAAATGAAGTTCTATTTGCATCGTTATTCAAAAGCTTATCGAGTTTTAACTAATTTCAACTATGCCTGACTTCGAAATCTATAAGAATTGTTACCACAGTGGGGGTGCTTTGGCTTTAATAAAAAGATTGGTATTACAAAATGATCTTATGATACAGTATTATTAGAAAATAGTTAAAAGATATCTATACTCAACCGAAAAAAATAGTATCACTTAGGAACATAATACGAGGTGTGTTCAAAAAATAACGGGAATTTTGGATTTTTTGAAAACATATTTATTAATTCATCTATATTAATACAGTATACTCTCGAAAAGTAAATTCTCAGAAAGTAAATAATCGAGGAAAAGTAAATAACCTTTAAGATTACACATGCACCTCGAAAAAGTAAATTTTTTAATTTACTTTTCAGAGAGTGTGATAAAAAATTCGAAACGAAGCAAGCAGCGTTTTTTACGATGTTGCAGAAACACTTACTCTCTTGTTTATCGCATCATTTTAGTAAATAAACTCTCCTACTTGATCCACTGGTTTAAAAATGAAAACTTGCATCGTTCATCAGGTGTCAGACTTTTTGAATTGTCGTACAAAAATGGTCAGAAAATATATTGCAAAAGAAAAACAAAAACAAAAGAATATTCAAGATTTTTTCTCTTCATAGTAAATACATAATATGTACATATGTATGTAAATGTAAATATGTTTTTCATGTAAACCCATATGTTTTATTGAAGCAAATAAATGAATGAATTTTTTAAGTTTAAAAATGCGTTTAATATTATAAAAACAGATAATTTATGTATATATTTGGAAAAGAAAATTATTCGAAAAAGTAAATTACCCAAAATACCAATCGATTTACTTTTCGAGAGTATACTGTATAGAGGAAATGTTTGTTTTTTTGTTTGTTTGTCTCGAATAGGCTCCGAAACTACTGAACCGATTTGAAAAATTCTTTCACCGTTGGAAAGCTATACTATCCCTGAGTGACATAGGCTATATTTAGTTTAAAAAAAAAATAGGGTTCCTTACCAAAAATCCGATAATGTAAAATAAAATACTTCAAAACCTTTATATAACTTTTTGAATTATTAGATTCTGACATACCATTCAAAAGATATCACGAGTTAAAAATTTTGAATTTTTTGAATGGTCCTGTGCGGAATTAAAAATAATTGTCGCTTGATAATAATCTATATATATAAAAATGAAACCCGTTTTCTATTGTCACGACATAGCATTAAAACGGCTTGACCGATTTGGCTGATTCTTTTTGTGTGTATTCCAGGGGATTTGAGAATGGTTCTTACGGAGAGAAAATTTTAGAAAAATTGCCTGAAAATGTCTAAAATTCACACTTTTCTAATCTCCCATACAAACAATTTGTTATAGGTATTCATTTTTATATGGAGGATATTATAGATTCCAGTTCAAATTGAATAGGTACGCATACATATGATAGGTCAGCTATACAAAATAAAGTAGTGCATCAAATTTACACTAAGGCGGTACGAAGTTCGCCGGGTCTGCTAATATCAACATAAAATAAAAATTTTGACATTTGGAAATTTTAAAATTCCCGTTATTTTTTGTACACATCCCGTCGATCTGGTGATGACTTACTGCCTTCCCTAAATAAAAGCGTTGGCGGAACGTTTTTTAACGCTCAGCGTTAACGTCGATGCGCCATCCCTAAATAAAAGCGGCAATTTTACGTCAAATATCAAAATGTTTACTTGAATTGTTGTTGTGAAATTTTATTGTACAGAGAAACTTCGTTTTTCGCAGCCAACGTTACTTCGGAACGCTCTGTCAAAATAGAAAATTTCAACCGCTCAGCGTCGCCGTTGCGTTATTTCGGTATGCGCCATACAAATTGTATGGGCATGAGAATTTTTTGACAGTCATTTGCAGCTGCCGCTTTTATTTAGGGAAGGCAGTTAAGTCCGTTTGCTTGCGTTCAATCGCTCTTGCGAACTTCGAACTTGAAAAAAAAAAAATATATATATTTTTAGTTCAAAAAAAATTTTAATAAAAGTCACTGACTTATCGAACCTTCCTCGCACATATGCGCAGTGTTAATTTTTATTTGGAGGGCGCTTACTTTATTTTGCATGGTCGGGTGTGATTCATTGATATAAAAAAACCTAGCTTCGCTTACTAATCAAACATTCATACATACCTACATACATATACATATATATACTTCTGTCTATACATACATACCTTCATACTCCTATGTATAGTTTTAGAACATGTGCACTCAATAGCATGCTTACATACATATATTTGTCTATTTTGCATGAAGACAAAATATGTAAATTCATTTCGTAATAAACGCATATACATACCTACATACATTCATACATACATACATACATATATTCATTCATACATATGCACGGCCTCTATTCACTCGCTTATAGCAATTCACACCTACTTTTCTGGCGCACACACCTTTTCCTCGGATTGATCTATCCTTTCAACATCAACCCGCTGCTGCACCTACTTAACCACATAAATACATATGTATGTACATATGTTTCCCAGCTAACCCACCTTTTCAACGCCATTGAAAGCAATTTGCATTAAAATAGTTTAGCATTAATTAGTATTCCTATACAAATATTATACTTATACATACAAACATACAAACGTACTTGCCCTTATTTCGATTATTATTCTCACATTTGTTTCTGATTGTGATTTCTCACTTCTCTCTACTTTCCACTCCATCTACTTCACCTACTCCACTCGGTCGGCACCCTCGGCAATTCTCTTCAATATTCGTCAATAGAATCGCAACATCTAATTGTCTGGTTTAAGAACAACAACACAATCACCACCGGTAAGGAAATCATCGCCGATGCTGCACTCTACCATCTGGATAAGGATATGAATTTGGTTGTTGATAAAGTAACGGAGAAGACCAAGGGCGAATACTCGTGTACCGTTATGCCGTATAAAGCCCATATGGATATACATTTGGAGATTGGCGAGGAGCCTGTAGCCGATAATAAACAGATGATGGTGAGCGCAAGCGCTCTGTTGTTGTTGCTCTCAACATTGGTGGCGCGAGAATTGAGCTTTGGCATTTTGCGTTTAGATACATTCTTTTAGGCACACAGACAGAGTTTGAGTTTATAAGCAGCTTCTTACATACTTATATATAAAATATTTACATTTAATGTGAGAAAAGAAAAACAAAAAACATAAAATGAAAACAACAAAAAATATGATATTATTGTAATTGTACCATAGCTGAGGATAATTGTTTTATTTTTGTTCGTTCTTTTCTGTTTACACTAAATACCACAGAACTTGCATACTTTATAGCAGAAGACTTAATCCACAATGCAGAAATAGTATATATAAATGTAGTACTTGAACCAAATAGGCAGACGAGTATATAGTAAATACTATATATATTGTAGTGCATATGTTAGTATAAAACACAGTATAAAAATAAATGATGATGAACTTTACAATAGTACTTTAAACGTATATGTGTATGTAGGTATGTATGTGAGGTGCATTGGCTTGCAAGCGCTTTAAAACAGTTGAAATTTTGTAAATTTGTTGACTTTTAGTAGATTACAAGTTTAAATTCTCCATTAAATACATACATTTTCATCGAAACGACGTATGCTTTTTTTACGTAATAATAACAATTTTTGTGTAAAAATAGCTTGTACAGTACTGAAAAAAGTCTAATTTTAGTTTTCATCGAAAGGATGTACGCATATTTTCGCGAGTATTATTATACTAAAACGTATAATCCTAATCTATTTGCATTAAAACTTAAAAATGGTAGCATTTTTTGAAAGAAACACATGTTTTAAGCGTTCATCGTATGGATGAATTTATGCTTTTCCAATTCATTTTGATATTTTCCATTTTCTGAATATAATTGTATTTTATAGTGAGTATAAAAACATAAAACATTAAAAATAATAATAATAAAACTTTGTTCCGAGATCGTAATATTTATTTAAAAAAAATTTTATAACTTGAATTTATTTATTATTGTATAGATGTACTATGTATTTTACATACTTCATATTTAACATATATTGTCTGATAAATCTTATAATTAATGCTGAAGACATACACAGCCTTCAAAAGAAAAGTTATTAAGTAATTTTTAAGCACAAGCAAAATGTATACGTCAATTCGATGAAAATGCATTTGTGCTATTTATGTGCATACATTTAATTTGTGTGGAGTAATTAGGGACGATTAGCAAGAGATTATGTAACTATGAACTATAAAAATTTGTGCGATTAGTGTAATTAAAATATAATTTTTTTTTTCATATTTATTTTTATTTTTTTAAATAAAAACATTAAAGCAGGAAAATGATATTACATTTTAATCGTTACTATTATTTTATTATCTTTTTTTTTTCAAAAAATAAAAAAATTAGATTAAATGGCAAAAGCCTTTAACTCATTCAACATTCATCGAATGGAAGTATGAAATAAAAATATTATTTATTTATTGTGTGAAACACACACACCAAATGCATGATAAATATTTTAAATACCAAAGAGCGTATTTAGTTATGTATAATTTTATACTTCTTGATGAAAGGATGGCCATAATACTATTTAATGTATTTTTTTATTTTTGTGACCTATATTTCTTCTAATCGTAAACAACCCCTGAGTTTTTCACTTGTTAATAAACCAAACAGTAAAAACTGATAACATATACTCCCAAACGCTACACTTAATCATTGCTTAGATTCATCTATTCGATGAAATTCAGTATTTATCGTTTAAATGGTCACTTTTGTTAGATAATCAAGATATTTGTTCACCTTCATATTAAAGCCGTGTCAATTTAATCCAGCATTCATTTTGATGAATATTTTGATGAAATTCAAAAGTGTTCCTATATGGAATGTTTCAACAAAATTCATGGTAATGTTTCTACTTCCACATGTTTTCAAACACTATATTACTACTATCAATGGAAATGTCAATTCAAAATCAAAATTCTCTTTATATTCTAAAATGACTAATTGATCATCTAATCGATGAATATATTTTGTCTGCTAAATGTGACCAATGTAAATTTTTTTTACGGAGAATACATTTTTTAGCTACTAGATATGTACGTACAATCGATGAAAACACAATTTTTAGGTAATTTTATTTGCAAATCGTCCTTAATTAATCTGAACACAAGCATAAATGTATATGTATATATGTATTTTATATAATAAATTGTTTAGTAATTACATGTGTACATCTTTTCGATGAATACATATTTTTTTGATATTTTGACTGTGAATCGTATTTTATTACTCTGAACTCAAGCAAAATGCATATTTTACATAATTTGCAGATATTTAATACAAAAAATATGTATTTTTACTGCAAAAAAGCATGATTACTTGTTACAAGCCAAACAATTAACGGAAAAATAGGAATGAATGCTCGAGTCAGCCATACGTACAACAAGTAGTTTTCTGTTCTAAACTTTAGCTGTTGCTTTAGTACTATATAATTACATACATCTTGCGATATACTTATATACATATACACACACACACATATTTATTTACATACAAATATATATACCATGTACTCGTTGTAAGGACTTTGTATTGTCAAAAGGAATTTGGAAACCTAAACAGCAGTTATAATAGCAGTACTTATGAAAATAAAAACCGTATGGAATTTGTAAGCAAAAGCTAAAGAATTGCTGAGAGGCAAGGCTTAGTGAAAGCAAATGTAAGATATAAGTAAGTAAGTAAATGAGGAGGAAACAGTGAAACCGAAAAGTGCCATTATTTTACACAGCGATAGCGCGATGAAAGAAAGTAGCATAAATATAGCGTATAGTTTAAAGAATATTTTAGTGAAGCCTTTTATGAAAATAAAAACAAATATATTTGGGAGACAATTTTATGTGAAAAAAATATTAGCAAAAAAAATAGTTAAAAATATGTGTGTTGGGTATAAAAAAAAAATAGTTTTGTTATTTTTTTCTTAGCGAAAACATAAATTTATTTAAAAAAATATTTTTAGCAAATATTGAAATAAATTACAACACACATATAAATAACGGTAAACGACTATGTATGCATTAATAAACTCTATTATAACTGCTCGTTTACGCTGTCGTGAGTACAAATTTTTATTTAGGATATTGAAAGCTGACGTATGTATGTGGATCGTATTGAAATACTGTATTGTATTGTAATTGTATTTGTAGTTGTAGCTATGCTTGTTAATAGCTGAAAGACATTATTATTATTATTATAAAACTTACAATTAAAACAAAAAAAATAGTCAAAACGAAAACCAATTGCAACAAAATAAAACAGTTGAATAATGCAATGTAATGATTCTACAAGCAGCAAGCAAGCAAGGAGCACTAAAAAATGCCTTTTAAAAATCAAACCAAATAAATCAAATCGGCATTAAAATTCTAATGAAGCTGTGTGTAATAGCGAATAATACAAAAAAGAAAAATGTATGTGTACTTAAAAAAGTTAAAGCAAAGCAAAAGCAAGTTGCATTGAAGGTGGCTAGCAGATAGGCAGGCATTTGCACGCATTGCTGTTTTCAAAATGTATGGCATGTTTTCAAGAAAATGCGGAAAAATAAAATCATATGTACTTATTTTTTGAAGTGGCAAAAATAGCACATGAATTTCTTTTTGAGTAAAATGATGGTAAGTATGAATTTATTTATAAAAAAACTTAGTTCCGAAATTTCGAGATTAAAATTTAGGGATCTCGAAAAAACCTCTCGGCATCAATTTTACTGCTAAAATATTATCATTAATTCGTTTAATCGGCTTAACTTTTTTGAAAAAATCACTACACGTTAAAAAAAATCCCGAAATTACAGTTTTACCACTTTGGGATCCCGAAATGTCATTTAAGACTCGCCGATATGTAAACAAACTTAACCCCAGGCTATCAGAATAGAAACACAGCTCCGATAAATGTAAGTCAATGTCACCTGCAAGTACCCTCAAAATGTATACAAACCTGAAATGACGTGACCCGCAAAATATAAACAGACTTTCATCACGTGATTCCTCAAAATGTAAACAAACCTGACGTCACATGGCCGTTCAAAATGTAAAACTTTGCTGACCTTTGGCAGAGGTTTGTTTACATTTTGGCTGAGGTCATTGACCTTTGACCGGGGTTTGTTTACATTTTGGTCGGGGTCAATGACCTTTGACCATGGTTGGTTTACATTTTTTTATTTTAATATTTAGCAAATAACTAAAAAAAGGATAATATTTAACAAAACTGGACCCAATCAATCCATTTTTCATCCACCCTTCAAAATCTCGACTATTTTCCGTTTACATCAACGTTTTAATGTTATTTTCAATGGCAATAAACGGGATTCATCATTTTCAGTTTCAATTCAACTTTAAGATTATTACTCCTAATACTATCAACCAAAAATGGCAAATATCATACTGAAATAATTTATTTGTATTTATTTATTTCTCAATATAAATCCCGATATACTCGTTTGCCCCACCCAATAAATTCTATTCTAATATTATTGCCGAATTATTCATGGGAATTTATATCTAATATTTTATATATTTTGTGTTTATTTAATAAATTATTCATACATAAATCACACAACGGACTGACAATAAAGCAAAAACGTGACCAAACCCAATTTTTGGCGATTTTCAATCAAAATGTATCGGATTTCTCACAGTCAATGCGTCGCCGTGATGACCAAAGGCTGCAGTTTAGATTTAACGGAAAAAATTTATTTTTGTTATACATTTTCCAAATGACTAACTGACCTTAGAAAAATACAAAATCAAAAAATATAAAACCAATTTTATAGTGTTAAAATTCGTAAATACCTCGATGAAAAGCGAAAATTTTAAAAATTTTAATTTTAAAAAATTAATTTAACAAATTTTCAATAACAAATAAATTTGTATATAATTTTTATTTAAAGATAGACGCATTATGTACCCATTTTTCATAAACCATTTCACATTTTTATTGACAACAAAATAATTATATAACATTTATTAATGTACATTAATATATTTATTCTTTTAGTAGGCACTTCTTAAGGTCCTTGAATACTCATAATTACATACATAAAGATATTAGAAATTCTCAGTTTATTCTTAACATCTAAAACTACTTAAAGTAAGACTATGCGTAAACTTCAACTGGCTCTCTTCTTAGATATTTTTTTTTATAAATTTAAAAATTTATCGTAGAGACTGGTTATAAAATTAAATTTATCTTTTTTAAATTATTTCAAGCGGTTTTAAGTTGTAAATGATATCACTTAACAGCTAAAATTACTTAATTGTGTTTTATAGATTTTGAGCTTTTTCGTATTTTGAGTTCTTTTTTAATGGTTTTTGGAAGACTGACTGTTGTAAGTTTTTATTTAAGTTATATTTGAGCAAGTTTTTATGAACATTTTTTTAACTGGTTTTAAGTAATTAATTAAAAATAAAATTGTCTAAGAATTTTTAAATTATTTTGAGCTTTAAACAATTTTTCTCTTAAGTTTAATGCCTATAAATACTTAAAGCATTTTATTTGATTTTTCCACTCTTTTGCATATATAATTTTTACTTATCTTATTTTATTTCTCTCTTTTTTATATAATTCTTGATTTTGGTTTTATTTATTTTTTATTTTATTTTATTTTATTTTACTCTATTTTATTTTATTTTATTTTACTTTATTTTATTTTATACATCCATGAAGCAAGTTTTGGCACAATTTTATGTGGTTTTTTCTGTAATACATATTTTATTTTTATAATAAAAAATAACTGAAAATTGATTTGTATATAACAAAAGATAAATTAAAAAAAGATCAAATTAAAGACATTAAATTAAATATATAGTAATAATAATAAAAATAAAAACAATTAATGAAAAATTTGATATAAACAAAAAAGTAAAAAATCAAATGAAAAAGATTCAAAAGTAAATAAAAAAAAAAATCAAAAAAGTTTATAAAATATATGATATATAATTTTTTTTATAAAATATGTAATATATACATAATTTTAAAAAATGTGTTTTAATTAATTTATTTAATCAATATTTATATTATATTTATTATTTATATTTATTCAATCGAAATTACAAAAATATGTTCATCATTTTTACGTGTAATTTAATTTTTCTGTCCTCATTTTTTTCTGTCCTGTTTTTATTCCAGTTTTTTTTTTCTTAGCTTAAACATTTTTAGAAAAATACTTTAAGCTATTGTACAATTACATTTGTGGCATAGCGTTTAATTTTATCACTATTTCAAACATAAATATTTATAATATTTATTTGTGACTCGTTCATTTATAGTTTGTGGTTGTATTTGTATTATACGACTAATTCTATGTGTCGAGTTAGGTCGACGATGAGGCCGATTCCGTTTGAAGAAAAGATGAATGTTTGACTAGAGTTTAAACTTTATAAATTTAGGGTTTATTTATACGGGTGTGTGTTGACAATATTGTTAATTGTTTTATATTTAATTAGTTAGAATTAAGTGTTAGTGTATCGAAACTATGTATATGACCTGTGGTGTTGTATTCCTTATGTTGTGTAGTGTTTAATTCCTCCTTCTGTTGGTTATCTGGATTCCTATTTCTTATTTTGTTATCTCCTGGGTTTTGTGGGTATATGTTGTATATGTTTTTACTTGATGTATTTTGTTGTGGGTGATCTTCTCCTACTTGGTTACATTTTAATTCGTGCGTGTTTGTGTTTTGTGGATTTTATATTTTCCTATAATTATGTGTTTTCGGGTTTTCGTTCGCTTCACTTTATTAGCGCGGGTTTTGGGTTCGTGTTGAGTTTATTGTAGCACTTATTTTTAAAGCGCGGGTACTTGTTCGTATTGTTGACTTGTTCACCTTTTTCTTCTATTTGTTTTCTTTTTATTGTTGTGTGAGAAGTGATCGGTGATAAGTGAAATTGGGGTGGTTGTACTCCTCTGCATTACTTCTATTACTTTTTGGAGAGTGATGCAGAGGAGTATTTGTTTGGACTAAACATCCCGGCCGCCTTGCAGTATCTGCGAAATAAATAAGTATTAGTGGGGTATGTGGGTTTGTATTCTAGAGTATACTTATATTAGGGTGCAAGTTAGGGTCTATATGAATGTTATGCTCTGGGTTACCACGGTGCCATTGTCTGGGTTGAACAATCCACTTCGTGTATTGTGTGGATAGTTATGCGCTCCGATATCCCACATTACTTCTGTATGGGTGTGAAATTGAGGGTCAGAGAGGACTATGTTGTCAAAGAGTATTTGATCAACGTCACTTAAGTCTCTTAAGGGTCGGATTTAAAAGTGTGTAAGGGTCTGTTTAGCCAGTAAGGATGGTAGCCGGGTTTCTGTGGGTAGCGTTTGAGATCTTGGTTTCTCAAAAACTTCTTTCTCGTTGGCTGGGTGTAGGCTTGGGTGTCCATGTAGGGTTGAATGATGCTTCCCATTGCAGGTAGAACATTCCTACTTGTGCATCCTTCCAGTTAACGCAATAGCGGTGGTTGAGGACTGCTTCCAATTTTTTGTGTAAGTTAGCCGACAAGTATCTGGTACATGTGGCTAACCGGTGGTCATCCTTGCACAATCCGCATGCAACATGACGATGAGTTTTATTTCTTCGTTGGTGGGTGATTGATGATGATTGGGTCGTGTTGTGATCATCGCTTTTATTTTTCTTCCGAGTAGTGGGTAGGGTTGATATATAGCGCCCATCTGATTGTCGTCGGGTAGTTTTTTGAAATTTTCCTTCACATATTTCATCAGATTTGGGACTTACGGGATCCTTTGGGATATCCTCCACCTCCCCAAAGCGAGTGAGTAGATACTCAGGGTTAATAGTGTTGTGAAATGATGCTATGGATGAGTTTTGGAAGGGTTGGGTTATGGGTCCGGTCAAAATCCATCCGAATTCTGTCTCTTGGTCTAAGAGTGAGCCTAGAATGTCTCGTTTTACTCCACCTAGTAGGATATTTGGATAGATATCACTACCAATTAATATGTCCACGGGTCTCGGTTTGTGGAATTGGGTATTCGCTAGGGTGAAGCCAAGATTATTTAGACAAAGATTTGGGTTTATTGGGTGAGTGGGTACATTATCGGAAAGGCTATTCATGATGAATGCTCGAGCCGATATTTTGTAATTTGTGTTTATGGGTGAACAAAGGGTTATATTGCAAGTTTTCGTGGGGGTTGCCAAAACCGTGTTGGTTATTCCAGTCACTTGGGTTGAATTGTGTTGTGGGTGGGTATTGGGGCACTTATAGCAATATCAGAAGTCGAACTGGTCGCTTCTGGATTTGGGGTGGATTCAGGTCTAGGGCTATATTCTCTATGGATCAGTGTATTATGTCTTTTGTGACATTTGCGACAAGTGTTTTTACTACTACAGTTCTTGTAGCTGTGTGAGATTGCTAAGCAGTTATTGCAATAACCATGCCTTTTAATTGTCGATATACGGGTCTCAACATTCATTTCTAGGAATTTGGGGCATTCCCGAATCGGGTGATGTTTATTGCAAAGTTTGCAACTTTCTGCTTCCGGGTGGGGTTGAGAAGAAGTGTATCTGTTTTGATAATTTGAGGGCCCAGCTAGTAGGTTTT
The DNA here is from genome assembly GCF_028554725.1 of Zeugodacus cucurbitae. Taxonomy (NCBI): domain Eukaryota; kingdom Metazoa; phylum Arthropoda; class Insecta; order Diptera; family Tephritidae; genus Zeugodacus; species Zeugodacus cucurbitae. The sequence continues at coordinate 27,902,470 of NC_071671.1, forward strand.
CTGACACGTTGGCATGAAATGTGTAATATTTGTTTCCGTCAGTCTTTTTTACTGATCCAAGGTGGGATGAGTGGAGTTTTGTTACTGAAGCCTTGAAATTTGCTACAGATTCGAGGGTGTTTTGCTTATGGGTCAAGAAATTGTCGAAATTTGACCATGTGGGTATAGAAGTAATATCTTCTAGGGTAGATTCGAATGCTTCTAGAGTCTGTTTCGGTAGTTTCGAACTACAAAGATATATCAGTATCGGGTCCCAACTTTTTGTGTCAATCTCAAGATGGGTTAAATTGGTTAAAACGTTGTTAACCGTTCGTTGCAGGGCTTTTATGGCGCAGCCTGTTTCTTGAGTGACATCGGGTAAATTAAAGAGGGTCTTCAATTGGGTGTTTATCTGCATTCTCTTATTTTCATACTGCTCGACCAGATTCTTCCAGGCCAGTATGAAACCATCGTTTGTTAGGGGTGTGTTTTTGATAGCTTCTCTTGCTTCGCCTCGGGTCATCTGGGTTAGATGAAAGAGTTTTTCGACGTTACTGATCTTTGGGTTATGTATATACAGGGCGGTGAACATGTCACGAAATGTGGGCCAAGCCGTGTAATCCCCGTAAAAGATGTCGGTGTCGCATGGCGGTAGATTAATCGTGGGACCGAAATCTATTGTAGAGGATTCTGAGGCTCTTTCCTTAATGGGTTGGGTTGACACCTGGGTTTTTCGTGTGTCTATATTTTCATTAATTGAAGCTAAACAAGAGAGGTACATTTGATAGCATTTTTTATATCTATCTTTGACTTTAGTAAAATCGATGGTTTCTCGGGTATCACTAGATACTCTGCGAATTGTATTATATGCTTTCTTTGCTTTATCGTAAAGCGAGTTGAGTTCGACTCTTTTGATTTCGAGAGTGTAAACTATTTCATCTTTGTAGATTTTTGTTTTGTGCGGGTTTTTGTGTTGTTTGTTGATGACTTTCGCTTTCAATAATTAAGGGTGATTTAATAATTATTTGGGTTTTACTTGTTGGTGGTGACCGATGTGCAAACTTGTTTTTGGGTGCACTGATTTTGTTGTTATTGGGCGTCGGTGTATTCCAACGATGTTGTTATTTCGGGTGTAATTGTTGTTGCTGAATAATTCCTCTTCTCTCCTCCAAACTATCGCGGCTTGATAGGACCACTATGTTTGACACCAATGTTTTTGATATAAATAATATTATATTTAATATATTATTACAACAACTTTTACTGCTTTGCTACACATATAAATACAACAATAATATACAACACAAAATTATTTATGCATATTTAATGTATATATGTATGTAAGCAAGCTACTTTTGCACACATACATATATCTACAAAAAACAGCTTTTAGTTGCGTCTATATGTATGCATATGACTAATAACTAGTTTACTCCAAAAGCTTTGGTAATTTTTATAAAATACCATTCCTTGACAACAACAACAACAATATCATGCTACTAGCACTTAGTAAAGCAAATAATTTGTTTGACATTTGCAATGCTGCCACGGCATTGGAACCACCACCAAAACTAGCGACGGCAATCATATTTTTCGACGCTTCAGCTGTATCCAAGTCATCTAATGCAAGCAAAATAAATATAATGTCACTTAACCTTTAACTACTGAGGTGGTGGTAAATTTTACACCTCGTAGTTTGTTTTAAGAAAAGTGGCTATGAAATCAAGTCCTTGTTTGTTAAACTAGAAGTTCGATTTCTTTAAATTTATTATTTTATTCATTTAAAAATGTGTTTTATTATTACAATTAAAAACAAATAAAATAAAAAAAATTTTCGTTGACAAAAATTATTTATAGATTATAAAGGGGTAAAATTTACCCCCACCTCAGTAACTACGCCCAAATATTTCACCTCAGTAGTTAAAGGTTAAATATACATTTTTATGAAAATACATGTTTCTATGTCTGTATTTTGCATATTGCAATAACCTGACGCACTACAACATACACAATAATGACATTATTTACATATATACACACCTTCATTATCAACATCACCGTAAGCATCCACCGCATCACTTTCATTATCATTAATTACGAAATCATGCTGCGCGGAAAATGCCGACCAGCCAACGGTATTTTTCGCACGCATACGCACATGCCAACGTCCCGGCGTGAGTTCCATCTCGTGAGTCTCCTTCTAAATGTGACTTTCCGCATGTTCACAGATTTCTTGATAGTACAGATTTTTTTGGATACCAGTTTTAAAATCTTCAATCTTGATGCTATTTTAATTTAAAAAACATAATTTTAAAGATAAATCTGCACATCTGGCAACTCTACCCAGGAACTATAATAATAACAGCTGAGGTTGAAGTTGTGTGAAGTATAACTGCATCTAAGTTTTTGAAGCCAAATTTGTCTAAGCTGAGTTGAGTCAAGCATGGATAACTGGAGCACATGGCAACGTCCCGGTGTGAGTTCCATCTCGTGAGTCACCTTCCAAACGTGACTTTCCGCATGACGGCGTGTATGCACCACCGATACTTTGCTCCAAGTGAACGACTTGTTTTGGAACAAGGGTGAGGGGAAAGGAAATGAAATTGAAAAATAAATATATATAAATAGAGTATGTGTATGATAAAAGTACACGTCCTAGAAGTAGATGAGCAGTAGTCGAGCTTCCAGCTTCTGTTCTGCATATCGAGTACATGTAAATATGTAAATAGTGATAAAACCCTAAGCCAAAATTCTTGTGATAACCTTAACCCGCTCTGCGTGATTCAATTGGAATACCATTAATAGCGTTAGCGAGCATCAGCGCAGCGCGTCTCCAAGTGGCACATTCGAGTAAATTGTAGTTTGTAGATAAACTGAATCACCTTATTTATATACGGCACGTATTGCATTTGGGGGCCACGTGGTTGTTATGTTTTCGCAATATAGTAAATATTTTCGGTTTATAATCAGCACTCGTAAGCTAGTACCATAATCAGGAATTAGAATAAAACAGCTGGAATTTCAGATATTTGTAACTTTCTCTTTAGTTAAGCGTACAGAACTAAAGGTCCAGACCCAATGCTGGCTGGCTTTACTTGCTTTCGTTGACTTTGCGTACTTTGAATGCTTATATGACCAAATGAGCGCTTTGAACGCTTTCAAAATAATGTCACAATCACTGTTACCACACACTTAAACTTGCTAATATTTCCATGTTAAATGTTATATTATTATAAACTCTTTGTAAATTTCTACATACATATATCAAATATTTTAAATATTCTACATTTTAACTATTTGTACTGGCAAACGCATATGTGATAAATATTTGTGTGCCAATGTAGTATCAAAAAAATTACTGAAATTGGTACATTTCACCCAAACTGGTAACCCTAGTTATAATATCAAATGTCAAAAGAGCCAGAAGCGCTGGCAAATAGAGCATAGATCTATTCGTAACTTCAAGCGCTTGAAGCAAAGCTCCATTTGGTCTCTTTACATATGCTCTAGTATAGTTCTATTCAGTTTTGACAGTTCTCACAGCAAAGCAAGTAAAGCCAGCCAGCATTGAGTCTGGACCTTAAGGTTATGTTAGACAAAGTGTATAGATAAGTAGAATTTAGGATCACAAATTTCGAATTTTTCGAAGAACTTTAGCATTTCACCAATTTAGACCACAATTTACCGTTTCAAATTCCCTAAATTCAGTTGTATAACAACTTGTTTACCGCAGTAAGATTAAACTTAGTTTTTATCCGATAATTTTTGGTTCAAAATACTTTCTTATGTTCGTATCAAAATAAACCCTTTTTTGTGATGAATACACATCAACTGCTTGTTCTAAATTCAGTATTCTTTAAGGCTTTAGTTATCCATTAAGTGGTGTTTTCCTTGTGAACTTATGAAAGACTTCGTTTCTTTCCTGAGAGTATATTAATCTTATCTTTTCTAAATTAGTGAACAATCAAAGTGATAAATTAACTTTGTATCAATAAGTCCGCTAAGTACCCATGGTGGGTTCTACTTCTTAATACTGTGACCTATATAAGATTGATTTTACAGCACAAGCTCCGAAAACGTTTTACAAAGCTACCTGAGATCTTTTCACTTGACGTTTCTAAGAGATATAAACTCTTTTTTGATGAGCAAAACAACTTTTTCATAGGTAGAAGTGTGGGGATGCCAATATCCGTTCCCATGACAGTGGGTTCCACGTTATCGGAACTGACCCGGATTTTTATCCACCCAAGGACTGTCAAACCGCCAGCATTTCTCAAAACTATGGGGAAGAAAAAGAAAGAAGTTGAGGGATGTCTAACCAACAAGTCATTGCGTAAAGGACGTCTGACATATGACACTTAAAAGATGAATGCAAAGTAAATATTTAATGATTTTCCGCTAGGATTCTCCATCAGTTTATGATTTCTTATATTAGGCGTGTTTTATTTGACCACCACAAGCTAATATCTAAATCATGGACAAATAAAACGCATTTAGCTTATTTCATATCTTCGCTTAAAAATTACTTGTGTTGGCAATGCGGGCCCGAACTCTCAGCTGAAATGTAATTTATTAAAAAAAAAAACGCTTGAATTATTTATTCAAATTTCTTTTTGTTTAGCGCTTTTCTGTAATATTCTGATCGTTTAAGGAATGAACAATCATTATTAGATCCGGCTTGGTCAAAATAAATATGGATAAAGCTTTTATTTGCCATTTTGCACATCGATAGAATTTAAAATGTTGGTTTGTTTACATTGTGAACTATTGTGAATGAAAAAACTGGCAATGCCTCTAAGTCTTCCATACAAAATAAGCTAATAGCTTAATTTGCTGGTCAAATAAAACACGCCTATTGGTATCTTATTTGTTTTAAAATATCAAAGAACCCAATACCTCATAAGTTACCAAGAATTGATTGAGGTTTATTCATAAATCCCTCTAGTTATTTCTGATATACACTTCTGCTACTTTATTGTTGCATATTTCCCCTAACTTGAAATGAATATTCTTAAAAAAACATAAAGAAGTGTTGCTTACTTCAGGTTAGCATCTGCCATCTCTGTTTCTAAGAATTCCAGCAATTTTGCAATCAAACTTTATTTTATTTATACCAGTCAGCTTGTGTTGCAATCTGCAAATAGCATGCATCACACAGTTTAATCTCATAAAATAAGAATATAAAATTATTTTCCAAAAATTCCACATTCATAAACACACACCTACATACAAACAAGATGCATGATGGGGTCGGATCGGTGTTAGGTCCCCTATTATGGAACCTTATGTATGACCTCAAAAAACCTCAACGTAAAACTGTCAAACAAATATATGGCAGTGACTGCACTCTGACTTAAATCCGCATCAAGAATAAGAGGTATGTTATTTTTATCTTTTTTATGCAAGTTTTATGAACATTCTCCTTATTTTAGGAAAATAGCTAAAAGTCACACAAAGTAATGTCTGGCGAATATGGAGACTGGGCATCGTTACAGCCTTGTTTTTGGCCTAGAATTCAAGGCAAGCACCGAATTCTGAGCTTTTAACAAAAGAAAATCAGTAAGCTCATAGAAACACTTTGAAACTTAACGGCTGCTGCAGACAGAGTTCAACAAGTAGATCATTCAAACCCGTGAATTTTTATAATTCCCGTTATTTTTTGAACACAAACGAACATAATATAAGCAAAATTAATTTTAAGGCTCTAGATGTGTATCAAGAATTTTCGTTTTAAAAATTAGTTTTACTGCAGAATTATTATTTTTTTTTCAGCATTCATAAATTTACCAATATATTTAATCCATATAAATAACTTTCCTACTCAGGCTTCCCAGAAAAATTATTACTTTCAAAACTGGTCTATCATTAGGTCCAAATACCTTTGCTGACGAACTATGTATTTATACGAGTTTGGCAATAGCAAATCACTGCTACCGAGACCTAAGTCCGTCAAAAAATATTTTTTTTTTCACATTGGCATCACTCCAATTTTAGCTTCAGTCTCTTCTACCACAATGCAAGGTTAGTTCCGAGTTCTGTTCGTAGCAAAATTAAACAGTTTGCCAAAACAATCCGTAGAACCGCTCTAAAAACCAATAAAGCCTTTTGAGCTCTGAGATTAGCTCATTATTCGATCTAAATGACTAGTAGCTGATACTTTTAGATTTGAGAGCTGCAAAATTTCGAACGAGATATTCACCCTTAAGCTGAAACTACATATGTAACCATCCCAAATTCTGAAGTAATGTTTCCACACTATTTTGTGGGTGACGCCGCTTTCCCTTTAAAGCCATTTGTTATGAAACCATATCCAGGTCTTTTGTTGGCTGAAGAGAGGGAATACTTTAACAAGAGATTATCACGAGCACGTTGAACTATTGAAAATGCATTTGGAATTACGCGGAAACTGCAGTGAAATTAGTAAATGCTACTCTAGTATTGCACAACCTTTTAAAAATGACTGATGGTTCATATTGCCCACCTGCTTATACTGATCAGGAAATATTTGAATGACTTTGGAATGAAGTGAACTCGTTACGAAACATTTCACGATTATCATCAAATAATTCCGTTAGATCTGCATATCAATTGCGTGACATCCTAAAAGAGTATGCATTTGCAAATAAAATATAATATGAACTAAATAAAAATAGCCCAAAGACCATACAAATAAAAACTAAAACATTATAATTCAAAATATTTTATGAAGTATGTATTTAATTCAATCATATTAAAGTAACAGTATTTTCATTTTAAATAACAACAAGATTTTCACTATTAACTACATATATAAATCACAGAAAAATTAAAAATAATAAATTTTAAATTCGCAGAAATTCTTTTGCAAAATTAAAAATGTTTTCCATTACAAAATATATATCGTCACCTGAAATGCAAAATAACGTATCATCAAAAAATTCGAATTTGGGTTTTTATTGATTACGATTCACCACATCATATTACATAAGTGTCAAAAATTTTAGACTTCTGCGACCCAAAATACTCTAGTTATATTAAAAATTCAAAAAAACGTATCAACAAGTGCATGATTTTCTTAAACAAAATAACATATCATCACTAATGTAAAAATAACAGAGTATTTTTCTTTTATTACGGAGTTAGCCTTGATTTATTGTTATGTTTGTTTCTATTAGTTATGTTTAATGTGCTTTGGTGATATAATTTAAATGGGTTTTATACTGAATGTTATAAAACAGGTAAAAAAAGAAAAGTGTTGTGAAATAATAAGATGTGTTCCATAATTAAAGATGCTGAAAATAATAAAGACAATTTGCAAGGTTGTAATTTATTTAACTTTATTAATATTATATAATACACAATTTGACCCACATATTCGTCATATATATTGTATAAGGTCCATTGAAAGTTGGAAACCATAATATTAGGTTATAAGCACCGAGGTCCTCGTGTTCGATATATGGGGCCTTAAAAACCTATGGTCCGATTTCGGCGATTTTTAGAATGAGGCTGCCACACTATTAACATAGTATTTGTGCAAAGTTCTGCAACGATATCTTCACTAGTACTTACTTTATATAATGTAAAGTAAACTATTCAGATTGTCTTCAAAGTTCTGGTATATAGGAAGTAGACGTGGTTGTGAAGCGAATTGGCCTATTTTCACAACATATCATTGGGATGTAAGGAAACTATTACAAACCAAGTTTCATTGAAATCGGTCGAGTAGTTCTTGAGATATGGTTTTTGACCCATAAGTGGGCGACGCCACGCCCATTTTCCATTTTGCAAAAAAAATCTGAGTGCAGCTTTCATCTGCCATTTCTTATGTGAAATTTAGAGTTTCTGACGTTTTTCGTTAGTGAGTTAACCCACTTTTAGTAATTTTCAACCTAACTTTTGTATGGGAGGTGGGCGTGGTTATGATCCGATTTCTTTCATTTTTGGACTGTGTTAGGAAGTGGCTAAAAAAACGACTGCAGAAAGTTTGGTTTATATAGCTCTATTGGTTTGCGAGATATGTACAAAAAACTTAGTAGGGGGCGGGGCCACGCCCACTTCCCCAAAAAAAATTACATCCAAATATGCCCCTTCATAGTGCGATCCTTCATACCAAATTTTAAAGTGTTTGGCAAAGTGTTGCCAAAAAGGCAACACTTTCCGATAGAAATGTGAAAAGACGCCTTAATTTCTGTAAAACCCACAAAAATTGGACAGTAAATGACTGAAAACGGGTTATTTGGAGCGACGAAACTAAAGTTTACCGATACCAGTCTGTTGGAAAAGAATACTATTGGCATAGGCCGCAGGAGCGCATCCAAAAGCACCATGTGAAAGAAACGATGAAACATGGTGGCGGCTGTATAATGGTGTGGGGATGTTTTACTTGGTGAAACATTGGACTTTTGGTGAGAATCCAAGGTATAATGAAGAAGGAGGATTACCTGAATATTCTACAAACAAATTTACCAGAATTTGTTGACGAGAGTGCTTATCCAACTAGAGTCCGACCGATTAATCGGCCTTGGCATCGGCATCGGCCGGTATCGGCCACAAAATTCAGCATCGGCATCGGCCATATTTGGCCGATTCTTTCTACGTCTTTTGAATTGCACTTATATTAATTTTTCTTTTACTTTATTGATTTCTTAAAAGCCTAAAATATCAAGTCTTCTGTTCACCTTATAAAATATACATAGTTTGATTCATATTTGCCTGAACCACTCATTCCTCACGATGACAATATTAAGTCTAGTATAAAGAACTTTACTATTTTCGTTTTAAATTTATTATTACATTATTTAGAATGATCCGATTTATTTCAAATATGCGCAGTTTTGTTCAGCAACTTGTTGAGATTTTGAAGATAATTTCATAATGTCACTCTAGTCAGAAACCCTTGTTGCAACTGGGAGGATATATTTTTGAAAGTTTTGTTGAGACGAATTTTCATAATCAATATCATTTGCCATACACAGGAACAGGTAATAATCATTTGGTGCTAGTTTGGACTGTGAGGTTCATGTAAAAGAACCTCCCAAAAAAGCTTTATTTCTGTTCTTAAAGGAAAAAACCTAATATTGCTGACGTAGCAACTTGTTTTTTTTTTGTTTTTAACTTATTTTTATACTCTCGCAACATGTTGCACAGAGTATAATAGTTTTGTTCACACAACGGTTGTTTGTGTCACCAAGAAATAAAAGAGCTAGATGTGGGGTTAAATATATATAAATGATCAGGATGACGAGTGGATTTGAAATCCGGATGTCTGTCCGTCCGTCTGTCCATCTGTCTGTCTGTCCGTCTGTCCGTGCAAGCGATAACTTGAGTAAAAATTAAGATATCTTAATGAAACTTGGAACACATATTCCTTGGTACCCTGAGGAGGTTGCTTTCAAAAATGGGCAAAATCGATCCACTGCCACGCCCATTAAATGGCGGAAACCGAAAACCTATACAGTGTCAGAACTAAGCCATAAATAAATAAAAGTTGGAACATAGGATCACATTAGGAAGGGGCACATTTGGATGTAATTGTTTTTGAAAAGTGGGCGTGACCCCGCCCCAAATAGGTTTTTTCTATATAACTGACAAACCAATAAATCTATATATACCAAACTTCCTGCAGTCGTTTCTTTTAGCCATTTCCAAAAATTAAAGAAATCGAATAATAACCACGCCCACCTCCCATACGAAAGTTAGGTTGAAAATTACTTAAAGTGGGTTAAATCACTAACGAAAAACGTCAGATACACTAAATTTTACGGAAGAAATAGCAGAAGGAAGCTTCACTCAAATTTAAAAATGGGCGTGGCATCGCCCACTTATGGGTCAAAAACCATATCTCAGAAACTACTCGACCGATTCGAATGAAATTCGGTATATAATATTTTCTTGGCACCATGACAACACGGTTAAAAAATGAGCGAAATTGGTTCACAACCACGACTACTTTCTTTATAACTCACTTTTGAATTCCATCTGAATTCTTCACTTTATAATATATACGTTAGAAACCAATGATGATAGCGAAATAAAACTTTACACAAATACTGTATTTGATCTGGGGCATCATATATTATCTCCGACATCAAAAAATTGTCAAAAACGGACTATAACTTTTCAAGGCCCCAGATATCGAACATGTTGAACTGAGCGCCTAAGATTAAATTTTAACCGAAAATATGGGTAAATCTCTCAGATAATTTAATGTAATTCAGAGGAAATTGTTTTCTAATTTAATTTAATGTAATTCAGAGGAAATTGTTTTCTTCCAATAGTGTGTCTCTGTTCCAAAAATTATTAAAATCGGGTCACAACATCTCCTAGCTTCCATATACATAATTATAGATTTTTAAAAAATATCATCCCCTAGCTCCCATATACCTAATTATAGGTTTTTCAAAAATTCGTTGGGCTTTATTCCGCATATATGTATTGGTTAATATGTGATATATCTTAGCAAAATTAAGTGAGCGTATAGTATTGGATATAGTGTACCTTGCTGGTGAAATTGAATGAAATCGGTTCAGGAATTACCTCAGCCCTGATATCTATATATGACGATTTTCGTTATTCTGTTAAACTTTATGCCGAATTTATGGGTAAATTTGTGCGTTATCTTAATAAAATTTCTTTAATAAATTGCGAGAGTATAAAATGTTCGGTTACACCCGAACTTAGCCTTTCCTTACTTGTTTCTATCTATATATTATACTAGCAGACCGCTCCGGCTTCACATGGGTTTAAACAAACAATTCAAAAGTTGTAAGTTTTTCCACTCTGCCACACATATGTACTTTCCCGTTTCTTGTGTGTATTCTTTCAAAATAAGTAAAATTAGGAAAATTTGAACATGAAATTATATTTTATTTGTAATGAGCTAAAACTTATTACGACCTCTAGTCTTTGATGTCCGTTTGCTTTCTCTCTGATTATGAAGGCGCTCAGGTTCGACTCCATAGTGCAAGCTTGCATATTTCTAATATAATATTTTGTTCTTCAAGCCACAACTCTCAAGCGCGTACTTGCGAGGTTTTGAAATTTTGTGCAACAAGAAGCTGCGACTCTTTGGAACGCGATTGCGGTGCGAAGTAGTTTTTGAGTTTATTCATTACAAAAATACATACAAATCTTTCCTCTTTATAATAGTAGTATAGATATAACTATAAGTTATATAGTTTTGAATATTAATTGAATTAATAAACACCTTCATATTTACATATGAACTGATTTTTTACTTATTTTGTGATGTTATTTGTTTTTGTTTTTCTGTTGTTACTTTACTAGTTTACTAAATAAATTTGTTCATTAAGGAATCGTCATCGGCATCGGCCGATACTTAGCCAACTGGCCGATTAATCGGCATCGGCTTCGGCCAAAAATTGGGTATCGGTCGGACACTATATCCAACCGAAGAAGTTGTTTTTCAGCAAGACGGGGATCCGAAGCACACGGCCAAAATAGTTAACATCCAAAAGTTGGTGGAGAGTATGCCAAAACGTATTGAAATCGTAATTGGAAATAAAGGCCTTTGGACGAAATATTAAATTGGCAACGTTAATTGGTTTCAACAAACAGTGCAAAAATGTCCGAATAGTGATTTTTTTGTTTTTTTAATTTTTCGAAACAACTTATATGAGTTTTTGTGCTTTATAATTTGAAATAATGTTCAATTAAATTAAAAAAATACATATGTATATCTGATAATATACCTATATTTGTATAATTTTCATTACCTTACTTCCTTAGTGCAAAATATCCGCACAGTTTAGCAGTACAGCTTCCCACTGTATGTGCACTTAAAGTTTTTCAAATATTCGAATATTTTTTACCATTATAGGAAAAAAATGCAATAACAGTTTTACGTACTAACATAGGTATATATGAATTTATTTATGTATATATATTTGTTATTTCAATTTATTATTAAAAAATTATACAGCGTTGATTAGAAGATTAATTGGTGGAATTAACCGGGGAAATTTAAAAGGAAAATGATTTTTGATTCAGAATCAAATGGAAACAGATTCACACCAGAGCAACAAGAGTGTGAAAACTTTTTCGTTAATACAACTCAAGTATTACCTTCAGGACGGCTTCAAGTCAGAATACCCTTTAAAGCTGACCGTAAGTTACTCGGTCACTCATATGAAACCGCAGTTCGGCGGTTTCAGGCCCTGGAGAGAAGGGCATTAAAAGATCCAGAACTTCGTAGAATGTATCTGGACTTCATGAATGAATATAGAGCACTGGGACACATGAGCCCAACGAACAATAAGATCCCGAGTGAGCCACACTACTTCATTCCGCATCAATGCGTTTTAAGGCCCGAAAGCACTACAACCAAATTACGTGTTGTCTTTGACGCTTCGAGCCGATCTTCATCTCAAGTAGCATTGAATGAACTTTTGATGGTAGGTCCAACCATCCAAGAAGAGTTATGCTCAACTCTTCTACGTTTTCGCTTACATAAGTATGCACTAACAGCGGACATTACTAAAATGTACCGAAAAATTATTATGCATGAAGAAGACAGGAATTGTCAACTCATAGTGTGGAGAGAGCATCCATCAGAGCACATACAAATTTTTCAACATCTGGGATATTTGGATCATTGTGAACCAAACTCTCAAACAAGCTCATAAAATTTTTAAATTCTGAATATTCTCCCCTGAATTTCGGCAAATTCATTTTTGGGAGCCGTGAGCTGTGAGAAGCTACGAAAGATGTTTCGGCTATTGGCGTTCTATTTTGAGCTGATATTTTTGATATTTTATTATGGACATCGTTCCAACGATAATGTCCTCTAACTCTCCTCGGGCCATGTCGTCTTCATCAATCTCTTCAATTTTGGATTGTCATGTCATTAGTTTGTCAATATGTGAATTTAAAATGTCGAGCCGACATTCTAATTCAATTGGATCTAGCGATATGGTTTTTTCAAGAAGGCCCGTTTTTATGCCCAAAATACTGCTTTAGGTATTAGGTAGGTAAGTATTTTAATTATAATCCTTACAATTGTTGTTCTTATTTATTTTCTTTTCTTTTTCAGGTATTAGGTAAACGCCGGTAAGTATGTAGAGTACACGTACATATGTTTGTACGTATGTATTTTTAACAAAATTTACACTCCACTTAGTTCACTCCACGTCACATATATATGTATGTACATATATATATATATATTGCTGCAATTTATTGTCAATTATTTATCCTTTTAGTTTTGTTTCTTTTATGTATGTATTGGAGGATGGAGTCATATGTAGAAGTTCACGTAAGTGAGGAAAGTTTCTGACTGTCATTCACTTGGGAGTGGCCAGGAACGATTCTTTTACATGTGGCTCAAGCAGCTCACGACTTCCGGTCTTAGACCAAGTATCCTCTGGGTAGCCAACAGATATCCGTTTGGAGGCGAGCTAAAGTGAGAAGGCGAAACCCGCCTATGCGGTTGTGCGTAGGGTTTGGGACCCACCACATAAAAACACCCCCCAATGAAAAAGAAAAAATAGCCTCGAATGAGAGACCCCAATTTTGATGACGACCACTGCAAACGTTTAAAGGACTACGAAATAAGGGCATGCACCTGGAATGTCCGGACCCTTAATTGGGAAGGTGCCTCTGCCCAGCTGGTTGATGTCCTCGTAAGAGTAAAGGCTGACATCACCGCCATCCAAGAAATGCGATGGACGGGACAAGGACGGAAGAAGGTGGGTCCTTGTGACATCTACTACAGCGGCCATATAAAGGAGCGCAAATTCGGTGTGGGATTCGTGGTGGGAGAGAGACTCCGTCGTCGAGTCCTGGCATTCACTCCGGTGGATGAACGTCTAGCCACAATCCGCATCAAAGCGAGGTTCTTCAACATATCGCTGATTTGCGCCCACGCCCCGACGGAAGAGAAGAACGAAGTGATCAAAGATACCTTCTATGAGCGCCTAGAACGTACCTATGAGCGCTGCCCCCGCCACGATGTCAAAATCGTGCTTGGCGATTTCAACGCTAGGGTGGGTAAAGAAGGTGTCTTTGGCACAACAGTCGAAAATTCAGCCTCCATGACGAAACATCACCAAACGGTCTTAGGCTGATCGACTTCGCCGGGGCCCGAAATATGGTCGTCTGTAGTACTAGATTCCAGCATAAGAAAATACATCAAGCTACTTGGCTGTCCCCGGATCGAATCACTCGCAACCAGATCGATCATGTTGTGATAGATGGACGACATGTCTCCAGTGTTTTTGATGTGCGTACGCTTCGTGGTCCCAACATCGACTCGGACCACTATCTTCTAGCAGCTAAGATACGCACCCGCCTCTGTGTAGAAAAGCGTACACGTCAACAAACACAAGGAAGGTTCGACATCGAGAAGCTGCAATCACAACCGACAGCCGAACGATTTTCTACTCGACTTGCACTCCTGCTCTCTGAGAGCACTCATCAGCATCTCGGTATAAGGGAGCTGTGGGACGGCATATCAAACTCCTTACGTACAGCTGCAACCGAAACCATAGGTTTTCGGAAAAGTCAAAAAAACAGCTGGTATGATGAGGATTGTCGTCTCGCAGTGGAGAGAAAACATACTGCCTGCCTCGCAATGTTGCGATCGACCGCAACACGAGCGGGATGGGAAAGATACCGAGAGCTGAAGAGGGAAGCGAGACGCATTTGCAGACAAAAAAAGAAAGAGGCCGAAATGCGTGAGTATGAAGAGCTTGACAAGCTGGCCGACAGGGGTAATGCTCGAAAATTTTACGAAGAGATCCGGCGACTAACTGAAGGTTTCAAAACCGGAGCGCACTCCTGTAGGACCCCCAGAGGTGATCTAGTTATTGATGACCAGAGTATACTGAGTTTGTGGAGGGAACACTTCTCTAGCCTGCTGAATGGCAGTGAAAGTACAACACCAGGAGATGGCGAACCCGATTCCCCAATCGACGACGATGGAGCAGATGTTCCATTGCCCGACCGTGAAGAAATTCGAATAGCAATTACCCGCTTGAAGAACAATAAGGCGGCGGGTGCCGATGGATTACCGACCGAGCTATTCAAATACGGCGGCGAAGAGCTGATAAGGTGCTTGCATCAGCTTCTTTGCAGAATATGGTCGGAAGAAAGCATGCCTGACGATTGGAATCTCAGTGTACTCTGCCCAATACACAAAAAGGGAGATCCCACAATCTGCGCCAATTACCGTGGGATAAGCCTCCTCAACATCGCGTATAAGGTTCTGTCGAGCGTATTGTGTGAAAGACTAAAGCCCACCGTCAACAAACTGATTGGACCTTATCAGTGTGGCTTTAGACCTGGAAAATCAACAACGGACCAGATATTCACCATGCGCCAAATTTTGGAGAAGACCCGTGAAAATAGGATCGACACACACCATCTCTTTGTCGACTTTAAAGCTGCTTTCGACAGCACGAAAAGGAGCTGCCTTTATGCCGCGATGTCTGAATTTGGTATCCCCGCAAAACTAATACGGCTGTGTAAGCTGACGTTGAGCAACACCAAAAGCTCCGTCAGGATCGGGAAGGACCTCTCCGAGCCGTTCGATACCAGACGAGGTTTCAGACAAGGTGACTCACTCTCGTGTGATTTCTTTAACCTGATGCTGGAGAAAATAATACGAGCTGCAGAGCTAACCAGAGAAGGTACAATCTTCAATAAGAGTGTACAGCTACTGGCGTACGCCGATGATATCGATATCATTGGAAACAACACCCGCGCCGTTAGTTCTGCTTTCTCCAGACTGGATAAGGAAGCGAAACGTATGGGTCTGGTGGTGAACGAGGACAAGAAGAAATATCTCCTGTCGTCAAACAAACAGTCAGCGCATTCGCGTCTTGGCTCCCACGTCACTGTTGACAGTCATAACTTTGAAGTTGTAGATAATTTCGTCTACCTGGGAACCAGCATTAAAAGCAATAACAATGTCAGCCTGGAAATCCAACGCAGAATCACTCTTGCCAACAGGTGCTACTATGGACTAAGTAGGCAATTGAAAAGTAAAGTCCTCTGTCGACGAACAAAAACCAAACTCTACAAGTCTCTCATCATTCCCGTCCTACTTTACGGTGCAGAAGCGTGGACGATGTCAACATCCGATGAGACGGCACTAGGAGTTTTCGAGAGAAAGGTTTTGCGGAAGATTTATGGTCCCTTAAGAATTGGCAACGGCGAATACCGCAGACGATGGACATAGTCCAGCGAATAAAAAAACAGCGGCTACGCTGGCTAGGACATGTTGTTCGAATGGATGAAGGTGCTCCAGCTCTGAAAGTATTCGATGCAGTACCCGCTGGTGGAAGCAGAGGAAGAGGGAGACCTCCACTCCGATGGAAGGACCAGCTGGAGAGGGACCTGGCTTCGCTTGGAATAACCAATTGGCGCCAAACTGCCAGAAGGAGAGATGCGTGGCGCGCTGTTTTGGACTCGGCTATAACCGCGTAAGCAGTGTCTACGCCAGTCAAGAAGAAGAAGAAGAAGATGTATGTATGCCACTGTACTCAACACTTTTCACATATCATTTTTCAATACATATGTATTAATGACTTTTAATTTTTACATTAATCACTTTCTTTTTATTTAGTGATCACTTTACTAATATTTTTATTTAATATGTGTATTTTTATTAAATTATTCTTCTTTTTTCCTTTTTTATGTATGTATTTTGGTAACACTGCACGGCACTATCGTTTTTGGTGACACTTGCACAGATATATATTAATTTTTTAGTATATTTAATTTTTTTTTGTATGTTTGTTTTCACTTCACTTTTCCGAAGACCGAAAACCGAAAAAAATTAACAGGCAATTAGTAACGAAAAATGTATCAGTTTTATTAAAATTTAAACTAAGTTCACGCACTTAGTCCCTGCTCGGGCGCCATGAAAAATCTCAAGCGTTTTTGAGATGCGAAAAAACTATTACTTGGGATGCGCGAATAATTAAGAAGCCTAATTGCCTGTTGCGAAAAAGTAAGATTCCGATCAAAAGAAAATCACGTGCGTACGGTTTCACAGTTCAAATACAAGAGAGTTCTTTATTCCATTTTATGTGATCACTTAGTCTAAATCTTAAAGTAACGGTATTATAAATATGTATTTTAAAGGGGTAAGTATAATTTTGGCGCAATTTCGTTAAATGAAGAAATAGATTAAGGTACGGTATTAAGGTAAGTAATAGAATAATGTAATATAAATGTATTATTAGGGTAAGTATGATTTTTATAATTCAAAATTTTAATTCAATTTCTAATATTCCAAAACAATTCATTTTTTATTTTAAGTTTTAGGTTTTTGCAATTATATATATATGTCGCTTGACGCAACACAACCGTTATGTGAACAAAACTATAATACTCTCTTTAGCAACTTTTGTTGCGAGAGTACAAAAAAATTTGTGGAGATCTGTTTGCATCCCATACTTATTCTCAACTGAAAATGTCACTTTTTGAGGCGAATTCTCGACAATTGCGGCAAATTTTGTTTTTCTTTTTTAATTCCAAGAAAAGTGCGGCTGAGGCTCAGCGAATTCTTTCGGATACGTACGGTGAGGCTGTCCTAAGTGAAAGAACATGTCGCGAATGGTTTCAACGTTTTAAGAATGGTGATTATGAAGCCAAGGTCATGCTCTGCATTTGGTGGGACCAGCTGGGGGTGATATATTATGAGCTGATAAAGCCATCACAGGAGATCGATACCGAAGGCAATTGATGCGTTTGAGCCGCGCACTAAAAGAAAAACGGCTACAGTACGAGGAAAGACACGATAAAGTCATTCTCCAGCATGACAACGCTCGGCCTCACGTCGCAAAGCTGGTCAAAAAATATTTGGAGACGCTGAAATGGGACATCTTACCGCACCCGCCGTATACTCCAGACGTCGCTCCATCTGACTACCACTTGTTCCGATCGATGGCACACGGTCTAGCTAACGAGCACTTCAGTTCTTATGAAGAAGTCAAAAATTGGATTGATACTCGGATCGACTCGAAAGATGGGAGTTCTTTCGTCACGGAATACGCATGCTGCCAGAATGATGGTAAAAAGTATAGCATGAATAATATTGTAACAATCGCAATAGTAGTGAAATTTGATTTGTATTGTATAACAACACAAAAAACCCATACTTAAAACTTTTGAGAAATTGTCAATTATAAAAATTTAGTAATTAATACTAACTTTATATGTAAAATATGTAAATTTTTTCAATGTATAAATGATAGCCGCAAAAACATTTGTAAAAATGAAAGTTTACTTAGCACTGAAATGATAATATTTAAAAATTAATCTATAATAATTATTAAAAATGTAAAATACCATACTAAATTATAAATGTAAATAAAAAACAATTTAAATATTTCATTTTTAAACGAAAAAGTAGGTGACCTATAGAATGGAACCTTGGAAACCAATGAACCACATTTAAGTAACGAAACGGTGACCCAACAAATACCAATACCTGTGACTAAGGGGTGACCATGAAAATGATAAATCGAACAATTTCCACTGATAGATGGCTGATTATAAAAAAACTACTACAGGGGGCTCTGCTAACCACAGAGTGACATATGCTTTTTTGAAGAAGGTGATATAGTAATACTTCATCTCACTGTCAATTCGAAGCACGCAATAGAAGCTTCGCCAACAATAGTCAACATCAAGGGCGAAACCATGGAATACGTAAATAATTGTTGAATATAATAATGTTGTCTTGCCTTAAATTCTAATTAATTTTCAATACAGATATTTCAAATCTCACACGGCTCGTTAATGGTACGCAACCTAATTGGTGTCACTTATGGTAGCAGCGAAGAACTCTCGAAGGGACAGAACCTTGCAAGACAGGTACCGGCGAATTCTTCAGTGAAATGCCAGGGACCGGTACCCGCAGTTTCAATGAATGTTTCTATGCCGTTCTTAAGGGCGAATTGACAAAAGTACACGAAACTCTTGTGTACGTGTGATCGTTCATCCCTTTCTTGCACATTACATTCATCATTTAGCAATGAATATATACCTCTTGCACAATTTGGGGAAGGGTATTGGTACAATCACGGATGAAAGACCCAAAACTGCGAACCAAAACAACATGTGTACTTCCAGTACTGTTCTTGGTACTATCACGGATGAAAGACCCAAAACTGCGAACCAAAACTGCACGTGCACTTTCAGTATCCCGATCCACAAAAGCCCAGAAACTATACCCGCTATTTTCGGTTAGTTCTACCAAAATCCCAAATGAGAATTTAATAACAAAATCATTAATTATATTTCATATTTATTTAAAATATCATTCCATTTAAGTGTATATTATTATATTTACTTTATACATGTATTATCGTACTACACTATATACATATGTAAAACGTATTGAATAGTTGAACAATTTTTGTTATCTGGCAAAGGCTGGAGGAAGAGTGGCAAATGTCAAATACCCCGAGCGGCCTGGAAGTGTAAGCTGCGCACATTATGTGAGGACTATTTTGGTTTCTTTAGGAGATTTGGAAGATCTGTTCTTTCATTAATTTCATTAGTACTAGATTCGTCCATTTTCTGGGAGGAGGGTTTCTATAAAATATAAAGTAAAATTAGAATTTTTACAACATAAAAGTTGGTAATAATTACCTTATGTTTCAGAAATTCTAAATCTAGCATTGGCAACGTTCTAGTCTTAACATCCATGCTCTTGCTGTAGTATTTCCATTGAACTAATTTCGGCGAATCCATGTCCCTGTAAAGCGATACAACAACGTCATGATTCCTCAATACAAGGTGAAAATGAATAATAAAAACCTTCTAATTGAAAATACAAGAAGTTTTTAAATTTCTATGATCACAAACATTCACTTAAATTTACCCTTTAATTTCTGTGTTTTAGCTGCTAATGGCACGGTCACCTTAGGTGCCGGTAAGTTCAAAAATACTGCAACTGCTTTGCCCTCTAGATCATTGGCAAAACCCAGTTGACACACGTCGCGATGATAAACGGTTACAAAAGCACCAAAACCACGTCGTTCCAATTCTTCACTTGCTTGTGTTGAGCAAAAGGTTTAATATTCCATCGATTCGAAAGTTCTACGCTGCTGCCATAAGTGACACCAATTAGGTTGCGTACCTTTAACGCGCCGTATGAGGTTTGAAATATCTGTATGGAAAATTTTAGAATTTAAGGCAAGATAATATTATTATATTCAACAATTATTTTCGTATTCAATGGTTTCGCCGTCAAAACAAAACTTGTTTAAACACGAGAACTTTGGTTGTATCATTCAGGGTGCTGTACGAAAGAAGAGTAGAGGTAAATGTTTATGCACATTTCGCCCTTTGTTGCATATGTGTGTATGTAGTGGTGTTATAAAAATTTCTTCGAATGTATTGGAGTTTCAGTACCCATGACTTGCTGGGAAATATGTGCAAGCAAATCTAGAACTATGGACGCAAACGCTGCTACATCGAAGACAAATCATTTACACACCAGATATTAGTATGATAGTCCTTCAATTTGAAATTCGTCCTGGTTCAGTTATATGTAGTTGAATCGGAACTAGTTCAGGTGCAATGCCACATTTTTTATATGCAATTAAACCATTTGGCCATCTACATACATTTGACATCCACGAAGTGCGAGTGCAACAACCTCGTGAAGAATTGGAACGACATGGTTTAGATGCATTTGTAACCGTTTATCATCGCGATGTGTGTCAACTGGGTTTTGCGAATGACCTACAGGGCAAAGCAGATGCAGTATTTTTGGACTTACCGGCACCTCATTTGGCCGTGCCATTAGCAGTTAAAACATAGAAATTAAAGGGTAAATTTAAGTGAATGTTTGTAATCATAGAAATTTAAAAACTTCTTGTATGTTCAGTTAGGAGGGCTTTTTAGATTAATTTCTACCTTTATTAAGGAATCATAACGTTGTTGTATCGCTTTACAAGGCCATGGATTCGCCGAAATTTGTTCAATGGAAATACTACAGCAAGAACATGGATGTTAAGACTAGAACGGTGCCCGTGCTAGATTTAGAATTCCTGAAGTATAAGGTATTTATTATCATCATTTATGTTGTGAAAATTAAATATTTACTGTATATTTTATAGAAACCCTCCTCACAGAAATTGGATGAATCTAGTACTAGTGAAATAAATGAAAGAACAGATCCTACAAAAACTCCTATAGAAACCAAAAAAGGGTCTCACATAATGTGCGCAGCTTACACTTCGTGACCACACGGGGTAGCCTTCGTCCGATAGCAAAAATTGTTCAACTATTCAATACTATATGCATATGTATATAGTGTAGTACGATAATACAAGTATAAAGTAAATATAATAATAAACACCTAAATGTCATGATATTTTCAATAAATTTGATAAATAATTAATGATTTTGTTATTAAATTCTCATTTGGGATTTTAGTAGAACTAACCGAAAATAGCTTGTATAGTTTCTGAGCTTTTGTGGGTTGCAGTACTGAAAGTGCACGTGGAGATATGGTTCGCAGTTTTGGGGTTTTCATCCGTGATAGTACCAAGAACAGTACTGGAAGTGCACATGTAGTTTTGATTCGCAGTTATGGGTCTTTCATCCGTGATTGTACCAAGAACATTGCACATTTCTTTCTTGCACATTAAGGTGCGAAATATGGTCGTCTGTAGTACTAGATTCCAGCATAAGAAAATACATCAAGCTACTTGGCTGTCCCCGGATCGAATCACTCGCAACCAGATCGATCATGTTGAATCTAGCACGGGCACCGTTCTAGTCTTTACATCCATGCTCTTGCTGTGGTATTCCCATTGAACTAATTTCGGTGAATATATGTCCTTGTAAAGCGATACAGCAAAGTTATGATTCCTAAATACAAGGTGAAAATGAATCAATAGTCCTCCTAATTAAACATACCTAAACATTCGCATGTTTTCGCAACCAACGCTCCGAATTTCGAACTCGGATTCGAAGACGCACAGAAGTTGAAAATTTTCAACTTTCATGCGCTAACACAGCAACCTTCACATTCTTAAGAATAGCAACCAACATTATGTTACTTACAATCTTGTATGTTTTAATTGTTTAATAGTATGTTTACATATGAAAATAATCTCATTCTAAGCTCGTTCAATAATCTAACCGTTTGCATAGAGCCAAATGAGATTATCAATTGTCAAATGTGTTGTATTTGTTGTTGTGTTACACATCTTTCTCTCGCTGTCGGCCGTTTTTGTTTACATTTTCATTTGACATTTCTCCTTTTTTTCGCAAAATTATCGATAAAACTAGGAATAACACCGAAAATCTAGTTGTATAAAACGAGATAATTTTATAATCTCGGATTATCAAGAGAGGCATTTTGTATGAGAAATTTCTTTACTTAATTACAGATTATCGAGTTAAGCTCGTAATTGGAGATAATCTCGTTATATGTAAACATAGTATAAGCTCGTTTTCTACGATACAATATAAGTATTTTGTGAAATATAATATTTACTAATTTATTAATAATATATTTATCAAATATTTAAAGTAATTTTTAAAAATTTGGGGTGATGAAGTTTTAATAAACAAGGCAGGCAGTTTAAATTGTCCTTCCTTTGCTTAATTCGAGGTTTTCTATGTACACTGCCTATAAAAATCACTAAAAGTTGAAAATCGCCGTGCATGTTATTTAGTTAGTTTTCAAACTCGCAAATAAAAAGTGTATATGTGTATCACCTTGTACACAGGTATCAACGCATCCAAAAGCGCAATTATGGAGGTGCTCGTAATATACGCAGTTAAGCGCATTTTTTCGCTTTCGCATTCGCATTCGCGAGCTATGTAGTTTCAGCTTAATGGTACGGCCAACTGAGGTGCCGGTAAGTCCAAAAATACTGCATCAACCCAGTTGACACACGTCGCGATGATAAACGGTTACAAAAGCACCTAAACCATGTCGTTCCAATTCTTCACATACTTGTGTTGATCAAATGGTTTAATTCCACGTAAAAAATGTGACATTGAACCTAATATCTGGTGTGTAAATGGTTTGTGTTCGATGTAGCTGTGTTTGCGTCCATAAAGCAGCTACTACATAGCTCACGAATGCGAATGCGAACGTTTGACAGTTGAGTTGAATACACATGTTCTTATGAGATGAGCTACATAGCTATCGCATGTTTTCGCAACCAACGCTCCGAAATTCGAACTCGGATTCGAAGACGCACAGAAGTTGAAAATTTTCAACTTTCATGCGCTAACACAGCAACCTTCACATTCTTAAGAATAGCAACAAACATTATGTTACTCACAATCTTGTATGTTTTAATTATTTAAGCTCATTTTCTTCGATACAATATAATTATTTTGGAAAATATAATATTTATTAATTTATTAATAATAAATTTATCAAATATTTAAAGGTAGACAGTTTAAATTTTCCTTCTGTTGCTTAATTCGAGGTTTTCTATGTACACTGATTATAAAAATAAATAAAAATTTAAAATCGCCGTTCATATTATTTAGGTCGTTATCAAACTCGCAAATAAAAAGTGTGTATGTGTATCACCTTGTACACAGCTGTCAACGCATTCAAAAACGCATTTATGGAGTTGCTCGATATATACGCAGTCAAGCGCATTTTTTCGCTTTCGCATTCGCATTCGCATACGCGAGCTATGTAGATTGAGCTTAATTCTAGAATTGCTTGCAGCACATACTCCCATGCTTTCGAAAATTCTACGCAGCTACCATAAGTGACACCAATTAGGTTGCGTACCTTTAACCCGCCGTACGAGGTTTGAAATATCTGAATGGAAAATTAATTACAATTTAACTCAACCCTACAAGACGGAGCTAACTCATACACCACTACACATGCAAATTTTTTCAGCTTTTACCAATACATACACATTGCTAACATTTTGTAGTTAAGTGGCAATCTCGGTAGTTAGAGTAGCAAAGTTCATTATTCCTAATTTTTGTATGTGTAAGAGAGAGATGCACGTACTACATGTACCGCCATGGCCGCTGTTCATTTGAAAATAAAATTTGAAGTGAATAGATGTAAGTGCGTTTTAAATATTTTAAAAATATAATATTCGTATTATATTATATTAAATTTATTTAATATTTATTTAAAAATATTATATTAAATATTCGTATTAACATGTACATATGTATGTATGTATGTACAAGAATGCATCTGTTGCATTGTGTCCAAAATAATGGATAATAGTATTTATATAAATACCCTCAGTATTTTCTAATCGTTAATAACAATTTCTATTTCTAAATATTTTTCAGACATGATCAACAAGACAACAACAAACCCCATCGGACATTTAGATTAGCAGTTGCACAACCTCTTTCCGACGAGCTGAACCTTTTTATGATGTACATATGGGATAGGATTGTGTGGAATTGACATCAAACCATATTGGTTCATTACCCAGCAATGGTTCATTACCCAGCATGGGTACTGAAACTCCAACACATTCAAAGAAATTTTAATAACACCACTACATACACACATACACAACAAAGGGTAAAATGTGCATAAACATTTAACTCAACTCTTCTCTCATACAGCACCCTGAATGATAGAAAGAAACAACCAAAGTTCTCGTGTTTGAACAAGTTTTGTTTTGAGCTATATCATGGCTGCTTGTGAAGTATTATTTTGCGTGTTTTATTTAATTCAGTGATCTGTAGCATAATTAAAGTTTAAATTTTTGAAGCACGCATTTTTAAATAAGTAAAACGTAAAATAAAAGTTTTCTAAAGCCAAAATATGGAATTGAAGAGGGTGATACAGAAATACTTCATTGCACTGCCAATTCGAAGCACGCAATAGAAGCTACGCCAATTGATGTTGACAATGGCGAAGCCATTTAATACGTAAATAATTGTTGAATATAATAATATTATCTTGCCTTAAATTTCAAACCTCATATGGCGCGTTAAAGGTACGCAAACTTATTGGTGTCACTTATTGTAGCAGCGTAGAACTTTCGAAGCGATGGAATATGTGCTGCAAGCAAATCCAAAACTATGGACGCAAACGCTGCTACATGGAACACAAATCGTTTACACACCAGATATTACGTTTAAAGTCACTTTTTTGCGTGCAATTAAACCTTTTGGTCAACACAAGCACGAAAATTGGAACGACATGGTTTAGGTGCTTTTGAAACCGTTTATTATCACGACGTGTGTCAACTGGGTTTTGCCAATGAGCTAGAGGGCAAAGCAGTTTCAGTATCTTTGAGCTTACCGGCACTTGGCCGTGCCATTAGCAGCTAAAACACAGAAATTAAATGGTAAATTTAAGTGAATGTTTGTGCTCATAGAAATTTAAAAACTTTTTGTATGTTTAATTAGGAGGACTTTTTTGATTCATTTTCACCTTGTATTGAGGAACCATAACGTTGTTGTATCGCTTTACAAAGACATAAATTCACCGAAATTAGTTCAATGGAAATACTACAGCAAGACCATGGATGTTAAGACTTGAACGGTGCCGTGTTAGATTTAGAATTCCTGAAACATAAGGTAATTATTACTAACTTTTATTACAAACTTTATAAAAATTCAAATTTTACTTTATATTTTATAGAAACCCTCCTCCCAGATGAATCTATTACTAGTGAAATTAATGAAAGAACAGATCTTATAAAAACTCCGAAAGAAACCAAAAGAGTCCTCACATAATGTGCGCAGCTTACACTTCCAAACCGCACGGGGTATTTGACATTTTCCACTCTTCCTCCAGCCTTTGTCCGATAGCAAAAATTGTTCAAATATTCATTTTCACCTACTTTATACATATGTATATAGTGTAGTACGATAACATATGTATAAAGTAAATATAATAATAAACAACTAAATGGCATGATATTTTCAATAAATATGTAACATAATTAATTATTTTGTTATTAAATTCTCATTTGGGATTTTGGTAGAACTAACCGAAAATAGAGGGTATAGTTTCTGGGCTTTTGTGGGTCGCAGTACTGAAAGTGCACGTGGAGTTTTGGTTCGCAGTATTGGGTGTTTCATCCGTGATTGTACCAATACCATTCCCCAAATTGTGCAAGAGGTATATATACATTGCTAAATGATTAATGTAATGTGCAAGAAAGGGATGAACGATCACACGTACACAATAGTTTCGGGTACTTTTGTCAATTCGCCCTTAAGAATGGCATAGAAACTTTCATTGAAACTGCGGGTACCGCTCCCTGGTATTTCACCGGAGAATTCGCCGGTACCTGTCTTGCAGGGTAGTTTGGTTGGATCCTTACAGGATAATTATAAGGAAATCGTTCGCATTTAGTACTAAAGTATTCATTTGTTAATTCATAATTTAAATGTAAAATATTGTTAAATTATACAAATGAGTATTCGAATACTAATAACATTCGTAATAGTAATGGGATTATATTTGAATTGTATAACAACAACTACAAAAAATAAAAATTTAATAATTAATACTAAATTTATATATGAAATATGTAAAAAGAAAAAATTTAATAATTAATACTAACTTTATTTGTAAAATATGTAAATTTTGTCAATGTATAAATGATAGTTGCAAAAATGTTTGTAAAAATGAAAGTTCACTTTGTACTGAAATGCTAATATTTAAAAATTAATCTATAATGATTACTAAAAATTTAAAATATTATACAATACTAATTTATAAATGTAAATACATCATACAATTATAATAAATAAATAAAAATAAAACAATTTCAATTTTGCATTTTTAAACGGAAAATCTGAAATATCTGAATGGAAAATTAATTACAATTTAACTCAACCCTACAAGACGGAGCTAACTCATACACCACTACACATGCAAATTTTTTCAGCTTTTACCAATACATACACATTGCTAACATTTTGTAGTTAAGTGGCAATCTCGGTAGTTAGAGTAGCAAAGTTCATTATTCCTAATTTTTGTATGTGTAAGAGAGAGATGCACGTACTACATGTACCGCCATGGCCGCTGTTCATTTGAAAATAAAATTTGAAGTGAATAGATGTAAGTGCGTTTTAAATATTTTAAAAATATAATATTCGTATTATATTATATTAAATTTATTTAATATTTATTTAAAAATATTATATTAAATATTCGTATTAACATGTACATATGTATGTATGTATGTACAAGAATGCATCTGTTGCATTGTGTCCAAAATAATGGATAATAGTATTTATATAAATACCCTCAGTATTTTCTAATCGTTAATAACAATTTCTATTTCTAAATATTTTTCAGACATGATCAACAAGACAACAACAAACCCCATCGGACATTTAGATTAGCAGTTGCACAACCTCTTTCCGACGAGCTGAACCTTTTTATGATGTACATATGGGATAGGATTGTGTGGAATTGACATCAAACCATATTGGTTCATTACCCAGCAATGGTTCATTACCCAGCATGGGTACTGAAACTCCAACACATTCAAAGAAATTTTAATAACACCACTACATACACACATACACAACAAAGGGTAAAATGTGCAT
This sequence comes from Zeugodacus cucurbitae, assembly GCF_028554725.1. Lineage (NCBI taxonomy): Eukaryota > Metazoa > Arthropoda > Insecta > Diptera > Tephritidae > Zeugodacus > Zeugodacus cucurbitae. Next base: position 27,929,947 of record NC_071671.1, read on the forward strand.
AAACATTTAACTCAACTCTTCTCTCATACAGCACCCTGAATGATAGAAAGAAACAACCAAAGTTCTCGTGTTTGAACAAGTTTTGTTTTGAGCTATATCATGGCTGCTTGTGAAGTATTATTTTGCGTGTTTTATTTAATTCAGTGATCTGTAGCATAATTAAAGTTTAAATTTTTGAAGCACGCATTTTTAAATAAGTAAAACGTAAAATAAAAGTTTTCTAAAGCCAAAATATGGAATTGAAGAGGGTGATACAGAAATACTTCATTGCACTGCCAATTCGAAGCACGCAATAGAAGCTACGCCAATTGATGTTGACAATGGCGAAGCCATTTAATACGTAAATAATTGTTGAATATAATAATATTATCTTGCCTTAAATTTCAAACCTCATATGGCGCGTTAAAGGTACGCAAACTTATTGGTGTCACTTATTGTAGCAGCGTAGAACTTTCGAAGCGATGGAATATGTGCTGCAAGCAAATCCAAAACTATGGACGCAAACGCTGCTACATGGAACACAAATCGTTTACACACCAGATATTACGTTTAAAGTCACTTTTTTGCGTGCAATTAAACCTTTTGGTCAACACAAGCACGAAAATTGGAACGACATGGTTTAGGTGCTTTTGAAACCGTTTATTATCACGACGTGTGTCAACTGGGTTTTGCCAATGAGCTAGAGGGCAAAGCAGTTTCAGTATCTTTGAGCTTACCGGCACTTGGCCGTGCCATTAGCAGCTAAAACACAGAAATTAAATGGTAAATTTAAGTGAATGTTTGTGCTCATAGAAATTTAAAAACTTTTTGTATGTTTAATTAGGAGGACTTTTTTGATTCATTTTCACCTTGTATTGAGGAACCATAACGTTGTTGTATCGCTTTACAAAGACATAAATTCACCGAAATTAGTTCAATGGAAATACTACAGCAAGACCATGGATGTTAAGACTTGAACGGTGCCGTGTTAGATTTAGAATTCCTGAAACATAAGGTAATTATTACTAACTTTTATTACAAACTTTATAAAAATTCAAATTTTACTTTATATTTTATAGAAACCCTCCTCCCAGATGAATCTATTACTAGTGAAATTAATGAAAGAACAGATCTTATAAAAACTCCGAAAGAAACCAAAAGAGTCCTCACATAATGTGCGCAGCTTACACTTCCAAACCGCACGGGGTATTTGACATTTTCCACTCTTCCTCCAGCCTTTGTCCGATAGCAAAAATTGTTCAAATATTCATTTTCACCTACTTTATACATATGTATATAGTGTAGTACGATAACATATGTATAAAGTAAATATAATAATAAACAACTAAATGGCATGATATTTTCAATAAATATGTAACATAATTAATTATTTTGTTATTAAATTCTCATTTGGGATTTTGGTAGAACTAACCGAAAATAGAGGGTATAGTTTCTGGGCTTTTGTGGGTCGCAGTACTGAAAGTGCACGTGGAGTTTTGGTTCGCAGTATTGGGTGTTTCATCCGTGATTGTACCAATACCATTCCCCAAATTGTGCAAGAGGTATATATACATTGCTAAATGATTAATGTAATGTGCAAGAAAGGGATGAACGATCACACGTACACAATAGTTTCGGGTACTTTTGTCAATTCGCCCTTAAGAATGGCATAGAAACTTTCATTGAAACTGCGGGTACCGCTCCCTGGTATTTCACCGGAGAATTCGCCGGTACCTGTCTTGCAGGGTAGTTTGGTTGGATCCTTACAGGATAATTATAAGGAAATCGTTCGCATTTAGTACTAAAGTATTCATTTGTTAATTCATAATTTAAATGTAAAATATTGTTAAATTATACAAATGAGTATTCGAATACTAATAACATTCGTAATAGTAATGGGATTATATTTGAATTGTATAACAACAACTACAAAAAATAAAAATTTAATAATTAATACTAAATTTATATATGAAATATGTAAAAAGAAAAAATTTAATAATTAATACTAACTTTATTTGTAAAATATGTAAATTTTGTCAATGTATAAATGATAGTTGCAAAAATGTTTGTAAAAATGAAAGTTCACTTTGTACTGAAATGCTAATATTTAAAAATTAATCTATAATGATTACTAAAAATTTAAAATATTATACAATACTAATTTATAAATGTAAATACATCATACAATTATAATAAATAAATAAAAATAAAACAATTTCAATTTTGCATTTTTAAACGGAAAAGTAGGTGACCTATAGAATGAAGACCAATGGAGACCAATGAACCAAATTTAAGTAACGAAACGGTGACCCAACAAATGACCAATACCTGTGATTAAAGGGTTACCCTGAAAATGATAAATCGAACAGTCTCCACTGATAGATGGCTGATTATAAAAAAACTACTACAGGGGGCTCTGCTAACCACAGAGTGACATATGCCTTTCCAAAACAAAGAAAAATTAGAGCAGAAAGGCATATGCATCACAGGCACCAAAATCAATGAGAGAGAGCGAGCAAGATAATCACACCGACTTGCCGTAAAAGAGAAGAAATGGTAACTTTTTTCTTGCTGCTAGAACAAAAGAGACCAAAATAATAATACAAGCTTTCTTTACCGGTAACCAATATTCCATAAGATAAGTAACTCTACTCGTCTTGCAGGGAAGATTCAACAATTATTTACATAGTCTATTCAACAATTATTTATATGTATGTATATTTATGGTTTCGCCCTTTTTGTTGACTATTGTTGTTGTAGCTTCTATTGCGTATATCGCATTTATAGTAAGATGAAGTATTACTGTATCGCACTCTTCAATTCCATCTTTTGGCTTTAAAAAACTCATATTTTACGTTTTACTTATATAAAAATGTGTGGTTCAATAATTTAAAATTTAATTAGGCTGCAGAACAATGATTTAAAGAAAATACGCAAAATATTACTCCACAAGCAGCCATGTTGTAGGTCAAAACAAACTTGTTCAAACACACGTTTCTTTCTCTCATCAGGGTGCTGTACGAGAGAAGAGTTGAGTTAAATGTTTATGCACATTTTACCCATTGTTTCATATGTATGTATGTAATGATGTTATTGAAATTTCTTTGAATGTGTTGGAGTTTCAGTACCCATGGCTGCTGCGATGAGTATTCAACTCGAATGTCAAACGTTCGCATTTGCATACGCGAGCTCTGGAGTTTCAGCATAAGAACATGTGAGTTCAACTCAACTGTCAAACGTTCGCATTCACATACGCGAGCTATGGAGTTTCAGCTTAAGGTTAGGGACTGAATATACCCATCTAACAAATTGGCAGCTGTTGTCAAGTAGTTACCGACATATGTATTTTATAAGCTTATTGCATATAAATTTTGGTGTCGATGTTGTAAAGGAAATAAAACAAATACAATTGTGAGAAGATAAATCGATTTGGTGAAGAGAACTGAAGAATCTACAAAGAAGGCATTTTCAATCGTTAATGAAGTATATTTGTTCGTATTGCTTATTACAATTTCAAATAATTTTAATCAGCTGTCTACTTATTCTTTGTATATAAAAATTCAATTCACAGGGGATGAACATAGAGGTGGCTTCTCCCGAGATGATGGTGTGCGAAACACTACGCGCCGCCACCGATTCTAATCATGAGGTAGTTCTCAAAGCTGAAGCTCAGTTGGCAGAGTGGGAAACACAGCCAGGATTCTTTGCAACTCTGGCACGTTTTGCGATGCATGTAGGGAATGACATCGAACACCAACAATATCAAGTAGACTTAAATGTGCGATGGATGGCTGCAGTTTATTTAAAGAACGGTATCAATAAGTATTGGAGACGTAATGTTCGAAATGAACTGCCAAGCGAAGAAAAACAACAAATTCGTGAGATATTGTTGAAAAATTTCAGTAACGAACCAGTGCCACAAGTAGCTTTACAGATTGCCGTGCTTATAGCACGCATAGCTCGCATTGATTGTCCTCGTGACTGGCCAGAGCTAATACCTCAGTTAGTTAAACAGTTACAAATGTGCGCTCAAAATGATAGTGGAGCTGGAGAACAACAACGAGTGCTACTTATTCTTCATCATGTGATAAAAGCTCTGGCGTCTCGTCGCATGATGGCAGAAAAACGAGTTTTCGAAGAACTAGCAAGGAATTTATTTATGTATATGCAAGAGTTATGGGATGCTTTCACAACCCTTTTCTTTCATCAACTAAAAACAGCTTCTATAAATGCAATATCAACTTTAGAACGTGCACTTTTATCGATGCGAATATTACGCAAACTTACAGTTTACGGTTTTCCCAAGCCCTTTAAAATCGAATGTTGCATGCGCTTTCTGGAACAACTATTTAGTCGACTCAAGCAGTGCTTAGAATGTCGATATGAATTACAACATCTTGGAGCTGAAGAACAATTATTAAGACTACTTGAAAAGTTTATATTAAAACAAATGAAAACGTTAACTGAATTTCAAGATATGCACTCCAGTTCATTTGCACGTTTTGTTCCTGTTGCTCTAGAGTTTAGCTTTGAGCATGTCTTCCATGAAGGTGCGCGTCTAATATTTACTGATAATGTTATTAACTTTAGCAACTTCGCTATTCATTGCATTAATCTTATGAAGGGCATAATGATGTGCAGTGCTTATGCAAATTCGGCAAATACCGGTGAACAACTTGCAACTGAACCGGAGGCCGCTCCACATATAGCACTATCCGACTTTTTCACAAATGAGCGTTTATGTTACATTTGCGACAAAATTATAACGCACTACTTTTTGTTGACTCAAATCGAACTAGATCAATGGATGGAGGATCCCGAAGGTTTCGCACAAGATGATGGCGGAGAGAGCTGGAAGTATGCTCTTCGTCCGTGTATCGAGTCATTTTTCCTCACATGTTTCAGCCAATACCAGTCGCAAATGACGACTGAGGTTGTGAAGTATATACGTAAAGCTCAGCAAATTGAATTATCTCCCGCATCTGATCTTAAAGATATACTACTAAAAGATGCCATATATAATGCTGCAGGATTGGCTTCATTTCATTTTTTTAATGACATCGACTTTGACTCTTGGTTTAGTAATCAACTATTAGCGGAGCTACGTATTGAAAGCGACAATTTTCGAATTCTTCGGCGACGAATTATCTGGTTAGTCGCAGAGTGGGCAGCTGTTAAATTTTCAAGAAACTTACGTCCTTTGGCATATGAGGCATGCCTACATTTACTGCGTACAACTGAGGATATGTCTATACGACTGGCAGCTTCCCGTACACTATCGACATTAATTGGAGACTTTGAATTTGCCCCTGAGCACTTTCTACCGTATTTAGAGCCTTCTTTCAATGCACTTTTTGTACTCTTGGGAGAAGCTAGAGAATGTGACACCAAAATGAATGTGCTGACGATTATGTCGTGTATTGTGGAAAAGATGAGCGACAACATTGAACCGCAGGTGGAGAATCTAATATCGTATCTGCCACTTTTATGGAAGGAAAGCGAAGACTTTAATATGTTACGATGTGCTATAATATGCACATTGCAGCAGCTAGCAAAGGCAGTGCGTGATATCCCGGAATCTATGAAGCCATTCCTCTATAACGTTATTCAGCTCAGCACTGACCTTCAGGTAGTACTTATAAATAATTTAATACATACAATAAATACGGTGGTTGTGTTTGAATATTTTGCTACTAGTTTTTCCAAAATATGTTATTTCCGCGAGATATGACTATATATATCGAATATCAGCAGTGTTTCTTTTAACTACTCGTTGTGTGAAATATATAATATAACGCGATTATCAATATTAAGAAAGCTCAATCAGAATAGTTTAAATCAAACAAAAATTAAAAGTTTTGAGTCTGCGAAACATGAAAAACAGAATATTTTTAGAAATGCAACAATTAATTATTTATGTTGATTTACTGAAAATTCGATTGTTTATATTTTTATTTAAATTTTCTGTTAATCATAATTTCAATTTCTTGTTTATTCAGGAGCTCTCCCACATCTACCTCATAGAGGAAGGCCTGGCGCTTTGGGTTGCCGTTGTAGAGAATTCGACCGTTATGTCCACAGAACTGCTAGCTTTATGCAAGAATCTTTTGCCTATCATTGAAATGTCCTCGGAAAATTTGCGCATAGTGTTGATCCTCATTCAAGCATACATTCTCTTGGACGCACATTCATTCCTTGAACGCTACGGAAAGGAATTTGTTCAGTTTTGTACGCGAATGTTCGAGGACTTACGACCAGAAGGCATTGCACTGATGCTTAAAGTGTTTGAAACTTGCTTGAAGTCAGATGCAAATTACGGACTGGAATTAGTACGACCCGCCTTGCCTTACATTTTTAAGCAGGTGTACCTGGATAAAGAATTTCCTATGCTGATGTCAATGTATTTGATGATGGTCGCAAGAGTATTGCTTATTAGTCAATCCGTTTTCACTGCAGTTTTGCAGGAATTGCAGTTACCTAATGCTTTAGAGACTATACTCGATGTGTGGATACGTAAGATGCCGTTGGTAACGGAAGTTGAAAAACGAAAACTGTTTGCGTTGGCCTTTGCATCGATCTTTACAAATAATTCAATATTAATTGAACGGTTTCCAGCAATTATGCAGAATATTGGAGACACGCTAATGGATGTGATGCGCGAAGAAGATGACGAAGTGGATGATATTAACACTTCTGATAGCGTTGTAAATACTCCGCCCCGTCCAACTGGTGAGAAGGAAATCAAATTCTGTGACTCGTTGGTTTTTCTCGATGAACATGACTTGGATACAAGCAACTATTGTATAATGGACGATTTTGACTATAAGACTTATCATTACGATCGCTGTAGACAGTTGTCTCTTAAAGATCCAGTACATAAAATTGTGCTCACAGAATATTTGGAATGGCAATTGAATACACTACGAACGCAAATGGGCGAAGAAGCTTATCAACAACTAATGCAAACTGTGTATGGCAGTGTGCTGGAGAAGATCGGAAAGTTTGTTAAACTGAATTTAAATTTCCAACCTAACTAAAAATAGTTTATATGGCAAATATGAATTTTATGCAATAATACACACATACATATATACGAACAGCCTTTAACCCAAAGCGTAACGAAGCGAGTCACTAATTTTCTACTTCAATTATAAGATGTGGCGGTGGAACTTTTTCTGCCTCTACTACCCTGTACGTATCTTTAACGTAAAGTAAAATAACTTGAACAAACTTTGGTTATTTTTACAACAAAATATTTTTATAGTTTAACTAAAGTTAGTAAACATGAACAAAAATGCGATATAATTTACAATATTTGTTTTGTTTAACGAAGCAATGAATAAAATAAAAGTTAAAATTAAATTCAAACCCATTTTGCATTTGTTATTAAACAGAGTCCTTCATGTATATTTGTATGTGTATTTGCCTCACCGAAAGTTGATGCCTAGAACACACCAACCCTAAAGTCCTAATTATTATTACATACATATGTACATACAAACATATTACTAGTATTCACCATGGTGACGTAATAATTGTTGTTTTGTTTACTACTTTGCATTTGTAGTTATTAGAATAGAAATAAAATGTCAGTCCATGAGGACAATCTAATGTTCTAGATAATTTGCTTGAAAAAATGACGTCTGTGCGAAACGAAAATGAGCGTAAACATGTAATCGTTACGGATCTCGACCTCTCTGACTGCCAGCAACAACAGGAAATAAAGACTTCTCAGGATTCAAATACTAAAGTTCATAAAAAACGTCACCCGGAAAAACAGCTGCATACCATTTCGGGTAATTTCAATCGTCGTTCTCGATCTGCTGAGAATCGTTCGGAAGAACAGAACCTAGCTATTAAACAAAGCATCCGCGTTAACAGCTACTTTAATGAAGTGGTAATATTTAATAAAACTGTTGTTCCATACAGATTTCCAGATTTTCAAGAGAAATAAGTTTTGCATTTTCCTTCTAGCTGCAATCCAAAGATAAACAAATGGAAAAATTGTTGCAACGTTTGGCCACATTGCACAAATTCAATGAACAATTTGACGTACAGAACAAAGAGCTCCGTTTGCACATACACACACTGGAGGATCGTTTGGAGAACTTGCAGTTCGAAGTGGCAAATTGCAGGCATTGTCAGGAGTTGATGCAACAACTCGACAGGTGTGGCACTGAAAAGCAGGCACTCGTGTCTGATGTATCGATGTTGAAGACCCTTGTCTATCGCCTCAACGTACAAATTGAAAGCTATCAAGATCGTTTGCGCCTCTCTAAAGATGATGCAAACAATACTAACAACGCTGGTGCGGATGATATACCGCAACATTCGTCTTCTATTTCCACCTGGGAAGAGGGTGCTATACGCACACATACACTTGCGCCGTTGCTGCAGACGTACGATGAAATGATTCGGGATAAAGAACATTTAATACAGCAATATAAACAGGAGTTTGACCATTTTACGGGAGAACTTAAGAGAGCACTGGAAGAAAATAATCGTCTATTGCAGCAAAACGAAAGTTTACGTAAAGAAGTCAGTTCTTGGCGCGAAGAACGTACTCGTTTGCAAGCACAAGTCGATGTCTGTCGCGCGAAAGTCGAAGCGCAAACAAGAAAATCGGACTTGGCCAAGGAAAAGCTGGTGGAAGTAATGCATTGTTATGAGCAAAAGATGCAGTCTCTGGTGCTGGACTTGGAGCATTTGCAGACTGCTTATTCACGCTGCAAAAATGAATTGGTGTCACTAAAAAGTGTCACGGCACATCCAACTGACAGCATGGAACATGATTTACAAGCGTGTAAAGCTCTATTAGAACAGTTGAAGGAGCATCACAAGAACGAGAAAAAAACACTAGAAAAGTCGGTTGAGGAGCTTCAGTCACGGCATGTGGACGATACTAGGAGAATTTCTGAAATTAAAATGGAAAACAAAATGTTAGAGAAGCGGCTGGAAGAGCAGCGTACTGCAGCAGAAGAGTCTCAAAATCGTGCCATTTCTTTTCAGCGAACTGCCGAAAAAGTCAAACGTTCTAGAGACCGGTTAAAGGCACGACTGCGAATTGCTTTGCAGTGGGCACAAAAAATGGAGGAGGGACAGGTAAACATACAAAGTACTTGGGACGCTTTAAAACGTCTTGAGACCATTGTGAAGCATAAGGAGTCACAAGTGCGTGGTTTACATGCCCGTCATCTGCAAGAGATCGAAAAAATGCAAAAGAAACTATCTCAAAAAGAGGATACCATACGGACCATACTTAAAGGAAAACTTGTTGCCGGTGAACATCAGTGAATTGAGTGACAATTACTTATTTTATTATTACCGAACCGATTTTATTAGGTGAGATTTAAAAATGTTACTCAAGCCGATAAGTTTTATATCAGGTTAGTATGTATATAAGATATACATATATAATAACAAATTTATATTTAATTAATATATGATAACAAGGATCAGTTATACATATCTGACAAAGTAATATATTGATAAATCTAAGTAAATAAACGTCACCGAGTGTACATAAGGATATTGTATCCTTTTCATTTGTTACATAAATAGAGAACATTTTAAATGTATACGTCCGAAAATTACTGAACGTAACGTAGTAACGAAGGCAGTCCGACTATAATTTAATTACATTTCAAAGATTCCACGTATTACTTGGACTCTGGTATTTACCAGTCGGTACATCTATTGTCGACGGTCACGAAACGGTGCTGAAACTTCTTCCGATTGTGCTAGAAACAGTATTGAAAACCGCTGTGAAGTGGACTCAATTGTTGTCCGAAGTTAGTAAACGTGACACTCACAATCTTGCTCACCTTCAATCTGCGATCTACTAATGAGTGACATCACATTATTCTCCATGGAACGAGGATTTACAATTTTTTATAAATCAAATATGAATTAAAGTGATTTGGAATAATAATAAAATCTCTAGTTATTACCCTGCGAAAAAATACTGTTGTGATACAGATGACTTATTTTTGTTTATCTCTGTGATTCTTGAATAATAAATAGGGCAATTTGCTTATTTCGTGACTAAGCATTTTTTAAAATAGCACACAATCATGTAATGTCACATACAGCACAATGATCATACACTCTCAAAACCTTAAAAGTTCCATCTTATAGTCGGTTTTCTTTAGTTACACTGTACAATCCTTGGCTAGGTATTAGACCAAATTAATTTTTTCCGGGAGATAGGGAAAAAAGGTATATTCTTCGATTTTCGAAATTAGTCTCCAAAACCCAAAATATTTGCCTTCGAAGAGAAAGGAGAGAGAGAGGAGTCAATGCCGAAAAATAAAAATAAACTAGTTGTGCTTTGGGAGTGCGCTCAGGAAGAATGGGATCGTTTTTATACTCTTGCAATATGATGGAGTCATATGTAGAAGTTCACGTAAGTGAGGAAAGTTACTGACTGTCATTTACTTGGGAGGGGCCAGGAAAGATTCTTTTCATGTGGGTCAAGCAGCTCACGCCTTCCGGTCTTAGGCCAAGTATCCTCTGGGCAGCCAACAGACATCCGTTTGGAGGCGAGCTAAAGTGAGAAGGGGAATCCCGCTTATGCGGTTGTGTGTAGGGTTTGAGAACCACCACATAAAAACAAATTACTAATGAAAAGGAAGCAACAGCCTCGGATGAGAGACCCCAAGCACGGTGGAACAGCAGTATTGGGTAGAAATCGGCTAAACCACCATGCTTTAGAACCGCATGCTACAGCGCAGTTACAAGCTACAACAATATCATTGAAAAATCGAGGTTCTGACTTTAATCTGACGGCTATATACTGTCCACCTCGTTTTATAATTACAGACTGTGAATTTAAAGACTTTTTGGAACGCTAGGTCCAAGCACACACATGTACTGGGGCTCACGTCTTATTAATCCGAAAGGACGACAGCTGTACTACACTATTCGAAATAAGCACAATAACCTTGATATTATATCTCTTGGTAAGCCGACATACTGTCCCAGTGATAGAAACAAAATACCAGACTTAATAGATTTTGCTGTAGTCAAAAATATAGACAGATCGCTTATAACAGTAGATACATGTATTGACTTATCTTCTGATCATTATCCTGTACTTATCAAGTTATGCGAACAGCCCATGATACTTGAGCCAAAAGTATCTCTAACATCTTTTAAAACTAACTGGTTGAAATATCGAAAATATATCAGTAGCCACATTAACATCGATTTAAAAACAAGAAAAAACCTTAACTTCGGCTGTATCGGAGATAATATACCCTTCACAGGTGCATTTCTTTTAGTAACTATGTGTTTAAGCAAATCTAATCAGACGTAAGAAAAAGTAAGTAAAAAAAGAAAACATTTTACTAATTCTTTTTAGCCGGGTTGTTTGCTAGAAACATTAAGGTTATATAGTTAACCGATCTGAACAATTTCTTCGGAGATTATATTATTATCTTAAGCAGTAATCCATGTCAAATTTCGTGAAGATACCACGTCGAATGCGAACATTTTCCATACAAGCCATTGATTCCGATCGTTCGGTTTGTATGGCGGCTATATGCTATAGCGAACCGATCTAAACAATTTTTTCGGAGATTAAATTATTTCTATGAACAATAACTCACACAAAATTTCATGAAGATATGAAGTAAAATGCGGAAGTTTTCCATAAAAGCCCTTGATTCCGATCGTTCAGTTTGTATGACAGTTCCGACAAATGAGCAGCTTCTTGAAGAGAAAATAACATCTGCAAAATTTCAAAACGATATCTTTAAAACTGAAGGACTAGTTCGTACATATATATACAGACAGACGGACGGACAGATAGACAGACGGACATGGCTAAATCGACTCAGTTCAACATACTGATCATAGAGAGATATTTATGAAAGCATAATAGAATTCAATGATGTAATAACTAATGCAGCTGTCTTGGCACCACCTAAAGAAACATTAAGGTTTTTAAAAACATCACTAATAATTAAATAGAAAAGCTTGTAAATGAGAAAAGGCAAGCGAGATGTGAATGGCAGTTAAGTCGTTTCCCTTCAACTCTGCGTCAACTGAAATCGGTTGTACGTAAGTTAAAAAAGCACCTAAAGGCGATGAAGAATACAATACTGAAAATTATATAAAGCACCTGTGTCCAAATTCTAGCAAGCAAAACTGCCTTTGGAAAGCCCAAAAGTCTTTTAAGCCACCAGTAGATTCCAACATGCCTATAACAGTCGAATGGTAATTGGGCGTAGTAATGAGGAAAAGGCAAATCACCTAGAAAAGGTATTTCAACTCAATGGCCCAAACTTTGCCCAATATCGCTAACGAATCAAGCGTGTCTATTAGGACGTCTACTTATGAAATTACCAAGATACTAAAAGAGCTAAATCCGAAAAAGTCTTCAGGACACGATATTATTACTCTAAAAATGTTAATTGCGTTGCCAAATATTGCTATATCAGTGCTCTCTTTGCTCTTTAATGCAATTCTTAGTTTCGGGTACTATCCAATTTCGTGGAAAAAGTCGCAGATCACCATGATAGATAAACCTGGAAAAGGCTTAACACAACCGCCTTTCTACAGACCAATAAGTCTCTTACCCTGTCTTTCCAAAATATTCGAAAAAGTTTTACTATCAAAAATGTCTCCTTTCCTCCACGAAAATAATATAATACCAACCCACCAATTCGGGTTTCGTGATAAACATGCCACAGTAGAGCAAGTGAATAGAATTACAAACGAAATCAGGAAAGCATTCCAGCACAGAGAGTACTGTTCAGCTATTTTTCTCGATGTAGCTCAGGCGTTCGATAAGGTCTGGCATGAAGGCCTTTTATGGAAAATCAAAAACGTTTTACCTTACGAATTGCATAAAACATTGGAGTCATATTTAAGAAATAGGAAATTTACAGTTAAAGTAGCAGATTTCGTATCAGAAGAACGAGCAATAAGTGCTGGTGTACCTCAGGGCAGTGTATTAGGCCCTACTCTGTACATAATACATACAGCAGACATTCCAATAGCTAATATCGTATTGACATCCACTTTTGCGGATGACACAGCCCTAGTAAGCCGTAACAAATGCCCCATTAGAGCATCAACAGTATTAGAGGAGCACTTAACTTGTGTCGAAGAATGGCTAGCCAACTGGCGTATAAATATTAATGAGCAAAAATGCAAGCAAGTTACATTTTCTCCAAGAATGATAGAAGACAAGATTACGACAGGCGTTTACAGTTAGCTTTTTTGGGTTTTGAGTTCCTGTTGAGTGACAACTTTCACGACCCCGAACACGCGAGCAAAACAAAATAGCACGGTGGTACAAAACAATAAAACCAAAACAAAGAGCTGATGTCAAGGCTAGTGCTTAATTATTATTTAAAATTCTAAGTGAAAAATGTATTAACTTGAAAAAGAAGTCCGCAATGGCGGAATTAAACAACAATAGTACAAAAAAGTCGTCTATAAAGAATTTTTTTCCACTTTTCCAACCAACAAAAAAGTTGGCAAAATGACGAACTTTTTGTAACAAAACATATAATTTTAATTATAAATATGCATTATTATATTGGATCATTTTATGAATGAAGATTTTAAGAATTACGTTCATTGTGATATTTTATCTGCACATTATTCAATTTAGTTCACTATGTTTCACATTTCCGTTTTCCATTTGACAATTATTCTGTTGCCTATTCTCATTCGTGGATCGTGAACGCCTGTCGTAATCTTGTCTTCTATCATTCTTGCATTTTCTCTAAGACCAGAAACATGTCGGACAGTTAAAATAAACAATGTACTAGTACCCCAAGCGAATGAAGTAATTTATCTTGGGATTCACCTGAATCGAAGGCTTACCTGGCGGAAACATATAGCGAGTAAAGTAACTTGCATGAAGTTAAGAGCAGCAAATTTAAATTGGCTTCTAAACAAAAATTCTAAACATAGCCTAGACAACAAAGTCCTGTTATACAGTGCAATCATAAAACCGATTTGGATGTATGGTATTCAACTGTGGGGTACGACCTGTACAACCAACATTGATATAATTCAGAGATTCCAATCTAAAATGCTTAAAAAAATAACGGGTTCACCATGGTACATGCGTAACGACAATATCCCTAAAGATCTTGATATTCCTATGGTAAAGAAGAAAATAGAGGACAGCAGAAAGAAATATATTTCTAAACTTCGTGAACATCCAAACCCATTGGCAAATGCCTTGGTACATTCCTGCAATCAAATACGTTTAAAATGAAGAGATCTACCTGCCTACTAAAGAGCAACGTTCTACCAAAACAGCTCAACCACATTCTTGAGCTTACTTAGTTGTAAATAGAGTTGAGATTTTAATACTTATCGTTAGGCTTTAAACAAAGCAGATTCAATAAATAAAGAAATATTGAAGGAAAAAAATGTTTCTTGGAATAAACATAAGCCATAAATAAAGTTATAACAAGTATAACTAAGCCATAAATAAAGTTATAACAAGTAAGGAACCTAAGTTCGGGTGCAACCGAACATTTTATACTCTCGCAATTTATTGTTATATTTTTATTAAGATAACACACAATTTGACCCATATATTCGGTATAAAGTCCAATAGAAAAACGAAAATCATCATATATGGTATATAAGGGCTGAGGTAATTCCTGAACCGAATTCACTCATTTTCATCACCAACTTACATGATATCTAAGATTATATGCCCATTTAATTTGGCTATATATGATATGGCTTTATAGATATTTCACATATTAGCCGATTTACAAGCTATTAAGCCCATTGTATTTTTGAAAATCCTATAATTAGGTATATGAGAGCTACGGGAATTTATGACCCGATTTTAACCATTTTTGGTACGGAGACAGACTATTAGAAGAAAAAGATTTCCTCTGAATTAAATTAATATATCTGAGAGATTTACCGATATTTTCGGTGAAAAATTACCATAAGACACTGAGTTCTTCATATTCAATTTCCGGGGCATTGAAAAGTTATAGTCCGATTTCGACAATTTTTTCACAAGTGATGCCACAGATCATATACAGTATTAGTGTAAAGTTTTATTTCGCTTCCTTCATTGCTTCCTTATGTATATATAATAAAGTGAAGGAATAAGATGGAATTCAAAATTGAGTTACATGGGAAGTGGTCGTGGTTTTGAACCGATTTCATCAATTTTTCACACGTGTCATCAGAGTGTCTAGAAATTATTATATACCGAATTTCATTGAAATCTGTTAAGTAGTTCCTGAGGTATGGTTTTTGATGGGCGATGCCACGCCCATTTTCCATTCTGTCTGAGTGCAGCTTTTTTCTGCTCTTTCTTCTGTAAAATGTAGTGTTTCTTACGTTTTTCATTAGTCAGTTAACTCACTTTTAGTAATTATACTCTTGCAACAAAGTTGCTAATACTCTCTTAGCAACTTTTAAAATGTTGTATACCATTTTGAATGCAGTTCTTCTTTATAATGAAATTTAAGGTTTCTGGTGGTTTTTCTAACTGAATTAAATCATTTTTAGAATTTTTCAACATAACCTTTGTATGGGAGGTGGGCGTGGTTATCATCCGATTTCCTCCATTTTTGGACTGTATAAGGTAGTACCTAAAAGAAACGACTCTAGAAAGTTTTCTTGATATAGCTTTGGTAGTTTACGAGATATGTACAAAAAATTATTAGGGGGCGGGCCACGCCCACTTCCCCATCCACATATGCCCCTTCATAGTGCAATCCTTAATACCAAGCTTACTTCAATAGCTTAATTTATGGCTTAGTTATGGCATTTTATGTATTTTCGGCTTTCGCCATTTTGTGGGCGTGACAATGGTCTGATTTTGCCCATATTTGAAAGCAACCTTCCTATGGTGCCAAGTTTCATCAAGATATCTTAATTTTTACTCAAGTTACAGCTTGCACAGTCGGACGGACGGACAAACAGACATCCGGATTTGAACTTCACTCTTCACCCTGATCACTTTGGTATATGGGTGATTCTACGATAAGAGGTAACTTGTGCGGCAATCAGCTTAAAATATTGTTTTGTCCTTTTTGTAGGTATTTTTTTAATGAATCACATCATATTAATGTGGTGTATTAAATAACATTACAATTTACTACATAATTAACACAATTTTTTCTGAAATTCCTTTCAAAGTCTAAAAAAGTATCTCCCCTGGCTTGTCCCCTTGCTACTTTTTATTTAACTCTCGGGCAATACATATATTTTTTGTATGAGATGCTAAACCCAAACTAAGTTCAATCGGAAGTCAAATAATTAAAATTAAGTATTGTTAAATAAAAAACAAAATTATTTTGTTTATTTCATATAATTCTTAAAATTATCTTTTGTTCCGATTTATTTATGTATCTACTCTGCCAAAGGCGGTCGCATTGAAAAAAGTGCTCAAGGCCATATATCAGCTTGAAGTTAGTAATACTAATCGCGAAATCCGTCTGAGCGCGGTAGTTTTTTAGTTATTGCGGCCGATCGTGCGGTGAATTTGATTCGCAAACTGATTTTGTCTCTCCACTGTCAATTCATATAACATATACTATTAATGTAATTTTTTTGCCTTTATTGTCCTAAATTACTAATACTGTGATAATTAAAGTCAAGTAAATAATTAACCCAAAAAATAATTAAGTCAATTAAAACAATTAAATTTTTCAAGAAAACGTCTCTCCCCTGGCAAAATAACTGCCAGGGGAGACAGTTAGAGACCAGGGGAGTTACTATTCATCATGACACCCCGACCGGAAGTCGTGAGCTGCTTGAGTCTTGATACTTTCTTGCAAAACTTCTGAACATGATCCCTTCCCCACCTCCAGCCATCACCAGCATCAACAAAATCAAAAAAATTAGCCTCGCAACCCAACGCAGAATCTCTCTTACCAACAGATGCTAGTTTTTAAATGTTAAAGACATCTATTGATGAACAAAAACCATACTCTACAAGTCCCTTATCAACCCCGTTCTGCTTTATGGTGCAGAAGCTTGGACGATGTCAACATTCGATGAGACGGCACTACGAGATTTCAAGAAAAAGGTTTTGTGGAAGATTTATGGTCCTTTGAACAATGGCAAAAGCGAATACCGCAGATGATGGAACGATGTGCTATACGACGACACTGACATAGTTCAGCGAATAAAAAGACAGAGGCTATGTTAGCTAGGTCATGTTGTTCGAATGGACGAAAGCGCTTCAGCTTGGAAAGTGGTCGATGCAGTACCCGCTGGTGGAAGCAGAGGAACAGTAAGACCTCCATTCCGTTGGAAAAACCAGGTAAAAAGTGACCTGGTTTCTATTGGTATTTCCAATTGGCGCCAAACAGCACAAAGGAGAGAACACTAGCGCGCTCAAATAGATTCGCCTATAATCGCATAAGCGGTGCATACGCCAAATATGTATATATCATATATGTATGTATATATAAATAAGATCAAGTTGGCCAGACTCTCCCCATGCCAAATCTTCTTTTGAAAGGGCAGAAGATATATTACGTCTTTAAAAAGTCAGAAATGTTTTTGAAAGATCTTAAGATGTTAATGTTTAATATTTGTTTCGTTTATTTAGGATAAAGAGTGAATTTATTGATTTGTTATTTTAATTGTATGGTTTATTCATCTAGGGAAGAGAGTACCTTTAATTTTTTGCCTTTGGTAAAATAATTATCTACCATAAACTTTACGTCTCTCCCCTGGCCGATGTATTTACCCTGGTCGTCGAAAAAGTAGTGAAATATGTATTAAGTGACTTGCACTTTGCACTTACGTGAGGGACAAAAATCATAATATAGAGGTTTCATGAAAAAAATCCAAAGTTTTTCTTTGGCCGTATTCTCTATGCAATTGAAACCCCATATATCGTTTAGTTTTGGGTGTTACAAACAACCGTTATGTGAACAAAACTATAATACGCTCTTTAGCAACTTTTGTTGCGAGAGTATAAAAATAAAATGTGGTATAAAGGATCGCACTAGTAAGGGTCATATTTGGATGTAAACCAAGTATGCAGACGTTTCCCTTGGGCACCCCAACACACTATAAAAATAAGTTACAACGGATAATAACCACGTTCCCTCCCATTCAAAGGTTATGTTGAAAATTACAGAAGTGCATTAACTCTCTAACGGATAAAATCAAAAACACTAAATTTGACAGAAGAATTGGCAGAGGGAATCTTTTACATGTAATAGTGTGTCTCTGTACCAAAAATGGTTAAAATCGGGTTATAACTTTCCCTAGTTCCCATATACCTAATTATTGGTTTTAATCAGTTAATATGTGATATATTTAAGCAACATTAAGTGAGTGTATAGTCTTGGATATAGTGTATTTTGGTGGTAAGAATTAGTGAAATCGGTTCAGGAATTAACCCCCAAATGGATCAAATTGTATGTTATCTTAATAAAATTACATCAATAAATTGTGAGAGTATAAATTGTTCGGTTACACCCGAACCTGGTCCTTCTACAAACTAGGTGTTATAAATAAAAATAAGGCCCAACCCAAAACATTGTGGTACTATATTTTGCAATATATTTAAGATGGGAAAGAACAACTATCGAGTGATCCAAGTAGAGGTACTTTTTCAACAGCCTTGTTTGACAGATCACGCGTGAGTCATGTCAAGCTGTCATGTTATTTTTGATAACCGACTATTTGATGCCTGAAATTGGAGGTCGTAGTCTCGGCGACATTTGATTTCAACAAGACGGCGTCCCTACCCACTAGGGATGCAAACATCGTGAAATGAAACATCGATGGTTCGATGTATCGATGTTTCTTCAAAACCCATCGAAATCAAAAACATCGGCCGATACATCGAAACATCGATGTATTTTTGAACTTTTTTAACTTATTTTAAATTTAGTGTGAAAAGCTAAGGGATACAAAGCAGAAGAATAAATAAATGAAATGTAGTACGTCTTAAGTTGATACACTTTATTTCACTGTTAAATTTTTTTCTCAATAAGTAACAGAATTTCACAACAACGACATGGGAAGTTTTTTCACTGTCATTTCTTTTCGATTTTACTTCTGCGTGATAGTTGCCCTGGGTTTAGAAAACGGTCGTTTACTCAGCACTGAAGTGGCCACAATGTGTAAATATTAATAAGCCTATTTATACAACTCCGGAAACACAGTATTCATATCAACCCAAACTCTATTGGCTTCTGATTAGGGATGCAAACATCGTGAAATTAAACATCGATGGTTCGATGTATCGATGTTTCTCCAAAACCCATCGAAATCAAAAACATCGGCCATTAAAACATCGATGTATTTTTGAACTTTTTTAACGTATTTTATAAGTGAGCATAAAAGGCTTATTTCAGAACCATAAATAAGTGAAATACAGTAGTACGCCTTTAGTTGATATATATTTGAGCTACCTATTAAAACCTTTTCTCAATAAATAAAATATATAAATAGTTTTTTAACAAACAACAAATTATTTATTTAAAACAGAATTTTCCTGTCAAGCGATTTCTTTGCTGTGTGATCGTTGCTCCAGCTTTAGAAAACAGTCGTTCACTAGGTACTGAAGTGGCCACAATAGATAAATATTTGGAAGCTTGTTTATACAATTCGGGGAATACATTTTTCATACCATCCCACATTTCTGTTGGATTCTGATTGATAGAAGCAACAGCCGATCCAAGATACATTTGCACTTCAACTTCCGTTGTTGTAATAGCAGATGAATTGGAAAACTTACATTTCATATTTTGGTGGGCCAACTGTTTATGATGGCTCCAAATATCAAACGGGTTTTCTGTTGCAAACTCATCCGAAGATTCCGTCGTACTAACGCTATTATTTGCATCCTTTATATTTAAATACAAAACTGTTTTTTTTTTTAGCCAGTGCATCTTTAAAATGCAGTAATTTGAATCTCGGATCCAATACAGTAGCCAACACCAGAACTGAATTAAATTCAAGTTTGTCAAATCTCTTATTCATGTTCTTTTGCAGTTCACTTTTTGGCTCCCCTACAATAGCATCTTGAGCTGAAATTTTTGTCAGAGCTTCAGTTAAACAGCTTACTAAAGGTATAACCTTGCTAATGGTAACGTAGGTATCAGCCGAAATCTCCCTGGTCACAATTTCAAAACACTTTAATAATTCAATCAGCTCCTTAATTTTGTTCAGCTCGGAGGCATTAACCATAGAGGGTGCTTCTGGGCGAGTGAGCAGTACTTCACTTAAAATAGGGGCTAACTGGACAAATCTCTCTAACATATAAAAACATGAATTCCATCGCGTTCTTACGTCAAGAATCATTTTCTTGGTATTACTTGTAGAAGCCCCGGTGTCTATTTGTTTCTGCCGCAATTGATCACTGGCATTAACACTTCTTTTAATAAACTTAACAATGTCGCGCACCTTAGTTATCAAAGCTGATACTTCCGTGGACTTATCTATTGATTGCGTTACAACCAAATTAAGCGTGTGTGCGAAGCAGGGTATTATTTTTTTTTCGCCAAACAAGCTTCTATTTAATTTCATCATGGTTGAATCATTATCAGTTACACAAGCAGAAACTTTATTTATGGAAACGTTCCACTCGTTGAAAAGTTTACGCATAGTTCCTTCTATATAAGCTGCTGTATGACTTTCGTGCAGTTCGATTACTCCAAACGTCCCACTCAACAAACGTAAATTGTCCAAAAAATGAATTGTTACCCCAAGGAACGACTGATTTTTCATTGTCTCCGTCCATATGTCATACGTTAGGCAATAGCTGTCGCACTTTCGAATATACTCTTTGAAAATTGAAGACAGCGCTTCATATTTTTCATCCACTCGTAATTTTATTGTTTCTCTACTTGGAACTTTAAAAAGCGGAACCAGTTCTTTCATCATCTGCAGAAAACCTTTTCCTTCTACAGTGGAAAATGGCTTGTTGTCCATTATAATATATTTCACAATTGCTTCAGTAATTTTCTTTGATTTAGACCCATCTTGGTAAGAAATACTTTTGACCTGCTCAAAAAAGTCTTTCACATTAGGTTGGATCAGCGCTGGCAACTGATCCGATTTATTTTGCAGTACTGACGGAGTACATGTACTAGGAGACGATTCAATACATGCAGTCTTCTTACTACTATTATCGGATAACTCACTTGACGCTGTCGTCCCAGCGGTTGGTGTTATGTTCATTATATCAGAAATTTTTCGCTGTTTTGGTTCCGAGTGCGGCGTAGTTTTGGAGGAGCATTCTGCATCATCAACTTGATCGAGTAATACCTTTTTATGTACATTCTCAACGTGACAGCGAAGATTCGACGTATTACCTAATGTTTTTAATTTCTTGCTGCAGATTTTGCATGTGGCGGAAGCATCTGAATTTCTTATAAAGAAGCTCCAGACCCTGCTTTTTAATTTTGAAGGCAGCATTTTGAAAATCTGAAATATTGTGTACATATTTAATCGTCTAATGCAATTATTTACATATATTTTATATTCACTACACCTGTAATAAAGTTGTGATTGATAACAGATGAATTCGAAACAACACTTATATTAAACACTCAAAAACAACTTCTAACACACATAGCACGAAATAGACTGTCACACAAAATGTATTTTCGATTTTTTGTAAAACTTATTTCGCATTAATTCATAAGCGAATTCTCAGTATTATTCAAGTGCACATTCAACCAACGAATTCTCCGTAGCAGATGTTTTCGCATTAATACCGAGAAAAAGTGCTGCAAAGATGTGGAGTAAAATTTGAAAAAAACATCGACATAAAACATCTTTGAAAGTGACATCGATATTTTTAGAATCACAACATCGATGGCTAACATCGATGCTTTTTGACGAAAACATCGATGTTTCAGAAACATCGACACATCGTTTGCATCCCTACTTCTGATTGGTAGGGGTAACAGCCGAGATACACTTTCTCTTCAACCTTCCGTCCCTGTAATTGTAGATAAATTTGACAGCTTACATTTCACCTTTTGGTGGACCAAATGTTTATTCTGGTTCCAAATATCAAACGAGTATTCTGTTTCACACTCAGCCGAAAATTCCGTTGTATCAGAGCGATTCTTTGGATTTTTCATGAAACATAAAAAAAGTATTTCTTTTAGCCACAGCATCTTTAAAGTGCAGTAATTTGAACCTCTGACCTAACGCAGTAGTCTGCGCCAGAATTAAATTGTATAAATAAATTCCCTTAACGAATTCTCCGTATTTTACAAAAATCGAATTCCAATGTAATAAAGCGTATCCAAATAGAGTGTTTCGGGTTAATATCCTACATCCCTACTACCCACACATCGCATCAATAACACTTCGGTGAGCAGATAATTCACCAGTTACCAGTCGAAATGCTCGAACGAGTCATCGAAAATTGGACTCAAGATGTACCAACATTTAAAACAGATAATCTTCAAAACAATAAAAGCCAAAGAATGTTCTTTCGAATGATAATAAATTAAAATCTCCATTAAATTTGAATTTTCTGTGTGTTTTTTTTTTCTTTAAACAAGTAGTTAACCTGGCAATAGATCACCCTTTATTATTTTCTTCGGTATATTCAGTGACGATTTTCAGAGGCTTGCACACGAACATATGCCATTTATTAATTTTTTAATATTATTTTGTACATTACAGTCAACATTTAACAGTTATAAAGCGTCTTTACTCTTTAAGAAAACACATTTAATACATATGTATGTATGTACCATAAATGTACTTGTTTGTATATATAACTACTTAACTACGATAACATACACAAAATGTCTTATTTCATATAATTGTTCAAATATGCATATATGTATGTATAGAAATATAGTAATTGTATAAGTATATATGTATATGTATGTATGTATATTTTGATAAGATTGGAAGATAGTCATTAACACTTTTTAGTTCAACACCATAGCTACAAAATGTGTTTTTTTTTCGTTTATTACATTTAATAACATTGTGTTCAATGCGAAAAATTGACAATATAAAAACTTATATACTTAGATATATGTATCTATGAATCCACTCACATGGACATATAGCGTATATGTATTAGTAAATTGAGAGTTTGCAAGATTTCAATAATATTGATGCATGTTTAAATAAGTCTTCGTAAAATTATAGCATTAGCCATGACTAGAGTCCCAAGTCTCCACGTTAGTCGAGTCTACTTAACCGCAACGGGCCTAGACTGTTACCTTGGCAGCATTCTTCCCTGATTGTTTCGAGAATAATTTCACCCGAAAAATTTTTCACTTTCTTTACACCTAGCGACTGCTAGACAGTCAATGCAAACATCTTCGAGCGTATTTCAGCACTACTTCTCATAAAATCTAGTAGCCTTTAAAACAAAGGTGTTGGACAACACCATGGTTTACATCATATTTGAAAGAGAAGCTCGTTTACTTTTCGAGTAAATTGAAGTTTGTTGATGATCATCATAACATATGTATACCCTTAGCATTTAGTTTTTGGAATTTTTTAAATCGTTCAGAAATGTTATTCATATAGAAATTATAGTCCTATGTGATCAAATTGAATGTGTTTAGCAATTTTTACATCATAGTGTTGTTACAATATAACAAGAACTACTACATAATTTTACTAATTTCTTTTTAGATTTTAACAACATTAAATTTTATTATGACATCAATTTATTTTGTTTCAGTGTTACTAACAATATCACCCAGTCTTATTAGCCGCACCTGTAGGCCCATATGAAATTAAGTTCGCGTGACCAACGGCCCATTTCTATGACAAATAAACGAGAGTAAAATTTCGTAATACCTTGGGATAGAAAACTCAACAGTTTACATGGCAGCAATTTATTTGGAGGCTCAAGCGTTTGGAGAACATCCACTTCATGCACAATACTGGAAAGGTGGATCAGGTTTCTTTACATATTGCATATGACCATAAAATTGACACTTTCGTAAATTTTAGTGATATTGTTCCATTAAGTCACGAAGACGCAACGCTTAAAACTATATACTTAAAGTATTCAATAAATTTACCACTAGAAATAAATAGGACTAAGTATCAGAGGAAAGAGATATAAAATAATGCTCAATTTAGCCATTTTTAATTGTTTCGTAATAATTTTATTATATTCTAATTGTGTCTCCATTGATTTAATTAATTTTCCAAACCTCTTATGGGAGATTTATACTATAGTGTATATAGTTTAACAGTTATATTAGGCGGTCTGCTATTAGTATTAATTTCATTTTCACGGACAACTCAAAAAGTAATTTACTTTAAGTTCTTTTTAAATTGTAATTAGAAATCGATGTCTTAAGTGTAATACAAAACAAATAATTGAAAATAACTTTATTTGACCGAAAAATATTTAAAATGGTGAAATCGGTTTATAACCATGTCCAATTCCAAGGTATGTAAGTTTTATATTTAAAAGCATACAATTACGTAGATTCGTAAGTTTTTCTAAGTATTCATTGGGGTTTATAGTTGAGCACTTGCTTCTTACGTATAAAAGTCATAATCAAAGAGTTTTGGGGTGAATTATTATTATTTGTCTACTCGAGTATGGAGTATGCTCCGCGCATTTTATAAGCTATGCCATAAAGAGTATATTAAAACTTGTTCATACAGATTATGTTGTGTAAATATACTAGCTTGTGTCTGAATGTATTGCTCATATTTGTTTCGACTTGTAAAAACAGTATCACAACTGTGTGATCCTATATAATTCGGCATATATACAAGTACATCGTCATTAAAAGTTGTAGGTAGTTTGTTGATATATGAAAGAGCTTGATATTTTTTAAACAATTCGTAGATATCCATTTCGTTTCATCGTATTCGTTATATAAATATTTAGTGATTCATTTGCAGTAGTTATAAAGTTTGTAAATTTTCAATTTAGAATTGAAAGCACAGCTAACAGATTTGCATTGCAGTTCGTTCAACACAGACATAGCTAAAACTTACACCTAAGTACATGTACATATATATTCTACTTAATAGTCACTATTTTCTCATATTGAATTACATACACTTACTACATACAAACATACTAAAACATAAATTTATAAACGTTCCTTTGAACGCTACACAATGTTGCTTCCCAAAAGGCAGATTTTGATAAATTTCAGTTGCTATGGAAAAGGTTTAAATACGCGGTTCCCTGCAGTTGGTATCACTTCCTCATACTTATAGAACATGTAGATTCTCACAACTTTTTGATTTGGAGATATCAGTAAGACAAATTTTTTGCAATATTTCCTTGGCCAAATGTAACGATATGTGTGTGCGGGAAGTTTTCAGTTTCGATGACGTAGCTCTCTTCTCTCGTGTTTCCTTCAAACGCATCTGAAATAAGGGTATGGAAAAAACTTTCATATGGAAATATAAATGTATAAGGAATCTCACATAGAACGTGGAACAAAATCGAAAATAAGTGTTTAACAACTTATTTTATAAAACTTGACTGAGCATTTGTAGAAAAATTAGTATATTAAGTTTTTTCTCGAAGCATTTAATATATGTTAAGTATGAGATTGTTTACCTGTTTTAGTATTCCCACTAGTAGTTCATCAACATTGTGTTGAATGCCACTGGATGTCTCTATAAATTTGGCATCGTGTGAGGCAGCTAAGGCTTTGCCTTCTACCAATGAAAAGAAAGAAATTCAATTGTTCACTAATTACATATAACTTGTAAAATAATATGTGAATGTTATGATCAAATCAATTTCTATCACAATCAATTATGATCAAATCACTTCTCATTCCATGCATTCTTTAATTCCCAAACCATTATTACTTTTCCTCATTCTATTATAGACACAATACCCTAATCTTTATCTCGATCGTGGATTGTGTTAAAAGGTTATGATGTCGATTTCGCGAATATCAGGGGTGAACATGAGGGGCTTTTAAAAGGACTAGTACCGAAAAGAGCAACATTTATTATTCAAAACGCTACTGAATAGAACACTATTTTTATCAAGGAACTGACACGAATAAATAATTTTTAAAACGGAAGGAAATTGTAAAATTCATTCAACATGGCTTTATCACTGCTATCGATACCTTTTAACAGCATCCAGCATATACATATTTGATATCTTCTCACAAAACAAAATAATTCAGACAGTTTAGTTTCAAAAACCTACACGCTTGCTTGTACCTGATTACTCTTACCTTGTGTTGAGATAACCCGAGCTCGGGCCAAATCCGCTTTGTTTCCCACAAGAATGACCGATTTGTCTTTAATGTAGTTTTCCTGCCACAAGTACTTTATAATTTCTTCTGCAACTCGAAAAGATGACTTTTCAACAACGGAGAAGACAACAACACATCCGTGTGGTTCATAAGTCGATAAAGAGTTTTCCACCTATTATTATTTAAAATTATAAACATTGGAATAAATCAATCAACGATTAATATATTTACAAAATGTATATGAAATAGATTAAGTAAGGCTATGAAACATTATAAAATATTTATTAATTTTATTATTTACATTTAAGCCAATCAAAACCTTTATAGTCTCTACTATTACACAAGTTTACAAATTCAGGTCAACTTTTGGATCTGAGCAGATAAGAACGATTCTTAACTATATTTGATATGCTGAATTCGAATATGCATTTAGTTTCTTAAGATTGATTCTAGTTTCCGAGTTCTCGCATGATAGCACCATTGTGCTATAAATAAGTGATTAGAGCAAATAAAAATGCAGAGACAGTGTTGCAAAGTTGATTCAAAGTGTTTTTGTTACGTTTGTGGTAGTTATATGATTAAAAAAAATAATAACAAATGCGCTCAAAGATGCGTATCTGTACTACTTTGGTTTCAGAGTAGCAGACACTCATAAGTCATGGATACCGAAATTTATTTGTAACGCATGCAAAACAAAGCTGTATACGTGGTCATTGAGAGAACGTGAGTACTGTTCCTTTCAATGCCAGCGCTCTCGAGAGAACTTAAAAACCATGTAGATGATTGCTACTTTTGTTTGATGAAAATTAAGGACATGTTTTCAAAATATCGTTTACCACTTTCTTGGTAATCACAAATCCTCTAATTTTAAGGAAATTATTGGCGATATGTTGCAAAATTATCGAAAGATTAGAGTTAGAATGTCTCTAAAGATCCATCCCACCTCGGTTTTTTTCCCGAAAACTTGGGTAATACGAGCGACGAACAAGGAGAACGGCTACACCAAGATCTAGCCAACATTGAAAGAAGATACCAAGGATTTTGGGATGAAGGCATGATGAGCGACTACTGTTGGACTCTAATACGTGAAACAGATACTAAACAATACAAAAGGCAAAGTTACACCAATCTTCATTTCTGATATGCTACTTTTAAGTTAATAAAATGAATATTATTTGACAAAAATCATAAAAAATTAAATTCTTGATTATTTCAAAAACTAGAATCAATCTTAAAAAACGAAATGAAGATTCGGATTCAGTGTCATCAATTGTCATAGAAACCACTTTTGGTTGCCCAGATCCAAAACCGTGTATACTTGTGTTATCATAGTAATTTTGAAAATTTTATGAAAAATACTGTTCGCATATTATGCTTCGAAAATAGTTGGAACCTCTAACAAACTTAGAATACACACCATAAATTGTAGCAAAAGCTGGGTTACAACACCAAATAGGAATGTAAACATTAAGCATAATGAAAATACATATATGTTCCTACTTTGCGTAAACTTCATACGAAACCGTCAATTTAAGAGCAACAGATAGATGAAATAAAACCCACGTATATTATGTATAACGCTATATATAAATATTAATTAATGAAAGATTCGACTTACGCTCATTTCCACCCTTGGATGATCAATGAATACCAACTCAGATTCCTCGTCATCCAACAAGACGCTCACTGTCTTTTCGCCAAATTCGTCATCTACAACTCAAATAAAAACATTTTACTAAAAACAGCACAGTAATAAACACAGTATATCTATGATCCCCATTATTTATTTGTCTCGCTGTACTCGTGCTAGTAATAAGAAAGATCACATGAATACGAAGACCGTACTCCGTAATCTTGTGCTTACCTAGACTGGCATCATATGTGTGCATGTACTCAGAGGTCATGAATTGGTTTACCAAAGCTGTTTTTCCAACACCCGAGTCACCTAACATTACAATGCGATATCTAAAATATAGAAACAATCAAAATATTTACTAGTTACTATGATAAAAAAAAACGAACCGTGGTGGCGGTGGAGGCTCCAGATCGTCCGAATCAGGTGTTGAAGGAACTGAGTCCACATTAGCATATCCACCTCCACAACATGATCCCTCAAATGGTGAACGTTCACTTGCTCTAAAAAAAAACACAGAAAGAAAATACTAATAAAAAAAATTTTGTTCTCTCTTAAAAATGAATCATTACTTTTGTTGGGAATAGGTTTTAAGAATGAACAAGTAAGGAAAGGCTAAGTTCGGGTGCAACCGAACATTTTATAAAGATAACACACATTATTAAGATAACACACAAATTTACCCATAAATCCGGCATAATGTTTAATAGAATAACGAAAATCGTCATATATAGTATATGAGGGCAGAGGTAATTCCTGAACCGATTTCATTAATTTTCACCAGCAAGGTACACTATATCCAAGACTATACGCTCACTTAATTTTGCTAAGATATCTCACATATTAACCAATATATATATGCGGAATAAATCCCACCGTATTTTTGAAAAATCTATAATTAGGTATATGGGAGCTAAGAGATGATATTTTTGAACGAGAAGTTATGACTTGATTTTAACCATTTCTGGTACAGAGTTACATTATTAGAAGAAAAAGATTTCCCCTGAATTAAATTAAGATATCTGAGAGATTTACCCATATTTTCGGTTAAAATTTACCATAAGGCACTGAGTTCTTCATATCCGATTTCCGGGGCATTGAAAAGTTAGAGTCCGTTTTCGACAATTTGTTCACAAGTGAAGCCAGAGATGATATGCACTATTTATGTACAGTTTTATTCCGCTATCTTCATTGGTTTCTTATGTATGCATTATAAAGTGAAGGAATCAGATGGAATTCAAAATTGAGTTATAAGGAAAGTAGTCGTGGTTGTGAACCGATTTCGGCCATTTTGTATCCGTGTTATCAGGGTGTCAAGAAAATATTATATACCGAATTTCATTCGAATCGGTCGAGTAGTTCCTGAGATATGGTTTTTGACCCATAAGTGGGCGATGCCAAGCTCATTTGCCATTTTGTAATCTGAGTGCAGCTTCTTTCAGCTATTTCTTCTGTAAACTTTAGTGTTTCTGACGTTTTTTGTTAGTGAGTTAACCCACTTTTAGTTATTTTCAACCTAACCTTTGTATTTGAGTGGGCGTGGTTATTATCCGATTTCAAGTATTTTCATGGTGTGTGGTGGGGTCCGTAAGAGAACCAACTGCAGAAAGTTTCGTTTATATAGCTTTGCGAGATATTCACATAAAACTTACTTAGGCGCGGGACCACGCACACTTTTCACAAAAAATTACATCCAGATATGTCCCTTCCTAGTGTGATCCTTTTTAACAAATTTTACTTTTCTAGCTTAATTTGTGGTCCGATTTCGCCCATTTTCAATACCAATCTCCAGGGTGCCAAGGAATACGTGTTCCAAGTTTCGTTAAGATATCTCAATATTTACTCAAGTTATCCGTTGCACGGACTGACGGACAGACAGACATCCGGATTTCAACTCGTCTCGTCATCCTGATCATTTAGATATACATATATAACCCAATATCTAACTCGTTTAATTTTATGACTTACAAACAACCCTTATGTGAACAAAACTATAATACTCTCTTAGCAACTAATGTTGCGAGGGTATAAAAAAAGTGAGAATTTGTTGTATTAAGATTTTTTTAAGGGGCAATCTTCTTTTACCTGCTATTAGTGGAATTTACACTGGTGTTACTACGCGACCGCCTGGATATAATGGAGTCCCCACAGTTCACCACATTGCCCTTGCTAATTGAAAAGTGTCTTAGTCGGTAAAGATCATCACTAGCCCGCGGATTATACGGACGCTCAGGGAGGGAGCACACACGTGGCCTAATATGATCTGGAACTGTGAAAAAATAATAATACACAATTTTTAAATATACTGTAAATTAAAAAAACCTGGTAGTTCAAGGAAATTTGATGTTCGACGTTGCCGACCGCGGTGTGAAGCTTGAAAAGCTAATGGCCCGATATCATCATTTGAGAATACAGATGTATTGGAGCAGGCACTTTTCATGGACTCCCTTGAACTACGGCGACTGGCTAAATATGCCAATCCACCTTTAGAACTACCTCTCCGTCTTGGCTTGTAACTTGTGTAAATTGAATCTTCTAAACCCTTATGCTTATTTAGAACACCTTCGGAGTTTCCAGTCAAATCACTGGTTGATCTACGGTGCTGCAGTGATGCGGCACTGTCTGAACAGGTTCGATCCAACGTAGAGTGGGAGCTATGTAATACCTATAATTATGTATAATTAAAGTTAGTGATATTATGACTATTCCAGCTTTAGGGAACCTGATAGCAAGGATTGGAAGTTATATTAATTGCGTGCCTTCGATGTTTACTTCTTCCCGGTTGCTCACATACGTTTGCCTCTCTTGACATTCCCTTTTCCGAAACGCCATCAATTTTCGATCGCTCAGAGAAAGATGTAGTGACAGTGGCAATGGTACTATTTGTTGTATCATACGAGTCACACGATAGCTGTGTGCTCTCCGTAACACACGAATCTCTTTTCACATAATAATTGTTGCTACTCAAACAATGCTCATCAATTTGAGAAATTTCCCACTCCGGTGGATTCATATCCTTACTGTCATATAAATTAGACATATTCTCTAAAGGTGTAGAACGCGAAAGCGGTTTTGATTTTTTTCTTTTTGCTTCACACATTTTTGGTGAGGTGGGTAATTGTGGCGATGCACCAATGCGTTCACTGCTATTTATTTTATAAACTTCTTTGGAAATTTCATCTTCAGGAGATATGGGCTCGTAATACTCAAATTTCTTATACGAAGGGTCTATGACTGGACTTATAGCTTCAAATACGAACTTTCTCGGTGAGTTAGGACTTCGTCGTGGTGATGATGTTGCAGGACCGCTAAGAAATGTGCCAGATGATGGCGAATCCATTGAATTTTCTTGGGATGATACGCCCCGTGGACTACGTGAGCCCGAAGTAGGTGTGTGATAATAAGATGGCGTTGAAACAGTATCGTCACAGCTATCATTGGCATAAGTGGTTGTTATCTTTGGACTACGAGGATTGTCATTTATGTTGGAATAATTGCCACATCTATTAGTCATTATGAATGGGTCGGAGTATGAGCTTTGTGCTCCGTAAGCTCGTCTTGCAGCAGGGCTTAGTGGTGGTTGCCTCGTTGAATCATAAGAATTAACATTGGGTAGACATCTAGGAAAAGATGAAAGCGATTATGATTAAGTGTGAACGTTATAAACTAACATGGACTGAGAAAACAATGGACTTTAATTGTATACCAAAAGATAAAAAAGAACTTGATCCGAGCTTTTAGCTGGAAAGCTCTTCAATCTCGTTTGAAAATAATGCAACAAAGCGAGATAACTTTGATAAATCCACCAGCAAATCCAAATTGGAGGATGGAGTCATATGTGACATCTACTACAGCGGCCATATAAAGGAGCGCAAATTCGGTGTGGGATTCGTGGTGGAAGAGAGACTCCATCGTCGAGTCCTGGCATTCACTCTGGTGGATGAACGTCTAGCTACAATCCGCATCAAAGCGAGGTTCTTCAACATATCGCTGATTTGCACCCACGTCCCGACGGAAGAGAAGGACGAAGTGATCAAAGATAACTTCTATGAGCGCTTAGAACGTACCTATGAGAGCAATACAATACAACAATAGACCAGATATTCACCATGCGCCAAATTTTGGAGAAGAACCGTGAAAATAGGATCGACACACACCATCTCTTTGTCGACTTTACAGCTGCTTCCGACAGCACGAAAAGGAGCTGCCTTTATGCCGCGATGTCTGAATCTGGTATCCCCGCAAAACTAATACGGCTGTGTAAGCTGACGTTGAGCAACACCAAAAGCTCCGTCAGGATCGGGAAGGACCTCTCCGAGCCGTTCGATACCAGACGAGGTTTCAGACAAGATGACTCACTCTCGTGTGATTTCCTTAACCTGATGCTGGAGAAAATAATACGAGCTGCAGAGCTAAATAGAGAAGGTATAACTTCTATAAGAGTGTACAGTTACTGGTCCGATGAGACGGCACTAGGAGTTTTCGAGAGAAAGGTTTTGCGGAAGATTTATGGTCCCTTAAGAATTGGCAACGGCGAATACCGCAGACGATGGAACGATGAGCTGTATGTGTTATTCGACGACGTAGACATAGTCCAGCGAATAAAAAAACAGCGGCTACGCTGGCTAGGTCATGTTGTTCGAATGGATGAAAGTGCTCCAGCTCTGAAAGTATTCGATGCATTACCCGCTGGTGGAAGCCGAGGAAGAGGGAGACCTCCACTCCGATGGAAGGACCAGGTGGAGAGGGACCTGGCTTCGCTTGGTATAACCAATTGGCGCCAAACTGCCAGAAGGAGGGATACGTGGCGCGCTGTTGTGGACTCGGCTATAACCGCGTAAGCGGTGTCTACGCCAGTCAAGAAGAAGAAATTCAAAAATTCCCACTCGTTTAGTCATAAAAGAAGAAATAATATTGAACATTAAGCTTAATCATGAATATCGTTAGAGTCGAATTTAAACAAAAATTAAGTTAATTATTCGAAAATGCAAAGTTAAAAATTTAAACATTTTCGTATTTCACTATTTTTGAAAATAGTGTCGAAGTAAAATTAAATATTTTATTCCAAACAAGTCAGGACATGAACTTTGGTCTACAAAAATAAAATGGTTTTTGTACTCTTTAGGACAATAATTTACATCTAAAGATCGAATAATTATACCTTGGAGCTTTGGAGGCCTTATGTGCTGTTACCGGGGAGCGCGAAGACATTAGATCCGATTTCTGGGTTATTGCTGATGGAAGGGAGATAAGTTTAGTTTTGCCTGCAGAAGCAATGTCCTCATTTAAGCCACGACGGGGTGATTGATGTGAATGTGTTAAACGGCTTTGGCTTTCATGCTTTTTAAGTTGTTTTTGGCTTTGATAGTCAATTTGTTGTTCCATTGAAGTTTAGTTGATATGCATAGGTTATATTATGAGTGAGTTTGGCACTTCTATCCAGACCGCTTTCCAAATAAGCACTTATTACGGAGGACATAGCCATACATACATTTAGTAAAGATTTAGACCCACAACTATTGATTTGAATTATCTCTTGGATCCGTTGCACATGTGGGCTCTGTAATACATTTAAAAGTGATTTACTGAAATTTTTTTTGTTATATGTATTCATTTAGTATTCTCGAGAAATTTCTGATTTAATAATTGTTCTGTTTTTTGTTCATTTGTTATTGAAATACTCTGCTTTGGAGTATTGGAGTTACGATTTCCTTAAATTCATTAATGATATTCGAATTTTCATGAGAGCCAATTATAATTCTTTGCAGAGTATTGAAGCGAGGCAATTCCAGCATAATAATTATTATACATTCTTTGTATGTACTGTGTTCGAACAAAAACACTGAACTTCTCTATAGCTACTGTGATCGAACTCAAATTACTAAACTGCAATTGCGATTGTAAATCACTGATATTTACAAAAATTGATCACAGTTGCTATATGTGATTTTTCAATCACAGTGAAAAAATCACCGGTAGTGAAATATCGCTCATCACTAGAACAAACGATAAACAAATAGTTTTGTTGTACTCTGCAACAAGTTGCTAAAGAGTTTGTTCACATAACGGTTGTTTGTAAGTCCTAAAACTAAACGAGTGAAAAATAGGGTTATATATACCAGAGTCATCGGGGTGACGAGTAGAGTTGAAATCTCTTCAGGCACTTCCTTATACAGTTGAAAAATGGAGAAAATCTGATTATAACCACGCCCACCTCCCATACAAAGGTTATGTTGAAAACTACTAAAAATACTTTAATTCAGTAAGGAAAATCACCATAAACCTTAAATTTCATTATAGTGATGGTAGAGAAGAGCTGCACTCAAATTTTTATACAAAATTTTATAGGGGCGTGGATCCGCCAACTTATGGGTCAAAAACAATATTTCCGAAACAACTCTACCAATTTCAATAAAATTCGGTTCATAATATATTCCTAGCGTCCCAATGATATGTTATGAAAATAGGCCCAATCGGTTCACAAACACCCCTACTTCCCATATACCAGAACTTTGAAGTCGATCTGAATCGTTTACTTTACAATATATAAAGTAAGCACTAGTGAAGATATCGGAACAGAATTTTCCACAAATACTGCATTTACAGGGTGGCATCGCCCTTCTTAAAATCGACGATATCGGACCATAAGTATTCAATGCCCCATTTTGAAGAATTCAGAATTTTCTTCTAATAATATGTCAAAAATAAGTGAAATCGGGTCATAACGTCCCCTAGCTCCTAATATTAGGGTTTTCAAACTTCCAATGGACTTTGTACCATATATGTATATGCCGAATTATAATTTATATAGAATTATAATAATAAAATTAATTAAATAAATTGTGAGAGTATAAAATGTTCGGTTACACCCGAACTTAGCCCTTCCTTACTTGTTTTCTTTATTTTTGATCGCGATCACCTTTATGAATTTTCTTTGAAATATCCTATTCTCTGATGATGGAACCAAAAAATAGTTCAAAATTATTGTTAACCTGCAATAACAATAATTTGTAAAAAAAGAACATTTAATACAAATTTTATTAAATTAAGTTTAGCACAGAAATTTTTTAACCTTTTAATAGATTGATAAATAAAGCAATTGATTAAAGGAGGGAAGTCCATGTAAATAAAAAAAACTATTTTTTTTCTTTTTCGATAAACTGAAAATACAGTATGTTGAGCGTGTACTGACGAGAGGAAAAAAATCTCGAATTTTGACGAACTATAGCTAATATAATGGAGAGGGTCAGAGTGCGTAGTACAAAGTATTAAAACTTTAAATGAGATTATCTCCAAATATTATTTTTAAATATAATATTATAAATAAAACACGAATAAATTATTGAATTTACCCATACTGGCTTGAACTACTATTTTACCAAAATTAATTAACATTTTTCATTTTATAAATTGAGTTGCTAAACGTTTCGGAAATAGATTTTACAAATCTATCTCCAGTGTGTTCTATACGTAGTGGAGTGTTACAATTATTACTATTAAATATTTCGGTATTATAAAATGTGTAATAAAGTGGACATAGAATATATTTTAGGATGACTTCAGCATATACACAACAATCGTTTGCTGCCTCTAACTATCTAACTAGGAGGTATGCGTAAATAATAAATACAAACACACATCTGTTTATATACACGTACATCCTTATATATTAAACAAGCCACAAGTTGACAGCTTTCCACCACCATCTCCAGGTGCCCCTGCCTGATTCTCTACTCTTACGTGCTTGTTAATAAGTAATGGGCAATCACGAAAGTAACAAGTGAGCGAGCAACAAGTGCTATTCAAAACCCATGTTAACCTTGTCAAAGTAATTGCAAAAAACAAAAAAAAAAACACAATCATTCCAGCTGAGCGCCCACCAACCACGGTTATGAACATTTCACTCATAGTCCATGGCTTTCTTACTATTTGTATGTAGGTGTATGCGGTCGGCCTTTCTCAAACAATGCGACACTTCTTAATTGTCGCAACTTTTAGCATTGCCCTTTATCATTCTACTGAAGTGTTCTTCTACTTTTCTTTATGCCTCCACGATGGCGGATTAGTTTTGATAATATGATACTATTCGCTTATGAGCACTGCACTGACTGGAATCAATACTTATAGGTAATGAGATACATTGTTGCACACATACTAATTTTTAATAACTCACATTGATGATGGTCTCTCGTCTGTTACATACCATATATTCGCAAAACAGTCCTAACGAAAATTTGAAGTATACTTTTTAATAATTTGCACTGTGCATTGCAATGAATACCAGCAATTTAACTATTTTCCATAAAAGCGCATATTGAGCCACTGACAGATACATTTTACCCAGCTTCAGCCATTTTATTAAAGCCCGCAGCACTTTCGAAATCAACACTATTGCTGAGCATGTATTTGCACTTAATTCGATGTTGTCTTCTCCGATGTCAAAGTAAAACTACCTTTCTCCGTGTGGATTTTCGTCTACTTGAATGCGTGTTCTCAGATACTAATATTCTACCAGCAGCTTCTATTGAATGCTATATAAGCTTTACTCTCAGTGATAAGCTGTATAGACGTATTTAAAAGCTCTATGGCCTACCAGCTCTCAAACTGTAAGTACAGCAATGATTCCAGCGAGCTTTTTATTTTTCAACATATAAGTTAAGGCCCGGTTACACACAGAAAGTGCTGCATATGTATGCATATGAAAATTTCATGACAGATTGTTTATCCGAAATTAAATCGAAATGACTGCTGCTATCTGCAGTTTTATATCCCAAATATTAGTTTTTGTTATAAATATTATCAAGACCCTGGTTGAAACGGTAAGCATAAATTTAATTGTCATCGAAGTCATCTAACGTGATACTCAGAAAACGACTTAAGCGGGGATCACTGTATAGAGCCATTATTGTATAACCACAAGAAGGAGCTTTTATATTACTGGACGTCGACTGTATATGAAAAAAAAATCGTAAAAATACCCTTTTTTCAGCCTTTCAAATCCTTCCTTTTCTTAAAGTTGCTTAACTCATCCACAATGTACAGTACACAGATTCATTGTCAAATAAATTTGTAATCTTAAATATGGCGTTTTACTATATGTGAACGTGATAGTATCCCGTTTCGTACAATCTTTTAATCGCTCAAAATTTCCAAAAAATATGTAATAAAAATGTTAATAACTAAACATTTGTTTCTGACCAAATTGGTACGGAAATTAGTCATTTGTTATGAAATGGAGCACTTCCACTTTTAATAAAATGTGTATCCTTTTATATTCCGTCACCCCTGTGCCAAATTAGATAATAGTAGAATATGAATAATTGTGGAGTTAGAAGCAGAGAAAAAAATATTTATATAAAAAAAGGCGGTAGTGTCATAAAATGTTAAAGCATGGATAACTATGCTTGACTCAACTCAGCTTAGAAAAATTTGGATTGGAAAACATAGATGCAGTTATACTTCACACAACTTCAACTTCAGCTGTTATTATTATAGTTTCTGGGTAGAGTTGCCAGATGTGCAGATGTAGCTTTTAAATTAAGTCTTTTAAATTAAAATATCAGCAATATTGAAGATTTTAAAACTAGTATACAAAAAAATCTTCACTATTAGGAAATCTGTGAACACGTGAAGATTTTCTGTTTGAAAGAAAACTCTTTAATAAATATATGAATATAGCTTTGAGCAGAATAGCACAAAAGAAACGTGCACCCGTAGTTCAGTTTTTCGATATTTAGAATTGTTAGAAAATGTAATAAATTGGAGCCAGCCATGCGTATAAATGATAGGTGAATAAATTATTTATTCAAATTGTATTTGAACATTTACAATCAATTTTTAGCAGATCACCACAAATTCTTGCAGAGATTCGCAATAGTTATGTTTCTGTTGCAAAAATTACCCTCATATCGTACCTATTTGATTTGGTTTGTTTATTGCACTTAAAGTCAAACAAGTATTTGCGTTATAAATAAAATAAATAATTTTTTTATTAAACACAAACAAAAATTTTTTATTTTATTGTGAAAAAGGTATTTTCCTTTGAATTATCTTATTTTTTCTTTATTTGAAGGTTTATAAATATTAAAGATTAGAATTTTAACATACAGTAGAACTCCAATTATCCGAATTAATGGGGACCGGGACCCATTCGGATAATCAAATATTCGGATAATCGGATTTAAAAAAAATAAAAAATTGCCATTGGAGAGAATAAAAGCTACGTTTTGATATTACACTATTTTTTATTGAATTAAATGAAAGAAACATGAAATTTTCACACGTTTTAAATATAAATAAAATGTACTTATGTACAAGTTTAGAAATAAAAATCATTGTTTTTTAAACATCTCTGTCAATGTAAGCTGTTTTGCGGTCTTCAACCATTTTCGGGCAGCCAGGTCACGCATTCGCTTGACGGTGAGCAGTTGCAAGTGGTCACACTCGGGCTGACGCTCCATCCACTTCAAAGCAGTCTCGAGGCCGGCAAATGCTTCACTAGCTGATGGTCCAGCGTCTACTTCAACATCAGCAGAAAGTTCTTCTTCCACTTCCACTTCAACATCTTCTCTCACACTTACAACAATTTCATCGTCATTGAGAATTTGAAAACCAGGGCCAGACGTGTCACAAGTCATTACTTCGCGGAGGGAAGAATAATTGCGCACTTAGACTTTTTTTGGACAATTTTTTGTGATTCGGATAATCGGCGATTCGGATAGTCGGAGTTCGGATAATTGGAGTTCTACTGTATTTAATTTTAACCGAAAACATTCAGCCAACACTGGAATAGTGTCATAATGAGAATGAAAAGAGAAGCAGTGAGAGAGGGAGAGGGAGAGCAGTTCAAATGTCAACGTAACTTAGGGTTCTAAATTCAACAGACTTTCAAGTCAAGTCATGCGTTCGGTAATCAAATACATGCAAGGCCCATTAAACGGATCTTTTATGTGACAGGTCAAGTCTCTCTAGGTCAAGTCAAGCATGGATAACTAGAGCTTACGTTACAGGTAACTTAGAAAACCTTATTTTAAATTATAATTATAGTTATAATTTCCCTCATGTCGACCAATTAATTGCTGAAAATACATACAAGAATGATATAATAGAATACAAGATTACGACATTCGTTTACCGTTAGCTTTTTTGGGTTTTTATTTCCTGACGCATGACGTCATAAAGACCAAGTGCACGGTAGTACAAAACAATAAAACAAAGCCAAAAGATGGTAGTGCTTTATTATTATTTAAACTTCTAAGTGAAATATATTTTAAATTGAAAAAGAAGTGCGCAAAGGCGGAATTTAATCAGAGTAGTACAAAAATATCGTATATAAAGAGTTTTTTTTCACTTTTCCAACCAACAAAAAAGTTAGGAAAAATTGCGAACTTTTTGTAACAAAATAATTTTAGTTATAAATATGCATTATTATATTGGATCATTTTATAGATGACGATTTTAAGAATTTCGTTCATTGTGATATTTTATCTGCACATTTTTCAATTTGGTTCACTATGTTTTACATT
Source organism: Zeugodacus cucurbitae (assembly GCF_028554725.1). Lineage (NCBI taxonomy): Eukaryota > Metazoa > Arthropoda > Insecta > Diptera > Tephritidae > Zeugodacus > Zeugodacus cucurbitae. Next base: position 27,969,243 of record NC_071671.1, read on the forward strand.
TCCGTTTTCCATTTCACAATTCCTATTCGGGTTCCTGATTGCGTCACTATATTGTAATCTTGTCTTCTATCATTCTTGATGTCACCAATGATTTAGACTCTAAGAGGTGGTCACAAGTTGATTTTCCTATGCACGCGTGCATAGGGCCTCTGCTGCGACGAGCAGCACAAAATATTACGCTATTTATAGAATACGAACGATCGGTAGCCCTCGGCACAATGAAGACTGAAGTGCTGAACACAAAGACGACGACACGACACGACGTAGCGACGGCTGATCACAAATGTCGCTTTGAAGCCAGCGTCTTGAACATTTTGAAGACGGCAGCGACATATCAAACAAATATAACATATCATTGTTGCCGTACTAAAATCTTTCGCTTCAATTAAATTTACATATTTAGTTTAAAGTGAAATTATTTATGCAAAAAATGTAAAAATGGTCGATTTATTTGTTTTAAATAATCGATTGTTATTATAAATGATATATCAAAGTTATTTTAGGTTTCTGCTGGCAAAATAACGTCATACTTGTTAGAACTTTGAATAATTTTACATTTCACATATTAGTGGCAGCTCTACAGCGGCCATTGTCGTCGGCAAAATTAGAAGTGCTGAACACATAGAAGACGACAAGCGACGAGCGACATCTGTCAAATATTAAAATACACGCGTTCTTATGAGCACAGATTTTTTGACAACAGCACGACTTCACGACAAAAGGGTTGAAGTCTTCGCTGTCGCCAAATTAGAAATGTTTCTAATTTTGCCGACGAGAATCATATTCATATTTCTATTAGAATCTTGTCCTATGGATTATGAAATATCAATTAAGCTGACTCGTTTGCAACATCTATCATGGTGCGGTTGGTGCGCACGCAGTCGTTTTTTAGACGGTGCTCGGGTTCAAATCCTGGCCGAAGTCTTATTTTTCGCATATTTTATATTTCTGCCACAATTGTTGGCAAATATGAAAATTGATTCTTTTGTGATTTTTGTCAAGCTGATTGCACTGTTGCCCCTTTTCGCTTTGACTTCAGCATCAGCAACGAAATATGATTTATAATTTTTGCCATCGTCGCGATGAGACAGTTTGTCGACAGCGACGTCTGCAGCGGGGAAAAGAGTTGGCGTATTGTTGTTTCTGCTTCTTGATGATCATATTTTTTCGTCGTGAGCTACACATATATGTATGTTTGTATATGCGTTGGTTTGTTTTTTGTCGGTCATTCACATTCACATATTCTAATTGGTGCGTTTGCTGTTACGCATATGAAGGAATAGTGTTGTTGTTCGTATGACGGTTGCCAATTCGTAATATTCTACATACATATGTACGTACACTTGTAAGTTTGTAGGTCATTCGCGAATTCCCTTTTTATGCTTATATGCAGATGTACTTATGAATGAATGTATGTATTACAAAGTACGTGTAAGATGCTACATACGTACGATTGATACATATGAATATATACCGACTGAGCTTATGGTATATGTGTATATGTTTGTATTTTTATTTTTATAAATATAATATAAATATAAATAGAGAAAATATTAAAATTAAAATAAAAAACTTATGTAAATAATTATCATATTTTAAATATAATAGAAAAAAATTGCAAAAAAAAATTATAGGACGAAATTACCAATAATCAAATGAATAATAATTAATTGGAAATAAAATAAAATATAATAAAAAAAAAACAAAAAAGTCAAAAAATGTATTAATACTTCATGTAAGATTTGAACTCGAACAATATATTTGGAGTTGCAAAACGTTGGGTTGCTAAGCACACAGCACCAAAGTCAACTTTGAAACCAACGCATTTATTGTGATATAGTTACAACACAAGCGAAATATACTCCACAACGCAATTTTTCCACCACTTATGAGGGAACACGACAAACTACACCTCATTATTAGAGAATATGAAAAATATCCAATTAGAAATCACAGAATTGTGTGCGAATTTGTGGTTGATGAGGAGGCAAATACGTAAATCTTGTGCGATTAATAATTATTTTTTTGCAATATACATTATTCTAATTTCCCCATATGCGCATATCAAAGAACATCTGCGTGGGCAATTTCTATAGAGTAGTCCCTTATAGTGTGGTGTAGTTTCTCTGATGCATACATTTTCTGTTCTCATGTTCCTTTATATCGTGGTGCACGCAATTGATCAGTTCCCTTATAAAGTGGTAAACATTGGCTTGCTTCCCCTTTTGAATGGTGTGTTCCTTTATAGCGTTCGAAATTTTTTCGATGTTCCCTAATGTCAAATAACATTTTAGCACAGCTAACATTTGCTCCTTCTTATTATTATACATTCTTTGCCATAAGAACGCGTGTATTTTAATATTTGACAGATGTCGCTCGTCGCTTGTCGTCTTCTATGTGTTCAGCACTTGAATGCTATCATACCATTGGCTATGGGAAAGCAAAACAGTCGCATGCAAACACTTGTTCAAGCAACACCACCAAAGAATGTATAATAATAAGAAGGAGCAAATGTTAACTCGCAGCTTTTTGTGTGCTAAAATATAAGGGAACATCGAAAACTCGCCACTTCGAAAGAAAAATAATACACCACAGCATGTGAGAACTGTGATCATTAGACACAAAGGGGAAATGGGTGTTCTCACGTCAATTCACGTCGTGTTTGCTTATATAGATTTACATTTGCAATTTATTTTATATTACAAGTTATTTTATAGAATTTTTTAAAATAATATAATTAATTATTAAAAATACATTTTGACTCAAATTAATTAATTGATAAAAAAATATTTTTATGATGAGCGTCGAACCTACATTCCTCGCATTTGTCACATCTTCAAAAAAAATTACTCGCTTACAACAAAACATTACAATAACATATTCATTCATAAACGCATGCGTATCAACAACAAAGCAAAGGGACGTCATTCATAAGCGCAAGCGTCGCGCACATCTCCGCACATGCCCATCGCTTTTAGGCAGATTTGTCTGGTCAAATTCAAACAATTTCTTATATTTCCTTCAGAAGAGAAAACTGGCAGTCGCCGAGAATCATATTCATATTTCTATTAGAACTAGCATCTGGTCCTATGGATTATGAAATATCAATTAAGCTGATTGTTTCTCAATAGCTATCGTGGTGCGTGTGGTACGCACGCACTCGCTTTTTATACGGTGCTCGGGTTCAAATCCTGGCAGAGGTCTTATTTTTCGCATATTTTATATTTTGGCAAATATGAAAATTGATTCTTTTGTGATTTTTGTCAAGCTGCTTCCACTGTTGCCACTTTTCGCTTTGACTTCAGTATCAACATCGAAATATGATTATAGATTTTGTCATCGTCGCGAGGAGGCAGTTTGCCGACAGCGACGTCTGCAGAGGGGAAAAGAGTTGAAATATTGTTGTTTCTGCTTCTTGATGTTCAGAGTTTTTTGTCGTGAGCTACACATGTATGTATGTTTGTATATGCGTTGGTTTGTTTTTTTGTCAGACATAGACATACATATGTAGATGCGTTTGCTATTGCGCAAGTGAAGGAATTCTCTGGTTATGCGTATGTACAGATATATGTACTTATGAATGAATATAGAAGTGTTTGATGCTACATACGTACGATTGATACATATGAATATACATATGTATATCGACTTATGTTATATGTGTATATGTTTGTATTTATTCGCTGCTACGTGTAAACAATATGAGGTGGAAGAAAAGTGATAAATTGCACTTCAAATATGCTGAATATGAAGGACAGTTTTATTTTTTTAATTATTTTTCATTTATTTATATATTATTATATTTCTAATTTATTTATCATAGGAATAAAAAAAATATAAATATTAATAGAGAAAATATTAAAATTAAAATAAACAAATTTATGTAAATAAAAATTTTAAATAGAAAAAAGTTGCAAAAAAATAATTATAGGACGAAATTATCAATAATCAAATAAATAATAATTAATTGGAAATAAAATAAAATATAATAACAAAAAATAAAGTAAAAAAATATATTCATATTTCATGCAGGATTTGAACTCGAACAAAATATTTGGAGTTGCAAAACGTTGGGTTGCTAAGCACACAGCACCAAAGTCAACTTTGAAACCAACGCATTTATTGTGATATAGTTACAACACAAGCGAAATATACTCCTCAACGCAATTTTTCCACCACTTATGAGGGAACACGACAAACTACACCTCATTAATAGAGAATATGAAAAATATCCAATTAGAAATCACAGAATTGTGTGCGAATTTGTGGTTGATGAGGAGGCAAATTCGTAAATCTTGTGCGATTAATAATTATTTTTTTGCAATATACATTATTCTAATTTCCCCATATGCGCATATCAAAGAACATCTGCGTGGGCAATTTCTATAGAGTAGTCCCTTATAGTGTGGTGTAGTTTCTCTGATGCATACATTTTCTGTTCTCATGTTCCTTTATATCGTGGTGCACGCAATTGATCAGTTCCCTGATAAAGTGGGAAACATTGGCTTGCTTCCCCTTTTGAATGGTGTGTTCCTTCATAGTGTTCGAAATTTTTTCGATGTTCCCTAATGTCAAATAACATTTTAGCACAGCTAACATTTGCTCCTTCTTATTATTATACATTCTTTGGTAATAGTATGCGTGTACAAATGTAACAATATGTGTGAGTGCCCACCTCTAAATTTTAGAGAAAACAACAGGAAATTCACTTTCTCGTAATTTTACGTTCTCATTTTGTTCTACTTGGGAAATTTCATCAGAGAACGTACGCTCTATGATTTCATAACGTTCACTGCTATGGTGTTGGACTCTGCTATGAGGATCTTTGTGGAAGTTGCTTTGAGCACACCAAAGCAAATGACATTTAGTCCCCGATATCATAGATGGCGCCCTTACTTAGACATATTCTACCCTGAACTAAGAACAGATACATAAAAAATTTGGAGTGTTCTAATCCAATTTTACATAACTGCCCGGTGTAAATCTCCTGTTTTGTTGAAAATGTGGAAATTTCTTTACTCAGTATCCACAAAATTACCTAATTCGAAAAGAAGAGTTCTTACAACTAAGCTGCTTTCCGACATTTCTCTCTGGTAGATATACATGGTATATACATTTTTGTCGTAATCAATGAGAATTCCCAACTTCAAATTATTCCAATGTTTTATTCAAGTGTTTTTCATAAAATCTTTCTTTCGCTTGCACGTTTTCCTCGATACATCAGCGGAAAAAACTGATCACCAATATGGCTCCTTCCTAAAAGTGCTCAATATTGGTTCATATTATCCATCCGGTTCACTCCGTACAGCATTACTAATATTGAAGTAACAACATTCTAACTTGCAACAAACAATTTTATTAGGCGTACAGTCACCGCAAAATAAATTTAATTATTTTTCACATTCAGCATTTCTAGGTTTTGTACATACAGTCAGTATTTTGGACTGCTTCACGCAGTACTTAGGTAAAATTATAGTAACCTTGTGAGCAGTACAAGGGTTTCATAAAATTCTTTATAAACTAGGGTCAACTGTCTATGTTTTATTAATGACATTGTCAAATACACGTCGTGCTACAACCTTTTTAATTTTTTTATTACAAATAAGCAAGTGCTAATACCTTTTCCAGGTACGTACGTACATGCTTACAATTTATTTGGAAAGGACGAGGATTGTGCCTACTGTACCTTCAAAGGTATTAATTTTGATGAAGGTGCTGTAGGTATATCGTCATGTCACGTCAATGTCTCCATAATTTTTTTTAATTGTACATTGATGGTGCTTTAACTGAGTAATTTCGTTATCACCTACACTTTGTTTGCCAAGTAATTTTCAATAATTAATATTATATTTTTATTTTCAAAAGAGGTGCAAAACATACGATTTCCTATAACCTTTTTCGAGAGATGATTCAGATCAAAACATTTTGTTATTTTTTTATATATAAAATTACGCAGAATATTAACATAATGTATTTATTTAAAGAACCGTCTATACATAGAATAAGTGAGTGTGAAAAATATTTTGGTTGGAGAGCAGAAAATTAATAATACCTGTCGGATCATTAAATAACACTGTCCAACAAATGAAGACTTTTTGAATGGAACAGAATAGCGACCCCATAATTCTGAAAGGGTATGTTGAGTAGATCATTTTTGTAGAACAAACTTATGGTCCAGCACGTCTGAGTTTTTTTTTACAGTGGGTCAAAGTTTTCATTTTTTGGTCGAAGGGAGCATTATACTATATGAAAAAAATGTTGTAAGTTAATGTCTGAGAGAATTCTTATGGCCAGAGTTGTATTGTGGAATTGTATGGGATTATTTTTGTGGAAGATCTTAACCCTCTAACTGGTTTCTTTATGGGTCAATTTGACCCTTTTTCGAGAAAATCAAAAAATATCCTTTAAAAAAGGACATTTAAGGATTAAAATATTCTACGAAAATGTTTGGCGGAAAATTTCAGTGGGGGTCACCAAAGACACCATTGTTGTAAATAAAGCTCTTTACGATTAATTGGCAAAATTACATGCCAACATATACAAAGTAGGTGAAAACGTCGTCAAGTTCGGCCGGGCCAAACACTGAGTTCTCGCGTCTAGTCAGCTGTGACTTACAAATCGGGTGCATATTAAGCATTTGACTTTATGCGGTTATATCAGAATTCCTTGGAAACTCAAAAGCACAAAACTATGCAGAAAATATTGAAAGCATGCTAATCGGTTTTAACAATATTGGCGTTAAGATGTCACTAAAGCTGCATTTTCTGCACTCTCATCTGAATTTTTTTAAAGAAAACCTTGGAGCGGTTTCAGATGAACACAGTGAAAGGTTTCATCAGGATATAAAGGTAATGGAAGAAAGATTCAAAGGGAAATCCCAAACTGTAATGCTTGCTGAATACGTATGGGGCTTGTACAGAAACCTTGACCCATCGAAACATTCACGTCAAGCTAAATACAGGAAAGCATATTAAGTTCAATCTTTAATCCATTGTCCTACCACTGCTGAAGCAAAAAAAATATATACATACTATAATAAACCACTATTAAAACAAAATTTTAATTTTTTTATCAATCGTAAAGAGCTTTATTTACAACAATGATGTCTTTGGTGACCCCCACTGAAATTTTCCGCCAAACATTTTCGTAGAATAATTTAATCCTTAAATGTCCTTTTTTAAAGGATATTTTTTGATTTTCTCGACAAAACGGTCAAATTGACCCATAAAGAAACCAGCTAGAGGGTTAAGATCTTCCACAAAAATAATCCTCATACAATTCCATAATACAACTCTGACCATAAGAATTCTCTCAGACATTAACTTACAACATTTTTTTCATATAGTATAATGCTCCCTTCGATCAAAAAATGAAAACTTTGACCCACTGTAAAAAAAAAACTCAGACGTGCTGGACCATAAGTTTGTTCTACAAAAATGATCTACTCAACATACCCTTTCTGAATTATAGGGTCGCTATTCTGTTCCAAAAATGCTGTTGGACAGTGTAATTAAAATTTTCGCTAGACAGCAATTTCAGTAGAAACACACTCCGACAGACCAACGACCGTTGAAACTAAAATGTTGTATTTGCTCTGTCGCTAAAAGTTATAGTTTTCCGAATGTTAATTTTTATAGGCGGAATAACAAGCTATGCGGTCGTGATAGTCCGAGTCCGACCTATATTATCATTAATCTACAACTAAACTGCGGTTTGCCAAGAGATGACGTAACTCGTTTGTAAATATAGAAATATATATCACTAATTTGAAGCGTAAACAACAATATTTGTTTTTAATTCAAATATGTCGGACATCGAGCCTGAAAAAGGGCTCAAGCCCAAAGTCATCTATTTTGTTGGAAATTTATGGTAGAGCTCAGTTGGAGCATGCTTAGCGAGCGTGTCAAAAGTGATTTGTAGTATTAAAAAGTGGTGATTTTGGCTTAGAAGACGGAGTACAACCTGGTGGTCAAAAGTTTTGAAGGTGTGGAAATGGAATCATTACTCGAATAAAATTGTTGCCAAACACAAGAACAGTTCGCGTTGGTCACCATCACTCGAGCAGCCATTTTAAAACGTTTCAAGTTTTACAATCAAAAAAATTAGGTGCCATACATATATTGAAGCCAAGATACGAAAGAAGTCAAGTTCAATAAGAAGTCTATTTGCATCAAATTGTAACTGGTGATAAGAACAGATTCATTACGACAACCCTAAACTCAAAAAATCAATAAAGTAATCTGACCTACCAGCCAAATCCACGGCAAAATCGAATATCCACAACGCCAATGCTATGTATTTGGTGGAATCAGAAGTGCATGCTGTATGAGTTTTCCCCTTGTCCCCTTAAACGCTACCGACAACAACTCATCTAATTGAAACGACCATTTGTCGACAAACCCCATGTTCGGCGACTAAATACGAGACAATACTTTTCTATCATGAAATCGGTTAAAAACTATTTGGAAAACATCGTCTGGGAAGTGTTGTCTCACCCGCCTTATAGGACTAACTACTATTTGTTCCGGTTGATGCAGGATTCCCTCACTGAAGTATTGTTCACGTCAGAACTTATCCTTTCTTTGCAAGACAATTCAACTTTTGCAACTATCTTTCTATTTCCCGATTCGTTACTAAGCGCCACCAGTTTTGCACGTTTATTTATTTGATATTTTCGACACATCTTTCCTTTGGTCTGACCTCGGTTCTCTTCCCATATGGCTGTTTCTTATGGGCTTTTCTCTGTGCTCAAATATTGACTTGATTTATCTATTCTAAAGTGAACGGATATGGTGAAATTTGAAATGGTATCTTATGAGAAGTAGGTGTACGTGATGACCACAAAACAAACAATGTCCCGTAAATACATTTACAATTACAATTACGGATACGTGTTCCGAATTGTTTGAGATTCATGAGATCAGCGTTTGACAGTTTTTATATCAGAAAGAAGTGTTTTTATAACCCAATTGCCGTTTATAACCAGACTCAGTGGAATTGAAGTTAGGAAAATTGAACTGTAGACTGCGAAAGAGGTTTTATATACTATGTAAAAACATATTTGAGCGAAGTGACTGAAGAGGAGCAAAATTCTTCACAATTAATATTTTGCTTTACTTTTTTAAAAAATAAATTTAGTAGAAGGCCATATCGGTTCATTATGTCCTTATTTCTTGCTTCAGAGTTGTTCGTCCAACATCGGGATATTTCTCGATCAATTAATTATATAGTTTTTCAAACTGGAAGCCAACAACAACCGATCTTGATGATTCTAAAGTAAGAACGTTTAAATAATTATAGAGTTCTTTTGATATATTATAAATGCATTATATGGCACATGCTTTATATATTTTTTCAATCTTAATATCAATAAACTTAATATTATATGTGACAAATATTTACAAAATAATCTTATTCCTATGCATCGTTAAATATGTGTATATGTATATAAGAAATATATATAAAGTTAAAATCTCTTTATAGTTTAATTTTATAAATTCTAAATGATCAATGCAGTTTAGATTTTCTCAATGCGCCCTTGCAATTGGTTTAGTTCGTTATAAATCTCTGCGGGCAAGTCGGATCCTACTTGCGCCTCAAAGTAGTTACGAATTTCCGCTACCTCTTCCAACCAGAAGTCTTTTGGCAAAGAGAATAGTTCTGTGTAATCGATGTTGACCTTCATATTTTCCAAATTCAGATCCACTTCGGCTGGTATTCTACCGATGGCAGCGTCAGTGAAGCATTGCTCTCCACTACAACGACGCAAAATCCACTCCAAGACTCGTGAGTTCTCACCATATCCTGGCCAAATGAATTTTCCGTTCGACCCTTTGCGGAACCAGTTGACATGGAAAATTTTTGGAACATTTCCACGCTTCTCCATACTCAACCAATGTTGAACGTAGTGGCCAAAATTGTAACCAAAGAACGGACGCATGGCGAAGGGATCGTGCATTATGACTTTGCCCTTGTGCTCTGCGGCAGCAGTTGATTCACTGCGCATTGCTGCACCAACAAACACACCATGAGCCCAGTTGCGTGACTCGTATATTAGTGGTACTCCTGCTGGTCGTCGGCCGCCAAACAAGACTGCACTGATTGGAACACCTTGTGGATCTTCCCAATGTGAATCAATAATGGGACATTGTCCAGCGGGTGTACAGAAACGAGAATTAGGATGTGCGGCTGGTTTTCCCGAGTCTTTGTTCCAAGGTTTACCAAGCCAGTCAGTTATTTGTACACCTGGTGCCAAACTACTCTCCATACCTTCCCAGTAAACACCACCATCTGAGGTATATGCCACATTTGTGAAAATCGTATTTTTGAATATCGTAGCCATTGCGATTGGATTGGTTTCTACAGAGGTACCGGGTGCAACACCAAAGAAACCATTTTCAGGGTTAATAGCACGTAAAACACCTTCACTATCGAATTTCATCCAAGCGATATCGTCACCGACGCACTCCACTTTGTAACCGGCAAGAGATGGATTCAACATGGCCAAGTTAGTTTTACCACAAGCTGAAGGGAACGCCGCTGTAATGTATTTCTTCTCACCTTTTGGGTCAGTTATGCCCAAAATAAGCATATGTTCTGCCAGCCAACCTTCACGCTTCGCAATGGTGCTACCAATTCGCAAAGCAAAGCATTTCTTACCAAGAAGAGAATTTCCACCATAACCGGAACCGTAAGAAACTATCAAATTCTCCGCCGGTTTGTGCAAGATAATTGTACGCTCTGGATCACACGGCCATGAGGGCTGTTCAACAATTCCATTGGATGGCTTACCAACAGAATGCAAGGCACGCACGAATTCCTCTTGCTTTCTCAATTGCTCTAGAACTGGTGCACCCATACGGGCCATAATGCGCATAGAGGCAACGACATATGGTGAGTCGGTGACTTCAATTCCGATTTTTGAAAGCGGCGAACCCAATGGACCCATACTAAATGGAACAACATACATGGTACGACCTTTCATGCAGCCAGGGAAACGCTCTTGAATTGCCTCATCGAAACCAGCTGGAGAAATCCAATTACCCAGTGTGCCCTTTACACCTTCCTTTGGTGTAGGAATGGTTTCCTCCTTTTGCTCGGTGCAAATAAAGGTGCGGGATTCCACACGCGCAACATCAGCAGAATTCGTGCGAGCTAACCAGCAATTCTCGTATTTGGGCAGAGGTATAATGGTGCCATCTTCCAACATCAATTTCAGCAATATTTTGTTTTCAATATCGGATCCATCACAAATATGCACTTGATCGGGTTGGCACAGAGCAACCGAGTCCTCAACGAAGGCTTTGACTGACGGTGTCAAATTGGACACATTGCCGTAGGAAACATTGGTGCCACGTATGTGACTATATAGACCACAATTGGTTTGCTGGTTCTTGTTCTGTTGCGGCACCGGGCAGTTGCCAAGAGGTCTGTAAGAAAATAAAAAAATAAACATTAAATTTTGGAATTCTGAAATTTTACAGCACACTACAAACACAGAGGCACTTGCTCTAAAATGTAGATAAGTTCAATGAATGTGCCATTTAGATGACATGTGGCTTACATACTTATTTATGTAATAAATATTAATAGGAGTAAATACTTACACTTGTTTGGGTTGTTCAATAATCTCAGGCATTTTTGTTGTTTGTTAAGAATGTATTTAATGTAGAATTTTATTTAACAGAGAAATCACAATTTTTTATCACAAATTTTAGTCAATTCAATTCGCTTTTACTTTCATATGTTTCTCCAAAGTTTTTTATCAAAATTTAATTTGCTTCTAAGACCACTGACTTTTTGCTCACTTGATCTTTCCATTTACTCTGAACTCGAGTAACTGATGTCTTCAAGCAACTAATTGCGCGCTTTTATACCCGCCAGCCAGTATGAGTAGGCCAGCTGAACTCGTTATCTACACTCATATGTTGTTGTGAACAACGAGCCCACCCGAACCGAGACCCGTACCAACAAATGCTCTACAAACAGGCCTCTTCTGCGTGTATGCCGTCGGTGTACAATAAAAGAACAAAAATCCAAAGAAAAACATAGCGTTATCTTGTTGCTCGATCATTCTCCATAGCGAACAAAGCGTGTTGGCGCTCGTACATACATATGTGTGTGTCTATGAAGAAGTATTTGTAAACCGGTCTATCCCGAATGCTCGTGCAATATAAACAATTTAAAAAATCATAGCATACACACGAATAGTACATATATGAATTATGCTATTTTATTGGCTACAATTTTGGGGGCTCGTCTTGAAAATGTTGCATTTCTGGTTCTCATTCTAAGTAGTGAGCTGACTTCTTTCCGATTTCGTCTACAAAATCCCAGAAGCATGTTTGTGTGTGCATACATATACACGTGCATATATGACTAAATATACATACATACAAGTATATTAGCCGTATCTGTGTTATGGGGTAATGTGTATGTGTGTGTGGTTTTGTGAGCAGTTGGGTTTTATTTGTTTTCATTTTTTCATAATTGCCTAACGTTGACGCGATTGTTGTGGATAGCAACAGAAATCGCGTAAATCGCATGCTTTTGGCATTCAAATACAACTGTATGTAATATAGAAATTTGGGAATTTTTAGTATATTGTTCAAAGAATTTGAAGTATCCTAATTATTGCATTTATCCTTTAATTTAGTTGCGGATATTATACATATACATACATACTTACACACATACATATATCATATAATATAATACCATATGCAGGAGTGAAGCATCAAAACATACAGGAAATATGCCGGCTTTACACACATTTTCTTGTCTGAACTCCGTCTAGAATAACATCAGACTTATACCAATTATTGAAACCTTTTCTAATTGATTATTTTATTATACCTGTTATTATTTCTAATTTTGTTTATACCTATTGTTCGAACTGTTATGAAATGCTGAAATTTCTGAACGAAAACAGATAATTGTCAACGCGTAGGACATCAACACGTGGAAAGTACCCGTTGTTTGTATGAAAGAAACTACGCCCATTGTTACCACAAACACCTACAAGCATAAGTACGTACATATGAGTATATTCAAGTAATTTCGATGTATGGTTGTAATATGCAATAAATACTTATTTTGATAATATTTATGATTTTTTGTTTTTAACCTTTGCGCACGTACAAAATATGGTTCAACTTTTGACTTTGTTTTGGCAAATTCTATTTTTTATTTATGTGCATTCATACATAATACACATTCCAGGGGCTCGCAACACATTTTAATTACTAATACATACAGCAATCATTTCTATTTGTTGATGTTTATAAAATTATTAAAATTCGAAATTTTGTTGATTTGCTATAGAAGCCAGTTAGGCCAGTTATCACATTTTGTGTATATGTATATGTATATATGTATTGCGGTAAATACATATATATATATATATATAGACATTAGAAAACTAGACTTCGTACTTATGTTTAAGTCGTTTATACATACATTCATACATATGTATATACATACGCACATACATACAAACATATTCACACATTTGTATTAATTTTGGTCAGATATTTATGTTACTGTCCATTATATGTACATACATATGTATACATGTATGTGTGTGTATTTATAACTATGAAATGCTAGTGTTTCGGTAGACGTTCCTGTCGCATGTATCAAAATATTTTATCAGGTGATTTGAAAGTCAAAAGTTTTTTTATAGTAAACAAGCGAGCCCCCGCTTTATAACTCAACTTTTTATTGGAAAATGTGTATTTAGACGCATATTCATATGAATGTATGTAGATATGTACATACATATGAATATATCTATTTGCATTATATATGATAATAATTGTAGACTATGTACATCTGTATATGTATATACATATAACGATATTATATACATACATATGTATATGTTCTTAAAAAGTATTTTTAAAGGCAAACAGTTTAATCACATACATATATAAAAAATTTTATATGGACATGTTTCTGCTCTATACTAAAATAGAGTCCGAAATTTGTAAAAGTTAAATGTAAATAACAGTTGATTTCAGTGCTCTTAGTCGAGTTTAAGACAGGAATTTATTTACATTCAAATTATTATAGAAATGTACTGGAATAAAATACAATAATATGTATATCACATCATGGGCTTTACGTCGATTAAAAGAAATATAGAGTTCTTTGTTTATACGATATTGGATTCACGTTCCTTAATCGTACCTTATCATAAATTTCGTTGATAGATTTACCACACTTTAATATGAAATCTTTGTTTGCAGACTATTCTGTAGTTCGAAATGAAAAATCCGCGCTGATAACTGCACGTTTACAATTAAGCAAATAGTTGACGCATTTATTTTAAATTTACTGTTACTATAACAGCAGAAAATAAATATTGATACCAAATTTGCGATTAGCGTATATTAATCATTTGTCTTTTTTATTAAACCATGTCATAAACTTAGTTTTATACTCGACATTTTCGGTTGCAATGTAATGCAAACGAGCAAATTAAAACTCTTAGTTTGGTTTTCTACTCAGCCATTAAATATGTATGTACATATGTATGTATGTATGTATATATGTACATACATATATATACAAGACTTGACAACCATACAGTAAATATTCAGCCATTACAAATTAAATGCTGTGAAGAATATTCGAAATATTGGTTTATCTACTACTACACTAGAAGTGCAGCGTAGTGAAAAGCCTGTTTTCAAATGTTCTTTAACTGCACTGAACACATAACAATACATAAAACAACTCGATTCGTTCGAAAATATATATTTTAGCTTTACCTTTTGGAGTACCATAACACTTTGGGTCGAATTCGTCCATTTGAGAGGAACACTCAAGGGTAAAATAACGTCATATTGTACATAGTATGTAGGTAGATATCTACAGTGAAAACACCGGTGTTTCTGCGTTCAACTGTTTCTGTTTATAGACGCATGAACTCAAATATATTATATGTACATAAAGATTTCCAAACACATCACGAGTTTAATGATAATACTATATGCATAATTGGCAGATTTATAAATGGAACGAGAATGAATCGAACAAAAGCTGAACTAATAAACAAACGAAAAGTGCCACGTGCTATTTGTTATTATAAATATCATGCTTAGTATTCAGAATACACGCGTATTTCGTCATATGACGGGCGAAACAATTAAGTCTGTATACTATACTATATTGTCTGCCATGCACAAGAGATTTCTAGTGAAAATGTATTAAAATAATATAGTATATAAACGAATGACCATACATATGCATATACAGTAATCCCCGCTTAAGTGCCCCTTCTTAACATGCAAGACTGTTCAGACACTTAAGCGGGAAAGGCACTTAAATAAATCCCGCTTAAGTGCCTCGAGGTACTTACCAAGCTTTTTCTCAAATACTCATATAATATATTTTTTCCTTTAGAAAGAAATTCACATTTATTTCTTATTAATAACAATAAATATGGAAAAAACATTACAAAACTGTGTACATACATATAATATGTATGTTTTCCTTTTGACAATTCTCAGCACATTAAATGTCAAAAATATGAAGAGGCACTTAAAAGAGGAAAATTGCAAACAATTTTGTATTTGTGGCTAAAATATTACGGGCATTTAAGGCGGGGAATTTTATATGTAAATTTAGAGAAAAAATAACAAAAACAACACTTAAACGGGGATCACTGTACATATAAATATTCATATGTATGTATCTGTAGATGGTTGGATGCGTTGTCTTCAAATGTGTGAGGTCGTTGTAGAAATACTCCATGATTTATGAAAGATTTTTGTATTAAAAATTGGAAAATACGTGGGGAAGTCTAAAATTTGGGACGAAACGAAAAGTGCAGAAATATAGTAAATTCTGAATTATGAAATATGTATACATATTGGGATAGTAACCACTTTTTAGCGAAATTGCATAAAAAATATTATTCTCGAAATGAGTTCTATCTATAAATAAAAATATGATAAATTATATTAAATATTTCTACTCAAAACTTTTTATTTAACTTTTAATACAAGGCTCTCAAAAGACCACACATTATTTAAGCTTTGGAGTAAAGCTGTGATGTGTCACATCGTTATATGAGGAGTTTTTCAAATTCAGTAGTATTTTTACAGTTTTTAAGATAAACTGCCGAAGAACAACAACAGTAATATTTGTTTCATGCATTCGTTTAGAAATATCGAAAAAACATTATCTCTACACATATCTTTATCTGACGATAATAATTTAAATAAAAAAAAATTTTAGAATAATTTTGTATCACCTCTCCATAAATTACACGAAGCAGCATCGGCTCTAAATTTTATCGATAATATTCATATAATAGATGTCCTGTCGGTTAGCGCCACCTATCTGTCAACTAGTTGCCCAATAGGCAGCATCAGATAATTTTAAATATATAATTCATATAATAGATGTCCTGTCGGTTAGCGCCACCTATCTGTCAACTAGTTGCCCAATAGGCAGCATCAGATAATTTTAAAATCATTTTCACTATTTTGCTACTTCAACGTTGCAGTGTTTTTACAATGCATTTCATGTACTAGCTAATTCCTAGTTTTTTTCCTCTTTTAAAGGAACATAACATATAAGGCCCTATATTTATTTCGCGTCAAAATGCAGCTGGTGTATCTCATATTTGTACCAGGGTACAGGAACCAATAATATTTGAAATAAACTTCTCGCCCTTGAAATAAAAACTCACCACCACTGACTTGACGGCCTACTTGCCAAAACATTTTGTATAATTTCATCGGAAATAAAACAAACTGTTTAATTTTCAATTTTTATATAATTGTTAATACATATAATTAATTATTTTATTAATTGTATTTTAATTAAAAAAGTATGGAACAAATACAGTGTTATTTTGTTATACTAATTATAAACGAGAAGACATACATACATACAACATGTTTATTTATTTATTGAATTATCTTTTTTAACTCCTTTTTAATCGAAATCGAAATCGACTAATTTTATTAGCAAATTGCATAAACACAGATCTGGAAAATGGTGAGAAATTGAAATCAGACAGACTTTTTAATAGTTGAAGAAAATAAAATCCAATAATTAAAATTTCCCAGAATACTCATTTGCAGACTTACATATACATACATATGTTTGTACATATTAATATGATGCATTCAAACTTTAAGTGCGATTTCAGATGGGTCAACTCCTGTTGCAAATTCTCGGGCGATTCTCTTTTGCTGTTGCCCATTGCGTTCGCACGAGCAATTTGTGTTCGGCAACTCTGTTCGTGTTTTTCTCTCATTCTCTTTCATATAATTTTCGCAACTTCTTGTACGCATCGTTTTCAAACAAAAAAATATATTTCATTAACTAATTTTTATCGTTATTCTCCATTTTCTAACATATTTTAATTATATTATGCATATATCTATATGTATTTGCAAAATATATACAAAAAATAAATTATAAAATGTAAATTTTCAAATATATTAATGTTACTCATATTAGTTACTTGGAATTGAACTAATGCACCTGCTGAAATATAATCTGGGAAACTGGGAAATTCTGCTGACAAACTATTGCTGATCAGCAAGAAGTCAGTTCACATAGCAGCTCAGGTGACATAAATGCAACAACAATAATATAGAATTAAGGTATCAACTTTTGTATAAATAGAAGTAACATTTAATTGTAAGAAGCTTTTGGTATTATAAGCGTTGAGCAATAAACATCGGAGACATAGACTTCGAAAATAAAAATTGTTTTTTTTTATTCTCTTAATTCGCAAAGAGAAAACTTATATTGTCTACACGCGTATGCCGAGTAGAACGAGGAAAACCTGTCCCAACTTGACATTGTGTTCTGAACTTTGGACTCTCTCGTAAATAAACAATGAATGCAGACAATGAATGTTGAATATTTAAGATTCAATCATATGATTTTGCAAATTATAAATACATATGTAATAAACACAATACATACATAATTGAATATTAAATAGAAAGTCTTATAATATGTTGGATTGAACCGGAATAATGCCAATAGGAAGCAATATTTCAACGGCTTTCTTTCAACTAATCTTGCGAAATATTTACAAATGTTGACGAAACTTTATATTAAACAAGTATGGAAGAGCTAAGTTCGATCAACCGATTTTCGTTCATTTTCGCCACCAAGCTAAATTATATCTAAGATTATGAATTCACTTATTTTTTCTAAGATATTTTACAAATTAACCGATACATATGGTATAAGGCCCACCGGAAAGCCTTATATTAAGTGGAAAGGAGTCGATGGAGGAGGGACTCGGTGAGATTCTTCACGGATGGGTCAAATTCGGGAAATGTAAGTGGGGGAGTTTACTGTCGAGAACTTTGCATCAACGTTATTTTCAGGCACCCTGAGTATTGCAGCATTTTTCAAGCGGAAGCTATTAAGGCAGCGGCGGATATATTTTTTCGGAACACAGCAACCTTTAAAGAGGTAACGGTTCACTCTGATAGTAGAGCGGCGATACTAGCCTTGAGTTCGCTGACTATGCACTCTAGGCTGGTTAATGAATGCTTATCTTCACTGTCAGCGGCATCGTTCTACATTTCGATTACACTGGTATGGGTTCCTGGCCTCAGCGGAATCGTGGGAAATTATAAGGTTGATGAACTTTCTAGTCTATCTCACTAATAGTAGCATGGGAACCATTGTCCTATTACGGTTTATTACTGGACACGTGGAATCATCTCATCACTCATTATCTGGAATGTCCCACCTCTTGCGAGTTCAAGAAAAAGATTTCATGGATCTCACGAATAACCGCGCGAATAACGGATATAGAAGTGAAAAATCTCTGCAGATTTGTAGTAGAGGTACTTACGTATTAACGCCACTGCACCAACTTATTGTATAGATATCATGGAGTTGGATCAACTAGAGTTTTTTTTTTAAAGCGAAAATTAGTAAAGTACAGTAATCCCCGCTTAAGTGACCGTTTTTAACATGCAAGACTTTTGAGACACTTAAGCGTGAAAGGCACTTAAATAAATCCCGCTTAAGTGCCTCAAGGTACTTACCAAGCTTTTTCTCCAATACTTCGATCTTATATTTTTTCTTTTAGAATGAAAGTCACATTTATTTCTTATTAATAACAATAAATATGAAAAAACATAACAAAACAAGTAAGGTAAGGCTAAGTTCGGGTGCAACTGATCATTTTATACTCTCGCAATTTATTGCTATATTTTTATTAAGATAAAACACAAATTGACTCACATATTCGGCATATACATATATAGTATAAAGTCTATTGAAAGTTTGAAACCCCTAATAATAGGTATATGATGCCACAGATCATATACAGTATTTGTGTAAAGTTTCATTTCGCTATCTTCATTGGTTCCTTATGTATGTATTATAAAGTGAAGGAATAATATGGAATTCAAAATTGAGTTATATGGGAAGTTGTCGTTGTTGTGAACCGATTTCATCCATATTCCACACGTGTCATAAGGATGTCAAGAAAATATTATATACCGAATTTAATTGAAATCTGTGGAGTAGTTCCTGAGATATCAATAATCAAATATTAAAAAAAAAAACTTGTACAAAGTATCGAAAAACTTGGTATAATGGGCACTTATCAAACACAAATATTTCTCCAATCACAAAAAATAAACATTATTGAAAATTTGTTGCAAAAATTGGAAATTGAAATAAGAAAACACATCATATCGAGCAAATATGGCTTAAAAAAGGTCCCTGGGTAGAATAGGATAAAATAATCCGAAATATTCGAACAAGATCGAATCATTTAGGTTAATTTTACTAAAGCGAAGTACCTACATATGTATATACAAAGAGGGGACTTTTTCACTCATTGCACGATTTATTCGACATAAAGTTCACTAGCACAAACTGTATTCATCTCAAAATAATGTTATGCACAAAATTTGGGCTGAAGTGTGGCCAATGGTGGGCGCTGTCACGTGCATTGTTAATCTATATACCGATTCTCATGTAATCCATCCGTACCATCTCTACTGAACAATTTAATACTTCTGATGTTTTCCTCTGGCCCTTTAATACTTCTCAACATAACCTTTGCTGTGGGGTTCGGCTTCGTTATTATCGGATTTCACCTATTTTCATTATGAATCATGAAATGTTGCAGGGAAACAAGTACCCCTTCCTAATGTGATCGTTTGTACCAAATTCCACTATTATATCTTAATTTGTAACTTAATATCAACATTTTCAGGGTGTCGAGGAATATGTAAACCAAGATACATATCTGAAATTATACTGAAATCATTGTTTGCTCGGATATATATTTAAATTGCGAACTATTACTTGGTTAAGAAATGAGTTTGAATTTGAGCTTAAATAAGAATCACAATGATATGGTAAGCTCAAAATCTACAATCTTTCCTCTTTCTAAGCTTTGAAATGCACTTAGAAGGAGTAACTGCAATGAGTAGAACCCGATATACAACGCCATAACCATAAAACCATCCATACAATTTAATGACAAATAAAAATGCGAAACCAATTCGACTGCAACCAAACTAAACTCATTCTTCCTTTTTAAATAAAATAAATCTTAACTTCCGTCTTTTCAAATTTCAGTTCAAAATAAAATAAACATCGATGATCAACTATTAATTTCCAATATATATATTTTTTAAATTTATATACAAAAATGTGGATTACAATTTATTCACGCGTTTTTTCAATTCAGTCAATTCGTTGAATACTTCTTTTGGTAGAAATTCTCCCACTTGCGTTTTAAAGTACTGTTCAATTTCATTGACTTCCTGTTGCCAGAAATCATTAGGCACGTTAAAAAGTTCTTTAAGGTCGACGCTTTGCTGTAGTCCTGTTATATCCAGTGCACCTTCGCTGGGCAAATAACCAATAGGGCTATCCACATAGCAATCTTCTTCATGCAC
The DNA here is from genome assembly GCF_028554725.1 of Zeugodacus cucurbitae. NCBI lineage: Eukaryota > Metazoa > Arthropoda > Insecta > Diptera > Tephritidae > Zeugodacus > Zeugodacus cucurbitae. Next base: position 27,990,158 of record NC_071671.1, read on the forward strand.
ACGCCTGAAAATCCAGTCTAAAACACGAGAGTTATCACCAAAACCTGGCCATAAGAACTTTCCATCTGCGCTCTTACGGAACCAGTTGACATGAAACACTTTTGGTACTCTTCCTCTTTTTTCCATACTCAGCCAATGCTTAAGATAATCTCCAAAGTTGTAACCAAAGAATGGACGCATAGCGAAGGGATCATGCATTATTACTTTCCCTTTGTGCTCGGCGGCTGCTGTGGCTTCACTGCGCATAGCAGCACCTATGAAAACACCGTGAGACCAATTACGCGCCTCGTATACTAGTGGAACACCTTTTGGACGGCGACCACCGAACAGAATTGCGCTTATAGGCACACCTTGTGGATCTTCCCAGCATGGATCAATAATGGGGCACTGAATAGCAGGTGTACAGAAACGAGAATTTTGATGTGCGGCTGGTTTACCGGATTGCTTAGACCATAGTTTACCCAGCCAGTCGGTCGTTATAACATTATTAATGTTCGGTTCTTCCATTCCTTCCCAATAAACACCGCCGTCCGATGTGGATGCCACATTTGTGAAAATAGTGTTGCTAAAAATTGTATTCATGGCATTTGGATTCGTAGACATGGCAGTACCTGGAGCTACGCCAAAGAAGCCATTTTCGGGATTTATTGCGCGTAGCACTCCTTCGCTATCGAATTTCATCCAGGCAATGTCATCCCCTACACACTCCACATTGTAACCTGGCAGTGTTGGTGTCATCATAGCTAGATTTGTTTTACCACAGGCCGATGGAAACGCGGCTGCGATATATATTTTTTTGCCCTTCGGATTTGTGATACCTAATATAAGCATATGCTCGGCCAACCAACCTTCACGCTTCGCAATAGTGCTACCAATTCGTAATGCAAAGCACTTCTTACCCAGCAAAGAATTACCACCATACCCGGAACCATAAGATAAAATCTCATTGCTGTCAGGCTTATGAAGGATAATTGTGCGCTCAGGATCGCATGGCCATGAAGGTACCGCAACTTTTCTGTCTTTCGGCGTACCCACTGAATGTAAACATTTGACAAATTCATCACCATTACTTTGTAATTTCTCCAGAACTTGATTTCCAACGCGAGTCATTATCTTCATTGATTCCACCACATAAGGAGAATCGGTAACTTCAATGCCAATCTTTGAAAGCTGCGATCCCACAGGGCCCATTGAAAATGGAATCACATACATTGTTCGACCTCGCATACTCTTCGGAAACCGCTCTTTAACTGCCTGCTCCATATCAGCCGGTGAAATCCAGTTTCCAAGTGCGCCAGCGGTAGCATTTGGAGTGACTGGAATAGCTTGGTCCTTGCGATCAGTACATATAAATGTTTTTGACTCAACGCGAGCAACGTCTGCAGGATTAGTACGCGCAAGCCAGCAGTTAGTGTACTTCGTAAGCCGAGTAATGGTCCCCTGCTTCAGCATCAATTCTTGCAGTAGCTTGCTCTCATCTGCACTTCCATCACATATATGTATACGATCTGGTTGACATAGAGAGACGCATTTATTGATGTAAGACTTGGCTCCAGCTGTGAGAAGAGCAGAATTGCCATACTGCACGGACAACGAACGACGTGTGGCGATTGGCGAAATCAAGTAGAACTTTCTTGATTTGTTTAATAGCTTCCAGCTGATAATGAAAATAACAATAAAAACACATTAATATATGTTTGATATTGAAATTAGTGCTATTACAAGTTTATGAGAGATGAGTCTAAAAGTTATATCCGATAATATAATATTATTTCGTTGTAAATTTTTTTAAAATCAAGAGCCTTCTTTGTATATTGGTATGCATACATATGTAGATATAAATAAATTTGTCATATATAAACAATTAAGTGTTCCTCTTAATTAGCCAGAAGAATTAGCACTAAATTTGTCATAATTAAATAAAGAATCTTCAGCATTTTATTTATTCCAAAACCAGCGTTTTTACTCCACAAAGAACTAGGTAGATATGTTTATACAGTGATCCCCGCTTAAGTGATTATAATAGTAATAAATGTGACTTCCATTATAAAAGTAAAGATATTAGCTCGAAGGATTTGAGAAAAAGCTTGCTAAGTAAGTGCCTCGAGGCACTTAAGCAGGATTCATATAAGTGCCTTTTCCGCTTAAGTGTCTCAAAAGTCTTGCATGTTATGAACGGGCACTTAAGCGGGGATTACTGTACATATATTTTTTATGTAATACTGGTATTAATCTGAACGAAATGTGGCGATTGACGTAGGTTGCATGCCCTAAATATTTGCAGCTGGCTCAATCAATCTGACTAATTTGACTTGCCATTCATACTAGTTGTAATAAATTTTAAACGTTCAAAGACGGTAAAATTACAAAGAAATGTCGGCTTCAAGAAATGTGGCGTTAATAATGATATAACCAATCAATCTCTGATTTCATTAAAATACGAATATTCCTTGAAAATTCAGGTAATCGGGGGAAAAACTGATTATAGTTTTATAGAAACAAAGGAAATATTTCATTGAAATTAAGCTTTATTTGCGAAGATCAGAGGAAATATCCGCTAATAGCCTTTATCAGAAAAAACCTCGCTAATATATAACCAGACAATTGGATAATTTAATTTTTTTATATCACCTGGATAAATAATTAATAATTTTTTACTTTGCTAATAGTTAAAGTGACTTGTCGTAGATGATTCCGTGAGTACAATATAAGTCCTGCTTGGATTCAAGAGAGTTCCTGCTCTTTCAGGCGTTTTACATATGTATGTATGTACATAAATCTCATTCACCATTCGTACATAAAACCGTATGTACAGCTGTTATCAAAATAATAATAATGGCTTTTTATTCCACAAAATATTTCTGTTTTGAACTTTTAAAATTATAATTTCGATTTTCACTATGGAAATGTCATATTCTCTCGCACGGTATTGCGGCCATAATCAAACGAGTTTGATTTTCAAATATTGAGTGCGATGCGGTGACGTCGAAATACACGCATTATTGCAAAATCGTGCTTATATTCGATATCTTCATTTCCTAACATATGTTTGGATTTGTGAACTGTCCGCATTTAACTCACTCAGGTCTAAAGGTGAGGCGGTGCGCCTTAGCCGCATTTGTCGTGTCTACGCAAGACGTGGCGTTATTCTTTTTCCGAAAAATCACATATTTTTGTCAAACAAAAAAATATATCAAAAAAACTTACTACATATATGTACCTAATAAACGAGGCAGCATTCTTTCTTAAGCTTAAAGAAAAAAGAGCTCGAACTCAGGTATCCCAACTTTTAGCCAACAATTAAAAGATAATAATTTGAAAGCCCATAGCTCGAGGAATTCTATTTTCATATAAAAACAATCTAGCAGCACGAATTTAGTTTGCAAGATTACACACTATCTTAAGCACCAGAAAAATGGTGCAACATCTTGTGGGCAGATGCATCTAAAAATGTTCTGTTTGGTGGAAAAGTTTTCGATGGTTTCTAAGAAGACCATCCAAAACCGAATTTGATCCAGACCATTATGTAAAGCCAGTTAAACATAATAGGACAACCGTAATGGTGTGGGCTGCTTTTCCTATTAGTGTTTCTGACGTTTTTCGCTAGTTAGTTAACCCATTTTTAGTAATTTTCAACCTAACCTTTGTATGGGAGGTGGATGTGGTTATTATCCGATTTCAACTATTTTCATAGTGTGTAGTGGGGTACGTAGGACCGACTGCAGAAAGTTTGGTTTATATAGCTTTATTGGTTTGGGAGATATATACACATTTTTGTATGGATGTATGTGATTGGCGTTCAACCGTTTAGACGGTTATAGCCGAATCGATGAGAGCGTGCCACTCCTCTCTTTCCTTCGCAGTTCGGCGCCAGTTGGAGATTCCAAGTGTAACCAGGTCGCTCTCCACCTGGTCCCTCCAACGGAGTGGAGGCCTTCCCCTTCCTCGGCTTCCTCCGGTTTGTACTGCATCGAACACTTTCAGAGCTGGAGTGTTTTCGTCCATTCGGACAACATGACCTACCCAGCGGAGCCGCTGTCTTTTTATTCGCTAAACTATGTCAATGTCGTCGTATAACTCGTACAGCTCATCGTTCCATCGTCTGCGGTATTCGCCGTTGCCAATGTTCTGAGGACCATAAATCTTGCGCAAAATTTTCCTCTCGAAAACTCATCTGATGTTGACATCATCCAAACTTCTGCATCATAAAGCAGGACGGGAATGATAAGCGACTTGTAGAGTTTGATTTTGGTTCGTCGAGAGAGGACTTTACTGTTCAATTGCCTACTCAGTCCAAAGTAGCACCTGTTGGCAAGAGTGATTCTGCGCTGGATTTCGAGGCTAACATTGTTGGTGTTGTTGATACTGGTTCCCAGGTATACGAAATTATCTACAACTTCGAAGTTATGACTGCAACAGTGACATGGGAGCCAAGACGCGAGTGCGCCGACTGTTTGCTTGATGACAGGAGATATTTCGTCTTGTCCTCATTCACCTCCAGACCCATTCCCTTCGCCTCCTTATCCATGCGGGAAAAAGCATAACAAACGGCCCGGTTGTTGCTTCCGATGATATCAATATCATCGGCGTACACCAGCAGCTGTACACTTTTGTAGAAGATTGTACCTTCTCTATTTAGCTCTGCAGCTCGTATTATTTTTCCAACATCAAGTTAAAGAAGTCGCACGATAGTGAGTCACCTTGTCTGAAACCTCGTTTGGTATCGAACGGCTCGGAGAGGCCATTCCCAATCATGACGGAGCTTTTGGTGTTGCTCAACGTCAACTTACACAGCCGTATTAGTTTTGCGGAGATACAAAATTCAGACATCACGGCATAAAGGCAGCTCCTTTTCGTGCTGTCGAAAGCAGCTTTAAAATCGACAAAAATGTGGTGTGTGTCGATCCTATTTTCACGGGTCTTCTCCAAGATTTGGTGCATGGTGAATATCTGGTCCATGGTGAATATCTGGTCCATGGTGGACTTTCCAGGTCTAAAGCCACACTGATAAGGTCGAATCAGTTTGTTGACGGTGGGCTTAAGTCTTTCACACAGTACGCTCGATAGAACCTTATAGACGATATTTAGGAGGCTTATACCACGGTAATTGGCACAGTTTCTGGGATCTCCCTTTTTTGGATTGGGCAGAGTACACTGAGATTCCAATCGTCAGGCATGCTTTCTTCCGACCATATTTTGCAAAGAAGCTGATGCATGCATCTTATCAGTTCTTCGCCGCCGTATTTGAATAGCTCAGCCGGTAATCTATCGGCCCCTGCCGCTTTGTTGTTCTCCAGGCGGGTAATTGCTATTCGAATTTCTTCATGGTCGGGTAATGGAACATCTATTCCATCGTCATCAATTGGGGAATTGGGTTCGCCAACTCCTGGTGTTGTACTTTCGCTGCCATTCAGCAGGTCGGAGAAGTGTTCCCTCCATAATCCCAGTATGCCCTGGACATCGGTTACCAGATTACCACCTTGGTCTCTACATGAGGATGCTCCGGTCTTGAAACCTTCGTTAAGTCGCTTCATTTTTTCATAAAATTTTCGAGCATTCCCTCTATCTGCCAGCTTCTCAAGCTCTTCGTACTCACTCATTTCGGCCTCTTTCTTTTTTTGTCTGCAGATGCGTCTCGCTTCCCCCTTTAGCTATTTACAAAATAAAAAAATAATTTACTTACGTGATGACGAGTAGCAGTTGTAATAATGTATACAAATTTTTTTTTTTCATATATTTCTTTATTTATTGAATCTGCTCTTTGGAGCCTAACAATAAGTTATAAAATCTTAATTCTAATTAAAACTAGACAAACTCAACCAATTGATTGAGTTGTTTTGGTGAAACGTTGCTCCTCAGTGTGCTGGCATATCTCTTCTTTTTAGACGTGATTGATTACAAGAATGTAATAAAGCATTAGCCAATGGATTTGGGTGATCGCGGAGTTTGAATAAATATTTATTTCTGCTGTTCTCTACTTCTTTCTTTACCATGAGAATACCAAGATCTTTATGGATATTTTCATTACGCATATACCATGGTGAGCACGTGATTGTTCTAAGCATTTTTGATTGGAATCTCTGAATTATATCGATATTGGTTGCACAGGTCGTACCCACAGTTTGTTGTCTAGGTTAAGTTTTGAATTTTTATTTAAAAGCCAATTTAAATGTGCTGCTCTTATCTTCATGCAGGTTATTTTACTCGATATGTGTTTTCTCCACGTGAGCCTTCTATCCAAGTGAATACCAAGATATGTTACTTCAGTCGCTTGGGGTACTAAAATATTGTTCATTTTAACTGCCGGACACGTTTTTGGTCTTAGAGAAAATGTAACATGCTTGCACTTCTGTTCGTTTACATTTATACGCCAGTTTGCTAGCCATTCTTCGACAAAAATCAAATGCGCTCCTAATACTTTTGATGCTATAATTGGGCATTTGTTTCGGCTCACTAAAGCTGTGTCATCCGCAAAAGTTGATGTCAAAATATTACTAGCTGTTGGAAGGTCTGCTGTATATATTATGTATAGAGTTGGCCCTAAAACACTGCCCTGAGGTACACCAGCTCTTATTGGTCGTTCTTCAGAAATGAAGTCTCCTACTTTGACAGTAAACTTTCTATTTTTTAAATAAGACTCCAAGGTTTTATTCGAGAGGTAAGCTTTTTTTAATCTTATATAAAAGCCCGTCATGCCACACTTTATCGAACGCCTGAGCCACATCTAGAAATATAGCAGAACAGTACTCTCTATACTCGAACGCCCTTCTGTTTTCGTTAGTAATTCTATTTACTTGTTCTACAGTGCCATGTTTTGCACGAAAACCGAATTGGTGCGTTGGTATTACATTATTTTCATGGAGGAAAGGAGCAATCTTTGATAGTAACACTTTTTCAAATATTTTAGAAAGACAGGGTAGAAGACTGATTGGTCTGTATGAAGACGGCTGTGTCAAGTCTTTACCTGGTTTCTCTATCATGATGATCTGCGACTTTTTCCATGAATTTGGATAGTATCCGAAACTGAGAATAGCGTTAAAGAGCAAACTGTTAAAGCAATATTTGGTAACTCAATTAGCATTTTTGGAGTAATTTTATCGTGTCCTGCCGACTTTTTTGGATTCAGCTCTTTTATGATTTTAATAATTTCAGAAGATGACGTTTGAATAGACACAAGCGACTCGTTAGGCAATTAGGTTCAAATACCTTTTCTAGGTGATTTGCGAAACAATTTGCCTTATCCTCCTCACTTCGTGCCCAGTTTCCACCCAAGCCTCTTATAGGCAAGTTGGAGTCGACTGGAGGCTTCATTGACTTTTGGGCTTTCCAAAGAGAATTTCCTTTGTTTGAATTTGGACACAGTTTCTTTATATAATTGTGAGTGTGGTATTCTTCCTCTCGTTTAAGCGCTGTTTTTAGTTTTCGTACAGCATATTTTAGTTGCAGCTGTGTAGAAGGGGAGCGATTTAACTGCCATTCACATCTAGCTCGCCTTTTTTCATTTACAAGCTTTTCTATTTCATTATTAGTGATTTGTCTGCGGATAATCGGTTTATTGCTTATGTTTGGTGTTGCTATGACAGCTGCATTTGATATTACAAGCGTTCCAAAAAAGTCTTTAAATTCGCTATCTGTAATTTTAAAACGAGGTGGGCAGTATATAGCCGATAGATTTAAATCACAACCCCGATTTTTTAACGATATTGTTGTAGCTTGTAAGTGTGCTGTAGCATGAGAACCCAGAGTAAAGTGGTTTAACCGATTTCTAACCAATACTGCCGTTCCGCCATGTGCTTTTCCATCCGGGTGATTTGTAACATACAATCTAAATCCCGGTATTTTAAAATTGTTTTTGTTTGTCAGATGAGTCTCTGATATTAACATTACATCTATATTTTTTTCAGACAGAAATCTAATTATCTCTAGTTTATGTTGGTTAACACCGTTAGCGTTCCATATACAAATGTTTAGTATGCTCATTTTTTACTTAATAAGGTTTGCAGCATTTGGTTTTGTGATTTTATTAAATCTTGGATCATGTTTTGCATTGTAGACATAAATTGTGTCATACATTGCGTAAGATTTATGATCATAGTTTCAATACCACTATTTGGAGGATTTTGCGGTGGTTGTATTTGTACATTGTTGCCTTTTACAACATTGGCATAGCTCCCTTGTACAGTATTATTTTTAATATTACTAGATTTCGGAATATGGTCTGTGATATATATAATGTCAGTACGGGGAGTATGTAACATTTGGTTACGTCGTGCTTGAATTCCCTGTGACAACTTCGATTTCAAATCTTTATAAACAGGACAACCCCTGTAGTTGGCAGTGTGACTTCCTCCACAGTTGCTGCATTTTTTGTTTAAATCCTCTTTCTTGAGGATACATTTTGAAGTGGGATGTAAATCTCCACATACCACACAAACACTGCGTAGAGTGCAATAAGATTTGGTATGCCCATACTCTTGGCAGTTGGTGCATTGTACCGGACCGTTTCTTTTGTGTGGTTCTTCTACGGTTACTCTACGGTGCAGCAAATATTTTAAATTATATATTGGATGCACTTCGTTCTTTATAAGCTGGTTAGAATTCGGCATCAATTCAATTCTAAACATTGGTTGTGGTACTTTGTTTCTGTTAAAGATGTTTACGACAGTTTTAACTTCAAAGCCACATTCTTCAAGAGCTTCTTTGATTTCACTAGAGTCTACAGATGACTCTATACCTTTAATTACTACAGCTAGGCCTTTTGAGCTCTTTAACTGATAGGAATAATAATTTTTGTTTTTATCCGACAAAAACTTTACAACATCCATAAAACTTTTCTCAATGTATGTCTGTATTTTCGTTTCATCTATATTGCCTTTTTTTAAAGGCACTATATGAAAGTTTTTTGTTAGATACAAAACTTCGCCTAATTTAGCAACAAGAGTATTTGAGCTACGCTCGCGCAAATATATTGGGGGCGGTTTGGCATACCTTCGCATCATCATTAGAACCACTGCTTAGTACGGCAAATCTGTTGCCATTTAAAACGTCAGGTTTATTCTTGGTTGGCGTGCCGCCTTGAAATTTTTTAGGATTGACCGCTGACTTCACAGGACTTAATTTCCTTTTAATATTGACGTAGCGGTCAATGCCAATCTGAACAGATGGACCTTTTTTGATTTGTGCATTCTCACCTTGCGTTATGCTTTTCTTCGCTGTCTGCTCTTAGGTTTTAGAGAATAATCACGGAGCGCATCAAATACACGTCCGTATAGGTTGAAAGCTCTCTATCTTGTCTGACAAAATATAGTAACACTATAGTATACAAAAGCACTACAACAATGTTTTTATTAATTCTATTTACACTTTAGGTTACAGATTTAGTATACATATATTATAAGAATACACGCGGAGTATATATGTGTAAAATCTCATCTGTCGCGAGAACGGCTGAAAATGCTCACCCACAAAAGTGGCCAACGCGCCATAAGAAGTTTTTACTTCAAAAATTTTCATATACACACACAGCCAGACACATGTTTTTGTATATCACCATCAACACATTCACATTAATATACATATCGTCACCTAAAATGCAAAAGGCCGTAACTAACATTTTTAGTATTTTACAGGAGAAGCAAAAAACGTTATAGATTAAAGACTACTTAAAGCTAAATATCCAAATTGTAGATTTAAGCTTAGAAAACAAAGACGGATTTGTTTCTGAAAACCAAATTAATGGGAAAAAAGCAGTTTTTAAGAAATGTTAGTTACGGCCTTTAGCACTCTATTTTTCTGAAACCAAAAAGCCGTAACTACTTGAAAAAAATTGTGTATAAAATGAAAGCAATTATTAAAATAATAAAATGTGCTTTTGGCTGTAACTAAAAAAGTTTTTAACAAGTTATGTCTTTTTGTATCTATTTATTGTAAGTATTTTAACACAAAAGAAATTACTTAATCAATACATTTAATTCGAGAGAATAAAATTGAATTAAACTGGTTAAGAAGAACAAAATAATTCATTTGAAAACAGCAAAACCTGCAATACAAATAGCAAATTAGAATAGGTTTAAGATGTAAAGGGTATATTATCATGAAAGCTGTGGCAGTCAGCCGGAAGTAAAAATTTAAGTTCCTGCAAGTGTTCCCATTTCTTTTTATACTCTCGCAACAAAAGTTGCTAAGAGAGTATTATAGTTTTGTCCACATAACGGTTGTCCTAAAACTAAACGAGTTAGATATAGGGTTATATATACCAAAGTGATCAGAGTAAAGTTCAAATACGGATGTCTGTCTGTCCGTCCGTGCAAGCTGTAACTCGAGTAAAAATTGAGATATCTTAATGAAACTTGGAACACGTGTTCCTTGGCACCATAAGAAGGTTAAGATGGGCAGAATCGGACCGCTGCCACGCCCACAAAATGGCGATAACCAAAAATACATAAAGAGCTATAACTAAGCCATAAATATAGTTATGAAAATAAAATTTGGAACATAGGATCGCATTAGGGAGGGGCACATTTGAATGCAATTTTTTTGGAAAAATGGGCGTGACCCCGCCCCCAAATAGGTTTTTTGTATATATCTTGCAAACCAATAAAGCTATATAAACAAAACTTTCTACAGTCGTTTCTTTTAGCCATTTCCTTATACAGTACAAAAATTAAAGAAATCGGATAATAACCACGCCCACCTCCCATACAAATTTTATGTTGAAAATTATTAAAAGTGCGTTAACTCGCTAACGAGAAACGTCATAAACACCAAATTTTACAGAAGAAATGGCAGAAGGAAGCTGGACTCAGATTTTTTTACAAAATGGAAAATGGGCGTGGGGTCGCCCACTTATGGGTCAAAAACCATATCTCAAGAACTACTCGACAGATTTCAATGAAATTCGGTATATAATGTTTTCTTGGTGACACTGGTGGACACTGGTGGAATATGGGCGAAATCGGTTCACAACTACGCCTACTTTCCATGTAACTCAATTTGAATTCCATCTGATTCGTTCACTTTATAAAGTATACATAAGGAACCAATGAAGATAGCGGAATAAACTTTACACAAATAGGGCATATCATCTCTGGCTTCACTTGAGAAAAAATTGTCGAAAACGAACTATAACTTTTCAAAGCCCCAGAAATCGAATATGTTGAACTCAGCGCTTAAGGGTAAATTTTAACCGATAATATGGTAAATCTCTCAGATGATTTAATGTAATTCAGAGGAAAGTGTGTCTCTGTTTGTTAAAATCGGGTAATAACTTCCCCCAGCTTCCATATATCTAATTATAGGTTTTTCAATACGGTGGGCTTTATTCCGCATATACATATGTATTCGTTAATATGTGAGATATCTTAGCAAAATTAAGTGAGTGTATAGTCTTGGATATAGTGTACCCTGCTGGTGAAAATGAATGAAATCGGTTCAGGAATTACCTCAGCCCTCATATACTATATATAACGATTTTCGTTATTCTATTAAACACCCGAACTTAGCGTTTCCTTACTTGTTGGATATTGATATTCTTTCGGTATGTAACTGTGAAGGTTCGATGTCCCTAAATTTTTGTTGTGTACGTTGTGGCAAAACGTTATAATCGTCGTTGATATTTGTTTTTTTTTATAATAAATTATTCCACATGGATCATATGCCAAGGCACGGATCATATTAACAGTTGGCTCTCCGGATTTTTTGCCTGTATTGAAGAAAGGCAAAACACAATAACACAATTTGATAAAGGATGAAAGATAATGAAAACAACTGTAATTACGGATTACACAATGTGTCACATTGAAATTGAATCAAAGAGAATGACAAAAAGGTGGTTACGGCTTTTTGGTTTATGAAATTGTTGAAGTTGTAGTTGCGGTCTTCTGATTCTCGCCTATAAAGTCGTTATTTTGGTGTTTTCGGTTAAGTACTTCATAATCAAAGTCAATTTTGAATTTTTTGTTAGTTACGGCCTTTTGCATTTTAGGTGACGATATGTATGTATATATAAAAACTTCATGTCACGTTGTTTTTCCGGGATGGCGCCTAAACGACTGAATTGATTTTTATGAAATTTTGCACACACCTGCAGTTTGGTCCAACTTAAAAGATAGGATGCTTTATATTTCAAATTTTAGTCGCAACGTCCATCCGTCTGTCCATTCGGCCATTCGGTCAAGCGATAATTTGAATTGCAATCTAGGTATCTTAATACAACAAGTTAAGAACAAAATAAGACTTTTGCAACAGATTCACAGCACGGAAGGACATTAAGATTTACACAATTTTAGGTAAGTGGACGTGGTCACAGCTCAACATCTGTCTGTCCGGTCGGCCATATGGTCAAGCGATAATTTGATCTGGATATCCTAGTATAACTTAGCTCACACTGATACTATGAGAATGTTGGTATTCTTGATGGCCAAAATCGGACTTCGGCAAGGACTAAAAAATAGAAAGTAGTGAAGGTAGTAGAGTCTTCTCAACACTACCCACTACTCTTTGACCGCTTTGATCCAAATTGGATGCATATTATTTTGACATCCTTAGGCACTTTTGATAATGAGAATAACGCATTTACAAAACATTTTATGGCGAAATGTTGAAACACTTCAATCGCATACAACTTCAAATTGATTCCTTAGCACAAATATTATTATTGGGAGCGGTGGAATAGAACTGCAACCAAATACAAAATATATTAATCTGCCAGACAATGTAGGACCTATTATTCACGACAAAAATCAATTAATTGAGAAGCAAGTACAAAATAATTATGTGTATCATAACTGATTTAGTAATCCCTATACTTTGGCGGCAAAAGATTTTATTGTTGACAATATTAACTTCAAGATACAGCAATTGCTATAACATTTTTGTCTATATATTTAAATAATTATATATAAATAATTAAATATACCTTATCCACAGCAATGCGTGGCCCGGCACCTAGTACGTTGCGCCAAAATGTAAAATTTAACAATATTGTGCTCTGATTGCGTATTCTAAGAGTTAAAGATACGTTTTAATCTTTTTGCATGCATTCAACTTTTGTTCTGATACTATATTTGATATTTGTATGTATGTATGTATTATTCGTGAGTGTGATTGCACACTTAAAATATATATAGCTTGATATTTTATAACAACAAGTTGTTGACGCCCATAACAACATTTATAGCTGCTTGACAACAGCATTTGTTTTGATCAAGACATTAGAACCGTTGGTTCTACTGAACATTAATTTGCGGGCTTGTTTTTTATTAATAATAATCGTATATAGTACACAATCTTTGTACCGTCAACAACATGTGACACAGAGTATATTAATTTTGCTCAGCTAATAACCTTTTGGCAAAAGAGTTTTAACTGATCAATTAAACGGCCTTTGCTCAATTATAGCGCTGATTTAGATTGATTTAACATACCAAAGGAAAATATAATTTTTCTACATTGGTTGTAATTATTGATAAAATAGCAATCGGCTGATGAAACTTACAACTTCTTATGACCAGAAAAAACCAAAACGTATAACAGCTGATCGTTAATGGAGTATCCAGCTGTGCGAAAGTCAAAAATCCTCAATAATTTATTAAAATATTTTGGCTGTGCGAAAAGGCTATTACGATCGTTTTTTACGACATAAAGCGGGAAAGGCACTTAAATAAATCCCGCTTAAGTGCCTCGAGGTACTTACCAAACTTTTTTTCAAATACTTCGATCTCATATTTTTTCTTTTAGAATGAAGTCATATTTATTTCTTATTATTAACAAAAATGCTTATTATTAACAATAAATATGGAAGAAAAAATATAACAAAACTATGTATATGTTTTCCTTTTGACAATTCTCATAAAATGCCAAAAATATGAAAAGGAAAATTGCAAGCAATTTTGTATTTGTGGCTTAAATATTACAGGCATTTAAGCGGGAAAGGCACTTAAGCGGGGAATTTTATATGTAAAAAAATACCGATGTCGCAAAATATGGGCACTTAAGCTTATTAAAAGGAACTTAGAAGAGAAAAATTGCAAAAAAATTTTATTTGTGGCTTAAATATTACAGACATTTAAACGAGAAAGGCCCTTAAGCGGAGGTTTAAATGTATTATATGTAAATGTAATTATATGTATAAACATATAATTTCTTACTTCTAGTATCCATCTAATTATCTGCGACCATATATGTATTTAAATATGTACATATATCTGCTAAAGTTCTATAATCCCGAATGAGACTAAATCGGCACATAACTCTTTCAATAGCATAATTTCAAAGTAAACTCTTAAGTACTCATTCGCAATTTCGGCAGTAATATTGCAGAATTTTTATCGAGATTAAATTTCACGGGAGTGTTCTCACTGTTCCGAATGAATTCGGTATTTCCTTTCTTTTTTACTTTTCGTTGTTTTTTATATGGTATGGTTTATGATTTTTAATTTAGCAATATCCTATAGAAAATTGATTTTCACAGACCATATAACAAAGTGGTTGTACTAAAAAGTACACATTCGAAATATGTATGAATATATGTGGATGTACTTATGAAAACATATTGTATTATTCGTTCTTACAACTTGAGAAGGGGTCACAACCTAGCCATGCAAAAATAACAATAATAAAATAATACAATAAACATTAAAAAATAGTATTTACTCTGGTTGCTTCAAGGTTTGCTATATACCTATGTATGTACATATGTATATTTTTGATAATAGTTTTGTATTATAGTTTTGTTCAGATAACGGTTGTTTGTAAGTCATAAAAATTGTCGAAATCGGACTATAACTTTTCAATGCCCCGGATATCGAATATGAAGAACTCAGTGACCTACGGTAATTTTTCACCGAAAATTTCGGTTAATCTCTCAGGTATCTTAATTTAATTCAGAGGAAATATTTTTCTTCTAATAGTGTGTCTCGTCTCTGTACCAGAACCGGTTAAAATCGGGTCATAACTTCCCCTAGATCAAATTGTGTGTTATCTTTATAAAAATATATCAATAAATTGCGAGAGTATAAAATGTTTGGTTGCACCCGAACTTAGCCTTTCCTTACTTGTTTTTGTTTACAAGTTATATGTCAGCTTTATCTCTTCGCGCGTGAGCATGTATGGCACACATACATACATATATACGAAATCATATGTATGTAATTTATGTATCTGCAAGTAAGCGTTGGCCAAATGTTGATAACCTTAAGTCTACAAGTCGGGCCCCCAATACAAAACTTGTTTTCGCATTTATAGAAACCAAAACATAAATTAATGTGCACAACAACATATACAGAGAACATGTGTACGTAATGAAAACAAAATAAAGTCAAAATTGCAACAATATTGTGCTGAAGAATAATGAATGTTCTAAGAATAACATTGTCATTCATGTGTGTATGCATGTACATATGTATATGTATATTAGTTTATTGTGGCTATTATGGGCGCGTTTCGTATGTTGAGCTTTGACATAGGCGGAGTTTTTCTAACATATTGTTGATAGTTTATTTAAAGTGGCCACAGTTTGTTAACCATATTTGAAAAAACGATAAATTAGTTTTTCGTAACAATTTTAATGTAAAACAACAAGAAAGGCTAAGTTCGAGTGCCACCGAACATTTTATACTCTCGCAACTTATTGCTATATTTTTATTAAGATAGCATACAAATGGACCCATATATTCGGTATAAAGTCCAATAGAAAAACGAAAATCAGCATATGGGCATTTCCGCCAGAAGGTCCACCACAGACAAAATATTAAACATTATTAGAATTACAAAGTTTTTGCATATTTCCATAGGAAAATATTTAAATTTATTTATATTAAATTAATTCATAACCAATTACGAGATATACGAAAGCCAAGTCGCATAGAAGCTAATTTTCTCATTTCGATTTTTCATTTGTTTTTCGTCAAAATTGTTAAAGAAACATATCATGTATTAATTTTTGCTTTGTGTAAAACCTTTATAAGGGTACAAAGAGCAAAATAAAATGCATAAGAAAGCATGCGATTGCAAATAACTGTAAAAAATTTGTCAAAAAAAAACACTTGTTCCCACTGCATCGGAAATATAAGCAGAAAGATCGCAAAATTTTGATTACAAACGGTTAATTTGTATACAATTAAAATAAAAAAAAGTATGTAAATAGATACGTTTACATTAATTATTTACATACATATGAGCAAAAACCGCACTTTAAAGTATCGGCTTACAAATTAAAATAAGAATACTCATGTTAACAATGTTGTCAGAAGAAAATCGTTTGCTTTTATAAGTGACAAGCTAACGTATAACATATTATTTTCTTCATAAATCTCTTAACTATAATTAAGAAATCCTTTAATTGCTTTTCTAAAATATTTACTTATTTTAAGGTAACTGCTCTCAGTTTAAAAACAAATTTTTATTTTCAAGCCTGGTTGATTTTATAAAATAATTAAAATGCTCTTCATTAGAATGTAATTTTTTTGCAAGGAGCCGATGATGCAGTGGGAGCAGTTATTAAAAGGAATGTCTGGCAGATAACGAAATCAAAAAAAAAAGTTTATACCCGAGGACAGCATTTTCTGAAAAAAAACTGTATTTCACATTCATCATACTATTTTCATTTCATATTATAGAATTTTTGTTGTGTTTCTCGTTGCATGTTAGTTAAAATAAATAATAAATACTTTTACTACTTTTTTAAGCCATTTTATTGGACTTATTGTTAAATAATTCCTTATTATAACAACAAAATCAACATAAAAATTATGATGAAAAAAAATGTCCCGAGCGAATGTGGTAAATATTTAATTAAAAAAAAACTATAAATTACTTTTGGGTGAAATTCATACCAGTTTTAAAGGCATCAATGCGCAACATTTCACAATCAGAAACATTTGAATATTGCCTCCCAATTCGCTGAAATCGCCGTTTGAATCGTTGTCCCCAAAAACGACTTCCATTTTTTGTCCCGTGCGAATGCCTTGGTTTTTTGCTATTATCTTGAAAATGAAAAGCGTTCCAAAATCAACCTTAACATTAAATGTAGAGCTATTAGAAAATCCTACTCTGGAAATTTAAAAGATTTTAGTTCATAATTTGTATACTCTTGCAACAAAAGTTGCTAAAGATAGTATTATAGTTTTGTTCACATAACTAAACGAGTTAGATATAGGGTTATATATACCAAAGTGATCAGGGTGAAGAGTGGAGTTCAAATCCGAATGTCTGTCTGTCCGTCCGTTCGTCCGTCCGTCCGTCTGTACAAGCTGTAACTTGAGTAAAAATTAAGATATCTTGATGAAACTTGGCACACTTATTTCTTGGCACCATAGGAAGGTTTGCTTTCGAAAATGAGCAAAATCGGACCACTGCCACGCACACAAAATGGCGAAAACCGAAAACACATAAAGTGCCATAACTAAGCCATAAATAAAGCTATGGAAATAAAATTTGGTATGAAGGATCGCACTATGAAGAGGCATATTTGGATGTAATTTTTTTGGGGAAGTGGGCGTGACCCCGCCCCCAAATAGGTTTTTTGCGGCGTAAAGGCAGCTCCTTTTCGTGCTGTCGAAAGCAGCTTTAAAATCGACAAAAAGGTGGTGTGTGTCGATCCTCTTTTCACGGGTCTTCTCCAAAACTTGGCGGTCAGTTGTCGATTTTCCAGGTCTAAAGCCACACTGATAAGGTCCAATCAGTTTGTTGACGGTGGGCTTTAGTCTTTCACACAGTACGCTCGATAGAACCTTGTATGCGATATTTAGGAGGCTGATCCCACGGTAATTGGCGCAGATTGTGGGATCTCCCTTTTTATGGATTGGGCAGAGCACACTGAGATTCCAATCGTCAGGCATGCTTTCTTCCGACCATATTCTGCAAAGAAGCTGATGCATGCACCTTATCAGTTCTTCGCCGCCGTATTTGAATAGTTCTGCCGGTAATCTATCGGCCCCCTCTGCTTTGTTGTTCTTCAAGCGGGTAATTGCTATTCGAATTTCTTCATGGTCGGGTAATGGAACCTCTGTTCCATCGTCATCGATTGGGGGATCGGGTTCGCCATCTCCTGGTGTTGTACTCTCACTGCCATTCAGCAGGTCGGAGAAGTGTTCCCTCCATAATCCCAGTATGCCCTGGACATCGGTTACCAGATTACCACCTTGGTCTCTACATGAGGATGCTCCGGTCTTGAAACCTTCGTTAAGTCGCTTCATTTTTTCATAAAATTTTCGAGCATTCCCTCTGTCTGCCAGCTTCTCAAGCTCTTCGTACTCACGCATTTCGGCCTCTTTCTTGTTTTGTCTGAAGATGCGTCTCGCTTCCCTCTTCAGCTCTCGGTATCTATCCCATCCCGCACGTGTTGTGGTCGTTTGCAACGTTGCGAGGTAGGCAGTCTGTTTTTTCTCCGCTGCGAGACGGCACTCCTCATCGTACCAGCTTGTTTTTTGTCGTTGCCGAAAACCAATTGTTTCGGCTGCAGCGGTACGCAGTGAGTTTGAGATGCCGTTCCACAGTTCCCTTATACCGAGATGCTGATGAGTGCTCTCAGAGAGCAGGAGTGCAAGTCGAGTAGAGTATTTCGTGGCTGTCTGTTGCGATTGCAGCTTTTCGACGTCGAACCTTCCTTGTGTTTGTTGACGGGCATTCTTTGCTGCACAGAGGCGGGTGCGTATCTTCGCTGCGACCAGATAATGGTCCGAGTCTATATTTGGTCCTCGGAGCGTACGCACGTCTAAAACACAGGAGACATGTCTTCCGTCTATCACAACGTGATCGATTTGGTTCCGCGTGTTTCGATCAGGAGACAGCCAAGTAGCTTGATGTATTTTCTTATGCTGGAATCTGGTACTACAGACGACCATATTTCGGGCCCCAGCGAAGTCGATCAGCCTCAGGCCGTTTGGCGATGTTTCGTCATGGAGGCTGAATTTTCCGACTGTTGTGCCAAAGACACCTTCTTTACCCACCCTAGCGTTAAAATCGCCAAGCACGACTTTTACATCGTGGCGGGGGCAGCGCTCATAGGTACGTTCTAGGCGCTCATAGAAAGCATCTTTGGTCACATCGTCCTTCTCTTCCGTTGGGGCGTGGGCGCAAATCAGCGATATGTTGAAGAACCTCGCTTTGATGCGGATTGTGGCTAGACGTTCATCCACCGGGGTGAATGCCAGGACTCTGCGACGGAGTCTCTCTCCCACCACAAATCCAACACCAAATTTGCGCTCCTTTATATGGCCGCTGTAGTAGATGTCACAAGGACCCACCTTCTTCCGTCCTTGTCCCGTCCATCGCACTTCTTGGATGGCGGTGATGTCAGCCTTGAGTCGTATGAGGACATCAACCAGCTGGGCAGAGGCACCTTCCCAATTAAGGGTCCGGACATTCCAGCTGCATGCCCTTATATCATTGTCCTTAAAACGTTTGCAGGGGTCGTCATCAAAAGGGGGGTGTCTCATCCGAGGCTTTCGTAGATTTTTCATCGGGGGGTGTTTTTATGTGGTGGGTCCCAAGCCCTACGCACAACCGCATAAGCGGGCTTCGCCTTCTCACTTTAGCTCGCCTTCAAACGGATGTCTGTTGGCTACCCAGAGGATACTTGGTCTAAAACCGGAAGTCGTGAGCTGCTTGAACCATGTGGAGAAGAATCGTTTCTGGCCACTCCCAAGTGAATGACAATCAAAAACTTTCCTCACTTGCGTGAACTTCTACACATGATCCCATCCCTTTGGAATTTCCGCCCATCCGGCCACGTCCGTTTCAATTTTGATATTTTTGGTTTATTAATTTTGGATGAACCAATAATGAGTCATGTTGTCCACGGTAAGAAATTTTTTTGGACATATCATGGGCGATAATGTTCCAACGGCGGCAAAAGCCTCGGAAATCGCGAAAAACTTTCATAAATGTCATCTAAATTTAAGAAACACTACACCCAAATTATTTAGAATGAAAAACGCAAATATGTACATATGTATGTACATATGTAAGTTGTTTTCAATGCTATAGAGGCAATAAATACAGAAGAAAACATTACACAGAAAATTGAAAATAAATTCCAAAAGGTGATCGCTTATCTTGAATGAGGGTGGTTGGAACTGGAATGACTGCGACGGGCAAAGTCCAAATATTCGTAGAATGAAACAAAATAAAATAAAACTATAAATACAAAAGTCGATTATACAAATTACAAATAAATGCACACTTCCATATGAGAGTGATAACTATAGCGCACAGAGCACAAGGTAATGTACAAATACATACATATGTATGTACATACATCGACTTCAGAGCACACGCCAGTGTTATCAATTAGGAATTGCGTTGTAGCGCGTGGTGGCGCCCAATGAATACGTCGAAAACTGTCAAATTTAAAATTTTTTATTTGAGTATTGCAATGTTAGATTTATAAAATTATAAATGTATGTAGATACATATATAAATAGTTATTAGAAAGCTAAGTGTTTTCATGCTGGAATTATTAAAATAATTAATTCGTAATTTAGAAATATATGTTACACCAATTATATGTTTAATATACGAATACAGTTATTTTAATGTAATTGCCACAGGGAACTCCATCTAAAGAATTGTAGGAGCCTACGTTGCCACTGTCTCACAAGTTTTCACTTGAATTAAATACTGTAAACGAGTTTTTGAATATGTTTTTATTACATTGGCAATTCGATTGGCACTCCTTCAAGGAGCGAAGAATACTAAATTACTATCAAAAACAACAAAAATTTTGTTTAGTTCGAATTTATACCAAATCTATAATATAAAAATGAATCGCAAAATGTGTTGCTAAGCGCATAACTCGAGAACCGCTGGACCGATTTCGCAAATTCTTTGTTTAGAATGTTTTTAGAGGTACCGGGATGGTTCTTACGGAGAGAAAAATTAGAAAAATTGCCTGAAAAAGTCTTAAATCCACAATTTTCTAATCACCCATACAAACAATTTGTGTCGTTAGTCTCGAAAAAAGTCGAGAAGGGTCAAACCGATCTGGCTAATTTTAGTTTTGAAATATTTATGGAAGGTCAGGGAAGGATTAGAAAGTAAGTATATATCGAAAAATTTATAGGAAGATAACAAGAAGATGATTTTATTTGAATTGACAACAAATTATAAAAAAAAAAAAACAAAAAATAATAATATTTTGAAAGTTGTCATTGTTGCTTTGTTAAAATATTTTTATTATTGTTCAATTGTATAAGGCTGTCTAGATAGCCCAAAACAATTTGTAACAAGTAGGGAAAGCCAACCGAACATTTTATACTCTCGCAATTTATTGATGTAATTTTATTACACACAATTTGAAATCAAGTCCAATAGAATAATGAAAATCAGCATATATAGTACATGAGGGTTGAGGTAATTCCTGAACCGATTTCACTCATTTTCAACGCCCAATTATAATGGGAATATGAGCAATTTGGCACCTGTTAGTAGTCAGACAAACGGCAATTCGGCTTTGAAATTACTCCTAAATTGCAAATCAACGAAATACCAGTCTGCAAAATCGCCAAAAAAAGAGCTATAAAGAAGATTTTCAAGATATTCAAGTCGCTGGAGGTACTGGGGGTACACATAAAGAATCGCCAATTAACAAATAACATACGAGTGTTTTTCCAACAATATCATACTGCGATTGTAGAAATAGATGAAAATGGTAGCGACGCAGTTGACACCTCGATGGATTAATAACATTTTTAACGGACATGAAACATAAATGACTGATTGAATGACTTATATTGGTTGTAAAAAAACAAGGATCCCTTTGATCTTAATGCGACAATTTAGAATTTCGTTAAAGGAGAGTTGACACAGCTACAAACCAGGATGACGTATTCAATTATCCCACAGACTATTTTAAATTGCTGGACTATCCCCACTCACTTGCAATTAAAAGTAGTGTGCGTTGTCATCATGCTGCGTAACATAAATCAACATCAAACTTTGCAAAAGAACAAGACTGGCTGTGAAGAAGGTAATCAATATCGTCACCAAAGCCAAGATAAAGGCAACTATGAAATTTGGTCATTTGTTACTTTCTCCAATATACGATTAAAAAATCAAAGTTTTACAAATTATGATGATTTACGCTTAATACAGATCTACAATAATGTCTATTAATCATTTTAAAATTTATCGGCTATAACGTTTTCGTCTTTATGCGTAAGAATTTTTTCTTTGCATTGAAAGATTTACTAATTTAATGTATACCTTAGCCACAAAAACGTGTGGCCGGGTCTGCTAGTTAATTAATAATTTCTCTTTATACTTTTCAAAATATAATATTTTGTATATCAAACACAAACGAATTATTTGGAAGCATGGCGTATTTCACAAAATTATATGTGTATGTAATTACAACTTATTTATTACAACAATTTCAATCCAACCTACTAAACCGATTTTAATGAAATTTTGCACACTTTGCAGTTTGACTCAAGTTATGTGAGAGCGACATTTGCGGATGACACAGCCCTGTTAGCAGCAGAAGAGTCAACCTCAGTATCTACCCTTCGAATGCAGTCAATGCAATTACCAAAGTGTATTCAACAAAGCGAACTAAGTATTTGACATACCCTTGTTTGACAATAAAATAGTACACATTTCATGTATTTGTTTACATTAACCCTTTTTTTTATCTTGAACAATATAATTTACATTGATAAAATTTGTTGCAATTTGTCAGTTGAAGCACAAAACATTAGTAAATTGCACAAGTTGTTTAGTTGCACAAGCAGAAAGTATTCAGCATTTTCTTTTATTCATTTAAAAAATATTGTCATTAGTTTGAAATTTGTTTACTTTTTCAAAATTTGAATTTTTGAATAAATTTAAGGGTTAAATCAATGGCAACAAACATGTCAAATTCGGGTAAAGAAAAATGAAATGTCATATACTTAGTTCACTTTGTTGAATACACTTTGGGAATTACTAATTACTTCCAAGTGGCGCATTAAAAGATATCATACCATCCCATTTATATAAATAGCCACTATACCACATCACAATAATGCTAAGTACCTATGAATCACCCTAGATGCTAAGCTTCGCTGGAGGCTTAGACAGCATGTAAATGAAGAGGCATCCAGACTCAGCTGGACTGCTGAACGAGAAAACCGACTGAAACGTAAGAGGCCTTCAGACTTAGCAAGGCAACTGTAGCAGCAAATGAATTTCCTTAACATTTAGCTTTTAATTATTTTTTTAACTTGTTAGAATTGAATTGTTGTTAGTATTGCAACAACTCCTTTTAAAAAAGGTTATTAAAAAGTCCGCATCAAAGCGAGGTTCTTCAACATATCGCTGATTTGCGCCCACGCCCCAACGGAAGAGAAGGACGATGTGACCAAAGATGCTTTCTATGAGCGCCTAGAACGCACCTATGAGCGCTGCCCCCGCCACGATGTAAAAGTCGTGCTTGGCGATTTTAACGCCAGGGTGGGTAAAGAAGGTGTCTTTGGCACAACAGTCGGAAAATTCAGCCTCCATGACGAAACATCGCCAAACGGCCTGAGGCTGATCGACTTCGCTGGGGCCCGAAATATGGTCGTCTGTAGTACCAGATTCCAGCATAAGAAAATACATCAAGCTACTTGGCTGTCTCCTGATCGAAACACGCGGAACCAAATCGGATACGTTGTGATAGACGGAAGACATGTCTCCTGTGTTTTAGACGTGCCTACGCTCCGAGGACCAAATATAGACTCGGACCATTATCTGGTCGCAGCGAAGATACGCACCCGCCTCTGTGCAGCAAAGAATGCCCGTCAACAAACACAAGGAAGGTTCGACGTCGAAAAGCTGCAATCGCAACAGACAGCCACGAAATACTCTACTCGACTTGCACTCCTGCTCTCTGAGAGCACTCATCAGCATCTCGGTATAAGGGAACTGTGGAACGGCATCTCAAACTCACTGCGTACCGCTGCAGCCGAAACAATTGGTTTTCGGCAACGACAAAAAACAAGCTGGTACGATGAGGAGTGCCGTCTCGCAGCGGAGAAAAAACAGACTGCCTACCTCGCAACGTTGCAAACGACCACAACACGTGCGGGATGGGATAGATACCGAGAGCTGAAGAGGGAAGCGAGACGCATCTGCAGACAAAAAAAGAAAGAGGCTGAAATGCGTGAGTACGAAGAGCTTGAGAAGCTGGCAGACAGAGGGAATGCTCGAAAATTTTATGAAAAAATGAAGCGACTTAACGAAGGTTTCAAGACTGGAGCATCCTCATGTAGAGACCAAGGTGGTAATCTGGTAACCGATGTCCAGGGCATACTGGGATTATGGAGGGAACACTTCTCCGACCTGCTGAATGGCAGTGAGAGTACAACACCAGGAGATGGCGAACCCGATCCCCCAATCGATGACGATGGAACAGAGGTTCCATTACCCGACCATAAAGAAATTCGAATAGCAATTACCCGCTTGAAGAACAACAAAGCAGAGGGGGCCGATAGATTACCGGCAGAACTATTCAAATACGGCGGCGAAGAACTGATAAGGTGCATGCATCAGCTTCTTTGCAGAATATGGTCGGAAGAAAGCATGCCTGACGATTGGAATCTCAGTGTGCTCTGCCCAATGCATAAAAAGGGAGATCCCACAATCTGCGCCAATTACCGTGGGATCAGCCTCCTAAATATCGCATACAAGGTTCTATCGAGCGTACTGTGTGAAAGACTAAAGCCCACCGTCAACGAACTGATTGGACCTTATCAGTGTGGCTTTAGACCTGGAAAATCGACAACTGACCAGATATTCACCATGCGCCAAATCTTGGAAAAGACCCGTGAAAAGAGGATCGACACACACCACCTTTTTGTCGATTTTAAAGCTGCTTTCGACAGCACGAAAAGGAGTTGCCTTTACGCCGCGATGTCTGAATTTGGTATCCCCGCAAAACTAATACGGCTGTGTAAATTGACGTTGAGCAACACCAAACGCTCCGTCATGATTGGGAAGGACCTCTCCGAGCCGTTCGATACCAAACGAGGTTTCAGACAAGGTGACTCACTATCGTGCGACTTCTGATGCTGGAAAAAAATTATAAGAGCTGCAGAGCTAATCCGAGAAGGTACAATCTTCTACAAGAGTGTACAGCTCCTGGCGTACGCCGATGATATTGATATCATCGGAAGCAACAACCGCACCGTTTGTTCTGCTTTTTCCCGCATGGATAAGGAGGCGAAGCGAATGGGTCTGGAGTTGAATGAGGACAAGACGAAATATCTCCTGTCATCAAACAAACAGTCGGCGCATTCGCGTCTTGGCTCCCACGTCACTGTTGACAGTCATAACTTCGAGGTCGTAGATAATTTCGTATACCTGGGAACCAGCATCAACAACACGAACAATGTCAGCCTCGAAATCCAGCGCAGAATAACTCTTGCCAACAGGTGCTACTTTGGACTGAGTAGGCAATTCAACAGTAAAGTCCTCTCTCGACGAACCAAAATCAAGCTCTACAAGTCGCTTATCATTCCCGTCCTGCTTTACGGTGCAGAAGCTTGGACGATGTCAACATCAGATGAGACGACACTAGGAGTTTTCGAGAGGAAAATTTTGCGTAAGATTTATGGTCCTCAGAACATTGGCAACGGCGAATACCGCAGACGATGGAACGATGAGCTGTACGAGTTATACGACAACATTGACATAGTTCAGCGAATAAAAAGACAGCGGCTACGCTGGCTAGGTCATGTTGTCCGAATGGACGAAAACACTCCAGCCCTGAAAGTGTTCGATGCAGTACCCGCCGGAGGAAGCCGAGGAAGGGGAAGGCCTCCACTCCGTTGGAGGGACCAGGTGGAGAGCGACCTGGTTACACTTGGGATCTCCAACTGGCGCCGAACTGCGAAGGAGAGAGAGAGGTGGCGCACTATCGTCGATTCGGCTATAACCGGCTAAACGGTTGCAACGCCAATCACATACATATATTAAAAAGTTTTATTACAGAATCCGAACGTAAATGCTCGGAATCGCTTTTGATTAATTCCTTCGCGCTGACCGCCTGCGTCATGTCGAAATTGGGAATGCGCGAGCCTTAGCTAGTGTTTTATTCTGATCATTTGTGTCTGTTTGTGGCATTGTTCCCAGTTCCCTTATGCTCTGGTGTAATTTTTTCCTTTCGAAGTGGCGAGTTTTCGATGTTCCCTTATAATTTCGCACTCAAAAAGTTGCGAGTTAACATTTGCTCCTTCATATTATTATACGTTCCTTGCCAAAACATCTCTATAAAAGACAAAACCACAGGAAAGTTCTGAGTAAAAACTGAATACTGGCTAATAATTATCGATTTTGAGATTTCCCCTCTTAGTAGCGCAGTTGCCCGCATCACACCTAACTAAAAGGATAAAAATAAATATAGTTAAAAAAAAAACTAAACTAACTTTACTCTTCGCAGGAGGTTGAGAGTCTATAATGAGTATACTGCATACCTATGGCCCATATAGTTTATATATATAAATATGTGTGAATAATAAACCTTTATGGATAATTGAATTCTCACATTCGTGTGACCTAATGAGTTTGAAATAATATTCCGTTATCTGTCAATTTGAATTGATTTCCTTTCTTACCGTGTGGCAGTGCGTAATTTATAGAGTAAACAACAACAATATATAATATATTTTCATATGTACTCATAAATGTATATTTATATGAACTGGATAATAATCAAGACATCGGTGGTAGATTGATTGTCGTGATTTTCCACCAAGGATTATTGTGAAATATGCCCTGATATTTTTTACTTTTATAAGAATAAATTACATACGTATAATTACGTCTTTATGATTGTACATGTACATATATTCGTACGTTATAGATTTAAACTATTTGAAAATTCGCAATATCCGCAAATCGGGTTTGTCAAATTTACGCTTATTTTCCATATAACGATATGGCATTTTATGCTTGACGAAAAGGCTTTGTATTTTGAAATTCAAAATATTTTATTGAAAGTCAAATAAATCAAGACATTTTTATTTTCCCTGATGTTTTATATAATGAAAAAAATATTTAATATTCTAAACAAAAATAAGAAAAACACGTATTAAAATATCCATAATTTTCATTCCTTACTCTGGAAATTAAATTAAATTCACACGCTAACGCATTAAAAATAATACATAGGTAATATATTTGAAGATCGTTTGTTTTTTCGTTATCAAATTAGTTGCGAAATTCCAAAAATTTTAAGTTCCGTGCTAATATTTTGTAGTGCGTCCGGCATTAATGTTTGCACTGGGCTGCTGTGTGTTTACAATCAGCGCCTAAAAGTAGGCGCAAGCAAGTTAATGATCGAATTATGTTTACTCATTCCATTAAATTTTGTTATCTGCTCAACAAAATAGGAAACATATGGTAGAACGCATGCATATGTCAATACAATTTGTGCAACAACAACAATAATAACAATTGACGTCACAGAGAATGACTGAACATTTTATTTATTTTGTGCAAATTTGTTGTATGTATATATTTAATGGGCCACATAAATGCATACCGACATACATATGTATATTTGTATGTATTTATTTATAAAATTTATTGCTTTTAGAGATAGCTCGTGCTCAAAAGATATGTTTTGTTTTCGACATGTTCCACATGTATATATCTACATATATATGTACTATGTGGGTCTGTACATACAACTACATATATATAGGGTGTGATTTTAGAGACAAACTTTTACTGTCAAAGTAAACCAACATGTTTGACATTTATGTTTAATGTAATTTGGCAGACTTTGATATTAATTTAGAGTTTGTTTTCAGTTTTTCAATAAGCTAAATTTATAGTTAGTCGTACTTAATACGAAAAGTCTTTCAAAAATGTCCAAATTTACATAGTTCTCTTAAGTTCAATGCTACCAAGTTTTGTATTACACATTTTAGACCATTCACAATGGTGAAAATGGTTCAACGAAGAAATATTTGTCAAAAATATTTATTTTTCATTAATGTGCTGTACACATAGAAGACGACAAGCGACGAGCGACATCTGTCAAATATTAAAATACACTTTAAACTAAATATGTAAATTTTATTGAAGTGAAAGATTTTAGTACGGCAACAATGAAATTGCTGTTTGATATATCGCTGCCGTCTTCAAAATGTTCAAGACGCTGGCTTCAAAGCGACATTTGTGATCAGCCGTCGCTACGTCGTGTCGTGTCGTCGTCTTTGTGTTCAGCACTTAACTGTCATAGATTGGCTAAGCGTTATGAGAAGCCAAAAGAACGCACTATTATGTAATTCAAACAGACAGGCAGCACATATGGTGCAAGCCTGCGGTAAAATGTCCTTTTAATCATGCGCAATAGTGCTGAACCATTTTCTTAGGTGGAGAAATAC
The DNA here is from genome assembly GCF_028554725.1 of Zeugodacus cucurbitae. Classification (NCBI taxonomy): domain Eukaryota; kingdom Metazoa; phylum Arthropoda; class Insecta; order Diptera; family Tephritidae; genus Zeugodacus; species Zeugodacus cucurbitae. The sequence goes on from NC_071671.1 coordinate 28,018,510, forward strand.
TTAAATCTGTACAAAAAGATTTTTGTATCCCTTGTTTCGAGCTGCGTCTATGCTTTACGTGCTATTTAATAAATTAAAATGTATGTATTTCAAAGTAAAAACATCAAACATATATATTTGTATTGTCATTTTTGTCTAAAATTTGCCCTTTGATTCGTTTTTACCATTGTGAATAGTATACATATGTAAAACAAAATCTAGCAGTACCCATCAAGCGGCGATAGCATTTTTAATGAGATATCCGCATACTCTCCTGTACGAAATCAACTAGATACCTTTGTTGTTGCTTTCACATGTAAATTTTTTGACAGATGAGCAGCGCACAAAGATAGCGAGCAGAGAAGTGACCAATCGATGACTACTATTATTTATTTTAAGTTGAATAAATTATAATTGTTTAACTAAAACGTAAGGTAAGGAAGGTTGCTGCTTGGAACTAAGAGGTAAACATGTTTTATTGCACGGATTAAAGTTTATGTCCATCAAAGAATGTAGCGTTATAGCCTTTTCGCACATTTAAATTAATTTAATACATTAAGATTATAATTGAGAAACCAGTTTTTGTTTTTCGCACAGCCGACTACTCGATTAACTAGCAGCTGTTACAACGTGTACAACAACCCGCAGAGCTGCATTCCACTTTCAACTCGATTTGTATTCGATTAAAACTTAATGAAGTAAAATTAGATGTTTCTTTTGTATGGTAAACCTATCTAAATCAGCCTCTATGCGAAAAGGCTATTACACTCTTGCGCATGCATTCGAGGACTTGTTAGCCAAGGGTTGCACCCCTCTATTAAAAAGACACCCTCCTTGAGCATTGTTTATGCACCAAGTTAAATTTTTAGAACAAAAGACCCTCTCTTAGGCGGACTCCCTCTCAATACTCACCGTCGGGCGATTTTTGTCCGTCCAAGAGAGGTTTCACTGTAATTACATATGTATATTATATTAAAAAAGCTGTTGTCAGCATTTCTATATGTAAACGTGCAATGACAACAAACCTGCAACCCTACAGTAAACACTAATATTATGTACTAGATATAATATACATACATCCATATATATACATTAGGGTGGCCCTTATCTTCCAAAGTATTCTGATTCTCGATCGCACCCCCTAGAAATATGAGAATAGCCCAAGAACTAGTATATACAAAGTTTTGGGTCAATCAAAAAAGGCTTAGAGGTTGCGCAAGGAGCTTGAAATCCTGAAAAATTATGAATTTTTGCCATTTTTATATCTCAGACTTCCATATTTCAAAGCCACACTATCCCTTACTGGTTTTCCATACCATAATAAGATAATAAGAATAACATTAGAACCGTTATAACGGTATATCACGAGCACGTGCAACACATTTAATTTACTTTCATATTTGTATTTCTGTAACTCTATCATCAATCAACCGATTTTTAAGATTGTGGTAATTTTGGAAAGGTAATAAAATGCAGATCTTATTACAGTATTGAAACCAGATAGTGTGGCTTTGAAATATGGAAGTCTGAGACATAAAAATGGCAAAAATTCTTAATTTTTCAGGACTTCAAGCTCCTTGCGCAACTTCTAAACCTTTTTTGATTGACCCAAAACTTTGTATATACTAGTTTTTGGGCTATTCGCATATTTCTAGGGGGTGCGATCGATAATCCAAACTTTTTTATCCTCCATACAACTAAGGGCCACCCTAATGTACATACATACATAGTCTCACAAAATAATACACCCTAGTTTGGATTTAGAAAAGTTAAACAACATAAAAAGTCTTCTTTTTCAGCAATTCTTTTTCATTCATTCTTAAAAAAGAAATGCTTGAAGTTCTAATATGGGAGTCTTGAACTTAAATATAACATACATATGTACATTGATAATAATATAATAGTTAATATTTTCTCGGAAATCATTTTTTAAGCGATTCAACTCAAATTATATAACTCATTGCTAATTCATTTTATAACTTATAAAGTCTGTTCTTTTCGGTCTAGCGCCGAAAATTTCGATCACTTTCTCGAGCACTTTTCAGACCAAGTCAACGTTTTTTTATTTGATTTCCCACTATAGGGAAACAGATAAATACAAACTTATACGTACGTATGTGTCTGTGTGTATCTACAATTAACTATACAAATACACCTCTATATACCGGTACATACCTTGAGCTCACTAATTCGAAAACATTGTTGAAAAGCATTTTATTTTGGTTTGTTGCAATTTTCTTGTATTGATTTTGTTTGACCCGCCAGTGCAATCGGTGATTTTGTACTAAACTATATTTAAATCGTTCTTTCTCCTTATTGCAATTGCATTAAAGTTTTCATTATTTCTCTCATACCGCTCTTATAGGTAGGTATGTGCGAGTGTATTTGCATGCAAACAGTTTGTTCTTTTTTAGACACCACACTAGTTTTATTCTTAGGTTTAAAGATATTCTGTTATTTCCGAGGAGCGACGTTTACTTATAAGCATTCTATGTCTCGATTTAGTGCCGGCTGGCCTGGATCTGAATGGACTAGACTACATCTGCTGAAGTGCTGAAGAACTGCGGTGCAGACGTGACAAAGCGTTGCTCGTGCCGTAGGCACTATTTTTATTTTATTTTGCCAGAGCGGTTTGAATCTATCACATCAATACTCTCAGTTGAACTATATGGCTTCGTTCATCGCGTTCATTTGCACTATCAGTTGTTGTCGTTATATGCACTGGTACTTTCATCTTGTTCAAATTTTCATAAAGATTTTGTTGTTTCGTTTTTTGCTTCGTATGGCAAGGCGATAAGATAATCCACGCCACTTCGCCTTTTTATAATTGACTTTGCAAATCAATTTACACTGGACAACATAATATTTGAGCACTTCTTATAATTGTTACCTTAATACCAAACAATTCGCAAACAAGTAAGATAGATTTCGCCCATCTACAATACCAATTGTAAGTGTAAGTTCATGAAACTAAAAGAGTTAGATATAGGGTTATATATACCAAGTGATCAGGGTGAGGAGTAGAGTTGAATGGAATTCGGATGTCTGTCTGTCCGTCAATGCAAGCAATGACTTGAGTAAAAATTGTTATATGTACATATCTTAATGAAACTTGGTACACATTAAATCGGCGAAGAACTAATAAGGTGCAAGTTAACGCCACCAATACCTAACAGCACTTAGGTATAAAGTAAACAATAAATAAATTACATATATTAAGCAAATTTGTCAAATAGGTCATTGACACATCGACAATTAGGAAGCGGTCATCAGCGATGACTAATGACACGCTTAAGAATGTAAGATGAAGTTTTGTATGTAAATAATGGTATAAAAGGATGTTCAATAGAGAAGTTTCAGTTTAGTTTTACGAACTCACTAGAATCAAGCGTGTCGTTATTCTTTTCAAAAACCCACCCGCGAAGCATAAAAAATAATTGTCGGATCTACCAGGAGCTACAAGGAACTCCTATGGACCAAGATATTTTAAACGATTCTGTTTAGAAACAAAAGCAAACAAGTAGCGCGAAATCGCGATAACGCCAAAAAAACGCAATCAATATATTTTAGGGCAAATGCAAAATAGTGGCGTACATATGAGTTACGGGAAAAAACAAACAAAATAAATTACAAAAATTTGCAAACATGATTCAAAACTAAATTTTAATTGAAAACGTGATACATCACAAACAGTTTGTTGAAATATTGAACAATCAACTTGCAAAATAAAGGTATAAAGTAATAATTTATGGATACTTGGCAAAAAGAACAACATCATTAAGTAAGCGAGCAAAAACAAATTAACAGATAACATAATCAAAATACTGTGTTAATCCGACTAGAGCACTAATTTAATTGAAGACAAAGTAACAGTAAACAAACGGAAGAGCAATAACAGAGACAACAACTTCAACAACAACAAGTTAGTTGTAAGTAATTATTATATATACAGTAGATATCGGTTATATGACGAATCGCTTTTATGCAAATTTTGGTTATATGCAAAATTTTCATATTTCAACGCATTATTCACGGCTTTATATATGAATTTGGTTGTTTGAATGCAAATCGTTTATTGGCAAATATCCCATTTATGCAAACAATTTTCAGCAAAATTAAAGTCGTTACCTACAAATTTTAATCTGTTTTAAGCAAATTTGCCAACACTGAAACCATGAATATTTTCTATCGATTTATCGATTGGAAAATATCCCTGCAAGACGAGTAGAGTTACTTATCTTATGGAATATTGGTTACCAGTAAAGAAAGCTTGTATTATTTTTTTGGTCTCTTGTCGGTGTGATTATCTTTCTCGCTCTCTCTCATTGATTTTGGTGCCAATGCTGCATATGTCTTTCTGCTCTAATTTTTCTTTGTTTTGGAAAAGCATAGTCACTCTGTGGTTAGCAGAGCCCCCTGTAGTAGTTTTTTTTTTTAATCAGCCATCTATCAGTGGAGACTGTTTGATTTATCATTGGTCATTTGTTGGGTCACCGTTTCGTTACTTAAATTTGGTTCATTGGTCTCCATTGGTTTTCATTCTATAGGTCACCTACTTCTCCGTTTAAAAATTAAAAATTGAAATTGTTTTATATTTATTTGTATTTAATTAATTGTATGAGGTATTTACATTTAAAAATTAGTAAGGTATTTTACATATTTAAAAATTATTAAAGATTAATTTTTAAATATCAGCATTTCAGTAGAAAGTAAACTTTCATTTTTACAATCGTTTTTACGGCTATCATTTATACATGGACAAAATTTCTCAAAAGTTTTAAGTATTGTTTTTTTTTTTTGTGTTGTTATACAATACAAATTAAATTTCACTATTATTACAATTGTTACATATATTCGTACATTCATTTGTATATAGATTCTAATTTAACAATATTTTACATTTATATTAATAAATTGAATGCTATTGCTTACGTTCAAAATTTATAAATTAACAATCGCAATATTGAAAATGATAAATTGTAAGTTCAGCCTAATAACGCTTCCATAATCAAATCAGAAGCAAGATGAACAACTTCGGCGCCTCAATGTTGTTTTTAGAGCTCTGTTAATTATCCATTGTGTAGATCCAAGGGCATCATTGGAGACACTGTGTTTAGCACGTTGAAAATAAGTGTTAAAAGTGCTACTCCAAAAGTCCGATGTAATTTGTAGTACATCATCCGATGCCTGAAAAATATTAAAGTTGGTTAATGATGGAAAAAGCACTCGTAGTCCTTTGTGCCAGGAAGTAACAAAAATCATGTACCTAGAAATACAACATAAAATATGCTACGACAACAGGTATTATTGAAACGAATTTAATTGCAAAACAAAAACAAAACAATAATTTTGATATTCTTATTATTTAACAGAGTTGGTATTAATATTCCAATGCTTATAATATTGGTGGATAATCGCCACATGGTGTAACAAGTGTTGCAGCAACAACAAATAATACATATTCAAATTCACAACAAAAGTCAAAATCGCACAACGCAACCAGCAAATAACAAGGTTTTTCTACGAATATAGATATTTTAATTATTTCTAACCAATTATACATATTTTTCAGGCATCGGATGATGTTCAACAAATTACATCGGACTTTTGGAGTAGCAGTTTCACTACTTATTTTCGACGTGCTAAACACAGAGTCTCCTATATTTCCCTAGATCTACACAATGGATAGTTAATATAATAACAGAGATCGAAAAAACAGAAAACGCAAATGTTGTTTATCCTGCTTCTGATTTGACTATGCTGAACTTACAATTTATCATTTTCAATATTGCGATTGTTAATTTATAAATTTTGAACGTAAGCAATAGCACTCAATTTATTAATATAAATGTAAAATATTGTTAAATTAGAATCTATATACAAATGAATGTACGAATATATTTAACAATTGTAATAATAGTGAAATTTAATTTGTATTGTATAACAACACAAAAAAACAATAATTAAAACTTTTGAGAAATTGTAAATTATAAAAATTTAATAATTAATACTAACTTTATATGTAAAATATTGTAACGAAAATGGCACCAGAACAAACTAGAATTGACTATCGAAATCGATAACTTGCCAGATGTATCTAGACATCGATACTCGTAGTTGCCAGAATGTTCGAGTGGCGATGTATCGCTAACAATCGACTATATAAGGGCTGCCGGGCTGGCAGCAAGACACAGTTCTGATAAGAGAGTTGTCGAGTGAGGACAATTCTAAGGAGAGAGTTGTCGAGCAAAGTGTAAACAAGTTATAAGTTAGAGTTGTAAAGTAGAGTATTGAGTACTAAAGTGTTAAGTTATAAGGAATTAGAAATAAAGATTAGTATATAGCCATTAAAGTGTGACTTTTATTTGACAATCCAGTGATCGAACTCAGGGTAGAGTTTCAGCGTTAACAACAGATTTTGGAAATCCGTTACAATATGTAAATTTTGTCAATGTATAAATGATAGCCGCAAAAACGTTTGTAAAAATGAAAGTTTACTTTCTACTGAAATGCTAATATTTAAAAATTATTCTATAATAATTATTAAACCTGTGAAATACCATACTAATTTATAAATGTAAATACCTCATACAATTAAATAAATAAAAATAAAACATCGAATGAGGACCAATGAAGCAAATTTAAGTAACGAAACGGTGACCCAACAAATGACCAATACCTATGATTAAAGGGTTACCCTGAAAATGATAAATCTAACAGTCTCCACTGATAGATGGCTAATTAAATAAAAAAACTACTACAGGGCGCTCTGCTAACCTCAGAGTGACATATGCCTTCCCAAAACAATGGAAAAATTAGAGCAGAAAGACATATGCAGGATTTGCACCAAAATCAATGAGAGAGAGCGAGCAAGATAATGACACCGACATGCCGTAAAAGGGAGAAATGGTAACTTTTTTCCTGCTGCTAGAATAAGATAGATCCAAAAAATAATACAAGCTTTCTTTATTGGTAACCAATACATCATAAGATAAGAAGTTAAAGATAAAGAAGTGGTAGACGTTAAAAGTAATTTTTTTCATTTCAGGCAGGCATTGATAAAATTCAAGTTACAGATGAGATTGCAGCTACTGAAGATGAAAACTATGCATGGTGCAAACGTGATAACGAATACTTTCAATGCGATAATGAACTTATATTCTTTAGAATAATGTCCGACGAGGATAAAGTTGCAGACATATTGGCAGTCAATGAAAATTAACTGAAGATGAAATAGCCCTCAACGAAAGAGGTCTTGCTAAGCTTAGATTCGCTGCGTGACTATTTTTTTCATAACAATTTAGATGGTTTAGAAGCTTTTGAAAACATTGAAGATTTAAGTGCTGAACACAAAGACGACGACACAACACGACGTAGCGACGGCTGATTACAAATGTCGTTTTGAAGCCGGCGTCTTGAACAGTTTGAAGACGGCAGCGACATATCAAACAGCAATTTCATTGTTGCCGTCCTAAAACCTTTCACTTCAATAAAATTTACATATTTAGTTTAAAGTGAAATTATTTCTGCAAAAAATGTAAAAATAGATCGATTTATTTGATTTAAATAATCGATTGTTATTATAACTCATATATAAAAGATAGTTTACGCTTTTGCTAGCAAAATAACGTCATACTTTTTAGGACTTTGAATAATTTTACATTTCGCATATTAGTGGCAGCTCTACAGCGGCCATTGTCGCCGGAAAAATTAGAAACATTTCTAATTTGGCGACAGCGAAGACTTCAACCATTTTGTCGCGAAGTCGTGCTGTTTTCTAAAAAACTGTGCCCATAAGAACGTGTGTATTTTAATATTTTACAGATGTCGCTCGGCGCTTGTCGTCGTCTATGTGTTCAGCACTTTAATCCTAGAAAATTCGGAAAAGCAGAAGTGTCAAAAGAAAATAACAGATGTTTTTAGGTAACTTTTGACAATTTACAAATGAAATGAATGAATTCAATAATACATCAATACGATATGTCTCCGAAGTGAAATGTTATTTTTAGTTGCTTCATGTATGCAAACATTTTTTTTACATTATAACAATTGCAAATAAACGATATCTACTGTATTTACTAATAGCTGTAGTATTAAGTACGAAAAGCTCTTGTACTGTTAGTATTGTAATAATAACAACCATGAAACTCACAAGTGCCCGTACATTAAAAAAAAGAAAACAAATTAAAGAAAACAATATTAATTATTATATAGTGGAACTTCCATAACTCGAACTTCTATAAGTCGAAGATCTTCATAACTCGAAATTTTGAATTGGCAAGACTGTTTAGAAATCAAATTTCATACACATTTGCTTTCATAACTCAAACTTCTATACCTCGAAGTTCTCCATTACTCGAACTTGGCAATAGAAGTCAAATTTCATACAAATTTCCTTCCATAAACCGAGCTTTTTGACCAGGGCATAATACAAAAATTCAAATTTTACTATCAAGGAACAATTTTAAAGGAGTCCCTATATTCGTATGGAGGCGAACAAAAAATATGATATTACACTTATAGATTTCACAAATCGTGTAACAAAGGCATGGGAGACAGACGTCAAGAGCCAAACAGTGGTTCCGCTTGTATGAAGCCAAGGCCATAAATACTTCTCTTTGAGATATCGTTATGAAATTCTCACCAAAAATCTAGAAAAATATTCTAAATATGTTATACAAAAATTAGCCACATCGAGCGACTATGTCCTATAGCTCCCATAGGAACGATCGGGACAAGTTATAATAATTTTGTTATTTTCGGTTTTAAACATTGTCAATTTATTGTAATAACAGAGATATTAATATAGGGAGGGAAAAAAGGCGAGGTTCACACCCGCCCGCCCACTTCTTTACATATATACATATACAGATTCTTAATAAGACATTTTTATACATGCATATATATACAGATTGGTAATAAGACATTATAATCAGATATTTAACAAAAATTTTGCTATGTTCGTATCTAAAAGATTAACCGAATTAGCCAAAAACACTGAGACCCTCATGTTCTATATTTGGGGCCTTGAAAGGTTACGCCACACTGTAAATGTAGTACATATTTGTATGAGATAGACTTTAAAATTATGGTGTAAATGTTGTAAACCGATTTCGCCAATTTTCAAACTGTAGTATTGGGAAGCAAAAAAAATTGTGAATTGTATTTCGTTGGAATTGGTCGAGTAGTTCCTGAGATATAGTTTTAAACCCATAAGTGGGCGTCGTCACGCCATCTTTTATGCCAAGTATAATGCATCTTTTCCGTACCATCTTTACGATAAAATTTAGAGTTTCTGGTGTTTTTCCTTACTGAATTAAAGAATTTTTAGTAGTTTACAACATAACATTTGTATGGGAGGTGGGCGTGGTTATAATCCGATTTCCTCCATTTCCTTGCTGTGTAATCAAGTGCCCAAAGAAGATGACTCCAGAAAATTTGGTTGATATAGCTTTAGTAGTTTATGAGATATGCAGAAAAAACATAAAAGGGCGCGACCACGCCCACTTTCCCAAAAAAAATGTATCCAAATATTAATCTGCCTAATTTGATCCTTTGTAAAAAATTTTGTTTTCATAACTTTATTTATGGCGTACTTATAGCACTTTACAAGGCAAATTTGACCTTGAAGAAAAAAAAATGGCATTAGTATATTGTAGATTACGCATATATGTATCTTCAAATTTCTGCAGCAAACATTAACTTTTATATTAATTTAAGACACCCACAAATACACTGGACAAAATAGTCGAAGGAGGATAGGGGGGAACACAACTAAAACTTTAACTAAACATAATAAAGACGCGTAAAAAATCTACAAAAACAAGAAAAAACGTTAACTTCGGCTGTACCGAAGCTAATATACCCTTCACAGATACATTTCTTTTAGTAACTATGTGTTTAAGCAAATCTAAAGACGTAAGAAAAAGTAAGTAAAAAAAATAAAACATTTTACTAATTCTTTTTAGCCGGGTTGTTTGCTAGAAACATTAAGGTTATTTACAAATGAGAAAGTTTCCCATGCAAGCATTTGATTTCGATCTTTCAGTTTGTACGGCAGCTATATGCTATAGTTAACCGATCTGAACAATTTCTTCGGAGATTAAATTATTTCTATGAACAATAACTCACACCAAATTTCGTGAAAATATGTAGTAAAATGCGGAAGTTTTCCATACAAGCCCTTGACTCCGATCGTTCAGTTTGCAGCTATATGATATAGTGGTCCGATATCGGCAGTTCCGACAAATGAGCAGCTTCTTGAAGAGAAAATAACATCTGCAAAATTTCAAAACGATATCTTAAAAACTGAAGGACTAGTTCGTATATATACAGACAGACGGACATGGCTAAATCGACTCAGTTCAACATACTGATCATTTATATATATACTTTATAGGGCCTCCGACGCTTCCTTCTGGGTGTTACTTCGTGACAAACTTAATATACCCTATTCAGGGTATAACAAGGTAAAGAAAAGAATTGATTAAAAAAAATATAACACAAATTAGCCTTTTTTATTATTGTGACATAAAATTTATATCTTCCACTTAAAATAGATTTAAAATCATTCAAATTCAGGAACGTAAATAGTCGACAGACCACTTTGAATTTCCCCTTTAGTTGAGAAATATTCGCTACACTGTGAAAATGAACATGTACTCACGTCTTCGATTCTATTTTTAGAAAGTCCCGTTAGATTTACAGATAAAACTGTTTTACTATATAAAATTTTGGTCATTTTAGAGACAATTCGTTTACATTTTGTCAAAATATTATGCTATCGATTTTTTTTATTTTTGGCCTATGGGGGGGAAACACTTTGCAATGGTTCGGCTTGTATGAAGGCGCGGTCATCAATACTTCCCGTTGAGATATCGATATGAAATTTTCACCAAAAATCCAGAAAAATATTTTTTATATATAGTAAAAAAAATTGACCCCATCGGACTACTAGGTCCTATAGCTCACATAGAACAGTAATTGCCATTATATGGCAATGATTCTCAAAAATACTTCTCATGGTCATAGTTGGAGAGTCAAAACTTTCAGTAAGGCTTTGTAAAAAAATTTAAGAAAGCGATAAACAAGCTGAACATGATTTGTCGTTATAGTTTCCACAATCCAACCCCTACATTCAACCTATTAAAATAATATCATAAAAAAAATCATGTTGAAAAAAAAAACAAATTATTAACCAATTTAACGCAGTTAATTTTTTCACTGCCATTCAACAGCCATTATAATTAGAACAAAAACTTATAATGTCTCCTCTAGTAAACCGTACACAGATTGAAATACCGACGATTTACTCTTCTTTCCAAGCTTTCTTAGCCCAATTATAATGAGTATGAACTTAAAAATAGTTTGGATTATTATTATTTTACGATTGCACATACATCCGCAACTTTCCGCACCTAACTTTAACACTTTTATTACCTTAACCCTGGCTCATCAATGTTACTCGTTTCGATCTCTCATTTAATATTGTGACAGTTGATTCAGTTGCAAAGCTACTGCCGATGAACACAGTCACGTTGTGTGGATTAGCTGAAGGGTATGTATGTGTTTGTAAAAGTAGGGTAGTCGTTACGACTAACATTGGGTTTAGTGCAACTTTTTTTAGCGAGTAATATGGCTGCACATAGAATATCTGACTGAAGAGAATTTTGGATCTTTCCGATGATGAAGAAGAAGATTTCAGTGCTTCCGAAAGCGAGTACGCACCAAGTCCATCCTAAGAAATGATGTAGGGAAGTTCGTCAGACGATGGTTATGAAGGCAGTGATCACAATCTGGAAGACTGCGATGAAGAAAGCAGTAATAGTCCTACTCAACCGACTCACAAAAATATTATGTCTTTTTCAAAAAACATTTTACGTGGGAAGAATAAACACAAATGGACGAAATTTGCGCCTTCTCTCCATATCAAAAACACCGCTTGGCGAAGACAGTATGCACAAAATGTGGCAAAAGTACTTGTGGTGAGCACAAAGTTGAGCTTTGTGCCTTCTGTGCAAAATAATGATTTAAAAGTTTTTTTCTAGTTTAGTTACTTAAAGTAATGCTTTAATTTTATAACGGCAGAAAGCCTTTTATTATACTCTCGCAACAAAAGTTGCTACGAGAGTATTATAGTTTTGTCCACATAACGGTTGTTTGTAACACCTAAAACTAAAAGAGTTAGATATAGAGTCATATATACCAAAGTGATCAGGGTGACGAGTAGATTTGAAATCCGGATGTCTGTCCGTCCTTCTGTCTGTCCGTCTGTGCAAGCTGTAACTTGAGTAAAAATTAAGATATTTTGACGAAACTTGGCACAAATATTCCTTGGCACCATAAGAAGATCAAGTTCGAAAATGGGCAGAATCGGACCATTGCCACGCCCACAAAATGGCGAAAACCAAAAACACATAAAGTGTCATAACTAAGCCATAAATGAAGATATAAAAGTAAAATTTGGAATAAAGGAGGGGGCATATTTGGATGTAATCTTTTTGAGGAAGTGGGCGTGGCCCCGCCCACAAATCGGTTATTTGTATTTAACTCGTAAACTAATAAAGCTATATAAACCAAACTTTCTGCAGTCGGTTCTCTTACATACCCCACCACACACCATGAAAATTGTTCAAATCGGATAATAACCACGTCCACCTCCCATACAAAGGTTAGGTTGAAAAATACTAAAAGTGCGTTAACTCACTAACGAAAAACATCAGAAGCACTAAATTTTACAGCAGAAATACCAGAAGGAAGATGCATGCAGATTTTTTTACAAAATGGAAAATGGGCGTGGCATCGCCCACTTATAGGTCAAAAACCATATCTCAGGAACTACTCGACCGATTCGAATGAAATTCGGTATATAATATTTTCTTGACACCCTGATAACACGGACAAAAAATGGTTCACAACCACTACTACTTTCCTTATAACTCAATTTTGAAATCCATCTTATTCCTTCACTTTATAATGTAAACATAAGGAACCAATGAAGATAACGGAATAAAACTTTACACAATAAGTAATATACACTAATTCTCTGGCTTCACTTGTGAAAAAATTGTCGAAAACGGACCATAACTTTTCAAGGCCCCAGATATCGAACATATTGAACTCAGAGCCTAAGGATAAATTTTAACCGAAAATATGGGTAAATCTCTCAGATATCTCAATTTAATTCAGAGGAAATTGTTTTCTTCTAATAGTGTGTCTCTGTTCCAAAAATTATTAAAATCGGGTCATAACATTTCCATATACCTCATTGTAGGTTTTTCAAAAGTATCTTCTCCTAGCTCCCATATACCTAATTATAGGTTTTTCAAAAATACGGTGAGCTTTATTCCGCATATATGTATTGTTTAAATTTCTTCAATAAATTGCGAGAGTATAAAATTTTCGGTTGCACAAGAACTTAGCCTTTCCTGAATAAGAGTAGCAAGTAATTTTATACCAAAATTAATCAAAAATAAACTAAATATGAATGATTTTTTATTTTTAAAAACAAAAAACTGTATTATTTTCTTCTTTTGATGTCTTTTATAATATTTAATGAAGAACCGGTTCCATAAAATCGATTTTTAGGGTACATTAGTTGAATCGACTAACATTGGTTATAACGCATAAAAAATATGATTGGTTATGCAGGGTTAAGAAATAAAGAATTAAGACTGCTAAATACAATATAAAATATAATTAAAGGGGGATCGCGGGGGAACACAATTAAAACTTTACGTAAACAAATTGAAGACGCACAAAAGTACAAAAAAATAGGTGATATAAAACACTTATTTCACTAAAAACACAAATAACGTTAGTCTTAAATTATTTCACAAGTTAAAATAAATACCTTTAACTTCAAATTACATTAAAAATAATCTTGATTCGTTAACCTGGACAATTACCAGAACAAATTAACGTTCGTTGTTGCTGAGAAAGTACCGTTAGATTTTTAGGAAAACCCGGTTTGCAAATAGGAAGTTTCGACAATTTAGAAGACATCTGTATACATTTTGACAAAAAATCGTAAGATGAATTTTTTGATTTTTTTTTGCAATAGCAAAGTGCAGCAAACAAAATTAAAGAATACATATTTTGACGTATTTTAATAAAACGTTATGCGAAGTAAATAATTAAAACTGTGTAGAAATCTATGTTTTACAGAAAAATTTATATTTTCTTATATGTTCAATTAGGAGGGCTTTTTTGATTCATTATCAACTTGTATTGAGGAATCATAACGTTGTTGTATCGCTTTACAAGGACATGGATTCACCGAAATTAGTTCAATGGAAATACTACAGCAAGAGCATGGATGTTAAGACTAGAACGTTGCCCGTGCTAGATTTAGAATTCCTGAAATATAAGGTAATTATTACCAAGGTAATTATTACCTTTTATGTTGTAAAAATTCAAATATTACTTTATATTTTATAAAAACCCTCCTCCCAGAAATTGGATGAATCTAGTACTAGTGAAATTAATGAAAGAACAGTGCGCAGCTTACACTTCCAGGCCGCACGGTATATTTGACATTTGCCACTGTTCCTTCAGCCTTTGTCCGATAGCAAAAAATGTTCCACTATTCAATACGTTGTACATATTGTAACGGATTTTCAAAATCTGTCGTTTACTCTTAAACTCTACCCTGAGTTCGATCACTGGATTGTCAAATAAAAGTCACACATTAATGGCTACACACTAATCTTTATTTATAATTCCTTATGACTTAACACTTTATTACTCAATACTCTACTTTACAACTCTAACTTATAGCTTGTTTACACTTTACTCGACAACTCTCTCCTTAGAATTGTCCTCACTCGACAACTCTCTTATTAGAACTGTGTCTTGCTGCCAGTCCGACAGCCCTTATATAGTCGATTGTTAGCGATACATCGCCACTCGAACATTCTGACAACTACGAGTATCGATGTCTAGATACATCTGGCAAGTTATCGATTTCGATAGTCAATTCAAGTTTGTTCTGGTGTCATTTTCGTTAAAATATGTATATAATGTAAATATAATAATAAACACCTAAATGGCATGATATTTTCAATAAATATGTAATATAATTAATGATTTTGTTATTAAATTCTCATTTCGGGTTGTGGTAGAACTAACCGAATATAGTGGGTATAGTTTCAGGGCTTTTGTGGGTGTCAGTACTAAAAGTGCACATGTAGTTTTGGTTCGCAGTTTTGGATCTTTCATCAGTGATTATACCAAGATCATTCCTCGAATTGTGCAAGAGGTATATATAATGTGATAAATGATGAATGTAATGTGCAAGAAAGGGATGAACGTTCACACGTGCACAAGAGTTTCTGGTACTTTTGTCAATTCGCCCTTAAGAATCGCATAGAAACTTTCATTGAAAGTGCTGGAATCACTCCCTGGCCTTTCACAGCAGAATTCGCCGGTACCTGTCTTGCAGGGTTAATTGCTAGCACAACACCTTAATTAGCCCAGTTGTAGCAAAAAAAGCGTTGCACACAACCCAAGTACGCCTCGGTGGTGAGTAAAATGATAAAAAATAATGTAAACAAACCAGAGGTTTTCTACTGTATATACTGAGGAATGAACATCGCGCATGACTATGACACTTGGCATAAATGCCCTGCGCGAAATGCCTTGCTGCTATGCCTTACATTTAAGGTTTTAAGCTGTTCACTGTTCTTATTCCAATTTTTTTATCAATAAAATATATTGAAGATAAATCAAACTTAGAAGAAAAAATGTTGGAACTTTTATAGTCATTCCTAGATGTTCGGGTGCAACCGAACATTTTATACTCTCGCAATTTATTGATATACAGTACTTTTCATTTAATTGACCCTATGGTTAATTGGTTTTCCCGTTTAATTGAACGGTGTTATCGGACAAAAAATATAGCATATGAAAGCACATGTAAATTTTCTCAGATAATTGGATTCGGTTCATTGATTTTCCCGCTTAGTTGATTCAAAATATATGTCAACAAAAATCATTTTCCTTTTAAATTTCCTCGGTTAATTCCACCAAATAATATTGTTGAAAAAACTCATCTTCTAATCAACACGAGTATAATTTTTTAATAATAAATTTAAATAACAAATATATATACATATGTACATAAATATTTTCATAGATACCTATGTTAGTACGTAAAATTGTTATTGCATTTTTTCCGGATGACGGAAATCCGGATGTCTGTCCGTCTGTCCGTCCGTCCGTGCAAGCGATAACTTGAGTAAAAATTAAGATATCTTACTGAAACTTGGAACACATGTTCCTTGGGACCGTGAGGGTTGCTTGGGCAAAATCGGTCCACTGCCACGCCCACAAAATGGCGAAAACCAAAAACAAATAAAGTGTCATAACTAAGCCATAAATAAAGTTATAACAGTAAAATTTGGAATAAAGGATCTCACTAGGAAGGGGCATATTTGGATGTATTTTTTTGGGGATGTGGGCGTGGCCCCGCCCCCAAATCGGTTATTTGTATATATCTCGCAAACCAATGAAGCTATATAAACCAAACTTTCTGCAGTCGATTTTCTTATGTACCCCACCACACACCATGAAAATAGTTGAAATCGGATAATAACCACGCCCACCTCCCATACAAAGGTTAGGTTGAAAATTACTAAAAGTGGGTTAACTCAATAACGAAAAACGTCATAAACACTAAATTTCACATAAGAAATGGCAGATGGAAGCTGCACTCAGTTTTTTTACAAAATGGAAAATGGCGTGGCGTCGCCCACTTATGGGTCAAAAACCATATCTCAGGAACTACTACTACCGATTTCAATGAAACTTGGTTTGTAATAGTTTCCTTACCTCCCAATAAGATGTTGTGAAAATTGGTCAAATCGCTTCGTAACCACGCCTACTTCCTATATACCAGAACTTTGAAGACGATCTGAATCGTTTACTTTACAATATATAAAGTAAGCACTAGTGAAGATATCGGTGCAGAACTTTGCACAAATACTATGTTAATAGTGTGGCAGCCCCATTCTAAAAATCGCAAAAATCGGGACCATAGGTGTTCAAGGCCCCATATATCGAACATGAGGACCTCGGTGCTTCTAACACAATATTACAGTTTCCAACTTTCAATGGACTTTATACAATATATATGACGAATATGTGGGTCAAATTGTGTATTATATAATATTAATTAAGTTAAATATAAATTGCAAGAGTATAAAATGTTCGGTTACACCCGAACTTAGCCCTTCCTTACTTGTTAATTTATACAATCATATATTTCATTCAGCACATTAAAGATACATATTTAAACAGTATTTTGTATTTGTTTTTATATTTACAAATTTGGAAAGCTTAACCGTTGGTACCTCATCTTCCATAAAGGTTCTTGTCGTGGACATCATAACTCATTATTGGTTCATCCAAATCAATAAACCAAAAATATTTGTTGTTAATGAACGAAGGAAAAAAGAAAAGATTAAAAACTGAATTCTTGATAGATTTTAAACAAAAAAACTAACTTTTTTTTTTCAAATTTTTGCCATATACTGACTCGAAAAATAGTTGTAATAAAGATGAGTGGACATTTTTCAACAGAATGGCTTCATAACTTTTCAAGAAATCGTGTCCACTGACTTCAAAACTCGAGTTTTGAGATAAATCCGTTTAAAGTTTTACATTCTTGAAATTTTAATCATATAGATTTCATCCTTTTGGATAATATTTTAATATTGTACTATTTAATAAGACAAACAACTTTCAAATTTTGATTCCCACGTAATCGCTTAATTCACCAAATGGTCCAAATAAGCGTGATTCCTGTAATTGAACAAACTGTTCATTTAAACGGGATTATTTTAATTGAACAAATTGTTCAATTAAGCGAGTATCTGTTAATTGATTCCCCGGTTAATTGAACGAAAATTTTGATGTGTAATTAAACGAAATGTACTATGTATGTATACTATGTACGTTTTATTCCGATAATACACAATTTAACCCATATATTCGGCATAAAGTCCAATAGAATAAGGAAAATCATAATATATAGTGTATGATGACTGAGGTAATTCCTGAACCGATGTAACTCATTTTCACCACCGAGGTACACTAAATCCAGGACTATACGCTCACTTAATTTTGCTGAGATATCTCACATATTAACCAATATGCGGAATAAAGCCCACCATATTTTTAAAGAACCTATAATTAGGTACAGGGGAGCTAGGAGATGTTATGGCCCGATTTTAATAATTTTTGGAAAAGAGACACGCTATTAGAAGAAAAAAATTTCCTCTGAATTACATTAAATTTATGAGAGATTTACCCATTTTTTCGGTTTAAAATTACACTTAGGCGCTGAGTTCATCATGTACAATATCTGGGGCCGTGAAAAGTTATAGTCCGATTTCGACAATTTTTCACAAGTGAAGCTACAGATGATATGCAGTATTTTAAAAGTAAACTCTGAGTGCAGCTCTCCTCTGCCATTTCTTATGTGAAATTTAGTGTTTCTGACGTTTTTCGTTAGTGAGTTAACTTTTAGTAATTTTCAAACTAACCTTTGTATAGGAGGTGGGCGTGGTTATTATCCTATTATATCAATTTATAATAGGTTTATAGTATGTAATGGTGTTCGTAAGAGAAATGACTGCAGAAAGTTCGCCATTTTGTAGGTGTGGCAATGGTCCGATATATAACCCTATATCTAAATCGTTTAGTTTTATGACTTACAAACAACCGTTATGTGAACAAAACTATAATACTCTCTTAGCAAATTTAGATGCGAGAGTATAAAAAGTATAGTTGTCGACAATGAACTAGGTTTAAGTACAAATCCTTAATGGAATGATTAAATATACAAATTTATTACTGTACAGCACGACACAGTAGTAGTAATGGACAAATAGAAAATATATATTTAAAATAGGAATATAGTTTAATTAGTAATTTTGAAGCCATTATTAGAGCGACTCAACAACATAATAATACAATACACTCAGTAAAAGGTAAAAGACCTTTAAATATTTTATTTAAAAAAGAAACCCACGTAGACTTGAAAGACACCTTAAAAAACGCTCAGGAAAAAATGTTACAGTACCAGAATAAAAAAAGTGCTACAAAAAACTATCAAAAAGGGAAATCATATATGAAGCAAGTAAGGAGGAGCTAAATTCGAGTGTGACCGAACATTTTATACTCTCGCAATTTATTTATTTAATTTTATTAATATAACAATCTATTTGATTCACATATTCGTCATATATATGGTATAAAGTCCATTGAAAGTTGGAAACCCTAACATTAGGTATATGGGAGCTATGTGAAGTTATGACACGATTTCACACATTTTTGGCACGGAGACATATTATTATATTCCACCAGTGTCATCAGGGTGTCAAGAAAATATTATATACCGAATTTCATTGAAATCTGTCGAGTAGTTCTTGAGATATGGTTTTTGACCCATAAGTGGGCGACGCCACGCCCATTTTCCATTTTGTAAAAAAATCTCAGTGCAGCTTCCTTCTGCCATTTCTTATGTAAAATTTGGTGTTTCTGACGTTTCTCGTTAGTGAGTTAACGCACTTTTAGTCATTTTCAACCTAACCTTTGTATGGGAGGTGGACGTGGTTATTATCCGATTTCTTTCATTTTTGAACTGTATAAGGAATCGGCTAAAAGAAACGACTGCAGAAAGTTTGGTTTATATACCTTTATTGGTTTGCAAGATATATACAAAAAACCTATTTGAGGGCGGGGTCACGCCCACTTTTCAAAAAAAATTACATTCAAATGTGCCCCTCACTAATGCGATCCTATGTTCCAAATTTTATTTTCATAACTTTATTTATGGCTTAGTTATAGCTCTTTATGTGTTTTTGGTTATCGCCATTTTGTGGGCGTGCCAGTGGTCCGATTTCGCCCATCTTCGAACTTAACCTTCTTATGGTGCCAAGGAACACGTGTTCCAAGTTTCATTAAGATATCTCAATTTTTACTCAAGTTACCGCTTGCACGGACGGACAGACGGACGGACGGACAGACAGACATCCGGATTTGAACTTTACTCGTCACCCTGATCTCTTTGGTATATATAACCCTATATCTAACTCGTTTAGTTTTAGGACTTACAAACAACCGTTATGTGGACAAAACTATAATACTCTCTTAGCAACTTTTGTTGCGAGAGTATAAAAAATAGTTAATTAATGCATTTTGTATGATTAAAAAGAAATAAAACTTCTTTATCAGACATGTTAAATAATAGACATGCTAATTATACAAAGATTAATGAAGCAGATAAAGTGATAAATATTGTAAAAAGACGGTGCTATAATAGTTGCCGAAAAACATATTGTTAATAATCATACAATAGGAGATATTTGATAACTTTTGAAGATAATGTAATAATAGATGATATAAAACATGAAAATCACACTGGAAGAATTTTAAACTATATAAAAGAAGGTAAATTTAAGCCTTTTTTGTAAAAAATATATTGAAACCACAAATATTGATTAAAGCTTGGAAAACACTAATATGAAAGATAATCGTGTTTGGTGGACATATAGTACTTATTATTGATAATCGTAATAGGTTATTTTATTAACAAAGTAATAACATATTGTAACGGTTTTCCAAAATAAATCGTTTACGCTGAGACTATACCCTGAGTTACCACTCTAACTTATAGTTTGTATACACTTTGCTCGACAACTCTCTCCTTAGAATTGTGTTTTGCTGCCAGTCCAGCAGCCCTTATATAGTCGATTGCTAGCCAGTTATCGGCACTCGAACATTCAGGCAACTACAAATATCGATGTCTAGATACATCTGGCAAGTTATCGATTTCGATTGTCAATTCTAGTTTGTTCTGGTGCCATTTTCGTTACAATACATTATACTAAATATTAAAATTAAAAATTCAAAGGAAAAAGAGAAAATGTTAACAAAATTATCAAGACAAATTGATAACTTACAGAATATATATTCGAAGACGGGACGTTTGGGTGGGGGAGTTAACGCCACCAATACCTTACAGCACTTAGGTATAGGGTAAACAATAAATATATGTTTAATTGCTCTATTAAGCAAATGTGTCAAATATGTCATTGACACATCGACAATTAGGAAGCAGCCATCAGCTATCACTAATGGCACGCTTAAACAGAATTAGACAGCACATCATCTAACACCTGACTGACAAGATGAAATACTTCTGTAATCAAATAAACAGTCAGCGCATTGGCGTCTTGGCTCCCACAACACTGTTGACACTCATAAGATGGGGGCTAGAGGAAATATTGAGCTGTTTTTTTTGGTACGGAGGCACATTAATTTAAGAAACACATCTCCTTTGATTTCCTTTAGAATATCTGAGAGATTTATTGATATTTTCGGTTATAGTACGATTTCGCGATTTTTAAAC
This sequence comes from Zeugodacus cucurbitae, assembly GCF_028554725.1. Lineage (NCBI taxonomy): Eukaryota > Metazoa > Arthropoda > Insecta > Diptera > Tephritidae > Zeugodacus > Zeugodacus cucurbitae. Next base: position 28,039,904 of record NC_071671.1, read on the forward strand.
GGGCGATGTCATACTAGAAATGCAGTCTTTTAACAAAGTTTTATTCCAATATCTTCATTGGTGCTTCATTTATACATTTCCAAACTATGTAATTCATTTGGAATGAAAAGCAAATTGTTATGGACCGAATTTCCTTTTCCTTCAAGAATTTTCAAATATCCCTAACTTCATAAATTCCAAATTATGTTGCACATTACACAAATACCTTTTAGAAATATTTGATATTTGGAGCAAAAGACCATAGCAGTAGATAGAGTAATGCAAACTGCGCATTATGCAAAAGCAACTTGTTCGGAAAATCAAAACTAGCATCTGCATCAGATTCGAATATTCGAAAAGTCAAACATGGCTTAGGTGATGCAAACTGCGCAAAGTTGCCAGAAATTTCTGCATTACCGAAAAAGCCCATACAAATTTATAACACAACACTCCTCTTTCAAAAATGCAGAAAGCAGCTAAGAAAGAAAAGAAATTTTCGATTTTCTTTTTTCCTATTTTCGAATCATCTCACTCTGCCAATCCAAATTGTTACGTTTTCTTCTTTTCCAAGGCTTGCAAATCGTTCATTTCGAATTCGTTCAGATGTCTAGATCTAAATATTAAAACAAGATATTTTCTAAAAATAACTGACTATATATATTTTTTAAAGTTTTTATCGGAAAGCACAAAATTTCAAGCAGAGTTGCGGAGCTGAGTGTAGTACCATTCTTGCATTCATACCGAAATATGGTAGAGCATTTATGTTCAATATTTTTTTCTACAATGCTCTCTAGTTTCTTCCTTATAATATGCAAATCTATGGCATGTAATAATAAATTTTGTTGATAGGAATCGTCTCTGTCAATTGCTCTTTTATTGTCATTTACACGGGTTTACATTTGATGAGTTTATTCATTCATTTTGAACCATTTTTCAGTCGCAACAATTTGGTTTAAAATTGATTTACTGGATACAAGCAAATGTGTTTGTATGTTTGTATGGTCCTGTTTGGCGCCTTAATATGTACAGTAGCACTAACAATAGCTGAAGCATTTTTTTTTTTCATAAATAAAACCATTGTAATTCTAACGAGGTATATTATCGCATTTTCTCTTCTATTACAACCGTTAAATCTACGCACAACCGTTTATTTAATGCGAACAATTCTGGTTTTTGAATAAAACTACATGAGCTTGTAATACTAATACTTGTACATACAATGTTGACAATGTGTCATAAATTCATAACTTTTGTGGTCTTTCGGAATGTGGCATTTGCAACATTTTTTATTAGGAACTGTGAAATCCAACATTTACTTTTAAATAAGCCTTGGATGATAAAGAATTAAAAGTTATTTAAATACTCGTACATACTTACAAATGAAAATATATACAGTGGAACTCCTCTAACTCGAATCACCATTATCCACAAAAAAACTTCGAGTTATTGTGATTTCGAGTTATAGAAATTTTCATCAAAACATAAATTTTTTAAAAAGCTGTAATATATACATAGATTTGCACACAGTTTCAATTATTTGCTTCGCAAAAAGTTTTATTTAAATACGTTAAAACATTTATCCTGTAATTTTGTTTGTTGCACTTTGCTATTGTTTGGCTCTTGACGTCTGTATCTCATGCCTTTGTTATACGATTTATGAAATCTATAAGTGTAATATCATATTTTTCGTTCGCCTCCATTCGAATATAGGCACTCCTTTAAAATTGTTCGTTGTTAGTAAAATTTTAAAATTTGTATTATGCCCTGGTCGAATAGTTCGATTTATGGAAGACAATATGTATGAAATTTGACTTCTATTGATTTTGAAATTTGATTTCTAAACGCTATTACCAATTCAAAAGTTCGAGTTATGGACTTCAATCTTTTTCTTCGACTTATAGAAGTTCGAGTTATGGAAGTTCCACTGTATATAAATATGTATGTATAAGTTGCAAAAAATATATCCCATGATCCCAAAGAATATATAGACATGTATTTATTGTATGTAGAAATCCGGAAGCATCCGTACAGTTCACTCAACGGTTATCTATGTAGTTAAAATAGAATTTAAAACGTTTGTTTGTTTCTTACTCGTCTCTGCTTTCTCAAATAACTGTTTATTGTTTATTAAAAAATAGTAACTTTAAAACATATATTTAATTTTTTATTACTAAATTATGTTATTACACATAAGTAGTTTTATTTTGTAAAATAAAATATATAAACAAGCGCTTGTTTGTCATCTATGTAGTTACATATGTATGTATACTATATGTTGGCATAGCAACCGTCCCTCAAATATCCCACAATAAAATTAATTTTTACAGAATAGCAAGTGATATACAAAATTAATATATTTTTTGATAATAATTTGTTGACAACAATATTTGACGTTATTTTTATTGTTTTCTAAACGTTAAGCTAAACTGAACATATTTCGTAAGCTACATGGATAGAAAAGTCTGTGGTCGACTAAAAAGACGAACGTTTTCGGTTTTCATACCATAATCTGACATTGTTGCAACATATGTATGATACATCGACACAACGACTGTCTTGAGCTAGCTAAAACAATCAATTAAAGATAATTATGTGCGTGTTTGGATCGAATGGATACCCCAACGACTTTTCAGCTCTTGTAGTAGTTGGAATTACTCTCACAATGGATAGGAGCGATAAGCTAGAAATAATCTCGCTTTAATAAACAATAATATGAAGGCCAAAAATAATTTCATTAGAAATAATTATACAAGTTTAAAGAGAAAAAAAATTCCAACACTTCAATTGTTTGAATAAGGTCAATATATACATCAGAAAAATTTGAAACCCTTACTTCTGCGGCCCTTACTTCTATCTAACTAAACCCCATATTCCAAACTCTCACACATTAGGCCACTGCATTGCTCTGTCATAACTTTGTTTAATCCTTAATATCCAAAATGTATAAACATATGAGGAATGTGTTTTTAAAAGAGGTTATTTACATTTTTATTTTTTTCTTAGTGCTAATATATAGAATTTTGTCACTTGGATTATGATCTGAACGAGATATTTAGTTTCCAAGTCAAAGAGCTTTTTATGTGAGCGTCCGTTTGAAAACCGGATATTTGTACCCTTTGTTCCTTTCATAATACATAAAAGGAGATGATCAATTAAAAGTACTGGGATAAGAATGGATTCTGAAAGATATAAAAAGCTTGAATGAAAATTACAAGAGACTGGATAGTATACAATCATTGAAAAGAATTTTTCTCCTTAAGAAACTGATTAGTGGCCATTACTAAAACGGGGCAAACGACCTCCTTTTACTTTAGATAATTTGGATGTAGTACAACGCTCGCTGAAAGTATGCAAGAAGATATTTCAAATTTACTCAAGAAACAGTTGGGAATTGTACAATTTAGATGAACTGAAGCGGTTTTGTGTCAATAGCGGATATTCTATTTTTTTATAATTCTGTGGCTCTAAATGACAAAGTCCTATTTTTGTCAAATTGTATAGTTAGAACAATGCACTGACATTATTCCTAAATACAAATACTATTTTTCAGTAGATCTGTAATTATTTCCATTATAATGGTTTCTTATTTCGTGAAAAAAAGTTAAGATGTAGATATCCCCTTCTGAAAAGACAATCCTCATATACACTTTACATACATACATTCATGTATAAACTGAATCCCCAATTGTCTTATGTTCTGTTTGTCTGGTTTATGTCTTCATGGAAACACGAAATTGAAAATCACGTCAGAGCTTAATAATCTATATATTGTTATTACTATTGATGGGAAACATAAAAATAGCATAGTCAACAATTATTTAACAACATCTCAACCTTATGTATATTATATACTCGAGTGTATCATATAGTTTTCAACCAGCGGTTAGAATTGGCTAAACGAAACTTAAACCAAGACTTGGTCACACATACAAATTTTTACCTAAATTTATAAGGTGTACATACATGCATATGTATATATATGTATGCAGATGTTAATCTTCTTCAGTGGCATTAATAAAAGCATTCAATATTGGCTAATTCGTTTTTCGTAATTTCGTATTTGTATCGCTTAAGCGTTGCGTTAATTATTATATTCGTTTGAATATTTTCAACTTACATACTATTTATTAGTGAATATCATATAATATATCACACATTTACGTCTTAATTTACTGTCATAACAATAAATCACGCCTTTATTTATAAATTTTATTTCATATAAGATGTTTGCTGAAGAAATTGACTGTTTCAATACTTTTTTATATATACTGTTGTTATGCATTTATGTATTTAATTAGCATCGTCTTTACATTTACTAAATTTTCAAGTATCCGCCAACATTACCAGCTATAAGTCTAAGTTGACGGCAAACACTATTTTGATGAACAAATCCGAATGAGGTATTTTGTGAAATAAATCATGAAGTGCATTTGCTATTAATACCCCATACAATCAACACTGTTGCTTTGGAGTAGCTTTGTTCCAAAACAAATCGAAAAGTTAATGACTTTAATGCTAATATATCTGGTTAGGCCTTTAGCTCTAGAAACTTGAAGACTTGGGGACACTTCAGAGACTAGGTCACAATGAAAAGATATGATTAATTACGTCAAAGATCAATCTCAAGTTGTTTTCAACTATTTTAAAATTTTAAATTATGTAGGCATTATGTAGGCTCGTGTATTATATATCGAGCCTTTACCGCCATTTTAGCGTAAGCGACAGAAACCAAACTTTACAGGAGAAGGTTTTTTTTAAATACTTTTAACCATTAATGTGGTAGTCATTTAAATTTTTTTTTTCAATTATATATGCAAATGTCTGAAAAGCATTAATGTATGAGAAATTTTAAATTACTACCACATTAATGGTTAAAAGAATTAAAAAAAAACCTTCTCCTGTAAAGTTTGGTTTTTGTCGCTTATGCTAAAATGGCGGTAAAGGCTCGATATAGTAATATCTATACGACGCATCTAAAACCCATTAAATAATTAAAATGTATTAAAATTAAAATATTGTTTGAATTGCTTTGAAATCGATTAGCCGGAATTTCGATTATGCAGAATACCCCTGGTTTAATTTGATCCGGATAATCGGTGGTTCTACTATACAAAACTACCAGTTTCATAATGAGTAGTTGTTATTTGTATCTCAATATAATAGTACATGTATGCATATGCGTGTGTCAAGTAATTTACAAAGGTATTGTATTTTTATATTATATCTTTTCCTATACATGTTCCTTTTTTTACCCGAAGAGTAGACATGAGTAATTTATTTTGTAACGAGCAGAAATCCGTACGAATATTAACCGCACATAAATCGTAATCCTTTTTTATCTATCGTACTTCCTGAAACTACAATACAATGTCTTCACTGTGTTATAATTACAATGCTCAATGCCATTATTATCAAATAATATATTAAAATACATAATTAACTAAAAATGGCGTTTATAACCAGCTCTGAGTATTTCTTATAAGACTACAAATGCCAATGTGGAGCAATAAGAATGATGAACTTTTGAAAATTAAAAACAGCAAGTAAATATCATTAGTGTATTATTATAAAACTAGGTTTAATTTAAGGCTCCACAATAAGAATTTTTATATATGTACATCGGCCACATTTAATATCAAGCTCACATCTAGACATAGTCTTAATTTAAGCCTAATTCTACAATTCATCTTAAACACATATTAGTAAATATTTTGATGAGAAATAATACTTTTGTCAAATAATGCCGTTGAAGTTTTGTCAGCAACAAGGATATCAAATATCAGTTGCTGACTATTTGTTTAGATATACCTTAGCCATTACCAATTAGCCTAAATAACAAATAAATCGGGGGAAATATCTGTTATACAAGAATAACTAAAAATATTCGCATATGCATTTATGTAAATACCCAAATATTCCTTGTGTATACCACAACTCTGTGGATCCCGGGATTATAATAAAAATTTCAAAGAATTTTAGCAGACAAAGGTGAACCTTTCAAAAGTAACTTCTTTAAGTTAATCCATTCACCATCCACATATATAGCAGAAAAAGCTCAACCGATTATTATATACCGTCAGTTATAGACGAAAAATATTCCCTATGAATTTCTTCAAAATATGTGAGAGACTTACCCATATTTTCGGTAAAAAAATTATTCGAAGCTGTGAGTCCTCTGAGGTCAAGGTTATTGTATATGGGAAGTAGGCGTGATTGTGAACCGATTTGGACTATTTTCCTAACATATCATTGGGAAGCCAGGAATATATTACGTACCGAATTTCATTGAAATTGGTCGGCTAGATTCCGAGATATTATTTTTGACCCATAAGTGGACGGAACCACGCCCATTTAAAATTTTGTAAACCATTTTGAGTGCAGCTCTTCTGTACCATCTTTATAATGAAATTTAAGGTTTCTGGTGGTTTTCCTTACTGAATTAAAGCATTTTTAGTAGTTTTCAACATAGCCTTTGTATGGGATGTAGGCGTGGTCATAATCCGATTTTCTCCATTTCTGCACTGTATAAGGTGGTACATAAAAGAAACGACTCTAGAAAGTTTCGTTGAAATAGCTTCAGTAGTTTACGAGATATGTACATAAAATTCAGTAGGGGGCCCCCAATAAAATACATCCACATATGGCCCTTCATAGTGCGATCCTTCATACCAAATTTTATTTCTATAGCTAATTTTTGGCTAAGTTATAGCTCTTTATATATTTTGGGTTATCGCCATTTTGTGAGCGTCACAGTGGTCCGATTTCGCCCATCTTCGAACTTAACCTTCTTATGCGGCCAAGAAATACGTGTACCAAGTTTAATATGTCTTCATTTTTACTCATGTTACAGCTTGGACGGACGGACGGACGGACAGACAGGCATCCGGATTTGACCTTTACTCGTCACCCTGATCATTTTGATACACATAACCCCATACCTAACTCGTTTAGTTTTAGGAGCTACAACCAACCGTTATGTGAACAAAACTGTAATACTCTCTTTAGCAACTTTGTTGCGAGAGTAGAAAAAAATTTTAAAATACCCTTGTTTACAGACTCTGAAACCGACCTAACTCCTTAAAACCTCATTTTAAGGTTTGGCCTAGTCGTAATGCATGTGCATGTATGTGTGCGTGAACCATTAGTAACGTAAACATTTGTATTTATCATGTAACAAATAATATATGCGATTTCTTCTATATAAATATGTAGTGCTATGCATAAATTGGTATAAAGGTAATTAAGTACTTTCTGACATAGATTTGGAATCACAACAAACATGCATACATGCCTATACGCAGATGCATAAGCACAAACAAATATTCACATTGTCTTTCTTGTATGTGTGTATATACATATATACATTTGGTTTAATCAGAATTTCAATATTGTATTTCTTTTATAATTCTTAAATTGATTTAACTATATAACAAAAAACTATTGAGGCGTTTGCAATACAATTATTTAAGCATTAAGTTGTCAAATGTCAAAGTAAATAATCAGGCATACCGTCTTAATTACTAATTACATCCAAACTTAAGTATTTCACAAATCGAAAACTTCCATTTTAAATGAGCGTTTACTTGTTGGCACATTTAGATGATTCGGTACGGCAAGTTTGGAATGGATATTGGAGCTTCGCATCGTCACAGGCCGGTCGTCATCATCATCATCGTCATCATCCGAAAAGTCGCTTCGTGTTCTAACGGGACCGCCCATTGCGGGACCACTGTAATTATCTTCGTCATCCTGAAATTCGTGAATATATGGAAATGTTAACAAATGTATGTTTGAATGTAGAAACTTGTATTTAGGTATGCATGCTTGCTATATCTTATATTAAAAAACCAATTATATATAAATTATTATATAAAATGTGGGAGCGTTTATTTAAAATAAAAGTAAAATCTCCAAAATTTGTACTTTTATTAGTCCTTGTGTGAACAGTAAAAATCCAATCGGGAGAAAATTTTTAAATTTTTGTAACTTTTGGCTTCTATGATCAACATCGACATCGACCGCACATCACTTAAATTGAATATCATTGAGAACGCACTCGGATATTGGCGCAGTAGTTGCTGGGGAAGGATCTCTCTTAGTCAGTAATCTTTGCATTTTTAATAAATTCTAATAAAACTTCGGTCAGGAATAGCGCATTGACAAAACAATAAAGTTATAGGAAAGTATATGGTAATCCTCTTTTACATTTAATTCCCGAATCCCGCTTATGCGGTTGTGCATAGAGTTGGGACCTACCATATAAAAACGAACTACCAATGAACAGGAAGCAACAGCCACGGATGAAAACCCCCAATTTTGACGACGACCACTGCAAACGTATTAAGGACTACCATTTAAGGGCATGCACCTGGAATGTCCGGACCATTAATTGGGAAGGTGCACCTGCCCAACTGGTTGATGTCCTCACAAGAGTAAAGGCTGACATCACTGCCATCCAAAAAATGCGATGGAAGGGACAAGGATGGAATAAGGTGTGTTCTTGTGACATCTACTACAGCGACCATATAAAGGAGCGCAAATTCGGTGTAGGATTCGTGGTAGGAGAGAGACTTCGTCGTCGAGTCCTGGCCACCGCGACAATCTGCATCAAAGCGACGCCGATCGACTTCGCAGGGGCCCGAAATATGGTCGTCTGTAGTACTAGATTCCAGCATAAGGAAATACGTCAAGCTACTTGGCTGTCACCCGAACGAATGACGCGCAACCAGATCGACCATGTTGTGATAGATGGACGACATGTCTCCAGTGGGCGTACGCTCCGAGGTCCTAATATCGACTCGGATCACTATCTTGTAGCAGCTAAGATACGCACCCGCCTCTGTGTAGCATAGCGCACACGTCAACAAACACAAGGAAGGTTCGACATTGAGAAGCTGCAATCACAACAGACAGCCGAACGATTTTCTACTTGACTTGCACTCCTGCTCTCTGAGAGCACTCATCAGCATCTCGGTATAAGAGAACTGTGGGACTGTATTTGTGGATTGAACACTTCTCCAGCCTGCTGAATGGCAGTGAAAGTACAACACCAGGAGATGGCAAACCCGATTCCCCAATCGATGACGATGGAGCAGATGTTTCATTGCCCGACCGTAAAGAAATTTGCAATTACCCACTTGAAGTACAACAAGGCGGCGGGAGCCGATAGATTGCCGGTCGAGCTATTCGAATACGGCGGCAAATCAGCTTCTTTGAGGAATATGTTCGGAAGAAAGCCTGTCCGACGATTGGAAACTCAGTGTACTCTGCTCAAAAGGAAGACCTTACAATCTATGCAATTACCGTGGGATAAGTCTCCTCAATATCGCAAATAAGGTCCTATCGAGCGTGCTGTGTGAAAGATTAAAGCCCACCGTCAACGAACTGATTTGACCTTATCAGTGTTGATATGTTGCAGATATTCACCATGCGCCAAATATTGGAAATATTGGAGAAACCCGTGGAAATAGGATGGAGATACGCCATCTCTTCGTCGATTTTAAAGCTGCTTTCAACAGCACGAAAACGAGCTGCCTCTATGCTGGTATGTCTGAACTTAGTATCCCCGCAAAACTAAAACGGCTCTGTAAACTGACCTTAAACAACAAAAAAACACAAAAGCTCGGTCAGGATTGAGAAGGAACTCTCCGAGCCGTTCGATATCAAACGAGGCTTCGGATAGGTTAACTCACAATCGTGCGACTTGATTAATATATTGTTGAAGGAAATAAAAGGGATATCGATATCATTGGAAACAACACGAGCGTTTTTAGTTCTGCTTTTTCCAGACTGGATAAGGAAGCGAAGCGTATGGGTCTGGTGGCGCGCTGTTATGGACTCGGCTACAACCGCGTAAGCGATGTCTACGCCAGTCAAGAAGAAGAAGAATCTATACGTTTAAGATAGTATCTTGGAATTCATATTGGAACATATGTATGTATACGCAGAAATCTATGAATAAAGACTCATAATTTCAGTAAGTCAATTTGTCAGAGGCGGTTGCTTATCGAGTCAACCTTAAATTATTGATGATATTAAGTTTATGACGAGATTGGGGGCAATTTTAGATTCTATTTGGTTTGAATTAAACTCAACGGGAACTCGGTTACCTCATGCAATAGTAAGTACAGTTTCTCTATATATGTATGTATATAAAATTCTTCTGTACATGTGCATGTAACTGAACTCTTCCTAATTTTTTTGGGTCTACAAGTGTATCCGAAAATGGTTCAATTCGGTCTAATTTAAATAAAAATGTTTGATGTTTTATATTCGCCAAAAATAGATGGTGCCGCCTAAAGGTATATATAATTGGTTTGGGAAAATTTGTTTGGGAGATGTTTGCCCTAACAAAAAAATAATGCTTTGTTAAATAATCTTGAAATATCATGCAGGACAAAGTCTGTCGGATCCGCTAGTAAATATGTACATATGAATATATTCGCATAGAAAATCTATAATTATGTTCAAAATGAGGGAAATCGATAATATATAATAAAACACATTTCTATAAGCAAAGGTAAAACATAGAAACTAAACAAATATTATTACAAAACATTTATGTAATTATGAAGAAGTGCGAATTATAAATAATATATATTTATATAATAAATTACTACTATACTATAATAAATAATTATAACACATTCATAAAACCAAGAGAGAGTAAAAACAAATTTGTGTGTAAATCAATTGCAAACTTACCTTTAATATGCATTGCCTTCAAATATCTTATACACACATGGAATTTAGTAACGAGAGTTTCTTCTTCAATAACGTGTACAGAGTTACAATTGGAATAATCCAAGACACAGCAATTGACAGAATTTTCGAAACAATTACAGAAATTTCGATGGTGTGTTACTTTCACTAAAGGCATTCATTTAAATATTAATTATTAGCTAATCCGTTAATCGATTTTATAATTGTAAATATTTGAAGTTTAAGCTTATCGTCATTTCCATTTTTTTTATTTTACGTTTGAGACTGACTAAGTGGTTAACATACCATAGGCTATGTGTACATATGTATGTATTGTACGTTTACATATGAGCAAACAACGTCACTTAAAATAATGTCTGCTCAACATTAACCGTATTCACTGCGTTCAGTTGTTAATCTACTAATATTTTAACTATTAAGTAAAACCACACATTCCATTTCCGTTTCCGCCAATCTCGTTACGTAACTAGCTATGTACAGGCCTTCATATATGGGACAAGCAAATTATTTGTGGTTGTAATTAGTATACTAAAATTAACGGATTAGTGCGAACACAAAAGCAGTTAAGTGACGAATTTTTGCTAGTTGCTGTTATTCGCGCCAATTTAAATTTATAGTTTTCATTTTAGTTTTAGTCGGTGTCTTGCAGTTGAGCGATTTTATGATAAAATATTACGTTTCGTAGTTAAAAGGCCTCAACAGGTGCTGGTGACAGCTTTTCATCATTTATTTGGTTGATTGCTTTTTCGATAAGTTTAATGAACAGTTCGTTAGTGGTACAAGTATTAGATTTGTGATGTGGCGCATGGGTGCACGATGATTACAATTTCAATTTTCATTTTATGTACATATGTATGTATATTAAACATTGATCTGTATATGCATGCTCCTATTTAGAACTCGGGCGCTTCTTTTTTTCTAATTTTATTATATTTTTATTTGTATTATAACATTTTGTTAATAAACTTGGTTCAGTAAAACGCTCATTTAATGTAATTTATTTGGAGGTAACTGTTGCCTTTTTATTTCAATTAATGCCGTTTAATAGTATTACTTCATATTTAAATCATCAGTAAGGTAAGTTACTCTTAACGAATTTACGTTTATGGATGTTCAGTTTAATTCTGTGGAAAATTTTTGAAAAAAGTTTCATTATGTGGGTATTTCGAAAGTTTTGTTGTGGTGGCCAAAGACATGTGTATGTAAAACAGTGTTTTCACACCGCTTGGTCTATTAATTTCAATTAAGTAGAGTTTAAAGTGGAAAGAATCAAGAATTATATCTAAAAACATTACAAAATTTAATATAATAAAGGGTTATCCAAGTATAGGTACTTTTTCCAATAGTAACATAATAGTGACAGATCACTGGAAAAGTAATGTGTTTCGCGCGCTTCGCTCAAATTTTGGTCAACATAATCGGCCTACTGAGTGTACAATTCGTAACTTCATCTACCATCTTGAAACCCAGATTTCATTATTGGATAATATTCAAGCGAACAAATCACGTCCATCTCGCAGTTAAGAAAATATAGCAGCCGTAGCTGAGAGTGTACACAAAGACCGTGGAGAGTCGCTTCGACGGCGTTCGCAGCAACTCGGACTGACGTATGGAACGACTTGGCGCATTTTACGTCGAGATCTTCAATTGAAAGCGTACAAAATACTGCCGCTCGACATTACCAAGGGACATCGCTTCGTTCTCTGAGCTCTAAAAAGTTCTAAGAAGATCCAACGTTTTCGAGTCAAGTCGCATTTGGGGTGAAGAGCAACCTGAAGAGATTCAAAAGCTGCCATTTCATCCAGAAAAAACAAAGTTTGGTGTGGTTTCTGGGCCGGTGGAATCATCGGTCCATATTTCTTCAAAATATGAGAACGTAACCCTCAATGGCCACCGTTTGCTATCATGGCGCCATGATAACCTGCTATTTGATGTCCGAAATTGAAGATCGTGATTTCAGCGACATTTGGTTTCAACAAGTCGGTGCCACTTCCCACATATCGCATCAATTCAATGGAAAATACTTCGGTGAGCAGATAATTTCATGTTTTGGGCCGGTCGATTAGCCTCCAAGATCGTGTAATGTCACACCTTTAGACTTTTTCCTGCTGGAATATGTAAAGCTAAAATCTATGCGGACAATCCCGATTCGACACATAGCCGCGGTCAGCATTTGAAAGAGACAATTTAAAAAAAAAATAAATGCGAAAAAATGATATTTCGAACGATAATAAATATTCCCCATTAAATTTGAATTTTGAATTAAAATGGTTCACTTTTTTTTTGCTAATTTTACCTTGATCGTAATTTGAACATAGTGGGCCCAGCTCTCTGAACTAAAAAAAAATCATCACAATTAAGGTGTATGTATTTGAAAAGGAGAGCTTTCAAGAAAAAATATATAAGACTTCATGGAATCATCAAATTCAGAAGTGTTTAGTCATAGAGGACTTCTAGTTTCGACCAGTCTCCAGTAAACTCCAGAGACACGCTTTGTTTAAACTTCTTCGTTTTCTTTTTAAAAATCCAATTAGTTTCGTGTAGAATTTTACAAAAATTACTGCTTAATGGCGACGTTATTAAATAGATTAAAATAACGGGAATTCCTGATTTATTAAAGAGCGGTTAAAACACTGTTTTTGGTTTGTGTGCACCTATTAACTTACATCAAATTCGCCGATAGTGAACCGTGTCGCAGCAAGTGAGTTCTGAGGAGGCATATCCGGACTCATAACCTAAGTTTAAAAATGTTCAAACATGTGTTAGTCACCATTCGAAATGGGTTAGCCACAGTGATAACAATATGTGATAAAGGAAATAAATATGAGTGAATTGAGTTAGTAATACCTGATTGACAAAAACCAAACAAATGAACTACACAAAACTAAAGCAAATACATATTTTCGTGTATAAAACAGCTTTAGGTACAAATATAGAAATATACATAAATGGTGTATGGCTTGAAAATTTGTTTAAAAATCACCTCATCGTCGTCATTATCGATCATTTCCTTTGTAGAAGCCGTAGTCTCATTTCGCCTTATTGAGCCCTGGTGTATATCTAAGTCCACTTTTAGACACTGGAAGCTTCGCATCAAAAATACTATGGGCATTGGCAAAACACCAGCGAGAATCATAGCTAATGCGACGCCCATTACCCATGGTGGATAATTGGATTGTTGCACAGCACCCTGAAGAACATTTGGGGTAAGTTAAAATAATAATTTTACATATAAAATATTTGTTACAAGTTGTGCGTTCCAGGCTCCATATGTTGGATTCTTGATGACCATGAAGACGACAGAAGAGACTAGAATTGCCGTCATAATGACTGGTCCAATATAACGCCAGGTTAACTGCCAATAGAGGCCGGGTCGGTATCCGGTCATCTGATAGATATCTTCCGTAAATCTACATTATTTATTCATAGATAACATTCGTTAGTAAAATTACAAAATTTCAAATTTTTTATGCAAATCTAATATATAACTTGAGTCACAAAATTAATTCATGTTATTGATATTGCTTAACGTATTGGTAAACTATTTAATGATTTTCAACTGGAATGCAATATCGACAACCAAATCAAGTTGTATGTATGTATAATATTTCCCATACAATTTTTTACGAATACACCGAAATATGTACCTCTCGTGTCCATAGACGTATACCACCGCAATTGTTTCCATCAATGCGACCACAACCAACCCAATGGTGCCCGCAAATGAGTCGAACATTTTGAGCCAATATTCACCGGCACCTGTACAGAAGATGAAACCGACAATGAAGCAGAATAGACATACTACCCCTGTCACATGTTGTTTCTTAACCCGTTTAATGATATCAATGTCAAAGAGAGTGCATAGCATCCCCTCTAGTATGCCAATTTGAGATCCCAGGCCTAGGGAAAGCAACATTGTAAAGAACAAAACTGCCCAGAACGGCGCACCAGGTAACTCCACAATAGCCTGAGTAATAACAATAAACGCTAGGCCAGTGCCCTCGGCAGCCTGCAATAAATTCACCTCATAAATCAATTAATTCGTACATTTATGCGAAGTCCTTACATTGTCAAGTTGTTTTGATAGACTGCATTCCTCAATTTCCAAGCTGAAGGACTCGGTACCGTTAAGTTTTGCCATAACAGCATCGTATTCTTCCATTGTTGCATTTTTGAAATGCAGTAAATCGTGTTTGATTAGGATGTCCTTATTGCTGTTGGGAAAAAAGAAATAAAAATTTCACAAAAACCTTCATAATATACGTTTCAATAACAAGTAAGGATTATCCATATCCATATTTTTGATTCCTTTGAAAGTCCATGCTGTAATTAATAATACTGTTTTTTCAATAAGCCTATATTCGAAATTCATTTGTATTGTATATAGTGGATGGGATTCGCCACTCAACTTTGGTATGAAACAATATGGTCGGACGAAAGCATGCCCGACGATTGGAACCTAAGTGTACTCTGCTCTATCCACAAAAAGGGCGACCCCACAATCTATACCAATTACCGTGGGATAAATCTCCTCAATATCGCAAATAAGGTCCTATCGAGCGATTTCACCTTATCAATGTTGATATGTTGCATATATTCATCATGCGCTAAATCTTGAAGAAATCAAAAGCTCGGTCAGGATTGGAAAGTAACTCTCCGAGGCGTTCGATACCAAACGAAGCTTCGGACAGGTAACTCACAATCGTGTGACTTCTTCAATATATTGCTGGAAGAAATAAGAGGGAGAGCTACGTAGAGAAGGTACACTCTTCTATGAGAGTGTACAGCTGCTGGCATACGACGCTGATATCGATATCATTGGAAACAACGGCCACGTCGTTAATTCTTCTTTTTTTCCAGGCTGGATAGGAAAGCGAAGCGTATGGGTCTGGTAGTTAACGAGGACAAGACGAAATAGCTTCTGTCACCAAACAAACAGTCAGCGCATTCGCTACTTGGATCTCTCATCACTGTTGACTGACATAACTTTGAAGTTGTAGATAATTCGTCTCCAACAGGTGGTACTAAGGACTGAGTATGCAATTAAAAGTAAAGTCATCTCTCGACAAACCAAAACGAAACTCTACAAGTCGCTCATTATTCCCGTCCTGATATATGGTGCAGAAGCATGGTAGATGTAAACATCCGATGAGAGGGCACTAAGAGAGAGTTTTCGAGAGAATGGTTTAGCCGAATATTTATGGTCCTCCAACATTGGCAACGGTGAATACCGCATACTATGGAAATATGAGCTTGCACAACAATGACATAGTTCAGGAATAACAAAGAGAGCGGCAACACAGGCTAGGTCATGTTGTCCGAATGGACGAAAATACTCCAGTTTTGAAAGTGTTTAATGCATTCCGTTGGTGGAAGCCGCGGAAGAGGAAGACTTCCCCTCCGTTGAAAACACCACGTGGAGAAGGGCATGGCTGCACGTGGTATCACCAATTGGCTATAGCTCGGCTATAATTGCGATACCTAAGAAGAAGAAGAACGGCAATTTTCGTAGTTAGTTGACTTCTAAAATTTCAGTATTTGTGGAGTAGCTAACCAAGTTATTAGAAGCAAGGTTCAGCTAACTGAAATGTCATCTTTTCATTTCGAAAAGCATTTCGTATCGAACTTTATTGGTGTGTAAGATGACTTGAAAAATTATATACATATGTATCACCAATATGCTTGTGGATAATTAATTATGAAGGTAGTAATTTCAATATTGCATTTTTTCATAGCATCTCTCACATTAATGACCGTTTATATTCAAAAATGTGTATGTGTATTTAGGTAAACAACAAAACAATTAGAGGTTGAAAAATATTTATATGAACAATGATTGTATATCTCGATAATAAGCTAATATATATGCTCTCATTACATGTTATGCCTGAATGTGAAAATGAGTGATTAAAAACAGGTGAGACGATGAAGTAGACAAAGTCAAATGACAAATTTGAGCATGCTCGTCCAATGCAAGCCTGTGAGTTACACAATTCATACCTCGTCAATAGGTGTCACCCTAATGTGCATTGGTTGGTCATAGACAATAGGTGCATTTCAATTGCTTCAATTACACACTACGTTGCCATTTAATTGAAGAATCAGAGCTCTATTGAAATGATTTACTCACACCACACCCTTTTAGTCTCCGCATGCCAATTTTATCTGCATAATGAATGTGCAGTTACAATAAATAATTGTAACGAGCATGAAATGCTTGTGAATTGTGAATATGATGTATTTAAAAAATTAAAGAGCGAAAAACTAGATGTAACCAACAATTTCTGGTGGCACTTACAGCTCAATACAGCGATCCACGTTGACCGTAGCCTTGAATCCGAGAATGGCAAATATCACGACGCTGGCGTATATGGCGGTGATGGCATTACACACCGACACCAAAAGGACATCACGTACACAGTTATTCTTGGGCGGATTGTAACTACCAAAAGCGATCAGCGATCCAAAAGCCAGACCGAACGAATAGAAAACTTGCGTCGCCGCATCCAACCATACAGTCGGATCGGCCAGTTTTTCCACTTTAGGTGTGTACATGTGTATGAGTCCAGCGCTGGCACCTCTTAACGTAATGCCACGTATGAAGAAAATTGTCAACACAATATAGGGGAAAAGCGATGTGAAGTACACAACCTTGCCGGAGCTTTGAATGCCCTTCATGACAATAAAAAATACGATTGTCCAAGAGAGAAACAAACAGAGTACGATCCACCACTTAAGGCCGCCTGGCTCATCCATAGAAGGTGCAGCATCTAGTGTTGTTCTATACCAAAAGTACGCAGTTTCTGATGAACGTGCACATTCCTCAACTTCAACTGTGCCATTTGTTGGGCAGGAAGCCCATGGTAAAGGATACTGGAAAATAAAGGTATTAAATCACACATAATTTTCAATGGTTACTCTCTATTAAACAAAGACTCACACGAAAACTGTTGAATAAATAGAAGAATACCCAAGTTATTATAACATTATAATACAAGGCTACAAATAGGGTAACGATGCAGGACGAGATTCCAATACCACCCAGCCAAGGGTGTATAGTGTTCCAAACACCGAGTGCGCCAAGCCTCATACGTTGGCCGATACCAAGTTCTATCAGAAACAAGGGCACACCTTCCAATATCAGCATCACCATGAACGGTATTAAGAAAGCCCCTGAAATGAGGGATTAATAAATTCACATTACACACACAAGTGTTTGACAAGCAAATGGTACAACATGACAGATGCAGCTGAACCATATACCATACAATGAGATACCGGAGCTAACAGTATTTTTTAAAACCCTAAGCTAAATACGTATGCATGTCTGTCCATCCATATCCTAGTACTTCGATCAAACTTGGTACGCATGTTCCATGGCACCCTAAGTATGTTCTTATTTGAAAATTCCCGTTAACCGAAAAACTATAAAGTGCTATAACCAAGTCAAAAATAAAGCTATAACATAAGTAAATGGAATTTAGTATATGGGATCACATTAAGGAGGAACAGCTGTGTTATACAGTTTTCGAAAAGTACATATCTCACAAACTATTTAATTTGAATCTAAAACAGTAGAAATCGGATCATAACTTATTAAGACCCCGATACCGAACTTATAGTTTGCCATAAATATCGGAAAATCTTTGAACTATCTTAATTATATAAGGATTTTAAAACTTTCGGTGGGCTTTATACTATATACATATATGTATGTATGTATATATATATGGTCTCTCATAACAAAATAAAGTGAAGGTATAATTAACTGAGTAATTAACTTTATGTCGAATAAATGGGGCTAACCATGAGTTACACGTTACCTAGTATAGACCTTCCAAACCCCAATATACCTATATATATTGATGAAATCGTTCTTAATAGCTGCCATCGATTGGTCACTTCTCTGCTCGCTATCTTTGGGCGCAGCTTGTCTGTCGAAAATTTTACATGTGAAAGCAACAACAAAGTTATCTAGTTGAATTCGTGCGGGAGAGTATGCGAATACCTCATTAAAAATTCTATCGCCGCTTGCTGAGTTCTACCAAGTTTTGTTTTACCCATTTTAGAACCATTTTACTATTATGAACGGCTCAAAGGGCAAATTAATCAAAATAATAAAAATTGTTATACACAAATTTGAAATTGAAAATGGCAGGCGAAGATAAATCGTAATATTTTTGTATTGAATATATTGAATAAAAAACTTTAATAAAAGTTAAATATGTTGCAGAAAAAGTAAGACATGGACGGTGGTAGAAGAATTCAGTGCGACAAAGTATAGACAATTCGATTTCAGTGCTGCCAGATCGTATGAAAATTTACAAGCCAATCGAATTAATTAGCTTGGTCTGGGGAGAAATTGGGAAAGACAATCCAAATTTGGCGCTACCTACAATAAAAACTTTCTCATATTACCAACGCATATGAAATCTTGTTCACATTCGCAAGAAAGGTACTATGTCTATAATACGAATTAAACTGTCAAACGAGTTACTACAAGACGGAAGCTATCGCAGCACATACAAAATTGGTATTATTAATTTATGTAGATAAAAAGTCATATTAAACACGTAAGGAAGGGCTAAGTTCGGGTGTAACCGAAAATGTTATAGACTCGAAGTTTATTTATTAAATTTTAATAAAATATCACTCAAATTGACCTATAAATTCATATAATATGTGGGGCCGATGTTATGGTGCCAAGAAACACGTGTATCAAGTATAATTAAGTTAACTCAATTATTACTCAAGTTATGGTTTGTACGGATATACGGAGAGACAGACAGACATTCCGAATTCAAATCGTTACGTCATCCTGATCACTTTGGTATATATAACTCCATATTCATACCAATTAGTTTTAGGTGTTACAAACAACTGCATTTATAACAAGTAAGGAAGGGCTAAGTTCGGGTGTCACCGAACATTTTATACTCTCGCAATTTATTTATTTAAATTTATTAATATCACAAACAATTTGACTCACATATTCGCATATACATATATGGTATAAAGTCCCTAATATTAGGTATATGGGAGATAGATGAAGTTATGACCCGATTTCACTCATTTTTGACACGTTGACATATTATTAGAAGAAACATATTCCCTCGAAATTTCTTCAAAATATCTGAGAGACTTAACTATAATTTCGGTAAAAAATTTGCTGAAGTACTGTGGTCCTCATATTCGATATATAGGGTCTCGAAAACGTATGGACCGATTTTTAGAAGGGTGATGACACTCTTTAAATACAGTATTTTAGCAAAGTTCTGTTCCGATATCTTCACTAGTACTAACTTTATATATTGTAAAGTAAACTATTCAGACCGACTTCAGAGTTCTGGCTTATGGGAAGTAGACTATTTTCACAACATATCAACCGACAGCCGAATGATTTTTTATTCGACTTGCACTAATGCTCTCTGAGAGCACTCATCAGCAACACGGTATAAGGGAACTGTGTGACGGCATATCTACCCCCTATGTACAGCTGCAACCGAAACCATTGGATTTCGGAAAAGTAAAAAACAACAGCTGGTATGATGAGGATTGTCGAGCGAGATGGGAAAGATACGACAGAGGTAGGTAATGCTCGAAAATTCTACGAAAAGATCCGGCGACTAACAGAAGGTTTCAAGACCGGAGCACACTCTTGTAGGACCCCCTGAGGTGATCTAGTGGTGATGCCCAGAATATACTGAGTTTGTGGAGGGAACACTTCTCCGACCTGTTGAATGGCAGTGAAAGCACAACACCAGGAGATGGCGAACCCGATTCCCCAATCGATGACGATGGAACAGATGTTTCCTTACCCGACCATGAAGAAATTCGAGTAGCAATTACCCGTTTGAAGAACAACAAAGCGGCGTTGGCCGATGGATAGCTGGGGGAAGTTTTGACCCGATTTTAACCATTTTTGGTACGGAGACAGACTATTAGAAGAAAAAGATTTCCTCTGAATTAAATTAAGATATCTGAGAGATTTACCGATACTTTTGGTGAAAAATTACCCTAAGGCACTGAGTTCTTCATTTTTGATATCTGGGGCATTGAAAAGTTATAGTCCGATTTCGACAATTTTTCCACAAGTGATGCCGCAGATCATATACAATATGTGTGTAAAATTTTATTCCGCGATCTTCATTGGTTCCTAATGTATATGAAGTTTGACCCATAAGTGGGCGATGCCACGTCCATTTTATATTTTGTAAAAAAATCTGCATGCATCTTCCTATAAAATTTAGTGCTTCTGATGTTTTTCGTTAGTGAGTTAACGCACTTTTAGTATTTTTCAACCTAACAATTGTATGGGAAGTGGGCGTGGTTATTATCCGATTTCAACTATTTCCATGGTGTGTGGTGGGGTACTTAAGAGAACCGACTGCAGAAAGTTTGGTTTATATAGCTTTATTGGTTTGCGGGATATATACAAAAAACCTATTTGGAGAACGGGGCCACGCCCACTGCCCAAAAAAAATTACATCCAAATATACCCCTTACTTGGCCGATCCTTTGTACCAAATTTTACTTGTATATAACTGTATTTATTGCTTAGTTATTACGCTTTATGTGCTTTCGGTTTTCGACATTTTGTGGACGTGGCAATGATCCAACTTCGCCCATTTTCAATACCAATCTCCTCAGGGTGCCAAGCAATATGTATACCAAATTTCATTAAGATATCTCAATTTTTACTCAAGTTATCGCACGGACGGACAGACAGACGGACGGACAGACATCCGGATCTCCACTCTACTCGTCATCCAGATCATATTGATATATATAACCCCATATCTAAATCTTTTATTTCTGGGTGACACAAACAACCGGTATGTGAACAAAACTATAATACTCTCTTTAGCAATTTTTTTGCGAGAATATAAAAACGGACAATAGTTTGTGAAATATGTTCCGGGATATACACTGTTCAATTCCTGAATTTAGTGTTCATTTCACGCAATTGATTTCAGCATCCTGTACCAATTGTTGTGGAGTATGTTAAGGTTATTTTTTAATGATTAAGTATTTATTGACTAGCCAAATGAACTAAATTGATGTTATGCGACAAGTAATTTTTATTGGGGTTTAATTTTCCATATGCCATAATACTTAAAATACCCTATAGAGTGACAAATGTTTCATTTTCTATATATTGATTAATTAAATTGGGTATTTCAGGGAATCAAAGAATGCAATCAAATGAACCTATGTATGTGCATACATGTGCATTTATTACTTCATCTGATTACGCGACGGACCGTAATTGAAAAATTGTTATCAATAAAATTTGATGAAGGGATTTTCTCTTAGACCCTTATTACATTTATTACATAGTTATCATAAGTATGTATATGATTACTTGTATATTTACATTTCAAGTAATTAGAGTTGAACCAATTGTCACATGCAGAAATCGTTATTTGTTTACTTTTCAATAGCCAACATTTGTACATATGTATATGTAAAAGATATTTAAATATGTGCAAATAAATTCATTTAATTTACTCACCTCCACCATTTTGTTGACATAGGTACGGAAATCGCCAAATATTTCCCAGTCCCACAGAATATCCGATAATGCTGAGGAAGAACTGCATTTTCCCAGACCATGCTGCACGATCCGTCTCGCCCGGCACCTCCACTGAGCTTACGGAATTGCGCTGGGAAGCAGTAAGAACAATTGTAACTCCATGCGTTCCATCGCCCCGAGCCCGAGTATTCAATGGGGCCATTTCATGCCCATTTCGTGGAACATCTATAATTTTGGTTGCAGCCATCAACGAAATACCGATCTAGTAGTCTTGAATTTTACGATTCTATGGAATAATGAAACAAATTATTAAAAGTAGAAATAAATGCATTCAGAAAAGTTAAGAAAAGTATATGGGAATATAAATGCTCAACAGAGTGTTGGAGTTCCATCTTTGTTATTAAACAGTTCGGTCATTTCGCCCTGAGGTTGGGTTTTGAGTAAAAATAACTGATTTTTTCATAATAACATAATAATAATAAATAATAAGGAATTATATAAACCTTGTCAATCTGTCCAATAATTTCTGGTTCACAACACATATTTCATTATAGGCCAAATTTTTAGGCTAAGGGAAGTTATGAACCGATTTTAACAATTTTTGGTACAGAGACACACTATTAGAAGAAAATAATTCCCTCTGAATTAAAATAAGATATCTGAGAGATTTACCGTTATTTTCGGTGAAACATTATCCGAAGGCGCTGAATTCTTCATATTCGATATACGGGCATCGAAAAGTTATAGTCCGATTTCGACAATTTTTTTCACATGTTATGATCTGATACTGATCACATACAGTAGTGGTGTAAAGTTTTATTACACTACTTCATTGGTTCGTTATGTATATATTATAAAGTGAAGGAATGAGATGGAATTCAAAATTGAGTTATATGGTAAGTAGTCGTGATTGTGAACCGATTTCCACGGGTGTTATCAGGGTGTCAAGAAAATTCTATATACCGAATTTCATTAAAATCGGTCGAGTATTTCCTGAGATATTGTTTTTCACCCATAAGTGGGCGACGCCACGCCCAATTTCCATTTTGTAAAATAATCTGAGTACAGCTTCCTTCTGCCATTTCTTCTGAAATTTAGGGTTTATGATATTATTCGTTAGTGAGTTGACGCACTTTTAGTGATTTTCACCCTAACCTTTGTATGGGAGGTGGGCGTGATTATTATCCGATATCAACTATTTTCATGGTGTGTGGTGGGGTACTTAAGGGACCGACTGCAGAAAGTTTGGTTTATATAGCTTTATTGGTTTGTGAGATATATACAAAAAACCAATTGGGGGGCGGGGCCATGCCCAAATTACATCCAAATATTCCCCTTCCTAGTGCGATCCTTTGTACATACTTTTATAACTATATTTATAGCTTAGTTATGGTACTTTATACGTTTCCGCCATTTTGTGGACGTGGCAGTGGACCGATTTCGCCTATTTTCGAAAGCAACCCTCTCACGGTCCCAAGGTATATTTGTACCAAGTTTCGTCAAGATATCTTAATTTTTACTCAAGTTACAGCTTGCACAGACGGACAAACAACCGGATTTCAATTCTAATCGTCACCCTGATCATTTTGGTATATATGACTCTATATCTAACTCTTTTAGTTTTAGGAATTACAAACAACCGTTATGTGAACCAAACTATAATACTCTCTCAGCAACTTTTGTTACGAGAATATAAAAATTACTATAACACGCTTACCATTTTAGTGACTAAATTTGAAAAACTGGGTAAAAGCGTATATTGAATTCAATAATTATTGAATAAAATATTATAAAATAATTGACGATGAAACAGTCCTGTTTCATCTGCATTAAACTGACCCTCATGTTAATAATTTTTTAAAAGTGTTGATAGTTTTATCTTCAAATCTGAGGCAAATTAAACCTTCAGATCTATATTTGTTCCTTCATCACTTAAAGCTGTAAATTAATGTTATGTCTCAAGCGGAGGATGGTGGCATTTGTTCAAGTTCACGTAAGTGAGGAAAGTTCCTGACTGTCATTCATTTGGGAGTGGCCGGGAACGATTCTTTTACATCTGGCTCAAGCAGCTCACGACTTCCGGTCTTAGACCAAGCCAACAGACATCCGTTTGGAGACGAGCTAAAGTGAGAAGGCAAATCCCGCTTATGCGGTTGTGCGTAGGGTTTGGGACCCACCACATAAAAACGAACTACCAATGAAAAGAAAACAACAGCCTCGGATGAGGGACTCCTATTTTGATCTCGACCACTACATACGTATTAAGGACTATGATTTAAGGGCATACACCCATAAGGGTAAAGGCTGACATCACCGCCATCCAAGAAATACGATGGAAGGGACAAGGACGAAAAAATGTGGATCCTTGTGACATCTACTACAGCAGAGCGTAAATTAGCGTAAATTCGGTGTGGGATTTGTGGTGGGAGACTCCGTCGTCGAGTCCTGGCATTCACTCCAGTGGCCGTCCAGCCACAATCCGCATCAAAGAGGTTCTTCAAAATATCGTTTATTTGCGACCGCGGAAGAGAAGGGCGATGTGATTAAACGATACCTTCTATGAGCGCCTAGAACGTACCTATGAGCGTTGCCCTCGCCAAGATGTCAAAATCGTGCTTGGCGATTTCAACGCCAGGGTGGGTAAAGAAGGCGATTTTCTACTCGGCTTGCACTCCTACTCAGTGAGAGCACTCATTAGCAAGGTATAAGGGAACTGTGGTACAGCTGCAACCGAAACTATTGGTTTTCGGAAAAGTAAAAAAAACCGCTGGTATGATGAGGATTGCCGTCTCGCAGTGGAGAGAAAACAAACCGCCTACCTCGGAATGTTTCGATCGACCGCCACACGAGCGGGATGGGAGAGATACCGTGAGCTAAAGAGGGAAGCGAGACGAATTTGCAGACAAAAAAAAAGGGACCAAAATGCTTGAGTATGAAGAGTTTGACAAATTTTACGAAAAGATCCGACGACTAACAGAAAACAGAAGGTTTCGAGACCGGAGCACACTCCTGTTGGATCCCCAGAAGTGATCTAGCAGTCGATGCCCAGAGTATACTTAGTTTGTGGAGGAAACACTTCTCCAGGCTGCTGAATGGCAGTGAAAGTGCAAAACCAGGAGATTAAGAACCCGATTCCTCAATCGAAAATGGTCGGAAGAAAGCATGGCCGACGATTGGAATCAAAGTATACTTTGCTCAATCCACAAAAAGGGAGACACCACACTCTGCGCCAATTACCGTGGGGTAAGCCTCCTCAACATCGCGTATAAGGTTCTATCGAGGGTACTGTGTGAAAGACTTAAGCACACCGTCAACAAACTGATTGGACCAATGCGCCAAATCTTAGAAAAGACCCTTGAAAGGAGGATCGACATACACCATCTCTTTGTCGATTTTAAAGCTTTGTCTATGCCGCGATGTCTGAATTTGGTATCCCCGCAAAACTAATACGGCTGTGTAAGCTGACGTTGAGCAACACCAAAAGCTCCGTCAGAATCGGGAAGGTCCTCTCCGAGCCATCCGATACCAAACGATGTTTCAGACAAGGTGTCTCACTATCGTGAGACTCCTTTAACCTGATGCTGGAAAAAATAATAAGAGCCGCAGAGCTAAATAGAGAAGGTACAATCTGCTACAAGAGTGTACATACAGCTGCTGGCGTATGCCGATGATATCGATATCATTGGAAACAACACCCGCGCCGTAGTTCTGCTTTTTCCCGCCTGGATAAGGAAGTGAATCGAATGGGTCTGGTGGTGAACGAGGACAAGACGAAATATCTCCTGTCATCAAACAAACAGTCAGCGTAGTTGTAGATAATTTCGTTTATCTGGGAACCAGCATTAACAGCAATAACAATGTCAGCCTGGAAATCCAACGCAGAATAACTCTTGCTAACAGGTGCTACTTTAGACTGAGTAGGCAATTGAAAAGTAAAGTCCTCTCACGACGAAAAGAACCAAACTTTACAAGCCCTTCATCATTCCCGTCCTACTTTATGGTGCAGAAGCGTGAACGATGTCAACTTCCGATGATACGGCACTAGGAGTTCCGAGAGGAAGATTTTACGAATTATGGTTAGTCTGTTTTTCCATAATTTTGAATATTTTTCTGTACCTGAGCAAGTGTAGACCTCGACGCAAAGAACGAAGCATAACATTGCTGAGTTTAGTATTATTAATAATATTATAAGTAAGTACCGAAGAGGTAAATTAAGACGCAGCTGAACATAAGATGTGTGACCGTTATTGGCTTCAGTATGGCAAATAGTAGGAATAAACAATTTGAATTCAATGATACATTTGAAAGTCGAGATTAATTTATATTTCGTAAAGGGTCCTCGTACGTTTATATAAAAAGGGTAATTAGTGATAACTCATTACAAAATTGGAAAATCGCATAAAAACACTATTGTCATTGTGGAAAGTATTTATACTGTGCAATACTTTATCAAACGCTTTGTTCAATAAAATATAGTGATAAAGGTCTTGGGGGCTTCAAACAAAATGTTTACAGAAGTTGATGAAATACGGATAATACGAAAATTTAACAATAAGTGCGCCGGCATTGACAATAGAGGTTGAAATAGTACTATGAAAGTCATGTAATCCTGAAACAATAAGGAGAATTCTACGTCAATCTGATTTTCATGGTCGTAGAGCTCGAAACATACCGTTTGTTAGTGAGCGCAATAGAAATTTCAGAGTGAAGCCTACTGAAAGTCATATTAATAAAGACAAAACATACTGGAAAGACGTTATTTTTGCAAATTAAATCAAATTCTGGCCTAAACCCAACACGGATCCACCAAAGAATCTGCGATGTACAGGGAAACATGGTTGAGACCACGTAATGGTTTAGGGCTGTATGTCATCAGCAGGTGTCGGAAACTTGGCCTAAGAAAAAATTAATTTGAATGTTTTTCTTCATGTTTGTAATTGAAAACAATGTTTCTTTAAATGTGCATTTAAGTTTTTTTTTAATAAAATATATACAAAAAATATTACTTCAATTTAATAAATGAACTCACGAGATAAGTAATAAGCCACTATATGTATGTGTTAATGAATCCATTTCAAATGATAAGATAAGCATTATTATTAAATTTTTTGTGACTTGTACACGTATTTCATAGAAATTTGTATTTAATTATATAAATAGTAAATGATGAAAACGGATTTTCAGAAGACGTGTCACCACACATAACATAGAACTGCCAAATTATTACATATACGATGTATTTTATAATGCGATGGCTCTAAGTTGCATGCAGTAGCTGCTACTGTTTGATCAATATCAAACGAATTCGAAATTACATTACCTTGCCACATCGCCATTATTATATATGTAAATGCTTTGTGGAGAGATATGCAGTTGAAAAGTTCTTGTTATTATTATAAACCCAAACGATTAACTTTCTCCCGCCCATTCGACGCGTGGGGCGCAATCCGCAAACGAGCGGAATTTGCCGAGTCATGAAAGGCAAGAGTTTTTAGCGTCGAGATCTCAAACTGCTCAGCTACAGAAAAATTTCAACAGCTAAGATTTAAAATTTACAAAAACAAAAGGTTAAACATTTTTTAATGTTACTTATTATTATTATTATTAACTCAGTTCTTTCGTTATAAGAAGTATATGATTTAAAAAGTTTTACATCATCCGCATATAACAAAATGTTTGAAAACTTAACTACGGAAGGTATATCATTAATTAACAATAAGAACAGAATCGCACCGAGATGACTACCTTGTGGAACGCCTGAATAGACCATAATTGAATCGGATAAAGTATTATTTAATATAACTCGTTGTTTTCTATTATTAAGATATGAAGGTACCCAATTAAGAAGTCTTTGTTGAGAACCAAGATAATCCAATTTTTGCAAAATAATTGAGTGGTTTACTCTATCGAATGCTTTACTAAAGTCTGTATAAATAACATCGGTATTCTTATTGTCCCTAAAACCCATTAACACATGGCTTACGAATTTAAACAAGTTTGTTGCCGTAGATTTCCCTTTACAAAATCCATGCTGAGAAAATGAAATTAAAGGAGAAATAGAGAATGTAATCTGGTCAGTGATAATAGCTTCAAAAGGTTTGGTATAGCTGACATTTTTGTTATCCCCCTATAGTTCGCAACGGATGATCTAACACCAATTTTACGCAAAGGTATTATTAAAGAGTTTTTGTTTAAGAGATAAGTTGAAAAGCTTAGCTTAAAGGTAGATATATATATTTTGCACAATTTTTAAGGAAGCATGAGGGAATCATATCCCGGCCATATTTAAACGAACTTTTTAATATATCTAAAAGATTTAAGGCATATAATTCAGAAATGATTGATGCATTAATAACGGTACTCGGATAAAACACATGCTGATATGGCACATTCGTAGGGGAGTTTGAACAATAATTAGACTTAAATAATTCAGCAAACATATTAGAAATAGTATAATTGTCACATGACATGGTTGAATTATGTTTCATCGCGAACGGAAAGTTGGAAATCCTGCGTTTGGAGTTAACGAAACCATAAAAAGATTTAGGATTGCTAATAATATTATTTTTAATTTTGTTTATGTAATGTTTATTACTTTTTTTGTTAATAGCAATATTCACCAAGCATTCCAGTTGTTCTACAAAGTTTAAAAGCACGAGCTTTTCTATTTTTCAGTTTCATAGCTCTTTCGACAACCAAAAATTTTAGTTTTTACTTTGAGTAACAAAACATTTCGGAACAGTGTCAAGTCGATAACTTCACAATATTCGAGTGGTAGATGAAGAAGGCTACTGAAAATAAGATTGTTCAAAATCTTACCTTTCCACTACAAATATAACAGAGTTTTTTATATTTTAACATAGATCTATCTTAACTTTTATTATTCTTAAATTATGCAGGTAAATGAATCATTATTTACTTAAAGTAGCGCTACAACCAAACAACCTTATACTATGAAAATAAGAAAAATCTTGAATATAGATAAATAAATAAATGAAATATGAAACATCCTTATAAAATATGTAAAGCTTTAATTTTATTATTTAAATACACATATGTGTATAATATATATGTATGTACAGTAAACTCCCGGTTAAATCAACACGCAAATTTCTATATATAATTTCGTTTTAATGTTGTCTCTAGTTTTTGCACTAACTTTTATAAAACTTTACAGTTATTTCGCAACTAACCGTGGCATTTCTTCAGGCAGTGGTCCAAAATATCACCTTGATAAAACGGTACAAAAAAGTATTTAAGGCATTTGGTTAAATGCTTCCAATCAGGTTTGGAGGGTAACATAAATGCTTCAATTTAAGGGATATCATATGCCGATAGAGTAAAAGTTGGCCTATATAAAAGAATAAGCTGGAGGCCTTTGTTTTTTCATAGGAATAAATGTAATGAGAAGGATGAGCGGTCATAACAACAAATGCAAGTTAAAGGCTGGTTTCAATATAAACATTCAAAGGAATTTAATAAATATTTACCAGTAGCTTTTAGAGAGAGAGCACTGTATACAATTTGTAAACAGATGCGTTTGAAAGCTCTTCAAGCATTACAAATAACTTTATTATATATGTACTTCACTAGAACGCCTAACTTGCTATAACTACTTTTGAAGCTCCTATCGACACTTCTCAACTACACTTAATACATATGCTAAAAAATGTATTTGATACTCTTCAGACAACCTTGAGTAAGTCGTGTCAAAGGAAGGAATAATTTTCAAATTTATCTACGAATACGTGAACATTAATCTACAGTAGAATCATGATTATCCGAACATCGATTATCCGAATATCCGATTATATGTAAGCATTCGTTACGGCTCTATTTAAAGAAATAACAGAAGCAATAAAAATTCGTATAGCGTTTTCTTTTCTCGATGATATTGCTGCCTCTTTAAATGTGTTCCTCTTTGAATGTGTTCCATTTTTCATATGATAAAAGAACAAAGAAATGTCACTCTATTTGCTGGTCAACTCTCACTCACAATTTGAAAACCCGAGTACAGGGCTGAATAAATCCAACATTTTTTTGAGTCGGAAGGGTCCGATGACGAAAATATTAAGGAGATAATGAAGAGCCTGGATTCCAAATATTAAGTGATGATTTCTTCATTGATGATTTGAACAGTAAGGAGAGAGAAGATGATGAAGAGACTGAAACTGGGGATAAATGTCAGATTCCATCTCACGCAGAAACTTTTGAAGCTCCAGATGTTGCTTTTAAGTGGTTTGAAAGACAGGACGAATCGGATCACACTCAATTATTACGATT
Organism: Zeugodacus cucurbitae; assembly: GCF_028554725.1. Taxonomy (NCBI): domain Eukaryota; kingdom Metazoa; phylum Arthropoda; class Insecta; order Diptera; family Tephritidae; genus Zeugodacus; species Zeugodacus cucurbitae. Next base: position 28,070,424 of record NC_071671.1, read on the forward strand.
GAAGCGTATTATGGATCACAAGTTATTCTCAACCAAAATTTTAAATTGCATACATACATAGATATTATGTAATTCATTACCCTTATAGCTCGTATTTTATATATCGTATTATCTAAACGACTCATGTAAAAGATATTACATATGAAAACTTTATTAAAATTAAAATATTGTTTGGTTTGCTTTGAAATCGATAATCCGGAAAACCCCTGGTTTAATTTTATCCGGATAATCGGGATACTACTGTATTAATAATCAATTTGTAATTCCACTTTGCTTCGCAGTGCAACATTTCTTAGATGCATATGGTGATTACATAATTATCAGTTTTATATTTGGAAATAATATTAGTTTGAGGTGCCATAACGAGAAAACAATTCATCTCCTTATTTGAATCACCGAATGGTATTATAAATTATCATTAGTTGAACAAAAGTATAATAACATTTGGTTATACATATATTGTACACTCCCCTTGCGAGCAGAGCGCTCAAATTTATACATTACAAAACATATTTAACTTTTCAATTTCGAAAATTTCTCACTTATATGCACAGGGAGAACTCGTTCATTCTGCTTAAATCCGCAAACTTTTTATACCAACTTTTCATTCTTAATAAAAGTACTCAGCTATCAAAGCTTACACATAAATGAATGAGGGAAGTGTAACATAAATATACAATATTTTTATTTATTGTTCGTAATAAATTGCAATAAATGAAAGAACTTGTATATACTTATGTACGCATGTACCTTTACCATATAAATTCCACACAAGCAAATTTGTTTACATTACCTATCATAGTTATATAAACGGAAAATTGATTTTTCTCTGATTTCAAGATGCCCGTATTTGCTACACGTCATACACTGGCACAGTCCTTGTGGTATAACGTCACAACCTACCCTTCTGCATTTAAGGGGTAGCAAGTTAACGGCCCACCTCATCATGCATTAAACTTGACACCCACACAACCCCTCTCAAATTGTACACTTACGAACTGCGTCTCCACAGAGCCATTGCCAGCCTCAACCATATACGTGAATACCCAACCGCATCATCATCTACCCCAAAAACGCTCATCCCCCCAGTTGGGCGCGCCGAAAGATGGGAAAGCGCCAATTCTATGTGTGTATGTATGTATGAAATTGAAATTATTTGTATTTGCTCTTGTCACTTGTTCTAGTTTGAAGATTTGCTACTACATACATACTTACATATACTAGGGAGTATATAACAAAAAGTATGTACTTGCCTACATACAGTCATGTGTGTGGATGCAAATTTGTTTGTGGCCAAATTTGAAAATTGCCATTTGAGGTGCTCGGTTCTCCGGATTTACAAGAAAAATTCAAAAAGGTGCATTGAAATTTTGGTGAAAATGCAAACAAATAATATAACCGAATATATATGTAATAAATAATTTATGCATACCATATACATACATACTTATATATATATAGTAATATACATATCTATGCACATACATATGAATACGTCAGTGTGCGATGAATTTTCTTATTCATATCCATTCATACATACACATACGTATGTAAAATTTGCATAGCCAGCACTTTTCATAACCAGCCAAAAATAATTTGAGTATTTTCTCATGTTTCCAGACGTCAATACAAATTGCGGCGTAAATAAATTCCATGCGGCTCCAACCAACACCTTCTTACCATTGCTTCCCATTTACCAATTAAACTCTTTAACTTGAAAATACATATAGAGGTGTTCGCAAAGCATTATTTGCACTAAATAATGTTTTTCGCACTTGAAAATTTTAGGCAGTAATTGACAAATATCACTGATGTTTTCTTTCAATCTTCTTTTCTTTTATGTATGTTTCAATGATTTTTTCTTTTTCATTAAACGTATCATGAAACTGTTAAGTGGTGTATGGTATGTAAATCGCAGTTGCATATATACCTATATTATAGTTTAAATCCAATATATATTTTTTTGTCACTATTTTCGATTTCTATGTTTTCCAGGAGAGTTCAATTTCATAAATATGAAGCTAAGGAAAGCTGTTTCCCATTAACCGTTTGCTAACAATAATCACCCGCGATTCACGACTGTCTTTTAAAACTTTCCGTTGTAAACTGAATCGGTGCACATGAAGGAAAAAGCTATTAAGCTAGTACTGTCATCAGCGTATGTTTCGTACACAGATATGTATATTTGTATATATGGTAAATATAAGAATTTTTATAAGTTTGCATGTGGACGTGAGTTTGCTTTTGAATATAAGAAACTTACGCTCCCAAAGGCCGGAACGAGCTTCGTGGAGCAGCTGTAGCGCCACGAGCGGCAGCTGCAGTGACGACGTTAACAAAAGTCCTTCGAAAAGCTTTCCCAATATGCACCCCTAAATGGAATACATTCAAACAATATTTTTGAAGAGAAGAGCAGGCATATACCAAATACATATGTACTGGTATCTATATATGTACGTATTATCCTTAAAAGCTTAAGTTAAAATGAAAAAATATATGTAGCCCCTTGACACATACTTACATACATACATACATACATGTGTAATTATATTATATTAAAGCAGTATAAATGAACATCCTTTGCTGTACAGCACATAGTATTTAAAGTGAATAATGCAAAGTTATGTGCCAGATAGTTATTTTGAAAGCAAATTCGTTATATGCTAATTCTATGTCCTGTATCTGTACTATGTATCTTCTAGTCTGAAAATTTCTTTTTGGGTCGCCTGGACGCAATGAGCATAAAAGCACGTGTTGTCTGCAAATCCAACATCTCACTTTTATTGAATGCGAAGAGGGTTGAAATTCGTTGACAGAATAACACATTCATACATTTACATCCCCGCAGTGCAACAAAAAAACAGAAAATACAGTTTACAACAAGAATTTTTTCATTCAAATTGAACTGGTCAGAAAAGTATCCATTTTCTGGCACACTATTATAAGAAACACATAACCATTGAATTTATTTAGAATATCTGAAAGATTTACGGATAAAATTAGCCATAATCGCTGAGGTCCTCATGTTCGATATCTGAAGGCTTGAAGTATAGTCCGCGGTGTTTAGACGACCGATAAGACGCTAGAAATGCTGTATATGTCCAAACTTTTGAGCCGTAAAATCTTCACTGGTGCTTAACTTATACATATAATATATTGTGAACGAATGTGATGGATTTCAAAATTGTGGTATAAGGAAAGTAGACGAGGTTGTGAACAGATTTGCCCAAACGTTCCATTGGGATGGCAAAAAAAATGTTATGAACTGAATTTCGTTGAAATTGGTCGCAGTTCATAAGATATGTTTTTTGACCCATGAGTGGGCAGAGCCACGCCCTTTGTCCACTTTTTATACCAACCTCAATGCAGCTTTTTGTACCATCTTAACTCTACTGAATTAAAGCACTTTTAGAAATTTTCAGAATAACCTTTGTATGAGAAGTAGGCGGATTTCAACTCTACTCGTCGCCCTGATCACTTTGGTATAAATATATAACCCTGTATCTCGTGTAGTTTTAGAACATACAAACAACCGTTATGTGAACAAAAATGTGGTATATGTATTATACTCTGTGCAACATGTTGCGAGACTATACCATCGGTTTCCTAACATAATTCTGCAAAACTGCAGTTCATACTAGTTGTAAAGGACTGTATAACTAGTTGATTTCACCTTAGGGCCCATGCAAATGTACATACATATGTATATACTACATAAATATATTGTCAATTCATTGAATAAAAAAGTTCAATTTTATTAAATCTGATAATAAAATAAATTGTGCACATTGAGCACTTAATCATTATTTTTTGACGAGTGGACAACTATCTCTTCTTTGTAATATAGAAGACAACGTTTAACACAAATGTTGACTATTTCGATAATAATGAAAGCATTCACTAATTGATGGAATATATTCTACGACAATCTACCAAATAGTATTACTTACGTAGACCGTCGGTCTTTGAAGTAATTATATTTATGGTGAAGTTGTTTGAAAAATGGCATTCTCATTTTTTGAAAATTAATACTTATCTGAGATCATATCTCTGAAGAAAGTGAATCAAGTTTTGAATTCTAAAAACTTAAGACTTCAATATCAAGCACTGTTTACATTTTCGACCAACAACTACCAATGTTTAATATTTGAGAAATAAAGGTGGTGGAATATAAACTGAGACCACATCAGTTAATATATTACATGCAAATAAATTTCGTTGAACGCTATTTCCGTTTCCGCACGAATGAGATTACCAGCCTTTTTTGTCCATTCGGACCGCATGACCTAGCCAGCGCAGCTGCGTCTGCGGTATTCCCCGTAGCCAATGTAAATAGGACCATGAATCTTCCGCAAAACCTTTCTCTCGAAAACTCCTAGTGCCGTATCATCGGAAGTTGACATCGTCCACGCTTCTGCACCATAAAGAAAGACGGGAATGATGAGGGACTTGTAGAATTTGGTTTTTGTTCGTCGAGAGAGAACTTTACTTTTCAATTACATAGTAGCAGTAGCAGTAGTAGTCCATAGTAGCACCTGTTGAAAAGAGTGATTCTGCGTTGGATTTCAAGGCTGACATTATTATTGGTGTTGATGCGGGTACCTAGGTATACGAAATTATCTACAACTTCAAAATTATGACTGTCAACAGTGAAGTGGGAGCCATTTGTTTTGTTTTGTTTGATGACATGACATATTTCGTCTTGTCCTCGTTCACCACCAGACCCATACGTTTCGCTTCCCTATCCAGGAGGGGAAAGCAGAACTAACGGCGGGACAGTTGCTCTCAATTATATCGATATCATCGGCGTACGCCAGCAGATGTACACACTTATAAAATATTGTACCTTCTCTATATAGCTCTGCGGCTCGTATTATTCCCTGTCTGAAACATTGTTTGGTATCGAACTGCTCGGAGAGGTCCTTCCCGATTCTGACGGAGCTTTTGGTGTTGCTCAACGTCAGCTTTCACAGCCGAATTAGTTTTGGAGGGATACCAAATTAAGACATCGCGGCAACTCCTTTTCGTTCTGCCGAAAGCAGCTTTAAAATCGACAAAGAGATGGTGTGTGTCGATCCTCTTTTCATTGATCTTTTCCAAGATTTGGCGCATGGTGAAGATCTGGTCAGATGTAGATTTTTCAGGTCTAAAGCAACACTAATAAGATCCAATCAGTTTTTGACGGTGAGCTCAAGTCTTTCACACAGTACGCTCGATAGAACCTTACAAGCGATGTTGAGGAGGCTTACCCCACGGTAATTGGCGCAGATTGTGTGGTTTCCCTTTATGTGGATTAATTTAGGCCGACCATATTCCGCAAAGAAGCTGATGCATGCACCTTATCAGTTCTTCGCCGCCGTACACTTGTACAGGGAAATGTTTTAACTTTGAAGTTACTTATCTCTGAAACTAATTAAGATTTTGACCTGAATCTAAAAATTAGATTAAAAATAAAGTTTTCTCCGAGAAGTACATAAAAAGCTATAACTAAGCGCCAAATGTATATATATAATTCAGTAAGAGGATACGAGGAAGGTTTTACTATTTATCTAACAGACTAATGAAGCTTAATCAACCAAACTTACAAAATTGCATTTTACTAAAAGTACGTTAACTCACTAAGGAAAAACGTCAGAAGCACTCTTCATTTTATAGTGAAGGCATATGGGAATTAAATAGTGAAAATGAAATACAGATTCAAATTGATTCATTCACTTTACAAAATAACAAGTAAGGAAGGGCTAAGTTCGGGTGTAACCGAACATTTTATACTCTCGCAATTAATTGATGTAATTTTATTAATATAACACATAATTTCACCCATATATTCGGCATACAGTCCACTAGAATAACTAAAATGAATATATATTGTATATGTGGATTTTTCACCACCAAGGTGCACTATATCCAAGACTATTCGCTCACTCAATTTGGCTAAGATATTTCACATTTTAACCGATTTACAGGGTATTATGCCCACTGTATTTTTGAAAACCTATAAGTACGTATATGGAGGATGGGATCATGTGTAGAAGTTCACGTAAGTGAGGTAAGTTTTTGATTGTCATTCACTTGGGAGTGGCCAGAAACGATTCTTCTCCACATGATTCAAGCAGCTCACGACTTCCGGTTTTAGACCAAGTATCCTCTGGGTAGTCAACAAACAGCCGTTTGGAGGCGAGCTAAAGTGAGAAAGCGAACCCGCTTCTGCGATTGTGCGTAGGGTTTGGGTCCCACCACATAAAAACGAAGTACCAATGAAAAATCGAAGAAGAAAGCCTCACAGACACCCCCTTTTGATGACGACCCCTGCAAACGTTTTAAGGATAATGATTTAAGGACATGCACCTGGAATGTCCGGACCCTTAATTGGGAAGGTACCTCTGCCCAGCTGGTTGATTTCCTCATACGACTAAAGGCTGATATCACCTCCATCCAAGAAGTGCGATGGACGAGACAAGGACGGAAGAAGGTGGGTCCTTGTGACATCTACTACAGCGGCCATATAAAGGAGCGCAAATTTGGTGTTGGATTTGTGGTGGGAGAGAGACTCCGTCGCCGAGTCCTGGCATTCACCCCACTGGATGAACGTCTAGCCACAATCCGCATAAAAGCGAGGTTCTTCAACATATCGCTTATTTGCACCCACGCCCCAACGGAAGAGAAGGACGATGTGACCAAAGATACTTTCTATGAGCGCCTAGAACGCACCTATGAGCGCTGCCAAAATCGTGCTTGGCAATTTCAACGCTAGGGTGGGTATAGAAGGTGTCTTTGGCACAACAGTCGGAGAATTCAGCCTCCATGACGAAACATCGCTAAACGGCCTGAGGCTGATCGACTTCGCTGGCGCCCGAAATATGGTCGTCTGTAGTACCAGATTCCAGCATAAGAAAATCCATCAAGCTACTTGGCTGTCCCCTGATCGAAACACGCGCAATCAAATCGATAACGTTGTGATAGACGGAAGACATGTCTCCTGTGTTTTAGACGTGCGCACGCTCCGAGGACCAAATATTGACTCGGACCATTATCTAGTAGCAGCAAAGATACGCACCCGCCTCTGTGCCGCAAAGAACGCTCGTCAACAAACACAAGGAAGGTTCGACGTCGAAAAGCTGCAATCCGCAACAGACAGCCACGAAATACTCTACTCGACTTGCACTCCTGCTGTCTGAGAGCACTCATCAGCATCTCGGTATAAGGGAACTGTGGAACGGCATCTCAAACTCACTGCGTACCGCTGCAGACAACGACAAAAAACAAGCTGGTACGATGAGGAATGCCGTCTCGCAGCGGAGAGAAAAACAGACTGCCTACCTCGCAAGTTTGCAAACGACCACAACACGTGCGGGATGGAATAAATACCGAGAGCTGAAGAGGGAAGCGAGACGCATTTGCAGACAAAAAAAGAAAGAGGCCGAAATGTGTGAGTACGAAGAGCTTGAGAAGCTGGCAGACAGAGGTAGTGCTCGAAAATTTTATGAAAAAATGAAGCGACTTAATGAAGGTTTCAAGACCGGAGCAGCCTCATGTAGAGACCAAGGTGGTAATCTGGTAACGGATGTCCAGGGCACCGCACTGCTGAATGGCAGTGAAAGTACAACACCAGGAGATGGCGAACCCGATTCCCCAATCGATGGAACAGATGTTCCATTACCCGACCATGAAGAAATTCGAATAGCAATTACCCGCCTAAAGAACAACATAGCGGCGGGGGCCGATAGATTACCGGCCGAGCTATTCAAATACGGCGGCGAAAAACTGATAAGGTGCATGCATCAGCTTCTTTGCAGAATATGGTCGGAAGGAAGAAAGCATGCCTGACGATTGGAATCTCAGTGTGCTCTGCCCAATCCATAAAAAGGGAGATACCTCAATCTGCGCCAATTACCGCGGGATAAGCCTCCTAAATATCGTATACAAGGTTCTATCGAGCGTACCGTGTGAAAGACTAAAGCCCACCGTCAACAAACTGATTGGACCTTATCAGTGTGGCTTTAGACCTGGAAAATCGACAACTGACCAGATATTCACCATGCGCCAAATCTTGGAGAAGATCCTTGAAAAGAGGATCGACACACACCATCTTTTTGTCGGTTTTAAAGTTTCTTTCGACAGCACGAAAAGGAGCTGCCTTTACGCCGCGATGTCTGAATTTGGTATGCCCGCAAAACTAATACGGCTGTGCAAGTTGACGCTGAGCAACACCCAAAGCTCCGTCAAGATTGGGAAGGACCTCTCCGAGCGGTTCGATACCAAACGAGGTTTCAGACAAGGTGACTCACTATCGTGCGACTTCTTTAACTTGATGTTGGAAAAAATAATACGAGCTGCAGAGCTAAATAGAGAAGGTACAATCTTCTATAAGAGTGTACAGCTGCTGGCGTACGCCGATGATATTGATATCATCGGAAGCAACAACCGCGCCGTTTGTTCTGCTTTTTCCCGCATGGATAAGGAGGCGAAGCGAATGGGTCTGGAGGTGAATGAGGACAATACGAAATATCTCCTGTCATCAAGCAAACAGTCGGCGCATTCGCGTCTTGGCTCCCACGTCACTGTTGACAGTCATAACTTCGAAGTCGTAGATAATTTCGTATACCTGGGAACCAGTATCAACAACACCAACAATGTCAGCCTGGACTGAGTAGGCAAATGAAAAGTAAAGTCCTCTCTCGACGAACCGACGGTCCGTTGGAGGGACCAGGTGGAGAGCGACCTGGTTACACTTGGGATCTCCAACTGGCACCGAACTGCGAAGGAAAGAGACGAGTGGCGCGCTCTCATCGATTCGGCTATAACCGGCTAAACGGTTCAACGCCAATCCCGTACATACATACATAAGTAGGTGTATATGAGAGCTAGTTATGACCCGATGCTAAACGTTTTTATTACAGAGACACACTACTAGTAGAAAAATATTACCTCAGAGATTTACAGCTATTTACGTTGAAAAATTATCCTTTTACTACGTTCGGACCGACATTGAAAACCTCTTGAAAACACGATTTATGGATTGTGGAACCAAAGTCGTTCTGACCGACATTTTGTGTTTTCGATGTGTTTTCATTGACAGTTCACAAATTTATTTGTTTGTTTACATTTTGAGCAACGAAAAGTAAGTTTTAAAATCTTTAATATTTGCTTATAATTATTATTAATGATCGTGTTTTATAGAATCACGACAAGAAAACTTTAATAATGAAGGTATTGGCTTTGAAAAGCCAGATAAATACCTTGCGCAACGATGATTCTTCAAGAGAATTGATGGAGACTCTTACTACCCAGCACCTTTGAATTGCAAAAAAGATAGCGGAGTGAACAAACGACGTTTAATCCTATTACATATAATAAAGGAACTTGGGACGCCGATTAAATCATGTTGGACAAAAGTTTGTATATGTTTTCAGTAATGCAAATGTTTTCAATAAAATATAATTAATTCCAGCAACGTAAGAATAATTTTTGGGAACATGATTGCCATCGAAATGGATCTGAGTTTTGTAAAGAAAACTGTCGTTCATTTAATGAATTATGCGACATCCTTCGGCCTCTGCAAATTAATTAATTTCGGCCGCTGTGAATAGCACACCTTGTTGCTGCAACTCCACTGCCATTTCTTCTAAAATGTGGCTATTTTTTCTGGGCCCGCGAAGAGCACACATCTTATCTTGCCACAATTCAATTAAGAGCACTTCCTCCCTCTCACCCCAGGAATTTCTTGTTTTTGTACTTTTGTTTCTTCTCCATTCTTTTTTTAAATGTAAACAAATATCAGCTGACAATTTGGGAATGGAAAAATATGTCTTCCAATTATATCGACTAAACTAGAGCAGACATCGATTATAATGAGTGGAATGTAAGTTTTCAAAAAGTTTTCAGCGAAAACTGTGATGTCGTTTGACAGATTTTGCATGGATGAAAACACAAGTTTTCGAGCGAAAACCCATTTTTTCAATGAAAACATGTTTTCAATGTCGGTTCGAACGTAGTATTAGACACTTCGCCACACTTGTCACAGTTAAAATACAGTATTTGTGTAAAGTTTTATTCCGCTATCTTCATTGGTTCCTGATGTACATATATATTATAATGTGAAGTAATCAGATAAAATTCAAATTTTATTAAATGGTAAGTAGGCGTGGTTGTGAATCGATTTCGCTTATTTTCCATTCGTGCCATAAAGGTGTCAAGAAAATATTACCTCTTTATATACTGTGTAAGGTAAACTACTGCATACAGTTTGGTTTATATAGTTTTAGTAGTTTACGGGATATATACCCAAACCCGATTTTGGGGCGGGCCACGCCCACTTAAAAAAAAGTAAAAAAAGTTTTTTTAACAGCTAAGCTTTAAAAATTACTAAAAAACAATTAATTTTTATTATGACTTACAAACAAAACTATAATACTCTCTTTGCAACATGTTGCGAGGGTATAAAAATTAATAGCCAAAGAAGATATCGGAAAATACTTTGCACAAATACTGCATTTTAGTTGTGGCATTGCTCATTTAAAAATTGTCGAAATGGGACTATAACTTTTCTAAACACCAGATTTAGATAATTTTTGATTTGGCAAAAATATTTTCTCTCAATAGCACAGAAAATAATGAATCACAAGGCTGGCTGACTGTGACAGAAATGTTCTAAAACACCATAAATGCTCGTCGACAATAGTCAGGTAAAACGTTGCTCCTTTCCACACAGAATATTAAAAGGCGTATAATCTTTTTGAATAACCATAACAATAAACCCGCATATTACTCGGTCGATGTTATATTTTGCAACGAGACTAAATTTATGATGATTATGTTTAACCAAGCAAGATTTAGAGAAAATTTAATTCAGATCAACAAAAAAAGAATATTAACCAACAGAAGCTTTCTGTTTTGTTTCGGGACTATGCCTCTTTTAAAGACTTTGCCGAATTTCCAAGGATGTAATGACAAAGGAGTAATACATATAGAATATACATAATTTATTTTGAAGTGCCGCAATTTTTTTTTAGCTTTGTAAATATCTTAAATACAATCATGTATATGAGTACATTTCGCCAAAATAGTACAAGTCTTTTTTGGGCACCATCGTACAATTTTAGTTTTGAATCTTACTGCCTTCCCTAAATAAAAGCGTTGCCGGAACGTTTTTTACTGCTCAGCGTTAACGTCAATGCACCATCCCTAACCCGGACGTTACACGGGAAAGTTGCCAAACACTCACACTTTTTTACTACCACACTCTTTCTTTCGGAACTTGAAAGCCATCTTGCTTTCAATTTTTGCGGGCATGAATTGTTTCAAGTTGATGATCAGAAATTATCAGCTGAGTCCAGAGTTCTCCAATTTTCAAATTACAAGTATTAAAATTTTAAAAGCAATGACGAATAAAGATGAAATAAGTGAATTATTACACAAACAGTGCGTTTATGGAACATGAATCTTCCGAGATTAATTTAAAAATAAAGACTTATGAATCCATTTTGGCGATAAATGGAAGCAGTTTCCTTGACGACGGAAACAATAATAAACAATGTAACAATAATTGAATATCAAGTTGCCTGCAGCCTACGTTATAGCTTTCAATTTATGCCAATTTTGACAATTAATTCGTATGATCAACTTGAAAGCATGTTCTTTCCCGTGTAATGGCAGCGTAAATAAAAGCACAGCACAGCATTGCACAATAACAGGCTTGCGCCGGTCGTTTGTGTGGTGTATGGTGATGTTTATGCAAAATTGCGCAGTTATTGTGCTAAAATCAAAATCAATTTGGTTTTTTACCCAAGTCTGAAATATTGCACAATGAATTTGTGCGATGAATGGCGAAAACTGTACAATTTTCAGTTTAGTTTGGCACTGTGATGTGTACATCGTACGCCTAGTTCAAAATGATTATTGCTCAGTTTTGTTGTGTAGTAATTCGCACAATATTGATTTTCACAAGTCTCTTTTTGCGCAATGATTTTGTGTGGTGTAGGGGCCCTATTATGTATCAAAATGTTTACTTGAATTGTTGTTGTGAAATTTTATTGTACAAAGAAACTTCGTTTTTCGCAGCTAAATTTACATCTTAACGCGCTGTCAAAATAAAAATTTTCTACCGCTCAGCACCGCCATCGCGTTATTTCGGTATGCGCCAAACAAATTGTATGGAGATGAGCCACTTTTATTTAGGGAAGGCAGTTAATTGCTATAGCTGCGGGCTGCCAGGAAGAGGAAGAGCCTCAAAATTTACAAGTTACTCTCACAAAGAGCTAAAGTAATAAAACGGAAACTTTAAAATAATTTCAAATAAACTGCGAGGAAATAATAATTCATTTTTATAATAAAAACAATCAATTATTAAATGGGACGTATGTCCGTATATTATCGTTTAAATCTAATTCCAACTAGTCCAATCACTCACAATTAAAAGAAATACAAATTAACAAAATCAAAGCAAAATTTATTCAACAATTGTTTCTACATTTAACGGCCGTCAATTGCTGCTAGCGAAAATTTCATAAATGGAGCATATACCAAATAACGTAAGAATAACAAGCAAATTAAACAGAAATCTTAGTACTAATTAAATTGAAACAGGCTTCAGTGGTTATTCTCTTTAGGTACTTTTATCGTAAGAAAAAATATATAATATTAAAATGTATTAACTGAACAGTTGGAGTCTCATAATTCAGAGTATTGTGAGAACATTGCATATTGCCTAATGCTTTCAGGGTTGTCTAATGCGAAAAACAGTTTTTAAATATAGTGGCATCACTGTGAATTTACATTGTTATTTCATTTCTATGCGGTTTAACACCGACTATACTTTTTCAGCAAATTTAGGGGCACAGGTTGAAAAAATAGAGTTGATAAGTATCGATTTTTTTAGAAAATTTGTGAAAAAGTACTTCTTTCAGTCGCGAGAATTCAGTAAAAGGATAAAATGGATGCGTAAGTAATGCAAAAATTGAGCTGGTATAGAAGTTGAACGAAATAAATAAAGTATTTTGATTTATGGAGCAGTTTTTCATATATGTATGTATGATATATTTTTTCAGGTTAAGAGATGAGGTAGAATCTCTAGAAGCTATATTAATGGATGATGTTATAATAACAAGGAATTCTGAAAGGTATTGAGTTTATTATTTCTACACCATATATGTATGTACGTGTTTATTTACTTTAATCATTTTTTTTTTTTTTCAATTTCAGTGGAGTGCCAGAACTTATTGAAACTACTGTATTTCCCCAAGTTGGAGACGAAGATGAACAATATGTGTGTGTAACCCTTCAAGTAATCCCTTCATCGGATTATCCTGAAACAAGTCCTCAATATAAGTTATTACGGCCTCGGGGCTTAGATGATGATCGGTTGGAAAAAATTAAACATGCATGTAACGAAAAATTGCAAGAATCTATAGGCTTTCCAGTAGTTTTCGATTTAATTGAAGTTGTTCGTGAGCATTTAACAGGAAGCAACTTACCCAGTGGGCAATGTGTAGTTTGTCTATATGGTTTTAGTGACGGTGATGAATTTACGCGAACAGAATGTTTTCATTACTTACATAGTTATTGTCTAGGACGTCATTTAAATGCCTTGCGGCGAACGTATAAAGATGAATATGATAAGTTGCCAAGTTGGCTTCAAAAAACTGTGGATCCTTTTCAAGCATTATGCCCTGTTTGCAGGGAACACATTAAAGATGAGGAGGATAGTTTGCGTTGTGCAATGCCTCCATCGGAGTTGGAACAAGCACCAGAATTTATATTAACACGCGAACTTCGGGATCTTCAACATCGCATGTCTGCTTTATTTTTGAAACAAAAAAATAAAGGAGGCATTATCGATGTGGATGCAGAAAGTGGAAGCGTTATATCTATCGAAACTGAGGAGGAGATAAGAATGCGTTTAGAAAGTAAAAAAACGTTTGATGAAAGAAATAAAACGGAAAGCATGTCTCCTGAATGTAATATACTAAACTCTGACGGAACTGGATCCAGTGGATGGCGAAAGCAGAATTTCGGGTCATCAGTGTCTACTGAACAAAAAGTAAGAGTTTTAATTTTTATATTTTCAAAATTCATAATTGTGTTTACTTTCTTAAACAAAACCGAATAGATGACAATTTGATATTTATTAAATAAATATGAAGAAAATGTCAAACTAACCCATTAAATTAGCACATTTGCTATACAATAACATTTTAAGAAAACATTTATAAATTATCCCCAACTTAATTTCAGGAACCAACTTGTTCTAAATCTTTAGGCGGTACAAACTGTGAACCCGTTGTACAACAGGCAAATAAAGTGAGTGGAGAACCCACTAACAACAATTACCATCATCACAATCGCCGTCATTACCGTGGAGGTAGGCGCCATCAACAACATTATCATCATCATCGTGGTGAACGGGAAAGAGACCGTGATCGAGGAAACGAGCACATTATAAACAGTGGTGGGTCCAGTGCTAACGCATCTTCATCCACTGGTGGTAAACAAGCAAAGGCTCAGGTAGCCAATAATAGCCACGGCAGGTGACGATTAGTACGAATTAATATAAAGCATTATAGCGAAGCTACTATTTCCAACTATTTTTCCTCACATTGTCAGCAGTTCGATGCGTATAAATGTGATATTTATTGTGCCGAGATATTTGGCACGCAGCTTCTATATACTTAGCCATGGCATGTTTGAAATTCAATTGAGTTTTGTTTTATTTTCTATCTTATCGATATTGATCTGATCTCATTAGGTTACCGATATACTCTTTTATGTAATATATATGTATATATTTATTTTTGTATCGGTACGAATTTTAATTACTTTTTATAGTTCAAACAACGCACACTTACGATTTATAAAATTATCATTTAATTTCGCTCTAATTAATGAAAATGCAAATATTTAGGGTAAATACTACCATTTATATTTTTTCCTAACAATATCCACTCGGCCGAAATGTCAATGGAGAATCTGCGAATGACGTTATTATAAAATAAATATATTTGAATTCAACTACAGATCTTCCATTGTAATCAGCAATAACAATTTGCCAACAGAGAAATAACAACATGTCGCTTTAATTACTTTGACAAGTTCTTACATAGCCTGGAGATTCTTTGTAATATTTGAAGGCAAAGAACTCATAAATCAATATTTGAAGGACTTATTTGTAACATTTTCAATTCCCTACTTCAAATATTGGATATTGATAAATGTGAAATGTAAAATATATCTTAAGTTTTGATTTGTTCTGTGATTCTTTTAGATTATTTGGTTCAAACTCCATTTCAAAGAAGTGTGTTGATTAGAAATATTTTGGGAAAGCTCATAGTGAAGTGGCCAAGTTCCATTATTTCATTTCAACCCAATCGAAAGATGAATTACAATAATTTAAATTATCGATCACTAGATTTTTGCTAATAAATACTTGTGATGTGTGCAGCTGAGAATAAAAAACCCACAACGAACAAAGTTATTGGAAAGCATTACTCAAACTATTTTGGCATTGTTTTCTTCAACATAAACAACAATAACGAAAGTCACCAATAATTTTTTTATTTATTTATTTTATATTGAAATTTAAGGATCGATATAAAATCGCTACATAGTGTAAACCTAAAGAATGAAAATATTATAAATAATATGAAAATGATTATGGTATGATACCTTTAATATATAAAAGCAGAAATTCTTCGAAAATACACCACTACTTTTAATTTCTCCATCCTTCCTTTCTTATATAATCTTCATTTATCTTAAGTAAATGAATTTGAATAACATAAGTTCATATATTGAATGTAATATATGAATATTTAGACGAATATATGTGTATATTTGTTATATATATTAAACATGCACACCTAGGTTAGTATTGGAACTTAATGCCAATAAATCGTGGTTCGCTGTTGTATGAAATCGATATTTTACGAAATTTAAAATCTAAAAATGTGTGTCATGCTCTTAGTTAAGATAACAATTGGGTTCAAACAAAATCGTCAAAGCTAGTAAATGGTAATCGTGTTCTAGTTGTATCGAAATAAATTATTGCCAAGTGTCAAAAAACGAAATGTTGCAGAGACATTTAATATCTTTAAAATGTACTTTTAAATGGATTACCAATATAAAGCATCCATAAAGATATGAATGTATACAGTTTCGTAATCAGATACAGTTATAATATCATTAATGTATATTCATAGTTCGCTTAATATTAATAAATTGAATTCAGTCTCCCAAAGCAGAAATATATTTCCTTGTTTCGTATGGGGACAAAAGTTCTACGCCATTTATTGTGGGTGGTAGCAATCGACTTTTGGCCACACCAAGTATGAATAAAGTCATATGCCCAGTGGCTTTAAATTAATTTACATGTTCTTTGTAAAGTTACTGGAGTGTTTTCCTGCGAATGACAGGCACCTTGACGAAGTGCAGGTTTATCAGGAATGCACGTTCTGGCAGCAGAGGGGGGGGGTCAAAAGCTTTGTGACATCACATTTCAAAATTTAGGGCAATATCGTTTCCCGCTCTACTGCCCTCCTGGGTGCTAGACGACTGGCTGCTCTGTACCACGCCGATCACGCAGCAGCATAATTAAGTATCTATTATTTCTTGACTAGTCATTCGTTGTCTCTGTACTTTAATATTTAACTAAATGTTGATTTTATTAAAGATTATTCAATAAATATAAGAATAAACAGAATAACCTGTTTGTTTTTTATTATATGATAAATCCATAAAATTGGAAAATGGGTGACGTCACGTCAGGGGGTGGGGGGGGGTCTGAGTTCAAAATGTGACAACTTATGACAAGGAGGGGTTAAAAAGTCCTTAAATTCGTGTGACGTAATTTATGGATGGCCCCCAAGATCCCAAACGGGACTTATATAAGAGGATAGGATAAGAGTGCTGTTAAGTACGCATTTCCCGGAGCCGATGTCGGAAAGTCAAATTGTGGAGATAGTTACATAACTCTGTCCGTTCTGACTAGACATTCGCAAGATCACATTTCACAGTGCACTCAGTTAAGTATTAGGAATCTTTAGGAAACTCAGGGCTCCTCGAGCGGACGGGATCTTCCCAGCCCTACTACAGTAAGGAAGGGACTTATTGCTTCAACAATTGTACCAATTGACGTCTGAAATCTAGAAATAACTAGAGTACGGGGAAGTAGCAATAAGTGCTTTCCTGGACATCGAGAGAGCGTTTCAACGCCTCCATATACCGCTCCATATAGTGGTAAAAGAAAAGCCAACCAATCCATTCACATAATCATGGTGCCGGGACACAAAGGGATTGCACTATCGCCAAACCTGACAAACTATCGGACGCGGTAACTAAACTGCTGGGCCCCAAAAATTTTTAGCGGTGGGACCACACACGTGGACACACAATCATGTTCTGGACAGATATAAAGGCAAAAGATAGAGAAGGGCACTGCCATCGGACAGCGGGTCTACGTCAATAAAACGCCTACTGGGGAGTTACAACACTTAAATATTCTAGTGTACAATAAAACTCCCAAGGCGTAAACTAAGAATATTGACGGGACTTTATACATGTCACTGTAAGCTCAGGAAGTACCTTTACAATCTGGACATGATCTGAATTCTGCCACTTCGGTAACATGGAGGATGAAGCTCAGAAAATGTTATCTTCTCGACAAATCAAGGGCAAATTATACCTTCCCGTTACTCCCAGATGTGTCGCACGAGTTTTTAGCTTCATACCACAATAAAATTTAAGTCAAAACCGCGGTTGACTGATGTTCATAACACAAAACGATTGGAATTTGTCCGAAAATACATGTCCTGAAGTGAAGAATGACGTTATATTATTTTCGAATGAAAAAAAGTAATTTGCACGGCATGGTCTGTTACAGCTGCTATAGGCATGATCTAAGCAAACATGGCGTAGTACGTTAGATTTTCGGAAAAGGGACTGTTATTTTATTATTAGAAGATGAGTCGTTGACATAATATGAAGATTATCCCGACATATACATTTGATCTTTCAAAACTCGAACTTTTGAATAGGCAATAGCGTTTAAAAGAGAAATTTCATACAAAATTCCATCCATAAATCGAAAATTTCAACCAGGGCATAATACAAAATTTAAAATTTTACGATCGTTAGTCCCACTGTATCGTATGGAGGCGAACAAAAAATATGACATATGGATTGCATAAATCATGTAACAAAGGTATGGGATACAGACGTCAAGAGCCAAAGGATAGCCAACTGCAACAAACAAAATTACGTAAAACTTTAAGCGAAGTAAATAAATAAAACAGTATAAATCTATATTATAGCTTTCTGAAAAATTGTATGTTTTAATTAAAATTTCTATAACTCGAAGTCTCTCTAATTCGAAATTTGTTTGTGAATTATGGTGATTCGAGTTATGGAAGTTCAACTGTAGGGAAAGTTGTTTTTTTCACAAAATATTAAATTGCAATGCCCTGCATGTAGTCCTGATTGTAATCCTATCGAAAACCCTTGGTGTATACTATCCGGTAAAGTCTTCTCAAAAGGGAAACAATACAAAAGTATTCTTGAATTAAAAAATGGGATTCGTCAATCTTAGAAAAATTAGCTGACCCATGCCAAATTTAATTTTTGCGTACTACAAATATACTAAGACTTAAATATAATCTCTTACTTTTTGCTTACTTGTTGGGTCCATTAGAGCTACGTAATAATTACAGCAGTACCGAAAAAAAATTAATTTGCCACTACGTTGCTGATACTCTGCTGATGCCAAAAAAAAATTGTTATATGGATCAAAATGGATATTGTTTGATTTACTAAATATTGAAAAAAAAAAAACAGTAAAAAATTAACTTTTTATTGGAAGCAATTTCGACAAAAGGCGAGTAACAAATAAAAGAATTATATTAACATTTCTTCTTTCATTGTGTTGTGCATAACAAAATTTTGTATCGCCGACTATTTGAATAAATTTTGCAAAAAATGTGTCGTAAGAACGTCATGCTGATGCAAATGTTGCTGAAAATTCACGCATAATGTGATACTTTGACGAATTTGCAACACTGCTGTCGTGATTTCCATCTCGAACGCACCCGTTACTTTTTATAAAATGTGTAAAAACAAATGCCCATCATAAAACTCACTTTTTGATGAAAATAAATAAAAGGTGATGTTTTAATAAATTATTGTACAGTAAAACCTGTAAAGTTGGACACCTTTATAATTTGGACACTCGCTCAAATTGGACAAAATGCTCTGTACTAACATAATATAGTACAAAATATCCATATATTCACTGCTTAATTTGGACACTGTCTATCTTGGAAGTTGGACAAAATGTGTCTCAATTTTTAAACGGCAAGCATTAAAATCTTTTTTTATCTTGAACAATACATAATGCATATTTGTATGCTTTTTACTTACATTACACACAATTGTATTTGTACATATGTATGTATTTCGATATCAGATAATTTTTTCAAACGCTGTAATACCGTTATTTTTGCGAAATTTTGTATGTAACAAATTTCATGGAATAGCTATAACACAATTACGCGTATTTGATCAGTTGTTGCAGACATGTCAAAAAGAAAACACGCAGTAGAGTTATCTCTAAAAATAAAAAGTGATATTTTGTTTGAACCGGCTAATAAAAGCCTATCTATAAGGAAATAGGCAGAAAAATATGGAGTTTCCAAATCAACAATCGGTAATATTGAAAATAAAAAGCAACATATTATACAAGAATTAGAAAACAACGCTGATCTGGAACGTAAAAGAAAAACACGTACAACTGATTTTGAAAAAATTAATGAGGGAGTGAAATCGTTTTTTGAAAAATGCAGATCTAAGAATATTCCTATCAATGGCCAAATAAATCAAGAAAATGCTAAGCTATTGGTCTCTGAGTTACAAGTAGAGAACTTTAAAGCAAGCAATGGGTGGTTAGAATCTTTCCGCCTAAGACATAACATTCAATTTTAAGCTTTAAGTGGTGAAGTAGCAGTAGTAGATCTTAAAGCAGCCTCAGTTTGGAAGGAAAAGTACCAATACTTTTAAAAAATTATTTACCTGAGGATCAGTTTAATGCGGATGAAACAGGACTGTTTAATCGTCAATTACCTACTCGAAGTTTCGTTGCAAAATGCTCAGTTAGTAAAGGAGACAAGCTGGCAAAAGAAAGACTGAGCGTATTGTTTTGCTGCAGCAGTACTGGAGAGAAGTTAATGCCACTAGTTATAGGTAACGCTGTGAAACCGCGAGCCTCGAGCTTTTCACAGAAATAAAATCGACCCAAAAAAATATTGTGCAATGGGCTCACAATAAAAAGGCTTGGATGACAACTGTAATTTTGGCTTAGTTCTATCAATGAACAAATGAAGAAGCAAAATAGAAAAATTATTTTGTTTATTGACAACGCTACAAGCCACAGTTTAAGGAATGAATATTCAAATGTGTTTGTAACATTTCTGCCACCGAACCTAACAGTAGAAATACAACCTCTCGACCAAGGAATTATTAAAAATGTAAAAACAAAATACAGTGCACTCGCGGTAACGTGAACTAATTAAAACCAAGGGAGTTCACGTTAGTGAAAATGTTCACGTTAGCGATTGTCGAATTTGAAGACGCAAAATAACTTCAAATTGCCAAATTCAGGATTTTTACACATTTAAATGTAAAAGGATTTTATTATTGCCATTAGTATGTTCATGGGTACATATGAAATTGCGAATAAAATTTCACATTAGATTTATTCATTAACAAAATCCGTTATCTTTTTCTGCTGCTTTTTCCTTTCTAATAGCTGAAATACTGCTTTCTCCCTTAAGCGTCTAAGTACACTCATGTCGCTTTGATCAACCATTGCATCTCCAGCCCCATTGCAATGCCTTGTTAAAGATTTCAACTGCCTCACTTGCTGCAATTTTCTTTATGGGGTCTTCGGCAATACAATCATCATCGTCACTTTCTTCAATTTCATGGATTTCGGTGGTATCATCAACACAAGGGTCATCGTTCCACTCTCGAACCATTGGCAATGTAAACTCAACCTAAAATAGAAAAAAGTAATAATGATATCAAAGTGTGTCGTAAAACTTCTACCTGAGGACTCAAGTCCTGAAGGAGATCAACTGACATTCGCATTAAAGAGTTTATTTCTGCACTCCATTTGCCTTTCAGGATACTTAATGGAATGTTATATTCAGGGTCCTCCTCGTTTCCCATTAAACTTAAAATATTTTTCCAACAATTGGCAAGAGTTTCTGTGCTGACCCGATCCCATGCGACAGATAAAAGGGTAACAGCATCTTTCAACGTTACATTTTTCATTGATTCAAGCAAATCTAAATTTTTTGCTGCTATTGAAGCCAACAAACTGTTTCTGTAATATAACTTTGTTATTTTAATCGCATTTTGATCCATAGGTTGGATAAGAGGGGTGACATTTGGCGGCATAAACATGGCAATTATATTTCCATCTTCAGTTTTTAATTCTGCTTCACTTGGATGAGAGGGAGCGTTGTCAATAAGTAATAGTGCCTTTATTGGTAAAGTTCTTCCGCTTTAGAAACAATCTTACCTGACCAAAAGCAAGAATTTATTATAATTATTAATTAAGCGAAAAAATTGTTTACCTGTGGCACAAAAGATTGATGGAACCAATGTTTAAAAATGGCAGACGTCATCCAGGCTGATTTCGAGTTCTTATAATCCGTAGGGAAACTAAAGTGTTTAAAGATGCGTGGATTTTTTGCCTTACCAATTACTAAAAGTTTAAGTTTATGTGCACCCGATGCATTTGCGCAACAGAGAAATGTTATACGCTGCTTCTCCGTCTTTGTTCCTGGAGCAGTTTTTTCATGCGATGATACATAGGTCTTATCTGGCAAAAGCTTCCAGAATAAACCAGATTCGTCAGCATTATACAATTGGGCATTACATAACTCCATCTCCTCAATTTTTTGTTTTAGTTTCAGTTTAAATGGATCAACCAATTGAGGCTGCGATGATAGTTTTTCTCCAGATACTTTAAGCAATCTAACTCCGTATCTTTTTTTAAATCTCTGGAGCCATCCGTCACTAGCATTGAATCCGGTCGCGTTTTCTTTAAGTAGGGAATGCAATTCCTTTGCCTTTTCTTTTAGCATTAATCCACTTACAGGACAATTCCTTTCGCGCTTCCGGATGAACCAAAGGTTTAGACTTTTTTCCATAGCAGGAAGCTCTGACGATTTTAAAGTTTTTCTGTTTCCCGGTCATTGGTGTGTATTATTCAAGCATTTTAAAATGGCTTCTTTTTTCTTTTTAATACTGCATATTATTGAATTAGCGACACTATATTTTTTTTCTAAGTTAGTCACACTTGTTCCTTTTTTCAGACTGTCTAAAACGTCTGCTTTTTCTTTTAATTGCAAACACTTCGATTTTTTAGGACTCATTCCGATTGATTGATCACTCCGCGAAAGAAAAAAACCTTCAACTGAAGTAAGTCGTTGTCATATGGTAAAAATTTGCGCAAATTTTTAATATCAGGGGATTCCCCGAACTTAAAAAATAAAATTTAATGTATTCAGTGTTGTCCGTATGTTAATAAAAAGTGTAGTGCACAAAAATTTTGTTCACGTTACTGAGCTTTCTAAGTAAGTTTGTTCACGTTACAGAGTAGTCAATGTAAAAAAAGCGGGTTCACGTTAGCCGGTGTTCATGTTTGTTTGTGAATTATGGTTATTCGAGTTATGGAAGTTCAACTGTAGGGAAAGTTGTTTTTTTCACAAAATATTAAATTGCAATGCCCTGCATGTAGTCCTGATTGTAATCCTATCGAAAACCCTTGGTGTATACTATCCGGTAAAGTCTTCTCAAAAGGGAAACAATACAAAAGTATTCTTGAATTAAAAAATGGGATTCGTCAATCTTAGAAAAATTAGCTGACCCATGCCAAATTTAATTTTTGTGTACTACAAATATACTAAGACTTAAATATAATCTCTTACTTTTTGCTTACTTGTTGGGTCCATTAGAGCTACGTAATAATTACAGCAGTACCGCAAAAAAATTAATTTGCCACTACGTTGCTGATACTCTGCTGATGCCAAAAAAAAATTGTTATATGGATCAAAATGGATATTGTTTGATTTACTAAATATTGAAAAAAAAAACAGTAAAAAATTAACTTTTTATTGGAAGCAATTTCGACAAAAGGCGAGTAACAAATAAAAGAATTATATTAACATTTCTTCTTTCATTGTGTTGTGCATAACAAAATTTTGTATCGCCGACTATTTGAATAAATTTTGCAAAAAATGTGTCGTAAGAACGTCATGCTGATGCAAATGTTGCTGAAAATTCACGCATAATGTGATACTTTGACGAATTTGCAACACTGCTGTCGTGATTTCCATCTCGAACGCACCCGTTACTTTTTATAAAATGTGTAAAAACAAATGCCCATCATAAAACTCACTTTTTGATGAAAATAAATAAAAGGTGATGTTTTAATAAATTATTGTACAGTAAAACCTGTAAAGTTGGACACCTTTATAATTTGGACACTCGCTCAAATTGGACAAAATGCTCTGTACCAACATAATATAGTACAAAATATCCATATATTCACTGCTTAATTTGGACACTGTCTATCTTGGAAGTTGGACAAAATGTGTCTCAATTTTTAAACGGCAAGCATTAAAATCTTTTTTTATCTTGGACAATACATAATGCATATTTGTATGCTTTTTACTTACATTACACACAATTGTATTTGTACATATGTATGTATTTCGATATCAGATAATTTTTTCAAACGCTGTAATACCGTTATTTTTGCGAAATTTTGTATGTAACAAATTTCATGGAATAGCTATAACACAATTACGCGTATTTGATCAGTTGTTGCAGACATGTCAAAAAGAAAACACGCAGTAGAGTTATCTCTAAAAATAAAAAGTGATATTTTGTTTGAACCGGCTAATAAAAGCCTATCTATAAGGAAATAGGCAGAAAAATATGGAGTTTCCAAATCAACAATCGGTAATATTGAAAATAAAAAGCAACATATTATACAAGAATTAGAAAACAACGCTGATCTGGAACGTAAAAGAAAAACACGTACAACTGATTTTGAAAAAATTAATGAGGGAGTGAAATCGTTTTTTGAAAAATGCAGATCTAAGAATATTCCTATCAATGGCCAAATAAATCAAGAAAATGCTAAGCTATTGGTCTCTGAGTTACAAGTAGAGAACTTTAAAGCAAGCAATGGGTGGTTAGAATCTTTCCGCCTAAGACATAACATTCAATTTTAAGCTTTAAGTGGTGAAGTAGCAGTAGTAGATCTTAAAGCAGCCTCAGATTGGAAGGAAAAGTACCAATACTTTTAAAAAATTATTTACCTGAGGATCAGTTTAATGCGGATGAAACAGGACTGTTTAATCGTCAATTACCTACTCGAAGTTTCGTTGCAAAATGCTCAGTTAGTAAAGGAGACAAGCTGGCAAAAGAAAGACTGAGCGTATTGTTTTGCTGCAGCAGTACTGGAGAGAAGTTAATGCCACTAGTTATAGGTAACGCTGCGAAACCGCGAGCCTCGAGCTTTTCACAGAAATAAAATCGACCCAAAAAAATATTGTGCAATGGGCTCACAATAAAAAGGCTTGGATGACAACTGTAATTTTGGCTTAGTTCTATCAATGAACAAATGAAGAAGCAAAATAGAAAAATTATTTTGTTTATTGACAACGCTACAAGCCACAGTTTAAGGAATGAATATTCAAATGTGTTTGTAACATTTCTGCCACCGAACCTAACAGTAGAAATACAACCTCTCGACCAAGGAATTATTAAAAATGTAAAAACAAAATACAGTGCACTCGCGGTAACGTGAACTAATTAAAACCAAGGGAGTTCACGTTAGTGAAAATGTTCACGTTAGCGATTGTCGAATTTGAAGACGCAAAATAACTTCAAATTGCCAAATTCAGGATTTTTACACATTTAAATGTAAAAGGATTTTATTATTGCCATTAGTATGTTCATGGGTACATATGAAATTGCGAATAAAATTTCACATTAGATTTATTCATTAACAAAATCCGTTATCTTTTTCTGCTGCTTTTTCCTTTCTAATAGCTGAAATACTGCTTTCTCCCTTAAGCGTCTAAGTACACTCATGTCGCTTTGATCAACCATTGCATCTCCAGCCCCATTGCAATGCCTTGTTAAAGATTTCAACTGCCTCACTTGCTGCAATTTTCTTTATGGGGTCTTCGGCAATACAATCATCATCGTCACTTTCTTCAATTTCATGGATTTCGGTGGTATCATCAACACAAGGGTCATCGTTCCACTCTCGAACCATTGGCAATGTAAACTCAACCTAAAATAGAAAAAAGTAATAATGATATCAAAGTGTGTCGTAAAACTTCTACCTGAGGACTCAAGTCCTGAAGGAGATCAACTGACATTCGCATTAAAGAGTTTATTTCTGCACTCCATTTGCCTTTCAGGATACTTAATGGAATGTTATATTCAGGGTCCTCCTCGTTTCCCATTAAACTTAAAATATTTTTCCAACAATTGGCAAGAGTTTCTGTGCTGACCCGATCCCATGCGACAGATAAAAGGGTAACAGCATCTTTCAACGTTACATTTTTCATTGATTCAAGCAAATCTAAATTTTTTGCTGCTATTGAAGCCAACAAACTGTTTCTGTAATATAACTTCGTTATTTTAATCGCATTTTGATCCATAGGTTGGATAAGAGGGGTGACATTTGGCGGCATAAACATGGCAATTATATTTCCATCTTCAGTTTTTAATTCTGCTTCACTTGGATGAGAGGGAGCGTTGTCAATAAGTAATAGTGCCTTTATTGGTAAAGTTCTTCCGCTTTAGAAACAATCTTACCTGACCAAAAGCAAGAATTTATTATAATTATTAATTAAGCGAAAAAATTGTTTACCTGTGGCACAAAAGATTGATGGAACCAATGTTTAAAAATGGCAGACGTCATCCAGGCTGATTTCGAGTTCTTATAATCCGTAGGGAAACTAAAGTGTTTAAAGATGCGTGGATTTTTTGCCTTACCAATTACTAAAAGTTTAAGTTTATGTGCACCCGATGCATTTGCGCAACAGAGAAATGTTATACGCTGCTTCTCCGTCTTTGTTCCTGGAGCAGTTTTTTCATGCGATGATACATAGGTCTTATCTGGCAAAAGCTTCCAGAATAAACCAGATTCGTCAGCATTATACAATTGGGCATTACATAACTCCATCTCCTCAATTTTTTGTTTTAGTTTCAGTTTAAATGGATCAACCAATTGAGGCTGCGATGATAGTTTTTCTCCAGATACTTTAAGCAATCTAACTCCGTATCTTTTTTTAAATCTCTGGAGCCATCCGTCACTAGCATTGAATCCGGTCGCGTTTTCTTTAAGTAGGGAATGCAATTCCTTTGCCTTTTCTTTTAGCATTAATCCACTTACAGGACAATTCCTTTCGCGCTTCCGGATGAACCAAAGGTTTAGACTTTTTTCCATAGCAGGAAGCTCTGACGATTTTAAAGTTTTTCTGTTTCCCGGTCATTGGTGTGTATTATTCAAGCATTTTAAAATGGCTTCTTTTTTCTTTTTAATACTGCATATTATTGAATTAGCGACACTATATTTTTTTTCTAAGTTAGTCACACTTGTTCCTTTTTTCAGACTGTCTAAAACGTCTGCTTTTTCTTTTAATTGCAAACACTTCGATTTTTTAGGACTCATTCCGATTGATTGATCACTCCGCGAAAGAAAAAAACCTTCAACTGAAGTAAGTCGTTGTCATATGGTAAAAATTTGCGCAAATTTTTAATATCAGGGGATTCCCCGAACTTAAAAAATAAAATTTAATGTATTCAGTGTTGTCCGTATGTTAATAAAAAGTGTAGTGCACAAAAATTTTGTTCACGTTACTGAGCTTTCTAAGTAAGTTTGTTCACGTTACAGAGTAGTCAATGTAAAAAAAGCGGGTTCACGTTAGCCGGTGTTCATGTTAGACGGTGTTCACGTTACCGCGAGTGCACTGTACAGTTGTTTTCCGAAATAACGAACACATTAATTGTCAGTCCTGTTTGTTACATCGAATTTTTCGTTAATTCGAGTATTCGCTTAGAGGTATGTTTTTCAATAAAAATGAGTTAAATATCCGTAAATTGCAGTATAACAAATTGCTTTATTAATTATTTATAAAAAAAAATAAAATACCATAACAAAATAATTCACAACCAATAAATTCTTCCAAAATGGACCAATTCTGACACTTTTACTTCTATTTTGTGCTGATCAATAATTTTAAGCTTTTTTAAAAAATAAACGCAGGTGTCCACCTTAGACAGGTTTTACTGTAGTGAAAACTGTAAAGTTGGACAAAATGTTCTGTAGCAACATAATATAGTACAAACAATCATTCCTTCATAACATAGACACTCGCGTAACTTGGATAAAAAGTGCTGAACCAGAGGTGTCCAGCTTATACAGGCTTTACTATGCATTTTTAAGTTAAAACTTAATAAATCCATGAACCAATATTAAAAAAAAAAATTATAATAACTATAATAATATTTAGGCAAAAAGAGCCATGCGTATAAACAAATATCTATCATTGTAGAAAACATACTTTTGATTTTCGTGTATATTTGACTTTTGGAGGATGGAGTCATATGTAGAAGTTCCACGTAAGTGAGGGAAATTTCTGAATGTCATTCACTTGGGACTGGCCAGGAACGATTCTTTTGTATGTGGCTCAAGCAGCTCTTCCAGTCTTAGACCAAGTATCCTCTGGGTGGCCAACAGACATACGTTTGGAACCGAACTAAAATGAGAAGCCGAATCCCGCTTATGCGGTTGTGCGTAGGGTTTGGGACCCACTACATAAATAAATCCCCCAATGAAAACGAAACAACAGCCTCGGATGAGAGACCCCAATTTTGATGACGATCACTGCAAAAGTTTTAAGGACTACGATGTAAGGGGAACGGGACAGGAACGGATAAAGGTGGGTCCTTGTGACATCTACTACAGCGATAAAGGAGCGCAAATTCGGTGTGGAATTCGTGGTGGGAGAGGGACTCCATCGTCGAGTCCTGGGATTCACTGCGGTGGTTGAACGTCTAGCCACAATCCGCATCAAAGCGAGGTTCTTCAACATATCGTTTGTTTGCGCCCACGCCCCAACGGAAGAAAAGGACGATGTGATCAAAGATACCTTCTATGAGCGCCTAGAACGTACCTATGAGCGCTGCCTCGCCACGATGTCAAAATCGTGCTTGGCGATTTTAACGCTTGGGTGGGTGCCTACCTCGCAATGTTGCGATCGACCGCAACACGTGTAGGATGGGATAGATACCGGGAGCTGAAGAGGGAAGCGAGACGCATTTGCAGACAAAAAAAGAAAGAGTATGAAGAGCATGAAAAAGTTCCGACGACTAACTGAAGGTTTCAACACTGGAGCACACTACTGTAGGACCCCCATAGGCGATCTAGTTGTTGATGACCAGAGTATACTGAATTCGTGAAGGGAACACTTCTCCAGCCTGATAAAAGGCTGAAAGTACAACACCAGGAGATGGCGAAACCGATTCCCAAATCGACGACGATGGAACAGATGTTCCATTGTCCGACCAAGAAGAAATTCGAATAGCAATGTTAAAAACAACAAAGCGGTGGAGGCTGAAGGATTACCGGCCGAGCTATTTAAATACCACGTAGAAAAACTGATAGGGTGTATGCATCAGCTTCTTTTCGGAATATTGTCGGAAGAAAGCATGCCTAACGATTGGAATCTAAGTGTACTCTGCCTAATCCACAAAAAGAGAGACCCCACAATCTCCAGCAATTACCGTGGGATAAATCTCCTCAACATCGCTTATAAGGTTCTACCGAGTGTACTGTGTGAAAGACTAAAGCCCACCGTCAAAAATCTGATTGGACCTTATCATTGTTGCTTTAAACCTGAGAAATCTACATCTGACCAGATCTTCACCATGCGCCAAATCTTGGAAAAGACCCGTGAAAAAAGGATCGACACACATCATTTATTTGTCGGTTTTAAAGCTGCTTTCGACAGCACTAAAAGGAGTTGCCTCTATACCGCTATGACTGAATTTGGTAACCCTGCAAAACTAATTCGGCTGTGTAAGCTGACATTGAGCAACACCAAAAGCTCCGTCAGGATCGGGAAGTACCTCTCCGTGCCGTTCGATACCAAACGAGGTTTCAGACAGGGTGATTCACTATCGTGTGACTTCTTTAACTGGATGCTGCAGAAAATAGTACGAATCGCAGAGCTAAACAGAGAAGGTACAGATTGGTTTGTAGTAATATCTTGGTGACAGAAATATAAGGTGGAGGGATAAGAAATTCCCAATCAAGCTTTCGGAACTCCTAGCAGTGCCCGAAATACAATTCCTCTCATATAGGCCAAAGCTAGCCCCTGTTGTTATATTTAAAAAACTAGTGGCCGGGCCACGTATTGCTGTGGATAAGGTATATGTATACTAAATTATATTCTGGTTAACTATTTCATAATATCTTGAGAAGACTCTACTACTTTCAAAGTTTTCCGTCAACTTTAGGGGTAGGGCCATAACCAAACCAAATTTATACCAAAACTAACTCTTTGGTGTTTCTCGCCAATTTATTAAACAATTAACCACATATGCCCTTCCTTACCTACATCATGTGTTCTGAATTTTATAGCTTAAATTGTAGCTTTGATATATCCCTTTTTGTTTAACTACGTGCTATTTTTTAGTCGTTACATATGTCCGATTTTGAATACCAACCTTCTTATAATATCAAGGTTTAAGTATGAGCTAAGATATATTAGGATATCCAGATTAAATTATCGCTTGACCAGATGACCGACCGTCCACTTACCTAAAAATGTGTATATCGTAACGTTCTTCCGTGCTGTCAATATCTTTTGCAAAAGTCTTATTTTTTTCTTAATTTTTTTTTTTTTTATTTTTTGCAATTGTCCGGTTTTGCCTATAGTAGAATCTCAAATTGCTAATTGTAACGTGTACGAAGCCTTAGTAAGATATCTAGATTTTAATTCAAATTATCGCTTGGCCGAGTGGACAGACGGATAGATATTGCGACTAAAATTTGAGATATAACCTATTCTATCTTTTAAGTTGCACCAAACAGCAGACATGTGCAAAATTTCATTAAAATCGGTTCAGTAGTATTGAATATCTCATCAAGCTTGAAAATAATTGGCTACCACTAACTGTGGCTCAATAATTCTATCAACACAATGTAATTGCATATACTTTAAATCATTAAAAATTAAAAACAATTAAAGCGAAAGCAGACTATTTACCTATTCACTATGTAAAATATGGATTTATACCCATTTTTATTTATTTTCTTCTATTAAAATTTTATGGACATACGATACATGTATTCTGTATCTGGAGTTTGCTATTGTTTGGCTCTTGACATCTGTATCCCATGCTTTTGTTACATGATTTATGCAATCCATGAGTGCAATATCATATTTTTTGATTTATGGAAGGAAGTTTGTATGCAATTTTACTTTCATTGCCAATTCAAGAGTTCGAGTTATGGAAAATTTGTATGAAATTTGATTACTAAACGCTATTGCCAATTCAAAAGTTCGAGTTATGGAAGTTCCACTGTACTTATGTATATGGACTTTTATACGAGTAAATTACTTATTTATGATTTATTCATTTAATGAATACACTTTAGTGAAAACCTCGCTAACTTTTTTCATATAGTCTTTCCTCTTCGCTTTCAGAACTTGGCCAAAGTTTAGTGCACATCGGCTTGGCTTTCAATAGCAAATTAATACAGATGTTTTCAAGTTGTTGTATATATTTCTAAAGTGTATATCCTTGTTTGGTACTTAAATCATATAGTAAATCATAAACATAGTATACTTAAATATCTGGAGCCGAAATAAATCTCTTTATTTTATTAACATGTTAGGTATTTTTTATTTTAATTATAACACTACCTCCTAGATATTATTGAAACTATTCACGTTTTGCATATACATTCAATAAACATTACATTCACAATTCTTGCTTTATGACTTTCATACATCTTAAATTTATTTATATTCTTTGCTCATGAATACAAAGAAAAAAAAAGATATTACGAAATAGAACATTGTTTATATCTAAGATCATCTAGTTGTCTAGTACGTACTACCATCGAAATTATTGAAGAGCATACATACATATATATTTGGTCGCACATATGGTTAGAGTGCAGTCCTTTAAAGATTGGTTACATTAAGTAACATGCCTGGCGAACTTTAGTAAACAAACGTTGACGATTTTTTAATTTAAATCAAAGGGTTTTGCGAAAAGTAAATTAAAATAAATTTGTTAAAAATAATTATTCATTCGACTTCCTTAGGCTGATGGTGGTTGCCTGTTTATTATTAAATTTTAGAAATGTAGGCATGTATCACATTTTAATTCAATCATTTGTGTATCCAAAAAGAAGTTATTGTTATAAATTGGCAAAGAAAATTAAAAAAAAGTATGTTTTATAATTCAACTTTCTTTCTCATGAAACTTTTTTATAATCCATCTTATTGATTTATTCTTCTTTACTTCATTTTGACTTTAAATACGTAAGTCCAGAGTCTTAATATAGCGAATTAAAATTCCAGTAGTTTCAATTCCGTTAATTTATAATGAATTTAATATACCATATAGTAAAATTTAGTTACACAGGAAATCGTTATCTAGAGTAATTAATTCCTATAGAGTGAAAGAATAATAAATCAGCTGCATTCCAGAATTTTTCAAAATTAAAAGGGCAATCTTATTCCATCATATATGAACGAAAGTATCCTCCTCACTTCTTACTTTTAGTTAATCTATAGCTTTTAAAATATATAGTGTACACTCTCTCATTTATACTGTTCGTGATAAATAATAAAAAATAAACATAAAAGAGGAGAATCATCAAATTCATTCTCTGGACTAATACCTAATTAATGTCTATGTATATGTATATTATCATTAACGATATTCGTATAAAAAATAATAACGAAATTAACTGAACTATGGTAGTGGGAAATCCTAGGCTTAGAGAGGAGCATTAAATGTGGCATAGTTTTGATTTTTTTCCTCTTTCTTATTTCTGTTAAGTTTATGACTTTTCTTAATTTGTAATTGAAGGGACTCCGTTCACAGTCTTTGATTTCAGGACATCGTTTTCATATGAAAATACAGTCTCCTTTCCATTTTCATAGACTCTATGAATTAAAGATATATACAATTATTACATATTTATATGTGGAAATAAATACATTTCATACCGTTTAGTCATTAATTTTTTACCGTTGACAAATGTCGTTGAAGTCGATGTGCGTTTAACGGCGCCATTTGCCGCACCACCCCTCCCATTTGGCACTGAATTGAACGTGCTGAATGAAGTGAATCCATTTGAGGGCATCATAAAATCCATCATAGAGTAGTTCAGCATTGGCGCTCCGAACGGTGAAGCCAATTTGGTGCCGACATGTTGACGTCCACCGCTGCTAAGTCCGTTATTGTGTCTATTCGACTGAGGATAACCATGTACATCTACAAATATCCAAATAGAAATTAAATTCAACTTTTTACAACATTCAAGACGTCCACCATTTTTACCTCGAAACAAATCAGCGAACGGTGAATTTACACCGAAAAATTCCCGAAAAACTTCCTCTGGCGGGCGGAACACAAATGGAAAACCGCCCATTATGTCGAAGTCATCGAAGTCATGCGTATGATGGTGCCGCGAAGACCGATGATGACCACGATCACCCAACAGCCCTTCCTTGCCATATTGGTCATAAACACGTCGCTTTTTTTCTGTAAGTTTCGAAGAGTATACAGATTAATTTCAAATGCATCCAATTATATAAAATTGTTAGTAAAACAATTTAAATTCAACAAGAAATTGTTATTTACTTATATGAAATAAAACATTTTTTTAGATTCGTAATTAATTTGTAGTGGGGCAACAGTAGTTTTAACGATTCATGCCGGCGATAATCTTCTAGTATCTCAAAACCTTCATACAAAGGCAAACCAGAAAAAAATCGTGGGAGGCCACGCAAATATAAAGGTTGAAAGTGTTTAAATGGATTTGCTGTCAACGTAGAAATATACAACTTCAGATCAATTCACAAGTGCATCCCATGTCTAATGTTTTGGTTTATCTGCACAACTGGATCAATCAGGGGTGTTGTGAAATCCAAGATAGATTTGCTTAGTTGTCAGAATGGCAAACAAATTCTGATTTTCAATTGTGTCGCAGAATCTGATTGGATTTACATACATATATGTTTTCGAATATAAGCGAAACCAATATTCGAATCAGCTGGGTCACTATTTATTCATTGGATAACATTAAAAACACAAAAATTTTTGGAATGTTATAAATTTTAATCAAATAACTACTTTAAAATATTCATTAAACCCGAAAAATAGAATTAAAATGAGAAGTTATTGCAGCCTATATTTTATTGGACAATGAAAGAGCGTAAACGAGAAAAGCTCAAGGGAACTTCATAGAATATTTTGATTTATTTTATTAAATTCAATAATTACATCATTTTGCGTTGGTATCTTCTCTTTTAATAATTATTATATTTTTCCAAAGCGTTTTAAAACCAATAAAATTTCTGATTCGAACATCAAACCAATAATATCAGAATTCATGACATCAAACAAAACTTGTTTGTTCAACAGTAGTTTCCCTCAATACGAATAATATATATATGTATGTGGTCCGAAGGCACTAAGTATAGTACGTAAGTTTTGAGACTGTTTTATGTCTCGGTGACTTGTTAAATCGGAGGTAACCGAAATGGAGACCTGCGCCTTTATTAGGATAAAGACTTTAATTTCTTCAGCATTCATGCGAAGTATTTGATGAAAATTGTATGACGCTATAACGGCACATATGGGAATACAAGTGCTATTCGCTTTTAACTTATATAATTTCCCAAAATTTAATCAAACAAAATCGCAAAAGTAAATGGTAATTCCTCGTTAGTTAAATATTTTAATATTTTATTTTCAATTTTTTTTAACAAATGTTTAACACAGTTATTGGTAACTTTTGTAGAAAAATAATATATTTATTATAAATACAACAGAATACCCTATTTGCTTCAACGAAGACAAAAAACTCGAACTCAAGTCGATTTGGATCAAAACTTATTAGAAGAATGTAAAAATATAGAATATAGAATATTTTTACGTCTAATAGAATATATCTGTGGCATAGTGTTTACAAAAAAGTAACCCAAAATTGCTTAGGCCCGAATTTTAAATACGCAAATATAAGCGTGTTTACATAAATAAAAAGCAACATTTCATGATGAATCTATATATGAGTGGATTGAATTGCAGAAGGATTATAAAAGTTCAGCTTGGTGTTAGTCAATAAAAATGAGAGAACAGACATATGTGCCGAATTATTAGCTAAAAAGCAAGCAACGCCAAAGCTAGTTCTATTTTTACCAAATAATTTATGGAATGGTGTCCATTCAAATAAATTGCGAAAAGTAAAGGAGTGGTGGCGGTTCCCAGGTTTAGTGTATTCGTCGTCGTTATAGTTGTAGTTGTAATCGCGTTTGGGATCAGCGCGGGTTCGATATCTATAACCACTGCCACTCGTATAGCCACTGCTTTTGGAGTAGTTGCAATTGGAGGCTTCCTTCTGTAGAGTCGCACGCGTATCATAAATTTTCCGTCTACGTGCTATAAGCGAGTACATACATACTTGTATAGCTATTTAAACTTATCATATATCCCTTCAGAAAATTAGTAACGTTCGTATGTATATATTTTAAATTTGAAAAAATATTATAGAAACGTTAAAATAAGGGAAGGGTGATATGATGTTATGCACAAATGTATATAGTAAATAAAATATTTATTATTTTTCAACTAGACACAATTTTTCAATAATTATTTTTAAAGAATATCATAAGCTCTGAACATGTGATTCTATTTTTTTTTTATTGTATTTCTCTATAATTAACACAGTAAGAGTAAAAACGACGAACTTAGCGAGGAGATAACAATGCAGCAATAAAAAAAACTTACCATCCGATAAAACTTCATAGGCTTCCGATAGTTCTCTAAATCGCTTGTTGGCTTCATCTAAATTGTCAGGATTTTTATCAGGATGCCACTTCAATGCCAACTTTTTATAGCTATTTGAGAAATAAAAAATATGCTTAAGACACACGTATATAATAAGTAAGTAAAAGTAAGGTATAGTAATTTTATATACGGGTTTACCATTTTTTATTTGGGTAAGTTAACATTGAATAAGTTGGAAAGAAAGCAACGTCTTGACACATTACAAAATATTGGACAACTTTTTGAAAACAACAACAATAAAGCGTTCCTTTTATTTGCCACGCCAAAATTAGACCTTTGTGGCACGTTTTTCATTATTTTCTGAGCATCTCGGAAGGTGTGGCCATAATTTCTTCGCGAATGTTAACCTTAAGGTCCAAAGATTTTTTTTTTACAAAACCACAAAATGAAGTCAGTGAGACTAAATTCTGCAGATTTGTGAGGTCAGGCAAAGCAACAATATCGGTTAGTAATTGTGAAAAAATTCAAAAATTCAAGTTTAAATACCGATTCGTTTAGTAAAATTTAAATACATCTTTTTTATGTACTATACATCCATTATGATAAGCTATTAGTATTTAGTTTTAACATAAACTTCAATGGGTAAAAATATATACATAAATTCATATGTACATATATACACTGATAACAGAAATAATAGGAACGAACTATTTTAGCATAGTTTTTGGTATTTTTTCGTTTCTTTTTCTAGATGAATTAAATTTAACATTGATATTTGATATTTTTATCTTCTTCCTAACCAAGATACAATGTATCGAAGACTATACGCTCACTTAATTTAATATTACTTATAATTAGGTATATGGGATTTGGGGGAAGTTATGACCCGATTTTTACCATTTCAGGTACAGAGAGAAACTGTTATAAGAAAAAAATTCAGAAGGAATGAATTACATTAAAATATCTGAGGGATTTACCTATATTTTCGGTGAAAAATTACCCTTAGGCACTGAGTTCTTCATGTGCGATATCAGGGGCCTTGAAAAGTCATGGTCCGATTTTGACAATTTTTCCACAAGTGATGTCACAGCTCAAATACAGTATTTGTGTAAAGTTTTATTCCACTATCTTCATTGGTTCCTAATGTATATATTATAAAGTGAACGAATCAAAAGGATTCAAAATTGAGTTATATGGGAAGTAGACGTAGTTGTGAACCGATTTCGCCCGAATTTCATTGAAATCGGTCGAATAGCTCTTGAGACGCCACGCCCATTTTCCATTTTGTAAAACAATCTCAGTGCAGCTTCCTTCTGCCATTTCTTATGTAAAACTTGGTGTTTCTGACGTTTTTCGTTAGGGAGTTAACCCACTTTTAGTAATTTTCAACCTAACCTTTGTATGGGAGGTGGGCGTGGTTATTATCCGATTTCTTTCATTTTTGGACTGTATAAGGAAATGAAACGACTGCAGAAAGTTTGGGTTATATAGCTTTATTGGTTTGCGAGTTATATACAAAAAAAAACTATTTGGGGGCGGGGTCACGCCCACTTTTCCAAAAAAATTACATCCAAATGTGCCCCTCCCTAATGGGATCCTATGTTCCAAATTTCATTTTCATAACTTTATTTATGGCTTAATTATGACACTGTATAGGTTTTCGGTTTCCACCATTTTGTGGCCGTGGCAGTGGACCGATTTTGCCCATTTTCGAAAGCAACCTCCTCAGGGTGCCAAGGAACATGTATTCCAAGTTTCATTAAGATATCTTAATTTTTACTCAAGTTATCGCTTGAACGGACAGACGGACGGACAGACATCCGGATATCAAATCTACTCGTCATCCTGATCATTTATGAATATATAACCCCATATCTAACTCTTATATTTCTTGGTGACACAAACAACCGTTATGTGAACAAAACTATTATACTCTGTGCTACAGGTTGCGAGAGTATAAAAATTAAGTAAAGAGTGGCAAAAAAATAGGGACAAGGAACAAAGTATTATGATATTTAATATATACAGCTACAATTTATTGACTTTATATGTACACTGTGGTCGATCGTCTCATTTTTAGCACTTCCTGATATCGTTGGGGCATGGATACCACTAGATTGGCACATAAATCCATAAGCATCATCAAGCTTTATATTCTCCCAACTTTGGTTCTTATTTATGTACTTATAAGCTCCTAAAGACCGCTATAGAACACTCCAAAGTTGCTCTATTGGTTTAAGATCCGAAGTCTGTGAGAGATATTCCAGAACCGAAATACATTCGTAATTTAACCAATTCTTGACGAGTCATTGAAAGTTTTAAATGTATATTCCTAAGCGTGATATGCCAACATCTTGTTGAAACGGGTTACAATTCTATTCTCCCTTCCTCTAGTTTCGGGATTTTTCAGGTACCTTTCTTGTATAGTTTCGCTATTATTTTCCGATCAACCGAAATATTAATAACCTTTTTAGTTTCGATATTTTATTTTATAAACAAATTTACGTACAGCGTCCCTATTATTTTTGCCAACTCAAAACGCTGACAACTGAAACAAAATAACGTTCACGCAGTCATTCTAGAAATAAATGAGAGAAAACGCATTGAACACAAATTACTAGTATCTTTGTTGATACATTTTTTTGCGCTATGAAATTCGTCAATCGGCTCGTCCCTATTATTTCTGCCACCAGTGTATGTACATATATAACATAAATTCGGAGTTTACTTACGCTTTTTTCACTTCGCTTTCTGTCGCACTTCGCGATATGTCGAGAACTTTGTAATAATCAACCATTTTCTGTAATTTATATTTAACGAATCGTAATGATGTGAATTGCAATGATGTCTTCAAAAAGGTTTCAATCCGTTAACCCCGTGCGATTACCACTTGTCTAAATTAATCTTATTCAAAAAGTGATTTACCTAAAAAATACACAATGCAACAAAATGTTAATAAAA
The DNA here is from genome assembly GCF_028554725.1 of Zeugodacus cucurbitae. Taxonomy (NCBI): domain Eukaryota; kingdom Metazoa; phylum Arthropoda; class Insecta; order Diptera; family Tephritidae; genus Zeugodacus; species Zeugodacus cucurbitae. The sequence goes on from NC_071671.1 coordinate 28,108,500, forward strand.
CTGTGTTTGCCAAATGAGAAATCTTGTATTTAATTTCTAGCCTTTCATAAATAACTAATCATTACTCGTAATTGCTTTCTACCAAATATATATTTATAACAGATGATAAGTTCAATCTAAGAAATATGCAAATAATTATTCTTCAAATCTCCTATGTACATATTGCTCATTTACTGGAATAGTGTCATAACTCAAAAAACACGATATAATGCCCACGATATTATACTCAAGAAAAAGCATTAGTACACTCTATTTGGTCCATTTATGCTCAACATTGTATTTAATATATTACAGGCCACTAGAATTGTCAATAAACTGATGGCATTTAACTATATTTGCTAAATAAGAGACAATTGAAAACTTTAAATCGCTCTCCTGAAAAATCGACTTTTTTGAGTTGTGACCCTAATCAAGTGAATGAGCGATATATTTAAGTTCAAATAACATTTTTCCTAAATATTACATTAAAAACCAAATAATAAGCAACCAACGACGGACAAAACGGTCAACTTAACTACAGCCATAAAGAGTAAGATTACTATCCTTTTGATATCGTTTTTTAGGCTCTGCACCATAAGTTGCCTTATATGGAACGTGGTATAGTTAAAAATTGTGTATTATCTGAAATCTGTACTATATTCGAATAATATATAAAGTATAACGACTTCAATTCAGTTATGAAAGTTTATAAGAATGATGAAAGTAACAGATCTTTACTAAATATATCGTTAATACTGTTTAGCTAATAAAATTCATATTGAATATGCCAATTTTTAATATGAAAATTTTTAACTGCAATACATATAAATGATATATACATTTAATACATTAAATGTTTGAAATAAGCGATTATAAAAAATTTAGCATATTTTACTCCTACACAACTTGTACCTGCAACAACCTACTCGTTGTTGCCTTTAAATAGAACTATGAATATTGAAAGAAATGAAAACAGTGAACTATATACAATACATACATATGTAGGTACATTAAGGTGGTTCATCTACTATTTGGTTTGGATAGGTTGTCTTCTTATAATTATGTTTTACGACTGAGATTAATTGCAAGGGCACAGTAGTGTCATATATAGATTAACAGTTAAGCTTGGAATATATATTACAAATTCTTTTAATTACACATTCATTGTAAGCATTACCCACAATTAAAATATTCAATGGCAGTGTTTGCAAACAAAATTTGTTACAAAATACTCGCGCATATGTATTTAAAGAGAACATATTAGAGTCTTCCAATAATCTATTGCTACTTGCTGCTTATGTTTAAATTTTCGAAACACCAACACTTAATGCTACCACCAACGCTAACAACTAAGCAGTGCCTAGCAATCTTTGGTAACACAGTCAACCTACCTGAAAGCATATATACATAAATCTGGTTTGTGTCAACAGCCACATACTTATATGTATGTATATTTTTTATTATTTTAGTAACAGTGACTCAATGGAGATGTATAATATTTTAGTGACGGCATTTTTTATACTGATTTAAATACGCCTGAACATATTTTGGATTAAATAATTTTTAATTTTATTAATCTACTGCTCTTGTGTGATGGTTGTGTTATTTTTTTAACAAATGTTATCAGTCTGCCTTAACACACTTTATAGGAGAGATTGATTCATTTTGCATCCACTTTTTGATCAACTCATGCTCTTCTCATAGTAATTATGTGCACTCAATATAAAGAACCTTATATAGAAACAATAATAAGAAACATTTAAATTGCTTGTTCGGGAAAACCAGTTTAGTGCTTCATTCATTACCTACTAGTTCGACATCGCGATTACTAATCAAGCTTAACATTTTTAAGCTTAAGCCCACAAAAAGCGGTATAAAGTGGTTTCTAATTTTACTAACATACAGGAACGTAATTTTTTGGTATTCCGTAATTGAAGAAGTACCTAAACGTGTTAATTTCATATGCAATAATCAAAAAGAAAAGTCAATAAAACTTTCCCAATTGCATTTCAATAGTATTAGAAAAAATTAATTAATAACGTGTATAAATATTAATATTTAGTCAAATTAATAAATAAAAACGTGTTGCTTTCCCATTTTACTCACTACCAACTTATCCAGAGTAAATGTCGACAAAATAAAAATTTAACCTGCAATAAGTACCCGCGTGATCATAAATACCTTTTGCATGTCCAACGAACCTTTATCCATTAAACATTTGTTCTAAGCGGAGCAGACACGGAATTTTTCCGGCCAGTACTGTCAACAATGAAGCATTATTATCAAAAACTATAAACTAAAATAGAAGTACTTCATTTACAGATACAGCTTTCCGACGCTTTGGCTGTTGTTGTTGTAACGGTTATCTATCCCTGCCTGAAAAGAAGAGCTTAAGTCTAGTTGTCGTCGAAATCATCTAACGGGAGGCCCAGTAAACGTGCTGTTTCGACAGGGTTGGACCAATGGGAAAGGGGTGTTAGATGAGTAGGGTTCATTGGGCATACAAAGAGGTGGTTAGAGTCATGCCGGGACTCGTTGCATGCGGGACATGTATTTTGTATGTCGGGGTCCAGTCTGGATAAGTAGGAGTTTAACCTGCTACAATATCCAGATCGAAGCTGCGCAAGGGTCACTCTGGTTTCACGTGGCAACGCGAGCTCTTCGTCTGCTATAGGTGGTGGTTTGGTTCCAAGGACGCCATTCACCGGAAGGGAGTCAATGAAGGTGTTTTTAGCTCCACTGTGAATGGCGTTTACAGCGTGTCTAAAACTGTTTGCGTCCGCAGTTTGGTCGGTATAGGGGTTTAGTTCGTCGACGTATTGTAGGAGCGATCTCTTGATGCACCTAGGGGGCGGTTCTGCTTCCAGCAAGTGACTACAAGGGTGATTTCTACGAAAACACCCAAGTAGAAACTGATTGGTAAGCAGTTCATTATGCTCCTTAATATGCAGCATAATGGCCTCACTATGAGAGTGTGTTATTGGTGACATCAAGAGACATCCTGTTGCTGTTCGGAGTGCAGTGTTCTGGCACGTCTGTTCTGGCTTCTTCTGCTGCGTGTCACTGCATCCAGGCGACCATACCGGTGCTGCGTAATTTACGACCGGCCGGCCGATAGCCTTGTAAGTGGCCAGCAACGTTTCTTTGTCTTTTCCCCAATCTTCAGCCCCGGAGAAAGTGTTGTTCGTTCGACGACTTCTAGAAGCGTTGTTAGGTTGATCGTGTAAAAGCTTTTGACAGGTCCAACGCTACTAGGACGGTTCTCTTACAAGGTGGTTTCTGATTTAGACCATGAACTATCTGGGCGTTTATGACGCTAAGTGCTGTGGTGGTACTATGCACTTTACGGAAACCATGTTGATGTTTAACTAGGTTCAGGGTCAAATTGTGTGCTATCTTATTAAAAATATAGCAATAAATGGCGAGAGTATAAAATGTTCTGTTGCACCCGTACTTAGCCTTTCCTAACTTGTTATACCTATTCTCTTTTTTATAATACATCTTATTTATATTATGCATATTTTAACAAGTAAAGAAGGACTAAGTTCGGTTGTAACCGAACATTTAATCTCTCACAATTTATTCATTTAATTTTTATAATCTTGCAAGAAAGTTGCTAAAGAGAGTATAAAAGTCCTAAAACTAAACGAGTTAGATATAGGATAACTCCCAATTTGACCCACTTATTCGGCATAAAGTCCAGTAAAATAACGAAAATCATTATATGGGCATTTCCGCCAGAAGGTCCACCACAGATAAAATATTAATCATTATTATAATTACAGTGTTTTTGCATATTTTCATAGGAAAATATTTAACACACACACCAATTTTAAATTTTTTATACCAATTTGAGTGCAGCTATTCTATACCATCTTTACCACAAAATTTAAGGTTTCTGTCTCAATTAAAGCATGTTTAGTAGTTTTTAACATAACCGTTGCATGGGAGGTGGGCGTGGTTATGATGCGATTTTTTCCATTTTTGGACTGTATAAGGAAAGAAACGATTCTAGAGAATTTGGTTTATATAGCATTATTGGTTTGCAAGATATATACAAAATACCTATTTCGGGGTCTGGTAACGCCCACTCTTAAAAAAATTACATCCAAATATGATGATTCCTATTGCGATTCTTTGTACCAAATTTTATATTGTTTTTCTATAGTGAAGAAAAAATCTTCCGCAGTAATACCACCATCAAATCTTGTCAAAGGTATTAAACTATTATGTTGTTTAATATATGTATATACATTATATATAATTATATAATAATTTTTAATTTATATTCTGCACTTATTATATACTAGTGATGAGCGATATTTCACTACCGGTGAATTTTCACTGTGATTGAAAAATCGCATATAGCAACTGCGATCAATTTTTGTAAATATCAGTTTACAATCGCAATTGCAGTTCAGTAATCTGAGTTCGATCACAGTAGCTATAGAGAAGTTCAGTGCTTTTGTTCGATCACAGTACATATAGGAGTTCAGTAATTCTAATTCGATCACTGTAGCAATAGCAGTTCATTGATTCTAATTCGATCACTGTAGCAATAGCAGTTCAAAAAGTAACGATCACCGTTCAGTAGCAATACCAGTTCGAAAGTAGCAATCACTGTTCGGTAACAATATCAGTTTGAAAGTAACAATCACTGTTCAGTACCAATATAAGTTCGAAAGTAGCAATCACTGTTCAGTGAGCACAGAAGCAATTTTAGTTGCGATTTCGATAATTTTGGGTACCTTGATTACAAAAGCAGGTAAATTTTGGATATTGTTAAAATTAATAAAAATGTAAATGTAAACAAGTAAGGAAAGGCTAAGTTCGGGTGTAACCGAACATTTTATACTCTCGCAATTTATTGAAGAAATTTTATTAAGATAACGCACAAATTTACCCATAAATTCGGCATAAAGTTTAATAGAATAACGAAAACGTCATATATAGATATGAGGGCTGAGGTAATTCCTGAAACGATTTCATTAATTTTCACCAGCAAGGTACACTATATCCAATAGTATACGCTCACTTAATTTTGCTAAGATATATCACATATTAACCAATACATATATGCGTAATCAAGCCCAACGAATTTTTGAAAAACCTATAATTAGGTATATGGGAGCTAGGGGATGATATTTTTGAAAAACCTATAATTATGTATATGGGAGCTAGGAGATTTTGTGACCCGATTTTAATAATTTTTGGAACAGAGACACACTATTGGAAGAAAACAATTTCCTCTGATTTTTCGGTTAAAATTTAACCTTAGGTGTTGAGTTCAACATGTTAGATATCTGGGGCCTTGAAAAGTTATAGTCCGTTTTCGACAATTTTTTCACAAGTGATGCTATGTATTTCTGTAAAGTTTTATTTCGCTATCTTCATTGGTTCCTTATGTATATATTATAAAGTGAAGGAATAAGATGGAATTCAAAATTGAGTTATAAAGAAAGTAGTCGTGGTTGTGAACCGATTTCATCCATTTTCCACACATGTCATCAGGGTGTCAATAAAATATTATATGCCGAATTTCATTGAAATCTGTCGAGTAGTTCCTGAGATATGGTTTTTGACCCATAAGTGGGCGATGCCACGCCCATTTTCCATTTTGTAAAAAAATCTCAGTGTAGCTTCCTTCTGCTATCATTTCTGTGAAATTTTGTGTTTCTGGCGTTTCTCGTCAGTGAGTTAACGCACTTTTAGTCATTTTCAACCTAACTTTTGTATGGGAGGTGGGCGTGGTTATTATCCGATTTCTTTCATTTTTGGACTGTATAAGGAAACGGCTAAAATAAACGACTGCAGAAAGTTTAGTTTATATAGCTTTATTGGTTTGCAAGATATAAACAAAAAACATATTTGGGGATGGGGTCACGCCCACTTTTCCAAAAAAATGACATTCAAATGTGCCCCTCCCTAATGCGATCCTATGTTCCAAATTTTATTTTCATAACTTTATTTATGGCTTAGTTATAGCTCTTTATGTGTTTTTGGTTATCGCCATTTTGTGGGCGTGGCAGTGGTCCGATTCCGCCCATCTTCGAACTTAACCTTCTTATGGTGCCAAGGAACACGTGTTCCAAGTTTCATTAAGATATCTCAATTTTTACTCAAGTTACAGCTTGCACGGACGGACAGACGGACAGACAGACATCCGGATTTGAACTTTACTCGTCACCCTGATCACTTTGGTATATATAACCCTATATCTAACTCGTTTAGTTTTAGGACTTACAAACAACCGTTATGTGGACAAAACTATAATACTCTCTTTAGCAACTTTTGTTGCGAGAGTATAAAAATTAAAAAAAGAGTACAAATTCTCATAAATTCGTTTTTTTTTGTTGTGATCGCAATAACAATATAAAATCACAGTGATTTAAAAAGAGCAATCACTGAAATCACAGTGATTCAAAAATAGCAATATCGCTCATAACTATTATATACTAGCAATTCCCTACATTGTTTCTACATACAGTGGAACTTCTCTAACCCGAATCACCATAATCCACAAAAAAACTTAGAATTAGAGAGAATTATAGAATTTTCAAAAAAAAAATACATTTTTTTCAAAAAGCAGTAAGATATAAATTTATACCCAGTTTTATTTATTTAATTCGCAAAAATTTTTATGTTACAGAATTAAAAAAATATATAATTTTTCAAAAAGCATTAAAATGTAGATTTATTTAATTCGCAAAAAGTTTTATGTTCATACATATAAACATGTATTCTGAATTTTGTTTGTTAAAATCTTCTAAAATTCAAATCGATAGAAAAATTTTAAATTTTGTATTATACCCTGACCAAAAAGTTCGATTTATGGAAGGAAATGTGTATGATTGTTGCCTTCTTTTGCCACTTCAAAAGTTCGAGTTATGGAGAACTTCGAGTTATAGAAATTCGAGTTGGGGAAGAAAATGTGTATGAAATTTGGCTTCTAAACGCTATTGCCAATACAAGTGTTCGAGTTATGGAGATCTTCGAGTTATGGAAGTTCCACTGTATTTATTTTATGTCAATTAATTTAATATTTACTTTAAATAAGCATTTTACTTTTTACAGACTCCTCCTTATATACAAAATAACAAACGGGTTCCATGTTGACAAATAATCAGTATAGCCATATATACATATTTTGAAAACAAATAAAAAAGGGATTATACACCAAATAATATCTCAGGATGTCCAAAGTTTTTCGCGTAGAACTACTTTTTGAATTGGCGGCCTTTGACCACGCTTCAAAAAATAACCCTGGTCGAACCAACGGGGATTATCAAAAAAGGGGAAAACATAAGTTTTTTTCGCAAAAATGGAGTTATTTAAAAAAAAGGGATAAAATCCTTCTTTTTTATTTTTTAGATATGTGATATGGTAACACTTATTTTGTGTCAGCATGCAATCCTTTTTTATTGTACACATAAGAGAATTGTGCAAAAAGTTAAATGTTTATTTGCACCATATTTTAATGTAATTTATAGAAATTTAATATGTAGGAACAAATTACAGAAGTTTAAATATATTTGAAGTGCAAAATATATGTGAAAAATTCAATATATTTACAATGAGAAATAACGTGTTAAAAATTGTACACATTAATTGTCAGGCCTGTTCGTTACTTCGAATTTTTCGTTAATTCGAGTATTCACTTAGAGGTATGTTTTTCAATAAAAATTAGTTAAATATCCGTAAATTGCAGTTTATTAAATTGTTTTATTATTTATTTGTTAAAAAATTAAAAACTATATCAAAACAACTCAAATCAGCTAAATTCTTCCCAATTGGACCAATTTTGACACTTACTTTTCACATTTCTTTTAAAATTTTTCAAGTTATATTTTTAGTTTTGGTTCGATGTTATTTGATTTTTTCCACTTTCTTCATAGGTCTTCTTCATGTTGTTCGTTAAACCGAGCACTTACAAATCCCCGATGTCCGTTATTTAAGGGAGGGGTCTGGGTTTCAGAGCAAAAAAAAACACTTTTTTTGTGATTTTTTATCTCAAATATCGATTAAGCAATTTTAAAACCATTAGCTCGTGACAGAGTTTCCCCTTGGACGTCTTGAAAAAAAAAAAATTTTGCGGTGTTTACTTTAACTCGGCCGGAAATTATCCGAAAATGAAAAACCATAAAAATTTAGTTATATTTTAAACAAATCTTTTCCCCAAAGTTCTCTGATTATTATTTTTTTAGGCACGATTCCGATTACTTTGGCGGTCGGGGTTTGACAACTTCGATCGGTATAAATGGGGTATCGGGTGAAAGAGGAGGATCTCCAGAGCAGGAATATATATAAATATTATTGATCGGATATATAGTTTATTAAATATTCGTGTTTAAATTTCTAAATTTTTCTATGAGTTGCACATGCTATTTCACATACTTTAACACAATTTTCCCATATTTTTCACTTCACATATTGATAATTACACTTTTAACATTGAATTTAATACAAATTTTGCCTTTAATTAAGATTTTTTAAGGAAAAATTACTTATTTTAAAAATCACTTAGCACACTAATAGCTGAAAAAGTTTCTGTGTTTACAATTATGTGTAAAACGAGCGTTGCCACATGTTAGAATCCATAGATGATAGATTTTTTAATGACTGTGTTTTATTTATTAGCATATCATAGTCTTTTGTCGTAGAACTCTCTTCTGCATCAATGATGTATATACAAAATCTTTCCAGGGATGTCCGAAGTTTTTTTCGTGTAGAACTCCTTACATCATTGGGGACCTTCGTCCGCGCTTAAAAAAATGCCCCTGGTGGAGCCAAAACCGGGGTTGTCCGAATTTTTTTCGAGTAGAATTTCTTTCTGCAAAGGCGGCCTGCGGCCGCACTTCAAAAAAAAATTAATCCCATCGATCCAACACCGGGGGTATTCGAAGTTTTTTCGCGTAGAACTTCTTTCTGCAGAGGCGGATTTCGGCCGCGCTTTAAAAAATTACCCTCATCGATCCAACACCGGGGGTATTCGAAGTTTTTTCGCGTAGAATTTATTTCTGCAGAGGCGGCCTTCGGCCGCGCTTTAAAAAAATTACCCTCATCGATCCAACACCGGGGGTATTCGAAGTTTTTTCGCGTAGAACTCCTTTCTGGTCAAGCCAATACAAGTGTTAGCAAAATAATCGGCTGTCCTCGATATGATTTTTAAAAATTCGGTTTGTTAAATAAAAGAGGAATTTTGGCAAAAAAGAGGAATTTTCACAAAAAGAGGAATTTAAGGATGAATTTATATATGGTATCTACAATGTGGCAGCGCTCGTTTTCCGCATAATTGTAAACACATAAATTTGAGAGTGAAAAGTGATTTTTGAAACATATAATGCTAACTTTAAAATTATATAATAAAAGTAAAATGTACATTTAATGCAACGCCTACAGTTTTATTTAATATATTTGAGGTGAAAAAAGTGCGTAAAATGTGTTAAAGTGTATTAAATTGTGTGAAATAGCTAGTTGAAAATTTTGATGTTTTTATCTTTAAAGCGGAATATCTCGAAAACTAGGCGTCTGCGGTACCTATTACCAAACATATTTTTGAATCGGGAGGACGTCCTCTTTCCAACGGTGTAATCAGATCGCGGCGCCATAGTAATCCGAATTGTGCCTTTTTTTATTTAAAAGTTTTTGGCGGCCATCTTAAGTGTGAACCGTTATTTTCGACTAAAATTTCCGCCATTTTCAGAGTAGGAAACACCCTTAATGTTAAAAAAAAATGTTTACTAAACTTGGTCCTCCCCAAGAAGAAAATGTGTACCAAGTTTGAAATGACTCGGTCGAGTAGTTTTCAAATGGCAGTGAACACGGACTTCAAAAAAGTAGTTTTGAGAAAAACGCGTTTAAAGCCGTAGCTGTTAGAGTTAGAGCGTTAAAGGCCCCGAGACTAATTAAACAATAACTTCAAGAATATTGCTTAGATCGGATTAAAATTTTGAGGACATATTCTTGAAATGTTTTTTTTTCGAAAGTGAAAGTGAAAACCCAGACCCCTACCTTAAGGTACTCAATGTATCAAATTTGCTTGTTCGTTATAAGCGGTTTTCGTTAACTACTGGATATATATTCGTAATCTAGACAACATCCTCTATCCGCCCATACCCATTTTCACCCCGAAATCATGGGACGGTATACTAAAGCCGACCCATAACATTTTTTTGGGCTTTTACAGGTCCACCACAGACGAAATATTAAACATTATTAGAATTACGAAGTTTTTGAATATTTTCATAGGAAAATATTTAAATTTCTTTACATTAAATAAATTTTAAATTTTGCTTTACAAGATATACGAAAACCAATTCGCATAGGAGCTACTTTTTATACTCTCGCAACAATGTTGCTAAAGTGAGTATTATAGTTTTGTTCACATAACGGATGTTTGTAACAACCAAAACTAAACGAGGGGAAAACTTTAGTATAGCATCCCACTCACACTTCACAATTTCTTTCCATATATTTATTTTATATAGATTGTTTAGAAATTTGTTTTAAATCGGCATTTTAATTTTTATTAAATTTTATCAATTCACACAATAACAAAAAGGTTGCATGCTGACGAAATATAAGCATTGCTATATCTAAAAATTTGTAAAATGAATCAAAATGGCAAACACATAAAGTACCATAACTAAGCCATAAATAAAGCTATGGAAATAAAATTTGGTACAAAGAATTGTTCTAGGAATAGGCTTATCTGAAAGTATTTTTTTTTGGGAAAGTGGTCATGGCCCCGCCTCCTACTAAGTTTTTTATACATATCTCGTAAATTACTATAGCTATAACAACGAAATACTCAGGAGTCGTTTTTTTCAGGCTTATATAGTCCAAAAATAGAGGACATCGGATTATAACCACGCCTACCTCCCATACAAAGGTTATGTTGAAAACGACTAAAAATGCTTTAATTCAGTAAGGGAAAACACCAGAAACTTTAAATTTTATTATAAAGAAGGTACAGAAGTGCTCCACCCAAATTGGTATACAAAACACCCACTTATGGGTCAAAAACCATATCTCCGAAACTACTCAACCAATATCAATGAAATTTTGTTTGTAATATTTTCCTTGCATCCCAATATGTTGTAAAAATAGGCCAAATCGGTTCACAGCCATGCCTACTTTCTATATACCAGAATTTTGAAGTCAACCTGAATAGTTTACTTTACAATATGTAAAGTAAGCACTAGTGAAGATATCAGAACAGGACTTTGCATAAATACATTTATAGTGTGGCAGCCCCTTTCTAAAAATCGACGAAATCGGACCATAGGCTTTCAAGGCCCCATATATGGAACATGAGGACCTCGGTGCTTCTAACCTAATATTAGGGTTTCCAACTTTCGATGGACTTGTATACCATATTTATGACGAATATGTGGGTCAAATTGTCTATTATATAATATTAAATAAATAAATTGCGAGAGTATAAAATGTTCGGTCACAACCGAACTTAGCCGTTCCTTACTTGGGGTCGGCTTTAGTATACTATCCAGGCTTTCGGTAATAAAATGGGTAACGTTGGAAAGAGGAGGTTCTCCAGATTAAGAATATATATATATATATAGTTTTCGAGATATTCGCACTTAAAGTTGAAAAAAATGCTACTTTTATCTTGAATTTTCACAATATATACTGAATATTTTATTAATATTCTGCACTTATTTTACACTTATACTTCACCACATTGTTTCTGCATATTTATTTTATAAAAATTATGACGAAAATGGCTGTAAATAAATATTTAACATTTTACACAAATCTTCGTTTAAAAAATAGTAAAAAGGGTTGCAGCTTGACAAGTAATCAGTGTTGCCACATCAAATATTTCGCAAAAATCAAAAGAATAAAAATAAACAGAAAAAAGAAAGATTATACCCCAAACCAAACCATAATGGTGTTATGACTAATGCAAAGTCTTTCGGTATTACCTTTTCTTTGTTAACACCCGGTGATTGCCCAACCAGGTTTATTTTTTTGAAGCGCGGCCGAAGGCCGCCAATGCGGAAAGTATTTCTACACGAAAGAATATTTCAATTCCCCCACTTTGATAACTCCTTGTGTTTGCTCGACCAGGGTTATTTTTTTTAAGCGCGGCCAAAGGCCGCCAATGCAGAAAGTAGTTCTACACGAAAGAACTTTTCATTTCCCCCACTTTGATAACTCCCGGTGTTGGCTCGACCAGGGTTATTTTTTTGAAGCGCGGCCGAAGGCCGCCAATGCGGAAAGTAGTTCTACACGAAAGAGTATTTCAATTCCCCCTCTTTGATAACTCCCGGTGTTGGCTCGACCAGGGTTATTTTTTTGAAGCGCGGCCGAAGGCCGCCAATGTGGAAAGTATTTCTACACGAAAGAACTTTTCATTTCCCTTACTTATAGTGCATAGAGTGAATATCATAAACTTTCTTATATTATCTTTATATAATCTTTTTATAGGGCATTTGTTTTCTGCATTTTGGGTATTTATTTATTTTGGTTCTTGTCATTCGTTTGCAAAATATCTGATATGGCAACACTTATTACTTGTCAAGCTGCAACCCTTTTTGTTATTGTTGAAATTAAGAGATTTGTGTAAAATGTTAAATACTTATTTACAGCTATTTTCGTGATAAATTTTATAAAATAAATATGCAGAAACAATGTGGTGAAGTGTAAGTGTAAAATAAGTGCATAATATTAATAAAATATTCAGTATATATTGTGAAAATTCAGAAAAAAGTAGCACTTTTTTCAACTTTAAGTGCGAATATCTCGAAAACTATAAGTCAGCTGCAGCTATATGTATATATATTCTTAATCTGGAGAACCTCATCTTTCCAAGGATACCTATTTCATTACCGAAAGCCTGGGATAGTATACTAAAGTTTCCCCCTTACTTGTTTCATTTAGATTTTTCTACTGCATTTGTTTTTTAACCAAAATTGTTAAAGAAACATATTAACGGTGTCTTCATATGGCGGCGCCAAAGGAATCGGAATTGTGCCCTCTTGCTGCACATATCCCACTTATACCAGAATTCATTTTTAAACTGTCCTCTATCTAAATACACACCCCTCGAGATTGGGGTTTTCTATTTTAAATCACAAAAAATTATAGGAACAAATTAATGTAAATGATAAAAAATTCACAGAACTTTCAATTCACACTTGCTATTACTAGGAAATCGGTGGTATCCATTTTATAGATATCCTTGCTAGATATATATTTTGTACTTAAGGGCTAATAAGGTCATATACCTTTCATGTCCTGGTTTATTGACTCTATTCCGTGAATGTTATAATACATATCTATTATTACATTTGTATACACACGCACAAAACCTACGCTTCAATATATATGTACATGTATTGCATATTCGCCAATAGGAAATGTACACATGTATGTAGTATTTGAGATTCAAGCACAAATGGAAATAAAATTTCATTCAAAAGATTCGTTAAATACAATTTGTACAAACTGCGAATGTAAAAAAACTGAAAAACTGTATGAAACGAATTCTTCTTCTTTGTTGCTACTGTCATCAGTATCAATTTCGGTATTTTCTTCCACTTTTCTTCATAACAAATGAATCAGCACAGATGATCATTATCTTTACCCAACTAGTTTTTACATATTAAAATGTGATATTTTTGCTACACACATTGATGTTTATTGACAACCTTGTTTAAAATTGCACAAAACTTAATACATTTAACTTCTTTTGTCTCAATGTACATACGTATACACACGCATCAATATGACAAACGATGTACAATACGTAAGTAGGTGCCCGCTTACTTTTCACCCTTCTTTCAGCTCCAGAAAATATTGTAGAAAGCCTTTGCCCTACAGCACACAATTTTATTATATTATTCCAAAAGCACTTCAACAGATTTCTTCACCAATATCTTAATAATTTTTCACTTTTTCGTATCCAAATAATCACAATTTTTTATTCACACTCGCATACCCGCACTCTCTTTCAAATCATTCATTCCGTTTGCCGTTTTCGAAAGAGTGCATTGAAATATCCTAAAATATAATCCACACTAAACAAAAACCAATGTGGATGGCAATGTCGATAACAACGACACTGTGCAACCCTGAAAACTTATCAAATGTCTCCATCTCAAATGAATTTTTACTCTATATGCAACATTAATTTATCGTAACGTCTATTCTTCCATAAATATTTTATACTTCAGCATGCAACCTTTTTGTTATTGGATTTAAAGAAAAATTGTAGTGGTACTCATTTAACGTCGCAGTTATATAAAATGGTAAATTTGCAATATGGCAACACAAGTTAAATGAGCCCTCTTTGACAATCTTGTGGCAACATCAGCTGATTGTGAATTAATTGTAAGCATGCCATGAATGCCACTGCAAATGGTCTGGCATATTTGCAAGATTGTCGTAAAATACAATGCATGTACAAATTAAAAGCTGTTTTACGATATTGCAATTACGCATGTTAAATGAGTACCACTGGTATCTTTATACGTTCACTTGGAAACATCAAATTCAACTTTTCGGCATAATTCTATTTGCATATATATAATTATTATATTTTATTATAACTACGAACATCACGCGTTGTAAGTGGAAAGTGGAATTTATAATAATCTGTTACGTAAAGATTTTGCATACCAAATTATAAATCCTCTGAATTAAATTAAGGTACCTGAGAGATTTACCGGTGAAAAATGACCATGGGTCACTGAGTTCTTCATATTCGATATCCGGGTATTGAAAAGTTATAGTCCGATTGTGACAATTTTTGACAGGTGATGCCACAGATCATATACAGTATTTGTGTAAAGTTTTATTCTGTTATCTTGATTGGTTCCTTATGTATATATTAGCTGTCATCGATTGGCTATAGACAAGCCAATCAAACAAACTTTCCAAATTTTCATACGAACTGGCAGCACGAATTGTCTATATTTGGTCGCACTGATCTCTTCTACCACCGTCCATGTCTTAAGCTCAATCTACATAGCTCGCGTATGCGAATGCGAATGCGAAAGCGACAACATGCGCTTGACAGCGTATATAAAGGTGATACACATACACACTTTTTATTTGCGAGTTTGAAAACGACCTAAATAATATGGACGGCGATTTTAAATGTTTATTGATTTTTATAATCAGTGTACATAGGAAACCTCGAATTAAGCAACGGAAGGAAAATTTACACTGTCTACCTTGTTTATTAAAACTTCATCACCCCTAATCTTTAAAAATTAATTCAAATATTTGATAAATTTATTATTAATAAATTAATAAATATTACATTTTCCAAAATACTTATATTGTATCGAAGAAAACGAGCTTAAATAATTAAAACATACAAGATTGTAAGTAACATAATGTTGGTTGCTATTCTTAAGAATGTGAAGGTTGCTGTGTTAGCGCATGAAAGTTGAAAATTTTCAACTTCTGTGCGTCTTCGAATCCGAGTTCGAAATTCGGAGTGTTGGTTGCGAAAACATGCGAGAGCTATGTAGCTCATCTCATAAGATCATGTGTATTCAACTCAACTGTCAAACGTTCGCATTCGCATTCGCGAGCTATGTAGTAGCTGCTTCACGCCTTCTTCATCAAATTTAATTTTTATTAAAGTTTTTTATTCAATAAATTAAATACAAAAATACTGCCATTTTCAATTTCAAATTTGTATAAAACAATTTTATTTTAGTTTGACAGTAATTTGTCCTTTGAGCCGTTCCCAATATTAAAATGGTTCTAAAATGTGTAAAACAAAACTTGGTAGCACTCAGCAAGCGGCGATACAATTTTTAATGAGGTATTCGCATACTCTCCTTCACGAATTCAACTAGATAACTTTGTTGTTGCTTTCACTTGTAAATGCGAGCAGCGCCCAAAGACAGCGAGCAGAGAAGTGACCAATCGATGGCAGCTATTATAAAATGAAGGAATAAGATGGAATTAAAAATTGAGTTATGTATATGGGAAGTCGTCGTGGTTGTGAACCGCTTTCATCCATTTTCCACACGAGTCATGAGGGTGTCAAGAAAATATTATATACCGAATTTCATTGAATCTGTCGAGTACTTTCTGAGATATGGTTTTTACCCATAAGTGGGCGGCGATGCCACGCCCATTTTCCATTTTGTAAAAAAAATCTCAGTCTCAAAAATCTCTTTTATTTCTGGATGACACAAACAACCGTTATGTGAACAAAACTTTTATACTCTCTTTAGTAACTTTGTTGCGAGAGTATAAAAATTCTTAAAAGCTAAATGTCAAAGAAATATATTTTCTACAACTGTTGTCTTGCTGGCCGGAATGCCTCTTGAGTTTCAACTGGATTTCTTGCCCAGCAGTTTCGATGATTCTGAAAGCTGTATTGCCTGCAACCATAAGCAACCCCATTGTTGGGCTCCATATCTCCAGACTGGCTTTAGGACTTGATTATATTATTAACAACTTGTTTGGATTAATAGAGTGTATCGACTGCCGCCTAGGTGCAAATCTTACAAATAGCTTAAATAATATAGACTTAATTATTTTCTTAATTGGATATTTCATTAAATGATCAAATATTTCATCTGCGATGTAAAAACTGATAAAAATCTTGTGTGCCACCTAGTATTCATCTTATACAATAATTGTCCCAACTTCGTTCCGAAGGGAAACTTCAGAGACTATCATATGAAAAACCATTTGATAGCACTGCGCTATTGAAATCATAACTATCCACCGGTGATTGATCAGAAGCAGCAGCCGCTGAATCACGACCCAAGTTGTATAACTTGTGGAGGTAATTAATAAATTTGATGCCCGTACTAAGGAATAAGTTTCATCGCACCCTGAGGATACTCGTGCATGTGACTTAAAGTACGTTTACATATCAAAATAATCTCGTTTTAAGTTGGTTCAATAATCTATCCATTTACAAGGGACATATGTAATTTGCATATATATATAAATCGTATGTTACTCTTCTTCCAAAAGTCTTTCCCGCATTTCGTCTCCTATACTGGTATGAGTATGAAGTATGGGTGACGACATTTAGAAATTTAGAATTAAGTATAATCATTTGAGCACTCAAGGAGAGTGAGAGAGAGAGAGAGTAATCGTTTATATTAAATAAAATAAACTTAAAAAACTCTGTGCGTGTTGTTGTTATTGGCGCAGTTGGCCAGTCCTATGAAGAAGGTCTTTTAATCGAACCTATCACGAACTTATCGCGAAAAGTAAAAAATATTAAATATATTAAAAAAAGTAACAAATAAAAGCAAACAAATTTAAATCTTATAAATAACATTTCTTAATGTTGTAAAATAAAAGTGACATTATAAAACAATAGTGTCTTTCAAGTGGAATTTTAGTGAAAATTAACATTAAACAAATAAAGAATTTAAAAACAATAATACAAAAAGAATTACAACAACAAACAAAAAAAAAAAATTATGAGAACAGAACTCTCTAACAAAAAAAAACAGTAACTTGAATGAAACTGTGAGTACTCACCCGGGAAAAAACTTACAACAACAACATAATCGTCGCAGTGAGAAGTTAAAAAAGGACTCACCTGGGAAAAAACATACAGCAACAAAATTATCGTCGCGCGGTGAGAAATTAAATCAAACAAGTTCTCACCCGAAAAAAAATTTGAGAATTTAAAACATTGTATAAGCATGCAAGTAGCAAAAGAATCAGCTGGATAACGAGAAATTTTCCACAGCTGAGATCACCTGTTCGATTTGCTACGTAATTCGACAAAGAGTTTTAAATAAACGCACTGCAAAATGGAAATATTCTTGTGGATTTGGAAGGAAAATATTAATGAAAAACATCATTCATAACAAAAGTTAATTGCGTATATATAGCTCCTCCTCACCACCTCTGTGGTTGCAATATAGGCGCGTTACGAAATACATAGCTTTTACAAGTCATTACACGAATATTTGCGAAATATTTTAGATAAATTTGTAAACATTTAATGTTTTGGTACAAAAAATAAAATTGTGATCAAAACCATATAAAGTATTCTTTATCATTTAAAATAAAAGAAAAATGTTTGAAGAATTACTAATAATTTACTTAAAGTAATAAATTTTGTAATATAACACGGCAACTCGACATTGCAATTTTGGGTAATTTTTAGTACATTGCAACCCGCGCGAAGTGTCCATTGCCTTGTTTTTGCTGGTGTTATAGTACCAAAATCTACACGACAACCCTCGCCAAGTGTCCTTTTAGTAGTATTAAAAACCGAAACCCTCGCGAAGTGTCTTGCGTTTTCCTTCATTCTTTGATACGATTTAAAACTGCAAAAACTACTCAACCGAAAAAAAAATTAGAATTTAAAAACTGCAAAAATTACTCACCCGGAGGAAAAGAAAGTGAGAATATAAAAACTACTACTGCTAAAAACTACTGCTGATTAAGGAGAGAGCAAACTAATGAACCTAAATGAAGAGTTGAAAAATTTGAATAGGATTTTGAAAGTATTATACATATATTAACGCTGAAACAAGAACAAACATGGCTGAAGAGCAACGAAATAGAGAACTTGTGATGCAAAATATTAAATTAATTCAGTCTTTTAATGGTGATGCTAATTATTTAGCTCTATACATTCAAAGTATTGATTCCATAATGCCTGAGGTAGTATCAACACAATTGGGAGATGGAGCATTTTACTTCAATTGCGTTTTACATACATTCGAGGGGCGGCTTTGGACGTCGTAAGGAGGGAGCAGCCGTCAAATTGGGCAACACTAAGAGAGCTTTTGATTGACGAGTTTGGAGGGCATACTCGACACTTATTTTCAGTTACGTTACGTTAATTACGTAAAATTTAGAAGTAGGGTACGTCTTCTGTGTGAAGATATAAATAATGAAATTTGTAAAATTAAAGATTACACAAAATTAAAATCTGAATGCAATTCAACGAAAAAATGTTTGGTTAATGAGTTAGAACAATTAAGTTTGAAAACTCTGAAAAGAGATTTGCCAAATCATTTGAAAGCCTTAATTAATGATAACCTAGTAAAAAAATCTGCTATTAGAATTTTAAAAGAGAACGATGCTCATGATTACGAATATAAAAGATACGTAAAAAGCAATTCAAGAGTTCCCCGTTATTGCAATAAATGTGAATTTGTTAACTCTAATTTACAATAATTATAATAATAATTTTCAAACAAGGGGAGTCCAATCAGGTAATGCTACTTTAAGTCATAATCAATCCAAGCAGGTAAATGTAGGCCAATCGTGTCCACAAAATTATTATCCTTATTCATTTAATAACTTTACTCCAAGAAATGTTGTTCAAATGGACTCATTGCAAACCAGAAAGCCTGTTTACTCAAATCAGTCCAGAATACGTAAATACGGACAACCTGAACCAATGGATCAGGATTATGCAAATTTTCAATTAGAAACCTCAGAGAACTACCCTCAATAGAGTTAATAAAATTTTTAATTGATACTGGTTCATCTGTTAGTTTAGTTAGTTAAAACCATGTATATTCAGTAGTGAGGCAATTGAAAAGTAAAACCAATTATTTAAAAAACGGCGACTGGAAAAGTCGTGCTAGACAAAGTGCAGGAAATAATTGCTTTTAATAACTATAGCACCGTGCACGTGTTATCAGTTTGAAGGTTAAACCAAAAAAGGATGATTTATTGGCATATAACGAATTAGTACAATAGCATAAAAGATAATACAAAACAAAACGTCAAAATGCATGGTTGCATTAGTAATCAAAAACTTTTAAGCTTTATGTGGTGTTGCCACAGATTGATAGTGCTGTCCTTGGGTGTTATTTGTGTTCGCGTACTATACTGCCACAACCAGCCCCCCTTTCAATCTGTGTGTACTTACAGACACAGACGTTTAGGGAATCGAACTCTTCTTCCCAGGCGAGTTGTGGTTTTTACTTGAGAGTCGCTGATCTCAGCTGGAGTCGGCCCTGTGTTCTCGTCGATAATGTTGTTGTCGTCGGTAAATGCCGCTTTCAGCCTGTCGATTGAAATTTTTCTAATTTTGTTTCGGATGTCCAGCGTGAAATATTTCGGATGACGTTTTATTACTGTGAATGGTCCGTCATACGGCTGCTGCAGTGGTGGTCCATTGCGTCGTTTCGCACGAAGACTTGCGTACATTGATGGAAATCAGCTAGTTTGTACATAACGCGCGTAGGCAGTTGTCCAATTATGGTATAGTATCGTTTTCTGTCGGACACGATACCTGCCGCTTCAAATGCCGCCTCGACTTGCCAGAACCATAGGTCGGTATGTTCCTCAACGAAATCTGGGAGCTTAACTTTCCCTTGGTCCAGCGTGTCCACCCGCATTGGTGCCTGTTGCTCTGGAGCCGGTGTCTCTTGCTCGTCGTTGAGCATATTTTTATTTTCGAAAGATTTCTCACTTGTGGGGGTAGCCAGTATGTTCTGCCGCTTCGTCGGAGTCACCAGTATAGCACCGTGCACGTGTTATCAGTTTGAAGGTTAAACCAAAAAAGGATGATTTATTGGCATATAACGAATTAGTACAATAGCATAAAAGATAATACAAAACAAAACGTCAAAATGCATGGTTGCATTAGTAATCAAAAACTTTCAAGCTTTATGTGGTGTTGCCATAGATTGATAGTGCTGTCCTTGGGTGTTAGGTGTGTTCGCGTACTATACTGCCACAACCTGCCCCCATTTCAATCTGTGTGTACTTACAGACACAGACGTTTAGGGAATCGAACTCTTCTTCCCAGGCGAGTTGTGGTTTTTACTTGAGAGTCGCTGATCTCAGCTGGAGTCGGCCCTGCGTTCTCGTCGATAATGTTGTTGTCGTCGGTAAATGCCGCTTTCAGCCTGTCGATTGAAATTTTTCTAATTTTGTTTCGGATGTCCAGCGTGAAATATTTCGGATGACGTTTTATTACTGTGAATGGTCCGTCATACGGCTGCTGCAGTGGTGGTCCCATTGCGTCGTTTCGCACGAAGACTTGCGTACATTGATGGAGTTCCTTTTGTATGAATGGTTTTGTTTTTGTATGGTGTGCCGTTTGCGTCGGTCGTATCGATTCCATTGCATGTCTGAATTCTTGAACAAACTCTGCTTCGTTTGGGTACGGCTTCGGTTCGGTAAAAAAATCTGCTGGTAGTCGCAGGCTTTTTCCATAAACTAGTTCCGCTGGTGTTGCCTGTATGTCCTCTTTAAATATTGATCGAAGTCCAAGCATGATGAGCGGTAACTCGATTGCCCAGTTTCGCCGATCTTTATATTTTAGTGCTGCTTTTAGTGTACGATGAAAACGCTCAACTAAACCGTTGGCTTGGGCATGATATGCGGTTGTGCGGAGGTGATGTATACCTAGTCTTTCGTTGAGCTGCTTAAAAACTTGACATTCAAATTGTCGCCCCTGGTCCGTTGTAATTTTAGAAGGTACACCAAATCGCGTGATCCATGTATCTATGAGTGTGGTGGCGACAGTTTCAGTCGTTATGTTCTTGATAGGTGCTGCTTCTGGCCATCGAGTAAATCTGTCGACGATCGTTAGTAGGTATCGGTAATCGTTTGAAGGCGGTAGTGGGCCGACTATGTCGATGTTAATGTGGTCGAAACGTGACTCTGTGGTATCGTAACGTCCAGGTGTGGTCTTATTATGCCGCTGAATTTTCGATTTTTGGCATGGTATGCACTGCCTTGCCCAGGTTGCAACGTCCTGGAGAATGTTGGGCCAGACGAATCTTTGTTTGATGAGTCGGGTAGTCGCTCGAATACCAGGATGTGCAATGTCGTGTATAGCGTTAAAAATTGTTTTGCGACATGACTTCGGAATGTAAGGTTTGCATTTGTTGTTTGAGATATGGCAATATATCTGTTTTGCTGAATTGAGCACGGGCATCTTAGTCAAAATTATGCTGTAGCGGTCGTTCCCTTGAAGAATGGATTTCAGTTCACTGTCCGCATTCTGTTCTGCCGAAATGACCTCGTAGTCGATAGGTTCGCGTTGCATTACATTGATGCGTGAAAGGAAATCAGGAACTGTGTTTTCTTTACCCTTTACGTAACGTATATCAGTCGTAAATTGGCTGATGTAATGCAAGTATCGGAGATGTCGGGGCTCTGCCTTTTCGGGTTTCTGTTTAAAAGCGAAAGTGATTGGTTTGTGGTCGGTGTAGATCGAGCAACATCTACCTTCGAGTTGGTCGGCGAAGTGTTTAACGCTTTTATACACGGCGAAAAGCTCTCTTGAGTATGTACTCCAATTACGTTGACATGTTGTTAACTTGCGGGAAAAAAATCCCAGGGGCTGCGCTTCGTCGTTTTCTATTTGGTGCAGCACGCCTCCGATACAGTTGTCTGATGCATCGACTGATAGTGTGAGTTGTGCGTTTTCTTGTGGATGCGCGAGCAGGGTTGCATTGGCTAATTTTAGTTTAAAATCGTTGAATGCTTTTCGCGGCTCTTCGGTCCATTGAATTTTGCGTTTGTCGTTTTTGATGTTGCCCGGAATAAGCGCTTGCAGGATATCTTGGGTACGTGCGGCGCCGGTAGGGATGGCAACGATTAATCATTTGATTAAATTAATCTATTATTATCATTTAATTTACGATTTAATTGCATCGAAACCTTTTCTAATTACTCGAGTATCACTCGAGTAAATGCAAAATAATCGCAAACAGCATTTTGAAATTTAATACATTTTATGTTCATCTAAGTTAGCTTACAAGGGTCGAAATTGGTCACATCAGTCATTAATGACTGCAAACGTTGTAAAAATAGTTAAATTCTAATATGTCAACGTAGTTTAATATCAAAAAATGAATGTCTGGTAACACTGCATTTACAGTTAAGTCAAACGCATTTTACGTTCAGTTGTTTGAAGTGCAAAGGCGCCAGTTAAAAGCGAAGTATGGAAATTTTTTAATAAAATAAGCAATAACTACGTTAAATATCAACTCAAATATCAAAAGCGGGTGCAACTGCGACCGAAAAACGCAATCGTTTGACAACAAAACGTTTATCGAAATTGCTTTTTCTTCAAACTTGGTTGAACAGACTTCTAAATTTTCTTGACTTCAATGAATATATTTTCCTTTATGCTAAGACAAATGAATTTTTAATACGATATTTTAATTTTATTTCATTTTTTGTTTTTGTGTATATACCAACACAATTTGAATGTCTGAAATAAGAATATAGTCTCCTATTTACTGCTACTTTGGACTGAGTAGGCAATTGAACAGTAAAGTCCTCTCTCGACGAACCAAAATCAAACTCTACAAGTCGCTTATCATTCCCATCCTGCTTTATGGTGCAGAAGCGTAGACGATGAACATTTGCAACGGCGAATACCGCAGACGAGGGAACGATGAGCATACGAGAAATTCGACGACATTGACAGTTCGGGGAATAAAAAGACAGCGGCTACGCTGGCTAGGTCATGTTGTCCGAATGGACGAAAACACTCCAGCCATGAAAGTGTTCGATGCAGTACCCGCCGGAGGAAGCCGAGGAAGGGGAAGGCCACCACTCCGTTGGAGGGACCAGGTGGAGAGCGACCTGGTTACACTTGGAATCTCCAACTGGCGCCGAACTGCGAAGGAAAGAGAGGAGTGGCGCGCTCTCATCAATTCGGCTATAACCGGCTAAACGGTTGAACGCCAATCACATACATACATTCATATTTTATTGGTTTTATTTTTACGCAAAGTTGCAAAACATAGTCTTTCAAGCAAGAGGCAATTGTTTTACTTTAAGATTGCTGTGCATATTTTGAAAAATTTAATGTCATTGTGCTACTTAACTTCAAATGTAGGCCATTTTCTCTTTTTGGATATGTCTGGGACTCTGTGATAGAGCATTATAATACAAGATTCGGCGCTGAAACTGGTGGTGGTCTTTATGCAATTTAGTATTATTTGAAAACATTGGAATTAATCGATTAATTGATTTTTTTACATTAATTGCAATTAATTACAATTAATTTTTTATATCTTTCAATTAATCATTTGATTATTTAATCGATTAAAAAAATTTTTTTTGCCATCCCTAGGCGCCGGGTATAAATCTTCGGTAAAAGTTGATAATTGCTATGAAACGTCGTCGTAGGTCCTTTGCGATGGTTGGTTCCGTGTAAGCGTTTATTGCCTCTACTTTTTCTGGCAGTGGCAAAATACCGTTGGGTGTGACTAAATGACCGAGATACCTCACGTTTGACTGGCCAAAAACACATTTATTGCCATTAACGGTTAAGCCGTTTTGCTTTAAACGCTCGAACACAATTCGAAGGTGTTGCTTATGTTGAGCTTCGGTGCAGGACGCGATGCAGATGTCGTCTAGGTATGGTACGACAAAGTCTAATCCACGAAGCACACTGTCGATGTGTCGTTGAAATGTTTGGCCCGCATTGCATAACCCAAATGTCATGTATCGAAATTCGAATAAGCCGAACGGAGTTGTTATGGCCGTTTTTTCGATATCGTCGGGGTGCATGGGTATCTGGTGGTACGCCCTTTCTAGGTCGATAGTGAAAAAATGCTTTTGCCCGCATATACTTGATGAAATGTCTGGATATTTGGAATGGGGTACCTGTCCTTTTCGGTGACGGCGTTTAGTGCCCTATAATCCCCGCACGGTCTCCAGGTATTGTCCTTTTTAGGGGCCATATGAAGTGGCGAAGCCCATTGACTTTTTGACGGCTGGCAAATACCCTTCGCCATCAGGTATTCGAATTCCGCTTTGGCGGCTTTTAGTTTTTCGGGTGTGAGGCGACGTGGTTTTGCGTTCACTGGTGGACCGCTCGTGACGATGTGGTGGAACGTTGCAGTTTTGGCAATGCGTTTATTAGGTGACGGTGCGAATAGTTCCTTAAATTCGGAGAGTAATTCTGTTGTTTGTACCCGTAACAAGTTTAATGCCAGTGGTAGCTGTAGCTCGCGTTATACCATATGTATGTAATCTCGTCGTTTTATCGATTAATAATTTGTTTTTTAAGTCTACTAGCAGGTCGTAGTGCGCTAGGAAATCCGCGCCGATAATTGGCGATTTTACGTCGGCTATGCAAAATGTCCATTCGAATGGGCGACGGAGACCGAAATTTAGTTTAAGAGTTTTCTGTCCGAATGTTTGTATTGGCGTTCCATTCGCCGCGTAAATTGACTGGGTAATCGTCGGTTTATGAGTGTTGTTTGTTGCGGTTGCTGGGATCACCGATATATCTGCTCCGGTGTCGATGAGGAAATGTTGATTGTCGTAAACGTTTTTTATGAAAAGGCGGAGGTTGTTGTTGTAGTGGCCGAGCTGGCAAGCGCCTCCAATGGCTTGAGCTCGGGGTACTAGTTTTTTGGGTCCTCCTGTGTGCTGCCGGCCGTACGGTCAAACTTGCATGGTGGCCTGCACTTACGAGCGCTCGTCCCGTATTTGTAGTGATACCAGCATGTGTCGTGGTGTTCGCGACTTCGTGAACCCGATCGTGTAGGTGTTGGTCTTCGTTGGTTGTCGCGGCGTGGCCATTTGATGTCTCGGAGATCCCGTGAGAGCGCATTGATCTGGCGTTGCATTTCTAGAATTGCTTGACTTGCAGGTTCATTGCCGGCGCTTTGCTGTGGGTGTTTGTTTACTGTCTGCTGAGGGCTTTGTTGAACAGCGTGTATGAATGAGTTACTGTCTTTAGTAGCCTCCATGATACGATCGGCCATCGTTGCTGCGTTGACCAATGTTATGTGCTCGTCTGCGGATAGAATTGCGCGTATTTGTTCAGGCAGATTCCGGAGCCATAACTGCTTTAGGAGCTCGTCTGTAACCGGTGTAGCAGCGGCCCTTGTCCGCATTTCGGCTAACAACTGTGACGGTTTGCGGCCACCGAGTGATAAGTCGCTGAGGAGTTTTGTTAGTTTGGTCTGTGTGCTATCGGCAAACTCGTTAATGATTCGAGCCTTTAGGTTTTCGTACATTTCGTTGCGTGCTGGTGGATTGGTACGGAAATCAGCTAGTTTGTACATAACGCGCGTAGGCAGTTGTCCAATTATGGTATAGTATCGTTTTCTGTCGGACACGATACCTGCCGCTTCAAATGCCGCCTCGACTTGCCAGAACCATAGGTCGGTATGTTCCTCAACGAAATCTGGGAGCTTAACTTTCCCTTGGTCCAGCGTGTCCACCCGCATTGGTGCCTGTTGCTCTGGAGCCGGTGTCTCTTGCTCGTCGTTGAGCATATTTTTATTTTCGAAAGATTTCTCACTTGTGGGGGTAGCCAGTATGTTCTGCCGCTTCGTCGGGGTCACCAGTATAGCACCGTTCACGTGTTATCAGTTTGAAGGTTAAACCAAAAAAGGATGATTTATTGGCATATAACGAATTAGTACAATAGCATAAAAGATAATACAAAACAAAACGTCGAGATCAAACAGCTTTTGGGCTTAGCGGGGTTTTATCGCAAATTTATCAAAAATTACAAATTGATTAAAAAAGGGAAATAGAATAAATGCGCAAGATAAAGAATATTTAAATGCTGATAGTCTCTATTCAAATTATTGATTACAGAAGATTCCATATTATTTACCCAAATTATGAAAGGCATTTACGCTAACTACAGACGCTTCTAACGTCGCCTAAGGGGCAGTATTATGCCAACATAGTCATCCCATTTGTTTCGCGAGTCGCACTCTGAATGAGCATGAACTTCACTACTCTATTACAGAGAAGGAGTTATTAGCAATGGTTTGGGCCACAAAATATTTTAGACCATTTTTGTTCGGAAGAAAATTTACTTTAATAGCGACCATAGACCACTTCAATGGCTACATTTATTCTTGGAAAGGAAAACCACGTAGCGGATGCATTATCTCGCATCAAAATAGAGGAATGCAATGCTGAGGAAGATGAAATAGCCTCAAAGTGTGCAACAATCCATTCAGGTCAAGAAGCCGCAGAATGTTATATTCGAATAACTGAACGACCATTAAACTTGTTTAAGAATCAAGTTATGCTAATAAGCGGACATGAAAATCGTAGCCAATCAGAAAAAATATTCGGTAATACTTTTACTCCGATCACAGACAAAAGATTAACCCCAGAATTTATAAAAGACTTAGTTAAAACTTATCTTCTAAAAAATAAGACGGTTATATACCTGCCAAATGATAACGATTTCCTTTATCTACAAGATATTTACAAAAATTTGATTAGTAGTAGCAGAAACAAAGTTTGTAGGACCACTAAAGAGTTAAAAAATCTTTTAGAATATCCCGAGTTTAAATCCATTGTTACAGAAATTCATTCAAGTGGACTTCGCCAAGGGATTGAAAAAGAAAAAATGAAAGAAAAATACTATTATCCAAATTATCTAAAAGAAATTTCAAATATTATTAATAATTGTGAGCTTTGTAATCACTGTAAAAGTGACCACATTGCTAATAAGATTCCCTTCAAAGTTACACCTCCGATATACGAAGTCAGAGAAAAATTTGTTTTAGACTCCTGGAAGTGGAAAAATGAATATCATTTGATACGTATCGATATATTTTCTAAATACGCTTTACCATAGGTTAAGGTTAAGGCACTAAACTGGCTTGAGGCTAAAAGAGCATTAAAATATATACATTAAGTTTGTCACGAAGTTTGTAACACCCAGAAGGAAACGTTGGAGGCCCTATAAAGTATATATATGAATGATCAGTATATTGAACTGATTCAATGTCCGTCTGTCTGTCTGTCCGTCCGTCTGTCTGTCTATCTGTATATATACGAACTAGTCCTTCAGTTTTTAAGATATCGTTTTGAAATTTTACAGATGTTATTTTCTCTTCAAGAAGCTGCTCATTTGTCGGAACTGCCGATATCGGACCACTATATCATAGAGCTGCCATACAAACTGAACGATCGGAATCAAGGGCTTGTATAGAAAACTTCTGCATTTTACTACATATCTTCACGAAATGTGGTGTGAGTTATTGCTCATAGAAATAATTTAATCTCCGAAAAAAATGTTCAGATCGGTTAGTAAAATGTTTTCTTTTTTTAATTACTTTTTCTTACGTCTTTAGATTTGCTTAAACACATAGTTATTAAAAGAAATGTACCTGTGAAGGGTATATTAGCTTCGGTACAGCCGAAGTTAACTTTTTTTCTTGTTTTTATCTAATTGTGTTTTCATAAGAAAATAAGAATGTAGATTTAAAAAAAATTTAAATATATAAAATAAATTAATACTTATATACTAGTTCAGAACTATGGAAGGAGTGACATATGTATTTTGCATATACAGTAGTTTTCCGAAATAACGAACACATTAATTGTCAGCCTGTTCGTTACATCGAATTTTTCGTTAATTCGAGTACTTACTTAGAGGTTTGTTTTTCAATAAAAATGAGTTAAATATCCGTAAATCGTATGTGACTCTTTTCCCAAAAGTCTCTCCCGCATTTCGTCACCTATACTTACAGATATGAGCATGAAGTGTGGGTGACGAAATTTAGAATTAAGTATCATTACACTGGTCTACATCAAAATTGCCTTCTACATGAAAATATACTATATTGATTGTATTCCACTCGTTGAACATAAATAGATAAGTTAAAATTCATAATTAGCTCTTATTGTGCTTTTATGCCTTATAAATATAATAGAGGGTAGCGCGACAGATTTATCACATTAATGATGATAACTCAAAATATTTAGTGATTACCCGCGGAAATTTTATTATTTCACATTTTTTTGTTGTGTTTAACGTTGACTGTGTTTTGTTCAACAGTTAAAACGTGAAATTGTTACCGTTTTTTTTTGCCATTTTTAGTGAAAAATCTACAGTTTTCGTTATGTCGCGTAAATGTGTTAATAGTGCAGACAATTTTTGTTACATTTGTGGTAAGGTGACCCTTACTAATCAAAGATGCTCAATAACACAACGTTTAGAAACTGATTACTTCCATTATTTTGGAATTAAAATTAAAAATCAAGACAAATCGTGGGTACCACATTTCAGTTGCACAACTTGCTCCACAAATCTGATTAAGTGGTTAACAAAGAGAAACGTTCATTGCCTTTTGGTGTACCAATGATGTGGAGGGAACCTACCATGAACTCAGCGACCTTATACGAGATTTAAATTTGCCAAAAGATAAAGCGGAATTACTAGGATCGAGACTTAAGCAATGGAATTTGCTTCAACCGGACGTCAAAATCAGTTTATACAGATATCGTCAGAAGAACTTGATGCCCTATTTCAAATCCGAAAACCAGCTTGCATTCTGTAATAACGTAAATGGCTTGATGAACGCTTTGAACATTGAATACCATCCACAGGAATGGCGGCTGTTCATAGACTCCTCAAAATTAAGTTTAAATGCTGTTCTTCTCCATAATGGTAACACACAACCATCGATTCCGTTAAGCCAGGCTGTGCATTAGAGCTCTTGGTATTCGACTAATCGACTAACCGAATTAACCGAATAGGGCATTATTCGAATAATAATATTCGGTTTGCACTATTCGGATAGTCGTCAGTCATCGACTATTCGATTAACTGCTCATTTTCGACTATTCGGTTAATCGTTCGTTGCCGACTATTCGAATAGTGCAAGTTCATTAATTTTCTTATTTTTATTGAAAAAAGTGAAACATTAAAACTAACAAAAAACTCGCTATTTTTTTTATGACTGTCATACCAAAACTGTTGTTATGTCACATGCAAAATTAAAATATGACTGATACAACACTGGGTGGAATGTTTCTTGAGTTCGCTATTCTATACCCCTACCCACTTGCTGCTGAATTTTTTCGGTTTTTTGCGCCATATGCCTAGTACTGCAGTAACCGGTTACTTTTTGGAACCGGTTTTTTTGGGACACACTCGTGGCAGTGTGGGCGGTCGGTGGGTGGGGCTTTGGGGCATTTTGGGGCAAAACTTCGACGAGTGGGTAGTCGGTTTTCTGTGAAGAACCGGTTTTTTTGGGTCGGTCAGTGATCGGTTTTGCTCGTGCCCTTCTGCCCGAACACTTCTCAACCGATTTATACCGCACATTGTATATATCTGGAAAATACGGACATATATCAAAGGCTTTTAGACTGCAAACAATTTTCATTTATTGGAATAGTGACAGTATAACTATTCGAATAACCGCAGTAGAACGACTATTCGAATAGTAGGAACATTGCGACTAACCGAATAGTGCTAACCGGTTAATATTCGTACGAACGGTTACAAACCGGATATTCGAATAATCGGTTTTCAGGTTAATCGAATAATTTTAATTTTAAAATATGAAATTCATTTTAGATGCCTTTTTTTATTTTTTCCCTTCTAACTGCGGTGATGTAAGTGACGAACATAGATATCTCGACAATGGAAAAGAGATACCAGGGCCGATGGGATACGTCAATGTTAGCGGACTACTGCTGGAATTTGAAAAGCGATACCCCTAACAGTGATTACAAAAGACAACCGAAAAAGAAGAGAAAATCTTAATCAAATACGTTATTTTTTTAAATTGTAATATTTCCAATTTTATATAAGTGAAAAGAAAAAAAAAATAGTAAATAATTATTATAGTTTTTTTTCATAAAATGTTTTGTACTTTAACGTGTTACTAAAAGCCAAATTTTGTATATTAGGTATATTTCCAAAATTAGAGCTAATTCAAAAAACATATTCTTGTTTTCCTATTCAGTAACCTCAAAGCAATATAAACACAAGTAAGGAAGGGCTAAGTTCGGGTGTAACCGAACATTTTATACCCACGTATTCGTCATATATATTGTATAAAGTCCATTGAAAGTTGGAAACCATAATATTAGGTTAGAAGCACCGAGGTCCTCGTGTTCGATATATGGGGCCTTAAAAACCTATGGTCCGATTTCGGCTGCCACACTATTAACATAGTATTTGTGCAAAGTTTTGCACCGATATCTTCACTAGTACTTACTTTATATATTGTAAAGTAAACGATTCAGATTGTCTTCAAAGTTCTGGTATATAGGAAGTAGGCGTGGTTGTGAAGCGATTGGGCTATTTTCACAACATATCATTGGGATGTAAGGAAACTATTACAAACCAAGTTTCATTGAAATCGCTCGAGTAGTTCCTGAGATATGGTTTTTGGCCCATAAGTGGGCCCATTTCCATTTTGTAAAAAAATCTGAGTGCAGCTTTCATCTGCCATTTCTTATGTGAAATTTAGTGTTTGCTTGGCGTTTTTCGTTAATGAGTTAACCCACTTTTAGTAATTTTCAACCTAACTTTTGCATGGGAGGTGGGCGTGGTTATGATCCGATTTTTTTCATTTTTGGACTGCATTAGGAAGTGGCTAAAAAAACGACTGCAGAAAGTTTGGTTTCTATAGCTCTATTGGTTTCCGAGATATATACAAAAAACCTATTTGGGGGCGGGGCCACGCCCACCTCCAATTACATCCAAATATGCCCCTTCATAGTGCGATCCTTCATAGTGCGATCCTTCATACCAAATTGTATTTCTATAGCTTTATTTATGGCTTAGTTATTGCACCTTATGTGTTTTCGGTTTTCGCCATTTTGTGGGCGTGGTCCGATTTTGCTCATTTTCGAAAGCAACCTTCCTATGGTGCCAAGAAATAATTGTGCCAAGTTTCATCAAGATATCTTAATTTTTACTCAAGTTACAGCTTGCCCAGACGGACGGACAGACAGACATTCGGATTTGAACTCCACTCTTCACCCTGATCACTTTGGTATATATAACCCTATATCTAACTCGTTTAGTTTTGGGTGTTACAAACAACCGTTATGTGAACAAAACTATAATACTCTCTTTAGCAACATTTGTTGCGAGAGTATAATAAGGTATTCAATTGAAAGGCACACAAAAAGTTACATTTTGTAGACCAGTGTTATCATTTAAGCACTCAAGGAGAGTAAACGTTTATATTAAATAAAATAAACTAAAAAAAAACTCTGTGCGTGTTTTTATTATTTACATATAGCGAAATGAGATTATCAACCGTCGAATGTGTTGCATTTGTTGTTGTATTACACATGTTTCTTTATCTGTCGGCCATTTTTGTTTACATTTTCATTTGACATTTCTGCATATATTTTATCGTTTTGCTTATTGAAAATTTATTTTACAGTGAAACTGCCACTGAAAAAGAAGCTTGCTTTTGTTGAACCAAAACAATAAATAGTTTTACTTTATTAAATAAAATATATGCTTTACATTTAGTGCATTTACAAAAGAAGTATACGTCCGAGATAAAATTTCGACAAGTACGGTCGGGCGGAACGTTTTTGACTGTTTGAACTAAAACAGTGAACGATGAAAACCCGTAGACGGAGAGAGACGAAACGTCATGTCTTATGAGATTTCAATATAAATGAACAGTCATCACCGCTTTTACCGTACGCTACCGTAGATATTCAAGTCATTCGTATTTTTCCCGTAGAGAAGAGTACCGATATTTTGTTGTAATTAAAAAGTAAACTTTAATATATTTGAAATATTCTTAAGCTAACTCAAAATCACAGTCGAATACAATTATTTATAAATTGTTAGACTATTTTTAATTGTTGGATATGAGTTTTGATCTTTTATATTATGAGAAAACAAAAATGAAAAACTAACAGCCCTATTCTGAAAAAACCTCATAACTGAGTTGTGAGGAAAAATTTGTGAGGTTTCTTGTGACGTATATTTTGTGAGTCTATTCTGGCTCGAACCTCATAAGAAAAAAGCTTAAAAAAGTCACCAATTGAGGTGAAAAGCATTTTGCTGTCAAACAGTTGTTTCAAGAGAAATAAATTCAAAATAAATACAAATTGATGTAAAATTTGTAAACAAATGAAAAACATCACAATTGCGTATTTACAGTCGAAAGTTAAAAAACAAAAGAATTATAAAACAAGTAAGGAAGATATGGTTTTTGACCCATAAGTGGGCGGAACCACGCCCATTTAAAATTTTGTATACCATTTTGAGAGCAGCTCTTCTGTACCATCTTTACAATGAAATTTAAGGTTTCTGGTGGTTTCCTTACTGAACTTACTGCATTTTTAGTAATTTTGAATATAACCTTTGTATGGGAGGTGGGCGTGGTTATGACCCGATTTCCTTCATTTTTGGACGGTATAAGGTAGTACCTGAAAGAAACGACTCTAGAAAGTTTCCTGGATATAGCTTAATTAGTTTGCGATATATGTACAAAAAACTTAGTAGTGGGCGGGGCCACGCCCAATTCCCCAAAAAAATTACATCCAAATATGCCCCTTCCTAGAACAATCCTTTTTACCAAATTTTCGGTTATCGCCATTTTGTGGGCGTGGCAGTGGTCCGATTACGCAAAACTTTGTTGCGAGAGTATAAAAATAACCTGGGTGTAAACCATCGTCTATAGAGGCTGTGCGTCAGTGTCCTTTGCTTTACAAAAATAATGCGTCCTTATCGGATGTGGTTGGCAGCAAATCGCTCAACAAATGAAAATGCAAGGTACGTCCATATTGCTCCAGATTCGGTTAAACACAATTATTCGATAACTGAACTTTTATAGAGGCCCTTTTTTCAAAGAACAATTCCTCCATGCTCGTTATAGCACGCAAATATTTACACATTTGTTTCCAAATATTGCTAAAAACCAAAACAAACACAAATATTTTTGTATTGTGATGGCTGCTTTCACACGTCACAGATATTTGAGAAAATTGTGAGCATTTGAGCTTTTGAATTTTCTCCAGCATAAGGTAATCATCACAAAATCCAAAAACCTCACAATAGTGAGTGTGGTGATTTTTGTGAGGGCATGAGAATAGGGCTGTAAATGTGTGAAAAACAATCTAGAAAAGTTGAACAATGGCAACAATCATTTCTCATTTTTTCTTTGCTTCTACGGGCATAACTTTTGGCAAATTTCACTGTCAAAAGTTATGCCCGTAGAAGCAAAGAAAAAATGACAAATGAATGTTGCCAGAGCTCAACTTGTGGCGTGGCGTCGTCCACTTATAGGTGAAACACAATATCTCAAAAACTATTAACTCTCGATTGATTTCAATGAATGGTACATAATACTTTCTTGATATCCTGATGACACGGGTGGGAAAATGGGCGAAATCGGTTCACAACCACGACTACTTTCCATATAACTCAATTTTGAATTCCATCTGATTCCTTCACTTTTTAATGTATACAAAAGGAAACGATGAAGATAGCGGAAAAAACTGTATATCGTCAGTGGCTTCACTTGTGGAAAAATTGACGAAATCGGACTATACTTTTTCAAGGCCCCGGGTATCGAACATGACGAACACAGTGTCTAAGGGTAATTTTTCACCGAAAATATCGGTAAATCTCTCAGATATTTTAATGTAATTCAGAGGATTTTTTTTCTTATAGTGTGTCTCTGTTCCAAAAATTATTAAAATTGTGTTATAACTTCCCCTCGCTCCCATATTCCTAATTATAGGTTTTATAGGTCAAAAATACGGTGAGCATTATTCCGCATATATCGATAAATATGTGAGATATTATTGCAAACTTAAGGATATATAAAGCCTTGGATATAGTGTACCTTGATGGTGAAAATAAGTGAAATCGGTTCAGGAATTACCTCAGCCCTCATATACTATAATATTTATGATAATTTTCGTTATTCTAGTGGACTTTTTACCGAATATAATGGTCAATTTGTGTGTTGTTTTAATAAAATTACATCAATAAATTGCGAGAGTATAAAATGTTCGGTTGCACTCGATCCTGGTTTGTTTCCGATCCGCCAATCATCCAGAATTGTGGAAAAATTGCGAGCCCATTTTTTTGGGGTTCCATAAAATAACAGGCCGTCACATGGGATGACCTCATAATTCATCAATTTACAAATAGATCAATTCACATGCATCACATAATTCTTATATCAATCTCTGAGCTAAGGTGGCACAAAAAACCGTTAGATGTATAAAACTAGTATACTCCGTGAAGCATGTTGCGACTGAGACCATTATTTAATTTTTATGAATTTCGCGGTTCGTATTGGCTCGAGATGATAAACTTTTTTGTCAATGACAATGGAAATATTATGACTCAATAAAACTTATTTCGTAAAAATTTGTATCTTTTAAATATACCATACAATATATGTATTATATGTAATTTATATACAAGAACTTTCGCCTTAAGTTTTTGATGTGCCGATGTTCGAATCTCGATAGTGTCCCATTCAACCAGCCCTATACTACCACTTTGTGAATTGTCTAAATGTTTGCATTTTGAATTCCATTTAAACTTATTTGTTATATAAATCTTTCATATCTAACTATTACTTGAGGATTCATTTCTTTTTAAATTACTACCTAAAAACAAATATGTATATAAATATTGAACTAATTTTTTTTATTTTTAGGTTGTACATATCGTATTTATGATTTTATTTTGACATAATAATTTTAAACTAATATGTATATATGTGTATAAATTAGATTGTATAATGAGTACGTAATAACCTAAAAAAGTTTGACTAATAACCGTTAATAAAGAATGTTCTATATACAACACACACTCTTGCATACATACAAACGGGTATACTCTTGATAGGATATACTAAATATTTAGTTTGTGTTATCAAAAGTCTACCAGTATCTAAGTATATATGCCCACAATTGAAATAACACATACACTCTCACATACATACACGTATGTACTGTTTTACAAATTTGCTTCTCCTTCCCACTGCGTGACTGGTTGTAGCGAGTGTAAGTTTCTCCATTTAAACTAAAGAAATACTCAGGCCTTCAGGTAACACAGGGTAAATGTATTGACTAACATCTTCATCAACTGATACTTGATACGTTAATTTTCGCCTTGCCTGTTTCACAGCCATCACTTCCGGCACACAATATTTGTCGCCGAATTGTTGTTGTTGCGCTCCAATTACTTGTGGCAGTACTTCCGATATTGCGGAATTAAAGTCGAGTAAAATTTCATCCTCATCCAGCTGGCGCGTCCAACGCGGTTTTGATTTGGTAGGACTCATTATTTGCGTAACCGATAACGTTGAAGAGCTTGTGCTTTTTTGCCGCAATTCATGGGAAAGTGTAGTTCCGAGACGTCGTAACATTGAGACTACTTTGCCATCTACCAAGGGACGCTTTAACCAGTGATTGTTGTCCATAACCAAAGCGTGATCGTCGAGTTTAGTAAATATATTTTTATGTTCATTTGAATTATACACAAAATCATTGGCAATATTTTGCTCTTCACAGAGCGCAATTGATTTGTTGTTGGCTTGGTGAGCTTGGTTAGTACTACAACCAACGGAAGTTTTGTACTGCACGTGTTTTTGGCGTAGTCTCAAATTTTTTGACAACCTTTTGGGTTTGGCATAACATAATCTATGACGGCATTTAGGTTTAAATATCTTAGTATATACTCCTTTCTTTTCATTTAAGCTTTCTTCTCGCACTGAATGTGCCATTGTATCTTTGGTTAATAGCACTTCACACATTACACCGTTATCACGAGCTTTCGCTGTAATGCTCGGCAGAACCTTGGCTATTGGGCGGCATAGATGTGCATTCGTCTGCCAATGGCACATATTCCTTGATTGTTGGGGTTGATTCTCTGCATTCTCCTTGTGTAGCATGCTATTCATTTGTGGGCGAAAAGTGCCAGAAGGGCTCTCTGCGTCGTTACTGTTTAATGCTTGCAGTGAGTGCCAGTTGATCAGCCAATTGTTACAACTAAAACATAGGTATTTATCCTCGTTTAAAGGCTGAAATTTAACAGAAAAAATCGATTGTTATTATTATGTTTAAATATGAATTCAATTCGAAAATAAAACATGTTCTAAGAATTATTTGTCAACCGGTATCCTAATTGTTGTAAATACATACATAATCTAGTGTGAATGGAGAAATAGTGAACATGTTGTGTAGGTTCAGCTAAAATATAGATATATTTTGATTTTCATTAAAGATTTATGCAGTTACGTAGATATTTTCATATAAAACAATATGGGGAATCTCGAAGAATCGCTCAGAATAACTCAAATTATCATTAGTTTTTTAGGTCGGGTTAAGCTATTTTAACTTATTACCTAAGTATTTAAATACTTTTTTATAACAAATTGATATGGATTAAGGGGTTATGTGGGTTTCAAAATTTAAAAAAAATATTATATACAATATGTTTAAAATATTATCTAAAAATATGATCTCGATCCGAGTAAAATTCTGAGAGGTAGACCCTTTGGGAGTGTCGCCCATTAGCCACGTTATTTTGTCTTTAAAACTTTAAACGAATTTATCTCAATTTTTCAAGTAGGTGGACACGATTTCTCGAAAAGTTATGAAGCGAATTCGTTCAAATTTTACACACATCTTTGAAATAAAATTATCTAGTTACTGGATGAAGGATTTTTTTTTCGTTTTATTACAACTATTTTTTTGAGCCAATTTATGTATGTATGGAAATCAATAAACCTAATATATGTAATTCGATAGTACATTGAAAAATGTAGTTAATGAAAACAGAAAATATTAATAATTGTATTTTTGACAGAGTTCACCAACTTTTCACAAAAAGTGAGTTTTTCTTACTGTCTTAAATATGGACTTGACAAATTATCTAAATATGCATTTTATGTAAATATTCTAAATGATAATACAAAGAATTATGCTAAAGAAAATTGAAGAAAAATGACAATTTGATTAATTGAAATGCAACTGTAGTAAAAAGGCAGACACATCAGATGAAACTTACGGATTCATATTTAAACAAAAAGTAATTATAACAGTTAATATAATTAATTAAAGAGATCCAGATTTAAAATTCAGAGTGAATATCGAACAACCCTAATTATGTGCACATAAATATATATGTATGTATGTACATGTGCACATATGCTTATGCTCATTCTATGAAGGTAACAAAAGGTGTAGAGCAGGAGAAATAATTAAGTGGCAGCTGCCACAAAATTGCACCGGCTTTCCATTTGTTTTGAGCCTCAAAAAATGATACGAAGCAGCGTTTCGTTCATGTACGGAGATATGTAGACATACACACATATATGTACAGTGATCCCCGCTTAATCACCATAATACACAAAAAAACTTCGAGTTATAGAATTTTCATTAAAACATAAAATTTTTCAAAACGCTGTAAAATATGGATTTATACTCAGTTTAATTTATTTACTTCGCATAACGTTTTATTTAAATACGTTAAAACATGTATTCTTTAATTTTGTTAGTTGCAGTTTGCTATTGTTTGTCTTTTGACGTCTTTATCCTATGCCTTTGTTACATGATTTATGCAATCCATAAGTGCAAAATCATATTTTTTGTTCGATATAGAAATACTCTTTTAAAATTCTGCCTCGATAGTAAAATTTAAAATTTTTTAATATGCCCTGGTCGAAAAGTTCAATTTATGGAAGGAAATTTGTATGAAATTTGACTTCTATTGCCAATTCAAGAGTTCGAGTTATGGAGAACTTCGAAATTCTTGCATGTTAAGAAGGGGCACTTAAGCGGGGATTACTGTACATACATATGTACTCATGAAATATTTGGTTAATCGAAAATAGGCGTAAGATAAACGTAAATTTGTTGTAAAAAATGCACAAGGAAGTATGTAGTATTCGAGCAGCGTTTATAAAGGCCAAACAAGTCGGTATTATCTATGTATAAACACACAATTCGTACGGATAAAGTGTGGATGTAAGATTACGTTTGCGATTACGCATTGGCCGTCGATGTCATTCGTCAACACCAGGTGCAAAACAATGCACACAAAAATTAACTGTGTTGGAGCGGAACCTCTGCGTGCGTCGTCTGCATATGCCTACACACTATATATTAATGCATATGCTTGTGTAGTATAGAAAACATCTGTCGTACTGCCAGCATCGTTTATGTGGTAGTACATTGGCTTTACGCATTTTGCTGCGCTGCTGCGATGTCGAATTATGGAACGTCGGTAAGAGCAGCAGCGGCAATGGCAGCATACGGCATATGTTATGGTGTTATGCACCTCAGAAAGTAGAGCGACATTAAAATCCAAATACAACAACCACACAAATGAAATTAACATGCTACTTGCAGCTGCTGCAGCTGCCACCGCCACATGCAACATGATCATCACCTGTAATTACGACGCGATGAATTAAAAGTGTCTGTAAGTGTATGGCACAGCCCTTTGGTGGCCTCTGCGCTTGTTTACCATTTTTGCTTGCCTAAAAAAGCATGCAAAATACATACTAAGTATGTATGTATGTACATATGCATGTATCTATTTATGCA
Source organism: Zeugodacus cucurbitae (assembly GCF_028554725.1). NCBI lineage: Eukaryota > Metazoa > Arthropoda > Insecta > Diptera > Tephritidae > Zeugodacus > Zeugodacus cucurbitae. Next base: position 28,147,713 of record NC_071671.1, read on the forward strand.
CATATTTATGTTTGGAAGATTTATAAATGTTTAACTTTCTAACCAATTTTCGTATTACTACTTATTTTAGGCAATATTCATCACCCAAATAGTTTTCATATAGTCATGTGTGTATATAAATACATACTGGGAACGTGCGAATAAATGCGATAACGGCGCTTGCCGCTCTTTAGTTTATTTCTTTTCATGCCACTGCACCTGACTAAGTATCGACAAATATTTGCCCAGAATTTTAAAATAGTACATTCACCCACCCTACCGAGAATACTTAATTTAATAACTACATAGATACATAAGTATGTATGTATGTATGCCAATGAGCGTATGTATACATGAACACACACACACTTATGCGCATATCCTGCTGGAGTTGTTGTGACTCATGCTGCCCTCAACGTTATCGATTTTTTGTAGATTTTTGGAGGTGCAAATTTTTAATATTAAATACACACATAACATTTTTCAATTTACTTTGGAAATCGCATTGAAACACACCTGAAATTTGAATTTCGCTTGAATTAGTTCGACAATATTAGGCCCACTTCTCGGCTCGTAGATGTTGATAGTTTGATTTGTATGGCAGCCGCAGATAAGGCAAGTTCTCTTCAAAAATTCTGATGATTTTTCTGACATTTCCCTTTTCTGTGCTAACAGGTACACTTTATAGTTTTAACCAAATAATTTCAATTAACTGTTCACCCACACTTTATTTATTGTGCAAAACCAATATTTACTATCATTTGTATATGATATATACACACGCGTATCGCGACACAATACACTCACGTATAAATGAGGCGATGTTGCCGTGCCTCTGCTGCTTCGCTACGATATGCAACACAAACAACCGACACGTCCTTAACTGTGAGCAAATGACATGTGAATGAACCGTTCATAACGAGCGCTCGTACTGCTTTGCAGCTGCCGGGCTTCTTGATTGTACAATGCACTGTAGTCCACTTCACTGGGCTGTTCCTTTGCCAACCTCATTTGTGCCAGTGTTAATATTTGAATTCTCTCTCTTTCTCAAACCAGAATATAAGCAGGTATCTTCTTTCAAGTCCTTTCTGTGGTATATATGTACATATGCATTTGGCTCATTCATTTCTGTCCCAAAATAGGTAGGTACTCGGTTTTGATATTCACTCTGTCAGCGCAAACCATAAATGTTTGAATATTTGGGACTCGAAATAAACCTAAATTTGATAATACGATATTTAAAGAATTTTAAATTAATTGCAATTTTTAAACTCATAAATAAATAATTTAATAATAATAAAAAACATTTTGTATTATTTCATCTATTAGGAATAGATCCTACTTATCACCTTGTATTAATTGAATAAGTTAGAAATCTTATTATCTATAATACTATTGCACCTCGATTATTCGTGAATTGTTTAACCAGCCATTAACCGGGAAAATCAATCATACTGAATGCTTCCATATTATTATAAAAATACGTTATTTTTCTAGAATCCATTACCTCTTTAATTCACCACAAAATTTTAAGAAACTGTTAAATCATCGCGCCTAAAGGTATACCAAGTTTATATAAGTTATGAAATGAACATAAACTGCATTATCGACAAATGATACTATAGACAGAGAACGTATAAGCAAAGAACGTATTATTTATTATACGTATTATTATACGTGCTTTGCTTATATACAGTATACACTCGAAAAGTAAATCGATTGGTATTTTGGGTAATTTACTTTTGAATAATAATCGAATAATTTACTTTTCCAAATATATACATAAATTATCTGTTTTTATAATATTAAATGTATTTTTAAACTTAAAAAATTCATTCATTTATTTGCTTCAATAAAACATATGGATTTACATGAAAAACATATTTACTATGAAGAGAAAAAATCTTGAATATTCTTTTGTTTTTTTCTTTTGCAATATATTTTGCAAAAAGTCTGACACCTGATTTGCATCGTTTTGATTTTTAAACCAGTGGATCAAGTAGGAGAGTTTATTTACTAAAAAGACGCGATAAACAAGAGAATAAGTGTTTTAGCAACATCGTAAAAAACGCTGCTTGCTTCGTTTCGAATTTTTTATCACACTCTCTGAAAAGTATATTAAAAAATTTACTTTTTCGAGGTGCATGTGTAATCTTAAAGGTGATTAACTTTTCCGCGATTATTTACTTTCTGAGAATTTACTTTTCGAGAGTATACTGCATTAGCACATTTATATGTAATCATATGTAATCATGTGTTCTAATATGACATTTATTTATGAATGCATGCAAAATTAATTCATTTCAAATAAATTATGAGATTTCAGAGGCATATTTGTAGTCAAAATGTTTAAACGGACCTACATTTTAATGTTTTAAAATAATATACCAACTTTCTTAAAAAATTTTATATTTTATTTCATATATGTATATACAAAAGCGCTTACGTACATATGTAGATACATCCTAGATACAAACAGCTACGGTCAACTAAATAACAACGATGTGCACCAAAGAAATCTTTTTGTCCTAACACCAAATATTTCTTTAATCTGATAAAAAATTTAGCTTGATTTCAATTTTAAAATTGTTCCCATGCGTTATAAATCTATGCTTATTCAAAAAGTCCCGTTAGTTTACAAACCTCATGTGTTTTTCTGAAGTAGGCTTAAATTACAGTCGGTCACAGTGTTTGAATACTTTTTTTATCCACATTTACAAATAATTGAGGTAAGTTTCTTTAATTTATGCATAATATAATAAATTCTAAAATTATTGTGCATAATTAGCTTTCGTAAAACGGGCAGAAACAAATGCTATTATTAATATGAGCAACGATGCGAAGTACTATTTTGAGATTGCACAATCTTTAAAGATCTTTAAAATAACGGGTTTCAACACTGTTCAGTATTTTAAATCCTATAAAACCACAGTTAGAGTGCCAAGCAAGAAAATACCTTTTACAACCACCGCTAGAGATGACGAGTGAATCAAAAAAATTCCCCCAAAAACAGCAAATGAAATTCGCGTAGATATTTTTGGCGAAAATGATAGAGCTCCAACGGTAGAAACTGTCAAAAATCATTTAAGAGAAAAATTACTGTTTTGGAGGATTTCACGAAAGGAGCCACTGCGGCCTGAGCAAAATCGTAAACAACGACTTCAATTCACCAAGAAATACCGTCATTGGACTCTAAAGGAGTGGAAAAGAGTCATATTTTCGGAAGGAACTAAAATAAATACACTTCCACCAGATGGAAAAACTTCCGTTCGGCTTCCACGAAGTAAAGGGTTTGACCCCAAGTACAGTCGCCACACGCTGCAGCACGGCGGGGGTACTATAATGATATGTGATGTTGTATCATGAAGGGGTGTTGGGCCTATAACAAAAATTGAGGGCCATATGGATCAGTACTAGTATATTTCTATACTGAGAGGTGTAATGATTCCATATTTCGACGACTATGTTAGTATTACTTGGCTGTTACAGCAAGATACCGCGGAGTCAACTAAACGATGGATGGACGAAAATATAATTTGTTTATTAGACTGACTTTTGTGCAGACCAGACCTGAATTCTATTGAGAATCTCTGGAGCCAATTAAAAACGAAGGTTCGATTTAACAAAATCGGAAATTTCATCGAACAATTAGGAAGGGTAAAGATAGAATGGAGAGCAATTTCCAGAAGCAGATGTCAAGCCTTACTCAAATAAAAATAATCAAGCCACAAAATATTAACTTTTCAATAACAAACACATTTTTTTTAACAATATATCAAGCGTTGCTAATTACGTGACCGAGATGTTTTAGTAGATATTTTTTAAATAGTTTAAAACGTAGTGCAGAATAAAATAAAATTAAAAAACTACATATTATTTAAAAAGCAACTAAATATCGCTTAATTAACTCAACAAGTTTCAATTATTCTAGTCAACTTTTCGACTTAGGAATGATTACATGACTGAAACAGCAGCGTTGCTAATTAGTTGACCGTAGCTGTATGTATGGACATCTTCCAATATTCGAATTGACGAACAAGTAATGCATACACAAACTTACATTCGCAAATGCGTACACGTAAGTTTGTCAACCATCACAAAAAATCAAAAGCTATTTCTACAAAAACAACAAGCGCCTCAAACGCATAAGGGGCCATCCATAAATTACGTCACACCTTGAAGGGGGGGAGGGTATCATTCAGAAGTGACAATGTGTGACAAGGGGCAGGGGGGGTCAAAAGCTTTGTGACATCACATTTCAAAATTTAGGGCAACATCGTTTCCCGCTCTGCTGCGCTCCTGGGTGCTAGACGACTGGCTGCTCTGTACCACGCCGATCACGCAGCAGCATAATTAAGTATCTATTATTTCTTGACTAGTCATTCGTTGTCTCTGTACTTTAATATTTAACTAAATGTTGATTTTATTAAAGATTATTTAATAAATATAAGAATAAATATAATAACCTGTTTGTTTTTTATTTTATGATAAATCTATAAAATTGGAAAATGGGTGACGTCACGTCAAAGTATGCTGTTATGTTTATTAATGCTATATATCTGTTTGCCACACAAAAAATGGACGTTAACACCTTGCTCATAGTACAGTATTAGTCCACTATGCAGATCAGGTCGCTTCATAGCAATTAGGTATACAGGGAAAAATGATTTGCTTTTTGTTTTTTGGCTGTCGCGGTGTCAACATCTCGACTATTGGAATTATAAAAACAACTAACGAGGATGTAAGCAATTATTAAAAATAATTCCTATAAAATCAACAACTAACTTTCATTTTAGTTAAAAATGTGACTTGGAACCGAATTTCGTCTAAGGAACAGATCCAGATTGAGATGATGAACGAAGATGTTTGAAAAAATTATGTAAATACTGCTGAAGTAATGTAGAATCGAAAAACCATACGAAACTTTTTGGAAACCCCGAGGAATACAAAAAACATAAGCGTACTGGACCAAAATTTTCGATAAATGAACGTACCAAATGCGGCCATTCGCAAGAATTTGGCAACTCAGGACTTGATGAGTCGTATGAAAGCAAAATATATATGGAATTGTTGGACAGTGAATTTATCACGTTTGCTGAGGCATATCATGGCGACAACTGGTTATACCAAGCGAAGCCAGGTCCCTCTCCACCTGGTCCTTCCATCGGAGTGAAGGTCTCCCTCTTCCTCGGCTTCCACCCGCGGGTACTGCATCGAATACTTTCAGAGCTGGAGCACTTTCGCTGGACTATGTCTATGTCGTCGAATAACACATACAGCTCATCGTTCCATCGTCTGCGGTATTCGCCGTTGCCAATGTGTAAGGGTCCATAAATCTTCCGCAAAACCTTTCTCTCGAAAACTCCTAGTGCCGTCTCATCGGATGTTGACATCGTCCACGCTTCTGCACCGTAAAGTAGGACGGGAATGATGAGGGACATTTAGAGTTTGGTTTTTGTTCGTCGAGAGAGGACTTTACTTTTGAATTGCCTACTTAGTCCATAGTAGCACCTGTTGGCAAGAGTGATTATGCGTTGGATTTCCAGGCTGACATTGTTATTGCTGTTAATGCTGGTTCCCAGGTAGACGAAATTATCTACAACTTCAAAGTTATGACTGTCAACAGTGACGTGGGAGCTAAGACGCGAATGCGCTGACTGTTTGTTTGATGACAGGAGATATTTCGTCTTGTCCTCGTTCACCACCAGACCCATACGCTTCGCTTCCTTATCCAGTCTGGAAAAAGCAGAACTAACGGCGCGGGTGTTGTTTCCAATGATATCGATATCATCGGCGTACGCCAGTAGCTGTACACTCTTGTAGAAGATTGTACCTTCTCTATTTAGCTCTGCAGCTCTTATAATTTTTTCCAGCATCAATTTAAAGAAGTCGCACGATAGTGAGTCACCTTGTCTGAAACCTCGTCTGGTATCGAACGGCTCGGAGAGGTCCTTCCCGATCCTGACGGAGCTTTTGGTGTTGCTCAACGTCAGCTTACACAGCCGTATTAGTTTTGCGGGGATACCAAATTCAGACATCGCGATGGTGTGTGTCGATCCTATTTTCACGGGTCTTCTCCAAAATTTGGCGCATGGTGAATATCTGGTCTGTTGTTGATTTTCCAGGTCTAAAGCCACACTGATAAGGTCCAATCAGTTTGTTGACGGTGGGCTTTAGTCTTTCACACAATACGCTCGACAGAACCTTATACGCGATGTTGAGGAGGCTTATCCCACGGTAATTGGCGCAAATTGTGGGGTCTCCCTTTTTGTGTATTGGGCAGAGTACACTGAGATTCCAATCGTCAGGTATGCTTTCTTCCGACCATATTCTGCAAAGAAGCTGATGCATGCACCTTATCAGCTCTTCGCCGCCGTATTTGAATAGCTCGGTCGGTAATCCATCGGCCCCCGCCGCCTTATTGTTCTTCAAGCGGGTAATTGCTATTCGAATTTCTTCACGGTCGGGCAATGGAACATCTGCTCCATCGTCGTCGATTGGGGAATCGGGTTCGCCATCTCCTGTTGTTGTACTTTCACTGCCAGTCAGCAGGCTGGAGAAGTGTTCCCTCCACAAACTCAGTATACTCTGGTCATCTATAACTAGATCACCTCTGGGGGTCCTACAGGAGTGTGCTCCGGTCTTGAAACCTTCAGTTAGTCGCCGGATCTTTTCGTAAAATTTTCGAGCATTACCCCTGTCGGCCAGCTTGTCAAGCTCTTCATACTCACGCATTTTGGCCTCTTTCTTTTTTTGTCTGCAAATGCGTCTCGCTTCCCTCTTCAGCTCCCGGTATCTATCCCATCCTACACGTGTTGCGGTCGATCGCAACATTGCGAGGTAGGCAGTCTGTTTTCTCTCCACTGCGAGACGACAATCCTCATCATATCAGCTGTTTTTTTGGCTTTTCCGAAAACCAATGGTTTCGGTTGCAGCTGTACGTAAGGAGTTTGATATGCCGTCCCACAGCTCCCTTATACCGAAATGCTGATGAGTGCTCTCAGAGAGCAGGAGTGCAAGTCGAGTAGAAAATCGTTCGGCTGTCGGTTGTGATTGCAGCTTCTCGATGTCGAACCTTCCTTGTGTTTGTTGACGTGTGCGCTTTTCTACACAGAGTCGGGTGCGTATTTTAGCTGCTACAAGATAGTGGTCCGAGTCAATGTTGGGACCACGAAGCGTACGCACATCAGAAACACTGGAGACATGTCGTCCATCTATCACAACATGATCGATCTGGTTGCGAGTGATTCGATCCGGGGAGAGCCAAGTAGCTTGATGGATTTTCTTATGCTGGAATCTAGTACTACAGACGACCATATTTCGGGCCCCGGCGAAATCGATCAACCTCAGACCGTTTGGTGATGTTTCGTCATGGAGGCTGAATTTTCCGACTGTTGTGCCAAAGACACCTTCTTTACCCACCCTAGCGTTGAAATCGCCAAGCACGATTTTGACATCGTGGCGGGGGCAGCGCTCATAGGTACGTTCTAGGCGCTCATATAAGGTATCTTTGATCACTTCGTCCTTCTCTTCCGTCGGGGCGTGGGCGCAAATCAGCGATATGTTGAAGAACCTCGCATTGATGCGGATTGTGGCTAGACGTTCATCCACCGGAGTGAATGCCAGGACTCGACGACGGACTCTCTCCCACCACGAATCCCACACCGAATTTGCGTTCCTTTATATGGCCGCTGTAGTAGATGTCACAAGGACCCACCTTCTTCCGTCCTTGTCCCGTCCATCGCATTTCTTGGATTGCGGTGATGTCAACCTTTCATCTTACGAGGACATCAACCAGCTGGGCAGAGGCACCTTCCCAATTAAGGGTCCGGACATTCCAGGTACATGCCCTTAAATCGTAGTCCTTTAAACGTTTGCAGTGGTCGTCATCAAAATTGTGATCTCTCATCCAAGGCTGTTTTGTTCTTTTCATTGGGGGGTGTTTTTATGTGGTGGGTCCCAAACCCTACGCACAACCGCATAAGCGGGTTTTGCCTTCTCACTTAAGCTCGCCTCCAAACGGATATCTGTTGGCTACCCAGAGGATACTTGGTCTAAGACCGGAAGTCGTGAGCTGCTTGAGCCAATTTAATTTAACAAAAATATTTCAATTAATCTTCGATTCGATTTAGGCGTTAATAGCGTAAAATGTCTGTCTGAGAAAGAGCTATGAAAATCTGTTGGAAGCAGTCTATGTTGTCTGTAAATCGAAACGTATTTTTTTTATTTGCTAATTATTTTTTCATTGCATTATTTCTTATTTTTATGTATGTTTTTTTTAACTATGAAAATTAGAATTAAAAGTTATATCTATACTAATATTATAAAGAGGAAATGTTTGTTTTTTTGTTTGTTTGTCTCGAATAGGCTCCGAAACTACTGAACCGATTTGAAAAATTCTTTCACCGTTGGAAAGCTATACTATCCCTGAGTGACATAGGCTATATTTAGTTAAAAAAAAATAGGGTTCCTTACCAAAACTCCGATAATGTAAAAAAATACCAAAAAACGTTTTTTAATCGCGAATGCTGCGAAAACGATTGAAGATATAACAAAGTGATGTATTACAATTTTGTAGAACTTATCATTATCTACAAAAAACGTCCCGACATCATATCTCTAACTATTATAGTTTTTTCACAATAAGCGATTTTATATAAAAAAATTAATTGAAATACCACTACTTGAAAAGGCTCTTTATTTGTACCTAAGTATTAATCCTTACCGAAATAAATAATTTATCATTTAAGATCGCTTCAAAACCTTTATATAACTTTTTGAATTATTAGATTCTGACATTCCATTCAAAAGATATCACGAGTTAAAAATTTTTAAAAGTCGCTCGGCGGCGAACTATGCGTTGTAGAGTTGTAGGCGTCAGGGTTAAGATCACTCGCGCAGTCGGCTCCCTACTGAATGGTCGTGTGCGTAATTAAAAAAAATTGTCGCTTGATAATATTTTGTCGCTTGATAATACTTCGTTTAGTAGGTAACTAAACCCATTCAAAAAGATCTAGACCCATATATATAGCACAGATATTGTACATTTAGTTATCCTAAGAAATGAATTGAATAAGTTTTATGATTTAATTTTAATAAATAGGTTGTAGTTTTGTATGTTGTTATAGTAGGTAGTTGTAAGAACATCAAAGATTAGTTTAAAGGCGTTTTTTTCTTTTATCATTTAAAAAATGCCCAAAACATCAAGATCTCAACTTTCTAGAAATAATTCCCAGGCCAGGGCCAAAAAAATATGTCGAAATAAAGAATCTTCATCTGAAACTGAAAATCGTATTTTAAATCAGAGAGAATATGTAGCGCAATCGCGTGCCAGAGAGTCGAGTACCGAGCGTTCGCAACGGCTCGCTGAACAAAACATGAGAACCTCTCAAAGACGCGCGGGGGAGTTCAGTCTTGAGCGTTCGCAGCGCCTAGCTGAACAAAATTTAACAACTTATCATGTGCACGCGCGAGAGTCAAGTACTGAGCGTTTGCAGCGGCTTGAAGAGCAAAATTCCAGAAGTATACAATCCCGCACTAGGGAATCAAGCTCTGAGCGTTCCCAACGCCTTCAAGACCAGAGAGAACGACAACAGACTTCAAGAGCTAGAGTCCGCAATCGAGTTGTAGCTCACAGTAACAGATCGGCTTTTAAATACTATCCACAGATTGATTATGCTCGACAGTCTTCCGTCCAAATCGGCGACATGAATAAGATTTGCCCTAAGTGTTCTGCCAAAAAATGGGTCGATGAAACTAATGGTATGTGTTGTGCTTCTGGAAAAGTTATTATCCCCAATATTCAAGAACCACCACAGCCAATAAAAAATCTATTGACAAATAAATAAATAAACATAGCTCCAACGCTAAAAATAGATTTAATTAATGAACTACAGACAGCACTGAAAAGCCACAACGTATATATACGAAGCTGTAAACAAAATATTGAACGCAACTCTTCGGATAATTTAAAGCTAATTATTCTTTCCGACCGCCCACCGCAGACTGCTCACCCGGGTAGATACAATTCTCCAGCTGTAAACGAGGTAGCTGTTCTCTTGGTTGACGAAGAAAAAGGCCCCAGAGACATAGTGCTGCACGGAAGAGACGGCCAACTTAAAAGGGTATCCGAGTTACATCGATCATATGATCCACTACAGTATCCCTTAATGATCGTTAAAGGAGAAGACGGTTATTATTTAACCATTCCACCGGAAGGTACAGCGCGTAACAAAACTATGACATGCATGCAATTTTATGCATTCAGGTTGATGGTTAGAGCAAACAGTTTTAATTCATTACATTATTACAGGGACTTATTTAGCCAATATATTGTCGATATGATGGCAAAAATGATATCGGAACGATTGAATTACATATGTCGTAACCAACAGAGACTAAGGGCTGAAGAATACATTCATCTCAGAGACGCTTTAAATCAAGACGGAAATGTTGACCCATCAAATATCGGTCAGCGCGTAATTTTACCATCTTCATTTACAGGTTCTCCACGTTACCTGCATGAGAAAACACAAGTCGCGATGACTTATGTCCGAAACTACGGGAGACCAGAATTATTTGTCACGTTTACGTGCAATCCTGAATGACCTGAAATTAAAGCGGAACTACTACCTGGTCAGCGATCTTTCGATCGTCATGACATCATTTCAAGGGTGTTTCACTTAAAAATGAAGAAATTCATAAAATTATTCAACAAAGATGAAATATTCGGCAAAGTGAAATGTTACATGGTGAGTGTGGAGTGGCAGAAGCGAGGTTTACCACACTGTCATATGCTGTTTTGGCTAGAGACAAAAATCCAACCAGACGAAATTGATAGGGTCATAGTTGCGGAACTTCCCAACCAACAAAACGATCCAATATTGTACGATATCGTAACTAAAAATATGGTGCACGAACCATGCGGAGAACATAACTTAACAGCACCATGTATGAAAAACGGCATTTGCACAAAAAAAAAATACCCGCGACGTTTGGTCAATGAAACTCAAACCGGAGATGACGGATATCCAGTATATCGTCGTCGTGATGCCGCAAATGGAGGTCAGAGCGCTTCGCTCAATATCAGAGGCAGTAATTTCACTATAGATAATAGCTGGATTGTCCCTTATTCTCCACTTTTGTGCAGGACGTTCAATGCTCACATAAATGTTGAGTACTGTCACTCAGTTCAATCCATCAAATACATTTGTAAATACATAAATAAAGGATCGGATCAAGCCACATTTGGCGTCAGAAACCCAAATGATGAAGTGGAAAACTACGTGAATGGCCGCTACATAAGTACTTCCGAAGCTGCCTGGCGAATATTGGAATTTCCGATCCACGAGCGTCATCCTACAGTCTTGCAGTTAGCTGTTCACTTAGAAAATGGCCAAAGGGTGTATTTTACCGCAGGAACGGCAGAACAAGTGGCCCAAAATCCACGTAAACAACTTTGCTGGCTTTTTTTGAGCTATGTAATGAAGATGAATTCGCAAAAACACTTATATACCACGAAGTCCCGCAATACTATACATGGGCCAATAATAAGTTCACAAGAAGGAAGCGTGGTGAGAACGTAGTTGGCCATCCAGGAATAAAAAAGATGCAGCTTTAGGCAGAGTCTACTGTGTCCATCCTTCTCAATCCGAGTGTTTCTATCTTAGGACGTTACTACATCACGTACGGGGCCCAACCTCATTCCAGTACTTGAAAACCGTTGACGGAGTTCTCAAAGAAACATATCAAGCTGCTTGCCGTGCTAGAGGTTTGCTAGAAAACGATGACCATTGGGAAAATACTCTGAGAGAAGCTTTGCTTTCTCAATGTTCACAACAACTGAGAGAATTGTTTGTAGTCATACTTTTATTTTGTCAGCCATCGGAACCATTAAAATTATGGAACATTTTCAAAGACAATTTATGTGAAGATATTAGACACAGAATCAGACAGCAAAATCTAAACTTCACCTTACCATACAATGCGGAAATTTACAACCAAGGTCTGATACAAATAGAAAATAAACTGATGCAATTAAATGACAAAAGCCTAAGGGACTTTGGATTACCATGTTCAGTTCGTACAGAAAATAAAAGAAGCAGAGACAATGACTAATCGCTATGATACACATAATTTGACCGCTTTTGTTAATGAAAACCTACCAAAATTAGTCCCAGATCAAAGAGATGCTTTTGAAACTATAGTCGATAGCGTCATTAATGACAATAGAAAAGTTTTCTTTTTGGATGCACCCGGTGGAACAGGAAAGACGTTTCTTGCTAATTTGATACTTGCTAAGATAAGAGAATCGGGGAAGATAGCAATAGCAGTTACTTCCTCAGGAATTGCTGCAACTCTCTTGACGGATGGAAAAACTGCTCATTCTACTTTTAAACTTCCGCTATCCGTAAATCTTGAGCAACAATCTAAATGTTCTATCCGCAAAAATGGGCCTGTTGGTAAATTACTACAAGACGCCTCATTGATTATGTGGGACGAATGCACGATGAGCCATAGAGCACATATAGAGGCCGTGAACAGAACCTTACAGGATCTAAGGAACTCCTCTGCAGTCATGGGCGGGATTACTTTTGTTTTTGCGGGAGATTTTCGACAAACTCTCCCCGTTATTAACAGAGGTACGCGAGCAGATATCATCAAGGCATTCTTGAAATCGTCACCCTTATGGGCTTCAATTGAAACATTAAAATTACGAACGAATATGAGAGCTCATGTTCATGGAATCACTGATAGCGATTTCCCACAACAACTGCTAAAACTTGGAGAAGGAATTTTTCCCACTCCAAATTTAAGCGATCATTGTGACATTCTTTTGGATGAGTCTCTAGGTCAAATACTTCATAATTTGGAAAACTTAATAGATGCTATATACCCTGATATTGAGAATTTGCACCAAAAGGACTTTCATTGGCTATGTTCTAGGGCTATAGTGTCTCCTAAGAATGATACTGTTAATGAAATAAACAATCTAATAGTTCAAAAAGCCCCGGCCAAATTAAAACATACAAATCAATCGACAATGTGACTAATATCGAAGACGCAGTCCATTATCCACAGGAATTTTTAAATTCGTTGAACCCTTCTGGACTGCCACCACATGAGTTGTCGCTAAAAATCGGAATCCCAATAATCTTCTTCTTCTTGACTGGCGTAGACACCGCTGACGCGGTTATAGCCGAGTCCAAAACAGACGAAATTGGTAGGGTCATAGTTGCGGAACTTCCCAACCAACAAAACGATCCAATATTGTACGATATCGTAACTAAAAATATGGTGCACGAACCATGCGGAGAACATAACTTAACAGCACCATGTATGAAAAACGGCATTTGCACAAAAAAAAAATACCCGCGACGTTTGGTCAATGAAACTCAAACCGGAGATGACGGATATCCAGTATATCGTCGTCGTGATGCCGCAAATGGAGGTCAGAGCGCTTCGCTCAATATCAGAGGCAGTAATTTCACTATAGATAATAGCTGGATTGTCCCTTATTCTCCACTTTTGTGCAGGACGTTCAATGCTCACATAAATGTTGAGTACTGTCACTCAGTTCAATCCATCAAATACATTTGTAAATACATAAATAAAGGATCGGATCAAGCCACATTTGGCGTCAGAAACCCAAATGATGAAGTGGAAAACTGCGTGAATGGCCGCTACATAAGTACTTCCGAAGCTGCCTGGCGAATATTGGAATTTCCGATCCACGAGCGTCATCCTACAGTCTTGCAGTTAGCTGTTCACTTAGAAAATGGCCAAAGGGTGTATTTTACCGCAGGAACGGCAGAACAAGTGGCCCAAAATCCACGTAAACAACTTTGCTGGCTTTTTTTGAGCTATGTAATGAAGATGAATTCGCAAAAACACTTATATACCACGAAGTCCCGCAATACTATACATGGGCCAATAATAAGTTCACAAGAAGGAAGCGTGGTGAGAACGTAGTTGGCCATCCAGGAATAAAAAAGATGCAGCTTTAGGCAGAGTCTACTGTGTCCATCCTTCTCAATCCGAGTGTTTCTATCTTAGGACGTTGCTACATCACGTACGGGGCCCAACCTCATTCCAGTACTTGAAAACCGTTGACGGAGTTCTCAAAGAAACATATCAAGCTGCTTGCCGTGCTAGAGGTTTGCTAGAAAACGATGACCATTGGGAAAATACTCTGAGAGAAGCTTTGCTTTCTCAATGTTCACAACAACTGAGAGAATTGTTTGTAGTCATACTTTTATTTTGTCAGCCATCGGAACCATTAAAATTATGGAACATTTTCAAAGACAATTTATGTGAAGATATTAGACACAGAATCAGACAGCAAAATCTAAACTTCACCTTACCATACAATGCGGAAATTTACAACCAAGGTCTGATACAAATAGAAAATAAACTGATGCAATTAAATGACAAAAGCCTAAGGGACTTTGGATTACCATGTTCAGTTCGTACAGAAAATAAAAGAAGCAGAGACAATGACTAATCGCTATGATACACATAATTTGACCGCTTTTGTTAATGAAAACCTACCAAAATTAGTCCCAGATCAAAGAGATGCTTTTGAAACTATAGTCGATAGCGTCATTAATGACAATAGAAAAGTTTTCTTTTTGGATGCACCCGGTGGAACAGGAAAGACGTTTCTTGCTAATTTGATACTTGCTAAGATAAGAGAATCGGGGAAGATAGCAATAGCAGTTACTTCCTCAGGAATTGCTGCAACTCTCTTGACGGATGGAAAAACTGCTCATTCTACTTTTAAACTTCCGCTATCCGTAAATCTTGAGCAACAATCTAAATGTTCTATCCGCAAAAATGGGCCTGTTGGTAAATTACTACAAGACGCCTCATTGATTATGTGGGACGAATGCACGATGAGCCATAGAGCACATATAGAGGCCGTGAACAGAACCTTACAGGATCTAAGGAACTCCTCTGCAGTCATGGGCGGGATTACTTTTGTTTTTGCGGGAGATTTTCGACAAACTCTCCCCGTTATTAACAGAGGTACGCGAGCAGATATCATCAAGGCATTCTTGAAATCGTCACCCTTATGGGCTTCAATTGAAACATTAAAATTACGAACGAATATGAGAGCTCATGTTCATGGAATCACTGATAGCGATTTCCCACAACAACTGCTAAAACTTGGAGAAGGAATTTTTCCCACTCCAAATTTAAGCGATCATTGTGACATTCTTTTGGATGAGTCTCTAGGTCAAATACTTCATAATTTGGAAAACTTAATAGATGCTATATACCCTGATATTGAGAATTTGCACCAAAAGGACTTTCATTGGCTATGTTCTAGGGCTATAGTGTCTCCTAAGAATGATACTGTTAATGAAATAAACAATCTAATAGTTCAAAAAGCCCCGGCCAAATTAAAACATACAAATCAATCGACAATGTGACTAATATCGAAGACGCAGTCCATTATCCACAGGAATTTTTAAATTCGTTGAACCCTTCTGGACTGCCACCACATGAGTTGTCGCTAAAAATCGGAATCCCAATAATCTTCTTCTTCTTGACTGGCGTAGACACCGCTGACGCGGTTATAGCCGAGTCCAAAACAGCGCGCCACGTATCCCTCCTTCTGGCAGTTTGGCGCCAATTGGTTATACCAAGCGAAGCCAGGTCCCTCTCCACCTGGTCCTTCCATCGGAGTGGAGGTCTCCCTCTTCCTCGGCTTCCACCAGCGGGTACTGCATCGAATACTTTCAGAGCTGGAGCACTTTCATCCATTCGAACAACATGACCTAGCCAGCGTAGCCGCTGTTTTTTTATTCGCTGGACTATGTCTATGTCGTCGAATAACACATACAGCTCATCGTTCCATCGTCTGCGGTATTCGCCGTTGCCATTGTTTAAGGGACCATAAATCTTTCGCAAAACCTTTCTCTCGAAAACTCCTAGTGCCGTCTCATCGGATGTTGACATCGTCCACGCTTCTGCACCGTAAAGTAGGACGGGAATGATGAGGGACTTGTAGAGTTTGGTTTTTGTTCGTCGAGAGAGGACTTTACTTTTCAATTGCCTACTTAGTCCATAGTAGCACCTGTTGGCAAGAGTGATTATGCGTTGGATTTCCAGGCTGACATTGTTATTGCTGTTAATGCTGGTTCCCAGTTAGACGAAATTATCTACAACTTCAAAGTTATGACTGTCAACAGTGACGTGGGAGCCAAGACGCGAATGCGCTGACTGTTTATTTGATGACAGGAGATAGCTGGTTGATGTCCTCATACAACTAAAGGTTGACATCACCGCCATCCAAGAAGTGCGATGGACGGGACAAGGACGGATGAAGGTGGGTCCTTGTGACATCTAATACAGCGCCCATATAAAGAAGCGTAAATTTGGTGTTGGATTTGGGAGAGAGACTCCGTCGCCGAGTCCTGGCATTCACCCCTGAACGTCTTGCCACAATCCGCATCAAAGCGAGGTTCTTCAATATATCGCTGATTTGCGCCCACGCCCCAACGGAAGAGAAGGACGATGTGACCAAAGATGCTTTCTATGAGCGCCTAGAACGTACCTATGAGCGCTGCCCCGCCACGATGTCAAAATCGTGCTTGGCGATTTTAACGCCAGGGTGGGTAAAGAAAGAGCCTTTGGCACAACAGTCGGAAAATTCAGCCTCCATGTCGAAACATCGCCAAACGGCCTGAGGCTGATCGACTTCGCTGGGGCCCGAAATATGGTTGTCTGTAATACCAGATTCCAGCACAAGAAAATTCATCAAGCAACATGGCTGTCCCCTGATCGAAACACGCGCAATCAAATCGATCATGTTGTGATAGACGGAAGACATGTCTCCTGTGTTTAAGACGTGCGTACGCTCCGAGGGCCAAATATTGACTCGGACCATTATTTAGTAGCAGCAAAGATACGCACTCGCCTCTGTGCAGCAAAGAAAGCCCGTCAACAAACACAAAGAAGGTTCGACGTCGAAAAACTGCAATCACAACCGACAGCCGAAGATTTTCTACTTGACTTGCACTCCTGCTCTCTGAGAGCACTCATCAGCATCTCGATATAAGGGAGCTGTGGAACGGCATCTCAAACTCATTGCATACCGCTGCAGCCGAAACAATTGGTCTCCGGCAACGCCAAAAAACCAGTTGGTACGATGAGTGTTGTCGTTCCACAGTGGAGAGAAAACAGACTGCCTACCTCGCAACGTTGCGAAAGACCACAACACGTTCGGGGTGGGATAGACATCGAGAACTGAAGAGGAGAGCGAGACGCATTTGCAGACGTAAAAAGAAAGAGGCCGAAATGCGTGGGTATGAAGAGCTTGAAAAGCTGGCCGACATGGGTAATGCTCGACCGGAGCATTATCATGTAGGGACCGAGGAGGTAATCTGGTAATGAATATCCAGAGCATACTGGGATTATGGAGGGAACACTTCTCCGACCTGCTGAATGGCAGTGAAAGTACAACACCAGGAGATGAAGATGGAATAGATATTCCATTACCTGACCATGAAGAAATTCGAATAGCAATTACCCGCTTGAAGAACAACAAAGCGGTGGGGGCCGATGGACTACCGGCCGAGCTATTCAAATACGGCGGCGAAGAACTGATAAGGTGCATGCATCAGCTTCTTTGTAGAATATGGTCGAAAGAAAGCATGCCCGACATTTGGAATCTCAGTGAGCTCTGCAAAACTAATTCGGCTGTGAAAGCTGACGTTGAGCAACACCAAAAGCTCCGTCAGGATCGGGAAGGACCTCTCCAAGCCGTTCGATACCAAACGAGGCTTCAGACAGGGTGACTCGCTAACGTGAGAGTTCCTCAATCAGAAAATCTCGAAATTTTGGGAAATTAGGAAAATTAACTCTATGCTCATTTCAGCTAAGAATTAAAAATTATCGGAAAGCCGGAAAAGTAGGAAAACCTGAAAAATCGAAAATATACTCATTTTACTAGAGAATTTCACTAGGGACGTGATTCGATGGTCGGAAAATCGCTAAAAATTATGGGACGCCGGAAAAGTAGGATACCCGAAAAATCGAAAATATACTCTATTTAGTAGAGAATTTCACTAGAGACGTGAATCGGCGGTCGGAAAATCGCTAAAAATTATGGGAAAGCCGGAAGAGTAGGAAAACCCGAAAAAAATATATATGCTACGATTATAGCTTTAAAAAAATCTACATTTTTATTTTTGATTAAAAGAAAAAACTCGATAGATGACTCCACTTATGAGGATGAAGTAGAAAAAAGAAAACAGAAAAGAAAAGAATATGATAATCGCTACAGAGAGAAACACCCACATGAATAAAGTATTCAAAGGTTGAATAAAAGTTGAGAAAAATAATAGTGTACAAATAGCAATTTTCCTGAGGTATGTTTGCATGCTCATACATATTCATACATATTTACGACCAGCCGATTTTCTACCAACAACGCAGTGTAGCGTCGTTTTGACGTCGCGCAGGCGGCCATCAAACCTTCCACACATCGAGCTCTACAGAGCCGTTTCAAGTGATCTCCCTAATTATAAACGCGCTAATTATGTATCGTATAGTGTTGACCTACAATTAGCAAATATAAATAATTAAATGTATTTAAATATTCTAC
This sequence comes from Zeugodacus cucurbitae, assembly GCF_028554725.1. Classification (NCBI taxonomy): domain Eukaryota; kingdom Metazoa; phylum Arthropoda; class Insecta; order Diptera; family Tephritidae; genus Zeugodacus; species Zeugodacus cucurbitae. Next base: position 28,166,305 of record NC_071671.1, read on the forward strand.
CAATATATTATGCCATATTTTAATGTAATACGATTGATATTTTTAAGAATCCAGACATAAAAATATAAACGATAATATGAGGTGGTGACCTGGACCTTTTTGCCTGCGAACGCGCGACGCTGATGTCCGTGGCCACGGAGATTTTATAAGAAAACATAAACAAATTTACAAACACTAAGTGCTAAACACATAGACGACGACAAGCGACGAGCGACATCTGTCAAATATTACAATACACGCGTTCTTATGGGTACAGCTTTTTAGACAACAGCACGACTTCGCGACAAAATGGATGAAGTCTTCGCTGTCGCCAAATTAGAAGTGTTTCTAATTTTGCCGACGACAATGGCTGCTGAAGAGTTGCCACTAATATGTGAAATGTAAAATTATTCAAAGTTCTAACACTTATGACGTTATTTTGCCTGCAGAAGCGAGTAGCTTTGATATATCATTTGTATTAACAATCGATTATGTAAAACAAATAAATCGACCTCTTTTTACATTTTTGTACAAATAATTTCACTTTCAACTAAATATGTAAATTTTATTGAAGTGAAAGGTTTCAGTACGGCAATAATGAAATTGCTGTTTGATATGTCGCTGCAATCTTCAAAATGTTCAAGACGCTGGCTTCAAAGCGACATTTGTAGACGACCGTCGCAAGGTCGTATCGTATCGTCGTCTTTGTGTTCAGCACTCAAGAATGATAGATGACTAGATTACAACATAGTGACGCGCTCACGACCACCGATTGGGAATAGGCAACAGAAGGATTTGTCAAATGGAAAACGGAAATGTAAAACATAGTGAACCTCATTGAATAATGTGCAGATAAAATATCACAATGAACGTGATTCTTAAAAACGTGATCTATAAAATGATCCAATATAATAATGCATATTTATAATTAAAATTATATGTTTTGTCGCCAATTTGCCAACTTTTTTGTTAGTTGCAAAACGCTCTTTATATACGACTTTTTGTACACTGTTGTTTAATTCAGCCATTGCGGACTTCTTTTTTGGTCTTTCTGACGTTTCTCGTTAGTGAGTTAACGCACTTTTAGTCATTTTCAACCTAACCTTTGTATGGGAGGTGGGCGTGGTTATTATCCGATTTCTTTCATTTTTGGACTGTATAAGGAAACGGCTAAATGAAACGACTGCAGAAAGTTTGGTTTATATAGCTCTTTTGGTTTGCAAGATATATACAAAAAACCTATTTGGGGGCGGGGTCACACCCACTTTTCGAAAGCAACCTCCTCAGGGTGCCAAGGAATATGTGTTCCAAGTTTCATTAAGATATCTCAATTTTTACTCAAGTTATCGCTTGCACGGACGGACAGACGGACGGACAGACAGACATCCGGATTTGAACTTTACTCGTCACCCTGATCACTTTGGTATATATAACCCTATATCTAACCCGTTTAGTTTTAGGACTTACAAACAACCGTTATGTGGACAAAACTATAATACTCTCTTTAGCAACTTTTGTTGCGAGAGTATAAAAAAAGTAACGGTAAACGAATGAAGTAATCTTGTCTTCTATCATTCTTGGATGGGACCATACGATAAAAAACTGCGATAAAATCAGTCTGCTACCAGCAGTCATTGTAGAAACCTACAAGTAGATAATCTGAAATACATAGAAAGAAATTGCGGTAAGAATGCATTAGAATGAAGGAAACGCAAGACACTTCGCGAGGGTTTCGGTCATTATATACTACTAAAAAGACACTTGGCGCTTAAAGAATACTTTATATGGTTTTGATCACAATTTTATATTTTGTAAAGCTATGTATTACGTAACGCGCCTATATTGCAAACACAGAGATGGTGAGGAAGAGCAATATATACGCAATTAACTTTTGTTATGAATGATGTTTTACATTACTATTTTCCTTCCTAATCCACAAGAATATTTCCATTTTGCAGTGCGTTTATTTAAAATATTAAATGCATTGTTTTTATAATATTAAATGCATTTTTAAACTTAAAAAAATCATTCATTTATTTGCTTCAATAAAACATATGGATTTACATGAAAAATATATTTACATTTACATACATACATAAGTATTTACTATGAAGAGAAAAAATCTTGAATATTCTTTTATTTTTTTCTTTTGTAATATATTTTCTGACCATTTTTGTACGACAATTCAAAAAGTCTGACACCTGATTTGCATTGTTTTAATTTTTAAACCAGTGGATCAAGTTGGAGAGTTTATTACTAAAAAGACGCGATAAACAAGAGAGTAAGTGTTTTTGCAACATCGTAAAAAACGCTGCTTGCTTCGTTTCGAATTTTTTATCACACTCTCTGATAAATTATAAAATTTACTTTTTCGAGGTGCATGTGTAATCTTAAAGGTGATTAACTTTACCGCGATTATTTCTTTCTGAGAATTTACTTTTCGAGAGTATACTGTACATCAATTTAACATTATTATACTAAAAACTAATAATATTTTTTATTTTGCATACATATGTATGTATTTTGCAATAATAAATAAAAATTAAAATAACTAATAATAAAAAGTAATATTAATAAAGAAAATAAATAATTAGTATATAAGAATAATATAATGTAAGATAATTTTTAAGGACGAAAAAAGGGAGGAGATAGAATATAAGAATATTTGTACATGAATTAAATAAACATATTTCTTTGTATTTCGTAAACATTTGTTTTATTTTTTGTAAAAGTGTTTTTTTCAAAAGTTTTTCTCAGGCGTAGAACCATAAGCGTTGATGGGCCAGTAGAATCGCTAGTAATTTTGAATTAATGACACCTCTAGCGTGTTCGAATTAGTCAAATCACTAGCCATTTTGAATTAACGAAAACGCTAGTGATTCTGTATTAGCCATTCACTAACGATTTTGGAACTAGTCCTTTCACCAGTGACTGGTAATGCAGAGTCGCATCGCTCGATTACTCTCGTAGGGCATTGCAATGTAAAAATCGTTAGTCAAATAACATTGCATGTAATCGGGCTGGGACCGGTGCTAATGATTCGGAATTAGTTATATCGTTAGCTCTTCTCCGATGGTACCGTACTACAGGGATCCCTGATGATGATGATGACAAAATTTCAATATTAGAATGTTGAAGAGACAACAACCATTGAAAATGCTTCTTCTATCCATCACCGCATATTCTAGCCGCCCACAAGTTATTTCTTCACGAACTTGCTAAAAATCAAGAGTTGAAGAATTTCTAATGAAGTGAAAAGTTGCAACATAGCCTTTCCATACAAATAAAGTGCTGAACACAAAGGCGACGACACGACACGACGTAGCGACGGCTGATTATAAATGTCGCTTTGAAGCCAACGTCTTGAACATTTTGAAGACGGCTGCGACATATCAAACAGAAATTTCATTGTTGCCGTACTGAAACCTTTCGCCGCAATAAAATTTACAAATTTAGTTCAAAGTGAAAATTTTTGTGCAAAAAACGTATAAATAGGCAGATTTATTTGTTTCAAATAATCGATTGTTATTACAAATGATATATCAAAGCTACTTTTCGCTTCTGCAGGTAAAATAACGTTATATTTGTTAGAACTTTGAATAATTTTACATTTCACATATTACTGGCAGCTCTACAGGCAAAATTGTCGTCGGCAAAATTAGGAACATTTCTAATTTGGCGACAGCGAGGACTTCTACCCTTTTGTCGCGCAGTCGCAGTTTCCACACATCTTTATTATACATAACTATTTTTCGAATCAGTATATGGCAAAAATTTCACCACAAAAGTTAGTTTTTTTGTTCAAAATCTATTAAGAACTCGGTTTTTAATCTTTTCTTTTTTCCTTCGTATATTAACAACAAATATTTTTGGGAAGAACCTCTTCATGGTAGATGAGGTACCAACGACTAAGCTTTCGAAATTTGTAAATATAAATTTCACAAATTACTGTTTAAATATGTATCTTTAATATGCTGAATGAAATATATGATTGTATACAAATGCAATACAATGTAAATGTAAATATACTCTTGTTTTCAACATCTTAAACCCACCTAACCCCTTAAAGGAGACTGCATTCATATGTACATATGTATGTCCACTTAAAGTTTTTCAAATATTTGAATAGTTTTTACCATTATAAGAAAAAATGCAATAACAATTTTATGTACTTACATACATAGGTATCTATGAATCTATTTATGTACATATATATATTTGTTATTAAAAAATTATACAGTGTTGATTAGAAGATTAGTTTTTCCAACAATATTATTTGGTGGAATTAACCGGGGAAATGATTTTTGATGACATATATTTTGAACCAACTAAGCGGGAAAATCAATTAACCGAGTCCAGTTATCCGAGAAAATTTACATGTGGTTTCATATGCTATATTTTTTGCCCGATAACACGTTCAATTAAACGGGGAAACCAATTAACCATAGGGTCAATTAAACGAAAAGTACTTATTACATTGCCCAAATTAACGATAATTTATACTAGATATAAAATATTATTAATTTTTAGATTCATTAACACGTGCACATATTGGTATTGAGCAATCGTGCGGTATAGAACTGTTCGCTCAACCTCTGCAAGCAGACTGAAGTGCTGAACACAAAGACGACGACACGACACGACGTAGCGACGGCTAATCACAAATGTCGCTTTGAAGCCAGCGTCTTGTACATTTTGAAGACGGCAGCGACATATCAAACAGCAATTTCATTGTTGCCGTACTAACATCTTTCACTTCAATAAAATTTACATATTTAGTTTAAAGTGAAATTATTTACGCAAAAAATGTAAAAATGGTCGATTTATTTATTTTAAATAATCGATTCTTATTATAAATGATATATCAAAGCTATTTTAAGGTTCTACTGGCAAAATAACGTCATACTTGTGAGAACTTTGAATAATTTTACATTTCACATGTTAGTGGCAGCTCTACAGCGGCCATTGTCGTCGGCAAAATTAGAAACATTTCTAATTTGGCGACAACGACAACTACAAGCCTGTTGCCGCGTAGTCGTGCTGTTGTCAAAAAATCTGTGCCCATAAGAACGCGTGTATTTTAATATTTGACAGATGTCGCTCGTCGCTTGTCGTCTTCTATGTGTTCAGCACATGAATATTTTTAATGGCTGATTCGCTTGGTTCCATGGTAAGCGCACTAACACCATCTCATTTTGTGATGGTCTGTTGATGAGTTCACAATACACATACATTTGTTAAGTCAGTACTGACGGTCAATTTATGGTTCAATTGACTGTTATTGGAAATGTTAAAAAGAGACATCTACTAAACATCATTCTTCACAAATGAAAGAATGCAATAACTAAATTCTTTAATATTGTCAATATTGACGGTAAAATGATAAATGAAATGATAGTCAGTATTGATGCGTGTGAACAAGAAACAGTGATCACTTTTTCATAAGCAAATTTTGTATATGACAGAAAGAGACAATAACATTTTAATAATAGACGCCGTGCAATACCATGAATTACTCTGTTTTTATACTCTCGCAACAAAAGTTGCTAAAGAGAGTATTATAGTTTTGTTCACCTAACGGTTGTTTGTAAGTCATAAAACTAAACGAGTTAGATATTGGGTTATATATATCAAAATGATCAGGGTGACGAGACGAGTCAAAATCCGAATGTCTGTCTGTCCGTCCGTCCGTGCAACGGATAACTTGAGTAAAAATTGAGATATCTTTATGAAACTTGGAACACACGTTCCTTGGGACCGTGAGAGGGTTGCTTTCGAAAATGGGCAAAATCGGACCACTGCCACGCCCACAAAATGGCGAAAACCGAAAACACATAAAGTGTCATAACTAAGCCATAAATAAAGTTACAAAAGTAAAATTTGAAATAGAGGATCGCACTAGGAAGGGGCATGTTTGGATGTAATTTTTTTGGGAAAGTGGGCGTGGCCCCGCCCCCAAATCGGTTATTTGTATATAACTCGCAAACCAATAGAGCTATATAAACCAAACTTTCTGCAGTCAGTTCTCTTACGTACCCCACCACACACCATGAAAATAGTTGAAATCGGATAATAACCACGCCCACCTCCCATACAAAAGTTGAGTTGAAACTTACTAAAAGTGAGTTAACTCAGTAACGAAAAACGCCAGAAACACTAAATTTCACATAAGAAATGGCAGATAGAAGCTGCACTCAGATTTTTTTACAAAATGGAAAATGGGCGTGGCATCGCCCACTTATGGGTCAAAAACCATATCTCAGGAACTACTCGACCGATTTCAATGAAACTTGGTTTGTAATAGTTTTCTTACATCCCAATGATATGTTGTGAAAATAGGCCAAATCGCTTCACAACCACGCCTACTTCCTATATACCAGAACTTTGAAGACGATCTGAATCGTTAACTTTACAATATATAAAGGTAGCACAAGTGAAGATATCGATGCAGAACTTTGCACAAATACTACCTTTATAGTGTGGAAGCCCCATTCTAAAAATCACCGAAATCGGACCATAGGTTTTCAAGGCCCCATGTATCGAACATGAGGACCTCGGTGCTTCTAACCTAATATTAGGGTTTCCAACTTTCAATGGACTTTATACAATATATATGATGAATATGTGGGTCAAATTGAGTATTATATAATATAAATAAAGTTAAATAAATAAATTGCGAGAGTATAAAATGTTCGGTTACACCCGAACTTAGCCTTTCCTTACTTGTTTTTTTTGCGATCAATCAAAAGTGTTGCCCGTTCACCAATTTTAATTGTATTCTGAGTTTACATTAAAGATAAAATGAAAATAAAATATATAAGGTAAATATGTATGAAATAATAATTTAACAAAAATATTTCAATTAATCTTCGATTCGATTTAGGCGTTAATAGGGGAAAATGTCTGTCTGAGAAAGAGCTATGAAAATCTGTTGGAAGCAGTCTATGTTGTCTGTAAATCGAAACGTATTTTTTTTAATTTGCTAATTATTTCTTCATTGCATTATTTCTTATTTTTATGTATGTTTTTTTAACTGACACTTTTCAGCTATGAAAAATATGTGATCAGTACTGGCCATGTAAAGACATGAGAGTGAACAGTACGGATGCATAGTTCATTAATTCCAAATACTAATGTGTTAGAGAGAGATGCACTTTCACACGTACACGTTTGTGTACATCAGTTTTTTCACGATGCCCTTAAGAAAATGATAGAAACTGCTGACGATTCGATCAGCTTTGACTGTCATATGAGCGGCCTAATGAATGGCACTGTTCTTGCTGGGCGACTTTTGGTTGACCAGGCGCCCAGAAAAAAGGGTGCGGTGCTGAGTTGCGAATGCAAAGCAAAGTGCTTTGTCAAAGACCCGCGATCCTTATGAATTAAATTGTTTTTGTTGTAGCATGAAACATATATATGTTCTAATTAGAATACAAAATGGTGCAATTGCGAATATTGACCATTCATAAAGCACTTGCGCATACGATTGGTTGTTCTTTGTGTAACTTGCGCGATTGTTTAATTTTTTGCAAGAAATCGTTAGAAGGAATTGTGAGGAATATACATATGTGTGTATGCTTGCATGCGTGTACATCACTTTCGGCATTAGAACAAAATATGGAATTTAGTATAAATTTACATACATATATACTTATGTGTGTGGAGTAAAGTCGAGCTGTATATGAATTTGGTTTGCCATAGACAATTGAAAAGTAACATAATCAGTGGTCTTATTTGTATGTATGTGATTGGCGTTGCAACCGTTTAGCCGGTTATAGCCGAATCGACGATAGTGCGCCACCTCTCTCTCTCCTTCGCAGTTCGGCGCCAGTTGGAGATCCCAAGTGTAACCAGGTCGCTCTCCACCTGGTCCCTCCAACGGAGTGGAGGCCTTCCCCTTCCTCGGCTTCCTCCGGCGGGTACTGCATCGAACACTTTCAGGGCTGGAGTGTTTTCGTCCATTCGGACAACATGACCTAGCCAGCGTAGCCGCTGTCTTTTTATTCGCTGAACTATGTCAATGTCGTCGTATAACTCGTACAGCTCATCGTTCCATCGTCTGCGGTATTCGCCGTTGCCAATGTTCTGAGGACCATAAATCTTGCGCAAAATTTTCCTCTCGAAAACTCCTAGTGTCGTCTCATCTGATGTTGACATCGTCCAAGCTTCTGCACCGTAAAGCAGGACGGGAATGATAAGCGACTTGTAGAGCTTGATTTTGGTTCGTCGAGAGAGGACTTTACTGTTCAATTGCCTACTCAGTCCAAAGTAGCACCTGTTGGCAAGAGTTATTCTGCGCTGGATTTCGAGGCTGACATTGTTCGTGTTGTTGATGCTGGTTCCCAGGTATACGAAATTATCTACGACCTCGAAGTTATGACTGTCAACAGTGACGTGGTAGCCAAGACGCGAATGCGCCGACTGTTTGTTTGATGACAGGAGATATTTCGTCTTGTCCTCATTCACCTCCAGACCCATTCGCTTCGCCTCCTTATCCATGCGGGAAAAAGCAGAACAAACGGCGCGGTTGTTGCTTCCGATGATATCAATATCATCGGCGTACGCCAGGAGCTGTACACTCTTGTAGAAGATTGTACCTTCTCGGTTTAGTTCTGCAGCTCTCCAGCATCAGGTTAAAGAAGTCGCACGATAGTGAGTCACCTTGTCTGAAACCTCGTTTGGTATCGAACGGCTCGGAGAGGTCCTTCCCAATCATGACGGAGCTTTTGGTGTTGCTCAACGTCAACTTACACAGCCGTATTAGCTTTGCGGGGATACCAAATTCAGACATCGCGGCATAAAGGCAGCTCCTTTTCGTGCTGTCGAAAACAGCTTTAAAATCGACAAAAAGGTGGTGTGTGTCGATCCTCTTTTCACGGGTCTTCTCCAAGATTTGGCGCATGGTGAATATCTGGTCAGTTGTCGATTTTCCAGGTCTAAAGCCACACTGATAAGGTCCAATCAGTTTGTTGACGGTGGGCTTTAGTCTTTCACACAGTACGCTCGATAGAACCTTGTATGCGATATTTAGAAGGCTGATCCCACGGTAATTGGCGCAGATTGTGGGATCTCCCTTTTTATGGATTGGGCAGAGCACACTGAGATTCCAATCGTCAGGCATGCTTTCTTCCGACCATATTCTGCAAAAAAGCTGATGCATGCACCTTATCAGTTCTTCGCCGCCGTATTTGAATAGTTCTGCCGGTAATCTATCGGCCCCCGCTGCTTTGTTGTTCTTCAAGCGGGTAATTGCTATTCGAATTTCTTCATGGTCGGGTAATGGAACATCTGTTCCATCGTCATCGATTTGGGGATCGGGTTCGCCATCTCCTGGTGTTGTACTCTCACTGCCATTCAGCAGGTCGGAGAAGTGTTCCCTCCATAATCCCAGTATGCCCTGGACATCGGTTACCAGATTACCACCTTGGTCTCTACATGAGGATGCTCCGGTCTTGAAACCTTCGTTAAGTCGCTTCAATTTTTCATAAAATTTTCGAGCATTCCCTTTGTCTGCCAGCTTCTCAAGCTCTTCGTACTCACGCATTTCGGCCTCTTTCTTTTTTTGTCTGCAGATGCGTCTCGCTTCCCTCTTCAGCTCTCGGTATCTATCCCATCCCGCACGTGTTGTGGTCGTTTGCAACGTTGCGAGGTAGGCAGTCTGTTTTCTCTCCGCTGCGAGACGGCACTCCTCATCGTACCAGCTTGTTTTTTGTCGTTGCCGAAAACCAATTGTTTCGGCTGCAGCGGTAGGCAGTGAGTTTGAGATGCCGTTCCACAGTTCCCTTATACCGAGATGCTGATGAGTGCTCTCAGAGAGCAGGAGTGCAAGTCGAGTAGAGTATTTCGTGGCTGTCTGTTGCGATTGCAGCTTTTCGACGTCGAACCTTCCTTGTGTTTGTAGACGGGCGTTCTTTGCTGCACAGAGGCGGGTGCGTATCTTCGCTGCGACCAGATAATGGTCCGAGTCTATATTTGGTCCTCGGAGCGTACGCACGTCTAAAACACAGGAGACATGTCTTCCGTCTATCACAACGTGATCGATTTGGTTCCGCGTGTTTCGATCAGGAGACAGCCAAGTAGCTTGATGTATTTTCTTATGCTGGAATCTGGTACTACAGACGACCATATTTCGGGCCCCAGCGAAGTCGATCAGCCTCAGGCCGTTTGGCGATGTTTCGTCATGGAGGCTGAATTTTCCGACTGTTGTGCCAAAGACACCTTCTTTACCCACCCTGGCGTTAAAATCACCAAGCACGACTTTTACATCGTGGCGGGGGCAGCGCTCATAGGTGCGTTCTAGGCGCTCATAGAAAGCATCTTTGGTCACATCGTCCTTATTTGTATAAGACAACTTAATGTTGCAATTTGAAATATGTTGCCTAAGTTCAAATCCCACCCGATTTGTTCTACAATTTTCCTTTTATTTTTTTATTTTATTTTACTTTAAAATTAATCAGTATTACCTTGATTATTTTTATATTCTCCCCATAAGTTAATTGCTTTTTATTACACATTTTTCTAGTATTCCCTAATGCTCATGTTCCTTTATATTGGTTGGTTCCCTTATCGAGTGGTGACCATTTGCATTGTTCCCCTTCAGAATGATGTGTTCCTTGTCAAATAACATTTTGGCATAGCTAACATTTGCAATATATGTATATAAAATCAAAATGATCAGACGAGACGAGTTCAAATCCGTCTGTTCGTACAAGCGATAACTTGATTAAAACTTCTGATATATTAATGAAACTTCAGGAATTAGCCCATCTTTCATATAATGATTTTTGTTTTCTAGTGGACTTTGTGCCGAATACATGAATCGAATTTGCATGCAATTTTAAAGCGTTTTCTTTTCGCAAAAAGTTTTTGCATTTATTCTGTCCTGTACTCTGGTTTTTAAATTGTGAGTGAGAGTTGACCAGCATAATAGGATGAAATGTTTTTGTTCTTTTATCATGTAAAAAATGGAGCACATTCAAAAAGTAATGCAGGAGGTGTATGTATAATGTTGAAACAAAAAGAGGCAGCATTCCTGAAAAGAAGAGGAGTAGTTATCTGATAGGCGAATTTTAAGAGATGATGAAGCCTCACTAATGATATCTCCTCCAACTTATCGTACTGCGGGGCCCCTGGATACCTGAAGCGTTGTCTTGCTAGTGCAGGACAATCGCACTAGAGATGCTCCACTGTTTCCTTGGTGCCGTGCTCTTGACATTTCCTGCATTCCTCCCGATCTTAAGCCCTATCTTATAGGCGTACGCTGCTACTAGGCTGTGACCAGTAAGTATGTTAACCATAGTCCTACAGTCCTTTCAGCACAGTGTTAGTAGGAAACTTGTATATTTTTGATCCACCGTTTTGCACATGACCTTTGAGGTCTTGCATCCCGATAGATTCTTCCATTGCGCTTTGATTCTCTTCATCATGCATCTGTCTATATCATACAACACTAATGTCGATCATGTTTTTGGAGGACAGTTGTACACCGATCTTTGCAATCCCGTCAACGATTTCGTTGCCCTTGTGGCCTGGCACTCAGTAGAAGTGTAACAGCACATTCCTGGCTGCAATAGCCGATATTCGAAACGAGGTTATTGCCTTGATTGCCGTTTGGGTGTCTACGTGGACGTTAACTCTAGAGTATCGGTTTGCTGCATTAGAGGCCAGCTCCGCAGATTTCCCAATGGCGAACACCTCTGCCTGAAATATACTGCAGTAGTCCGGCAGTTTGAGAGGTTGCTTTATAACAGTGGTCGGCACTCCATACCACAATTGTGCCGACTCAAGTCACACGTACGCTTACGTTCTATCATTCAGTCGTTGTCGAACCAGCAACGAGTAAATATCGCGTATGACTATGGCACTTTGCATAAGTGCCCTGCGCGAAATGCCTACTTTTATGAATGTCGTTTTATGTTATGTATTATATTTATGGTTTTAAGCTATTTAAAGACAGAAGAGTTAATGCTTTTGTGTTCTAATATATTTGTTTAAATAATAAAATAACTAAAATGAATAAATGAGCACAAAAATTCATGTTTTATGAAAAAATTAAAAACATTCTTAAAATGTTAGGCTACAGAGTTCTCACTGGGTATTCATTATTTCGTGCTCACCTATACAGTTACAATTAATCTCGTGCCGACCACTGCTTTATAACTAACTCCGGGCAGTATATTCCTGCACCAACTCCATTATCCATTTTCGAGCCATCCGTATAGATGTTTAATGTGTTGCGCTTAGTTGTAGTGCCCTTACGCCAACCCTCCTTTTCCAAGTTTACATTTTTTTCAGTTGTAAAATGGGGTCAAATAGTCGTTATTTATTAGACTGCCGTTAACAACCGAGCTGTGCCCGAAGGTTCTACGTGTTAATTCGCCTGCTGCCAGCAGTCGTCTCGACGATTTTGCCGCGCAGTTTTCGACAAAGAGATCTATCTGCGGCAGGTTTAATATTAGTTAGCAGAGAGCTGCTAGCCGCTGAACTTTTTCCATCGGCTTCCGATATGACGATTTCCTTATACCTGTCCACCACACCAGAACCACGTAGAACAGAATTGGTCTAACAATTGCCGTGTAGCACTAGTGCATGACAGAGGGAGAGAGACCACAGGAAGCGCCGAGCATCTACCTGCACGCATATAGCCTTGCCTTGCTAGTCTTCCTTTCTCTCTTCTCCACATTGGGCTTCTACAGAAGTTTGTTGTCCAAGACTAACCCCTGGTATTTGGTGTGGTCCTTGAGCGGGAGTTCAGCCCCATTTAGCGAAGGGGGCCTCCATGTCGGTATTTTGTACTTTCTAATAAATACCAGTAAGTCTGTCTTTTCCGCATTCATCCCCAGTCCGGCTAGCGTTGCCCATGTTTGGACAGTGTAGAGAGTGTTGGTCATATGTTGCTGACAGTGTGCAGACATTTTCCCGTTATTAAGATGGCAATGTCATCTGCATATGCTGTTATCTTGGGAGCTTTGCCGACAACTGTCTTAACAAGTTGTTCACCACTAATGTCCATAAGAGGGGAGATAGCGCTATAATATACAAATTTTTTTCAATATTTCCAACGTTTTGGCACAAAAAATTTCGTTTGAAACACAAAATTTCACACAAACACTTTGTTCAATATTTTTATCTATTTAATTTGAGAATTTCCGGGTACTTATTTTCCAAATTAAAAACCGGTGAATGGAGTGTAATCTTCACGGATCTGGCTTTTGTGTATGCATGTTGTGATTTGGCTGCCAGAAGGCGCTGCATCCCTGATGTGCGTGTCTAGGATTTTCTCCAGCGTCTTCAGAAGGAAGGAGGTTAGGCCAATAGGCCTGAACTCTTTTGAGTGGGCTGGGTTGTTCTTACCTGCCTTTGGTAAGAATACTACCCTACAAAAGGACTGGCGTTTGCTACTGCGCACTAATTTTTTGTTTTCCTTTAACAGATCTTTGTATTCGTCCAACAGTCCTCCGCCCGTCTGTGCAAGCTGTAACTTGTGTAAAAATTAAGATATCTTGATGAAACTTGGCACACTTATTTCTTGGCACCATACGAAGGTTGCTTTCGAAAATGAACAAAATCGGACCACTGCTACGCCCACAAAATGGCGAAAACCGAAAACACATAAAGTGCCATAACTAAGCCATAAATAAAGCTATGGAAATAAAATTTGGTATGAAGGATCGCAGTATGAAGGGGCATATTTGGATGCAATTTTTTTGGGGAATTGGGCGTGGCCCCGCCCCCTACTAAGTTTTTTGTACATATCTCGCAAACCAATAGAGCTACATAAACCAAACTTTCTGCAGTCGTTTTTTTTAGCCACTTCCTAATACAGTCCAAAAATGAAAAAAAAAATCGGATAAATACCACGCCCACCTCCCATACAAAAGTTAGGTTGAAAATTACTAAAAGTGGGTTAACTCACTAACGAAAAACGTCAGAAACACTAAATTTCACATAAGAAATGGCAGATGAAAGCTGCACTCAGATTTTTTTACAAAATGAAAAATGGGCGTGGCGTCGCCCACTTATGGGTCAAAAACCATATCTCAGGAACTACTCAACCGATTTCAATGAAACTTGGTTTGTAATAGTTTCCATACATCGGACCATAGGTTTTTAAGGCCCCATATATCGAACACGAGGACCTCTGTGCTTATAATTTTTTTTACCGAAAATATAGGTAAGTTTCTCAGATTTTTTTTATTTTGAAGAAATTCAGAGGGAATGTCTTTCTTTTAATAATATGTCTTCGTGCCTGAAATGCGTGAAATCGGGTCTAAACTTCAACTAACTCCCATATACCTAATATTAGAGTTTCCAACTTGAAATGGACTTCATACAATATATATGACGAATATGTGGGTCAAATTGTGTATTATATAATATAAATAAAGTTAAATAAATAAATTGCGAGAGTATAAAATGTTCGGTTACACCCGAACTTAGCCTTTCCTTACTTGTTTATGTATTTCATGTCGCGAGGGCACACCCAAAAAAGTGCCCAACGCGCCATAAGTTCAAGTTTTCACTTCTGCCTGCACTCCCGGAGTGCAACCCCACTCGGTTTTTATTTTAACACGTGTGTGCAGAACATGTGTGAACAAATTCGTACCCTGTTACTTACTCAAAAATTACATTTTCTGTGCGCATAATTTCAAAAGATCGTAAGAATACATTTTTATAAAAAAAAAATTTTTTGCGTAGACTTTTCAGCACTAGTGTAATCAGTAGTGTTGGCCTCAGTTCATGAGATAGCTTTATCGAATCTTCCAATAGCTTCAGTAGCTTTTACAAGTTTATGGCGGGTATATCTTCCTGTTCGTCATCATTAGATTCTTTCATATTTTCGGCGACTTTCTCAAAAATTACCGGTTCGTCGTTTTCGATTGCATTCCATTTTTCGATTTCGATTTCAGTGAAGGTATGTTTTATAATAGAACTTAATTAAGCGAATCACATTTTGATCCTTAGGCTGAATCAAGGGCATAACACTTAGATGGATATAAATCACGAATATAGAGCTGTCAGCAGTTTTAAGCTCATTTTCTGGCGGATGAATAGGTGCGTTGTCAAGCAATAGGATAACGTTGGATCTAACGACAATAAAAATGCTCAATAACAAAGTAATGGATTTTAATTGTGTTATTCAATGTACCTGAGGGACATAACAATGATGAAATGAATCTCTCAATGAAAAATGAAAACAAATAATATCACGGCCAGTTTTGTGTTCCATCAGGACAACGCCAGACATATCGTTAGTGACTCGACAGATGCTCCGGGAACATGCTTGGGTGTTTCTGCGGCATTCATTTATGGTTCGGATTTGGCCAAGTGATTTCTACCTAACCCAGTCTATTGCGAATAATGTTGCTTGAGAAAAATTCTCTTTAAGAGAATCTTTTAAGAGTCAACTGTTTCAATTTTAGCCACCAGCAATGAGAGTTTCTGTGAGAGGCGTAATGAAATTATCTCCAAAAAGGTCTACAGGTAAATCCGATGATTCTGTGCTAAATAAAAACTTCAATTTAATAAAAAAGATTATGGATTCATTTTCACTAGCAAAAACTATTCACAAGCAATTAGGTCCTCATGTACGATATCTAAGGCCTTGAAAAGTTATGGTTCAATTTCGGCGATTTTTCACACTAGAAATGCAATATTTGTGCAAAGTTCTGTTTCGATATCTTTACTGGTTCCTTATTTAATATTGTAATGTAAATGGAAAAAATTGGAAAAAATTATAAGGAAAGTAGCCGTAGTTGTGAACTAACTTTGTACATTTTCCATCAGGGTATCAACAATATATATATATATATATAACGTAATATGTACAAAATTTCTTTGAAATGTGGTATATTTGGTGTGTACAAAAAATGACACTGCGAGGGTTGCCTTTTATATTTGGGGATTTGGTAAATCCAGTATTGCTATCGGGCAACTCACTACTTTATGGTAAAGTTTGACACAGAACTGAGAACTTAAAATATTAATCTCGGCCAAAAAATGGAATTAATTCGTTCGATTATTTTTTACAACTTTCGACGATATGCAATAGTTCATCGATGAACTTATTTCAATAGTTGGCAATGAAGCTTCATCAAGGACCAGTGTTTGATTGTATAGTGTATTCAATCGGGATCATAGATAACTCCAAAACGAATTTCGTGAAGGTCGTCCAAAATCAGTTGTTCTGCCGGAAAGCTTTGAAACTGCTAGATCGTCATAAGACATATTGTGATATTGAGACAACTAGAGCATAAGTGGGACCAGCAAACATTCAATATGATTGTAAAATAAATCTATTCAATTGGCACCGAAGGACTTCTTTTTATTCCCGTACGTCAAAATTAAGTACAGTGACAAGATATTCTTTTAAACGCAGCCTTATTATACTCTCGCAACAAAAGTTGCTAAAGAGAGTATTATAGTTTTGTTCACATATAAAACTAAAAGAGTTAGATATAGTGTCATATATACCAAAGTGATCAGGGTGACGAGTAGATTTGAAATCCGGATGTCTGTCCGTCCGTCCGTCCGTCCGTCCATAAAAATAGTTGAGATCGGATAATAACCACGCCCACCTCCCATACAAAGGTTAGGTTGAAAATTACTAAAAGTGGGTTAACTAACTAACGAAAAACGTGAGAAACACTAAATTTTGCAGAAGAAATAGTAGAAGGGAGCTGTACTCAGATTTTTTTTACAAAATGGAAAATGAGAGTGGCATCGCCCACTTATGAGTCAAAAACCATATCTCAGGAACTACTCGACCGATTCGAATGAAATTCGGTATATAATATTTTCTTGACACCCTGATAACACGGACAAAAAATGGGCGAAATCGGTTCACAACCACTACTACTTTCCTTATAACTCAATTTTGAAATCCATCTTATTCTTTCACTTTATAATGTAAACATAAGGAACCAATGAAGATAATGGAATAAAACTTTACACAATTAGTGCATATCATCTCTGGCTTCACTTGTGAAAAAATTGTCGAAAACGGACCATAACTTTTCAAGGCCCCAGATATCGAACATGTTGAACTCAGCGCCTAAGGATAAATTTTAACCGAAAATATGGGTAAATCTCTCAGATATCTCAATTCAATTCAGAGGAAATTGTTTTCTTCTAATAGTGTGTTTCTGTTCCAAAAATTATTAAAATCGGGTCATAACATTTCTATATACCTCATTGTAGGTTTTTCAAAAGTATCTTCTCCTAGCTCCCATATACCTAATTATAGGTTTTTCAAAAATACGGTGAGCTTTATTCCGCATATATGTATTGGTTAAATTTCTTCAATAAATTGCGAGAGTATAAAATGTTCGGTTGCACCCGAACTTAGCCTTTCCTTACCATATTAATAATATGTTAAAAAGAGGTAGACATTCGTTCAAACGCAGGTTGGCAAAAAAGGTGAAACAAGTTTTTGATTGAAAAAAAAACAACTGTATTTCTTGGTAAAATAAGTAATAGGTATCTTTAGGTTAATTAAAGAGTAAAATTGTTCTATCAATATATACATGTTTAAGATTATATCACGATTTCAGAGCGAAAATACTTCGGTGTCTCAAAAAAGCTCAAATCAATATTTACCATAAGAAAGTTTATTGAAATCTGAAGAACGGTCACAAAATTGAAAGTCGTGAGCCATTTTAAAAAAAATGTAAAAATTATGGCGTGAAAAATCCAACGAAGGGCAATGTAAAACTTTAAATCAAATTAAAAATCCAACCAAAAAAAAAACGCTCAAAAAATAAATGATAATTTGGGTTTTCTAGTGACAACCAGGCATATTGTTCACATTTTACATAACAGAAAGTGGTTAAAATGGAAGAAACCGGTGTGCAAGCCTGGTTGAAGCTTCAATACAAACAAGTGCACTTAGACTTCACCCGGAAACCCACGCAGTGGACAACTGAGATGGACGATGTTGTGTTTTCCGATGAAACAATATTAAATTTTGATGGTCCAGACTCTTACAGTTGTTGCTGACACGATTTGTCAAAAATAAACTTTGGTGATGGCAGCGTTATGGTTTGGGAGGCATTTTATTAGAGAGGTAAAACAAAATTATGCTTTGTGCCGCCGAAAGTGGCACCGAAATGTTGGACCATGCTCTCATTTAAATTTTGGATGACAAAATGGATGAATATAAAATTTTTCAACAGGATAACGCTGCCATTCACGTTTTATGGAGTCTTTAAAATGATTTGAAGACCGCAATATTGCACATATTTATAAAGTGCCCAGAGTGCAGTTCTTATTAGAATTCAGTGGAAAACAGTTGGAGGAACATATCGCGGAAAATCTATGGACAAAAAGTCCAAGGAAACCTTTATTGGACTGTATAAGAGCTCAAATTGAACATTAAAGAAACTTGGCAATATTTTGATTACACGAAACATTTAGTGAACTCGATGCCAAATCGTGTTTTTGAAGGTATTGAACTTAATAAATATGAAAATATGAGACATTTTGTTGTGGCTTTTATCGAATGTCTACCTCTTTTTAACATATTATTAAAAAATAAAATAAAAAAATAACAACAACAACGAACCTAGGTTTTTGCACTACAAACAAACAAGCCTAGCAAGTCATAGTATAACATAGAATTTGTTTTAAGCAAGTCATTGATAAAAGAGAGAGAATGAAGCAAAATGAAAAATAAGGATGCGCTTAAACGAATGCCTGTCACTGTAAGAGGTCAACGTTTTTCGGCTCCTGAAGAGGTGTTTGATGCGTTCAGACACATGTTTCGGTGATACCTCAATTAGAGTGGCAAACGTGCTTCGACAATAAAGCTATTCGCGATGTTCAATATTTGTTTTTGTTCTCCAAACCTGAAATATAAATGGCTACCCTCGCACTGCAGCGCATGTAAATAGTATTGTTTTAGCATAGAGAGTACTGTTCTAGTTGATCTAAATGTCTCAGGCGTCCGATAAATATGCCTTTTTTATGTTAAAAGAAAAACGTTTTACCCTCGAATTTGATCCTTCAAACCGCAAATGACACAGCTTTAGTAGGCCGTAACAAATGCTCTATCAGCATCAAGAAGTTTACTTAACTTTTGTCAGACAATTTAAAATAACAATTAGCATCCCAACTAAATGAAGCAAGAAAAACACATATCGAACAAAATAACTTAGTTGATAATAAGAGCAGCTAAACAAACATTCAAAACTTAGCATTGACAACAAAGTTCTTTAATATAATGCGATCATAAAGCAGATTTGGATCAATGATACAGAGATTACATAAATTATAGAAACAATAACACACATATTAAAAATATTCACACCTATGTGGTATTCGAAAGGCAGAGAAAGGTAAAGACGAGAGCAGAATAAAATATATGTATACTTAAACTCTGTGATCATCCAAACCTATTGGCTATTGCATTTCCTGAACTCAAACCCGTTTAAAAAGCAGAGATCTACCAGCCAATTAAAGTGCAACAAACTCCCAAAGAGCTCAACTACAATTTTGAGTTTGTCTAGATTTTAAATAAATTTAAAATATAAAATTAAAAAAACAAGTAAAGTAAAAGGGCTAAGTTCGGGTGTAACCGAACATTTATACTGTCGCAATTAATTTATTTAATTTTATTGATATAACACATACTTTGACCCACATATTCGTCACATATATGGTATAAAGTCCATTGAAAGTTGGAAACCCCAATATTAAGTATATGACCCGATTTCATCCATTTTTGGCACGGAGACATATTATTAGAAGAAAATATCTTCACTAGTGCTTACTTTATATGTATATTGTAAAGTAAATAAATCAGATTGACTTCAAAGTTCTGGTATATAGAAAGTAGTGAACCGATTTGGCTTATTTTTACAACATATCATTTAAAATTTTGTATACCAATTTGAGTGCAGCCCTTTTGTACCTTCTTTATAATAAGGTTTCTGGTATTTTTCCTTACTGAATTAAAGCATTTTTAGAAGTTTTCAACATAACCTTTGTATGGGAGGTGGGCGTGGTTATAATCCGATTTCCTCCATTTCATATCACTGTATAAGGCAGTACCCAAAATAAACGACACCAGAAAGCTTCCTTGGTACGGTTTACGAGACATGGACAAAAAACTTAATAGTGCGACCCTGTTCAAAAATGAACATGTGCCAAAGGGCATCACTTTCAGTACCCATTAAAATATTTAGTTTTTTTATTATTATACATATAAAGAATAGAAATATGTAAGAACACATACAGTCCACTACTCTTAAACATGTATGTTGAAATATATTGAATGGACATACATACATACACAATCAAAGGCATAAACGTATACATACATTAAAATGCAACACACATACATTTATATGAGGCACGCATGCATCTAAATGCAACATGCATACACTCAACAAACACATATATACATATGTATGCACAAGATAACCTATTGGTTCTAAAAATACATTTGGTCAATTGCTTGTATAAGTTAGCACCAAATAATATACCCCACACTAAATATAATTATCTCTTGAAATTGATATAAGTGGCAATCACCTGTAAGCAATATTGCACCCGCAACAAGTGCTACCAATCTCTTGTAATCCTGTGAAACGAAATGTTAACCGTTTGCCACAAGAAATAGTGGCAGCGTTACCTTAGAGTTTAAGCCTAACTTTAAGAAAAATTAGAATTAAGTCGATCAGTTGTAATTTACACCTCAATAAAGGAGCTACATATGCTCCAATAAAAAAATATGGTTTTTATAACTTAAAAACCTAACTTATACATTTGAAATAACCTCTTGTCGTGCAGCATATAAAATATACATATAAACATACACACAAACATATATATTTAGATAGTTAAGATAATTCTAAAATTTGTATATAAATAAGTGAAAAACCAAAATAAAATCAGAACGAAATAGTTCTCAGTAAAGCTTGGTGTTTTAAATATTTTCCCCGACCCGCGGTAAGAGATATTTGAAAACAGCTTGTCTTAAACAGATCCTTTGTATCGAATTTTATTTTCAAAGCTTTAATTATCGCGGCTTATGTGTTTTCGGGTTTCGCCAGTTTGTAGGCATGGTAGTGGTCCAATTTCGCCCCACCTTCCTATGGTGCCAAGAAACACTTGTACTAAGTTTCATTAAGATATCTTAATTTTTACTCAAGTTACAGCTTGTACAGACGTACGGACGGACAGACAGACATCCGGATTTGAACTCCACTCGTCACCCTGACCTTTTTAGTATATATAACTCTATATCTCACTCGATTAGTTTGGGGAATTGCAAACAACCGTTATGTGAACAAAACTATTATACTCTCTTAGTAACTTTATTGCGAGACAAAAGTAATAATCTGAAAAGCTGAGAAAAACTCCAGTCATTAAATCGTTTTGGATAAAATAGGAAATTTTCTTATTTTCCACATTTTTTCCTCGTTAATTCAACAACACATAATGTTAATATTAAATCGACGATGTTCTCAGGATGCCTAAAATCAATCAAATATCTTGTTCGAACATAAACGTATGTTGTGGGATTTAAAAACTTCCAACACATTTATAATTGGGTTAAATTCTTTTGCCAATAACTACGAATATCGAAAAAAGTTCGATGAACTTTCAAATATTGAAAGAAGTTAAGAACCTTTCAGTTCCACTGATTTCCAATAAAGAATAAACCATATAGGCGGGACTAAATAAATTTCTCATTTTCGTTTCAATTTACTTATGTATGTATGTATGTATAACTCCGTCTACATCTACTTATGAACATACATACATATGTATCTCTCTAGGAAACAGTTGAGTGAATAAAACTTGAGTGAGTTGTGCATATCTTGAGAGTATATTAACTTTACACAAGTGTGTCAGTTGACATTTATAGTCTTCTTTTGCAATTAACTTTTAAAATCCCACAATTGCCCCCGCTGTTGAGAATTTAAGAATTTGTCGCCCAACTGCAATGTATGTGCGTGAATTGACTATAAAAACGTCTCAGCACTGTATGCTTCCGTGCAATAATTGCAACACCCGTCGATTTGTAACCTATTAGGGGAGATGGATATTGCGAAACTTGAGAATTCTTATTGACTTTTACTTAAGCGTGAAAAAGCATTCACAGTCTTCAGATGTGAAATGAGTTGTGAGAACGAAAGCGCACACAGGTTTCCTGCAGCGGCATAGCACAGCATGACTACACATATATGTACATATGCACAACACACTATTAGAATTCGAATTTTGTTCGCTAAACGGAATGTAGCGATAGCACCCTTTGCATTACAGCCGTGTGATTGGTGCGGACTGTAGGGGGTTGTTTTGTTCATGGAGTGTGTTGTGATGCATGCTATGAGTATGAGTTTCAATCTAATTATGGTTTTCAAAAAGTAGTCAAGAATATTTCTGTTGCAACCTCTACATAGAGAACCCATAGCGCATAGTGTTCGCCCTAACCTCTTGGGAGCGACCTACAGACGCTTGTGAATGTTTTGATATGAGTAAACTTTAAATATTAAACACCGGCATGCCAATTTACGCGAATCTAACTGACAGTGTTTCTCTCTTCTGACAACTTTTACGCTCTTAGTTTAAAGCACGTGCAGTTCATAATGCGCTCACTGTGCGCTTTATAGCGCATACTCAGTGTGCAGTTCATGTAATTCAAAGAGAAAAATATTGTTTGTTTTTTGTTTTTGCAGCATTGCGGAAAGCACCGCAAGATTTTCCAAACATATGCCATAACATTCTGTTTACGTTACTCAAAGGATAAGCACATATCCTTTGAAGAGTGCGCGGCATTTATTCGCAATACGCAATAATTGAGGAATTGTTTAGTGTGTGCGAGCAAGTTATTTATGAAAATTAAAATAAGAAAGTAAATGTAAATAAACAAAAATATAAATAAAAATAAGTGCACGCTATAACTATATTTAAATCGTTTTTGTGCGGAATCGAGGACATGTTTTCAGTATTTATACATTTGAGAAAGGGATTGTGTGATGTGAAAATTCCATAATTTTACTATCACCATTTTTAAAAACCAGCGTAAGTGATCATTGACATTTTCAACAACAACATGTCGCGGCGTAAACAGGCAAAACCGCGTGCGTTTCTTAAACGTAAGTAGGTTGGTTTAATCACAGACATATTGACATGCATACATACATATATTCAAAGCAAAAACAACGAATACGAGTATGTATGTATATGTATATAAAAACAACAGCCGGCTTTTCACAAGTTAATGATTTCAATTGTCAAAGGTATCTGCCCCACTACATATATATAAATATACATATATAATCAGAAACAAATAATTTCAACACGTGATTGGTGCCACATCAGAATTTTTAATCTAATTTTTGTATTAGACCAACACTTTGGTGGCAAGCATCTAAAACAGATTAGGCATTACAAGCGAAGACCTATCGACTGGGGAATGCAGTGCTTGCGTACGGTGCCGATGGAACAACCTTACTCAATTTTATTAGCAATATATATATATATATACATACATACATATATATGTAACAGAATGCATACAATGCACATGGATATTTGTTGCCATTCAGCTTCGTTGTCGTTGCACTTTTGGCGCAAAACGTCCTCCCATTGTGGCCAGCTATGCACCCATACCAAGTGTCCCTTGCACCTTTTACTTTTGCTCTTTCTCGTTCTGGCTTTCGACAAGAGTAAGAGTAGATAATGGTGTACCGTGGAATGGTGGCATGGTGGAATGGCTGGCACATGCACGTACTTCAGTTGCTCATACGCCACCGAGTGCAGCAATTTCCCTTGTGACGCGCACACTCACTCGATCCAATATCACAATAACAGCAACAAGGCTATATAAAACTTTATGCTTTGTTCGTATGGCAGCTTGCCTTCGTCATCGCCGGAGGCATTACTATCGCCTCAATTTTGTTGTGTATTTGTTGTATACACTCTAGTTGTTGTTGTTGGCCCGTAACGCAGCAGAGCGTCGCATCGAGGACGGTAAAACACAGAAAACCCATCGTTGGTATTTCTCTTGGGAGCTGTCAAACCCAAGGGACTTCCCCAGAGGATTAGATCGGTTTGGTCTGCGCTGGTATGGTTGGGGTAGTATACTTTCGTTTTAGCTCAGTCAGTTCAGCGTGGCTTGTTTCGTTTACTTTCAGCTGTGTTGCAAATTCAGGAACGTACAAATGAATTTGTGTTGGTGCGCAATAATACAGTGACACTTTTCGGCAAATCTGTGTGCTCGTCATAATAACACACTAGTAAGTAGTATAAAGATAAAAATGCTAGTAAATTAATAGTTTTGAGATTGTTAAGTGCGGTCAAGAGCGCAACTGAGGGCACAGTATATTGTATATTATTTACAAATTACACAATTATAATGGAAATGGTAACTGTGTTTCTTTTGGACTTTAGACTAGTTTGGGTGCCTGGCCACAGCGGAATCGCAGGAAATTGCAGGGCTGACGAACTTTCTAGGCTAGGCACGTCGGTATCACCTAACGTAAAATGGGAACAAGTCGGAACACCATTAACCTCATGCACTTGTCTCAGCAGTATTGAACACGTATTGGACAGTTCCTACCAATTGCTCTGTCGCTAGATCCTTCTAGCTCAAAGTAAATCGCAAGAGATCAATGGCACTATTCGCCTTCATAAAGGTCTATTTCTCTAGCTGGAGAAGCCGCTTGGAAGAGGATGAGGTAGAATCTTCACAACATTTCCTTTCGAAATGGCCCTCCTTTTGGAGATCTAGGCAAAAGTTTTTGGATTTCATTTTTTTGGGCATCGTCTTGAATTACCGGATATAGAAGAAAATAACCTGTGCAGATTTGTGGTAGGTTCTAGGCGCTTTGTCGATTCTTAATCTTAAGTGAAGAGGGAACATTTTTTGGCATCACAAAACCTAACATAACTTAAGCTCAGAAATGTGGTTGAGTTGTTTCGGTAGAACATTGCTCTCTAGTAGGATGATAGAGCTCTTCTTTTTAAGCGTATTTGATTGCAGGAATGAAACAAGGCATTAGCCAATGGGTTTGGATGTTCACGAAGTTTAGAAATATATTTATTACTGCTGTCCTCTATCTCAATATCTGTGTGGATATTTTCATTACACTTGTACCATGATGAACTTGTGATTACCATATTGACATTAATTTAGTTCTAGAAATGCTGTTACTATGATAATTACACGTAAAGGTTCTCTTAATGTTAGCAATTATGTCGGATTTTAATTATTCTTAAGCACGAATGCTCATTAAATTTTCCGCTATAAATTCGATTGCCTAATATTGAACGAAGTGTTGATCTTTATTTTATAATTTTTTATACTATCGCAACAAAAGTTGCTAAGAGAGTATTATTGTTTTGTTCACATAACGGTTGTTTGTAACACCTAAAACTAGATGTAGAGTCATATATACCAAAGTGATCAAGGTGACGAGTAGATTTGAAATCCGGACGGACAGACAGTCTGTACAAGCTGTAACTTGAGTAGAAATTAAAATATCTTGACGAAGCTTGGTACAAATATTCCTTGGGACATTGAGAGGGTTGCTTTCGATGATGGGCGAATTCGGTTCACTGCCACGCCCACAAAATGGCGAAAACCGAAAACACATAAAGTGTCATAACTAAGCTATAAATAAAGTTATAAAAGTATAATAATAATTTGGTACAAAGGATCGCACTAGGAAGGGGCATATTTGTATGTAATTTTTTTAGGGAAGGGTGTGGGGCCACGCATACAAATAATTTTTTCGTATATATCTCGCAAACCAATAAAGCTATACAAACCAAACTCTCTGCAGTCGTTTCCCTTACGTACCCAACATACACCACGAAAGTAGTGGAAATCGGATAATAACCATCACTTATGGGTGAAAAACCATATCCCAAGAACTACTCCACCGATTTTAATGAAATTCGGTATATAGCATAAGTTTTCGATGCCCGGATATCGAATATGAAGAATTCAGTGCCTTAGGGTTTTTCACCGAAAATATCGGTAAATCTCTCAAATATCTTAATTTAATTCGGAGGGAATCTTTTTCTTCCAATAAAGTGTCTCTGTACCAAAAATGGTTAAAATCGGTTCATAACTTCCCCTAGCTCCCATATACCTAATTATAGGTTTTTCAAAAATACGATGGGCTTAATAGTGAAATCGGTTCAGGAATTCCCTCAGCCCTCATATACCATACTTGTATGATGATAATCGTTATTCTATTGGACTTTATGCCGAATATATGGATCAAATTGTGTGTTATCTTGAAAAAACTATATCAATAAATTGCGAGAGTATAAATTGTTCGGTTGCACCAGAACTTAGCCTTTCCTTACTTGTTTAATATTACAGTTGACCATTTCTTTACATTTTGAGGTACGAACAAACAAACATATGCACATAGAATATTCTTTGTATATCAATAAGTATATAATTATGAATACAACAGTATTGCTAATATGTTTGTCCGTGATTATTTATGTTGCCCAATAAGGATAATGAGTTTTTCGTTATTTTAAATTCAATTGGAAACGTTTTAGGAACAGTAATTAGTTTTTTACTTTTTTTACTCTTTCTCTTCAAACCAATACAGTCGTTCCCATTCGTAGCAATATACATATGCATTAAAATTGGGCTTCCTTTGTCTATAGGTATTCTCAAAATTTGTTCGAAATTGATCAATATCGTACTCTTTGCTTGCTGGGTTTCCGTTACTGTTTGTATGTACTCCGTCAACACATATGAATGGGCCATTATAAAGTTGTGCTGTTGTTTTGAAGCGGGCGAGGGTACATGCTTAGTGGTCATTTGGGACCAGCTCGAACAACATCAGTCGCGGTTCTGATGGAACGGCGGGGAGTCAAAGGGGGCAATGGGGGTTATAACGGCGTATACTTTCGCGTTCCTTACAAACGTATATACTTATTATTGTTGTTATTGTGAGAAATATAATGAATAGCTGGCGAACCACTTCTCGCCTTCCTGACTTCCTGTCTTGCTATGTTTCCCTATTATACCCATACATACATACATCTGTATTTTCTTTATCAAATGTAGTACAACAAGAACAACAACAGCATTAGTAGCAGTCATAAAAAAGTGCACCTTCGCTTTAGAACACCTCTTATTTGCCGTTTTTGCCGCAACTAACTGCGTCGGCGGTCATGGTGGCCAACAGGAAAATGAATGAGTGAACGAATGGAAACAAGACGCTTAAAATCGTTGTCGATGCTAAACCGTGGACCACGGCTCCTGGCATCCAAATGGTTAACAGTGCAAACGACAGCAATAAAGACAACAACAACAATGAGTTTGGTGCGGGCTAGTGAGTGACTGAGTGCGAAATGCACTCTGGGGGGCTTTAAACTAAAATGAAAATCGCTTGCATATGTACATATGGGCGCTTGAACCCCAATGTATCCACACAACACACCAATATGCCCTACCGTAAAGCTCATATGAACATATTTTTCCAGAAATATATGTTATGTACATATGTACCTATATACGAGTATGCTAGTCGTAATACGATCCAAATATGCCTTTACCTTGTGGAAAATGCGATATAAATATCTGGATTTGTGCTACACGCTTACATATTTACCCACCTATATAGCATATGCATATGTTCCAATCTGATTATTTATGTACTGTAATTGCATAAATACTGACTTACCATACATTGTATATATCTTTCCTTATATATATTAAAGGCGATCTCTTCTCAAAGAAGTTTCACATCACCGACAGTCCAGGTGCACGTCCATCCAACTTACAGGTGATACATATAAATGAGTTGGCAGCGCAATGTGGTAAAAAATCTGTCTGATATGGGTACAGCTGAACTGTATGGAGCTTTATATAATAAAGTTCAATATCAATAAATATGTTCAATTTCCTCTTGCATACCTTTGAGCCTTATTTGTTAAACAAGTTACAGAAATAAAAGGAGCTTTACTTTTAATTTTTATAAAATAATATGATAAGGCCTCTGCGCCATGTTCACTTGTGATCAAGTATCGTATAACCATAAAGGACATATTTGAGCTGGAATATTGTTTATGAAAATTTAAGTGAAAAAATATAATAAATTTGT
Source organism: Zeugodacus cucurbitae (assembly GCF_028554725.1). Classification (NCBI taxonomy): domain Eukaryota; kingdom Metazoa; phylum Arthropoda; class Insecta; order Diptera; family Tephritidae; genus Zeugodacus; species Zeugodacus cucurbitae. The sequence goes on from NC_071671.1 coordinate 28,194,372, forward strand.
TTATATAATAATTTTTAATGTACTTGCACGATTGGTGTGGATATTCTTATTGATTTTGGAAACACTTACAACGATACAATTTAAATTCTTACCATATTGATTTTAATTTTTGGAGTTCACATTAGACATTAGGGGAAAACTACAGTTAGACATAAGGGTAATAATACAAATAATAGGGTCACGGATTTCAATTTTGCAAAGATCAATAGAAAATAACTATTAAATCGAATTAATTCAAATATAATAATTATTATTATTCTTCACTGCTTATGTATTTGAAATCATAAATGAAACTTAAAAAAAATACTTCTTCGTAACCTAATCATCAAAGCAGGGATTGAGCTTAGATTCCACTAAACCGGTGTGCATCTTTTGAAGGATCGTGTAACACACATACTTTTTTCCAGAAATCAGCTTTGATTCCGGTATTTTTTTTGTCTTAAGTGCTTCTTCAATATTTTCTATAAGATTTAGGTCTGACGATTGTGCAACCCATAATTTCAATAACAATGTCTGAAAACGATTCCGAAGGTGTGTTTGCGGCCATTGCCTTGCTGATATACCCATTTTAATCGCATTTCCACTCAGGAAAAGGTAGCATAATATCTTCAAGTATTTGAACATAAAGTGGTGTGACCATATTTTTCTTAATTCAAATTATTGACCCAACGCCAGGCCAGGAAAACAACTAATAATACACCTATATAATTGAATATACCACTAAAATGGTATATCGCGAATTATGAGGAAAATTATACACGTTTTTCTATTTTCATGATTTCATGACCGCTTCTATACATTGTCTTGCGTGTCCGGTATTTAAAATAACTCATGAAAATTATCTTCTATTTATACAATAATGTCGATTAAAATAAGAATTCCGATAAATTTAACGCACTGACCTTATGTTTTTGTCCATGCCTTCTCTTCGATTTGAATGATGTTTAGCATTTATATAAACAAACGATTTTTTTAAGTGTTGCTAAATAAGTGTTTATGAGAACTACGATGTCCACTAATAATCTCCAAAAGGAACTCAATAGTTTACGATAATTAATTTAATTTTTTCCATAACCATATCTAATAGGTCTACAACTTTGCTTCCGCCGTTTTCAAATAGACGTCTCTAGGGTCAAGCACTGATCGATTAAAGAGATTTTCCGAATTTTAGATATTTGCGGGAAATTTTGCTTTTCCTTTTTAATTCCAAGAAAAGTTCGACTAAGGCTCATCGACATTTGTAACATCGACATTTGTAACCGTTTTTATAAAAAAAAATTAAATTTACAAAAAAACGGCGGAAGCAAAGTTTAAGACCTAATATATATATGACGGTGGTCTGTCTGTTTGTCTGTCCTTAATTTATCTTCGTCCCTACTGTTTCGTGGTCATTCCAGTCCGTTCGCTGATGTCACATCTACACAATGATGCATTTCTATTTCAGTTTTATTGTCCGTTTACACAGTCCTACATTCGGCTATCCTGAATGATGGGTCCAGGAATAATGGGTTCCACTTCTTCAAAAATTCAGCAATTTTTATTATGCGTCTTGGTCCTTCATGACCACCTATCTTCTCGACTTCATATCTTCCATGTGCCATCTTCTTCACAATTCTATAAGGCCCAAAGAATTTTTCTTTAAGTCTCAATCCTGCTCCATACTGCGTTGGCTACTAGCTCGTTTTTATTGTAGTCGACCTCTTGTTCGCCTATTTTCCTTCTGAATCCTAGCAATATTGTGTGGTGGCTTCTGTCCGTTTGCTCGTGGCACTCCCGTAGCTATTAATAAATGCTGGATTTCTTCATCCTCGCAGTACTGTTTAAACAAATTCGACGTAAAGGCCGCGCCTCTGTCTATGTCACGTCTTGGATTTTCGAAAACGGCTGCTCTCTTCTTTAAGCATTTGTCGACTGCATTAGCTCCTGTGTTCTTAGTTGGATATAGCCAAACGAACTTGGAGAATGCGTCCAGCATCACAAGGATGTAGTTATATGCCTTTTTTGTCGACTCCAGCGGCCCAACGTGATCGAGATGTAGTGTTCCCAAAGGCTTGTCCTCTTTAGTAATGGGATTTAGGAAACCTGCATTCTTTCCTGACTTCGTATCGTTGACGATACACTCTACGCAACTTCTTACGACTTTTATTGCCTTCCTATTTAAATTTGGTATATAAAATGATTTTTTAACTGCTTCTTCCGTTTTCTTAATGGAAAAGTGTCCTTGCCTATGTGCTATGTTGATGATTTCGTTTTTCATAACAACTGGAACTAACTTTGTGCTTAGTCGCCGATAATCGCAACACAAACGCCTTTCTTCAAAACTAACACCAGATTTTCGTAGACTGGAGTGTCATCTGAAAGTAGAGTAAGTTCGGGTAATATGGAATACCTATTTTTTTTTTAATCATAACCAGTGTGACCATTTTAGCCTTTTTGCAGCTAAATTTAGATTTTTTTTGTATTTAGCCGCAAAATTTTCATTTAGCATTTAGCATTTTTCTTAGCTTTTCGCGATTATTAGTTTAGCATTTTTTAGCGTTATTCTATCCAAAAAATTTCAAATGTTTTATTACTTTTTTGTATAAATATTAATTGAATGGATCAAATTCGCGTTTAGAAGATTTTTTTGTTCCAACACCATACTTTAATTACAACTTTGAAGAATTTGTAAAATCAAAGAAAGATGTAATCAATTCTGAAGAAGAAAATGAAATAAGAGTTACTTGCCGAAAGTTTATAGCTCAGTTAATATATCAGCTTAGACAACGATTGCCAACAAATTTTCTAAATCTTAAAAATACAAATTTGTTTTCTGTAGAAAACAGTTTAAAAACGAAAAAATTTAAATTGCATGAACATTTTGAACAACAAATGGAAGATTTCACAGTGGACGAAATTACTATTTTGGAAAAGCAATGGCAAAAGCTAAGTACATATGAATGGGCAAACAAAAACTCAAGAATTGATTTCTGGATAAGTGTATACGAATATAAAAATGCTTTAAATGAAAACCCGTTCCAGGAATTGTCTTCTTTTCTTATGAAGTTTCTAGTTTTACCATTTAGTAACGCAGAAGTTGAAAGAGTTTTCAGTGGCATGAACCTTATAAAAACAAAAATTAGAAATAGAATGATATTGAACACTATGAATTCACTTCTTTACATTAGATGCGGATTGAAAAGGTTAAATAAATGTTGCGAAAGTTCTAAAATTACCAACGATCTCATACAAAAATGTGATAAAAACATGTATGATAATGATATTTCGACCGACTCTTCGGAAGTTGAGGAACAATATTCATTTGATAATGTATTTAGTTTATAATTAAAATGTATCATTTGTAAACAAATGATATTTAAAAAATGTACTGAAATGCTATTAAATAGCGATTTATATGTTTATGTTTTTTTTTATATAAATATACATATACATATGTATGTATGTACAAACCAATGTGATATTGAATTGAATGATCACTTTTTCTTTTATGTTTGTAAGACCATTTATGATTCTTTTTTATTCAATAAATAGTTTTTTTTTGTTATTTGCCATGGCTCAACAATACATGGTTGAATTACTACATGACATTGTTTTATTCTACTGAAATATATTTCTAAGGCAACATTGAATACAAAATTTTAAAAAAATTAACGCTTTATAGTGATTATTTTATGTAAAAAACGTTTTCATATTTAGCATTATTTTTTGGCATTTTAATATTTTTTTAGCATTATTTTAATGCTGATTTAGCTGCCACACTTTTTTAGATCTGGTCACACTGATCATAACTATGGAACTTTCGAAATTCGATATAAATCATCACTGAATTATTGGCTAAAAGAATACACTGCAAAAAATTGTTTACACAAAATGATAAATATTTTTTAAAGAAAAATTAAGAAAAAGTCAAAAAGTAGTACTTTGAAAATGATGCGGGTAATGTGGTATACATGGTTCGTTAAATATGGAATACTATCCCATATTACCAACACAATATCAACGATTTAGATTTTTTTATAAATGTGTTAAAAGAAAAAAACAATTAAATTGAAAAAATTTATTAAGCACACAAGATTAAAGTAACGATATAGCCTCCATGGTTTTGTATGTAATTAAAAAAACTTTAAGGCCAAAAAAAAACATATTTACTAAATTTCATTACATTTCATAAATTTAACACATTTAATGTGCACAAAAATTTCTATATATTCTATATCTTTATATGCAGGAGTAGCAAAGGAATGTGGCACTTCTTTATGGGATGCATACGACGTGAGCCCAGATTACTTCGCATTGCAAACATGAAGTCCAGGTTTGCACCTCTTCCCAGCGTTTATTAGAAAAATTGCATATAATATCTTAAAATGGAGGAATATCAGATTCTTCGAAAGTTATGCTGTGATCGGATTCTTCGAAATGCAAATGTATGATCCGACTCGCTAGATGACTTCTCTGTTGTTTTGATGAACGTGTTTTCTTATGCACTGGAAGATTTTTTCCTTTGCTGGATTTCATGGGGATTTCTTAGTTGAATTATGTTTAATTTGCTATGAATCCTGCTTTAGTAAAAATATTTTTATTTAACGGAAAAATTTCTGTACTCTTAAAACAACTTTCCGACCTTGTTCTCGAGTAAAGCGCCTTACTTCGTCAATATAATATACTTTAAGAGGGCCCATGAATGTTTTGTCCAATGACTGCATTTTATGTGTAGAATGTGGTGGCCATCTAATATTAAAAGAACCGGATCTTCTTTAGATGGTTTTCTGAAATCTAGGAAGAGTTTAAACCAATTGGTGAAAATTGGTATTTGTACGCATCCCGACATTATCTATTAGCAGCAAAGATACGCACTCGCCTCTGTGCAGCAAAGAACGCGCGTCAACAAATACAAGGAAGGTTCGACGTCGAAAAGCTGCAATCACAACCGACAGCCGAGCGATTTTCTACTCGACTTGCACTCCTGCTCTCTGAGAGCACTCATCAGCATATCGATATAAGGGAGCTGTGGAACGGCATCTCAAACTCATTGCATACCGCTGCAGCCGAAACAATTGGTCTCCGGCAACGCCAAAAAACCAGTTGGTACGATGAGAGTTGTCGTTCCGCAGTGGAGAGAAAACAGACTGCCTACCTCGCTATGTTGCGAAAGACCACAACAAGTTCGGGGTGGGACAGATATCGAGAACTGAAAAGGGATGCGAGACGCATTTGCAGACAAAAAAAGAAAGAGGCCGAAATGCGTGAGTATGAAAAGCTTGAAAAGCTGGCCGACATGGGTAATGCTCGAAAATTTTATGAAAAGATCAGGCGCTTTACAGAAGGCTTCAAGACCGGAGCATTATCATGTAGGGACCGAGGAGGTAATCTGGTAACGGATGTCCAGAGCATACTGGGATTATGGAGGAAACACTTCTCCGGCCAGCTTAATGGCAGTGATAGTACAACACCAGGAGATGGCGAACCCGATTCCTCAATCGATGACGATGGAATAGATATTCCATTACCAGACCATGAAGAAATTCGAATAGCAATTACCCGCTTGAAGAACAACAAAGCGGCGGGGGCCGATGGACTACCGGCCGAGCTATTCAAATACGGCGGCGAAGAACTGATAAGGTGCATGCATCAGCTTCTTTGTAGAATATGGTCGGAAGAAAGCATGCCCGACGATTGGAATCTCAGTGTGCTCTGCCCAATCCATAAAAAGGGAGACCCCACAATCTGCGCCAATTACCGTGGGATAAGCCTCCTCAACATCGCGTATAATTTTCTGTCGAGCGTATTGTGTGAAAGACTAAAGCCCACCGTCAACAAACTGATTGGACCTTATCAGTGTGGCTTTAGACCTGGAAAAGCAACAATGGACCAGATATTCACCATGCGCCAAATCTTGGAAAAGACCCGAGAGAGAAGAATCGATACTCACCATCTTTTCATCGATTTTAAGCTGCCTTCGATAGCACCAAAAGGAGCTGCCTTTTGCCGCGATGTCTGAATTTGGTATCCCTGCAAAACTAATACGGCTATGTAAACTGACGTTGAGCAACACCAAAAGCTCCATCAGGATCGGGAAGGACCTTTCCGAGCCGTTCGATACCAAACGAGGCTTCAGACAGGGTGACTCACTATCGTGCGACTTCTTCAATCTATTACTGGAAAAATAATACGAGCTGAAGAGCTAAATAGAGAAGGTACAATCTTCTACAAGAGTGTACAGCTGCTGACGTATGCCGATGACATTGATATCATCGGTAGTAACAACCGAGCCGTTTGTTCTGCTTTTTCCAGACTAGATAAAGAGGCGAAGCGTATGGGTCTGGTAGTGAATGAGGACAAGACGAAATATCTCCTGTCATCAAACAAACAGTCAGCGCACTCGCGTCTTGGCTCCCACGTCACTGTTGACAGTCATACCTGATACATACATACCTTAACCAGCGTTAACAACACAAACAATGTCAGCCTTGAAATCCAACGCAGAATCACTCTTGCCAACAGGTGTTACTTTGGACTGAGTAGGCAATTGCAAAGTAAAGTCCTCTCTCGACGAACAAAAATCAAACTCTACAAGTCGCTAATTATTCCCGTCCTGATGTATGGCGCTGAAGCGTGGACGATGACAACATCAGATGAGACGACTCTTGGGGTTTTCGAGAGAAAGGTTTTGCGTAAGATTTATGGTCCTCTGAACATTGGCAACGGCGAATACCGCAGACGATGGAACGATGAGCTGTACGATTTATACGACGACATTGACATAGTTCAGCGAATAAAAAGACAGCGGCTACGCTGGCTAAGTCATGTTGTACGAATGGATGAAAACACTCCAGCTCTGAAAGTGTTCGATGCAGTACCCGCTGGAGGAAGCCGCGGAAGAGCACGACCTCCACTCCGGTGGAAAGATCAAGTGCAAAGTGACCTGGCTTCACTTGGTGTTTCCAGTTAGCGCCAAAAAGCAAAAAGGAGGAACGAGTGGCGCGCTCTGGTGGATTCGGCTATAGTCGCTTAAGCGGTTTCTACGCCAAATATATATATATACGCATTCCGAATGATGATTTCGCTCCTAGTGGTGCCTCCTTCATAAGTGGATTACTATTCTTCCTTGGGAAAATAAAATATGGAGGCACAAAGGATCCGCCAGCACTTATACATGTTATAACCGTAATAAGCGATCCGCGTTCCGCAGAAGTCATGGTACCTATTTGTCTTTTTCCTTTTTGTGCAATAACCTTGGATTGCCGAGACTGCATTACCGATAGCCCTGTTTTGTCAACGTTCCAAATACGAGTTGCTGACAAATTATGTTTAATATATTCATCTTCCAGCAAGTTGAAAAACGAAGACACATTTTGACGTGTGAATCCTTTTGCACGGTCGAAAGAAGTGCCAGTTGGTGTACGCAAGCTCAATATTTCCAGATGTCGCTTACAAAATCCGAATAACCAGTCTTTACCCGCACATTTTGCCAAAACATTGAATTTATTAGGAATGTTGTTTCTTAAAGCTATTTGGAATGCAAGAGACCGCAAATTCAGTCTCGTTAGCCCCCAAAAGTACCTTACAATGTCACTCTCTATTTCTTGGCTAAAAACTGGTTTTCTTCCAAGTTTTGTTACAAGTAGCTCCTCCGATGTTTGTTGCCTCTAGCCATACGCTGCAATGTGGTATGTGGAACTTCGTACAGTTTAGAAGCCAGTAGAATACCAACTTCCCCATTTCTTACAGCTGCTATGGCTTTTCTCATATTCTCCACATTCCATAGTCCATTCTGTTTTATTAAGATATTTTTTTCTCAAAAGCTCACTTTCTATAAAACTTACCTGTTTTAATTTATTTGCGATAAGTTATTTATCAGTTGAATAACTAAGTTTTATAGGAAAATCAGTTATAACCTAAAAAAATTAGTTTATGTTGCGTCCTTTTAAAAACTCTACCACTATCAATCACGTGTTTTTAGAAATTGAACGAAAACTTGACAACTTTCGGACTGTCCCTATTTTTCATTACTCTTTTCAAATTTCATAGCTGTTGTCGTAATCGGCGTTCTCACAGAGCAACTAGTTTAGAAGAAAGGCAGGTGTACCATAATAGCCGCCTATACCATAATACCCGAAGTTACTATAGTATCTTCATCTCTACTGGCGAATTCGAATTGCTTGTAGACTTATAATTCGCTACCATTCTTCTTACTATAGTTGCTTGCTCTTTGTTGAGGTGTGAAAGATCGACTTCGCCCACAGGTACCTTCTCCATTCCTGCGACCATGCACAGGGTTCCAAACTCTTCGCTCAGTTCAGCAATCCTGTCCACCTTCATCAATTGGGTTGTTCTTGCGTCAGTGCCCATCTCCGCAGTCTCATGAACCAACTTCCTTAGCCACAACAGCTCCCTCGCTCTCATTGTTTGGTACTTCCAAAGCCTTTCTATCACGGATACGCTTGCGATACTTCCTAACAGCTTCCATATACTCCTCCTCATCTTTATGCACCCTTGTGGTCACATTTGATTTGACATCAAATCTCTTAGGCTTCGCTGACCCAACACCGCGATCTCTCCTTACTATTCCAATATTTACCTCCTCCTTGCTCTGTGGCTTTTCCTCCACCTTCTTCCTTCGTGAAATTTTACTTCCAACTTTATGTTGTATATCTCGATGGATGTGGTAAAGCTACCTATTGTTGTAAGTTTGCTGGTACCGATACCCATCAACTGTCGCTGTTCACTACTTAAGTCAACGTCCAGACTAAATATGTTTCGTAACGTATAATACATAATACCTGGTTCCCATTCACGGGTTGTGACTGACTGTAACGAATCTTCTCGTATACCTTGATCTGCTCCTTCAAATCCTGTATAGTTTTCGCATGGTGTAGGTTGCTTTTGTTCGATCTAGAGTCCGGCATTCCCTCGATGAAATATTATATTAGGCTTGAGTCATCTAACCCTATCGGTTTCCCCAATTCCATTAAAACGTGTAAATATTCTCGAAAGATCTTCCCCATGTCGCTTCCGACGACTACGTAAAGTACGGTGTACTTCAATCGATGATAATGCTGTAACAAACTCTTGCCGCAGCGCTAGTTTTAGTGAACTCCAGCTGATTATTCCGCTTTGACTTCTTATAAAAATCTTTGCCGCACTCTTCAACAGTTGTTTTGCATAGATGAATTTCTCTAGCTCGTTCCAACGCACTTTTGATCCGTTTGCCTCAAAATCATTAACCCATTGTTCGAAACTTGTACGACCTGTTCCTTTAAACGAAGTCATTGAGTCCTCAACATCTCAGTCAGTAAAGTTGTGGTATTCAACTCTAACTTCACGCACACTCCGTTGGCTTGCTACTTCTTCCACATCAGTTTCGGAACCGTCACTCAGAGTCAGGCCGAAATGAACCATCAGTCCGTCTTGTAGTGTCGCTTTCCGTCCAATAGTCGATAGCCCTAAATCCCCTAACCTTTTCTTCAGACCGTCAACAGTCAGCTCAAAAACTTCGTTGTGGTTCCTAATTTACAATGTTGTACAAAAAAATGGATAATATTCTAAAAATCTTAATTTTAATAATAATATTTCCTTTAAGCTTGTGTTACAATATTCACTTTTTCCGCATACAATTTTAATAACTTTTATGTTAAACAAATTTTATTACAATACTAGCTTTTTACCCGCGGCTTCGCCTGCAGTGGAGTCATTAAATAAGTATGAGAGATAAAGGGTAAGGGTATAATAATAGAAATGAGTCAATATGATAACTAAATTTGATTGTTTGGCTGAGATCAACAATTTTTAAAAATTACTACAGACAGAAGTTTCAACACTTTAATATATGCCTATTGAAATGCAACAACAAATGTTAAAATATATTTCACCGTCACACAAATAAATAATTCTGAATTCTAACAATTTAAAAAAATAAAATACAAAGTATTAATTTAAGATATTTTTGTAGACAATGTTATAAGTTTTCCTGTCGCATGCAAATATGTGTAAATTCCTGGCATTAGATACACGTGAACAGGCTACATAAAGCTGACCATGAGAGAAGCATGGGTTTTCTAAATGCACTCCTGATACCTGTAATGTTTGTCCTTGTGCCTTGTTTATAGTAACAGCAAAGCTAAGCTTGACGGGAAACTGAATCCTTTTAAATTGGAATGGAAAGTCAGTGGGAATAATTGGTATCCGAGGTATTATAACACTATTTCCTTTACCGACACCTGTTAAAATAGTAGCACCAAGTATGTTTTGTCCCAATTTTGTTATCCGAAGCTTTGTTCCATTACATAGCCTAGGAGCATCTAGATTTCGCATAAGCATTACTGGTACATTTAGTTTCAATTGAAGTTTATGTGACGGTACACCCGATAGTTCAAGTGAATTTAAAAACTCCACAGGTTGTGAAGTACTTAGTTCCGTATCCATAATTGTATCCATTGACAAATATTCCTTCATTTCTCCCTGAACCTCGTTTAAAATGTCAGTGTTGATCCTATTAACGATTTCATTTCTTGGTGCTAATATTGCTCTTGCACACAACCACTGATCACTACACAAATTTTGTTTTAATTCCTTAAAAACATTAGCAATGAGATCCACATCCCTTTTTACTAAATTACAAAATTCTCTTGACAGTGATATGTAGCCTTCAGCGTCAACGTCTAAACAACCATCACCAATTTTCAACAACATTTCTGCGTAAAGTCCTGAATCCACGTCATTATGAAAATGCACCCTCATATTCGTTTTCAGGCGGAGTTTTTCAACTGCTGACCATAAGCTTGACGATTTAATGCACGCTTGAATTTCATCTGCTGGTGTCCCCCTCTGAATCACTGGGAGGGTTTGACGGAAATCACCAGCCAATAAAACCACCATGCCTCCCATTATATCTGTACTATCTTGCAACTGCTATTTTTTGGTCTTACCTGACGGACATTAATAATAAGTTTAGTAAAAACGTTTTTCCAGTTTCTCCTGGTGCATCGAGAAAGAAGAGTCCACCACTACCGGAGTCTATTTTACGTAAAACTTGATGGAAAACATGATTTTGCTCTGGAAGTAATTGAGGAACTAATTCTGTCACTTGATGTCGCAGTGCTATGAAATCATAATCTAGCTCTCGTGCAATTTCATTCTCAAAATCATCCATATTGTCTCGTCGAGGAAAAAATAAATTTTTTGACAAACAATTGTTTTATCTTTCGTAAAAAATTTTTTATTAATATAAAGTACCCTATGTTGCTTCTAGTACCTTCAAGAGTATATGTACAAAGTTTCATGATGATCGGTTCAGTAGTTTTTGCGTGAAAGCGTAACAAACAAACTTACATTCGCATTTATAATATTAGTAGGGATTCGTTTTGATCATTCGCATAAAGTTTTTGAAGTGAAATATTTTCTATAAATCGAATTTTATTACAATATCCGCATTTAACTTTTACATAAAATTGTAAGTTATTCGAATTTTATAATAAAGTAATAGTCTCTTAAAAATTCTTAAGAACGTATTTTCTTCGATAGAATTTTGTTGCGGTATTCGCCATAAATTTTCACAAATATTTCACAAAAACGTTCAATAACTTATTTTACGTTATTCAAAAAATGTACAATTGCATATCAAAAGGCTTAGCTGTTTCTCCGATGAAATGGAACGCCACCTCCAACGATGTACCCTACTTTACCGCACACACTGTATATGCCCTCCGTTACTGCTGCTCCTGCTGATGCTACCGCTACTACTGCAGAGTATATATTGTATAAAGTCCATTGAAAGTTGGAAACCATAATATTAGGTTAGAAGCACCAAGGTCCTCATGTCTGATATATGAGGCATTGAAAACCTATGGTCCGATTTCGGCGATTTTTAGAATGGGGCTGCCACACTATAAACATAGTATTTGTGCAAAGTTCTGCATCGATATCTTCACTAGTGCTTACTTTATATATTGTAAAGTAAACTAAACCGATCGACTTCAAAGTTCTGGTATATAGGAAGTAGTCGTGGTTGTGAACCGATTTGTCCTATTTTCACAACATATCATTGGGATGTAAGGAATTACAAACCAAGTTTCATTGAAATCGGTCGAGTAGTTCCTGAGATATGGTTTTTGACCCATAAGTGGGCGATGCCACGCCCTTTTTCCATTTGGTAAAAAAATTTGAGTGCAGCTTCTATCTGCCATTTCTTATGTGAAATTTAGTGTTTCTGACGTTTTTCCTTAGCGAGTTAACCCACTTTTAGTAATTTTCAACCTAACCTTTGTATGGGAGGTGGGCGTGGTTATTATCCGATTTCTTTAATTTTTGGACTGCGTTAAGAAGTGGCTAAAAGAAACGACTGCAGAAAGTTTGGTTTATTAAGCTTTATTGATTTGCGAGATAAATACAAAAAAACTATTTGAGGGCGGGTCCACGCCCACTTCTCCAAAAAAGTTACATCCAAATGTGCCCCTCCCTAATGCGATCCTGTGTTCCAAATTTTATTTTAAGAACTTTATTTATGGCTTAGTTATGACACTGTATAGGTTTTCAGTTTCCACCATTTTGTGGGAGTGGCAGTGGACCGATTTTGCCCATTTTCGAAATCAACCTCCTGAGGGTGCCAAGGAATATGTGTTCCAAGTTTCATTAAGATATCTTAATTTTTACTCAAGTTATCGCTTGCACGGACAGACATCCGGATTTCAAATCCACTCGTCATCCTGATCATTTATATGTATATATATAACCCCATATTCTAAATCTTTTATTTCTTGGTGACATAAACAACCGTTATGTGAACAAAACTATGATACTCTGTGCAACATGTTGCGAGAGTATAAAAATGACTAAAAGTGGGTTAACTCACTAACGAGAAACGTCAGAAACACTAAATTTTACAGAAGAAATAGCACAAGGAAGCTGCATATCTCAGGAACTACTCGACCGATTTCAATAAAATTCGGTATATAATACTTTCTTGACACCCTGATGACACATGTGAAATGGATGAAATCGGTTCATAACCACGACAACTTCCCATATAACTCAATTTTGAATTCCATCTGATTCCTTCACTTTATAATGTATACATAAGGTACCAATGAAGATAGCGGAATAAAACTTTATACAAATAGTACATATCATCTCTGACTTCACTTGACTTCACTTGAGAAAAAATTGTCGAAAACGGAGTATAACTTTTCGAGGCCCTGTTATCGAACATGTTGAACTCCTCGCCTAAGGGTAAATTTTAACCGAAAATATGGATAAATCTCTCTGATAATTTAATGTAATTCAGAGGAAATTGTTTATTCTAATAGTGTGTCTCAGTTCCAAAAATTATTAAAATCGGATAATAACATCACCTAGCTCTTTCCTTACTTGTTTTTCATTTCATTTTTTAATTAACCTCTGCTTATTTTTAATCATTAGTACTATAACAAATTATTATTTTCAATTAAATGTTTTAAGTTAATTTGTACATATACATATCTGATTAAAAACGTTAGTCTTATTCTGTAATTATTTATATAAAATAATTAATTTATGATACCATTATTGCTTGTTTGATTTGCCGTCGACAATTTTCATAGTACACATTTGTTGTTGTATGTTCATATATTTACTACCATACGCGTGCAGAAATATAAATTTACATACGTACATATGTGCATACGAATAAATGTATTTATACAAATCTACATTCCTCACAATTGTCACTTCGACAAACATTCAGAAAAAACTACTCGCTTACAACAAAAATTAGAATAACATTTCCATTCATAAACGCATGCGTATCAACAACAAAGCAAAGAGATTTCATTCATAAGCGCAAGCGCCGCGCACATCTCCCCGCATGAGTGTTGCCCAAAAGCGTCATGAAGATGCTAAAAACCCTAAATTCATACAATTGCCCTTTTGTCTTTTTACCTTTTACCTGTCTGTCCGTCCGTCCGTCTGTGCAAGCTGTAACTTGAGTAAAAATTAAGATATCTTGATGAAACTTGGCACACTTATTTTTTGGCACCATAGGAAGGTTGCTTTCGAAAATGAGCAAAATCGGACGACTGCCACGCCCACAAAATGGCGAAAACCGAAAACATATAAAGTGCCATAACTAAGCCATAAATAAAGCTATGGAAATAAAATTTGGTATGAAGGATCGCACTATGAAGGGGCATATTTGGATGTAATTGGAGGTGGGCGTGGCCCCGCCCCCAAATAGGTTTTTTTATATATCTCGGAAACCAATAGAGCTATAGAAACCAAACTTTCTGCAGTCGTTTTTTTAGCCACTTCTTAATACAGTCCAAAAATTAAAGAAATCGGATAATAACCACGCCCACCCCCCATACAAAGGTTAGGTTGAAAATTACTAAAAGTGGGTTAACTCATTAACGAAAAACGTCAGAAACACTAAATTTCACATAAGAAATGGCAGATAGAAGCTGCACTCAGATTTTTTTACAAAATGGAAAATGGGCGTGGCGTCGCCCACTTATGGGTCAAAAACCATATCTCAGGAACTACTCGACCGATTTCAATGAAACTTGGTTTGTAATAGTTTCCTTATATCCCAATGATATGTTGTGAAAATAGCTTCACAACCACGCCTACTTCCTTTATACCAGAACTTTGAAGACGATCTGAATCGTTTACTTTACAATATATAAAGTAAGCACTAGTGAAGATATAGGTGCAGAACTTTGCACAAATGCTATGTTTATAGTGTGGCAGCCCCATTCTAAAAATCGCCGAAATCGGACCATAGGATTTTAAGACCCCATATATCGAACACGAGGACCTCGGTGCTTCTAACCTAAGATTATGGTTTCCAACTTTCAATGGACCTTATACAATATATATGACGAATATGTGGGTCAAATTGTGTATTATAATATATAAATAAAGTTAAATAAATAAATTGCGAGAGTATAAAATGTTCGGTTACACCCGAACTTGTTTTTATATTTTTTTATAATTCCTACAATTTCTTTTAAATAATATTTATGAGTTGAAAAAAATCCTAATAATCAGTTAAAATTACTAAAACAAAAATCAACGCATGAGCATATCACATCAAAAGGCCAATAGCCACATATTTCCATTCCCCCGACAGTCAATTCTGTTAAATAATAACGAGTAACGAGCGAATGGTGAATTCTAGCCAATTATAAATCTGTAAACGATCGTATCGAGTATCATAGAAAAATTAAAATGCTCCTTCTATACGTCTTAAGTTAGCCAGTAGAACCGCTTTTTTTCCGCACACCACGGACCACTTGTTGAAATTAATGCGTTTGAAATTTATCAACAATTTTCACTTTAATTATTCACTCAAAATCGTCCTTTATTTCCGAAATCTCACTTCTGTCACCAAAATTTGTCTTCATCCCTACTGTTTGGTTGTCATTCCAGTCCGTTCGCTGCTGTCACATCTGTTCCCTACACAATGTCAGTATTCGAATAAATGAAAATTGTTTGAAATCCAAACAGCCTTTGATTTTTTAAAGTTTCCGCATTCCAGCCACTTTATCAGAATCAGAGAGGACGTTCTCCAATGCTGGAAACATTGTGACATCACGTTGCTGCTTGCAACCAACAAATGTAAACCTTTTAACTTTATTATATCAAAATAGAAGCTTTATGAAAAGTACTAAATTAATACATTCGCCCAGTTGAAATGGTTAAAAACTATTTTGTCATTACTTAATGGTTCCCGTGAAGTTACTGTTATTTTTTGTATTTTAAAGTAAGTTTTTAGTTTGTTTTAATGTTTAACTTTATTCAAAAAAAATAAGAAAATTAATGAACTTGCGCTTTTCGAATAGTCGACAACGAACGGTTAACCCAATAGTCGAAAATGAGCGGTTAATCGAATAGTCGATGACTGATGACTATCCGAATAGTGCAAACCGAATATTATTATTCGAATTATGTCTTATTCGATTAGTCGAATACCAAGAGCTCTAATATATGTATATATATATATATATATTTATACACATATTAATAGCAATAATCATAAATAATCAAATAATCTTAATTACTTGTTCATGATTTATATTACTTGATTAGTTGGAGAAGACCCGGAGGAGTGCCCAAGTCTTGAGATTTCGGAAGAACATGTTAATGATAATAAATATGAAGTAAACATAACAGCTGAGATGGAAATTAAATCTGACGAGTTAACGAAACCACTTGAACAACAGAGTGATCAAATATTACGCTCATCGTCAGCAAGTCAACCACAAATGAAAGTATCCCAGGAAACTTCAGTAGTATACACTAAATTTGATGGTGAGTTTATAATTATTTTTAAAACTTTGTTGAGACCTTATAATGTTCAAAAACAAATTTCTTCCGTCATATACTAATCGTTTACAATTTATGAATCTATCTAGTGAATATGGTCGTAGGAAGATTCTCGACATTGTATTCCTAGTAAAAGTTATGAATGAATCAGTTTGTAGTTCCTTTCTCTTCTTAGTTCAAACATCTAGGCAGTTTAGACCCTTTTGATATACTCATAACTACCATTAAAAAAGTATTTTGTCTTCTTTTACTAAGTAGTATTATAAAAATATAAAACTATATTTAACTTTTTAAATGCCGTTTAGCGACGGGGTACCCGGATACCTACCGACTTAAATATATAAAATTTTGTTTGTTGTTGCTATTTTTTTTTACTTTTAGTTTTATTATTTTTTTATTACAATTGTACCTAGTATACAATGATTAAATACTAACAACAATTCAATTCTAATAACTTAAAAATAATAATTAAAAGCTAAATGTTAGAGAAATTCATTTGCTGATACAGTTGCCTTGCTAAGTCTGAAGGCCTCTTACGTTTCAGTCGGTTTTCTCGTTCAGCAGTACCGATAAGTCTGGATGCCTCTTCATTTACATGCTGCATAAGCCTCATTTCGTGAGTCTTTGCAAGTTTGGTTATTTCGTTTACTACTGAATTCACACCAAGATCACGGTGAAGGTCAGCAGATCCAACATATCAAGGAGCATTAACTATACTTCTTAGTACCTTATTTTGGAAGTGCTGAATACAGGCAATACTCACAACTTTTTTTCCTGACTTGAGTCAGTGGGAATATCACTTTTAAAAAGCAAGTAAAGCATTGGCCCCAACACTCTTCCCTGAGGAACACCCGCTTCTATCGGTTGCAAGTTTGAGTATGCGTCCTCTTGTTTTATGCGAAAGTGTCTATCTTTAGGAAGCAATAGGAAGGTAGGAAGCAATTTTTTCGCAATATTGTTTGGGTAACATGCATTTCAATTTCAGCAGTAGACCCGAATGCCAAACTCTATTAAAAGCCTGAGACACGTCTAAGAAGGCCGCAGAACAAACGCTCTTTTTATCCATAGCATTTTCAACGAAATTAACGATTCGGTGTACCTGGTCCATTGTGGAATGGTGATCACTAAATCCAAACTGATGTTACCAGTAAGGTGTTTTCGATCTATTATTGATTTGAGCCTTTTTATGAGAACATTCTCGAAGACTTTCGATAGAGCTGGCAGCAGCGATATTGGCCTATAAGATGTCACATCATGTAGTGGTTTACCCGGCTTAGGTATCATAATAACTTCAGATACTTTCCAAAGCGATGGAACATATCTTAAGTATAATGCACTGTTTACAACGTTTACAATTTTTTTATACAATTCTTTGGTAGACTGCGTAAAATTTCTCCGGTTATTAAATCAAACCCAGGATCTTTTTTGAGCCTTGCGTTCCTGATAAGACTTTTAATTTCTTTACTAGTAACTGGAGAAATGCTAACGAGTGGATCCAACCAACAATTTTCACAGTTTAACTCATGTCCATCGTTAGGTGTAAATGTGTTTCTCAAATTATTTGCAATTTGTAATATTCCTTGCAGCTTTCCAGAGCGAATAATCGGTAGTTTTATCAACAGTGAGTTTGGAACAATACGTTTTGAAGGAATAGTTTTTGAACTGTCTAATTTTTGTTCTTAGTTCCGCTGTACCACTATTAAGCTCTGTTTTGAGAGCAGCCGATCTAGTTTGCTGCCATCTTCGTCGAAGTTTGCGTTTTTTATGTATACCATCTGAGATGTATCTTGGGAATTTGTTTCCACTTAGATTCACGCGAATATTCGGTGTACTGTTTCATGCAGCATTTTGAATTACTTTTGTGAAAGATTCAACTTCACTATCTAAGTCAGCATCTGTCGATATGCGCTTTAGCTTAAAATCGACTTTATTCAGTATAGTCTTAAATTTATACCAATCAGTATGTTTATTAGATAAAGAACACGTACCGGACCGAATTACTGGCTTTTCACATAAAGTTAGTAACACTGGTGAATGATCAGAGTTTAAATTGATTTTCGATACTTTGTTGATGACAAAAAAAGTCAAGAAGATCTTGTAATTTCCTACTATCCTAATGGGATAGTTGTTGGTTGTTGTTAAACGAGATCCCCAATGGGTTTGTTTTGCATTAAAGTCACCACCCATGATATACATTCCGTCATATTTTTTTAATAAACTCGTATAAGTATCAGTTGTGATATGCCTGGGCGGACTATATAGAGCAATTAAGTATAATGACTGACTGTGCATTTTTACTGAAATTGCTGTAGCTTGAATTTCTTCAGTCTTAATCTGAACTTCTTCGAAATGTTTAATAATACTTTTGATTAAAACCGCGCTTCCTCCTCGTGCTTAGCTGCTATGTGCGGAGTGTGGTATAAGTCATAATTTATGAATTTTAAAAATGAATGGTTCGTAAAATGTGTTTCGGACAACAAAAATACATAAATATTTCTGTCGTTTAGAATAACTTCCAATTCATTTTTACTTTTGGAAAGACCATTGGCGTTCCATAGCATTATTTTCAAAGAGTTACTGTTCATAAATAAATTGTATATGGTATTCAAGAGCGCTGAGCCGCTGATTTATGGACTTAAATAATTTTTCTTGTTCGTTTAGTTTATTCAGAATTTGGGGTAACGGACTACTTTTTTTAACTGTATTTGTCTGACCTTGCTTAGCCATTTGCGCAAATGTAAGCTTTGAAGTTGATGGGAGGGGTCTTACTTCCATCCTTCCTTTGTCCGCAACGGGGTTTTTCGCCTGAGCATTGACATTCTCCTCAATTGTATTACCATATTATTATTATACTCTCGCAACCTGTTGCACAGAGTATTATAGTTTTGTTCACATAACGGTTGTTTGTGTCACCAAGAAATAAAAGAGTTAGATATGGGGTTATATATATATAAATGATCAGGATGACGTATGGAGTTGAAATCCGGATGTCTGTCCGTCCGTAAAAATTGAGTTATCTTAATGAAACTTGGAACACATATTCCTTGGGACCATGAGAGGGTTGCTTTCGAAAATGAGCAAAATTGGTCCACAGCCACGCCCACAAAATGGCGAAAACCAAAAACACATAAAGTGTCATAACTAAGCCATAAATAAAGTTATAACAGTAAAATTTGGAATAAAGGATCGCACTAGGAAGGGGCATATTTGGATGTAATTTTTTTGGGGAAGTGGGCGTGGCCCCGCCCCCAAATCGGTTATTTGTATATATCTCACAAACCAATGAAGCTATATAAACCAAACTTTCTGCAGTCGATTCTCTTACGTACCCCACCACACACCATGCAAATAGTTGAAATCGGATAATAACCACGCCCACCTTCCATACAAAGGTTAGGTTGAAAATTACTAAAAGTGGGTTAACTCACTAACGAAAAACGTCAGAAACACTAAATTTCACATAAGAAATGGCAGATGGAAGCTGCACTCAGATTTTTTTACAAAATGGAAAATGGGCGTGGCGTCGCCCACTTATGGGTCAAAAACCATATCTCAGGAACTACTACTACCGATTTCAATGAAACTTGGTTTGTAATAGTTTCCTTACCTCCCAATAATATGTTGTGAAAATTGGCCAAATCGCTTCACAACCACGCCTTCTTCCTATATACCAGAACTTTGAAGACGATCTGAATTGTTTACTTTACAATATATAAAGTAAGCACTATTGAAGAAATCGGTGCAGAACTTTGCACAAATACTACGTTTATAGTGTGGCAGCCCCATTCTAAAAATCGCCAAAATCGGACCATATGTTTTCAAGGCTCCATATATCGAACATGAGGACCTCCGTGCGAGATTATAAAATGTTCGGTTACACCCGAACTTAGCCCTTCCTTACTTGTTTTTTGTAGTTCTTTTGCAACGACACAACCACGGTAGCTTGCCGCAGTTGCAGCATTTGGCAGGATCTTTTTCGGCTTGGGTGCATTCAGTTGTAAGATATTTTCCTCCACATTTCCCGATGGCGATGTTGCTAAATAAATAAGCAGTTGTAAGTTCTTAGCGAAACGTTGAAAAATTGTTAATATATTATTATAGAGTCCCATCACCAATAGATGTCCATTACAAAACCAGAAGTTTATTAGCTTTTCAAATAAATTAAATACTGATCACTGATATGCTTTATCCTTAACGTGATAGTACTGGATTTACTCAGTACATACTGGATTGGTACATGGTGGAACGGTGATGCCGAAAAGAATATTCTTTAAATATAATATTTTAATATATTGGTAAAACAGAAAATACTACTAAAAAAAGTTGAGGCGAAAGAGTATTGAAGCAATTGAAGGATCTCTTACGAAGAAGTGGCTGCAACATTTGAGTGCAAAACTTTTTTTACTATGCACCTACATATTATCAAACATTTGTTATCGAGGAATCTTTGCATTGTTGACATAGTAAAAAAATTAACCAAACCTATTAGGCTGTTCACAGTAAGGTGGTTATCGGGTTATATGATTATTAGATTAAAAATAACCTCTATGCTCCGTGAACACCCTATGTATGGTTATTTGCTTATTTTTAAACAAACAGCTGTTCATTGTTTACAATTTTAGTTCAATGAAATTCCTACTTATAAAATGCCTAAATAAAGTTTAAAAAGCAAAATAATCGAATATAAAATAAGTTCTGCTGTTCAGGAAATGGACTTTATTGAAGGTATGTGCTTATTAAATAATCCGAATTTTAAGGCATTTCTGTATTTCTGTAGACACTAAAATTGGAGTATAAATCAATGACAAAAACTGTATATTTATTTTGAACTTTATGATTCTTACTTACTTTGATGATTTTTGATAGTTTTAATGATTTTTGATGCTTTGTGATGCTTTTCGAAGCTTTTTATTTCGGTTTTAATTTGCCGATTGTAAACTAAAAACAGCTGTTAATAGCAGATTTTCCAATAAGAAAATCTAATTGGAAATGCCATTCGCTTAGTTTTATTTATTTTTTGTGCTGCCATTTAGTAAAATTCCAACGACTTTCTAACACTGGAAATAAGCAAACAACCACATAATCTGTAAACAAGGGCCTAGGTTGGTCAAAGTTGGTTATTTTGTCATACCGCATTTTGTTGTTGTTTACTTAATCACATAACCTGATAACCACCTTATCGTGAACAGCCTATATATTATCGACAATGCAGTCAGATGCATCAGTTTGTGATAATACCAAACGACAATCAGATATGACCAATTATTACAATAAATATAAAACAGGCGTGGATAATATGGTCAAATGGTTCGAAGATACACAACGGGGATCATCGTGATTGTCAATGGTAATGGTCAAGAGATAGATCTCCGCAACTGCACAGAGTCTCACTTAGACAGATCCGACTGCCCTTTGTGGCAAACAAATACTCCTTACGGATCGCCAAGACTCTCATGATTCTTCACTGACATTATATCCAAAATTTTTGAACTTAATATGATAGGCAGAAAACGTCGTGAATTTAGTGAAAACAGACTGTACCTATGGAAAAACAATTTCGAATTGTATAATGACGATCCGGGAGCTTAAGGTGAAATAAACGGATACCCGGTTATTAATATAAGGGTTAACGTATTTCTAAATCTTAGCTGCAGAAATTTTTGTTACTGTTTCTGACGCTAAAATTTTATTCAACTGATATAATTGTTGGTTTATTCTTTCACGAAATATTAAATTATTAGGGCAGCAGAAGGGTATATCAGAATTAACGTTTTCACAGCCGATATTTCTTCTGACCTTATTTCATCTGCATAATTCTTTGCTTTCATTTTTTCCCTATATAAATGATATATGTATATATATATATATTAGAATGATTTTCTTGGGTAGTACTGATGTTAGGTCATCTCACGAGATTATCGTTGTTTGAGATTTCTTCAAAATTAAGTAAATGTTTTAAATTATTGGTTTTTCTTGCAATACGGTTATATGGTTATATCTTCTTCTTAACTAATTTCTTCATTACTTTTTAAAAACTAACTAAAATCTAATTTCATTTCATTTAGTAATAGTTTAATTTTATTTCAAAATGGACGTTTCACATCTAATTACTTTTTTAACTTTACTTAGTAGAGATGCGTGCTTATTCAAGTGGTTGTTAAACATAAGTGATAGTATAAACACCCACACATGTGCACATACATATGTTACATATAGTCAATGTATATTTGTATAGTATATATTCATGGTCAACGCCTGCTTATACTAGTTGACAAATAATTGCCAGAGAAAAGCGGAATCCATCGTATCAATGCGTACTGTGTGTCGGATGTGTCCTTCTTGGCTCATACTTATGTTCGTTACGACTCGATTGGGTACGGCTTACCTCGTGCTTTATAAAGGAAATATTCCTCTGCGTCAGGATTATGGCACTTGGGTGGCATAAGTTGGAACGCAGCAGCAACATGTAACATAATGTTTGTAACGACCGCCACTGAAGCAAGTTGACATTAAAGGCGTACAACTGGCGGTAATACACATGCCACGGCTGCTTCTGCTTCTGCTAGGACGCTTGCATGTGTATGGCTTCATTTATTACCACTGAGAGTCTTTGTGCGTATGTGTGTGTGCACACCAAATGAAATGGGTACTCGTTTTTGGTTCAAAAATAGCAGAAGTCCTATTCCATTTGCATCTGAAAACAGCTCTTTGCTCTTCTCTTTGGCACTTCTCTCTGGCTGTGTTGTTTACATGTATTAAAACTCTCTCGGGAAATGCATGCGTTCCATGTGAGAACATTGTCATCAGGAGTTACGAAAACCAAAACAAAAGTTAAAATTCCATTTGAAGCACTTTCCCGGTTAAAACGACTTCTGTATATATGTACATATTTTTTATTTCTACGCTAGTATTTGCCGATTATGCGGATTAATTTTATTCTTTAAGATATGTATGGTGTATTTTTCAACTTGTTAATAACATAAAAATTATTATAATAGGCGAGCCTGTAGATGAATATAACGTCTTAAAATATTATTAGCTTTTCAAGTTATAACCAGAAAGCTTACAAGGACCCAACGCTTAAGCGATGATTTGATTTAATTATTATCGTGTGTGTGTATCAGAGAGCAGCTTCGGGTATGTTCGAGTCTGTTCAGTCACACTTGCTAAAATTCGGTACGAGTGTGTCGTAACACTCTCTAAATACGTGTCGATCGAAGCGAAAATAACGCAAACGAACAATGACGATGCGCCTATCCTCTAGTTCAAGCAGCGAAATCGTGTTTTGTGTATATTATATTTTCTGGTGTGTCGTACACGGGTTGATTGTGATCAACACATTCGAGTGGCGCTCGAAAACCAAAGAATAATATATAAACATACGTACATATAATTAAATTTAATGATAGAATTCATTCAAAATATATTTAATTTATTACTTAACAAATCATTAATAAAAAAAACAAACAGTTGCACCTATGTATATATTTTAATTTTTTTTTTCATCTTAATAGTCAAAAAACAGATGAGATCGAGTACAGTTTTATAACCACAAACTGCCGAATATACACATATGTATTGTCTATTGATGCGAATGTCATTATAAGCAAATTTTGTGCATACTCGATCACATTCAATACGACCGGGTTTAGAGTTCTAGCTCGTTCATGAACGAGTGTCACCTCTGCACTCTGTTAAAACAAACATGTATGCTTATGCTTCGAGTGTCTCGAGCAGCATGTTCGTCTTGAACTCGTCCCCTATCGATCAATACATGAATTCATCATGAAAAATTTGATCAATCAAAATCAGAGTGTGTATTCGAGTGTGCACGAAAATTATGTACCCGTTGCAGCTCTCTGGTGCGTATACTATTCGGCGCCATTCATCTCTCATCTCATTTGCTAAATTTATAGTGTTGATGGCAGAAGAAAATGTCGATGAAGCCTAGTGTTCTTACGGGTGTACTTACACATACTACAAGTGCAATTTGAGAATTGTGTGCAAATAATATATGAGCATGTAGTGTATAAGTCCTCTGGGTGTTGTATAATTTTCATGAGGGACATGTGGATGGGATAAATTTCGGGTTTCGAAAAATGTCTTCATACTTTTGGAAGTCACTAAAAATACATATGAACATATATGCGAATAGAAAATTACGTTTCTATATACATACCTACTATAATCAATCTTTCACATCTTTAGCACATCCTTATCCTTTAATACATTTGTTACTAACAGCGTGGAAATTTTAAATAGCGTATTATTATGCTGACCATCGACTTAAAGTTGGTCCCTTTTCTTTCTCTATTTTTATTTATTAACAAAACTATTATGGTTTCATTGGATTGTTACTATCCAAGTGCCATAAGGTTTTTATAATCTCGCAACATGTTGCACTATACTCTCTGTATATGGTTTTGTACACATAACGGTTGTTTATAACACCTAAAACTAATCGATATAGATATAGAATTATGTATAAACATATAAATAATCAGGATGACGAGTAGAGTTGAAATCCAGATATATGTTTGTCCATACAAGCGATAATACGAGTAAAAATTAAGATATCTTTATGAAACTTGGTACACGCATTCCTTGGTTGGTATTGCAGATGGGATCAGACCATTTCTACACCAACAAACTGGTGTTAAACGAAAAGCTGTACAGTGCTATAACTAAATAAAGCTATGAAAGTAAGATATGATACAGAAAATCATACTAGAGGTGGGCATATTTAGATGAAAGTATTTTGGAACAAGTAAGGAAAGGCTAAGTTCGGGTGCAACCGAACATTTTATACACTCGCAATTTATTGAAGAAATTTTATTAAGGTAACACACAAATTTACCCATAAATTCGGCTTAAAGTTTATTAGAATAACGAAAATCAGCATATATAGTATATAAGGGCTGATGTAATTCCTGAACCGATTTCATTCATTTTCACTAGCAGGGTACACTATATTCAAGACAATATGCTCACTTAATTTTGCTAAGATATCTCACATATAAACCGATATATGCGGAATAAAGCGCAACGTATTTTTAAAGAACCTATAATTATGTACATATATGGGAGCTAGGAGATGTTATGACCCGATTTTAATAATTTTTCGAACAGAGACACTCTATTGGAAGAAAACAATTTCCTCTTAATTACATTAAATTATCTGAGAGATTTACCCATATTTTCGGTTAAAATTTAACCTTAGGCCCTGAGTTCAACATGTTGAATATCTGAGGCCTTGAAAACTTATAGTCTGTTTTCGACAATTTTTTCACAAGTGAAGGGAGGGATGATATGCACTAGTTGTGTAAAGTTTTATTCCACAATCTTCATTGGTTCCTTATGTATACATTATAAAGTGAAGGAATCAGATGGAATTCAATTTTTTTTTCATTTTTTACCCGTGTTGTCAGGATGTCAAGAAAATATTACGGTCGGACAGACGTGCGGATTTAAACTCCACTCGTCATACTGATCATTTATATATATATATAACCCCATATTTAACTCATTTATTTCTTGGTGACACAAACAACCGTTATGTGAACAAAACTATAATACTCTCTTTAGCAACTTTCTGGCGAGAGTAAAAAAATGGGCGCCCTTATTAGTACAGAAAAGATGATAGAGAAAAGCTGCATTCAGATTGGTATAAGTAATGGAAAATAGGCTTGGCGTCGCCCCATTACAGAGTGGTATCGCTAAGGCCAAAATTCAAAAAATCCATATTGCAATTTTTTGTCAAAATGTATATTGATGGCCTCTAAATTGTTCAATCTTCTTATTTGCAAACCGATTTTCGCTGAAAATCTAACGGAACTTTCTAAAAATAAAAGTTATTTTTAATGTATTTAAAACTAACTTGATTTGTGTTTTTTGGGAATTTGTTGTTTTATGTCACCTATTTATTTGAATTTTTTTTGTGAGACTTCAATTCGTTTGCATAAAGTTTTAATTATTTTTTCCCACTTTCGTAAATATTTTTACAAAGTCTTATTTAAAGTTTTTAAGCGCCGCTACCGAAAGAAGTATTTTTGAGTATCATCGCCTTATATGTATGTAAATGCAATTACTGTGCTATGTAAGCTATAGGATGTAGTCGTTCAATTTGTTTACTATATATTTAAGATATTTTTATAGATTTTTGATTGAATTCAACGAAATTTGGTAAATGACATTTTCTTGGTATCCTGTTATTACTGATGGAAAATAGACGAAATCGGTTAACAACTTACTACTACTACTTTCTATCTAATACAATTTTTAATTATATTTGATTCGTTCACTTTATAATATATACATCAAAAACCAATGAAGATACCATAACAAAACTTTACTCAAACTCTGCATTTGTGGTGTACTCATATACAAATTGACGAAATCGTACTATAAATTTTCAAGGCCCAAGATATAGAACATGAACACCTCAAAGGCTATGATTATTTTTTATTTAAAATACCGGTAAATCTCTCAAATATTTTAAAGTTTTATAAAATTATTTATTTTTATTTTAAGATTCAGAGGGGTTTGTTTTCCTTACCAAGCTTTTTCTCAAACATTTCGATCTAATATTTTTTATTTTAGAATGAATGTCACATTTATTTATTATTAATAACAAAAATACTTATTAACAATAAATATGAAAAATGAAAAAATAAACATTACAAAACTTTAGGGAAAGGCACCTAAACTGGGGGACACTTAAGCGGAGATCACTGTATTAATAAATTAAAATTTAAGTCATAATTTATCATATGTATGTATGCATTCTTCATGGTTTTATAAAATTATGATTTTGCTTTTGATTCAGTTAACGATAAATAAAGTAAATGAAGCAGATTAGGCTTTTTTGGGCTCAACACTAGCGCAACTTGTTGCACAGAGAACATTAAAGGTTGTTTGTATGAACATAAAGGCTCTCTATGATAAAATTGTTTAATCCAGAGTATATTTTCGTAAAAAATCATAACGAACAGTCAACTGTACTACGTTGATGGTAAAAGCTAAATAAAATTATCAATTTCTATGATTTTCTTTAAATTTTATCACCAGATGTGCTAGTGTATCGCTCATTTACATGAATAGTGTCATAACTCAAAAAAACATGATTTTTGAGTTGAGTATGCAGAAATGTGCGCAATTTCATCTTCATATTGTATAAAAATTGCATTCTTATGCGTAGAAAAATTATCCGTGAAATAAGAATGTGACGTTATTCAACTTGTTATGTTGTACTTGTTACTTATTATTTTTTAACCACAACAACGACACATCTCAGATGTGCCAGAATTAGGCATGCTTTTTTTCAGAAAGAAAGACATATTCTGTGTTACAACACATATTGGCATAGATTGAAGTTGGTTTTCTTTTCAGAAAGAACGACATATTTTGCGTTAGAACGATGTTTGTGAAAAGAAAATTAAATTTTTGCACTCTCGCAACAGAATTGCTAGAGTATAATAGTTTTGTTCACATAACGGTTGTTTGTGTCAACCAGGAATAAAAGAGTTAGATATGGGGTTATCTATTATATATATAAATGATCAGGATGACGAGTGAAGTTGAAATCCTGATGTCTGTCCTTCCGTCTGTCCGCGCAATGAAACTTGTTCCACATATTCCTTGGCCCCATGAGAAGGTTGGTATTGAAAATGGGCGAAATCGGACCGTAGCCACGCCCACAAAATGGCGAAATCCGAAAACATATAAAGTGTTATAACTAAGTCATAAATAAAGTTATAAAAAAGGATCGCACTATGTAGGGGCATATTTGGATATAATTTTTTTTGGAAAGTGGGTGTGGCTCTGCCTCCTATTAAGTCTGTGTACATATCTCGTAAACTCTTCTTCTTGACTGGCGTAGACACCGCTTACGCGGTTATAGCCGAGTCCAAAACAGCGCGCCACGCATCTCTCCTTCTGGCAGTTTGGCGCCAATTGGTTATTCCAAGCGAAGCCAGGTCCCTCTCCACCTGGTCCTTCCATCGGAGTGGAGGTCTCCCTCTTCCTCGGCTTCCACCAGCGGGTACTTCATCGAATACTTTCAGAGCTGGAGCACTTTCATCCATTCGAACAACATGACTAGCCAGCGTAGCCGCTGTCTTTTTATTCGCTGGACTATGTCTATGTCGTCGAATAACACATACAGCTCACCGTCCCATCGTCTGCGGTATTACGCTTCTGCACCGTAAAGTAGGACGGGAATGATGAGAGACTTGTAGAGTTTGGTTTTTGTTCGTCGAGAGAGGACTTTACTTTTCAATTGCCTACTTAGTCCATAGTAGTACCTGTTGGCAAGAGTGATTCTGCGTTGGGTTTCCAGGCTGACATTATTATTGCTGTTAATGCTGGTTCCCAGGTAGACGAAATTATCTACAACTTCAAAGTTATGACTGTCAACAGTGACGTGGGAGCCAAGACGCGAATGCGCTGACTGTTTGTTTGACAGGAGATATTTCGTCTTGTCCTCGTTCACCACCAGACCCATACGCTTCGCTTCCTTATCCAGTCTGGAGAAAGCAGAACTAACGGCGCGGGTGTTGTTTCCAATGATATCGATATCATCGGCGTACGCCAGTAGCTGTACACTCTTATAGAAGATTGTACCTTCTCTGTTTAGCTCTGCAGCTCGTATTATTTTCTCCAGCATCAGGTTAAAGAAATCACTCGAGAGTGAGTCACCTTGTCTGAAACCTCGTCTGGTATCGAACGGCTCGGAGAGGTCCTTCCCGATCCTGACGGAGCTTTTGGTGTTGCTCAACGTCAGCTTACACAGCCGTATTAGTTTTGCGGGGATACCAAATTCAGACATCGCGGCATAAAGGCAGCTCCTTTTCGTGCTGTCGAAAGCAGCTTTAAAGTCGACAAAGAGATGGTGTGTGTCGATCCTATTTTCACGGGTCTTCTCCAAAATTTGGCGCATGGTGAATATCTGGTCCGTTGTTGATTTTCCAGGTCTAAAGCCACACTGATAAGGTCCAATCAGTTTGTTGACGGTGGGCTTTAGTCTTTCACACAATACGCTCGACAGAACCTTATACGCGATGTTGAGGAGGCTTATCCCACGGTAATTGGCGCAAATTGTGGGGTCTCCCTTTATGTGTATTGGGCAGAGTACACTGAGATTCCAATCGTCAGGCATGCTTTCTTCCGACCATATTCTGCAAAGAAGCTGATGCAACCACCTTATCAGCTCTTCGCCGCCGTATTTGAATAGCTCGGCCGGTAATCCATCGGCACCCGCCGCCTTATTGTTCTTCAAGCGGGTAATTGCTAATGCTATTCGTAAACTACTAAACTCCACACTCAGAGTCCTTTCTTTTAGCAACTTCCTTATATACATAGTTCAAAAATGGAAGAAATCGGATCATAACCACGCACATCTCTTATACAAAGGTTATGTTGAAAACTACTAAAAATGCTTTAATTCAGTAAAGAAAAACACCAGAAACCTAGAATTTCATGGTAAATATGGTACAGAAGAGCTGTACTTAAGTTGATATACAGAATTTAAAATGGGCGTAGTTCTACCGACTTTTGGGTCAAAAACCATATCTCCGAAACTACTCGACGAATGTAATTTCAATGAAATTCGGTTATAACATTTTCCTTGCATCCCAATGAAAATGGGACAAAAATCACGCCTAATTTCCATATACCAGAACTTTGAAGACAATCTGAATCGTTTACTTTACACTATATAAAGTAAGCACTAATGAAGATATCGGAATAAAACTTCGCACAAATACTGAATTTATAGTGTGGCATCGCCCTTCTAAAAATCTTCGAAATGGAACCATAAGTATTCAAGACCCATATATCGATCATAAGGACCTCAGAGTTTCGAATAAATATTTTACCGAAAATATAGGTAAGTCTCTCAGATGTTTGGAAGAAATTCAGAGGGAATACTTTTCTTCTGATAATATGTCTCCGTGCCAAAAATGAGTGAAATCGGGTCTAGGTTATTAGCCCATATACTTAATATAAGGGCTTCATAATTACAATGGACTTTACACCATATATATACATACATATTCTGCATATATGTGAGTAATATTGTGTGTTAAATTAATACAATTAAATAAATTAATTACGAGGGTATCAAAAGGGGTCACGTTTATGCCTAAGAAAAAGTCTTAGTACACTCATTTTAGTCCACTTATGCTCAGCATTGTATTTAATATATTACACGCCACTAGTTTAATCAATAAACTTATGACGTTTTTCTATACTTATTAAATAAGAGAAAATTGAAAACTTTAAACCGCTCTTCTGAAAAATCGGCTTTTTTGAGTTGATACTATTCATGTAATTGAGCTATATGTAAGTATGTTTTCCTGAAAAGTTTTCATTGTTTCACCGTTTCGGCAATTGCCATGTGCCAATGTATTGGTATATGTGTAAATGTGTTTTTACTCCGTTGGGGATAACATTGGTGCGAATAAATGCTCGATACGCATGTGTATGCATGACACCGCCCTGCAGTAAAATTAACTAGTTTTCACTCTCTTACAACTAGTATGAGCCACACAGCAAGTACTTCGCAGGCAGTCTTTTTCCATACAAGCAATCTATATTCTGTTCTATATTAGTCTCATACCAACTCTCACTGATCTGTTGATAAATTGTTTTATATTATATGATATTTAGTTATATTTTCTAACTTGCTTTTAGTCATATTTGGTCTAGTTTGCTGCTTTATTGCAGAGTGAGTTCAAATGAACGAGATTGTAGATATGTTCGTATGTCTCAAACAAACATACTTAATATTGCGTGAGAACAAGAGGTAACAGAAGTGACATACAAATATCTATAAGGTATATGGCTATGCAGACTCATATATGGCAGAGCGCCGTAGTTAATGTGCATGATTGCACGAGGGTATTTGTTTGCATTTGTGTTCTGGGTGAACATCTTGTGAGATGATTTTCTCCTTCTCTTTGCTTGTGTGTTCACTTATGCCGCAACAACGTCTGCGACCACATGGAAGTTGCTCATTTTGTCATTATTATTCCTTTGGGTATCAAATATTAAACAAAAATAAGTTATCATATTTTCTTTACATATATATTCATCTTCTCTCTACCTCTTGTAATAGCTGCAACTTGTTACATTTTACATAGACAGCTGGGTAGCCTTGAAAACCTTTTCGTATAAAAACATCATTTGAAAGGTAAACATGTGTTAAGGCAAGACTTATAATCATGTGATCAAAATTCTAACTAAATAAATTCTAAACGAGTTAATTTTTTAAGGTTGTAGTACGACCCTCATGTAAGACCCTCATGATTCGACGATAGCGCTTGTAAATGTCGATTCCAGTCACTTCGCTGGGTTCGCCGAAGGTGTGCCTATGGAAGTGTTTTAACCTTAATCTGGAGATTGCTTGAATGACTCCTCATCGCCTTCCATCAAGCAGCTTTGGAAAGTTGCGTCTGATTTGATCCCTAATCTCACCGCATGTGTATCTATTGAACCTGTAAGCACAACAATGATTGCGAAAGCTGATGCAAGGACCGTTTTTGGTCCACCGCGGGTCAGAAAGGCCTCGCTACTGCACAGGTGCTGGTTGTTGTCCAGCGTTTAGCGAGTTCACTCGAAGTCAGTGTGTCATTGTTGCCGGGTGCACACACAAGTCGGATTGTAAAGTAGTTCGAAGCTACTTATAAGTATGTTAGACACTCCCGAACTAGCTTAGAGCGTACTGCCTTCGAATCCAAGGCCAATATAGCTCTACTGTCGGAGTGAATACTCACCTCTCTGAAGTATGTCTACTACCTCTACAAGAAAGAAGTTGCAATGGTCTGGCAGCCGAAAACTGCAGTTGATTGAGAGCTTTCGACAGAAGACACCCCCTCTCACCTTCCCCCTGAGCTGCGATCCATTAGTGAAAAAGATCACTACGCCTCTTCTCCATCGGCTCTGCCCTCCCACATAACTCTCACGGTGGGAGACGGTCCCGCAATAATACCACTTCAGTTTTACTGGAATTGATGCCTAAGCCACTTCTTTTCGCCCTGCAGGTTACTACATTTAAGTAACCTTGAGTCATCTCATAGACGGTGTTTTGTAATTTTCCTTTTACCATAAGAGCTACGTCGTCTGCATATGCTATCACCCGGCAGCCATGATCTTGGAGTTTCTCTAGTAGTTCATTTACCACCAGGATCCAGGACAACAAAGAGGGGTTCCACCTTGAGGCGTATTCCATTACATGAGCCGGAAAAAAAAATTTCTTTGTTACTGCCAAAGACTTCAGACCCATCAGCCTTTCTTCGTCTATGATAGTACATTTACATATGTTTCCTGAAACTAATCGCTATACTTCCTTCAACATTTTCGAAATTAACAATGCCCCTTCCTCATATAATGATTTAGATTATTTTAAGTTTAAGACTCACATCTCAGGAACTAAGTGACCGCTTTCAACCAAATGAGGTCAACATACTTATTATTCTGATTTTATATAATGAGTTTATAACCCCTCCACCCATATACCACATATCATATTTTTAAATATCTCTGATTCTTTCGGTTTACAAAACAAAAATCAAGCACCAAAAAAGGTAACAGAATATAACTTTGAAGGTGTGACACCGCTCGTGGAAAAATGTTCAAAATCAGATCTTAACTTTTCAAGACCAAATGTACTGAATATGAAAACTTCATGCCTTTAGATGGCCGAAAATGTCAATAAATCTTTGAGTTATCTTAATGCATTTCCGAGGAGGACATCTTTTAGGATCAAAACTTCCACAAGTCCCTATTTACCTAATATAATGTTTTTAAAATGTCCATTCAATATGTAAGATATATTAGGAATATTATGTTAACAAAAAATCTTGGATATATTATAGTTTAGTGACAAAACTGAATGAAATAATTCCAAGAATTACCACCAAAAGTATATCCTTAAAGTATGCAACACTTTTAAAGCACATCAAACTAAAAAAATCCAAAAATGATTTTTGCTATTTTTTTTTAGTTGCAAGGAGTGCAACTTATTGATCAACCTTGCTCAAATCTCGATTATTGATTTCTTCAACCAAAAGTTTTGTTGTGATGGTTTGTTCAATTCACTAGATGCTCACTCTACAAGTTCGAGAGCGGATCATAAAATTTAAACACCGAATTTAAAAGTGTTGA
The DNA here is from genome assembly GCF_028554725.1 of Zeugodacus cucurbitae. Taxonomy (NCBI): domain Eukaryota; kingdom Metazoa; phylum Arthropoda; class Insecta; order Diptera; family Tephritidae; genus Zeugodacus; species Zeugodacus cucurbitae. The sequence continues at coordinate 28,227,831 of NC_071671.1, forward strand.
TATCCAATGTTGCAACAAGAAGGTAGAACGCACTGATAATTCTGGTGGTGGCAGTTTGAACACGTGCGTGCAACAAAATTTTAAGCATTCGCTCCCTCCTCTTTATTGTCGACGCTCGTATTCAAATTTTCCAATGAGGAATTCCCTGGATTCAAAATAAGGATTGCACTTTATGGACGAGTGGTATGTGCGCGCGCGAGCTGGCCATGGACCGAGCTGAACGGACAACGTGTGTTCATTTCGCAACCATAAATGAACGACGACGACTCGTCAAACTCGCGATGTCTGGTGTTTTGCGCGCTTTGAAAACCGTCAGTAGTGCCAAACGTTAAATTGAGTGACAGTGCATGATGTTGCGTTGACTTCATCGCCTTCATGGAAATATATTCACACACACACAAATGTGAAAGAAGGTGTACACTGGATTAAAATTCAGATTTGGGAGAAAGTAATAGACACTAATTTTGAAAAATATTGATATTCAACAATCGTATAATAATTCTGATAATAACAAATAGTTTAAAGACACCTATGGAAAGTTATACCCAATAATAAAAAATTGAATCTGAAATTAAAATGTTATACAGACTTAAAAGCAAATGTAAAACAGATCAAATGATTCATTACAGTCCTAGTTACAAAAAGAAAATAACTGTTTATGTTACGGTTTTTATAATCTTTAAAACACTCTCAAACACTGGGACCTAGGATATAGAGAAGTTTAAACTTTTGCGAGTTTCAAGAATTTGCATTTCTTTAATTCTTTGTCCAACCCAAATAATGATCTCCAACTTTGTTTGTAGTGTTAGTGCAAAATAAAAAATAATTCTGATATTTCTTATGACCTGAATTATCTGAAATCTTGAGAAATTTTCCGAGTGTAGCTAGTTGGCGCTGCAGTCTTTTTAACATTGACGAGTCAATGATGATGGAATCAATAAACAAACAGTCAAACCAATGTGCAACAACATATTGGCATACAGCGCTGATAAATGTGGGACATCCAAAGGAATTTCTTCGCTCCAATATGAATGGCTGAGCTAACAAATTTTAGGCACTTGGGCGCGCTGTTGCTGGTGTTCAACAATGCCATAATTTGCATAACTATCCGGCAATGCATAGTGGCAAAGAAGCTTTGCTGTCATAATTACCACATAGCTGTTTCGGTGGTATTCGATAAATTTTTGGATTTTGATGTACATACATACATATGCATCTCGCATTTTGTCAGGACGTAAAGTGGGCACTATCTTGTTGTCTATTAACAGCAATGTTGAAGTTAATGAGCAAGTTCGCTGCACATCTCTGTTTCGTTTACTCTAGCGTTTACATACAATACTTACCAGAAGTGTATACTTACATACATACATATGTACATACTATATGATTTAATATGATCTTAAATTCTAATATTAGTCAGTTGTTTTAAAATTTATGATATATGACAAAGGCTTCCAGTTATTAAAAAACGAAAATCAGAAAGCAAGAAAAGTATTGCTACAAACGACCTTACTTTTGAATAAAAAATTATAATATACCGCTATGGATGAAACAATAGGTTTATCCAAAAATATTTCGCAAATGTCAGTAAAAAATTAATAAAAAAAAAGTTTTACATAATTTATAAAAATAACAATTAACGAAGGCCTAAGTTCTGGTGTAAACGAACAATTTATACTCTCGCAATTTATTTATTTAATTTTATTAAGATAACACACAATTTGACCGACATATTCGGTCCATTAAAATAATGAAAATCATTATACATATGTAATATATTATTATATATTGCAAAGTAACCGATTCAGATCGACTTCAAAGTTTTGATATATGAGAAGTAGGCGTGACAAATATTATGGACCGAGTTTCATTGAAATTGGTTGAGAAGTTTCTACGATATGGTTTTTGTCCCATAAGTTGGTGTAGCCATGCCCATTAAAAATTTTGTGTAAAAATTTTAGTTCAGTCCTTCTGTAATATCTTTACCATGAAATTTAAGGTTTCCGGCGTTTTTCGTTAGTGAGTTAAAGCACTTTTAGTAATTTAGGTAATATATTTGGTATACATATATAACTCCATATCCACTCGATTAGTTTTAGGTGTTACAAACAACCGTTTTGTGAAAAAAAACTGTAATACTCTCTTTGCAACTTTGTTACGAGAGTATAAAAACGGTTGTTGAACATCAACACAAGGTCGAAACCAAAACAAATGTAACATAATTCTGCTTGGTTTTCCAATTTTTTGGCTTTGTATGTAGTTTACTATTTTCCACAATTTTTCTCTTAGATTTAGCTCTATAGATTAAGCAAGTCCATTGTCCGGAAACCATTATTTTGCTAAATCGTTGGAGCTATTGTCTTACTGTTTTAGTCATTTCAAAGGCATTTTCTACTCAGCAATAGGTAATATAATATATTCAAGTATGTGGACTTAAAGATGTTTGTCCATATTTTTCTTATTTCATACTCAACACCAGACGGAGAAAAACACCTCCACACCATAATGCATCTATGATTGTTTTTATAATGTATCGTGGATTCCGCGTGTCAACGTGACCTTCTGGTTTTGGAATTTTTTAGGAGTACTTACTTCTATTTATCTAAGGAAACTGTCTCTTATTTTCGGTTCGAAATTTTTGACAAATTTTACGCCCCTCTTCTGTACAATATCTTATATGTGGCATGTCTAAACAACCTCATTAAAATTCCCTGCTCATTTTATAAATTCAAAACAGAAATATACTTACAATATATATTTTGTCAATGCAAATAATATTTATTTATTTTGCCGTTAGTTTCGAGTGTTGCTAACTAAGTGATTTTAAGAACCGCGAAGTCCACTAATAATTTCCCTAAAACACTCAATATTTCCCGACCAACGAATGCATCATTTTGTTTATAACTGTATCTAAAACTAATTTAATAATACTAACTAATCTAAACAGTAAGAACTTCCTAATCAGATCTTGTTTACAACTCTAAAATCGAAAATAATAATTTTATACACTCAGGAACTGTGGACCGATAGTTTGAAATGGAGCTTAAGCTGAGATATTTTCAACTTTGGTGGAAAATATTAACTAACAGTCGTATGGTTAGTTGTATTTTGATACATTTTTGATTCAAATGTGAAATCAATTTTTACTAAATTTCAGTAATGTAAGAACGTGGCATATTGTATTATTTCTCACCTGATTTCTTTGAATCTTTCCATTTGTATGGAATTTTTGGTACTTTATAAGGTCATTTCTTATTGTTAGGATTTCGGTTGATTATGCTATGGAATGACGTTGCTTGTAGATTCTTATAAAGGTGCCTGAGGAATCATATTGAAGTAGTATAAGTATAAAACATAAAAATATTAATATTTTAGTTATGTTATAACAATATGGTAATAATTATACTTACTGGAATTTATACAATATTCCGTAAACTAGAACTTTTGTAAAATTTGGTGCCTCGAAACATGAGCACGTGCTTTTGTGTGCTAAACAGCTGATGCACTTCCAATTTGAATGTAACGTATAGTTGTGCGCTCTTATGTCTCTTAAATATTGTCAAGTACTGCCCATGCGCATGCTCTACTATATACGTGATAGTACCGATGGCTCTCTTTGGCATTAACCCGTTATTAACATTCACTTAAACATTTGGATGTACAAATTTTAGCCAATTTATCTCTTTGGCTTTTTTTGGTAAGTTTTAATATAGATGTTAGGGGTTTAATTTATATTTAAATTTTAAAGAAACTACGCGCCCATATGTTTAAAGTATAATATGCCATTCTCATTTGAAATAGAAGTAGTTAGTATTTTTATATTATTTAAATAAGGATTTTTATAATGGACATTTGTATGCTTATACATACTGATTTATATAACTGCTCTGGAATTTAAGGATAGACCTAGTATATGTCACATACCTACATACTATATGCACAGGTAACAGCTGACTCGAACAAATGAAGAGAAACTGAGAGCTTTAGTGAAAGAAATGTTAGCGTTGTTGTTGGTCCGCTCTTAATATTATTGTTTGCTTTGCCTCAGTGTAATGCTGCAACGCATACTTATTTGGGGGAATTATGGGGCCCTTGAGATTTTACTAATCAAAATTCCTTACACCTGGGATGTGCAGCTACTAAGAATGGAGCGCTTGTTTCGGCGTCATGTTGCATTAAGCCATACACATACTTACATGTACATGTACATATAAATGTGTTTATACAATCATACATACCGACTTTATACAAGTCTACATACCAACACATGGATTAGTAAACAAAAATACACAGCCAACAAGAAAAATCGTTTTTCTTCCATATTCAAATTCACATTAGCAATTTATAAATTTTATAATAAATAACTAAATTATTTTTAAATTGAATAAATTAATTGTGACAGAAGCTTAAGAAACCTTTTCCTTAAAATTCACTGAATTGTCTGAACACTTTTGCAAAAACAACATGGGCGGTTTTCAGTACATGGAATAATAGAAATAATAATAATTGCTTTTCATTTTGTTTTACTGCTTTCATTAGTTTTCATTTAATAATTATGTTGAGAGGTTATGTGTGTTAATTGAATATCATAATATTAACCGAAATTTGTTATAATTGGTCCAAATTTATATAATACTAAAGCGTGATATTGTGAAGCGTCATGTTTTTATCGAGAGGTTGAAAATTCTTCGGCCTAACAAAGGAAGAACTGTTCTTTGAATTATTTATAAATATGTCTATATTTTTCAACATAATCTCCATCAATAGTAATGGAATTACTGTAACAGTCCTCCAAATTTAGTGTAAAATTTTGAGGTGTTCAGAATAGATCTTCGTTTCCATCTCATTCTTATTTGAGTGAAATATTTTTCTTACGAGCGGCTCTCATGATAAATTATCCCAAATTAACTAAAAAGTTAAGGGCATAAATTATTTGAACATTTATCCATGACCCCTCCATGACATAATATTATATATCGTCTTTTAAATTATAGAAAAAAGTGTTGATTATCTCCTTTTAGAAAATTAATATTTTTAATTTCTACCAAACAGCCAGGATCTTACTATACACATTTCTTTATTTAATATTTGTAGAATCAACATCAAATGACATTATAAAGAATACAAAGGATACAAATCTCGATACTCCGATTACAAAAACTGAAAACGACTGTGCTAGTAATATTTCCATGGATCATGTAGGAGAATCAGACAACGAAGATAGAGAATATTTGAATGACGAAGAATACACTGAAGACGCTGAAGAGGATGATTTACACAGCTTGGATAGTTTCTATTCCGGTAAGTTATTTGCGAAAAATAAACAAAATTCAAATGCAAATTCCTTTAAAAAATACCTACAGACATTATTTAATAATGCCAAAGTCTTTTTGGTTACTATCATTCCGAACTATTATATGAGACATGTTGAATGTTGCGATAAAAAAAATGTAAACCCAAATATAAAGTAAATCTGATACATGAAAATTTTACAAAAATAGCGGTTGGTTCCTGAAGGAACCGCCAGTCGTTTAAGGGTTAAAAAATTGAATTATGTTTTAAACGAATTAAACCTATTTACACTTCAGCGGGCATTTACGAACGCTATGTTTATTTTTATACTCTCGCCACAAAAGTTGCCAAGAGAGTATTATAGTTTTGTTCACATAACGGTTGTTTGGCACACATGTTCCTTGGGACCGTGAGAGGGTTGCTTTCGAAGGCAAAATCGAAAAATTTGGCAAAATCGGACCACTGCCACACCAAATTTGGAAATAAAGGATCGCACTAGTAAGGGGCATATTTGGATGTAAGTGGGCGTGGCCCCGCCCCCAAATCGGTTATTTGTATATATCTCGCAAACCAATAAAGCTATATAAACCAAACTTCTGCAGTAGTTTCTTTTAGCCACTTCTTAATACAGTCCAAAAATGAAAGAAATCGGATAATAACCACGCCCACCTCCCATGCAAAGGTTAGGTTGAAAATGACTAAAAGTGCATTAACTCACTAACGAAAACCGCCAGAAACACTAAATTTTACAGAAGAAATTGCAGAAAGAAGATACACTCAGATAAAAATAAGGAAAATGGGCGTGGCATCGACCACTTATGGGCGTCATATTTCTGGAACTACTCGACAGATTTCAATGAAATTCGATATATAATATTATCTTGACACCCTGATGACACGTGTGGAAAATGGATGAAATCGGTTCACAGCATCTGATTTCTTCACTTTATAAGATATACATAAGAAACAATGAAGATAGCGAAATAAAACTTTACACAAATGCTGTATATGATCCGTGGCATCACTTGTGAAAAATTGTCGAAATTGTCAATGCCCCGGATATCGAATATGAAGAACTCGGTTTAGGAGTTACCTCAGCCTATATACTATATATGATGATTTTCGGTTTTCTATTGGACTTTATGCCGAATATATGGGTCAAATTGTGTGTGATCCTAAAAAAATATAGCAATAAATTGCGAGAGTATAAAATGTTGGGTTGCACCCAACTTAGCCGAACTTAGTCTTTCCTTACATGTTAATATTTAATGTGTTTATGATACTTGATAGTACCTAATCAGGAGTTCCAGCTGAATCAAGCTTACTAAATGTTTTTCGATTCACTCCAATCCAGGAGAGCCTTGAGATCGCGTAAGTACTAAGGGTGATATGAATCGAAGTAACGACGTTCGGCCTTCATTAAAGCTCTTGATTTAGCTATTTCAACTGTAAATAACTAATAGTTAATACTTTTCGCTGAGAAACGAGCATGTTTATATCCTATTTAATAAAACCCAAACAATTTTACCCTAACCACTTCTTAAGATACATTTGTGTTAGTAGAGTTCCATCTACGAAGAATAAAGAAATTTTCCTTTACAATAAAAAACGCGTCATTTGCAGCTGCGAAGTCAAAGTTTCTACAGCAAGTCATTATTAACATTGTCCTAATCATAGCCTATATAAACCCCACATTCCAAGTATCGATAAGAAATTCGTAAATGTTGCAAATTAAAAACAAAAATTTAATCAATCATCTTTCAGTGTAATAAGGATTGAGAAAATAAAATCGCAAAAGTGTTCTAAAATTAATACACTGAAAGAACTGGAAAGTCCAATAACTCCCTTTATACCCATATAGTTAACGCCACTTGCATCTCAAAGGAACGCCATCATTCATGAATTGGCTATTTTGAAAGTTTTTAATCATTACACTATCGAATAGGTACAGAAATGTTAGAGAACCAATACAACGAATCAGTTACTCAAAATGGAGTTTTTATCTTATTGCTAGGCCAAGGGTATTTCACCAGAAGTAGTATGTCCTGCTTCGCCACCTCTTTTTAACTGATGCATTTAAATTTATTTTTTTACTAAAGGTTTACAAAAAAAATACCATCTACTGCTATAGTAATCATGAACACTCCAAATCTGTTATATCCAAATTAGGTATAATTTATATATTATATATTGCAAAATCTAGAAATATATAGTTGTTGAAGTGTTTAAAAATCGTCATACTACATTACATGTGGGTGTTTTTTTATGTACTTACGAGTAAAAATATGTTTCACATTTTCAAATAACATTGATGGAAATACATATGAATGTGTGCTTTGTGTATACAAAATAAAATACTTGTACAAATGTAGGAGATGTACTCATTTGGATTAGCTTTTTTGATGTTATTTTTGCAGAGAATAAATTTATCATATTGCTTGAATATTATAAAAATTCCATATACACATGAAAATTGCTGTAGAGGGTGACGTATACAACTGACCACGACACTCTAGAGTACACTATACCCGTGCCACGGGAGTCGTTCACTTTGCTTGGCATCCTAACTGCATTTTAAAATCCCAAAACAGTAATTCACACCTACAACATCCAGCCGCAGGCAGCTATCATCACCGGTTGATGTCATAACAAACTTTGAAGCACCATACGTACGTACATACATATATGTATATGTCTACATATGTTTAGGGTGCATATATATGTACATACAATATGTACTTATGGTACATATAATACAAGCATGTACATGTACATTTAATTGTTTCTTATTTGCAGTAGTAATAACTTCTTTGGCATTCTTTATCCAATTTTCTAACCCATTCATATTGCTAATCAGAATCATATGCTCCGTTGTATTGTTTTATTGGTAATTATATGAACACAATAATACAATAAGTAGATAGATATAGTGGAAATAGAACCCAGTTAAAAATATTTGGATTAATACCAAAATCGAGTAATAAAGCAGTAATGACTTGTTCATCCATTTCGAGCATTAACTGATCAATAAAGCCATTTTCGTTAGTTTTAACAAAAATCGTTTGTTTCCTCGCTTTTTGACACATTTTGGAGGAATAAACCAGGTTTATACAAAAAATGTAAAGCGTAACGCCTAATTAGTTTGAATTTTGCAATCAACGCGTGAATGTGAATCAAGTGCCGCGAATATGTAAAAAATTATTAAATTTGTGAATATATTTATTCTTAAGACAATTAGTGAAACAATAAATTGAAAATAGTCTAATCGAGTAATCGAGAAGCTTCTTATGAGAGGCGTCGAAACCAAATGAACTTGTGACATTAATGCATTTAAATAATCAGAGTGAAACTCCTATTTATAATAATTGTAGATAAAAAAGTGCATTTGGACATTTCCGCCAGAAGATCCACCACAGACAAAGTATTAAACATTATTAGAATTACAAAGTTTTTGCATATTTTCATAGGAAAATATTTAAATTTATTTATATTAAATTAATTTTAAATTAATTCATAACCAATTACGAGATATACGAAAGCCAAGTCGCGTAGGAGCTACTTTTCTCATTTCGATTTTTCTACTGCATTTGTTTTTTCGTCAAAATTCTTAAAGAAACATATCATGTATAATTTTTTGCTTTGTAAAACCTTTATAAGGGTACAAAGAGCAAAATAAAATGCATAAGAAAGCATGCGATTGCAAATAACTGTAAGTTTTTGCTCTCTTATTAACTTATATTTTAATGTCCCGTGCGACATCAAAAAACAACACTTGTTCCCACTGCATCGCAAATATAAGCAGCAAGCTCGCCAAATTTTGGGTATAAACAGTAAACTTGTATACAATTAAAATAAAAAAACCTTGTTCAAAAATCAGAAGATTTGTGGTTTTGGTAACTACTTAAAATTGGTCCCGTGCGACATCGTAGGTGTGGATTTTTTGTCTTATAAAATTGACTTAAGTATGTAAATAGATACATTTACATTAATTATTTACATATGAGCAAAAACCGCACTTTAAATTCCACTGAAATAGCTATTCAAATATTATGGGATAACGGGCCAAAAATAAGCGTTTTTGAAGATTTTTTTTTGAGAAAACTACTGAATATTTTTGAATAGTTTTATTCTCATATTATTCAGTGACATTTCAAATATGTTTTACAAAAAATCAGTTTTACAAAATGTCGAAAATCAACGAAGTTGCAGCCACTTGAAGTAGGCACTCAACGGAATTCCGCACATTGCGGTGTCCCGGATATAAGATCGTAGAATAATCTGAAACACATGGTATAAAAAAAAAAATTAGTTCTTTAGAAGTATATCTCCCAGCCAACGGTGCCCTTTTAAAAGAATTTTTTTTTTCATTTTTTCAACGGTCGGTGAAGTTAAAAAGTACGTTTTTAGCCCTAAAAATGCGCCATTTTGTGGCTGTAAAATCGAATAGAAGCAAAAAATAAATAAAATGGGACCGTTGGCTGGGAGTCAATTCTATGTTGCACAAGAGTGCAAGATTTCAATACGATCTGTGCATAACTTTTTGAGTTATCGTGGACACCGACTTCAGAAAAGGCGTTTCGAGAAAAACGCGTTCAAAGTATTGGGATTCGTCAAATCTTTTCACATATTCGTGAGCACTTGGGCCGGTGGTGACTTCCATCTTTCTCCGAATGAGCTGAAATTTTGAGACAACATTCTTCAATAGTTGTACATTCGATTTAACAAATAAAAAAGTTTATCCCATACCCCCCCTTAAGGTAACTGCTCTCAGTTTAAAAACAAATTTATATTTTCAAGCCTGGTTGATTGTATAAAATAATTAAAATGCTCTTCATTAGAATATAATTTTTTTGCAAGGAACCGATGGACTGGGAGCAGTTATCAAAAGGAAAGTCTAGCAGATAACGAAATCCAAAAATTTGTATACCCGAGGACAGCATTTTCTGAAAAAACTGTATTTCATATTCATAATACTATTTTCATTTCATACTATAGAATTTTTGTTGTGTTTCTCGTTGGATGTTGGTTAAAATAAATAAATAAATGAATACATTTACTACTTTTTTAAGCCATTTTATTGAAATTGTTGTTAAATAATTCCGTATTATAACAACAAAATCAACATAAATATTATGACGAAAAAAAATGTCCCGTGCGAATGTGGTAAATAATTAATTATAAAAAACTATACATTATTTTTGGATGAAATTCATACCATCTTTAAAGGCCATCAATGCGCAACATTTTACAATCAAAAACATTTGAATATTGTCTCACAATTCGCTGAAATCGCTGTTTGAATCGTTGTCCCCAAAAACGACTTCCATTTTTTGTCCCGTGCGAATGCCTTGGTTTTTTGCAATTATCTTGAAAATGAAAATTGTTCCAAAATCAACGTTACCTTAAATGTAGAGCTAATGAATAGCTATTAAAAAATCCTACTGTCAAAATTAAAAAACATTTTAGTTCATATTTTTTTTAGTTTAAAGGTGTACGATTATCACGTTCGACATGGCGGAAATGCCCATTTATAGATTTATAGATAGATTCACTAAAATCTACTCCGACTTCAAATATTTTTGTAAAGTGAATTACTATTTCCTATATCTTAAAAATAATAAAAATTTTCAACTATTTAAAAGACCGTTTATATTTTTGTGTGTGGGATTTCTGCTCTTTTTCGTGCTCTTTCTAGAGACAAAGAAGATTACTCCCACTGCTCTCGATTCGGAGAGCAAAAAGAGCTCAAAAGAATGCTCGGTTTGCACTCCATTTGGAGTTTAAAAGGAGTGATCCCTCGTAAGGACGTAAGCGATCTAAGAATTATCTTTGGATAATCGAATTTTTTGCTGGGAAAGAAGTTGTGTATAAAAATATATTGTTAACACGGTCCTTTTGAATATCAGCTGCCTCTGCTACCTACAATCCGCGGTATGCCAGTGTAAGATCGAGGACTTTTGTTATCTAATTACGTAATTAGTATGACTAAATTGGTCGAATATAGGTAGGTAAGAGTGCAGCCTTATTTTTTTTCTCAAACATCAGCTATAAGCTTTGTTTGCTTTTTTTTTTCAATATTAATTTTCCAGTTCAGTTTGGTGTCAGTCTCAACTCCTAAGTATTTAGCTGTGGGGAACAGAGAGAGAATTGTATATTTTGGTACGGGAAGTTGAAATTGGGGAATTTTTTTCTGCTTGTGAATAGTTCAGTTCTTTTTTATAAGGGTTAACACCTATTCCATTGTTCTTGGTCCATAAGTTTAACTTTCGTAGGTCTCTTCCCATAATCCACTGGCTATTGAAGGGGACATGACTGATACTATCAACACTATGTCGTCTGGATATGCTACTGCTTTCAGCCCTTCTCCGTTGAGTTAGAGTATTTTTTTCGTTCATTTCTACAACCCATTAAGGCGTCCTTCTACTTCAGTGGTCGGCACGAGAGGAATTGTGACTGTGTAGGTGAGCACGAAAGAAAAGATACCCAGTGAGAATTCTGGAACCTTACATTTTGAGAATGTTTCCTTTTTTTCATAAAACATAAGTTTTGTGTTAGTTATTTTATTATTAAAACCAATATAGTAGGCCATAAAAGCCTTAACTTTACTGTTTTTAAACAGTTTAAACAGGGCACGTATGCAAAGTGTCACAGCCATGCGCGATGTTCATTCATTGCTGGTTCGGCAATAGGGATGCAGAGAAAACATCGATGCATCGGAAACATCGATGTTTGCTATACGATGCATCGATATATCGATGTATTTTTTCGATGCATCGACTTGTGATTGTAGTGTACTTGGACTATTTATAATGTTTTCTAAAGAATATTTGGAAGTATCGGCTTGTGGTAGAGACACAAATAATAAAGTTTTAAAGAATATTTAGAGCAGCATATACATGACATTTAACTTGAATAAAAGAGTAAGTGGATAACAACGTTTACAACATTATATCTATAACTGCTTGTACTTTATGATTAGACCCATCAGACATATTTATAGCCCAGCAAGCGTCACTTAATATATCAATATCTACGATCGCGCTAGGATAGGCAGACCATTTATAATTAGAGAAAAATCGACTGGAGCACATTTCATTGGAGGAAGTTAGTACTTGTAAAAGAGTGAGAGTATAGCAATGAAGTCGGCCTTAGTATACAATTCCACAATTTCAGATTTAAAAAGTGTATGGTTAAATACATATATGTGTTTTTCAAGAATATGAATATTTGTAATTATTGCCTCCAGAATTTTATAGTTATTTATTCGCAATTTAAGTTGAAAATTTGACCATTTTTTTCTTGCGATTTCTCGATTTATAGCGTATTTTTCATTTATTTTATGAACTTATTATTCACTAACGCTTCGCTACATTATTTATGTTATGGAACCCTTTTGAGAATTGTGTAAAAAGTTAAATGCTTATTTAAAGCAAATCAGAAGAGAAGCAGAATTACCTCTATTCAACAATACCCATTTTAACCATGGAATCGTAGGATGGTATAATAAAGTTTTCCATTGCATCGTTTAATTATATTTCTGCTCGATTTTCTTATGACGCGAACAACATATCGCTCATTTACTTGAATAGTGTCTCAACTCAAAAAAGATTTTTCAGGAGAGCGATTTAAAGTTTTTAATTGTCTCTTATTTAGCAAATATAGAAAATTCCAACTGTTTATTGACAAATCTAGTGGCCTATAATATATTAAATACAATGTTGAGCATAATTGGACCAAATAGAGTGTACTAATGCTTTTTCTTGGGCATAATCGTGACCCATTTTGAATTGTGTCGTTATTTGTGAAAAATATAAATCAATATCGCCGTCATAAGTCTAATGTGTCGTTTTTATTGAAAAAAATCAATACGAAAAATTTAATTTCTTTTCACCAATATCGTTGTAATACAAAATATGTCGTTCTTTCTGAAAATAAAACCAAATTCACTCTATGACAATATGTGTTGTAACACAAAATATGTCTCTCTTTCAGATAAAAATCCATGCCTAATTCTGGCACAACTGAGAACTGTCGTTATTGTAGTTAAAAAATAATCCAACATAACAAGTTTAATAACGGCACATTCTTATTTCACGGTTTATTTTTCTACGCATCGGAATGAAATTTTTATACAATATGGACGCTGAAATTGCGCACATTTTTGCATACTCAACTCAAAAATCGTGTTTTTTGAGTGTGACACTGTTCAAGTAAATGAGCGATATATTCATATTTCGAATTTTCGTTATGGTGCCAACTAAAAAAGTAAATAGACTGCAGGCAAAATGTATTTCTACAAACCTTAGGAAAAAAGCTATAAACTTGTAAATAAATAAATATGTAGATACTTTCTGGTATCATTTTTTGTAAAATTAGCATAATGTATTTTTTTAATTGAAATAATCTGTTGGCAATTTTATTTGATGCATCGAAAGTATCGATGTATTTATATGATACATCGAAATGTAACGACGCATCTTATCGGAAAAAACGTCGATGTATATTTTTGACTTGCATGCCTATTCGACAATGATAGAGCGTAAGCGAACGTGTGATCTGAGTTGGCACAAATGTGCTAAGTAGTGCACTGTTCTACTTACATAACTTGTTCGTATAATATAGAACTCTTAAACATATTTAATCGAAACCGGAGATGTGACATCTTTCACATTGACTTAAAGCCAAACGCCAATTAAAGTAGCGAACTTTACAGATCTTTCGCCCATTTGTATTTGACTAAAGGTATCTCACGATTTGGTAGTGGTTATATCCACGGAGATAACGATAGAATTCCTTATAATGAGTGCATATAAAATATTTGGATAACAAACGAAAAAATAAAGAACTTTCTCGACTTTAACCGTATAAATATGTCTATATGTTTATATTTGGACATATATGTACGTACATATAAGAGTTCGAGTGATAAAATGAATAAATTAATTGTCTACCTTAGCCCTGTTCATATTCATCATGATTTATTAATGAAATTAACATAGGTATATGCTTCGGAATACGAAGCTTAAAATAAATTTGGCTATCCAATTCTTCACATCCTCCTTTAAATTGCTTTATACTCTGCCTTTTTTCTGTTTTAAAGTCTCAATCGTAAGTGCAATTTTCGTTCCTTTGTTAAACATATCTATCTGTAACAGGAAAAGGAAATAGAAAGGCAACTATGTTTCGTCTTCACGCATCCTGAAATAACTTACACATGCCTAACCTGGTAAATCCAGCAATAGACATACTAATATTTAAGTTTAAGGAAATGTAAACACATCTTTTTCAGACGCTTGTAAAACCGAGTAGAGCAGTAAAACACTCATTTGTAAACGTATGTATATTTGTGTGTAATGCCTTGCTTGCATGCACACTCGTATGTGCTTATGTCCGTATGACATGGCTGCTAATGTGTGAGAGTTATTCTGATTCCTTTAATAGCCGGTAATTAATTACATATTTGTCTTACAAGACAAACGGTTAAAACTTGTCTAGTCTAATTTGTACTAAGCAACAAATAAACTCCTTACGCCGTCACAGGGGACTGGGAATACTTTAAGCAACAGCAGCAAGAAGTCCAGCGGAACTCCTAAGTACCACAACTTCATGCTTTGTTGGGTAATGAACGTAATATCGCATTTGACGAAACGTATAAAATACTTGATGTGAGCACTGTATAACCGTACTAAAATACATATGTACATACCTATGTAAATACAAACATATAAGCGCTTGCATATGAGTATGTGTATGTATATACATATATCACCGGATGGGACCGACAATAAATAACCACCGAAAGGCTGAAAGAAATACTCGAATCTGTCTGACTATGCTCAGCTTTAGTAACGAAATTTTCGCGTTTTTAGCATATCTGTTTCCTTTTAAGTGTCTTCGTCGCTGTACGTTAACTCCTCGCTCAGCAGCTTTATTCGCTTTCAAATTGTTTGTTTTTGTCAGTAAAAGCGACCGTAACATTATAAGTACATTGACATGTTTTAGTGTATAACGAGATAATTTCAGATCCCCCTGCCAATCCGCGACTGTGTAGTCTTTACAAACTCAAACATCTCAGAGATGTTATCAGGTTTTCTTGTAAATCACTAAAGTATTGTAACAACAATGATACAGTAGCGCCGGCTTGCGGCTTTCTCAGTCATTTGATTTCTTCACATTTAACTGATTACACTTTAAACATGAATGGGTTCACGCTTTTTAAAAACAATAAAGCACTTTATGTGCCTGCAAATAGCTGGCGTAGCAATGTCAAATTTTACCGTACGTTGCCACTAGTGGAAGTACTCAAAATGATGCGTCTGGTTGGTAACCTGCTTTCCACACTTGAACTTAAACTCAAACTACGTGTATTTCCTAAGCGATATAAGCGGTGTTTCTTTTACCAAGACCTCCGGCGGTCGCAACTCTTTTATTTGCGGCATTAAACAAGCGCATACTCGTTCAAACGTATGTACTTACATATATACAATATGTGAGTGCAAATGTATGTAGGTAGGTGCATATGAATACATGTACATAAATAGAACCATATACAATTAGGTTAAGCGAAGTTAAAGGAAGTACTCAAACAAATCAAGATGACAGTAAAACCTATGATGTTTTCATTTTGCAACATTTGAAATTCTTAATCACGCTTGAAACTACAACGATTTAATGTTATTGTGCTTATTAAGTATTGTACACTGCCTTTTTTATTTTTTATTCCGGGAAATTAACGTACTTTATACATCTCACAACAATTTGCCAGCACTTAAGCATAATCCCCTATATTCCTGATACAAATCATTGTATTGAATTTTCCTGAAATATTTATCGAATACATTCAGACCACAACCTTAAGTTAAGTTAGGTCAAATGGTAGATCCGCAACTGCAGACAGTCTCACTTAGACAGCTTCGACTGTTTTTTGTGAGATCCATAGCTTAGCTTGGCGAATGCTGGACATTGAAGGAAGAAGGGCTTGGATGATTCCTCTTCGCATTTCTCCAATCACCTTTGGTGACTAGTGTCTGGCTTTATCCCTAACCTCACCTGTGTGCCTATTGAATACTGTAGAGTTCGCAAACTATCGATAATTGCAATCGTAGAATAGTATTATTTCTTCTTCTTACAATGGAATTCAATGAAGTTAAGATATGAGTTATTAATCATATTATAGCAAAAAATATTTTAATTATTATATAATTATTATTTGTTTTTGATTAATCCTATGGTTGCTGTTACAATAAATTTTCCTCACTTCAATACCTGCTCTTCAGAAGATTCAACAAAGGCTGTTTCAGTGATAAACTGGTCTGCTTCAACAAAAAATGGAAATAAATTAGTAAACACATAAACTATTACTATTACTCAATATCGAACGTACGAAAATTAATATAAAAATATTTATTATAATATTATTTTAAATAATATCAACAGTCTGGCATACGGCATCGATAGTCGCGATTATTCAAGATAGTACACTATGCAGTAAACACAGCAATAATTGTAGCGAGATGAGCCTTCCTAAGCGACAGTAGTTTGAAGGACGTTTTCAGTCCACCTCGGACCAGATAGTCCTCGCTACTGCACAGGTGCTGGCGTTTAGCGAACTCGAAATCAGTGTTACCAGCGCTCTAGCGCATGAGGACAAAGGACTACCCACACCCTTTCACTATCTTGCAAGTTGGCCCGCTATGCAGTTTCCAGCGATTCCGCGGTAATCAGGTACCCAAACTAGTCGGGTTACAAAGTAATTCGAAGTTACTTATAAGGATGTTAGACACTTTCTAACTACCATAGATTGCCGCTCTGTTGTCGTGAATACACACCTCACTGAAGGAGGCCACATATGGGAGCAGTATGTTCACTGCTACCTTAATGACAGCCATTTCTGCCTGCAAGACTCTGTAATAGTCTGGCAGTCGAAAACTAGAGTAGAAGGCTCCCTTCTCCCTGAGTTTCGATCTATCGATGATAAAGCCCCAACCTTACTTCCCATAAATTCCATCAGATTTATTCAATTTACTACAGATAAATAATAATTCCTGAAAATATAGCAATAATGCTTAGTCCTAAATATGGGTTTATACCATATATATTAACTACTGTGTTTTCTTTTCTCAAATTTTTGCTGTTTATTATCATTAACATACATATATTTCGGCAGTATAAATAAAATTTAAAGCGATCGGAACACCCTCGTTTCGAAAAATGGGCTCGCACTTCCACTACGCTTTTTTGTTTTTGTCTAGAATGATAGAAGTCAGGATTACGACATAGTGACGTAATCAGGACCCAGAATGAAGAAGAATTGTCAAATCGAAAACGGAAATGTAAAACATAGTGCACCACATGTGCAGATAAAGTATCACAATGAACTTGATTCTTAAAATCATCATCTATAAAATGATCTAATATAATAATACATATTTATAATTAAAATTATGTGTTTTGTTACAAAAAGTTAGCCATTTTTGCCCCAAATAGATTTTTTATATAATATATATCTTGTAAGCTACTAAAGCTACATCAACCAAACTCTCTACTGTCGACTACAAATGCTTTCATTAAGCAAGGAACAACACCAGAAATCTTAAATTTCATCATAATTGGTTCACAACCACGCCTACTTCCTACATACCACAACTTTGAAGTCGATCTGAATCGTTTACTTTACAATATATAAAGTAAGCACCAGTAATGATATCGGAACAGAACTTTTTCATAAATACTGCATTTATAGTGTGGCACCCCTTTCTAAAAATCGCCGAAAACGGACCATAGGTTTTCAGAGCCCCATATATCGAACATGAGGACCTGGGTGCTTCTAATCTTTTTTTACCGAAAATATGGTAAAATCGTAATCTTGTATTCTATCACTCTTGGTTTTTCGTCTCAATCGACTTATAATAGACGAGTAGCGGGTGCGACCCATTCGCATGTTTGACATTTAACGGTTTAAAGATAATTTAAAGAAAATGTGTGATAATCTGATGAAATGGCTACTGTACTACGTTTATGGGCTATTCTAATTTAACAAAAAAAAATTTCCTGAATACATGTTCAGTGCGACATAATGTGCAAAGTATAATAGTTTTGTTGTGTGTAGTACCTAAATTTAAACGATATATGTATGTATATAAATGTATGCCAAAGTTGCCAGGATAAACGAAACGAGTTGAATTCCAGAATTCTGTCTGTCCGTCCGTATGTCTGCCGTGCAACGGATACGAAGTAAAAATTGGGATATATTGATGAAACTTGGCACTCGGACTATTACCACGCATACAAAATTCCGTTAACCGAAAAGTAATCCATGCGATCCTTTCACTTCACATCTAAGAATAGTCGAAATTAGTCCATAATTTTGTAAGAGTTCAAATACCTAAATATGAGGACCTGAGTATCATCAGTAAACGATGGATAACTTTTATTGATAATAATATGATCTGGTATTAAAAATAGTTAATATCGGTTCAGTAATTTCCTTATCCCCAAATAACTAATATGGAGATTTTCAAACTGCCCGTTGTATTTGTACCATATCTATCGGTCAATATGTGAGATATCTCCACAAAAATACGTGACTCAATCGTTCTCCAGATATCTGCTATTTTTATTTACAGTGAAAATAAGGGAATATCGTGGTTTGTTCTTGATTTATTATATTCATACAATTAGCATTTTAAAATAGTGCGCAGGATATATCATTCAATACTTCGCACTTATGAGTTTGTATGTAATTTGCATCAACATCAACATGCACCTGAGCCCAACCGACATCCCGCTGAATAGACAACAGTCGGCTGCTTTAGCTGATGTTCTTTGGGAACCACATAGAATTATCTCCAACGACTACCTCGAACATAGTAAAACAATCAAAAAATTGCTCTACAGAATTTTAAAGGAATAACAACGAGCATGGAGCAGACACTAAGAAGTTGATAAGGTTCCGTTGCAATACCGCTTTAGTATACATTAAATCACAGCCCAATATTTGTAAATATGCATGTTAAATCTACTGCTAGTATTACAATTGAAATGCTAAGTCTACATATTTCTTGAGATTGGCATGGGAACTTAAAATAAACTTTCTCATTTTTTCTTTGTTTAGTCATTTTTTTCACTATTGTAAATAGTTTTACTCTTGTTATTACCCAAACCCATTGTGGCTCTTGGTTAAGACAGTTGAAAACAAAACAGAAAGGAAACTGAGCGAGGCGTGAAAACCCATAAATAATATTCACGCCAGCGCCACGATGCCGCGGTAGACGCTATTGGCGAGTTTCCGAAATGCAAAAGCATTCTCAGGTGCAAAATTTCTGACACTAGCAGCCAAGAAATGCTCAAAAAAATTCGCTTACACCTAAGAGCAAACCACATTGTTAGAACCCAGCACAATAGCGACATTGTAGAAACCCTCTTTACAGATTCACAAGTACGCGAACAACAAATAATTTTTAATGAATTAAGAAATATCAAAGCCATATTTGCTACTTGTATTATTATCCAAGAAATACCATTAACTTGATACTAACACAGGACAGATCCGATCAGTTACTGTTTGTGACCTTCAAGACACTTAACTTATGGTACAGACACATAACAAGTTTACAGACTAAAGTAATGGGTGAAATTGGTTTGGGTGAATTGTTCATTGCTCAACTTTTTATTAAGCGCTAGTTTCAATACAAAGGATAAGAATAATATATTGTGAGGTGGATAGATGTATGTATATTTATATAAATTATACCACTACAAAGTACGACTGAACATAGAATATTTTATTCTAACAAAATGCATACGTTTTTTTGTGAGAAACTCTGGTGATTAAGTAAATTACAAATTTTAAAGTAAAGCTTTCTATTTAAATTCGTGACAATCTACACTAATTTGAAATTGTGTATAAAGCTAAGAATCCAATGTTTGATTACGCAAATCACAATACTCTGGATAATAAAAATATGCTGAAATTTCCCTTCTGCATACGTTTAAGTTAGCAAAAACTTTTCCGTCAACATTTGTTGTGAACCAAAACGACTAAAGTAAACGAAGACAGTGCGAAAGCACAAATATGTTTTCCCGTGTAAATAAAAAAGAGCACCCTCTGTTGATTTACATTGACTGGAGTAAGGGACTGAGGAACGAGTAAATTTTTTCTTGACTTGAAATATTATTGTTGTGCAAGCACTATTCTTAACAAATAAAGTTTTCATTAAATAAATCTATTCTTCTTCTTCACTGGCGTAGACATCATTGGTGCCATTCGGTTTTCCTTTTCGCTGTTTGGAGCCAATTGGAGATACTATGTGTAGCCAGGCCCTTCACCACCTGGTCTTTCCAACGGAGTGGAGGTCTGCCTATTCATCTGCTTCCACCGGTAGGTACTGTTTCGAACACTATTAAAACTCGATTGTTTTCGTCCATTCTGACAACATGACCTAGCCAGTGTTGCCGCTATCTTTCATTCGCTAAACTATGTCAATGTCGTCATACATATAACTTATACAACTCATCGTTGCATCGTCTGCCAATGCCAATGTTCAAAGCACATTAGGAGCCGTATTTGCTGTCGACCTCGTCCACGATTCTGCACCATAAATCAGGACGGGAGTGATGAGTGACTTATAGAGTTTGATTTTGATTCGTCGAGAGGGGACTTTACTTTTCAATTGCCTACTCTTATAGAAGATTGTACCCTCTCTATTTGGCTCTACTTCAATTATTTTTTCTAGTATTAGGTTAAGGAAGTCGCACGATATATGTCCGATCCTGACAGAGCTTTTGTTATTGCTTACCGTCAATTTACACAGCCGTTCAGTTTCTTGACGGTGGGCTTTACTCTTTCTTGATTTTGGTTCGTCGAGAGAATACTTCTATACTTTTCAATTGCCTCCTCTTATAGAAGATTGTACCCTCTATATTTGGCTCTGCAGCTTGAATTATTTTTTCTAGCATTAGGTTAAGGAAGTCGCACGATAGAAGTCCGATCCTGACAGAGCTTTTGTTATTGCTTACCGTCAGTTTACACAGCCGTTCAGTTTCTTGACGGTGGGCTTTACTCTTTCACGCAATATGCTCGATAGAACCTTATATGCGATATTGAGAAGTCTCCTCAATATCCTCTGATTGGTATAAAAAATGGAAAATGGGCGTGACGTCGCCCGCTTTTTGGTCAAAAACCATATCTCAGGAACTACCTCACCAATTTTAATGAGATTTGGTACAAAATATATTCTTTACGTACTGAAAGAGTTCCAGATTAGTCGCAAAGGAGAATGTGACTTGTGCCACTATTTTTTAAACACCTTTTAAACCTTTAAAACCTACCTTTTAAATCAGTTCTAACAATTCTAACTAATCAATCTCAAATTATATCCTAAATATATAAAAATGGAACAAACTAACACTTTATTGTATACTAAAGGTATGCGTTGGAAAATAATTACGTACAATTGTACTTAATATGTAGAAATTACCCTGAGGGCACTCTCTTTAAAGAGCACTATCTTTTGAACGATAGTTTAAAAGTTATATTAGAAAACTACCCTGAATTTTATAAAATCACTTAAACTAAGTCAATTATTTACGATATAGCCCTTAGGTGCTCAAAAACAATTTGGTTGTCTAATTTTGCGTGATAAAATTGGAGCAGCTTATTTAACTTATTAAAAACAGGTCTCGTTGGCAAACATATGTATATACTTAGGTACATATGCTGACATAATTATCGAAGGGATTCGTAGAACTGTGACCTAACAAAGTGCGATATGTTAACATAAAAACAATTATACATATAAGACAACTTGAACTCAGTCCGGTAAGTGTGAAACTTGATTTCTAGAAATTTAGAATTATGAAAAATTGAACAAAAAGTTGTGCTAGCATGTATCTATACTGGTTTTAGTACCGAAATAAATTTGTTCCTACTCGATGGCAAAATAGTCAGTCGGTCAAATGACTAATCTTACGCTAGTGCGACGGAACATACATACTACATATATACATATTGTGTTCTTAAACACAACATATACCATCAACAAAGTTGTGTTACTACATAGTTGTCATGTTTTAATTTCATTACTTTTTGGAATGGCGACCTTTCGGTCATTGGGTTCGTGAACGCGGCACGCGTCTTGTAAAGCAAGACACATTTGTATGGCACAAGCTGTGACTCTAATGCAGCTTGTAATTTGTATGCGCTTGATAAAAGTTGGCGTGGGGTTCTTGATACTGCTACTTGATGTAATAAAATATCCGTTAGATCTAGAAAATAAGAAAAAAATACAGTAGAACGCCGATCATCCGATTGGGACCGGAGTTGACTCGGATAATCAGATATGGGCTGATAAAAAAGGAAAACGAACTACGAAACATGGAGTAAACTTTATTAAGTTTAACAAAAACAGTTCTACAATAACGGTCACTTAAACATCTCAATCAAAGTAAGCTGCAACCCCATGAGGCCTTAACAAAAACACAAAGCATAACAAGTAAGGAACTTATTTACTTAATGTAATTAAGACAACACACAATTCGATCCACATGTCTATGACTTTCTCTGCGTTTTTATCGTCTGTCTGTATCTGTCTCTGGAACCCTTGATCGTTTTTATCACAGTCCAAACAATCTTCCATATCAGCGACAACATACTCCGTATATCCCGCGATTTAATTAGCCATATTTAGAAACTCTTCCACCGACGGTATTTCCTGTCCGTCTTCATTAACTTCAGCGGTTGATTCTCGTCTCTTCGCTTGTTATTCTAACTCGAGTTGCTCTTTTGTTGATGTACCAATTATTTTATTCCAAGATTGTTTCAGTGAAACATTTTTAACCATGAAATCTGAAATCATGCACCAAAAGTCTTCGTCGTTCTCTTCAGTTACAGGAAATTTGCGAAGCTGCTGTTGTCTGTAAAGTCATTACGTGCACTCAATAACACCCTGGTCCATGGGCTGCAGCAGACTATTCCCGTTTTGTGGTAAAATGAGACTTCACACAAGAGGTGGATGAGTTGGTGCATGGATCAGAGAGGCACTCGTCACTGGATCTGCTTTCATCAGTTCTGGGGGTATATTGTCAATTCCAGGCGCCTTGTTGTTTTTCATACATTTTATAGCCATGGTGATCTCGGCTACATTTGGACATTCTACGGATATAAGGGGGTTATCTATGTGTGCTTTGCATTTGCATATACGGTGTGCATTGTCAAGAGTAGAGTCTAAGGTTTTAGTGTAGAAATTTGACCAGATCTCAAGCTGGGTTTCCTTTGATGTGGTGATATTGCCATTGCTATCTCTTAGGGGCCTAGCGGTTGGTTTGGAGTAACATAGAGCCAGTTGTCTTGTGTATATGTAGAGGTCTCTGCTGCGATTCGTCACGGCTGCAATTTGAGCCTTCTTCGCGATGTCATCGACCCACTTTCGCTTGTCACGCCGCGCACTCTTTTTTTATCTCGCGCTGCTGAATAGTGCCTTTGCAGCAGTACTTTTATATTACGCGTTCTTGCGGCGTTAAGATCTGCTTTCAAAAAATCTGCTTTCATACGTTTCCTATGTGCAATCAGTGCCCAAGATGTGTCTGATAGCCACTTTTTCCGCGCGCTTTGTGGTGTTTCAATCAGCATTTCAGCTGGTTTAATGAAAATTTCTTTCAACGTGCTCCAATTAGAAAGTTCTTCTACTGCATGCGAAGATAGGGAGCTTTTCAAGGCTTCTGAATATTTCCGCGCTGTTTCCTCCACTTTGAGTCCGCTTATCTGGAATCTGTTTGACCTGAGGGGTGG
Organism: Zeugodacus cucurbitae; assembly: GCF_028554725.1. NCBI lineage: Eukaryota > Metazoa > Arthropoda > Insecta > Diptera > Tephritidae > Zeugodacus > Zeugodacus cucurbitae. The sequence goes on from NC_071671.1 coordinate 28,251,910, forward strand.
CGTTTTGTTTACAGCCGCAATTTTTAGTTGCAATGTAGCTAAGAGTAGATGGTGATCGCTGTCTATATCTGCCCCCCGTTTGACTCTTACGTCCAACAGAGAGTGTCGCCATTTTTTGCTGATTGCAAAGTGATCGATTTGGTTTTCTAAAGCATAAAGTATGCGTGAAAATGATAATAAAACACGTTTCAGTTTTTTTATATAAAACATCTAAAAATGTGAAATAAATGGAAAATATGAGAAAGGGTACTCAAGTATACTCGTACATTTTATTATTATTTAACTTTAGTGGGAAAACATAAAATAATTACTCATGGCTGTGTAGTTTGCTGCGAAACTTCCACCCTTTCGAAGCGACATTTATAAATATACATACTTACATAAGCATGTATGTAAGAGTATATTTGCATTTACTTTCTCCTTCTATTGACCTATCATATTCTTTAATTAAAGTATAACTTAGTATTACACATTTTATTTTCTGGTTGGTTTTATTATTTTATTATTTCGGACGTGCAACTATTTGTGGCAACTATTCACAAATTACATATTTGGTGGTCGTAAAATCGATTACCTTGCATCTGTCAGCGCTTATAGTCATGCTCAAAAGATTCATGAAAACTCACACGCTTACACATATACATACATACATACATAAGTTTTATATTCATATGCATTGCTTAGTTTGAGTCCCAACCCAACCCAACCAGTTTTACTGCGAAACATGAATAGTCATTTCGAAAGGCATAAAAATATTAGCGTCTTTTTACTGTAATTTCATTGTAACTACTAAATTATATTAATATTTAATGAATATAAAAGTGAACTATAAATACGTGCTCATCTAGGTACGAATATATGCGGAAAAAGTTGGCGATAATTTCAACAATGCAGTTCTATCACTTCCATATATCCTCAAACATGCATACAAATGTATGTATGTAATATTTAGCATAAAATGTTTGACGAAGAAATTATACTCCGTTATTTAATAAAGCTTATAGCATACAAAACAGTCTGTATCGCATGATTTTAGGTTTAGTCTAATGCAAAAGCTTCAATGCTGCAATTCTTTCATATTCTTTCTCGAAAGAACATTTATTCACTCTACCTGCCATAATCAATTGACAACCAATAAAGGTAATTATTTACAAATTAAAGGATAATGAAACAAAACTGAAATGCTGACATTTCTGTTACTGATTTTTTTTATCAATGAATAAACAATTTATCGGAGGAATTAATTAAAATTTGACAAGCGTGAATGGTTCTGAAGTGTCGTCAATTGCGGGGTGCCATCTTATCAACGTTTAAGATCTTTTCAAAAAAATCGTGAACCATTAACCACTTAAACCTTTCGCTTAAAGGTGGCAATGATTGTTATTAATGTATTTTGTGATGAGATGTTGAAATATATACCTTCAGGTAGCTCTTCCCGACAGCAATGTGTCACTTTAATGATGTTGCTGCAGCGCTCAGAATGTGTAATCTTTGCACATCCTTTACAGCCATCACCATGCATAAGGCCACCTTATTTATTATTGCTCTGGAAATACTAATTTAATAATTACATGGGCACTGTCACTGTCACTGTTTAAGCATATATACACACATACATTTTCGCTACTATATATCTTCTTCTTCTTGACTAGCGTAGACACCGCTTACGCGGTTATAGCCGAGTCCACAACAGCGCGCCACGTATCCCTCCTTCTGGCAGTTTGGCGCCAATTGGTTATACCAAGCGAAGCCAGGTCCATCTCCACCTGGTCCTTCCATCGGAGCGGAGGTCTCCCTCTTCCTCGGCTTCCACCAGCGGGTACTTCATCGAATACTTTCAGAGCTGGAGCACTTTCATCCATTCGAACAACATGACTAGCCAGCGTAGCCGCTGTCTTTTTATTCGCTGGACTATGTCTATGTCGTCGAATAACACATACAGCTCACCGTCCCATCGTCTGCGGTATTACGCTTCTGCACCGTAAAGTAGGACGGGAATGATGAGAGACTTGTAGAGTTTGGTTTTTGTTCGTCGAGAAGACGCGAATGCGCTGACTGTTTGTTTGACGACAGGAGATATTTCGTCTTGTCCACGTTCACCACCAGACCCATACGCTTCGCTCCTTATCCAGTCTGGAAAAAGCAGAACTAACGGCGCGGGTGTTATTTCCAATGATATCGATATCATCAGCGTACGCCAGTAGCTGTACACTCTTATAGAAGATTGTACCTTCTCTATTAAGCTCTGCAACTCGTATTATTTTCTCCAGCATCAGGTTAAAGAAATCACACGAGAGTGAGTCACCTTGTCTGAAACCTCGTTTGGTATCGAACGGCTCGGAGAGGTCCATCCCGATCCTGACGGAGCTTTTGGTGTTGCTCAACGTCAGCTTACACAGTCGTATTAGTTTTGCGGGGATACCAAATTCAGACATCGCGGCATAAAGGCAGCTCCTTTTCGTGCTGTCAAAAGCAGCTTTAAAGTCGAAAAAGAATGGTGTGTGCCGATCCTATTTTCACGGGTCTTCTCCAAAATTTGGCGCATGGTGAATATCTGGTCTGATGTTGATTTTCCAGGTCTAAAGCCACACTGATAAGGTCCAATCAGTTTGTTGACGGTGGGCTTTAGTCTTTCACACAGTACGCTCGACAGAACCTTATACGCGATGTTGAGGAGGCTTATCCCACGGTAATTGGCGCAAATTGTGGGGTCTCCCTTTTTGTGTATTGGGCAGAGTACACTGAGATTCCAATCGTCAGGCATGCTATATATACTATATATGCTTCACAAAAAATCAAGGACAGATGATTAGTATAAAAGTGTCGCAGTCTTATCGGCAACTAAATGGCACACGGTTCATAATATCACATAATAATATTATAATGTTTTTTATTTAGAATTTTAATTTATTAAATATTTCAGAAATTCAATGAGAAAGCTAACAATTGAAATTTAGTAGTATATACATATGTATGTACATATAAACTAATATAGTGGGTTTCCAGAACCTCTGTATTTACTACTGTCAACTTTTTGTTCCTTTAGCTGTTTTTTCAATTATTGTATGCATTCACAAACGGTTTTCGGAGCATTGAATCAATCAACCAATATGTAATTATTATTTTTCTTTTTTTTATAACACAATTGACAACGAAAGCCGGTGTGGTTAGGCTCGTGTTGCGTTGCGGTTTCCTTATGAATTTTATGCACCTGGTAATTTTACACACAGCTGAATCAGGTAAAAAGCAGAAACTAAAACAAGCAAACAAATATAAAATTAAAGCAATTGCAATATTAGATATTCAAACTTTGAGATGTATTTTAGCTTTACCCGTAATCTTCCTTAGTATAAAATTTTTGAAATAAATTTAATTTTTATTTTTTTTTTATCTATATATGTATGTATATAAAAATGTCATGTAACGTTGTTTGTCCGGGATTGGCGCCTAAACTACTGAACCGATTTTAATGAAATTTTGCAGACGTCTGATGTTTGGTCCAACTTAAAAGATAGGATAGTTTATACATATGTATTTCAAATTTTAATCGCCGCCTGCCCATTCGTTCAAGCGATAATTTGAATTGCAATCTACATATCTTTATAAAACTTTGTACACGTTACAATTAGCAATATGAGATTGTATTGTAGATAGGCAAAACCAGACAAATGCAAAAAATAAAAAAGAAATTAAAAACAAATAAGACTTTTGCAACAGATATTCACAGTTCGGAAGGACATTAGGATTTACACATTTTTAAGTAAATGATCGTGTCATTCATTTGGTCAAGCGATATTTGATCTGGGGATATCCTAATATAACTTAGCTCAAACTTAAACATTGATACTATGAGAAGGTTGGCCAAAATAGATGTCCGATTGCAACATCTAAATAATTGTATAATTGTAATTAAACAAAAAGGGAAGCTACAATTCAAGTTATAAAATTAATTTCACTTTATCAAATAGTTAAACAGAATAGAATTTAACATACACATACCTTATCCAGAGCAAGGCGTGGCCCGGCCACTAGTATTTAATAAATTTTAAATTATTTTAAATGTTAATGAATTATATCCTTTTTGTATTCATAAACTGTAAAGACGCATTTAGATCACCAGATTCCTTATTCATACGCGCTTCCCTTGGACTGAAGTGAACTACAGTATTGGTCAATGTTCAATAAAGAAAATAAAATAAAATAATGTCTGACACTGAATTGATGGAATCATACTCGGCAAATACCGGCGCGGTATTATTTTCCTTAATTAAACAGAATAAGATTGCAATTATTACCAATGTTGTCTTGTTGCATTCTTAGTATAAGAATAAATATGCCCATAAATATCACGGCAACGTTGTTTTCCCAATTTTAATTGTTGAAAAAAATTGTTGTAGCTTAAACAACTTGATAACGGCAAAAATATTTCAAGCAAGCAACACTAAAAATGTGGCGGTGAGTACGGATGTATTGCCTAGGTGGACTATTATCTGACTGACACTGACATGCAACTGAGCTTTATACTTAAATTAACGGCTGGTCATTGTTCAACTCACATTCGCTTTGTCCACAGATATTTATGGTATGTAAATCTATTGTGTGTACAGGACCTTTCACTTAAGCGGACTTCATAAAAGTAGTACTCGTCTGCAACGCTAACAGCTTTTGTGTAGGTGTGTGTGTGAGGTCATATAAAGTGGCTGTTGACAGTCTCAGCATACCCAGAGTACCACGTGACCATATCACATATTCAAGTTCATGAATGTCACTGATAGCGAACATGTTGAGTGACACATGTGATCGGTTACTCACCGAACAGTTTTGGACCAGCCGGTGTTTGTTGGGGTGTTTAGCTTTGGATAGCAGAACATTTTTATTATTTATTAATTATGCACAAGCTACTTCGTTCGCTCGTATTTATATATGCACAAAAAGTAACTTTTAGCCGACCTTTCGTTCCATTTGCCAAAGTTTGGAAAATCTGCCAGTACTCACTTAAATTCTAGTGACATTTTAAAAACACACAATACAACCAAAAAGGCCAACATATCAACAAGAATAGAAAAGTCAGCGCAATAAATGTATAGATAATGACACACAGGGTGGGTTCGAAAACAATATACCGGTATTCATACATATGAATGTATAAATATACATATATCTATGTATATATTTCGGTTTGTTTATACACTTGCTACAGTAGGCAATAGCGTTGCACGTATTAAACGGTGTATTACCTCTCCTGGCAATTGTTGCCGTTGCCGATGGAGGAAGATATTCTCTGTGTTGAAGCGTCACTTTTAGCCGCGCATTAAAAATTTAAAATCGTTAGCGAGTAGCTGGTGTCTGATGGGTGACACATGAAGTGACTACTTTGAATTATAATGGTCGACGTTTCGGTTTTTGCGGTAGGCTGGCATTGAGCATTGAAAGGGATGTGATAATTTGCTTTGATTTTATTTTGACATACAAAAATTGCAGTTCAAAAAGTGAAAAGTTTTTAAGCGAAGGTTTGAGGCGCGTAGTATTGGAAGTGGAATTGGAAGTGGCAGCATTATCTGCGCTGTCACAATATGCCACTCAAGCGTAATTAACATTCCAAAATATTTCATCAATGACATTATTTCTTACGAAAATTAGCACACACATACAAACTGGGAGCGAAATATAACATTTGGCTCACTCTCAAATTAACTATACTATTTGAAGATTAATGAACGTTTCTGTAGACCCAATTTCTTTCTTGACATTTCTGACTTATTAGTTGAGGAGCACAAGGCCTTAAACAGGTGCTATTTCTTCATATGGAAAAAAGTACCAAATCAATTACAAGCATGAAATCTGTTCACATATTAAGACGTAAGATAAGTAAATAAAAAAATATATATACTCGTAAAAAAAAAATCTTATTATATTGTACATTTTTCGCTTGTCGTTTTTATACTCTCGCAAGAAAAGTTGCTAAGAGAGTATTATAGTTTTGTTCACATAACGGTTGTGTGTAAGTCATAAAACTAAACGAGTTAGATATAGGGTTATATATATAATATCAAAATGATCAGGGTGGCGAGACGAGCCAAAACCGTGCTACGGATAACTTGAGTAAAAATTGAGATATCTTGACGAAACTTGGTACACATGTTCCTTGAGACCGTGAGAGGGTTGGTTTCGAAGATGGGTAAAATCGGTTCACTGTCACGCCCACAAAATGAAACCGAAATCATAACTAAATAGAGTTATAAAAGTAAAATTTGGTACAAAGGATCGTACTAGTAAGTGCCATATTTGTAAGTAATTTTTTTGGCGTAGCCCCGCCCCCAAATATATTTTTTGTTTATATCTCGCAAACCAATAAAGCTATATAAACCAAACTTTCTGCAGCCGGTTTCCTTACGTACCCCACCAAAAAAAGGAAGGAAAAAAGGTGCAAGGTTCTTGACACCCTGATGACATGTGTAGAAAATGGATGAAATTGGTTCACAACCACGACAACTTCCCATATAACTCAATTTCGCTTTCACTTTATAATATATACATACGAACCAATGAAGATAGCGGAATAAATTATCAGTGGCATCATTTGTGAAAAAATTGTCGAAATCGGACTATAACTTTTCAATGCCCCGGATATCGAATATGAAGAACTCAGTGCCTTATACTATGTTCGGACCGACATTGAAAACATGTTTTCATAGAAAAAATGGGTTTTCGTACGCAAACTTGTGTTTTCATCCATGCAAAATCTATCAAACGAAATCACAGTTTTCGCTGAAAACTACTTAAAATCTTACATTCCACTCATTATAATCGGTGCCTGCTCTAGTTTAGTCGATATTATTGGAAGACATATTTTGCCATCTCTAAATTGTCATTTGATATTGTAAACAAATTCCACTACTTTGTCAAACTAATGGAGAAACAGAAATAAAATTAAGAAAGGAAGGGCTAAGTTCGCGTGTGACCGAACATTTTATACTTTCGCAAATTATTTGTTTAATGTTATTAAGCACGTTTTCTTTTCTTTTCTCGAATGTTGACTTTTTATATTTCAACATTATACACATGCTGCATTACCTTTTTGAATGTGCAACATTTTTGACATGATTAAAGAACAAAAAAATGTCAGCCTATTATGATGGTCATCTCTCACTGACAATTTGATAACTAGAGTACAGGGCAGAATAAATTCAAAAATTTTTTTAGAAAAATGCGCTTTAAAATTACATGCAACTCGACTCATGTATTGGGTACAAAGTCCACTAGAAAACAAAAATCATTATATAAAAGATGGTGTAATTCCTGAAGTTTCACTTGTACGGACAGACGGATTTTAACTCGTCTCGTCATCCTGATCATTTTGATATTTATAACCCTATATCGTTTAGTTTTATGACTTACAAACAACATGAGAACAAAACGTTGATACTTTCTTAGCAACACGTTGCGGAAGTATAAAAATGCTCAAATGTAAACAAACAAATAAATTTGTGAATTGTCAATGAAAACGCATCGAAAATACAAAATGTCGGTCAGAACGACTTTGGTTCCACAATCCACAAATTGTGTTTTCAATGTCGGTCCGAACGTAGTATCAGGGTAATTTTTCACTGAAAATATCGGTAAATTTCTCAGATATCGTAATTTAATTCAGAGGAAATCTTTTTCTTCTAATAGTGTGTCTCTGTACCAGAAATGCTTAAAATCGGGTCATAACTTCCCCTAGCTCTCATACACCTAATTATAGGATTATAGGATTTTCAAAAATACGACGGGCTTAATAGCTTATAAATCGGTTAATATCTATACTAATATTATAAAACTGAAGAGTTTGTTTGTTTGTTTGTTTGAACGCGCTTATCTCCGAAACTACTGGTTCGAATTGAATAATTCTTTTTGTGTTAGATAGTCCATTTATCGAGGAAGGCTATAGGCTATAAAGCATCACGCTGCGACCAATAACGATAAAGCGAAGAAACAGTGGTAAATGTGTAAAAAACGGGGGAAATTATTTATCTTTAAGGGCTTCCGTTCGTTGCGCTGCCAAAGCGGTTCAAGATACACAAAAGTTATGTATGAAAGAATTATTTCTCTTTTAATGATCTAAAAAAAAGTCCGTGAGTACCGTTTTTGTGATAACTAATTTGGTCGAAATTATTTGTTAGAGTTGTATTATATACTATATATGATGATTTTCTTTATTCTATTGGATTTTATGCCGAATATATGCGTCAAATTGTGTGATATCTTAATAAAACTATAGGAATAAATTGCGAGAGTATAAAATGTTCTGTTGCACCCAAACTGAGCCTTTCCTTATTTTTTTAGTATTGAAATCTCCGTGGAAGTACAGGGAAAAAGTAAACAAATATTGAACATTTGCTAGAAAGATAATAAAAAAGAATTATATTTAAGTTGACAACAACGGCGGAACAGATAATATTGATTTTGGCAACAATATGAGATAAGTGCAATTCTCTAGACAAAACAATGAAAGATCTGTGGAATAATAATCGTCGCTTTGGCTGCGCAATGATACCGTTAGCTGGCGATTTTCGACAAATACTTCCTGTTATTCCAAAATCAACAGCGGCGGATGAATTGAATGTCTCAAGTCATAGTATTTGTGGCGGTACGTGAAAACCATATGATTGACCATTAATATGCGAGTGTTCCTGCAATAGGATAGCACCACAGAAGAACTGTTAAAAATTGTAAATTGACAAATTCCGGTTGATTTTTTCAATGGTTTGATATCAATTCCACCTGGCATTTGTCAATTCACTTCAACGAAAGACGAATGTATATCTGAATACATTTGCCAAAATTATAAGTAACTACGATTGGTTGAGAGCACGCGCAATTTTAGCTGTTAAAAATTCCGATGTTGATGACTTAATCTATACGATTCAAGTCAAATTCAAGGAGATTTGTGTGTTGAATTTCTAAATTTTTTGGATTTGCTTGACATGCCGCCGCATCATTTACATCTTAAAGTTGGATTCGTCATTATTATGTAATTATGTTGTGAAATTGAACCCTGATGGTGACGCAGCCATCGAATAATGTGACAGTTGCAAGAATTTTGAAAGGGACTTACAAGAGGCAGAATGCTTGATTCCACCAATTCCTCTGAGTTCCAACGATTTGCCATTTCAGTTCAAACGTATTAGTTTCCACTGAAACTTGCATTTGCGATGTCAATCAACAGGTTACACAGACAGTTGCTGGAAATGTGTGGCATAAATCTGGAAATGCCATGTTTTTCATACGGTCAGCTATATGTGGAGTATTCACGGGTTGAAAAAACATCTTCTCTGTACATTTACTCTCCGGAACAGAAAACAAAGAATGTTGTTTATCAAGCTGCGTTACACTGAAAAAAAGTACAAAAATCGAAAATAAATGCTTTTTCAATACAATCTAAATTCAACTTTCTTTCCTTTTAAAAACAAATAATTTCACGCAGGGCAACGTCTGTGGGGTCAGCTAGTGTGAAATATATTAGCCAAATTAAATGAGCATATAATCTTAGATATAATATATGTTGGTGATGAAAATGATTGAAATCGGTTCAGGAATTACCTCAGCCTATATACTATATATGAGGATTTTCGTTTTTCTATTGGACTTTATTGCGAATGTATGGGTCAAATTGTGTGTTATCTTAGTAAAAATATAGCAATAAATTGCGAGAGTATAAAATGTTCGGTTGGACCCGAACTTAGCCTTTCCTTACTTGTTTTTATCTGTTGTATATCCAGATAGTATAGATGTTTAAAAACTGATATAATTTTTAGCTACGTAGATGATAATTATCTGAGTACCTTAACTCGAGAGAAAATATGGACTGCGACGTAATATGAGTTCTTATATGACCTCCTTGTAAGACATTAAAAAGTCATCGTATGTAATAGCATTGATGGCTTGAAGATTGTTTCCGGTTATTGTTTTATTAGAATTATTATATTTATAAATTAATTTTTAACTTGATTTAGAATTGAATGAAGCGAACAACAAGTTCGAACGAAAAACTCAAAAGTATTACCAACCTATTAATTACGTAGTGTTGTGTAATATTACTATCCCGAATAGGGATATTCGAACATGCGGTGTTGTATAATGCTATTTTTGTATAAAGGGATAGGGATAATCCAACATTAATAAATCTCAGTTTATTTATTATAATTATAACATAAACTTAAAAGAAAGAATATAGAATTCTATAGTAATGAAGAAAAGAACGACTAAGAGTTTACAAAGCTGATTTTAAGATCAAAACTTGCCTACGTCAAACCAAACGTCTTGAGGACCAGCCTATAGCAAAATAATCACAATGAGCTCATGAAAATTAATATTACTCATACAAGAATTTACATGAATCTAAAAAAGTCTACAAAACCCAGAGATATTTTATGCATCTTTAATCATTAATACATAGAAATTAATTTCCGTCCATCTATTAAAATTGTATGTAAAACTTGTTTTAAAACATGTATGATATCAGATTGAATCAATTGTTTTTTGTATGTTAATATTAGTAATCTTTCAGCTAGTGAACAAAAAATAAAAAGCTTCTTCTAGGTACTTATATATATAGATACAGTGTAATTTGTATGAATTTTGACTTCTATTGCCAATTCAATAGTTCGAATTATGGAGAACTTCGAGTTAGAGCAGTTCGAGTTATGGACGTTCCACTGTATATATATATATATATATATATGTAAATTTATTTATTTTATTAGAAATCGCAGTGAGTGTATATCAGAAATGCTCTTCTATGATAAATAAGTATTATTTGCTTATAGGAGAAATACACTTTAGAAGAGAATATTTTAAGTCATCAGAACCAAATATATATTATTTCTGTTGAATGATCATATATTTTCAATCAGTTTGGGTATACAAAGAAACCACGAAATATTTTTGGTGTAGCAGCCTCCTTCTATTCACTAAACACTTTTTTGCGCACAAGATTTGTGTTTTTTATTGCGTCCACAGTATCCCAACAAAGGCTAGACAAAAAACTAAAGTGTCATGTCCAGTATATTCAAATATGTATATGAGTAGGTAAACTATATTAAATCTTTACATAAATGCATACAGATCATAATTAAAGTTTGGATATATGTACATGTACTTACTCACAAACAGCATTTTTTGTTCATTTCAATATCAAAAGACTTAAGCGAGCAACATGTATAGACTTTAGATGTTAACATTTATATACCTGTATGCCAATTAGCCTTACATACATGCATACTTATGTACATGTATATAAATTATATTATAAACATATATATTTTCATTGAGTCGTTTACTCTCTGCATTGTCACTACACACACATATTGAGCATAAACACATCTATCAAAACAAAGAGAGAGTTCACGCTTTGCCATTGCGCATGCTTCGCTCCACCTTCGAATAATCACACTGCTGATTAGGCAGGCCAATCGAACTCAGTATATAAACGAGGCAGAGACTTCGTTGGCCAATCAGCGTTAAGCTTATTGACAATAGCATAAACGTTGGTGATAATGTTTTACAAAATGCTTTAATTGTTTCCATTTGTCTCTATTTAAACATATAAATGTCTCACTACCGACATACAGAAGTACTTTGCGATAACTATGTCGATATGGATCTGAAAGTTGTAGCGGCCGCATGAGGCGCGTGAGGTTTACACAAATTTATTCCATGTAAATGCAAATCTTGACTGGCGTAGAATATGTAGATATGTAAATGCATATGTATGTATGTATATATGTACGTAGTCTATAATATGTACTAAGTATTAAATCGTGTATAGAAAGGAGCCTTACTCTTCTATTAACAAAAACTTATTATTGATACCGTTTGTTCGGGTGAACACTATATCCCATAATGCTTGAGAATTTTTTAAATGCGTAGCAAGAGCGATTATTGTCTATACAAGGGAGTATTATTATTACAATTTATTTGAAATAAATTATTAATGTTTTTTTTATCTAAAGTAATATTAATGAAAAGTTTTTTAAAATTTGTTAAAATAAGCAATTTAATATTATTAGTTTTAATGAATATAGTATACATTTTAAAGATTAAAATTACGCATTTCGCATGCCCTTTTCTCAAATCTTTATGACTAATACTTAAAATGAAATAGTAAAACCTGGGATAGAAATACAATGCATACAAATTTAAAGAAAATGCAATTTGAATATTATATATGAACAATACATATACATATGTACATTAAACTGTCTGCTAAAATTTATAAAACAAGAGAAGGGATATGTTTGGATGTTCATCATAAAGTTTACTATAATAACGAAAACCATTAAATATAAAATATGAGGCCTGGGTAATTTCGGAACTGATTTCACTAATTTTTCCCACCAAGCTAAAATTATTCAATATTATTAATTTAATTAATATTTCATAAAATATCTTCATAACAAAAACTAATAGTAGTTATAATAGTAATAATAGTAATATGTGGGAGCTAGGAGAAGTAATTAATATATTTACCTATTTTTGAAGAAAGAAAAAGAAGAAAAATTTTCGCTCCGAATTTTTATAAAATATCTAATATTATCTGTAAAAAATTATCCATTGGCACATTGGTATCTATCATGTTTGCAAATAACAGAGGTTTTGAAAACATTGTATTCAAACATTCTCCCCTTTAGTATGATCCTCAGTACCAAGTTTTACCTTAATAGCATTTCAATAAAACATATATCTATACACATTTTTCAATGTAGTTTATTTACTTCTGACAACAGATTCCATTTATTCTATATAATTGTAATACGAAGAAATGCTAATTGGTTTGGTCGGGGTTTAGGACAATACGTTATGTAAAAGCAAATTCTGACTTCTAGTTTACTTCCATAGAAAATTTGACTTCAAGACCAAATACAAAAATTCAGTTATCTGCAAAACTTGATTGAAAATTGATCACACAGAAATACGCTGTTTCGTCGGTATAAAGAGAAAAGGAAGAAAAGGCGCAAACAAATATTTATATTTATTAAACTGTGGTATTAAAAAAACACAAACTTTTAATGAATTTTCAGCTCTCCAGATTTATTAATTAAATTTTTACTTTGCAATGAAGATTTGTTGAATTAAAGTTTGAATTTTAAACATATTTAGATGAACTATTTATGAAAAATTATCATTACAATACATATATAAATTAATTATAAGTTTCTCCAATCGCCCATAAAATTTGATCTGGAGAGAGAAATATTTACATTTCACAAAATCGGAATATACTTTACATATCCATAGAAACATATGTATATACTATACATATTCTATACATATGTATATACTTTCCGCGAAACTTAAAGTCCAACATTACAGTTTCAGCAGTTACACATACATATACAGTATACTCTCGAAAAGTAAATCGATTGGTATTTTGGGTAATTTACTTTTTCGAATAATTTACTTTTCCAAATATATACATAAATTATCTGTTTTTATAATATTAAATGCATTTTTAAACTTAAAAAATTCATTCATTTATTTGCTTCAATAAAACATATAGATTTACATGAAAAACATATTTACATTTACATACATACATATGTATTTACTATGAAGAGAAAAAATCTTGAATATTCTTTTGTTTTTTTTTTTTCTTTTGCAATTTATTTTCTGACCATTTTTGTACGACTTTTCAAAAAGTCTGACACCTGATTTGCATCGTTTTGATTTTTAAACCAGTGGATCAAGTAGGAGAGTTTATTTACTAAAAAGACGCGATAAACAAGAGAATAAGTGTTTTTGCAACATCGTAAAAAACGCTGCTTGCTTCGTTTCGAATTTTTTATCACACTCTCTGAAAAGTAAATTAAAAAATTTACTTTTTCGAGGTGCATGTGTAATCTTAAAGGTGATTAACTTTTCCGCGATTATTTACTTTCTGAGAATTTACTTTTCGAGAGTATACTGTATTTATTCACTTTGAAAAGATTTTCTGCAAAAGAATACATAACAAAGATAATATTAAATTATCATTCACTTTTTCCGACCAATCTGCTGTAGTGCAGAAATATGTATGGAATCCATTCAAGTTCATTTAAAATTTATCAAGAAGTCCAGCTATGTTAATATGAACTTTCTATCAAAAGGTGTAAAAGTCGACAAAAATGTTAACATACGAATAAGACTCCCTAATCCCTAAGAATTAATAACTACTAGATACTTTTTAACATATTCCTGAAATGTTAATTTTCGAAATAATGCAATTATTACGATTGAAAGAAATGGAAATTCCGTAATTGCTTAGTATTATTAAACCTATATTTTATATAATAAATAATATTACACTCCATTATATTATAATATAAATAATACATTTCTTTTAACTACAATATAAAAAATATATAATTTTTAGATTTAAATAAAATATCTGCATAAGTATAATAAATATATATATGTACCTAAATTTGTTTAAATTTGTACATATTGTAAAAACTTACATACAATACGTAAATTATTGAACTTATTACAGTTATGTAGTATGTTTAAGTACAAGAATGTGCTCAGCGCGACTTACAATTGTGAATTGACATAGCTATCTCTCTTTTGCACTAATGTACATGGCATTGAAAGCAAAGGGGAATATACACGAATGAACACACCAATAACATCGTTGATTTCAGTGCAAAAACCAACACCGTGACTGCACGAAGCGTCGCATTAGATGATATATTATAAAAAATGCTACTGCCGATTGCAGCCGACAGCAGCAAATATGTGTGGGCGCTAGCGCCATTTAACAGTTTCTGACACTCACATCACCGCCCTAACATCCTGTTTGTATGCGTTCACCCTCTGTGTACGACAACAAATAGTGTTCGCTAACGCGCCCTGACCGACGAACAACCAATTGAACCTGTATGTTGCCGCTGCGCTTATGAATCCGGTTCTCGTCGGGCTCGTTAACGCTGCGAGTAGCAAAAAGCGTTTTCTTCTTCTTTTAATTTCTCCACTATGCAGATAGGTGTTGGCGTCTGTGTATTTTCGCTCCCAATCCCATTGCGCCACCAGCTGTAGCAAAACTGCAACGCCACCAAACTCATCAGTTGGTGGCGAACGCTCGTACTTAACGGTCGCGTTCTGGTGCCAGTTCTTATTCTGGTTTTACGCTTATTGCGTTTAATTTATTAATATTAAAAAATTAAAAATATTGTACATCAACATTTTAAGAAATTGTGAGCCTTAGAGCGAGTCTCAATCAAATAACCGTTTTAGGGCGTTTGTGCAAGTATGTGTGCAGAGATAAAAAAGTAATGCCAAATATCATTTGCTTCGTTGAAAATTTAAAATAGTGTGTCTTGGGAGTTCGTGGAACTAAGTGTTCGATAAAAAAATCGGAGAATTTATTTAAATAAGTTGAAATAAAATTTTAACAAAACAGGCTAAACAATAAAAATAATTTTTTAACAAATACATAATTGATTAATCATAGTGAATAAACAAATGTACAAGTGTATGTATGTCGGATAAGTTATTATCTAAACATACATACATAACAGTGAAACAAAAAAGTAGTTAACACATGACACATATATAATGGCTGTAAAGATGCTCTATCGAGGACCAAGTTCAAGACTTGAAAATTTAATTGAAAAGATACAGGCTACAAAGGAAATTGGAACTGCAGGTAAGCTTTTATACGATGTAAAATTGGATTGTATTGTGAAAACTCGGAAGTCGGTAAATAGACACTACGAGAAACGTATCACCATTATAAGCGGACCGAGTCTTCACACTTCTACTATTCGCTTATATTAGCTGTCAACGATTGGCTAACTGCTATAGACTGTAGCTAACTGCTGACCAATCGATGGCAGCTATTATTTACACTATAATAAATAATCTCCTAATAATTTTGTATTTTTAGCTATATATAATAATAAAACTAATAAAATAATCAAACTTTTCACAAATGATGTTCGTGCGAACATTGTGATCCATATTTGCTGGAAAGGCAAGATATGTATATATAAGGCAAGAATAGTTTATATTTTCTCGAACAAATTGGATGAGCTCCTTAATACTTTATTATTTTACTAAGCAAATCCAAAGTATCGACGTTTCACTGCAATCAATGTTACCGACGAGAATGTAATAATGTTGTATTATATATAACGTTTTCCTAAATCTGTAGTTCCTGGACATATTCAGTACCCCTATAAGAACTACATGCAAAAAGTTGTAAACCCATTAGTATTCTGAATGATAAGCATATATTATACAGAGGACATTGAATGAATGAATCTGAATGGTTACAATATCGGTATTTTCTAAGGGGAAGGACGGGAGTTATATATAATTATTAATCTAATTAGTTATCATATTTATTAATGTAAGTACTTAGAACCCTTACATATTTGATAGATGCTCGATGAGTTTCTCATCTTATCATATAAGATGTTGAGTTTTCAATACCATCGGTAATTTTTAAAGTGATAGTCACAGCGGATTAATTTCAATTTCAAATATAATTTTTTTATTAAGATACGAGATTTGACGACCGATCGTTGCCTCTAAATCCAGTTGCGCTAAAAACACGCATAGATTCTACTGAAGAGGACGGCATGTACAATATTTTCGTGCTAGTTGAGCCAATAAATATTTTTATTTAGCATTTATCTTTAAATAAATGTGATACATTAGAAACAGGTGTCAATTAAAAAAAGAAAAAAGTGTCAATACCAGTACATTAACGAATTAGTATTGCCATCGCAATTTTCTCCCTCAGATATTATATCAGATTTTGTCTCAGAATTAAGATACTATTAATATTAGCAATCCGTCTTTTTCATTGTCCCCTTTGAATCGTAAAATATGTATACGATCGTTTTTAGGCTATCTTCTTCTGAATTTGTATCATTGTCATAAATTTCATCGTTACTATCATGTTTCATTTGAATGCCTTCAATGTCTATCCGAAGGTTTAACTGCCTTTTCAACATTTGTATTTTGCTCGAATCCGTTTTTTTTAATCTTGCATCCAAAAGTGTGTTAACTCTAGTAAAATATGATATGAAAATAAAAACGACCTGCAGTCTAGTTATAATGAAATTTTCGACAATGCCACCGCCTCCTTCCTCTGTGAGCAATTTTTATGCCATTCTTGGTATCTATGGATAATTTTTTCCGAAAATAGTATCTTTTGAGTAACGGTGCCTTAAAACTAAATACATTTGATCCTACTGACTATCGAACAACTCAAAATTCTTGTCAAACGAAAATATACCTTTTATATTTAGCTACGAGAGCAAACATAACAGGCCAATAAAGGTAATGATACAAAATTTACACCACTCATGTGATACTCAATCCATCTTGAACGACCTTAAAGATCAAGGCTCTAATGTGTTAAATGCAATCAACAAACTTAAGTGGAAGACTAAAGAACCGCTAGATATGTTTTTAGTAGCATTCGATGCTAACGAGGACATTAAGAAAGTTTATCAGATCAAAAGCTTTTGGACATACAAAAAACTTCTGCGGTAAGCCATCGAGATGTGTGAAATATGGAGGCAAACATCCTACGACTGAAAGCCGTAAAAGATCCTGCCAAATATTGCAACTGCGGTGATTCTCATCCTGCAAGCTACCGTGGTCAGACAAATACAGTTTTAAAAAGTAGTCCGTTATCCCAAATTCTGGATAAACTAAATGAACAAGAAAAATTATTTAAGTCCATTAATCAACGGCTCAACGCTCTTGAATACCATATACCATTTATTGATGAACAGTAACTCTTTGAAAATAATGCTATGGAACGCCAATGGTCTTTCCAAAAGTAAAAATGAATTGGAAGTTATTCTAAACGACAGAAATATTTATGTATGTTTGTTGTCCGAAACACATTTTACGAACCATTCATTTTTAAAATTCATAAATTATGACTTATACCACACTCCGCACATAGCAGCTAAGCACGAGGAGGAAGCGCGGTTTTAATCAAAAGTATTATTAAACATTTCGAAGAAGTTCAGATTAAGACTGAAGAAATTCAAGCTACAGCAATTTCAGTAAAAATGCACAGTCAGTCATTATACTTAATTGCTCTATATAGTCCGCCCAGGCATATCAGAACTGATACTTATACGAGTTTGTTAAAAAAATATGACGGAAGGTACATCATGGGTGGTGACTTTAGTGAGAGAACTTCTGAAAGCTATACAAGTTATTGGATGCAATGTTATTTCGACAGGGAGACCCACTTATTGGCCTGCAGATAGATGACGATGGAACAGATGTTCCATTACCCGACCATGAAGAAATTCGAATAGCAATTACCCGCTTGAAGAACAACAAAGCAGCGGGGGCCGATAGATTACCGGCAGAACTATTCAAATACGGCGGCGAAGAACTGATAAGGTGCATGCATCAGCTTCTTTGCAGAATATGGTCGGAAGAAAGCGTGCCTGACGATTGGAATCTCAGTGTACTCTGCCCAATCCATAAAAAGGGAGATCCCACAATCAGCCGTGGGATTACCGTGGGATCAGCCTCCTAAATATCGCATACAAGGTTCTATCGAGCGTACTGTGTGAAAGACTAAAGCCCACCGTCAACAAACTGATTGGACCTTATCAGTGTGGCTTTAGACCTGGAAAATCGACAACTGACCAGATATTCACCATGCGCCAAATTTTGGAGAAGACCCGTGAAAAGAGGATCGACACACACCACCTTTTTGTCGATTTTAAATATATGCAAATAACCGATTTGGGGGCGAGGCCACGCCCACTTCCCCAAAAAAATTACATCCAAATATACCCCTTTCCTAGTGCGATCCTATATTCCAAATTTTACTTTTATAACTTTATTTATGGCTTAGTTATGACAGTTTATGTGTTTTTGGTTTTCGCCATTTTGTGGGCGTGGCAGTGGACCGATTTTGCCTATTTTCGAAAGCAACCCTCTCACGGTCCCAAGGAACATGTGTTCCACGTTTCAATAAGATATCTCAATTTTTACTCAAGTTGTCGCTTGCACGGACGGACGGACGGACAGACAGACAGGCGGACAGACGGACGGACAGACACCCGGATTTCAACTCCACTCGTCATCTTGATCATTTATATATATATATAACCCCATATCTAACTCCTTTATTTCTTGGTGACACAAACAACCGTTATGTGAACAAAACTTTAATACTCTGGGCAACATGTTGCGAGAGTATAAAAAGAACGTTTGTTCGGAGGTCTTCTTAGACGTGTCTCAGGCTTTTGATGGTTTGGCATTCGGGTCTACTTCTGAAATTGAAATGCATGTTACCCAAACAATATTGCGAAAATATTGCTTCCTACCTAAAAAATAGACACTTCCGCATAAAATAAGAGGACGCATACTCAAACTTGTAACCGATAGAAGCGGGAGTTCCCCAGGGAAGAGTATTTTACAAGTGATATCCCCACTGACAGAAGTTATGTGACAGCGACATTTGCGAATGACACAGCAAGAGAGTCAACCTCAGTATCTACCCTTCGAGTGCAGACAGTAGTCAATGCAATTACTAAATGGGCTTCCAAGTGGCGCATTAAATTAAACGATTCCAAATCAATGCATGTAGACTTCAATTTAAAAAAGACATCATACCATCCCATTTATATAAATGGTACTCCTATACCACATCACAATAATGCTAAGTACCTAGGCACCTTAGATGCGAAGCTTCGCTGGAAAGAGCATGTCAAGAAAAAAAGGGGTGAGCTTGATTTAAAATTTGCTAAGTTTTACCATCCAGTCGGTAGGAGATCCACGCTTTCAATTGAAAACAAGCTGTTTATATAAAATCAAGTACTAAAGCCAATTTGGGCCTATGGATCTCAACTATGGGGTTGCTCAAGTCAAAGCTGTATTGCCTGCATTCAGTGTTTCCAAAATAATAATTATACTAAGAAGTATAGTTAATGCTCCTTGGTATGTTAGATCTGCTGATCTTCACCGTGATCTTGGTGTGGATTCGGTAGTAAATGAAATAACCAAACTTGCAAAGTCTCACGAAATGAGGATTAGACAGCATGTAAATGAAGAGGCATACAGACTCATCGGAACTGCTGAACGAGAAAACCGACTGAAACGTAAGAGGCCTTCAGACTTAGCAAGCCAACTGTAGCAGCAAATGCATTTCTCTAATGTTTAGCTTTTAATTTTTTTTTTTTAACTTATTGGAATTGAATTGTGGTTCGTATTTAATCATTGTATACTAGGTACAATTATAAAAATAAAAAATAAAAAAAAATATACTGTGGAAGTAAAATATCTTATTTATATGCTTTATTTCACAATTGTTGACAATTGTCCCTAGAATATAAATTTAACTCAACAGGTTTTTATCTGTTTTGAACTGTTATCAGACTGACATACTTCTGATAAAAATCTGAAAATTACAGAAATATGAAAATGTTCTGTGAAACTGGACAATATTAGTTCTAAAATTTAAAATTTCACGGGTTTGGAGAGTCCATTTTCCAAAATAGTTTTTTGTTATCTTGATATATGTACATGTCCCTAATGTATGAATATAATTTCAGTTTTATTCATTGCTTACTTTGTTTGTGGCAGCCGCTAAGATTGGACGTGTTTTTATGAGTTTTTGAGGTTTTCGTTTGTTAAAGCTCACACGTCATGGCTTAATATACTTATAATACGTATACTGTAACGATGCCTCCATATTCGCCAGACAAGACTCCGTGTTACCTTTTCCTATTTTTCAAAAAATAAAGAGAACCTTAAAGGCCGTTGTTTTAAAAACGGAAATGGAATCGCTGAAGGAGCTAAAGACTATCCCAAAAACAGAGTGTGAGAAGGCAACATTTATGTAAATGAATAATTTTTTTTTTTTAAAAAAAGAAAATTACCGATATTTTTTGAACATACCTCGTATATCTCAATATCAAAATCGTTTAGTTTTAGGTGACACAAACAACCGCTAGGTGAAAAAAACTGTTATACTCCCTTTGCAACTTGTTGTCAGAGTATAAAAATCAAAATTTAAACAAAGATTCCTAAAGATTTAGGAAAATGATTTTTTTTTTTACACGATTTCAAATATATTTTTATATTGACTATTTAAAATATATTACATGTGCATGTACATACATATGTATATATGTATATGAAATAATGCGACATTAAATCTATGTATCAACCAATACAAAAGCCATTATGAAATTGCCAAAAACTCAAAGAACAACGCTGACTGGCGTCTATCATACGTTGACATACAACTAATTACACACAATTGCGGTTTCCCTTAACCAGCAATTTGCACTTTCATCACTTAATTTTAAGAGAACTGCCAACTTTCCGTAATAATCACTGCAGTCGTGCGTATTATGTCATAAAGGCAGACACAAGTAAATGGTGATAAGGGGAAGTATTGGTGAGATGCTGCCGACAAAAGCACATAACCTAACAGATAATTTGTATTTTAAGTGTCGCCACTAGCAATTACATCCTCTTTAAATTTGCTAAACTCACGCAACGCACAGACATATGTATGTATGTACATACATATGTGCTTATATAAGTAATTTGTATATGCATGTACTATATACTCGTGACCAATCAAACCAAGGGTTTCATTACCATTGATTAGTGCACGGCACTATAAACGGAATAGCTGCAAACGCTTGCTACTTGATACTGTGTATGTATGTAGTTTTTGCTGGACTTTTTCTGCATTAACTGTTATGTTTAGTTTAGTGATTCAGACTTGTTGACACAAGCACAGAAGCACGGGTGCATCAATGATAAGTATATGCACATTCTCAACACATATATACATATGTGATACATACATACTCGTACATCGCTGCGTATTTTAATTAAATTAATTTCTTGATGCGTCTCCCGCATGATTCGTTGAAATTAGATTTCCTGTGTTTTTAGCGCCTTTTAACGAAAGCTTAATAATTAATATGGTGTTAGTTAATAAGGATGTGAGTGACACCCACGCATATGCATGTACATACATATGTATGTATGTATGTATGTATGTATGTATGTATGTAGATACACACAATTAATTGCGTGGGCTGTTTAGTTATTAAATGCGCTTTCCAAGCAATTAGTAATTAAGTGATTCATGTTCTGGAAATGTGTATGAATCCATTTGTATTTGAAAAAAAAAACGGATATGGAAATTAGATCATTAATTCGCACTTCTTCAGTTTTGTTTATCTCCACACATACATACGTACATATATATGAAGAATTCAATATTAGTTTATGAAATAGAATGCATTATAAGCATATCGCAAACAAAGTTTATGTTATATCATACATGTACTTGTAAGCCATGTTGAATGGTCTAAACAGAGTACAAAGGTGATAGAGCCAATTTATAATTATACACATTTTTAGTATCAGAACTGAAGAAAGAGCATACATACATATACTATACAGTGATCCCCCTTCATTATCTCAGTTAACTCTTTTGCTAACTCCCATTTAATCCTCAAAATTTTAGAGAGTTAGTGGGAGTTCGTGGCATTTTCGTTGGCAACATTGTTAAACATGGCCGCATACTGACAGCTGTTTTTCAATTAAATGTAAACAAAAACATACGCATGAAATTTTTTTCTAAAATGGAAGTTCTAATAATAACGTATTTATGTATATTTTTTTAATAATTAGTGATTTTGTACTAGTTTTGCGGCTAACAACCGAAATATTTGCTTTCTATCCAATTTTATTTCACCAAAATAGAAATATTATTGCCAATCAGCTGTTATGGGACTTTATAACTTGCTTTGCTGCTGTCTGTCACCCACAAAATTGGAACTGATTAAAAGCGCAGTTAATCGGGAATAACTCTGCCGTCTGTCTAGCCTATAAGTGTCTTAAAAGTCTTGTATGTTAAGAAGGGGTACAAAAGCGAGGATTACTGTATATTAGAAACATATGTAAAATATGAAGGTTTCAGGTTTCTCCATACCTCTAGTTAAGATGTTATTGTATCCATTAAGGACATTATAAAGTTGGATATATTTATTGTTGAAGAACAGATCTAATTAAAAAATCTAATTGTGTTTTTCTTAATCGTGAGCTTTAATGGCATGAACCTTCATCACCACTCGGTTACAGCGGTCTTAAAAGTAATAAAAAGAAAGTTAACGGTAATTGTCATATTTCGTAGTATTTAAAAAATAAGCTATGTTAACTGTTAATTTATACCAAATTACAGTAATTGTTGCGTTTGCGGTCATTATATCCATTGTACTCTAATATTTAACGAAAGTCCAAACATTTTCAATAATATTAAGGTCGAGGCTCTGCGCAGCCCACTTGAAATTGAGCATTTTCCTGTTGTGAAATGTAGTCAATAGTTGGAAAACACCGAATAACCACTACAATGGCATGGTCTTGTGAATTCTGATATATATATATATATATATTAGTACCAAATATTCAAAATTGAAGTAAGGAAAACTTCCCCAAAAAATCATCATCCGACTCTGTTTAGCGTCTAAGCTCCATTATTCTTCTTCACACGTGGTAAATGCATAATGGGTTTACTGACCAAGCACTGGAACTAAAATTTAGCCTTATACATATGTCCACGACAGGCTATAGGATTGAATTTAAGGCAAATGGGAGACATATTGCTTTTTGGTTTCGGCAATATTGACCACTTTATGCACTTCGTAGGTATTTATGTTAATTTATTTTAATGTTCTAGGCAATATAGCTTCATTAACTATTATTGCAATGTGATGGTTCGATGTTGCTGCAATATTAACAGGACTTATTGTGTGCTTTTGTACAACAATCCTTATTAGTCTTCTACATTTTCTTTGATTTATCGCAGGCTTCCGCTCAGTTCACTTTTAACTGTCCACGAAATTTTTTGTCTCCTTCTTTTTAATTAAATTATCCTTGAAATTCTATAAATTTTAACGAACTCCGAAGCAAAAACACGAGTCTTAAAATTAGTAAAGGGTTCCGATCTAATTACAATCGACAATTCCTTTTCGGCATTTTATTTATTAATATTTTACTCAAACCAAATCCAAGGATAAAGGCTAAATTGCGGTTTGTAAATACTTTTGACTGCTAAGTTCATATGCTTTGTTCTCTGTCAAATGTCCAACCAATCGACCAAAAATATTTCTGAAAAATTTTGTGAGTTTCATAATGAAATATTTGATATTTTTTTGCAGATATGTACTCAACACATACATCTTCAAACTATTCGCCGTCTGTGTCGGATGGCACCTTAACGCCAAACTCATTAAAAAGTCATGAACACACGATGCCATATCTTGCTAACCTACAGACTATGCAATACTTTCCACAGCACGCAGATGTTAGTCGGAATGAAAACCAAACTAAACAAGTAAATATTGACGGCAATGAAGTGGGTGGTAAAGGAGATGGCAAAACAAATGAAAAAAGTTCGGTGGAGACACTTGACATAACGAAACTTGAAGAAGGCAATGTTATCGCGGATATACAACACAAGAGACAAGCGCGTTTTCATCGGCAGCACCTTTACCACCATGGAGAGTATAACAGTGAGAAACTTGTTACCAAACTGAGAAAAATTGAAAGAGTCGCGTCAAAGTTTGATAAGTTGACAGGAGACGGCATTAAGGGAAGCAGCGTTGATGGGTCTTATCAATGTCAGTTCTGTGAAAAATCATTTCCGCGGCTTGGCTATTTAAAAAAACACGAACAGGTGAGTGCACGGAATGAAGAGGTATTAATCAATTATTTACATTATGAAAGAATTTCAATTACCTATATCTTGTAAATTTCGACATAGATGTCTTCAATCATCTTCTTATTACTTGAACATTTGCTTGAATTGTGGACTTATTCATAATTGATGTTTTTTAATCCCTTGATTGATTAATACGTATGTTGAGAATTAGCAATTTTTTCAGGGATCAATATGAACTTCTTCTTCTCTAAATATAAACTTCTTAGGATTACTTTAACCCAGAAAAAATAGCAATATTTAAAAAATCAGTAAATAAAAAACATGAATGTAAAATTGTAAGTTTACTAAACTTCAATACTTATAATGCGCCAGTAATAGGTAATGTTATTTGTTATAAAGATACTATCACTCGCTTCACTCATTCACTTCATTCAGCTCGAATTACTCTTAAATTCTGAGGTCTATTAATTGCTTTTGAGTTCTTGAGAATACTGGATAGTCTGGAGTTCGTTTTACTGACATTTTCGTTTTGAGATACCTTTAAAAATATGAAAATGTTGATAATTAGAATATCAATTATTTCAATAACGAATATATGTAATCTTAATTTCAACATATACCATTACTTTAATAGAGTGTAATTACTAATAATTTAATTAAAACTGTTATTTTATGTCATAAGTTCCTAGTTAGGTGATCCCATTTGATAGTCTCAAGTTATAAACACGCTTCTCTCATTAACGTGAAATATGCTTAATTATATTATAAAAAAGAATTAGTTTAATAATTTCTTACATACATGCATATGTACTTCAACTAACGAGAAAAATTACAGAATTTCTTAGGAATAGTATTATCAAAGAACGAGGCATTGAGTGTATACATATGTATAAGATAAAATATATATCAGAATCACAAAGTAACCATTTCATAGTATAAGAGCCGATTTACTACAAAAATTTATATTTGGCATTAAAATCAAACTTTTAAAATTTGTAAAAATAACCGATATTGAGAAGAGCTACCAAAGTTGGAAAACTTCTTAATATCATACTATCTATGGTGTCTAAGTTAAAATGTCTAGACTCTAGATGCTTATGCAAATACACAAAACTTATGCAGTGAAAGCTCTACTTGGGGACACATTCAATAAGCGGACCCTTTTATTAACCGAAAAATTGAGGAACCTCGTTTTATGTTGTGTTTTTAGAACAAATTCCACTCTAACATTATCTTTTATTTTCATTACCTCTCATAAGCGGACGCGGACCTCTCGATTACGGACTACAAACTTGAATTACTGAACGTAAGTGTAAAGAAAACGGTAAAAATCTCTGATATGGGGACGTGAAGCTCTAATTTACCGACAAGGAAGAACAATAATTGAAATAAGTAGAGTAACTAATTCTGAAAGCTTGGATGTCTCGTGGAATTATGTGCGAGTGGCTGCTAAAGCTTGATAAAAATTGGCTTTCAGAAAAGAAAAATTTCAATATTTTAACAACCCACTCTGGAGAATAAATTAAAGTTGATCTTTCTACCTGCTAATAGAACACCTATTTGTCCCTCGATCAGGGCATTATATACCATTTTACTACAGATGTAATATTATCACACATATTTTGATAAGAGTAGAAGACATTTCAATAAAAAAATTCAAAAACATTTTATATTTTGAACATTGTATGTTTTACTAAGACTTGACGTAAATTAAAAACTGTTTTTCACAAAAGTGCGAGTGAAATTTGAAAACATTATCGGCTTTAATAAAACCTTTAAATGAAAATCAATAAAGTCAGTATTCGGACGACATTTTGTTAATCGTCTAAATTGTTAATAAAAAAAATAATGTCGCCATGTTACTGAGGTACTATCTGATATAGGAACAAGGACATAAAGGAATAATGTGCCCACGACGCGGGTCAAATTAAATTAAATTTAAAAATGTTAAGTGTAGACTTTACTGGATTCCAGTACGCCAGAACATGGAAAGTCAATTTGAAAATTGATTCATAAAACAGAATATTTTTTCAAAACTCTTGCACATATAAATATGTATATACACAAAACACCGTCAGTATCCAGTTGTGGGAGGTTTCACTGTACATATTTTTTTGTTGAAGGTTATCATGTACTTTACTACAAAAAGTCTGAAAGTCGAAGTTAATTCAATCAAACGAAATAAAATCGGACAGTAAAATACTTCTTTTCACTAAGTAAATATAGAATATCATGAACAAGGCATACAATGCGTACGCATAATAAGTATAAGCATGAGATGCACCGTCGCTTCACCAAGTCTAATGAAATTACGTTTGAAATATATACATTGGCATATATACAAAAAAGCCAAACTCTGGGCAAAAATATTTACTTGTTTAATAAAAACGATCATCTTTGCTTCTACAGAAACTTGCTTTGTTGTTGGCAGCGTAGTTAATGGCATGGGATCGCAATTGGGTTCAACTGCATAAACAGCGTTTCTTGGTGCCATAGTTATGTTGGAACGACAGCAGTAAAGTGTGCGAGATTCTTATCATTTTGAAATTTTTGCACTGTCAACTTTTGATGTAATTCATCACTTGTTACCTGTTTGTGTTTGTTTTGACTAGCCGACAGCACCTCCGTTGCTACTACCATTTGTCTCAGCAATATTTTCTGTATTTATGTTCATGTCTTGATGATTTGGTGAGCAGTTTAAAAAACCATAACCAACACGATAACTTGTTCATATGGTGCAATATGCGTTATGAATCTGCATACAAATTGGCTCATTTTGCGAGTACGTAAGGCGTTCGCAGTGTCAGCTTTAGCTGGTCTCCACACTGTTCAAAGCGAAAATGCCGCTTAGAACTGCTGCTGAAACTGTGATTCACCACGTGCATACGGTGGTGTCTTTAAGCTTAGTTTTGCTGAGGTGCATACTAAAGTATTAGTCGAAATATAAGAATTTATACATGTGCTCCATAATTTGTATTTGAGTAATACATACAGAAGTAAATATTATGTGTATATATGTATGTATATGACCGCATACACATAAATATAATATGTAAGTAAGTTATTTCACAACTTTTGAGTTGAAATATTCTATAATACGTTTATCAACTTTATAATTATAAGTCTAATTTTTTAAAGTGTAAAATTAGATTGTCGCAATTAACATAATTTAAAGGAAGATTCACTAAATTTTCAAATGTAAAACAGCAGTGTAGAATCCTCCCAAATCCCAAATCTTCTTAAACACAATTTTAATTTCTTATTATTAATTCAGCCATTTTTAATGAAAACTTTGGAAGAAGAAAATCATTAAAAATGAGTGATGATGCATGAGCTTACGAATTATTTCCTCTATATAAAACTGAAGGGATACGAAGGTCATGTTTCCTATAGACTTATATATGTACTTATATTGATTACATAGACAACTAGATCGTATCAATTGCTACATGGTTGTGTTAAATTGGATTCTTTTAGAGTCATGCCGAACATCTACCTTTTAAATGCGAATATTGCGCTAGACTATTTAAACACAAGAGGTCCAGAGATCGCCACACCAAACTGCATACTGGAGATCGTCGTTACCGCTGTCCACATTGCGAGGCAGCTTTCTCTCGAAGGTAATAGAGATATAGAATTTGAATTTGAGTAGGTAAAACGTATTCTAGTACTCTATTTATGGGCGTTTATGATTGAATATTTACCTTATTATATATAGTATCTATTATGTTTTTATATGTATAATATTTTTAATTTTAGCGATCATCTCAAAATCCATATGAAAACGCATGATAATCAGAAACCATTCCAATGTACTGTGTGCAACCGTGGTTACAATACTGCGGCAGCATTAACTTCGCATATGCAAAACCATAAGAAACAGGCTGCTATTTTAGCGGCAGGGGGGAATCCGCAATCACTTAATTACAGTCCCCGCTCAAATGGTTCCGTATCCAGTGGTGGAAGTTTCCATAAAAGGCGATATGGCACTTCATTAGCTCCAGCTGATAGTAAAACAAATCGATTGGATCAGCCGAAACGACCACGCACTGTCAACCAATTGACATGTAATTATTGCACCAATTCTGAGTTTAAAACGATCGAGCAGCTTAATGAACATATTCACTCAAAGCATGATCAAGATGTATTTTCGCCAAAGAAACAGACGCCACAGCTCTCTGCTAGTAACACTATTTCGGATATGAACCCGTTCAAATTACATTGTGAATATTGTACTATGCAGTTTGGAAATCTTCCCGCATTATTTCAACACATACGCCTCGCACATGTCGACCGTTTGGCCAGTCCCAATTCATATTTTGAGCACTTCAATCGTTTGGCTGCATCCGGTACTTTTAGTCCTCGTCTCGTGAGTGACAAGCCAGTTGTAAGAGAAGATAACGTAACAAATGTGAGCAATATAAAGCTGGAACAGCATTTACCTACGGGAAGTGTACATGCTGAAAAGCAGGAAGATGAGCCCACTGATCTTAGTCAAAATAAACGACGTTCAACAACGCCGGTGCCACTGCCAGAAGAGTCACCTCAGCCTGATATGTTTTTTTGCAATCAATGTAATGCTGGATTACCTGATTTCGATAAGTTTCGGAACCATTTAAAAACACATATAACGCAAGACATAAATCTCATATGCCACCATTGTGGTCTGGCATCACAAGAACAATCGGAACACGAACGACATGTCATCTCACATTATTTAATAACGAGCTCTGAATATAACTGTGCGGGTAATAAATGTGACAAATCGTTGTCAAAGCCCGAGGAGCTTCAGGCTCACATGTTGGAGCAGCACGCAATTCCTATGTTCAAGTGTGCTATATGCTCGGAACTCCTTGAGTCGAAAATGGCAATTCAGCTGCATTTTGCTTGTACACATTCCATTGAAACGAAAATATTTCGCTGTTCAGCGTGTATGGCAGAGTGTCGTTCGGAGAATGAGTTCAGTGTACACGTCAAATCACATCATCCCGGACTAAATGGGCCGATACCAAATTCCCTTCAATGCATGTTTTGCCGCACTGTCTGCTCAAATGAATTGGAGATGCATTTCCATTTAGCCGCACACGCTCGCCAATTCCAGTGCCCATCATGCCCGGAAACATTTCATGTAGAATTTCTGTTGGATCGGCACATGCAAAATCATCACACAGGTAATAACAGGTCAACACTACCTTCGAAAGCTGCATACGAAGAGGTGTCTACGCCATCAAATATGCCAAGTCAAATGAACACACTTTATATGAATGCCTTGATTAGCAAAACGCCGCAAATGCCGGTTTCAGCTCAAAATAACAACACTAGCGTTCTTGACTACAACACTGCATTTGCGGCACACCTCAATAAGAGCCTTCTCCCTGGACCTAATGCGGTGGCAACGATCTTGACTGATGATAAGTTTTACAATTCATTGCAAGTCGATACAGGAACAGTGAAGCATCCTGGTCTTATGTACGGCCTTAGTCGCCGATATTTCGACACAAGCCGAACTTTAATAGAGATGTATGCGCAGCAGAGAATAGAGAAACCAACCATTGCGGAAAACTATTACAGCAGCCCAAAAGCACAGCATTTAAAGTCCCAAGCTGAGCTAAATCAAGTTCGTTCGTCAGTCGAGTCAAACAATCCAACAACTGTTGTTTCGAACTCTTCAATGGGTTACAGCTGTGATATTTGCGAACGCAATGATTTCCGCTCGGAAGGAGAGGTTAACTCACATCGTAAAATAGTGCATAACATGAAGACGGGCGTTAGTCTACGTTGCGCTTATTGCTCAGGAAATTTTAAGTCACGCAGTGAGTTGGAACACCACATGAAGACTTGTCATAATTCTACGGGAAAACACAAATGTCTCATTTGCGATGAAATATTCCCCTCACCAGCCATATTGGCAGAGCACAAGTTGCAACACTCTAAAGTCGGTCAATCCGGGAAGTGTTCGCACTGCAGCAAACCTTTGGACGATATTGTGGCATTTAAGGCACATCTTAGCGAGCACAATAATGAGAGTCAGCTGCCAATGCAATGTATCTGCTGCCGACAATCGCTGCACTCCGATTTCGAGATCAGCTTACATGCACAGTAATGATATAACTAAATTGTTTTGAAATATAAATTATAAGTTATTTTTTTTTTAGATTCCATACTAAATCTTCAAACAATCTCGAAAGCGTCTGTGCGCTTTGCTTGGAGTCTATACCGAATCCAATTAACGGCGAAGCAAAGGTTTGTGACAAATGCTGCCGGAAGCACAAACTTGGCGTAAAACGCTTACGTAACGACCTCTATGAACGAGCCCCCGAATCTTGCCGAAGCACATTGAAGTTGGAAAGTCGTTGTAATATCTGCAAATTGATCTTACCACGCCCTCAGAAACTCCAAGAACACTTGGTTGAACATACATTTGCTGGTTGTGAAGAGCGGGGCTTTAATTGTTACATATGCTCAGCTGTATTTACGGCGCCAAGTGGCTTACTATCCCACATGCATGAACATGGGCTGCAGAGCAGGCCCTACGACTGTAATCTATGTAGCGATAAGTTCTTTTTCCGTGCGGAACTGGAACATCATTTACTAACCCATGAGAAGCAGGAGTCCTTGTTGGTTGAGTCCAAAAATAAAGAAAAATCTAAAGATAAATTATCGTTCCTAAAAGCAGACGATAACTCCGCGTCCTATCTAACTGAGGTTAAAAAGGAAATATTGCCGGTCGATGATAAAAACACCGCAGGAGAAGAGGACGAGTACATCGAAATTGAAAATGTTACTGATGTCCAGCACGCATATAATAATCCACAGCCAACTTATGCCACATATAAAGAAGGTCTACCAATGGCGGAACTGGAGTAAAAGTGTGCCGAAGAAAACAGTATTTAATAATTTCAAGTTGTGTACTCCTAATGCCTATTAGAAAATATGTGTAACATAAAATAATAATTATATATACAGCCTATTATTGTTTCGTTTATGGTTCAGTTAGTTATTTTAACAGTTTAGCCGAAGTTATAAATTCGTTGCACAAGTGGTAACATTAATATTGTTTAAGTTTTGGTGATTTTGGTATAAAAACGCAAGTTAATATTCCGGAATCTAAAGTTAGGCAGATTTAAAATATGTAAGAAGATATTTGTAAAACAGTTAAAAATATGTAAGTTCAAATTTAAGCAAATTTTTATCATTTCGTCGATTATTATTGATAGCTTTAGGTCAATTGTAGCCAATTAATTTTTTCGCAACTTAAAAATGATT
This sequence comes from Zeugodacus cucurbitae, assembly GCF_028554725.1. Taxonomy (NCBI): domain Eukaryota; kingdom Metazoa; phylum Arthropoda; class Insecta; order Diptera; family Tephritidae; genus Zeugodacus; species Zeugodacus cucurbitae. The sequence goes on from NC_071671.1 coordinate 28,283,873, forward strand.
CGTAACTAGATCTAGAAACAGTAAGCATAAACGTACGGCTATTAAACATTTAAACCAGCATACAACATACAATATAGGAAACCTATAAATATGTATTAATGAAACTTTTAACAACAACAAACAAATATATAATAGTGTGACTATGAACTAGTAAAAAAATTATAACAAACTTGTTTCACTACTCATGATATACATACATATGTATGTACATACATACATATATGCATGTATGTATGCGGTTTCAATTGCTTCGCTGCACCTCATATTTCATTTTTATTTTAATCAGATAAATACGTATGTATGTATGTACTTATAGACAAACGTACACATTTCACACATGCCTTTGCGATCTTCTCTGAGGAGTTAATCAGCGCAACGATAATTGTCGACCCTACCTAAAGCAGATATCCTCATACTTACCTACGTACATACATATGTATGTGTGCATGGCACCAAATACTGGTCAGCTGGAACGGCCGGTTGACACATAGCAGACTATAGTTAACGCTTTACCTCGCATTGCCGCTGTTTTCACGTAGTGACAATAAAAAGGTGAGTGTTTATGCTTCTTATGAAAACCATTGACTCCTCTTGGAAATTAGCCGAACTTTTTATGACAGTTTTATATAAAGTTTAAACCTACATACAAATGCATATTCTGTTAAAAATATAAAATAGAGGTATGACCTTTTCAGTTGTTTATTTAGAGCATAATGCATATTTGTTTTATCTCTGACATTTTCAAATGAAACCAGTTTGACAATAACTTTGGTCCCAGTGTCAATAGAGCGGTTTCAGCGAGCTGTTATCAGTTTAGAATTTAGACTCCAATCAATCGATCCATTCCTAAAAGGTGCTAGGCCAATCATTTTATGTCTTCTGGAGTGAACACATTTACATGTGAAATTTAGACAAAGTAAAATTGATACAAACACTCGTGTCAAGCTCGATATTTAAGTTATTCTTAAAATGAATATAATACGAAGAAAATACTTTTTTTTGCTACTTGACTCGTTTAACAAGAGTTTTGGTAAATATTTTTTAGCATATTATTAGAAAACTTCTTATATCATAAAAACTCTTTAATTTTAACATTTGAAGAAAATGTGGTTTTTGTTGTAAAGAATTCAAATTACAAAAGTGCTACGTAGTTTCAAAACATTGTTACGTAGATACCTTCTTCTACGGTAACTCCAGCTCCACCTATTTCTTCAATCTGAAGATTGAAGATAATAATGAATCTACTTCGATAAACGGCTATAAAACGTGATGTGATTTTTATTATGCTACATCCAAAATATTACATTCATTGTATAAGATTTGGATACATTCATTTCACAACTTTCTTCAGATATCATATTTCTAAAAAGTCACACCCCTAATGTAATTCATTAAAAAGCAATTGTTTTATACAGTGACAGACATTCGTTTAAACGCAGCCTTATTTTTCATTTTGCTTCATTCTCTCTCTTTTATCAATGACTTGCTTAAAACAAATTCTATATTATATTGCTTGCCAGGCTAACGGGAGTTTGTTTGTAGTGCAAAAACCTAGGTTCGTTCTTGTTGTTATATTTATTGCATTTTTTTTTCAATAATATGATAAAAAAAGAGGAGACATTTGTTTAAACGCACCTTGGCAAAGAAAGCGAAAGCATTTTTTTGATTGAAAAGAAAAAAAAAACAACTGGATTGCTACGTAAAATAAATAATTGGTATTTTTTGGTTAATTAAAGAGTAAAATTGTGTTATAATTATATACATGTTTAAGATTATATCACGATTCCAGAGGGAAAATACCTCGGTGACTTAACAAAGCTCAAATCAATATTTACCATAAGGAAAAATTTTGAACTGAACAAAAAATAAAAGGTAATTTGGGTTTCCAATGACAACCAGGCATATTGCTCATATTTTACATAACAGAAATTAGTTAGAATGGAAGAAACCGGTGTGCAAGCCTGGTTGAAGCCTCATTCCAACAAGTGCACTTAGACTTCACCCAGAAACCCATGCTGTGGACAGATGAGATGGATGATGTTATGTTTTCGATGAAAAAATATTAAATTTAGATGGTCCAGACTTTTACAGTTGTTGCTGACACGATTTGTCAAAAATAAACTTTGGTGGTGGCAGCGTTATGGTTTTGGAGGCATTTTAATAGAGAGGTAAAGCAAAATTATCCTTTTTGTCGCCGAAAATGGACACAAAATATATTATTTATTAATAACAAGTAAGGAAGGGCTAAGTTCGGGTGCAACCGAACATTTTATACTCTCGCAATTTATTTAGAGATTTACCTATATTTTCGGTGAAAAATTACCCTTAGGCACTGAGTTCTTCATGTTTGATATCAGGGGCCTTGAAAAGTCATGGTTCGATTTTGACAATTTTTCCACAAGTGATGTCACAGCTTAAATACAGTATTTGTGTAAAGTTTTATTTCGCTATCTTTATCGGTTCTTTATGTATACAATATAAAGTGAACGAATCAGAAGGATTCAAAATTGAGTTATATGGGAAGTAGACGTAGTTGTGAACCGATTTCGCTCATATTCCACCAGTGTCATGTTATATACCGAATTTCATTGAAATCGGTCGAGTAGTTCCTGAGATATGGTTTTTGACCCATAAGTGGGCGACGCCACGCCCATTTTTCATTTTGTAAAAAAATCTGAGTGCAGCTTTCATCTGCCATTTCTTATCTAAAATTTGGTGTTTCTGACGTTTCTCGTTAGTGAGTTAACGCACTTTTAGTCATTTTCTACCTAACCTTTGTATGGGAGGAGGGCGTGGTTATTATCCGATTTCTTTCATTTTTAGACTGTATAAGGAAACGGCTAGAAGAAACGACTGCAGAAAGTTTGGTTTATGTAGCTTTATTGGTTTGCAAGATATATACAAAAAACCTATTTGGGGGCGGGGTCACGCCCACTTTTCCAAAAAAATTACATTAAAATGTGCCCCTCCCTAATGCGATCCTATGTTCCAAATTTTATTTTCATAACTTTATTTATGGCTTAGTTATAGCTCTTTATGTGTTTTTGGTTATCGCCATTTTGTGGGCGTGCCAGTGGTCCGATTCCGCCCATCTTTGAACTTAACTTTCTTATGGTGCCAAGGAACACGTGTTCCAAGTTTCATTAAGATATCTCCATTTTTACTCAAGTTACAGCTTGCACGGACGGACAGACGGACAGACGGACGGACGGACAGACACACATCCGGATTTGAATTTTACTCATCACCCTGATCACTTTGGTATATATAACCCTATATCTAACTCGTTTAGTTTTAGGACTTACAAACAACCGTTATGTGGACAAAACTATAATACTCTCTTTAGCAACTTTTGTTGCGAGAATATAAAAATGCTACATCAATTAATTAATGAAAACTTAATAAATATGAAAATATGACACATCTAGTTGATGCGTTTAAACAAATGTCTTCCTCGTTTTTATCATATAATTAGAAAAATCGCATGAAATCTAGGAACGAACATAGGTTTTTGCACTACAAACAAACTCCCGTTACCCTAGCAGGCAATATAACATAGAATTTGTTTTAAGCAAATCGTTCATAAAAGAGATAATAATGAAACAAAATGAAAATTAAGGCTGCGTTTAAACCCCATTTCATTTCCCAAGAAACTCCTTACCCGAAAATTTTCATACAGTCATAAAGCGGAACTAAAAATTAGCCATGTGTTAGACCTTATCTTCAAAAGACACGTGCATAAAATAGCTCTCGAACAATTGGTGTGTGCCAGCAAAATTAGGTTGGTCTGATGATAGCATGCTGGAAGTTCGATTAATGAAAGTTCAACTGCACATATATTATTTTATTTTGATTAATTTGGAGAGGTCCCAATTACATGGAATAATTACACTGTCCAACAAATAAAACTTTTTGAATGGAACAGAATAGCGACCCCATAATTCTGAAAGGGTATGTTGAGTAGATCAGTTTTGTAGAACAAACTTATGGTCCAGCACGTCTGAGTTTTTTTTTACAGTGGGTCAAAGTTTTCATTTTTTGGTCTAAGGGAGCATTATACTATATGAAAAAAATGTTGTAAGTTAATGTCTGAGAGAATTCTTATGGTCAGAGTTGTGTAGTGGAATTGTATGAGGATTATTTTTGTGGAAGATCTTAACCCTCTAACTGGTTTCTTTATGGGTCAATTTGACCCTTTTTTTCGAGAAAATCAAAAAATATCCTTTAAAAAAGGACATTTAAGGATTAAAATATTCTACGAAAATGTTTGGCGGAAAATTTCAGTGGGGGTCACCAAAGACACCATTGTTGTAAATAAAACTCTTTACGATTAATTGGCAAAATTACACGCCAACATATACAAAGTAGGTGAAAACATCGTCAAGTTCGGACAGGCCAAACACTAAGTTCTCGCGTCTAGTCAGCTGTGACTTACAAATCGGGTGTGATAAAATTAAGCATAATTGACTTACTAAGCAGTACATATCGGGTGTGATTTTTACTAAAATTAATATAAAAAAAGAACAATTAAAGCTCAAATAAGCATGCAGGATTCTGTTTGCAAATTAAGAGATTGGTTTTGTTTTATTTGTGGATATTTTACGCACCTTCAAAGCAGAAGAAAGATATTCCCTACAATTGAAGAACCATTTTTTCTTTTCTTTGGAATACGATTTTTATGTGAAGCTTGGATACCAAAAACTGTATGTACTACTTGCGAAAGTGGTCTTTTGACCTGGTACAAAGGCGGTACTAAGGCGCTGCCATTTTCTGCGCCTAATATATGGATTGAACCTGAAGATCACAAATAAGATACATGCTATTTCTGCGTAAATTACAAATTTGGTAGAAGCCAAAGGCACGACGCGATAATGACATACGAAGCAACAAATAATGTCATTTTACCAGAAGTGCGCTGTGAAGGTGTTCCGGTGCCTCAACCGCCTACACATACATTTTCGGCCAATATGACATACTCCAATACAGAAATAACAGCGGCGGTTGAAAACATATCAGATATAAGTTACTTGCCTCCTGGTGGTTTAAACATAAATTACATCGCCAAGAAAAAGACACGCCGATTTGGAAAGTTATTTTAAAAAATCAGAAGAATTTGTATACTGTTGCAGTATTGAAGAGGTTCTAAAATATCTAAAGCTTCCACTGGACTCTACCGCGACTATTTATAGATAGTTCAAAACACAGCTTAAAAGCAGTTTTACTGCACAATGGAAATCAGCATCCATCAATACCGGTTGCGTATTCCACAAAAAAGGAGGAAACATACGCAAATATTTCAAATCTCTTAAATAAAATTGAATACTATAAATATAAATGGGAAGTATGCGCAGACTTCAAAATGATTGCAATATTGACTGGAATGCAAACAGGATACACAAAATATATGTGCTTTCTTTGTAAATGGGATTCACGTGCTACCAGTAGCCATTATCATATTAAATATTTCGAAGAACATAAAGAAAATATTATTGGTGACTTTAATGTAATCCATGAATCTCTTGTCCCAAAAGATGAGGTCATACTTACACCGCTGCATATTAAGTTGGGCGTGGTAAAAAATTTTATTAAAAGCTTAAATGCACAAGGATATGCTTTCAAACACATTCAAACAATTTTCCCCAGATTATCTGCAGCAAAATTAAAAGTAGGTAAAATACGGTTTTAAGAAATAATTTATTTCATTTAATGTAAACTACCTTTTTTAGGAATGCTCGTTGGACCCGATATAAGAAAATTATTACAAGATTAAGAATTTTATGGTCATCTGTCGGATATGCAAAAGACAGCATTTGACTTTATGCAGCTGGTTATATCAGAATTCCTTGGAAACTCAAAAGCACAAAACTATGCAGAAAATATTGAAAGCATGCTAATCGGTTTTAACAATATTGGCGTTAAAATGTCACTAAAGCTGCATTTTCTGCACTCTCATCTCAATTTTTTTTAAAGAAAACCTTGGAGCGGTTTCAGATGAACACGGTGAAAGGTTTCAACACGATATAAAGGTATTGAAAGAAAGATTCAAAGGAAAATCCCAAACTGTAATGCTTGCTGAATACGTATGGGGCTTGTACAGAAACCTTGACACATCGGAACATTCACGTCAAGCTAAATACAGGAAAGCATATTAAGTTTGTGTGTAAATTGACGTTGAGCAACACCAAAAGCTCCGTCATGATTGGGAAGGACCTCTCCGAGCCGTTCGATACCAAACGAGGTTTCAGACAAGGTGACTCACTATCGTGCGACTTCTTTAACCTGATGCTGGAAAAAATTATAAGAGCTGCAGAGCTAAACCGAGAAGGTACAATCTTCTACAAGAGTGTACAGCTCCTGGCGTACGCCGATGATATTGATATCATCGGAAGCAACAACCGCGCCGTTTGTTCTGCTTTTTCCCGCATGGATAAGGAGGCGAAGCGAATGGGTCTGGAGGTGAATGAGGACAAGACGAAATATCTCCTGTCATCAAACAAACAGTCGGCGCATTCGCGCCTTGGCTCCCACGTCACTGTTGACAGTCATAACTTCAAGGTCGTAGATAATTTCGTATACCTGGGAACCAGCATCAACAATACGAACAATGTCAGCCTCGAAATCCAGCGCAGAATAACTCTTGCCAACAGGTGCTACTTTGGACTGAGTAGGCAATTGAACAGTAAAGTCCTCTCTCGACGAACCAAAATCAAGCTCTACAAGTCGCTTATAATTCCCGTCCTGCTCTACGGTGCAGAAGCTTGGACGATGTCAACATCAGATGAGACGACACTAGGAGTTTTCGAGAGGAAAATTTTGCGCAAGATTTATGGTCCTAAGAACATTGGCAACGGCGAATACCGCAGACGATGGAACGATGAGCTGTACGGGGGAAGGGGAAGGCCTCCACTCCGTTGGAGGGACCAGGTGGAGAGCGACCTGGTTACACTTGGGATCTCCAACTGGCGCCGAACTGCGAAGGAGAGAGAGAGATGGCGCACTATCGTCGATTCGGCTATAACCGGCTAAACGGTTGCAACGCCAATCACATACACATATTAAGTTTAATCTTTAATCCATTGTCCTACTACTGCTGAATTAAAAAAATAAATATGTACATACTATAATAAACCATTATTAAAATAAAATTATATTTTTTTTATCAATCGTAAAGAGCTTTATTTACAACAATGGTGTCTTTGGTGACCCCCACTGAAATTTTCCGCCAAACATTTTCTTAGAATATTTTAATCCTTAAATGTCATTTTTTAAAGGATATTTTTTGATTTTCTCGAAAAAAGGGTCAAATTGACCCATAAAGAAACCAGTTAGTGGGTTAAGATCTTCCACAAAAATAATCCTCATACAATTCCACAATACAACTCTGACCATAAGAATTCTCTCAGACATTAACTTACAACATTTTTTTCATATTGTATAATGCTCCCTTAGACCAAAAAATGAAAACTTTGACCCACTGTAAAAAAAAACTCAGACGTGCTGGACCATAAGTTTGTTCTACAAAAATGATCTACTCAACATACCCTTTCAGAATTATGGGGTCGCTATTCTGTTCCAAAAATGCTGTTGGACAGTGTTATTGACTTCTTAAAAAAATCGTTTTTTATATTTGCTGTGATGTCTAAATTTATTAGATCAAAATTTTAGTACATAAATAATATAAGTTTCTATAGCTATTTAAACATTTGGTTACTCGTCGTTTGTTTCATTGAAATACCATAGTAATATTTGGTGACTTCTATATTGTTCGAAATATTTCACTGCATCTTCATGTTTATGTTCATGTTTTTGGTATTACGTTTTCAATTTTGGCATTCTTTTCCACTTCATCATCAATCTCATGGGGATCATGAAATTCCATCATAAAATAAAAATGCCTTTCAAAAGTGCAATCACTTCTTAATGCTTATTTGCAAAAAAAAAAGCATTTTACCCTATTGGCTGTATTAGTGGGTCCATGAACGTTTTTATAAAAGGCTCGCCACCTTGTTTTGGGAAACGGATTCACACTTTTCTTTAAATCCTACGATAACCCGAGTGCTGACCAATCCTCATTTTTCGTTTTTACGATACCAAATGCAACAAATTTGCTAATCGTTAGAAGCGGTATTCGTTATAACAAATATTCATTATTTTGGATTAATACTGTAAATGTTTCTATTATTGTTTTATTTTTTTGAAATATTTTTAATCCGTTGTAGATCACTTTCTACTTTGATCCTTTGTACCAAATTGGAATTTTGTGTGTAATCAGTTGATAAGTTTTAATGGTATAAAAAGTGTTTTCTTTAAGCATTATATACGAATTAAAATTACCGAACACCTGCTTTGTGAAGGCTTCAACTAGAGAAAAACGTTTGACAAAACTAAAATGCTGAAAGTTTTCGAAAACTACTATTAAACACCGTTTTTGAGATGTGCTATTTTAATTTTCGAAGAATTTACATTTATAATCATAATGCTATTGAGAACTCACAATTGTATACATACATATATTCGACATAAAGTCCACTAGAATAACGAAAATCATTATATATAGTATACTCATATGAAGGCTGAGATAATTTCTGAATCGATTTCACTCATTTTCACAATCAAGCTAGATTATATTCACTTAATTTTGTGAGCTATGATCGCCCATCTGCAATACCAACTCTCTCATTGTACCATGAAAAGTATACATGTTGCATTAAGATATCTCAAGTTTTACTGAAGTTTTCGCTTGCACATACGGACTGAGAGACAGACATCCAGATTTCAACTCTACACACCACCCTAATCACTTTGATATTAATAATTCGATATCTAACTCGTTTAGCTTTTGGACTTACAAGCAACCGTTATGTGAACAAAACTATTATACTCACTTTGCAACTTGTTGAGAGTATAAAAATTAGTAACTTATTTTAGTGAAAAACTTGAAGCAGTTCTGTTCCATTTTATTTGTGTTTGATTTGCTATATTTTTGTTGTGTCTCCATCAGCCTCAAACATACATAAATGTTATAATATAACTGATTTTAGAAATATGATTCGGAGAATCGGAATTCGTCCTCCATTGACAACACCCACATGAAAAAGAGATTTCTTGAACACTAATTAATGAAGAAAGACTAGGGTCATTGGAGTTTCACATATTTCACCCAGGTCTCAAAACTACAATAAGCCAATTAGTAATTTCTACTATTTTGATGCTTGAAGATCGGTAAAAAATTGTTGGTGAACTTTCCTACCAATTCTCATATGACATATTATACATATGCAGAGAAATAAACACATAGGTGAGACTAGTAATTTTGCTTCAATCGCTGTGTATAGATATCGCGTTAACTAAGCAAATCAATTGCAATTCAATTACATACGTTAAACGCTTATCTATATAATTTCGCGTGCACATGTATTTGCGAACGGGCTTGCGCAAACAATTTAAAACTTAAAGTTCAGGTTTCCTAATAAGGCAGATTCTGAAGACACCTACTATGTACATACGTATGTAGCTACAAATATTTACGCTCACAAGTTGATTCCGCACCTCGTCCATTCGATACTGATACACTTATACATTTAAGAGGGTTCTCATAGATTTCCGCTTTCTTGGAACATTTATTCTTCTTAATTCCTCAATGATCCTATTAACGAAGTCCCTCTAGTAAATAGAAATACGAACGTGTAAGGAAGTGCTAAGTGGCAATTTGAAAGCCACGAAGGTCTGGAAATATTCTCAGGTATTGGTTGAACTTTATTATTATAGTTGTATGGAGACCAAGAATTTAAATCTTTTCTTACCACACCCTTTTTTTGCAATGCTTCTAGCGTTTTTCGTTATTCAATTAATGCACATTAAAAAGTTACAATAGTTAAAATTTTTAAATTATACAAAATTCGTGCTCTCACGGCCTGTAATGTAAAATGTAAAAACAACATTTTCAATTCACTTAGGCCAAAGTATACACATACTGAATCGTAGCGAATGGCCGAATTGTGATAAATGTACATGCAAAGACCTCAGATATTGAAATAACTTTTTAATACAAATATTCATATCATACCAATTTAAGACATGTGTACAGAACAACGCGTGTCGGGTCCCCTGACAGTATTATAAACTGTGGATTCATTATATTTGTGGACAGATAGAGTTCAATTTCAAGGAGTTCTTCGCATTTTCAGCGTACAACTTTACAATATTTCTTGAAGCGATTCTCGTGGGGTAGCCATGCAATGAGTAAGCCTGTAATCCATAGTAAAAAGAAACCGCAACAGCACCAATACCATCGATTATGAAAAATCGAAGCCCCATGCGCTTCATCGCTGGTTTGGTTGCATGTGTACTTATTGGCACATAAATAGTTGTTATAGCAGTTGATGATGCTACTGTATCTTCCATTATCGCAGCTAGTTTGGTGATGTTGATACCGCCCGGTATGCGGTATGCGGGTAATTTCGAATATTTGCGCTACAGTTGGCGGCTTTTTGTTAAAACGCGGCGGTGGCTGCTTTTGTTGTCATTAATGTTTGCGGCTAAAGCGGCAAAATGTGGCTTCACTTGTCAGTAAGTGCGAGTTTTCTTGTTGGCATAACATACCATTGAATTTGTTGCTGTCGGTCTACCTTTATAAAAGCGGATATATGGATTATTATGGCATCAATACGCAGAAACTAGCATGTAGGGATTAACCGTTTTTGTCAATCATTTGAAACTTGACAATTGACAACCATGGGCGGCATATATTAGTAGCCACAACGTCTATTGTTTGCTCAAACTGCATGGTAGGTGTGTCTCAGTTAACTGAACAAACTGCCACAGTAAATTTAGTTACCAATCTTATCAGCCGTGTATTAAAAATACATATATAACAGGTAAGGAAGGACATTTTATACTGTCGCAATTAGTTTCTTTATTTTTATTCAGATAACACACAATTTGACCCAAACACATACATGTATATGGCATCAAGTTCACTCGAATAACGAAAATCATTATACATACATATACATGCAAATATGTGTGTACATTGCATATGAGTGTGGTAATTCCTGAATCGATTTCAATCAATTTCACCAACGAGCTACATTACATCCAAGATTATACGTTTACTCAATTCTGTAAATACTTCACAAATATTAACCGATATATACGGTACAAAGCTCACCGGAAATTTTAATCCATGTGGCATTAGACATGTGGAGCTAGATGAAGTATTTACCTAACCTAATTTATCAATTTTTGGCTTCTGAATTTCTAAGATTATGTTTTTCAAACTCTAGTGGGCTTTATTTCGTATATATTGGTTAACATGCAAATTATCTTAGCAAAATTAAGATAAGTTGGATACAATGTATCTGGTCGTTATGGCCCTGGAATTATATTATATGTTTACCATATATAATTATATATATCCTAGTGGACTTAATGCCAACTTGAAGGGTTCAATTTGGTATCCTAATACAATACCTCAATATAAGTGAATATAATGATAAAATCTCTCAAAACATTGCACTGTGGTTCCGCCAATAGGCCAAAAATCAAAAATTTCCTCTCACGATTTTCTGTCAAAATACTAGTGCCCTGTGAATTCACTATTCTTATGTTCAAACTCATTAAAACTGGGCTAAGAAATCTTGGAAAGAAGGATAAGTCAACGTTATCTCTCTCTGTGGGTGGAAACTATAACAAATAATATTCAGATTTTTTTCTGCTTTCTTAATTTTTACAAAGCATTAGTGAAAGTTTTGACGCACCGACTATGATTTTTTTGCGCATCATCGCCATATAAGTGAAATTTCTGTGCTATGTGAGCTATAGGATTTAGTAGGTCCTCACACCTCTATCATTATTATTTTCGCCTCTCTAGTTCACTTTTCTTTTAAATACCCCATATTAAGTTTCGTCCTTTATTGACAGTTCTGGATTAGTCACGTAGCAAGAGTAGCTAATGCTACGGACCACGCGACTACGGAGGCTCCGCGGTCCAACATCTGTCCGATCTTACAAAATATCAATTTATCGTAAAAATTTAAGTCTGCTCCTGTCTCGCGTTTCAGGGTAGTAATGAAAATTGACGATTTTATGGCTCAACATATTCAAAGTCGTGCTAATAAAGGAAAAGGACATACATACGTCATATTTATCAAAAACAACTTATGAGGAATTCATTCATCTGATTGCATCAAGCGTACTGGATCAAATTATTTGCTAAATTAAGTGAAACTAATACTACTCAGTTTCATTAGATTTTACTCCAAATAGTAGAATGTAGACCATCTGACTCTGGTAATGCATTATGTTCTACCATCTGGACCAGTAGAAATATTCGTTAAGTTCTTGAACATGAAAAACTCGCCCAAAATTTACTAGTTTTCTTAAGTGAATATGGCATTGATATCAAAGATTGTCGTAAACAAAGCTACGATAATGCCAACAACACATTCATTAAATTTGGTTGCTAAGTGAGCTGTAGACTGCTGTACAGATTACTTACTTCGATTTCGTTGAAAATCTCCTCTACATTTATTTCGGTTCCTACCTATCGATGGGGTCTTCTTAGGAAAGCTTTGAAAGATTCTACTTAAAAAATTCCGAATTTGAATATGTTATCGGTGGTAGTCAGCCCGATCTGATGCTACGAAGGCGCTTGTATATGGTTTTATCACTATGTTTTGGAATATATTCTCAGTCGTCTGATCAAGACCTTAATACAGGAAATGATTACCTCCAAGCAATACGATCCACATTTTCAGATATTGAGACAAAAGCCAAAGTTTTGACCGGCTGTGAATATTATCAGCAACAAACTTCAAGGCGAAGTAAACGGAATACAAAGTACGACAATTTCAGCGGACAGTGGACAACGTTTTGAAATTCAGGTGTTTATTGTCATTATTGATAATGTACTGTCTGCTTTAACTAAACGTAAGGAAGCAAATCATAAAAGTATTAGTGGTTTTGGAGTATTTCGATGAGGCTAAAAACAAGGGTATTAAAATTTTTTTTTTTTTAAATAAATACAATCTTATATTTCATTTAAGCAGTTCAAAGATACATATTTAAACAATATTTTGTGAAATTTGTATTAACAAATTCTGAAAACTCGAAAAAGGTTTTTGATCAAATTTTCATATATTGGGTCGGAAAAATAGTTCTAATAAAAAAACAATGGGGTTTAAAGTTTTACTTTCATACTGACCTAGCCTGATGGGTGGTACTTCCAAAGGGTATTTCTTATAGCGAGTTTCAAGCGAATCAGATGAATTTTAAAAATCACTGTCCGCCATATTTTTTGTCTATGGTTATCTCAAAACCCTGATATGATGGGATTAGATGGACCTCGGATTCAGAACAAAAATATATTGTACACATAGTAAGAGCGACAGGGCATTACACTTTTTTTTTTGTGTGGCTGTGTAATTAGCCAGCAATTAATTTACATTTTCACGTCCATGTTAATTTTTTATCCTGTTTGAACTTTCCTTACAACAAGTTCAAATTAAAAAAAAAATCAGCTCTTTCTATCAAAAAGTGTTATATATTTTTTATTCCTTTAAGCGGTTTCAGTACAGTTTTTGGCAAATATGGAACATCAAAACCAAAATTTAAAACTATTTAAATTTACTATTTAAATTGGACCGAATAGTGCCTATTAGCCATTCTCGAATCCATCCGAAGACTAACAAAAAATTTTATTCAAATCGGTCCAGCCATTTAGGGGGAGTTCAGTGACATAAACACGTTCAGAAGAATTTTATTTCTAATACCCCTGACAGACGGCGGCGTTAACTCGGAATAACTGCTTTAATCGGGGTTAATTTGAGAGTTATCTCAGTTAACTCCGTTTGCTAACTCCCATTTAATCCTCAAAATTTTAGAGAGTTAGTGGGAGTTCGTGGCATTTTCGTTGGCAACATTGTTAAACATGGCCGCTTTTTATCTATTGTGAATGAAAATATCCAATACTGACAGATGTTTTTCTATTAAATGTAAACAAAAACATACGCATGTTAATTTTTTCTAAAATAGAAGTAATAATAATAACGTATTTATATATATTTTTTTAATAATTAGTGATTTTGTACTATTTGTGCGGCTAACAACCGCAATAATTGTTTTCTATCCAATTTTATTTCACCAAAATGGAAATATTATTGCCAATCAGTTGTTATGGGAGTTTATAACTCGCTTTACTGCAGTCTGTCACCCACAAAATTGGAACTGATTAAAAGCGCAGTTAATCGGGAATAACTTTGCCGTCTGTCCAGCGTATAAGGCGCCTGCTACACGTTTAGAACGTTTAGCATGCAATATTGATGGATCACGATCCATATCACAATATTGAAATATTTTGAAATCCAGATCGCAGATCGTGGATTGCGAGATAAATATTGAACGCTTGATTTACAAGCCAAAATTGGTGAAAGACAACAGTTCCAAAATTTTAAAATCAACTTTATTCTAATAAAATGAACATGAATTATAATGTTTACAGTAGAATATTTGCCAGAGCTATGCCAAAGGTTTCTTTGATAACGTCCAAAAATTGGATGCATATAATGAATTGAGCCAAACATTATTTTCATCGGTTTTCTTCCGATTATTTATACAAAACTAAACAAATACATTTAAAAAAAAATTTCTTGTGAAAACACTAACAACATCGTATAAATATTGACGTAATATACATTGAACCTCTAGCAGTCGCGGGCGATCCACTATCTACGATCTGGATTTCAAAATATTTAAATATTTTAAATAAATACTGAATACTGAACGTGTAGCATCCGCCATAGATTTCAACTGTTAGAATTCGACAAGATACGAGTATATGTATAGTAAGTTAATACGAATTCGAAGTAGACCGTTATATTTAATTTGAAAAAATTAAGATAACTTTCGAATCTAACCCTTGGATATTTTGCATAAGTTTGAAGCTCCAGTTCGATTTGTTTGGAAATTATAGTGTAGAATTGGCCTTAGTTCTGACGAATTTGATGCTTCACTGTACGGTAGATACGAATGTACAGATCTAGGTGTACGTGAATATATAATATGTATAGGTATGGAAACATACTTCGCATATATGCAGTTTTATACAACCACTATGGTTATTCAATGGTTGTGACTGCCACTTCAGTACCCTCTAAATTCTTTTGATTATCCGAAGCGATATGAAATTTGATCTTAACATGAGATAGTAAAGAAAACAATATAGTCTTAGTGCCTCTCTTACTGCTGGCCTTTAGATTTGTGTACGCTATCGTGTTCTGCATCGAAATGATTTTGAACGTTCTTAATTTCTTAATTTCTGCTATTGTGCATGCGAGTTTGTTAAACATACTTATGTATGAACTTATGTACATACAAATAAATGTATGTCCGTATTGTAGTTATGTGGTGAAGGTATTATAGTTGTCGTTTATTTGTTATGAATTACGATTAATTGTTCTCATTATTTAACAAATCAACAAGACAAATAAAAAAGCATTTGGCATCCTTCTCCCATTATGTAATGAAATACTTTTCAATACATTCGAAGGTGTGTTAAATACACGCTCAGAACATTTTGAAAGGAACCCGTGTTCGTTCCGACCGTGCAAAACCAATTTGGTGCGAATTGTAGGCGGAGGTGCTATTTGACAATAAGCGTGAGCAACTTTTAAAATTCGACATTAATAGTGATTCGTCTTCCTCATCCTCTGCTTCCACCAACGGGTACTACATCGATCACTGTAAAAACTAAAATGCTTTAGTCCATTCGGACAACATGACGCTGTACCACGTCAATGTCGTCGTATAACTCGTACAGTTCATCGTTCCATCGTCTGCGGTATTCGCCGTTGCCAATGTTCAGAGGACCATAAATCTTGCGCAAAACCTTTCTCTTAAACCCTCCTAGTGCCGTTTTATCGTATGTTGGCATCTTCCATTCTTCTGCTCAGACAGGATGGGAATGATAAAGGACTTGTAGAGTTTGGTTTTGTCCGTCGAGAGAGGACTTTACTTTTCAATTGCCTGCTCAGTCTATAGTAGCACCTGTAGGCAAGAGTTATTCCTCATTGGATTACGAGGCTGATGTTGGTTCCAAGGTAGACGAAATCATCTACCACTTCAAAGTTATGACTTACAACAATGTCAATGTCACAACATTTTAATGTAATAAAAAAGAATAACTTTATTGGTTAACAAATACCATAATTTAATGCAAATAACTATAATAACAAAGCCAAACAAAAAAATTGTTTCTGACCTGGGGTCTTATATGAGTGCCTTTTGTTTTTGGGGTCGCTGAATCCGAATACGAGGTCCATTTAACCCCATTAGATCAGATTTTATCCCATAAAAAGCAATATGGCGAACAGCTACTCAGGGGTTACCGGGGTCATGTATTACGAATCCGTTGTCGGTTTTTCAAAATGGCGGATCCAATATAGCGGTCGATTTTTTTAAAAAATCATCGAGTTTAAATCGTTACTTGGGGTTTTCGGAGTCGCTGGTTACGAATTTGACGGGGGACCCATATACATTTATTTTTAAAAAGTGTTTTAATTAACATCGCACCAGTGACCATCCTTTCCGTTCATTTAAGAAACCAGTATAGTATTTTCCTGTAATTGGTGTTTCCCGATATTTACATGATATTTTTAGATATTTGGACATTTAACTCTATGTCTGTCTTGCTCAGTTTAACACGTTACACAAAACCGTTAAGGGGACCACATTTACTATTGTGTAATAAAAATAGTTTAAAACAAGCTAAGTTCGGGTGTAACCGAACATTTTATACTCTCGCAATTTATTTATTTAATTTTATAAATATATATTTATATTAGGTCTACAACTTTGCTTCCGCCGTTTTCCAATAGATGTCTCTAGGGTCAAGCAGTGGTCGATTAAATCGATTTTTTTTGTATCGATCTTCGACATTTGTGTCAACATTAACCCAACAAAATTTTGTAGTGATCTGTTTGCATCCCAAACTTATTCTCAACTGAAAATGTCACTTTTTGACCCAAATTCTCGACATTTGCGGAAATTTTGCTTTTCTTTTTTAATTCCAAGAAAAGTGCGGCCATTAGAAAACAAAATCAGTATATGTAGTATATAGGAGCTAAATAATGCTGATATATCTCACATAACCCCTAATATTAGGTATATGGGAGCTAGGGGAAGTTATGACCTGATTTCACTCATTTTTGGCACGGAGACATATTATTAGAAGAAAAATATTCCCTCTCAATTTCTTCAAAATATCTGAGAGACTTACCTATTTTTTCGTTAAAAAATTTATTAGAAGCACAGAGATCCTCATGTTCGATACATGGGCCTTGAAAACTTATCGTCCGAATTCGAAGATTTTTAGAAGGACGATGCCACACTATAAATGCAGAATTTGTACCAAGTTTTGTTTCGATATCTTCTCTTTTAATTATTTTATATATTGTAAAGCACATATATGGAAAGTAGGCGTGGTTGTAAGCCGATTTTGTCCATTTTCAAAACATATTATTGGGAAAGCCAGAAAAATGTTTTGAACCAAATTTAACCCATTTAAAATTTTGTACACCAATTTGAATGTAGCTCTTCTGTACCACCTTGACCATATTTGTACTAATTTTGGTTTCTGGTGTTTTTCCTTACTGAATTAAAGCATTTTTAGTAGTTTTCAACATAACCTTTATAAGGCAGGTAGGCGAGGTTATGATCCGACTTCTTCTTTTTTTGGACTGTATTTTTATACGCTAAGTGGCTAAACGAAACGACTCTAGATAGTGGCAGTGGTCCGACTTCTCCCATTTTCAATACCTTCTCATGGTGCCAAGGCATATGTCTACCAAGTTTTATTAAGATATCTCAATTTTTACTCAAGTTATCGCTTGCACTTACCGACGGATGGACAGACATCCGAATTACAACTCCACTCGTCATACTGATCATGTATATACATATATGTATATAACCCCATATCTCTTCTTACCCCCTCTTTTATTTCTTAGTAACTATGTTGCGAGAGTATAAAAAGAGGAAGCAAGCAAAGCCAGGATTAGTTTGTCCTAGTTGTAAGGTATGTGGTTTTTACTTAATAAACATAATATATTTTTAATAAATAAATAAATAATTAAAATAGGTTCATATCCTAAAATAATTCTATGAATCGTCATCGCTATCCACCTAAATGCATACACATGTATCTACTATGTACACGTATGTATGTTTGTGTCCCTCAAATTTTGTATCAAATGACATGGGAACGTTGACTTGCAAACTTTTGTATATTGAAGGACTCCAGCATATTCAAAAGAGAGCGACAAAGCCAGGCTTTAGTACGAACACAAGTAGTAAATTAAAACAAAATGCACAATGTCAAACATTTATCTCAAGTAGGATATTGGGAATAATGTACGTAAAACTCTTCCTCAACCCATCATCCACAAAAGATTTTCCCATAGGAATGAGGGTGAATGCATAACATCAATCAATCTCCATTTGCACATATTCGCATTTTTACTCGTTATTTCGCAAGACCACCTGCATGACGTGGTGAAAAATGCTTTGAAACGCGCTCGTAAATTTTAATGAAAAGCATCTTTCACAATTTACGGATATTCTCCTTGCTAAATAAACTGTAAATTGAGCACATTGCCGAAAGTCAATTTCCCAGGCGAATTTATACAATAGAATCCGGAATATGCATGCAGTGTATACATATACTACTATATATATACAAATCTTTGGAACCTTCAATAAATTTGCGGGTTTTAGAACAGTACGGAAGCTGCCGCGCCTATATTCTATTCCATTATGTTTATGCTGACCGCCAAAAACGGGAAAAGCTGAATGCAGATTACCATCGTTTTAAATTTTATATCTAGCGGTTCTTATTAGACAAATGTGGTAAAAGTTAGGTTGGGTTAAAAGATAACTATAAATGAGAGCTTTCAATTATAGTTTATCCGTACACCAAATTTCTAAATACATACATATATTCATATACTTTTGTTGCTATGTGGACCGTATTTTCGCATTATAAATGGCTTTTTATTTCTGCCTACATATGAACAGTTAGTTAAGGGAGAAAAATGATGCTCGCATGACTCACACACATATCCGTTTACACCCTCTTCCGCCGACATACTTATTACTAAAGGGAAATGTTGCTCACATCCTTAGTATTATCACTTAACATTCCAACATAGAAAACACATCTTGAAAGGGCTTTATCCTGATTAACTTGATAGAAGAGCCGCAATTATATTTTCACATCTTCACCTAAATGAACTTGCGCTTGACATGATATGTATACACTTAATATTATGTAATTTAAAGAGACCGTAAAAGATTTGCGGTTAGAAAATGGTACAAATTGGTTTCTTACACGTTGAATGCAGTATTGTAGCATTTGAATTATCCCCTCAATAACTTCTATTAACCTTTTACTCACACTGAAAGTGATTAAAAAGCTACTTTATTAATAAATTTGTATATAATATCCGAATCAGCTAAAAATATAAAAGTTATGTAAACCAATTAAAATATTCCAACTGATGATTGGTTTAAGGGGATTCTAAAATTGACTAAAAATGTCCAAATTTTAAAAGAAAATGTGTTTCTTATTAAATAGTATAATATGTTTAAAATATTCACCAAAAATTCCGATCCGAGTAAAATTCTAAGACACGATTTCTTGAAAATTTATGAATCGATTTTGTTCAACTCATTTTTTGCACACATCTTTGAAATAACATTATCTAGTTATTGAATGAAGGAGTTGTTGTTTTAATTGCAACTAAATTCCTCGAGTCAATATATGGCAAAAATTTGACAAAAAGTATTTTTTTGTACAAATTCTGTCAAAATCTCAATTTTTGTACTCTCGCAGCAAAGTTGCTAGCAACAAAGTTTCTAAGAGAGTATTATATTTTTGTTCACATAACGGTTGTTTGTAACACCCAAAACAAAATGAGTTAGATATAGGGTTATATATACCAAAGTGATCAGGACGACGAGGCGAGTCAAAATCCGAATGTCTGTCCGTCCGTCCGTCTGTGCAAGCTGTAACTTGAGTTAAAATTAAGATATCTTGATGAAACTTGGCACACTTGTTTCTTGGCACCATAGGAAGGTTGCTTTCGAGATGGGCGAAATCGGACCACTGCCACGCCGATTAACTCGTTGCGTTAACTCACTAAGGAAACATGTCAGAAACACTAAATTTTACAGAAGAAATACCAGAAAGAAGCTTCACTCAGATTTTTTTACAAAATGGAAAATGGGCGTGGCATCGCCCACTAATGGGTCAAAAACCAAATCTCAGGAACTACTCGACAGATTTCAATGAAATTCGGTATATACTATTTTCTTGACACCCTGATGTGGAAAATGGATGAAATCGGTTCACAACTACGACAATTTCCCATATAACTCAATTTTGAATTCCATCTGATTCCTTCACTTTATATGATATACATAAGGAACCAATGAAGATAACGAAATAAAAGTTTACACAAATGGTGTATATGATCCGTGGCATCACTTGTGAAAAAATTGTCGAAATCGGACTATAACTTTTCAATTCCCATCCGGGGCGAATATGAAGAACTCAGTGCCTTATGGTAATTTTTCACCGAAAATATCGGTAAATTTCTCAGATATCTTAATTTAATTCAGAGGAAATCTTATTCTTCTAATAGTATATCTCTGTGTCAGAAATGGTTAAAATCAGGTCATAACTTCCCCTAGCATGCCCGACGATTGGAATCTCAGTGTGCTCTGCCCAATCCATAAAAAGGGAGACCCCACAATATGCGCCAATTACCGTGTTATAAGTCACCTCAATATCGAATATAAGGTTTTGTCGAGCCTATTGTGTGAAAGACTAAAGCGCACCGTCAACGAACTGATTGGACCTTATCAGTGTGGCTTTAGACCTGGAAAATCGACAATGGACCAGATATTCACCATGCGCCAAATCTTGGAAAAGACCCGAGAGAGAAGAATCGATACTCACCATCTTTTCATCGATTTTAAAGCCTCCTTCGATAGCACGAAAAGGAGCTGCCTTTATGCCGCGATGTCGGAATTTGGTATCCCTGCAAAACTAATACGGCTATGTAAACTGACGTTGAGCAACACCAAAAGCTCCGTCAGGATCGGGTACCAAACGAGGCTTCAGACAGGGTGACTCACTATCGTGCGACTTCTTCAATCTATTGCTGGAAAAAATAATACGAGCTCCAGAGCTAAATAGAGAAGGTACAATCTTCTACAAGAGTGTACAGCTGCTGGCGTATGTCGCTGATATTGATATCATCGGAAGCAACAACCGCGCCGTTTGTTCTGCTTTTTCCAGACTAGATAAAGAGGCGAAGCGTATGGGTCTGGTGGTGAATGAGGACAAGACGAAATATCTCCTGTCGTCAAACAAACAGTCAGCGCATTCGCGTCTTGGCTCCCACGTCACTGTTGACAGTCATAACTTTGAAGTTGTAGATAATTTCGTCTACCTGGGAACCAGCATTAACAGCAATAACAATGTCAGCCTGGAAATACAACGCAGAATCACTCTTGCCAACAGGTGTTACTTTGGACTGAGTAGGCAATTGCAAAGTAAAGTCCTCTCTCGACGAACAAAATTCAAACTCTACAAGTCGCTCATTATTCCCGTCCTGATCTATGGCGCCGAAGCGTGGACGATGACAACATCCGATGAGACGACTCTTGGGGTTTTCGAGAGAAAGGTTTTGCGTAAGATTTATGGTCCTCTGAACATTGGCAACGGCGAATACCGCAGACGATGGAACGATGAGCTGTATGATTTATACGACGACATTGACATAGTTCAGCGAATAAAAAGACAGCGGCTACGCTGGCTAGGTCATGTTGTACGAATGGATGAAAACACTCCAGCTCTGAAAGTGTTCGATGCAGTACCCGCTGGAGGAAGCCGCGGAAGAGGACGACCTCCACTCCGGTGAAAAGATCAAGTACAAAGTGACCTGGCTTCACTTGGTGTTTCCAGTTGGCGCCAAAAAGCAAAAAGGAGGAACAAGTCGCGCTCTGGTGAATTCAGCTATATTCGCTTAAAGCGGTTTCTACGCCAAATGTATATACATACATATATGTATATATAACTTCCTCCAGCTTCATATACATAGCTCATTATAGGATTTTCAAAAATACGATGGGATTAATAGCTTATCTTATCAATTCTTTTGTTCGCATTTGACAGACATTACATCATAAAAAGCAGGAAAGCTACTTGAATTTGAAATATCGCAAACACAGTCCATAATTATAGTTTTACCTCCACTTAATTTGTAAGTATGAGGACACCTGGTATATAACATTTTCGGGATATCCTGATTTTACAGTTTGAAATAAGGAAGGGCTAAGTTCGGGTGCAATCGAACATTTTATACTCTCGCAATTTATTGATATTGAGATAACACACAATTTGCTCATACATTCGGCATTAAGGTACTAAAAGTTATTATATATTTCGACAATTTTTCCACAAGTCATGTCATGTAAAGTTTTATTCCGCTATCTTCATTTGTTCCTAATGTATATACAGTGATCCCCGCTGAAAATTAAGTTATATGGGAAGTAGGCGTGGTTGTAAACCGATTTCCATTTTTCATCCGTGGTATTAGGGATTAGGGATAGAAAACGTTTTTTTTATTACAATTGTGCCTAGTATACAATGATTAAATACTAACAACAATTTAATTCTAAAAGGTTAAAAATAATAATTAAAGCTAAATATTGCTTTGGTTGCCTTGCTAAGTCTGAATATCTCATACCTTTCAGCCGGTTTTCTCGTTCAGCAGTTCCGATGAGTCTGGGTGCCTCTTCATTTACATGCTGTCTAAGCCTAATTTCGTGAGTCTTTGCAAGTTTGGTTATTTCATTTACAACTGAATTCACACCAAGAGCACGGTGAAGGTCAGCAGATCTAATATACCAAAGAGCATTAACTATACTTATTAGTACCTTATTTTGGAAGCGCTGAATGCAAGCAATAGAGTTTTGGCTTGAGCAACCCCATAGTGGAGCTCCATAGGTCTCAAGGTCACACCTTTTTTCTTGACATGCTCTTTCCAGCGAAGCTTAGCATCTTGGGTGATTCCTAGGTACTTAGCATTATTGTGATGTGGTATAGAAATACCATTTATATAAATGGGATGGTATGATGTTTTTTTTTTTAAGTAAAGCCAACGTGCATTGATTTGGAATGGTTTAATTTAATGCGCCACTTGGAAGCCCATTTAGTAATTGCATTGACTGCTGTTTGCACTCGAAGGTTAGATACTGAGGTTGACTCTCCTGCTGCTAACAGGGCTGTGTCATCCGCAAATGTCGCTGTCACATAACTAAGTCAGTGGGGATATCACTTGTAAAAAGCAAGTAAAGCATTGGCCCCAACACTCTTCCCTGGGGAACTCCCGCTTCTATCGGTTTGAGCATGCGTCCTCTTGTTTTATGCGGAAGTGTCTATCTTTAAGGTAGGAAGAAATGATTTCGCAATATTGTTTGGGTAACATGCATTTCAATTTCAGCAGTAGATAGCATAGCATTTTCAACGAAATTAACGATTCGGTATACCTGGTCAATTGTTGAATGGTGATCACGAAAGCCGAACTGATGTACTGGTATAAGGTGTTTTCGATCTATTATTGATTTGAGCCTCTTTATGAGAACATTCTCGAAGACTTTCGATAGAGCTGGCAACAGCGATATTGGCCTATAAGATGTGACATCATGTAGTGCTGAGGTATCATAATAACTTCAGATACTTTCCAAAGCGATGGAACATATCTTAAGTATAATGCACTGTTTACAATGTTTACACTTTTTTATACAATTCTTTGGTAGATTGCGTAATATTTATCCGGTTATTAAATCAAACCCAGGCGCTTTTTTGAGCCTTGCGTTCTTGATAAGACTTTTAATTTCTTTAATTGGAGAAATGCTGACGAGTGGATCCAACCAACTATTTTCACAGTTTAGCTCATGTCCATAGTTAGGTGTAAATATGTTTCTCAAATGATTCGCAAATACTGCAGGCTTTTGTGCATTCGTTTTGGCCCACTCAGATTCGTTTTTTTATTGGTGCGACATGTTTTATTTGTTTATTAATATTCCTTGCAGCTTTCCAGCGTGAATAATGGGTAAATTTATCATCAGTGAGTTTGGACAAATACGTTTTGAAGGAATAGTTTTTAAACTATCTAATTGTTGTTCTTAGTTCCGCTGTACATCTATTAAGATCAGATTTGAGAGCAGCCGACCTAGTTTGCTGCCATCTTCGTCGAAGTTTTCATTTTTTATGGATACCATCTAAGATGTATTTTGGGAATTTGTTTCCACTTAGATTCACGCGAATATTCGGTGTACTGTTTCATGCAGCATTTTGAATTACTTTTGTGAAAGATTCAACTTCACTATCTAAGTCAGCATCTGTCGATATGCGCTTTAGCTTAAAATCGACTTTATTCAGTATAGTCTTAAATTTATACCAATCAGTATGCTTATTAGTATCAGTTTTGATGTTATGCCTGGGCGGACTATATAGGCAATTAAGTATAATGACTGACTGTGCATTTTTACTGAAATTGCTGTAGCTTGAATTTCATCAGTCTTAATCTGAGCTTCTTCGAAATGTTTAATAATACTTTTGAATAAAACCGCGCTTCCTCCTCGTGCTGAGTTTACTGGGTGCAGCGTGTGGTATAGTCATACCACATAATTTTTGAATTCTAAAAATGAATGGTTCGTAAAGTTTCGGACAACAAACACACTTCAATATTTCTGTCGTTTAGAATAACTTCCAATTCATTTTTACTTTTGGAAAGACCATTGGCGTTCCATAGCATTATTTTCAAAGAGTTACTGTTCATCAATACATTGTATATTGTATTCAAGAGCGCTGAGCCGCTGATTTATGGTCTTAAATAATTTTTCTTGTTCTTCTAACTTCCTTCCTCCTTTTGGCCGCAACGGGGTTTTTCGCCTGAGCATTTTCATTCTCCTTAACTGTATTACCACTCTTTTTGTCTCTAACGACACAACCACGGTAGCTTGCAGGATGGGAATCGCCGCAGTTGCAACATTTGGCAGAATCTTTTTCGGCCTTGGTGCTTTCAGTTGTAGGATATTTGCCTCCACATTTCACACATCTCGATGTCTTACCGCAGAAGTTTTTTGTATGTCCAAAAGCTTGACAGTTTTTGCACTGAGGGATTAATTTAGAGGCTTTGATAGGCTCAATCTTGACAACAGTATTAATAAAGCTTTTGTTCTGATAAATTTTCTGTCCTCGGTAACATCGAATACTACTAAAGCAATATCTGGCCGTTTTTTAGTCTTCCACTTAAGTTTGTTAATTGCATTTAACACATTAAAGCCTTGATCTTTAAAGTTGTTCAAGATGGATTGAGTATCACATGAGTGGTGTAAATTTTTTATCATTACCTTTATTGGCCTGTTATATTTCCTCTCGTAGCTAAACAAAGGTATATTTTCGTTTGACAAGAATTTTGTTGTTGTTCGATAGTCAGTAAAGCTAAAAAAAAAGCTTTATTCTCGGCGTCACCTCATGTTGAGGTTCAGCCATTTTTTGTTTTTAGCGATTTCCCTACTGGGTGTTAGCAACCTGTCGTTTGGTCGGTAATGCAGTTGGGAATAAAACTTTTAAAAAACTTATTGTATTTATTATACCTGTATGGCAGCTTTGATCACAGCTAGTAATTGTAAGAAGAGAAAAGCTGATTGTACATATAATTATTTGCTTACGCCCATGTTTAGTACGGCATTCTCTATTTATAATAACGTTTTTTTTATTAAATTGTTCTAAACGGTTCACTAACGAAACGTTTAAGTCATTTTGTTTTCTTTTTTAGCAGATTCCGCAAACCACAAAAGATACAGTGAAACTTCCATAACTCGAACTTCTATAACTCGAAGATCTCCATATCTCGAACTTTTGCATTGGCAATAGCGTTTAGAAATCAAATTTCATACAAATTTCCTTCCATAACTCAAACTTCCCTAACTCGAAGTTCTCCATAACTCGAACTCATGAATTGGCAATAGAAGTCAAATTTCATACAAATTTCCTTCCATAAATTGAACTTTTCGGCAAGGGTATAATACAAAATTTAAAATTTTACTATCGAGGCAGAATTTTATAAGAGTCCCCCTATATCGTATATAGGCGAACAAAAAATATTATCTTACACATATTAATTGATAAATAATGAAACAAAGGCATGGGATACAGACGTCAAGAGCCAAACAATAGCAAATTGCAACAAACAAAATTGTAGAATACATGTTACAAGAATACTATCATAAATCTATATTTTACAGCTTTTTGAAAAATTGTACGTTTTAATGAAAATTCTATAACTCGGAAGTCTCTCGAAGTTTAACTCGAAGTTAAGTTTTTTTATAGTGGATTGGATTATAGTGATTCGAGTTAGAGAAATTCCACTGTATATTCAATTTGCGCCAGGTCTCTGTGTCTTTCATTAATGCACAAGAAATGCGCTTTCGCATTCAGTTTAACAATGTAATTTAGACTTTTTCACGGCATCGAAAATTGCACTTGCGTTCACTTCAACTGTCTCAGAGATGTACATTATATACTGATTTTCATTGTAATAGGTCCATATATTAATATTCCAGAGATATGGTTTTTGACCCATAAGTGGGCGACGCCACGCCCATTTTTTTTTAATCTGAGTGCAGCTCTATTCTGTAATTTCTTCTGTAAAATTTAATGTTTCTGATGTTTTTCATTAGTGAGTTAACGTAACATTATTAATTTTCAATATAACCTTTGTATGGGAGGTAGGCTTGGTTATTATCCGATTTCAACTATTTTCATGATGTGTGATGGGGAACGTAAAGGAAACGACTGCAGAAAGTTTGGTTTACATAGCTTTTTTGGTTTGCGAGATATATACAAAAAACCTATTTGGAGGCGGGGCCACGCCAACGAAAAAAAAACATCCAAATATTCCCCTCACTAGTGTGATCCTTTGTACCAAATTTTACTTTTATAACATGGCTTGGTTATGACACTTTATATGTTTTCGGTTTTCGCCGTTTTGTGGGCGTGGCAATGGTTTGATTTCACTTAATGTCGGACAATCTGTAAAATATTGTTAAATTGAAATATATTTTTTTAAATGTTAGAACATATTTTTAAAGTTAGCTAAGATTTATTGAGGACCCACATTGAGGAATATCTCAACCAGTGTGCATCGTTATATTATAAATTTAGTAATAATGTAATGAAACCGGTTAAGACCATGGTCCAGTCCTGCCTTACAAATTACTACAGTATAAAATATTCTTTTTGTTCGAAACCAAAAAAATCGATATTTTGAACGATCTGTTCTGTCGAAAAATTTACTAAAGCCGCTCGATACATATGACGCAAATTCATGAAAATTTACATGAACTAAATACGTATGTTAAATGCAAGTAGATAAGTTTCGGAAAGCAGTGTATTATTAATATTATTAATTGGTATGTATTGGCTGGTACCATTTTTCTTGCAATCCCTTTAATTTTAGCTGAAATTAAATTCAACTCTTGTTTGAGTGACTGTATATTTAAGATACACCCCGATTAATTTAAGCTTTATTTTAAGATCGGTATATTCTAAACAAAAGCTGTTTTGAAACTGTATCTTAATTGTTCCATAATGATATACCAAACAACCGCAGCCCAAACCATCACACCTCCTTCGCGATTATGGTAACGGGATAGAAAACGTTCCTCTTACCTAAGGTCATGGAATTAATAATTATTGTCTTCGGGACCGTCAATATTTTCACCTGAAAACATGATCGATTTCCGTTTACTTTTCCAATACATGTGATTGTAGCAAAACTGTAGCCTTGAGTCATTCCGTTCAATATTTAAAGGTGATTTGGGTACCAAATGCTCACAATTTTGTTACTCTTCTTACAGTGGAAACACGGGCACGGGCACCTACTTTTGGCCTTTATTTTTGTTCGCGTGGTCGACTTTTTTATCTTCCTTTCATGTTTTTTTTTATGTGACGTGGAATTCCGTAAATAAAAGGCGACATTTGCATTTCTATTAATTGTGGAAGCAATAACTCGTGCATAAAGGACTTAATCCGCAAATGCTTCAATTTTGGTATTTTCAACTTCAAAAAGTCTCATATTCACTAAAAATACCTGATATCGTTCCAAAATGTTTTTAAGTAAAACAAATAACAAGTTTATTCATTTTGCTCAAACGCATCTGCTTTCACAATGCCGCAATACAATATGTACCAATTCAAGTAGCGCAAATTTTTAAGTACATTTTTTTACTTGTTCATTAAAACACCCAATATAAACCAATATGAAAAGTAAAAACAAAGGTTAAAAAGCTTAAATGAAACTTCTGCGATGTAACTCGTAACTTAAAACTAAAATATGTACCTATTCAAGTGAATCAGGGTGTGTATGTGGTTGGTTCAAGGCTTATAAATATATATTTGGATTATGTTAGATTATGAAAATATTAACTGTTTTAATTTGTCTTTGCAAATACCTGAAATTACACTGGTTAACAATATGTTAACTTCTTTGTCAAATCAAAACTCATATCAATTTTTGAATGTAACAATAATATGTGAATGAAAAAAATTGGCACGTCAGGCTTTCTTGTGACTTTAAAATATGTACATACATATATAGTTTCTTAAAAAGGTACGAAGCATCAATTGCATTTAGATAAATTATTGTATAATATAGAAACATTTTCGTGAATATTTGGTTTCTGGAAGGTCTGTTTTAAGTTTGCAACAAAAACCTCCTAGCATTCCCGCGCGCATTTCCCTTCTCTTCTTCATTAAGGAAATGTCCTAATGGAACTCCTCGCCTTGTTCCTTACCCAAATTTGCTGGAAAGAAATCCAAATGAGATTCCAGCATATGTATTTTTAGCTTTATGAAACATTAAAAGTTCATTTATTAAGTCTTTGTCATTTTCCGATTTATTATTTAATAGAAAAAGTTGGACAACCTTCACAAATCTTTTTTGCACGAGTCTTTCCTGATCATTCAACTTTTTCAAAACTCTTCTACAAATTGAGCTTTTCAAATACTTAATCGTGCTGACTTAGAACAAGTACCGGTGTAGAATCTATATTTTCTGATCCGTTTGGAGGCTTTACCACATGCAATTCGACACTATATAGAATGGGTCTGTTGGTGATAGACAAGTTTGGATACTTTTTCGGTTCAAATCATTGGTATAGCAAATGGCATATCTTCATTTATGTGTATGGATTTTTTAATTCCATACACTCCAAGAAATACAGAATATATAGTCTAAATACCACTGGTCAATTAATGACGAGTTAAAAAGTTAATTATCGACACCTTTTATCCACAAGTTATTATATATTGAGTACACCAACATAAAAAATATCATCAAAAATTTCGTGTGACCTAAACAGAGTTTACCAGTGTTATTTCTAGTGTTTCAGATTTTAAGAATTCTTCGTAAATCGAATCTTTTTCAACAGCACAGCCAAATTTTCAAAGGATGTTTTTGTTTAGGTTATTTCAGCCTATCCTGCAGGAGTTTTATTTTTGTATTTAGTATTAATTTTATACTCTCGCAACATGTTCCAGAGAGAATAATACAGAGAACGTTAAATCTAGAGAAGGTCCAATTGCGGACCAGAAATATTAACAGTGCCTCGTAACAGAGATGAGTATTAATTGAAAAATATGCTCAGAAGTTTACATTTCTATTATAGACGGATGTTAGGCTTTTTGTTTATATGTTGATGCATTTATATGCTTAATATATACAATTGATATGAAATTCGTTTTGCGGATATTTATGAATGCATCCACAATAGAAAACATTTCAAATAAATTATGCGAGAGGCATATTTGTAGAAAAAATATTCAAACGGACAAGCATATGTATGTAATGTTTTATAATAATAATGATATACATACATATGTACATATGTACATCCTTTCATAAAAAATATGTTCATATTTTTATACCAAATTCATTTCGTTCTAATCTAATCTTGCATATACATATGTATATCTATATACATAAAGTAAAGTAAAAGAGGCGCCATATACATCTCCCCGCGCATGCCATGCCAACAAACGCTTTTTCGCGACGATGACAAAAATCTTAAATTGAAGATTTTTCTAATATTCCCTCCAGAAGGAAGGAGCCCTTGAGTCGATTTAAAATATTTTTCAGCAAAAATTCTGTGGCTCGCAAAAATTTATGTCGATATGTTTGCATGCACATACATATTCATACATATTTACGGCAAGCCGATTTTCTACCAACAACGCAATGTAGCGTCGCGCAGGCGATCATCAATTTTTCGAAACATCGAGCTTTACAGGGCCGTTTCAAGTGATCCCGCCGTAATAATATTTGCGCTCAATATGTATTGACAAATATTGAAGTATTAATTGGTTATCTATAAATTTAAAGGCATTTTAATATCTACCAACATATTAAGTCATGTTTAGAATAATTACTATTGATCTTTGTGAGAAACAAGGCATAAAAATTAACGAAATTATATGGAGAGTATCTGGGCCTCTTTGCCTGCGTACGCTCCACAATTATTACAACTCTATGACATGAAAACAAAAAAGTCATAAGCTACGGCCATTAGGGAT
Source organism: Zeugodacus cucurbitae (assembly GCF_028554725.1). Taxonomy (NCBI): domain Eukaryota; kingdom Metazoa; phylum Arthropoda; class Insecta; order Diptera; family Tephritidae; genus Zeugodacus; species Zeugodacus cucurbitae. The sequence goes on from NC_071671.1 coordinate 28,314,579, forward strand.
GCAAACATCGTGAAATGAAACATCGATGGTTCGATGTTTCTTCAAAACCCATCGAAATCAAAAACATCGGCCATTAAAACATCGATACATCGATGTGTTTTTTAACTTTTTTTAAATTTAGTGTGAAAAGCTACGGAATACAGAAGCAGAAGCATAAATAAATGAAATGTAGTACGTCTTAAGTTGATACATTTTATTTCACTTAGCATTATATGTCTGTTAAAGTTTTTTCTCAATAAATAACAGAATTTCAAAACAACGACATAGCAAGTTTTTTCACTGTCATTTCTTTTCGATTTTACTTCTACGTGATAGTTGCCCTGGGTTTAGAAAACGGTCGTTTACTCGGCACTGAAGTGGTCACAATGTGTAAATATTAATAAGCCTATTTATACAACTCCGGAAACACAGTATTCATGTCAACCCAAACTCTATTGGCTTCTGATTGGTAGGTGTAACAGCCGAGATACACTTTCTCTTCAACCTTCCGTCCCTGTAATTGTAGATAAATTTGACAGCTTACATTTCACCTTTTGGTGGACCAAATGTTTATTCTGGTTCCAAATATCAAACGAGTATTCTGTTTCACTCTCATCCGAAGATTCTGTTATATCAGCGCGATTCTTTGAATTTTTTATGAAACAAAAAAAGTATTTCTTTTAGCCATAGCATCTTTAAAATGCAGTAATTTGAATCTCTGTTCTAACGCAGTAGCCTACGCCAGAATTAAAGTGTATAAATAAATCATAAAAGTAACTGCAGTATTGTCCAAGCGCACATTCCCTTAACGAATTCTCCGTATTTTACAAAAATCGAATTCCAATGTAATAAAGCGAATCCAATTAGAGGGTTTCGAGTTAATTCCCCGAAAAAGTGTGAAGTCAAATTTTTATATAAAACATCGACATAAAACATCGTTGAAAGTGACATCGATGCATCGATATTTTTATATTCAAGACATAGTCATTTACTAACGTTGAAATTAACACAATTTTTCTCATTTAACACTGAAAATACTCAAATCTGCTATGTTAAACTGTGGTGAAACACTCTTATAGAAACGAATACCGCTTCGAAAAGCGGACCAGTGTGACAATCGGCACACCATGAACCTTCTCTATATTATACGTTCTCTGGAAAAGGTCTGCGCTGGTCGTGCTTAAAGAAATTGAATTATTTAAAGCGCGCAATAATTTTAAAGAAATCGGTCGAGAACTTCAAAACCTTACAGAAAGATTTAGGCATTATGAAATGTTGTTTCAATCATTTAAATGCCTAAATGATCAATATGATAATGCTAAGCCCTCATCAAAACGTAAACGTCCGTCTAATGAAGAACCTGCCCCTTTGTCCGTAAAGAGTATATGACCTGTGAAAATATACTTTATTAATCTCTCATCTCCTTGCCCTCAAGGAGAGAAGCCTTCGTCTTAAAAAGACCATAATCCTCCGAAAATAATTACTGATAACCTTAAGCGGAAAACTATTCCTATTAACTCTGAGTTTGTGGCAAAAAATTTGGTAGTAATACCACAAAGAAAATCAATTTTCGTTTCGAGATTTGTTTCGGATACTACATTCGAAGATATAAAGTTTTACATCTCGTCAAAATTAAAAACGAACGATATCGATATCAGAAAATTTAACTTTAAATACGAAAGAAATATATCTTCTTTAAAGATTGGCGTATCTGCTGATAATTTTCAATTGCTACTTGATACATCATTTTCGGAGGGGGGTGTACTATTTGCTGTCCATTCTTCAATTCCATCCGAAGAAGTAGAAGTTCCTCGAATTTGCATTAATAAATGTTCTATTTACTTAACTTTATCTTATACACCGCTTCAATCGGACTTATCTGTATATATGCAGCATGCTTATTTAATAAATTATGTTTTTTCGATTGCTAAGAATACTGATTACATAATTGCTCTAGGCGATTTCAATTTACCGTGTGTATCATGGAAATCTGTTGACGATTGCATTACCCCTGTTTGCACTCGTTTAAGCTTTAATGAGTTTTTGGAAGAAATGTCTGAGATGAGTCTTAACCAAATTAACTTAATTCCGAACAAGTTTGGTAAATTCTTAGATTTGGTCTATGTTGACAAAACTTCACCATTTTCTGTGGTCCGGTCTGATCCTTTAGTTTTGCCAGAGGACACTTATCACCCTGCCTTGGAAATTAATATCGAAATCATAGACGAATTACTTGTTTACAATAAACCGGACCTTTGTTCTCGGTTCAACTTTGCGAAAACTAACTTCAAAAAGATTAATTGTGAACTTTCTAAATTGACTTGGCCTGATTACAGTAGTAATATTGAATTAAATGTATCTCATTTTAATAAAACAATTTTTAATATTTTTGAAATATTTGTTCCGAAATGTTTTATTACCAAAAGAAAAAGCTCAAATTCGTGGTATTCGAATGAGCTATGTAAATAAACAAATAAAAAATCTCGAGCTTTTAAACTTTATAAAAAAACTGGAGCTCTTGTTGACTATTTAAAATATTCTAAATTGCGTCGACAGTTTGCGGAACTTAACAAAAAATGTTATAATAAATCAACAATGTCATGTGACAATTATATTATTTCTAATATGTTTGCAGAATTCTTAAAATCCAATTATTGTTCAAACTCCACTATGAATGTGCCATATCATCAAGTGTTATGTCCGAGTACTGTAATTAATACACCATGATTCCCTCAAGCTTCTTTAAAAATTGTGCAAAATATATCTATCTGTCCTTAACTAAGCTTTTCAACCTATCTCTTAAACAAGGTATTTTTCCGTCAATGTGGAAAAACTCTTTTATAATACCTTTGCATAAAAGTGGAGTTAGATCATCTGTTGAGAACTATAGGGGGATAGCTAAAATGTCAGCTATACCCAAACTTTTTGAAGTTATTGTCACTGACCAAATAACTTTCTTAATCTCTCCTTTAATTTCATTTTCTCAGCATGGATTTTGTAAAGGGAAATCTACAGTAACAAACTTGCTTGAATTCGTAAACCATGTGTCAATGGGTTTTAGGGATAATAAGAATACTGATGTTATACGAGGGCTGCTATATATATTTCTGGTCTAGGCAAAACTAAGTTTTGCCAGGTGCAATCTGACATTTCCATTGGAAAGTTTGACATTTTTTAGCATAACATCATTCAGAACGTTTTGTCATTTAATCGTGAATTGTTTTATTTACAGGGAATTAAAAAATTCATCTCGGCAAAAAAATGGAATTAATTCGTGAACATTTTCGTGCGATCATTTTTCACAACTTTCGACGTGGATTATCGTGACAAGAGTGCGATGATGAACTAAAATCTTTGTATGGCTATGAAGCACCATCCTATAGCACTGTGAAAAACTGGTACAACGAATTCAATCGTGGCCGACGCTCGCTCAAAGACGAATTCCGTGAAGGTCGTCCAAAAACAGCCGTTGTGCCAAAGAACATCGATGCCATACGTGACATACCTTCAGATAGAGGCATGCCTATGCATTTCTCCCACCAGCATACATTCGATATTGCATGAACACCTGGCCGTAAAAAAGGTTTGTTCTCGTTGGATCCCGCACAATTTGACAATCGCTCAAAAACAGTGCTTCGAAAATTGGTTTGAGCGCATGCAAAAGTGTATAAATCTTAATGGAGAATATTTTGAAAAACAATAAAACCATTTTCGTTGATAAATATTCCAATTTTCATTATTAGGCCAGAAATATATATAGCAGCCCTCGTATGTAAAGCATTCGATAGAGTAAACCACTCAATTCTTTTGCAAAAACTGGATCCTCTTGGTTTTCAACCAAGACTTCTTGAATGGGTATCCTCATATCTTACTAATAGAAAACAACAAGTTTCATTTAATAATACATTATCCGATTCAATTAGTGTCCCTTCAGGCGTTCCACAAGGTAGTCATCTCGGCCCGATTCTGTTCTTGCTGTTCATCAATGATATACCTTCTGTAATTAAGTTTTCAGAAATTTTATTATATGCGGATGATGTAAAACTTTTTAAATCATATACTTCTCATAACGAAAGGACTGAGTTGATCCTTCTCCCTATGTAATAACTAACTTCAGTTTAGAGCAAGTTTTTAGCTTTGTTGATTTAGGAGTTACTATGGACCCTAACCTAAATTTTAATTCTCATGTAAATTCAATTGTCTTAAAAGCTAAAGGTGCTCTTAGCTTTGTTAAACGTTGGTCTAAAGAAATTAGTGATCCGTATATTACTAAAATTCTTTTTACAACATTGGTAAGGCCTATATTGGAGTATGGTTCTGTGGTATGGAATCCTAGCTATCAATCCCATTCTGATAAGCTTGAGTCCGTTCAAAAACAATTTTTACTTTTTGCTTTAGGCCACTTACATTGGGATTCAAGATTGAATCTTCCCCCGTATACCAGTCGTTTAAAACTTATAAATCTTCCCACACTCACTAGTCGCAGAGAAATGCTAGGTATAATATTCCTAGTAAAACTTCTGAATGGTTTAGTTTGTAGTTCATTTCTTTTGTCTGATATTAAGTTTAATGCCCAATTGCTTGCATCTAGGCAGTTTAGACCATTACTTCTAAAATCTTCTAGAACAAATTTTGAGTTAAACGAACCATTCCGCCGAATATGTCCGGATTTCAATTCTCATTCCAACACATTTGTTCCATCTGACTCAATATTTAGCATCAAAAAAACTATTTTGCCTTCTCTTAATAAGTAATATTCAGAAATTTTTAACTATTTGTTTTTATAAATTATTCAATCTCAGCTGTTGAAATGTTTTTTTCTGTAACGGAGCAGTTTGAGAACTGAACACTTAAAAATCTCTTGCCTTTCTAGACTCGGCAAATTTCGCTCGTATGCGGACTGCGTCCCACGCGTCGGTTGGGCGTCAAAGTAATTGAAAACATTGGCGTGATCAGGTTCCCTTAGAAGTTATATTTGACATATAAATATAAATATGATTTAAACATGCTCTATTTCCGATATAAATTTATTGAGAATGGGTCCCTACAACTATGGAAATATTACTGAAGGCGAAAAGCTCCCTAGATATAAAACTTGCCTAGCCTCGCCTACCCTACAGCCTTACAATTTCTAGATATTCCGCTGTGGCCTCGCACCCTCGTACCATTAACTGGCATTGACTGATAATGAGGTTAGACATTTTTTACACATTGCTGGTATTGCCGCTTTCCTACCGGCCATCCTTTCTCTGAAGGATGCTATGCTCCTAAGCAATATATAGAGCAGCCGCTTGCGCTTTAAAAACGTTACACCAGCATTGAAGTCCCCTCGACCACACAAGAAAATTAACTTACATTCATATTAAAAAAAGTTGTTAAATTGTTAATATACATATAATGTTTTCATATAATCTGTAATTTTTATACAATCAGGCATGTTCTGCAAATCGTTTTCGGGCAATATTTTCGCATTTTCCGTTTTCAAATCGTTTGACATGTTCTGTAAATCGTTTCGTTTTTGTTTTTTCGAATATCACCAAATCGGTTCGTCGCCCTGTTCTGCAAATTAGAATCGTTACAATTTTCCGATTTCGTATTCGGCAAGATAAACGATAGCGATTTTGAATCATAAATCAACGTTTTGCTTAAGAAGCATTTATAACATTGTACGTATTTATTAAAAAAACATAAAAATAATGTTATTAAATATTAATAAGCATATATAAATATATTTTGCCTGGACTTGTGGAATTTTCGTCGCCTTTGAGGGCATTTAGGATTCTCGAAATTTTGGGGTAGAAAGTTAGTGTAGTGGCGGAAGAACGTCCACAGACAGGCATGTAAACTCTCTACATGTTTCCGAAACTCAAGAAGGTGTTTAGAAACAAAATAAGAATCCACTCATAGAATCATCATATTTATGCTGAAAATACTCTGTATGTTAAAAAAATATGTTCGTATACAAATCGTTTTACCGTAGCTGCATGAGTGCCATCAATGCATCCTCTTCTCTTGGTATTCTAAATTGTTGCACAAAATGAAGTTTTGCCTTTCTGAAATCAACTTCAAACATTTGAAGCTTAATCCACTCCATCATCGTATAAAATTTTGGATATTGTGCTTCTACCCATAGCAATATCGGTATCCTTTCCAACTGAACGCTGATATGAACCTTCAGCGAAAAACCTAAGACTTGCCGCCAATTTTATTAAAATGCATGCATAATTAACCGACATCTGGAAACAAATCTGAAACAAAAAGAAATCATCTCAAGTCGACAAGTAGAAACGTTCTAGTAAAACTCACGTGGAATCCATTGCAGACAGGGGATTAGAATAGTCTCTCAAATGCCGCCCTTCGATTTCATCTTAATTAGGAGGATGGAGTCATATGTAGAAGTTCACGTAAGAGAGGAAAGTTTCTGACTGTCATTCACTTGGGAGTGGCCAGGAACGATTCTTTTGCATGTTACTCAAGCAGCTCACGACTTCCGGTCTTAGACCAAGTATCCTCTCGGTAGCCAACAGACATCCGTTCCGCGGCGAGCTATAGTGAGAATTCCGCTTATGCGGTTGTGCGGAGGGTTTGGGACCTACCACATAAAAACGAATAACCAATGAACAGGAAGCAACAGCCTCTGAAAAGAACCCCTATTTTGATGACGATCACTGCAAACGTATTAAGGACTATGATTTAAGGGCATGCACCTGGAATGTCCGGATCCTTAATTGGGAAGGCTGACATCATCACCGCCATCCAAGATGGACGGGACAAGGACGGAAGAAGGTGGGTCCTTGTGACATCTACTACAGCGGCCATATAAAGTAGGGCTCTTAAAATTATTCGATTAACTTGAAAACCGATTTTTCGAATATCCGGTTTGTAACCGTTCGTACGAATATTAACCGGTTAGTACTATTCGATTAGTCGCAATGTTACGACTATTCGAATAATCGTTCTTCGAATAGTTGTACTGCTGCGACTATTCGAATAGTTGCTCCACTGGGATAGGGATGGCAACGATTAATCATTTGATTAAATTAATCGATTATTTTCATTCAATTTACGATTTAATTGCATCGAAACACCTTTTCAAATTACTCGACTATTACTCGAGTAATTGCAAAATAATCGCAAACAGCATTTTGAAATTTAATACATTTTATGTTCATCTAAGTTAGCTACAGGGGTCGAAATTGCAAACGGTGAAAACATAGTTAAATTCTAATATGTCAACGTAGTTTAATATCAACAAATGAATGTCTGGTAACACTGCATTTACAGTTAAGTCAAACGCATTTTACGTTAAGTTGTTTGAAGAGCAATGGCGTCAGTTAAAAGCGAAGTGTGGACATTTTTTTAATAAAATAAGCAATAACTACGTTAAATGTCAATTTTGCTGCAAAAATTTAAAATTTTCTAATAACATATCAAATATGTTGCAGCATTTAAAATTAAAGCATGCAACTGTAGCCTGGAAATTGGTGGTAAGTTGGAGCAATCGGTATTATATTTTAAATTTCTTCTAGTTATATATAAATATATGTGTACAAATTAGACTCTGCAATCTAGGAGTAAAGACAATGTTTCACTAAGTGATGATGACACTGACACCATTTTGTGCACTCTAGTGCACAAAAGAAGGAGGAAGGACAACGATTTTACATCTCCACAAGATGAATTGAGCTTTTATTTGAATTGTCAGGTATTAGATCTAAGTCGAAACACTATTTAGGCTTGGGAAGAAATGAAAACCGTTTACCCAAACTGTACGGACTTTCAAAAAAGTATTGTCATCTACTTGGTACCTCAGTATCAGCTGAGCGGCTTTTCTCAAAAGCGGGTGCAACTGCGACCGAAATACGCAATTGTTTGACAACAATACGTTTATCGAAATTGCTTTTTCTTCAAACTTGGTTGAACAGACTTCTAAATTTGCTTGACTTCAATGAATATATATTCCTTTATGCTAAGACAAATGAATTTTTAATACAATTTTTTAATTTTATTTCCGTTTTTCTTTTTGTGTATATACGAACACAATTTGAATGTCTGAAATAAGAATATAGTCTCCAATATTTTATTGGTTTTATTTTTACGCAAAGTTGCAAACATTGGAATTAATCGATTAATCGATTTTTTTACATTAATTGCAATTAATTGCAATTATTTTTTTATATCTTGCAATTAATCATTTGATTATTTAATCGATTAAAAAAAAATTTTTGCCATCCCTACACTGGGAGCATTTGAATAAATGAAAATTCTTTGAAATCCAAGTAGCCTTCGATTTTTGTTTGTTTTTTTATGTGAAAATGTCAATTGTTCGCATTTTTCATGAGTTTCATATTTTTCAATAAACATAGATATTTAATGAACTTTCACTATTTGAATAGTCGACAACGAATGGTTAACCGAATAGTCAAAAATTAGCGGTTAATCGAATAGTCGATGACGATGCAAACCGAATATTATTATTCGAATAATGCCCTATTCGGTTAATTCGAGTCCACTCTGGTGGAAAAACATCTAGCCACAATTCGCATCAAAGCGAGGTTCTTCAACATATCGCTTATTTGCGCCAACGCCCCGACGGAAGAGAAGGACGAAGTGATCAAAGAGCGCTGCCCCGCCACGTTGACAAAATCGTGCTTGGCAATTTCAACGCTAGGATGGGTAAAGAAGGTGTCTTTGGCACCATAGTCGGAAAATTCAGCCTCCATGACGGGACATCGCCAAACGGCCTAACGCTGATCGACTTCGCTGGGGTCTGAAATATGGTCGTCTTTAGTACTAGATACCAGCATCAGAAAATCCACCAAGCTACTTGGCTGTCCCCCGATCGAATCACTCGCAACCAGATCGATCATGTTGTGATAGTGTTTTTGAAGTGCGTACGCTTCGTGGGCCTAACATCGACTCGGACCACTATCTTGTAGCAGCTAAGATACACACCCGTCTCTGTGTAGAAAAGGGCACACGTCTACAAACAAAAGGAAGGTTCGACATCGAGAAACTACAATAACAACCGACAGCCGAATGATTTTCAACTCGACTTGCACTCCTGCTCTCTGAGAGCACTCATCAGCAGAACGGTATAAAGGAACTGTGGGACGGCATATCAAGCTCCTTACGTACAGCTGCAACCGAAACTGCTGGCTTATAATGGCTGGTATAATGAGGATTGTCGTCTCGCAGTGGAGAAAACAGACTGCCTACCTCGCAATGTTGCGATCGACCGCAACACGTGCGGGATGGGATAGATACCGGGTGCTGAAGAGGGAAACGGAACGCATTTGCAGACAAAAAAGAAATAGGCCAAAATGCGTGAGAGCTTGACAACCTGGCCGACAGGGGTACTAATCGAAAATTTTACGAAAAGATCCGGCGACTAACTGAAGGTTTTATGACTGGAGCACACTCTGTGGGACCTCTAGAGGTGATCTAGTTGTCTCTCCTTTAATTTCATTTTCTCAGCATGGATTTTGTAAAGGGAAATCTACAGTAACAAACTTGCTTGAATTCGTAAACCATGTGTCAATGGGTTTTAGGGATAATAAGAATACTGATGTTATACGAGGGCTGCTATATATATTTCTGGTCTAGGCAAAACTAAGTTTTGCCAGGTGCAATCTGACATTTCCATTGGAAAGTTTGACATTTTTTAGCATAACATCATTCAGAACGTTTTGTCATTTAATCGTGAATTGTTTTATTTACAGGGAATTAAAAAATTCATCTCGGCCAAAAAATGGAATTAATTCGTGAACATTTTCGTGCGATCATTTTTCACAACTTTCGACGTGGATTATCGTGACAAGAGTGCGATGATGAACTAAAATCTTTGTATGGCTATGAAGCACCATCCTATAGCACTGTGAAAAACTGGTACAACGAATTCAATCGTGGCCGACGCTCGCTCAAAGACGAATTCCGTGAAGGTCGTCCAAAAACAGCCGTTGTGCCAAAGAACATCGATGCCATACGTGACATACCTTCAGATAGAGGCATGCCTATGCATTTCTCCCACCAGCATACATTCGATATTGCATGAACACCTGGCCGTAAAAAAGGTTTGTTCTCGTTGGATCCCGCACAATTTGACAATCGCTCAAAAACAGTGCTTCGAAAATTGGTTTGAGCGCATGCAAAAGTGTATAAATCTTAATGGAGAATATTTTGAAAAACAATAAAACCATTTTCGTTGATAAATATTCCAATTTTCATTATTAGGCCAGAAATATATATAGCAGCCCTCGTATGTAAAGCATTCGATAGAGTAAACCACTCAATTCTTTTGCAAAAACTGGATCCTCTTGGTTTTCAACCAAGACTTCTTGAATGGGTATCCTCATATCTTACTAATAGAAAACAACAAGTTTCATTTAATAATACATTATCCGATTCAATTAGTGTCCCTTCAGGCGTTCCACAAGGTAGTCATCTCGGCCCGATTCTGTTCTTGCTGTTCATCAATGATATACCTTCTGTAATTAAGTTTTCAGAAATTTTATTATATGCGGATGATGTAAAACTTTTTAAATCATATACTTCTCATAACGAAAGGACTGAGTTGATCCTTCTCCCTATGTAATAACTAACTTCAGTTTAGAGCAAGTTTTTAGCTTTGTTGATTTAGGAGTTACTATGGACCCTAACCTAAATTTTAATTCTCATGTAAATTCAATTGTCTTAAAAGCTAAAGGTGCTCTTAGCTTTGTTAAACGTTGGTCTAAAGAAATTAGTGATCCGTATATTACTAAAATTCTTTTTACAACATTGGTAAGGCCTATATTGGAGTATGGTTCTGTGGTATGGAATCCTAGCTATCAATCCCATTCTGATAAGCTTGAGTCCGTTCAAAAACAATTTTTACTTTTTGCTTTAGGCCACTTACATTGGGATTCAAGATTGAATCTTCCCCCGTATACCAGTCGTTTAAAACTTATAAATCTTCCCACACTCACTAGTCGCAGAGAAATGCTAGGTATAATATTCCTAGTAAAACTTCTGAATGGTTTAGTTTGTAGTTCATTTCTTTTGTCTGATATTAAGTTTAATGCCCAATTGCTTGCATCTAGGCAGTTTAGACCATTACTTCTAAAATCTTCTAGAACAAATTTTGAGTTAAACGAACCATTCCGCCGAATATGTCCGGATTTCAATTCTCATTCCAACACATTTGTTCCATCTGACTCAATATTTAGCATCAAAAAAACTATTTTGCCTTCTCTTAATAAGTAATATTCAGAAATTTTTAACTATTTGTTTTTATAAATTATTCAATCTCAGCTGTTGAAATGTTTTTTTCTGTAACGGAGCAGTTTGAGAACTGAACACTTAAAAATCTCTTGCCTTTCTAGACTCGGCAAATTTCGCTCGTATGCGGACTGCGTCCCACGCGTCGGTTGGGCGTCAAAGTAATTGAAAACATTGGCGTGATCAGGTTCCCTTAGAAGTTATATTTGACATATAAATATAAATATGATTTAAACATGCTTTATTTCCGATATAAATTTATTGAGAATGGGTCCCTACAACTATGGAAATATTACTGAAGGCGAAAAGCTCCCTAGATATAAAACTTGCCTAGCCTCGCCTACCCTACAGCCTTACAATTTCTAGATATTCCGCTGTGGCCTCGCACCCTCGTACCATTAACTGGCATTGACTGATAATGAGGTTAGACATTTTTTACACATTGCTGGTATTGCCGCTTTCCTACCGGCCATCCTTTCTCTGAAGGATGCTATGCTCCTAAGCAATATATAGAGCAGCCGCTTGCGCTTTAAAAACGTTACACCAGCATTGAAGTCCCCTCGACCACACAAGAAAATTAACTTACATTCATATTAAAAAAAGTTGTTAAATTGTTAATATACATATAATGTTTTCATATAATCTGTAATTTTTATACAATCAGGCATGTTCTGCAAATCGTTTTCGGGCAATATTTTCGCATTTTCCGTTTTCAAATCGTTTGACATGTTCTGTAAATCGTTTCGTTTTTGTTTTTTCGAATATCACCAAATCGGTTCGTCGCCCTGTTCTGCAAATTAGAATCGTTACAATTTTCCGATTTCGTATTCGGCAAGATAAACGATAGCGATTTTGAATCATAAATCAACGTTTTGCTTAAGAAGCATTTATAACATTGTACGTATTTATTAAAAAAACATAAAAATAATGTTATTAAATATTAATAAGCATATATAAATATATTTTGCCTGGACTTGTGGAATTTTCGTCGCCTTTGAGGGCATTTAGGATTCTCGAAATTTTGGGGTAGAAAGTTAGTGTAGTGGCGGAAGAACGTCCACAGACAGGCATGTAAACTCTCTACATGTTTCCGAAACTCAAGAAGGTGTTTAGAAACAAAATAAGAATCCACTCATAGAATCATCATATTTATGCTGAAAATACTCTGTATGTTAAAAAAATATGTTCGTATACAAATCGTTTTACCGTAGCTGCATGAGTGCCATCAATGCATCCTCTTCTCTTGGTATTCTAAATTGTTGCACAAAATGAAGTTTTGCCTTTCTGAAATCAACTTCAAACATTTGAAGCTTAATCCACTCCATCATCGTATAAAATTTTGGATATTGTGCTTCTACCCATAGCAATATCGGTATCCTTTCCAACTGAACGCTGATATGAACCTTCAGCGAAAAACCTAAGACTTGCCGCCAATTTTATTAAAATGCATGCATAATTAACCGACATCTGGAAACAAATCTGAAACAAAAAGAAATCATCTCAAGTCGACAAGTAGAAACGTTCTAGTAAAACTCACGTGGAATCCATTGCAGACAGGGGATTAGAATAGTCTCTCAAATGCCGCCCTTCGATTTCATCTTAATTAGGAGGATGGAGTCATATGTAGAAGTTCACGTAAGAGAGGAAAGTTTCTGACTGTCATTCACTTGGGAGTGGCCAGGAACGATTCTTTTGCATGTTACTCAAGCAGCTCACGACTTCCGGTCTTAGACCAAGTATCCTCTCGGTAGCCAACAGACATCCGTTCCGCGGCGAGCTATAGTGAGAATTCCGCTTATGCGGTTGTGCGGAGGGTTTGGGACCTACCACATAAAAACGAATAACCAATGAACAGGAAGCAACAGCCTCTGAAAAGAACCCCTATTTTGATGACGATCACTGCAAACGTATTAAGGACTATGATTTAAGGGCATGCACCTGGAATGTCCGGATCCTTAATTGGGAAGGCTGACATCATCACCGCCATCCAAGATGGACGGGACAAGGACGGAAGAAGGTGGGTCCTTGTGACATCTACTACAGCGGCCATATAAAGTAGGGCTCTTAAAATTATTCGATTAACTTGAAAACCGATTTTTCGAATATCCGGTTTGTAACCGTTCGTACGAATATTAACCGGTTAGTACTATTCGATTAGTCGCAATGTTACGACTATTCGAATAATCGTTCTTCGAATAGTTGTACTGCTGCGACTATTCGAATAGTTGCTCCACTGGGATAGGGATGGCAACGATTAATCATTTGATTAAATTAATCGATTATTTTCATTCAATTTACGATTTAATTGCATCGAAACACCTTTTCAAATTACTCGACTATTACTCGAGTAATTGCAAAATAATCGCAAACAGCATTTTGAAATTTAATACATTTTATGTTCATCTAAGTTAGCTACAGGGGTCGAAATTGCAAACGGTGTAAACATAGTTAAATTCTAATATGTCAACGTAGTTTAATATCAACAAATGAATGTCTGGTAACACTGCATTTACAGTTAAGTCAAACGCATTTTACGTTAAGTTGTTTGAAGAGCAATGGCGTCAGTTAAAAGCGAAGTGTGGACATTTTTTTAATAAAATAAGCAATAACTACGTTAAATGTCAATTTTGCTGCAAAAATTTAAAATTTTCTAATAACATATCAAATATGTTGCAGCATTTAAAATTAAAGCATGCAACTGTAGCCTGGAAATTGGTGGTAAGTTGGAGCAATCGGTATTATATTTTAAATTTCTTCTAGTTATATATAAATATATGTGTACAAATTAGACTCTGCAATCTAGGAGTAAAGACAATGTTTCACTAAGTGATGATGACACTGACACCATTTTGTGCACTCTAGTGCACAAAAGAAGGAGGAAGGACAACGATTTTACATCTCCACAAGATGAATTGAGCTTTTATTTGAATTGTCAGGTATTAGATCTAAGTCGAAACACTATTTAGGCTTGGGAAGAAATGAAAACCGTTTACCCAAACTGTACGGACTTTCAAAAAAGTATTGTCATCTACTTGGTACCTCAGTATCAGCAGAGCGGCTTTTCTCAAAAGCGGGTGCAACTGCGACCGAAATACGCAATTGTTTGACAACAATACGTTTATCGAAATTGCTTTTTCTTCAAACTTGGTTGAACAGACTTCTAAATTTGCTTGACTTCAATGAATATATATTCCTTTATGCTAAGACAAATGAATTTTTAATACAATTTTTTAATTTTATTTCCGTTTTTCTTTTTGTGTATATACGAACACAATTTGAATGTCTGAAATAAGAATATAGTCTCCAATATTTTATTGGTTTTATTTTTACGCAAAGTTGCAAACATTGGAATTAATCGATTAATCGATTTTTTTACATTAATTGCAATTAATTGCAATTATTTTTTTATATCTTGCAATTAATCATTTGATTATTTAATCGATTAAAAAAAAATTTTTGCCATCCCTACACTGGGAGCATTTGAATAAATGAAAATTCTTTGAAATCCAAGTAGCCTTCGATTTTTGTTTGTTTTTTTATGTGAAAATGTCAATTGTTCGCATTTTTCATGAGTTTCATATTTTTCAATAAACATAGATATTTAATGAACTTTCACTATTTGAATAGTCGACAACGAATGGTTAACCGAATAGTCAAAAATTAGCGGTTAATCGAATAGTCGATGACGATGCAAACCGAATATTATTATTCGAATAATGCCCTATTCGGTTAATTCGAGTCCACTCTGGTGGAAAAACATCTAGCCACAATTCGCATCAAAGCGAGGTTCTTCAACATATCGCTTATTTGCGCCAACGCCCCGACGGAAGAGAAGGACGAAGTGATCAAAGAGCGCTGCCCCGCCACGTTGACAAAATCGTGCTTGGCAATTTCAACGCTAGGATGGGTAAAGAAGGTGTCTTTGGCACCATAGTCGGGAAATTCAGCCTCCATGACGGGACATCGCCAAACGGCCTAACGCTGATCGACTTCGCTGGGGTCTGAAATATGGTCGTCTTTAGTACTAGATACCAGCATCAGAAAATCCACCAAGCTACTTGGCTGTCCCCCGATCGAATCACTCGCAACCAAATCGATCATGTTGTGATAGTGTTTTTGAAGTGCGTACGCTTCGTGGGCCTAACATCGACTCGGACCACTATCTTGTAGCAGCTAAGATACACACCCGTCTCTGTGTAGAAAAGGGCACACGTCTACAAACAAAAGGAAGGTTCGACATCGAGAAACTACAATAACAACCGACAGCCGAATGATTTTCAACTCGACTTGCACTCCTGCTCTCTGAGAGCACTCATCAGCAGAACGGTATAAAGGAACTGTGGGACGGCATATCAAGCTCCTTACGTACAGCTGCAACCGAAACTGCTGGCTTATAATGGCTGGTATAATGAGGATTGTCGTCTCGCAGTGGAGAAAACAGACTGCCTACCTCGCAATGTTGCGATCGACCGCAACACGTGCGGGATGGGATAGATACCGGGTGCTGAAGAGGGAAACGGAACGCATTTGCAGACAAAAAAGAAATAGGCCAAAATGCGTGAGAGCTTGACAACCTGGCCGACAGGGGTACTAATCGAAAATTTTACGAAAAGATCCGGCGACTAACTGAAGGTTTTATGACTGGAGCACACTCTGTGGGACCTCCAGAGGTGATCTAGTTGTTGATGACCAGAGTATGCTGAGTTTGTGGAAGGAACACTTCTCCAGCCTGCTGAATGGCAGTGAAAGTACAACACCAGGAGGTGCCGAACCCGATTCCCCAATCGACGACGGTGGAACAGATGTTTCATTACCCGACCGTGAAGAAATTCGAATAGCAATTACCCGCATGAAGAACAACAATGCGGCGGGGGCCGATGGATTGCCGGGCGAGCTATTCAAATACGGCGGCGAGGAGCTGATAGGGTGCAATCATCAGCTTCTTTGCGGAATATTGTCGGAAGAAAGCATGCCCGATCAGTGCCTAGTCCACAAAAAGGGAGACCCCACAATCTGCGCCAATTACCGTAAGGTAAGCGTCCTTAACATCGCTTATAAGGTTGTATCGAGCGTACCGTGTGAAAGACTAAAGCCCACCGTTAACAAACTGGTTGGACCTTATCAGTGTGCCTTTAGACCTGGAAAATCTGCATCTGACCAGATATTCACCATCCGCCAAATCGTGGAAAAGACCCGTGAAAAGAGGATCGACACACACCATTTCTTTGTCGATTTTAAAGCTGCTTTCTACAGCACGAAAAGGAGTTGCCTTTATGCCGCTTTGTCTGAATTTGCTATCCCCGCAAAACTAATACGGCTGTGTAAGCTGACGTTGAGCAACACCATCGGGAAGGACCTCTCCGAGCCGTTCGATACCAAACGAGGTTTCAGACAAGCTGACTCGCTATCGTGTGACTTCTTTAACCTGATGCTGGAAAAAATAGTTCGAGCTGCAGAGCTAAATAGAGAAGGTACAATTTTTTATAAGAGTGAACAGCTGCTTGCGTTCGCCGATGATATCGATATCTAGACTGGATGAGGAAGCGAAGCGTATGGGTCTGGTGGTGAGCAGGACAACACAAAATATCTCCTGTCATCAAACAAACAGTCAACGTCATATTTGTTATAACTTTTAAAAATTTTACATTTCACATATCAGTGGCAGCTCTACAGCGGCCATTGTCGTCGGCAAAATTAGAAACATTTTTAATTTGGCGACAGCGAAGACATCAACCATTTTGTCGCGAAGTCGTGCTGTTGTCTAAAAAACTGTGCCCATAAGAACGCGTGTATTTTAATATTTGACAGATGTTGCTGGTCGCTTGTCATCGTCTATGTGATCAGCACTTCAGACAGCAATTTCATTGTTGCCGTTCTAAAATCTTTCACTTCAATAAAATTTACATATATAGTTTAAAGTGAAATTATTTGTGCAAAAAATGTAAAAATTGGCGATTTATTTGTTTTAAATAATCGATTGTTATTATAAACGATATATCAAAGCTATTTTACGTTTCTGCTGGCAAAATAACGTCATACTTGTAATTTTACATTTCACATATTAGTGGCAGCTCTACAGCGACCATTGTCGTCGGCAAAATTAGAAAGATTTCTAATTTGGCGACAGCGAAGACTTCAACCCTTTTGTGGTGAAGTCGTGCTGTTGTCTAAAAATCGGTGCCCATAAGAACGCGTGTATTTTAATATTTGACAGATGTCTCTCGTCGCTTGTAGTCGTCTATGTGTTCGGCACTATAATACACGGTTTTTGTTTTGCTTAGACCCCTTCCACACAGGCAATTCTTAGTTTTATAGGAGAGAGGGCGACGAGGAGAGGAGAATCGCGCCGAGTCTACTGTGTTCGGGCAACACGAGTTTGTGTTCTTATTCGTAACAGTTCGCTGCTACGTAGCACATTTTAAAATTAATGTATACAATATACAGTATACTCTCGAAAAGTAAATCGATTGGTATTTTGGTTAATTTACTTTTTCGAATAATTTACTTTTCCAAATATATACATAAATTATCTGTTTTTATAATATTAAATGCATTTTTAAACTTAAAAAATTCATTCATTTATTTGCTTCAATAAAACATATGGATTTACACGAAAAACATATTTACATTTACATACATACATATGTATTTACTATGAAGAGAAAAAATCTTGAATATTCTTTTGTTTTTTTCTTTTGCAATATATTTTCTGACCATTTTTGTACGACAATTCAAAAAGTCTGACACCTGATTTGCATCGTTTTCATTTTTAAACCAGTGGATCAAGTAGGAGAGTTTATTTACTAAAAAGACGCGATAAACAAGAGAGTAAGTGTTTTTGCAACATCGTAAAAAACGCTGCTTGCTTCGTTTCGAATTTTATCACACTCTCTGAAAAGTAAATTAAAAAATTTACTTTTTAAAGTAAATTAAAAAATTTACTTTTTCGAGGTGCATGTGTAATCTTAAAGGTGATTAACTTTTCCGCGATTATTTACTTTCTGAGAATTTACATTTCGAGAGTATACTGTATTTGAAAATTTGAATTTAATCATTTAATTTTGTTTGTAATTTGCAAATACATATAGAAAAATGCATAATATAATTAAAATAAGTTAGAAAATGGAGAATAACGATACAAATTAGTTAATGAAATATATTTTTTTGTTTGGAAACGATGCGTACAAGAATTGAGAAAATTATATGAAAGAGAATGAGAAAAAGACACGAACAGAGTGGTTGAACAAGAATTGTTCGTGTGAACGCAATGGGCGACAGCAAAAGGGAATCGCCCGCGAATTAGCAACATGATTGCGTGTGTGAAAGTGGTCTTATAATTAGCAACCACTAGCAAGTGAAAAGCAAACCTGCCAACAGGATCAGCTTTCCGAACAGCTGTTGAAACATATGGGTGAATTGCTCAGAATAGAATTCAATGGGAGAAATAATATAATTGTTTTTAAAGAAAACAAGCTTATCTTTGTGTTTCTTTATATATGTAACATATCAAAATAAATTTAACTGGCATTTATTTAATTACATATTTTAAGTTCAAAAAATGGAATCATACGAATTAAATAATGAAGATTTTAGGAGCTGGATTTCCAGTTATGGTGATTTACCCATAGAGGTAAGGAGGCGAATAAATTTAATAATATATTCGTATGTAACAGACTTCACGTGATATGCAGTTATGTTATATATGTGTAAAATACCTTGATCATACACATGTGTGTTCGAAAGAGCTTAGTAAAACTTATTTATTGCAGGTTATTCAACACATATTCAGTTTTTTAAGCTTCTCAGACATACAGGTAGCCGGAAGAACTTGTCAGCGATGGCGTGAAGCTACTTTTAATTGTGCATTGTCAAAAAAAGCGTTGATTCGATTTTCTAAACTTTGCCTTTCTGATAGAAGCCCACCTGCTCAAGACTTCATTGTCAGCGAAAGACCGTTCCGCCACTACTACTTTGAAGAAGTTAATTTTGGGCCAATACAAAACATTATGAGCCATATTGGGAATTCAGCAGAAGAAATAGTATTTGATAATGTCGATGTGGGTGACAAACAATTTTGTGCTATAATGAGTCACATGGTTAAAATACGTTCATTAACAATAACCCGTTGTTCGACGCTTTTCATGTCTGGTTCTTTTTTAGACAACAACGATGATCGCTTGTCTCTCAGCTCAAGTTTTGGCAGGATCCAACACCTTTCCCTAAAAGATAATCAGTACTTGTCAGATGCAATTTTGTTACGCATTACGGAAATTATGGATAATATTAATACGTTGGATTTATCTGGATGTCAAATTGCATATCACAACGCTATTCAACGTCGATTTTATCCCAACGATGACGACTACGCACCAAGTGAATCTATACTGACATTTAAGATCATTATACGAATATTATTAATGCATCGTCAGACTTTGCATAGCTTAAACATCAGCGATACATTGATAGGTGCTCCATCATTAGTTGCTTTAAACGATGTAGGATTTGAAGGGCTCCAATTACAAAATCTTGGACTTGCTAATTGTAGGCAATTAAACACTTTATCACTTCAGACATTTTTAAAAAATCAAAGAAAGCTATTGACACTTGACGTGTCGGACACAATTTGCGTTAATGATAGTTGTATAGATATAATTGTAAAATATCTTCCACTCCTACAAGAGCTTAATATTTCCAGTTGCATTAATGTTACAAATAATGGTGCGTCACGGTTAGGTGAACTTAAAAAGTTAAAAACCTTAAACGTTTCGCGCTGCGATGGAATACAGTCAGAAGGCCTAATTCAAGGTGTAGCATCGGCGAAGAATGAGACTATCTTGAATCTTCAAATGGCTCATTTGCAGGTATGTGAAGAAGCTATTATGGTTATAGCGAAAAATCTTCCAGAACTACTTGTTCTGAATTTAGCACATTGTGTGAATGGAGTTACCGATGAATCGGTTCAATGTATTATTCAGAACTTACGTTGGTTGCGGGACTTATCCTTGGAAAATTGTTTTCGCGTAAGTTACACATTGAAAATTTAAACATTAATTAAATATATTAATACAATATATATATTTATATTTAAGATCACTGACGTGGCACTTACTGGTATCAATATTTTGCAACTACCGCCCAACTCTCAGACTTCAATCAATAACCTTCAACAGCACCCACTTTCCTCATTATCCAATAGAAATGGCTTCAATGAATCGAATCAATCAATAAAGATTTCTTTAAGAAGTAAGGCTGAAGAAGAAATTGTACGAGATGCTATTAGAAAAAAGGCTATGATTGCAGCTTATGAAATGAACTTGATTGGAGAATGCGATGTTGAGGGCTACAGCATAAAACAACTACAAGGACTGAGGTCTCTAAACTTAGGTGGTTGCAATAAAATATCCGATGTTTCTTTGAAATATGGACTAAAATTTGTGGAATTACAAAATTTATCGCTTTCGAATTGTCAACAAATTTCGCTCATCGGTATTGAGCAATTGGTGCAAGATTGTCCTTCAATAGAGACACTGGATTTATCGGATTGCGAAAGTATTAATGACAAAGCCATACAATCAATTACAATTCATCTTACTAGACTTCGAGCGTTACATATAAATGGATGCAGCCAGTTAACTGATCACACTTTAGACGCAATTTTAGTTAACTGCAAAAATATGCAGGTACATATAAACAAATGTGTATTAATGAAACTATGAGGCAATGGCCTTCTAACACCTATCTATTATTATCAAGCTATTCTATTATACAAGAATTTCTCGAATATAAACTAAAATTGTATACTTATTTTCGTATGTTTGTAGACACTCTCAGTACATCGTTGTCGCCGGATATATACTGACATTGAGGAGAGACTTTCAGAAATGTCTACGTTACGTAATTTAAAGTTAGACAATACACCAAATCTTGACAATGCTTTCTTACTTCGTTTGAAGAAACATCTTGATTACTGATATTTCGCAGCCATTTCATTCGTTTTATTTTTGTATTATTTTCAGATTAATAATAATTTCTGAAAAGGAATAATATAGATATTTTAAGTTGGCAGTTACGTCTGTTATTTTAATCATAAGTGTTGTATATAAAACTGTATTTATATGAAGTATTTATGTATATGTATAGAAGTTTTGTTAAATTGTTACTTATTGGTATAAATTATTTGCGAAATCTGGAAAATTATATATGTATATTAAGGCTCTCGACTAATCGACTAACCGAATAATTCGAATAATAATATTCGGATAGTCGTAAGTTGTCGACTATTCGATTATCCGCTCATCCGTTCGTTGTCGACTATTCGAATAGTGAAAATTCATGAAATTTCTAAATATATATATATATTTGGCGTAGGAACCGCTTTAAGCGATTATAGCCGAATCCACCAAAGCGCGCCACTCATTCCTCCTTTTTGCTTTTTGGAGCCAACTGGAAACACCAAGTGAAGCCAGGTCACTTTGCACTTGGTCTTTCCACCGGAGTGGAGGTCGTCCTCTTCCGCGGCTTCCTCCAGCGGGTACTGCATCAAATACTTTCAGAGCTGGAGTGTTTTCTTCCATCCGTACAACATGACCTAGCCAGCGTAGCCGCTGTCTTTTTATTCGCTGAACTATGTCAATGTCGTCGTATAAATCGTACAGCTCATCGTTCCATCGTCTGCGGTATTCGCCGTTGCCAATGTTTAGAGGACCATAAATCTTACGCAAAACCTTTCTCTCGAAAACCCCAAGAGTCGTCTCATCGGATGTTGTCATCGTCCACGCTTCAGCGCCATACATCAGGACGGGAATAATGAGCGACTTATAGAGTTTGATTTTGGTTCGTCGAGAGAGGACTTTACTTTTCAATTGCCTACTCAGTCCAAAGTAACACCTGTTGGCAAGAGTGATTCTGCGTTGGATTTCAAGGCTGACATTGTTGGTGTTGTTAATGCTGGTTCCCAGATAAACGAAATTATCTACAACTTCAAAGTTATGACTGTCAACAGTGACGTGGGAGCCAAGACGCGAGTGCGCTGACTGTTTGTTTGATGACAGGAGATATTTCGTCTTGTCCTCATTCACCACCAGACCCATACGCTTCGCTTCTTTATCTAGTCTGGAAAACGCAGAACAAACGGCGCGGTTGTTGCTTCCGATGATATCAATATCATCGGCATACGCCAGGAGCTGTACACTCTTGTAGAATATTGTACCCTCTCTATTTAGTTCTGCAGCTCGTATTATTTTTTCCAGCAATAGATTGAAGAAGTCGCACGATAGTGAGTCACCCTGTCTGAAGCCTCGTTTGGTATCGAACGGCTCGGAGAAGTCCTTCCCGATCCTGACGGAGCTTTTGGTGTTGCTCAACGTCAGCTTACATAGCCGTATTAGTTTTGGTTTTAGGGATACCAAATTCAGACATCGCGGCATAAAGGCAGCTCCTTTTCGTGCTATCGAAGGCAGCTTTAAAATCGATAAAAAGATGGTGAGAATCGATTCTTCTCTCTCGGGTCTTTTCCAAGATTTGGCGCATGGTGAATATCTGGTCCATTGTGGATTTTCCAGGTCTAAAGCCACACTGATAAGGTCCAATCAGTTCGTTGACGGTGGGCTTTAGTCTTTCACACAATACGCTCGACAAAACCTTATATGCGATATTGAGGAGACTTATACCACGGTAGTTGGCGCAGATCGTGGGGTCTCCCTTCTTATGGATTGGGCAGAGCACACACATTCTACAAAGAAGCTGATGCATGCAGTTCTTCCCCGCCGTATTTGAATAGCTCGGCCGGTAATCTATCGGCCCCCGCCGCTTTGTTGTTCTTCGAGCGGGTAATTGCTATTCGAATTTCTTCATGGTCGGGTAATGGAACATCTATTCCATCGTCATCGATTGGGGAATCGGGTTCGCCATCTCCTGGTGTTGTACTTTCACTGCCATTGAGCAGGTCGGAGAAGTGTTCCCTCCATAATCCCAGTGTGCTCTGGACATCCGTTACCAGATTACCTTCTCGGTCCCTACATGATAATGCTCCGGTCTTGAAACCTTCTGTTAATCGCCTCATCTTTTCATAAAATCGGCCGATGCCGATTCTTTCATCAACAACATTATTTAGTAAATTTGTATAGTAACAAAATAAAAACAAAGACAAATAACATCACAAAATAGGTAAACAACTCAATTCATATGTAAATATGAAGTTTTTTAGTGACTTAATTAATATTAAAAACTAAATAATTTATTATTATAAGATATATGTTGATAGAACAAATAAGTTATTCACGTTTTCTCAAAGCGAATTTGCAATCAGCAATATAGCTTTTTTCCTTTAAGGGGGTATACCGGTGTGACATTTTCAAAAAATCGATGTTTTATTTTTTGCTTATTCGAAAGTTTATAATTTAAAAAATATCCTGTGAAAGGTAAGGTCGTATCTTGAATAGTTTTTGAATGGCATTTAAAAACGAACATTTTTTACCTAAAAAATCGAAATTTTTTCAGAACTACGTCTTTTTGTTAATGTTTGATATCTTTCAATAATCGTAGGTCATTGTATAGGGAATATATTCAACTTTAATAACCTTTTTAAATTTTTGTGTTTCAGTTACTCATTCGGCCGGAATCTTGTCAGCAGT
Source organism: Zeugodacus cucurbitae (assembly GCF_028554725.1). NCBI lineage: Eukaryota > Metazoa > Arthropoda > Insecta > Diptera > Tephritidae > Zeugodacus > Zeugodacus cucurbitae. Next base: position 28,338,449 of record NC_071671.1, read on the forward strand.
TGGCGAAATTTTTTTTTTGCACCTCCCAAGACAACCCAGAACTCCTTTATTTTTCAAAATTTTTTTAAAATAAAAATCTTAAAACATAGTTGAAAGTACATTTTATTATGTCCAAAAAACTTCGAAACATTCGACCTAGTACTTTCTTTAAAAAATTCACTAAAATCGCCTAATTTTTCATGGGTTACACTGGGTGACCCCTTAAGGACAAATATGGGCATTAAGGCCAATATTCGAAAATAGTAGGTCTAGTAAAAAGAATCCGTTATTTTCAAAGAGATGACTTTTGTCATTTATATCACACATTGTGAAAGGCGGCAAATAGTGATAGTGACTCAATAGAAACTTCGGAAGCTTGTTTGGGAGGTTCTTTTCCATGCACCTTATTATAGTCCAGGCCAGCACCAAGTGATTATTACGTGACCCTGTCTATGGCAAACTTTTAAAAATAAATTAACCTAGTTACGAATGCTTCTATAATAGTGACTTTATGACATTATCTTCAAAATCTCAACAACTTTAAACAAAACTGTACATATTTGACATAAATAAAACCTTTCATTAATGCAAAATTGTTGAATTTCTCCGAAAGAAGTAGAAAGAATCGGCCAAATATGGCCGATGCCGATACCGATACCAAGGCCGATTAATCGGTCGGTCTCTAGTATGTACCTCTGATTCTCTCATATTGATACAGCTGTGGATTAATCGTAAACATATTTATTTATTTACTTTGAACAATCTCTTTGGAATGCATTTTTAATAGATTTTAATAAAGGAGTAATTACCGTACTTTTCGCTTAATTAACCCTGTGGTTAATTTAATAGACCCGTTTAATTGAACGCGGATAGCGGGCAAAAATGTAGCATACGAAAGCACATGTAAATTTTCTCGGATAATTGGACTCGGTTAATTGATTTTCCCGCTTAGTTGGTTCAAAATATATGTCATCAAAAATCATTTTCCTTTTAAATTTCCCCGGTTAATTCCACCAAATACAATAATATTGTTGAAAAAACTAATCTTCTAATCAACACTGTATGATTATTTAATAATAAATTTGAATAACAAATATATATATGCACATAGGGGCATTTCCGCCAGAAGGTCCAACACAGACAAAATATTAAATATTATTAGAAATACAAAGTTTTTGCATATTTTCATAGAAAAATTTTTAAATTCGTTTATATTAAATAAATTTTAAATTTATTCATAACCAATTACGATATATACGAAAGCCAAATCGCGTAGGAGCTACTTTTCTCATTTCGATTTTTCTACTGCATTTGTTTTTTATTCAAAATTGTTAAAGAAACATATCATGTATAATTTTTTGCTTTGTAAAACCTTTATAAGGGTACAAAGAGCAAAATAAAATGCATAAGAAAGCATGCGATTGCAAATAACTGTAAGTTTTTGTCCTCTTATTATTTTATATTTCAATGTCCCGTGCGAGATCAAAAAATAACACTTGTTCCCACTGCATAGCAAATATAAGCAGAAAGCTCGCAAAATTTTGGGTATAAACAGTAAATTTGTATACAATTAAAATAAAAAAAAACCTTTTTCAAAAATCAAGATTTGTGATTTTGGTAACTACTTAAAAGTGATCACATGCGACATCGTAGGTGTGGAATTTAAAAATTGAAACTTATTTTTTGTCTTATTTTATTTCTGAAAACTACTGTACTTCAATGTATATTGAACAGCTCTGTGCAATGCTTCGAAAAGATTTCTGAAGAAAAAGGGAAAAAACAACAAACACATGCGAGAGCTGTAGCACATGAAAATTTTCATTAGCTCTGCTTAGCAGAGCATAGCTCAGAATTTAATTTTTTGCTCCCGCTTCAGCTATAGTTTTTTACCTAACAAAACTCGGAGCAGAGTAGAGCACATACTTTTACATTGTTATGCTAAGGCTATGCTGTGGCTCTCGACAAAGCAAGAATGATAGAAGACAAGATTACGACAGACTGAAGCGTCACGACCCACGAATGGGAATAGGCAACAGAAGAATTGTCAAATGGAAAACGGAAATGTGAAACTTGTGAACCAAATTGAATAATGTGCAGAAAAAATATCACAATGAACGTAATTCTTAAAATCTTCATTTATAAAATGATCCAATATAATCATGCATATTTATAATTAAAATTATATGTTTTGTTACAAAAAGTTCGCCATTTTGCCAACTTTTTTGTTGGTTGGAAAAGTGAAAAAAATTCTTTATAGACGACTTTTTTGTACTATTGTTGTTTAATTCCGCCATTGCGGACTTCTTTTTCAAGTTAACACATTTTTCTATTAGAATTTTAAATAATAATTAAGCACTAGCCTTGACTTCAGCTCTTTGTTTTGGTTTTATTGTTTTGTACCACCGTGCAATTTGTAAATTTTTGTTTTGCTCGCGTGTTCGGGGTCGTGAAAGTTGTCACTCAACAGGAACTAGCGCATAACATTTTTATTTCTTGATTAATCTCTTAACTAAAATTAAGCAATCCTTTAGTTGCTTTTCTAAACTTTTTATTTATTCTGATGATAACTGCTCTCAGATTAAAAACAAATGAATATTATCAAGCCTACAAAAGAAAAAATTAAAATGGTCTTCAAAAACCAAATAGTACAACTGTGTTTAAAATGAATTTTATGTCATCAGATTGAAAATCATTCCATAAATGATATTTAGATAAAAAATGGTTAAATGCATTTCAGGTATAGCCCAGTTGCATTTATTTTGTTTCGATGGCCAAGGAGTAAAAGCTGTTTCATATTCATAATTATATTTTCATTTGCTTGATGTTATTTAAAAATTATTACTTTTATTACTTTTTTAAACGATTTTACTGGCCTCGTTGTTAAATAAATATTATGATGGAAAATAATGGCCCGTGCGAATGTGGTTAAATTTAACTAAAAAAAACTATAAGTTATTTTTGGGAGAAATTCATAGCAATTTTAATGCACAACATTCTACAATGAAAAACATTTGAATCACAGTACATACAGTAGAAAACTTTATTCGTGGGGAATACTCGGTGGTAAGATAGCCGCCATCTTGGAAAAACACAGTGCTGTATATATGGAGTACTTCATTTTTGTAAAAATTTAGTCATAAAATAGCAAATATTATATATATTGTTGTCTTATATAAAGCGAAATTATTTATTTTTGCTATATTTCACTTATAGAGGTTTTTAACGCCAATGTGTGCCATATTATATGTAAAAAAATTGATTGAATGTAGATGAGATATTTTATAAGTGGTGAGAATAAAATACAGCTCTCATACGAGGGCTGCTATATATATTTCTGGCCTAGGCAACACTAAGTGTTGCCAGGTGCAATCTGACATTTCCATTGGAAGTTTGACATTTTTTAGCATAACATCATTCAGAACGTTTTGTCATTTAATCGTGAATTGTTTTAATAACAGGGAATTAAAAAATTTATCTCGGCCAAAAAATGGAATTAACTCGTGAACATTTTCGTGCGATCATTTTTCCCAACTTTCGACGTGGATTATCGCGACAAGAGTGCATCGATGAACTAAAATCATTGTATGGCTATGAAACACCATCCTATAGCACTGTGAAACACTGGTACAACGAATTCAATCGTGGCCGACGCAAGACCGTCATGTAACATACCTTCAGATAGAGGATGCCTATGCATTTCTCCCACCAGCATACATTCGACATTGCATGAACACCTGGCCGTAAAAAAGGTTTGTTCTCGTTGGATCCCGCACAATTTGACAATCGTATAAATCGTATGTCAAGTGTATAAATCTTGATGGAGAATATTTTGAAAAACAATAAAACCATTTTCGTTGATAAATATTCCTACTTTCATTATTAGGCCAGAAATATATATAGCAGCCCTCGTACAAGTACTTCTCTGTAGTAAGTTATTTTTGGCCATATTTATTCGAACTTTATTGACACAAAATTAAAAAAAAAATCCATTTTTGCTAGTTTTTACTTAAATTATTTACAAATATTTATATTTAAAAGACTTTATGAGCTTGAAACGATAAGTTGTCGCCTCCTTATTAAACATTTTTAAAACAAAATATGTAATGATGCTATTGAATAGGTATTTCAAACCATCGGGTCCAAAGTAACAAGATTCAAAATCGTAATTTAATACTAATTGAAGTTTTTCTATGAAATTTATAAAAGGCTCAAGAGCTTTTACTAAGTTTGACGAATCCTACACTTTTTATTTTGTAAAAAGTATAGGCGTCTTCAAAGATTTACCCTTTCTCGAATAGTGTTAAAGACAGCAAACAATTGAGCATTTTAAAGTATTATATATATAACCATAAAAATATGCAAATGAATTTCTCCGAAGGAAATTGTTTTCAATTATATCAATTTACATACAATGTCTAATAGATTGCTTACTATCTATGGAAGACATTGCCAAAATTTGAAAAGTTTGCCAAGAACTATCTTGAACGAGTATTTAAAAACTAGTTGGAGCGCGTTATACACTTGTACATAAAATATAACTAACTTATCAATAAATAACATTTAATACTACCATAAAATTTAATAAATATGCGAAATAATTTAAAATAATTCCGATACTAATGAAAAAATTTATTTTATTTAATAATTACACTGGTTTACAGCAAAAATGTTCCATGAACGCCACTATCCTATTTGTATGTGGAATCGCTCGCTGATTTCGAAAATCGAATTATTTTTTTTTTCTATGGATACGTTTTTGAGATATTTGCAATTTACCGTTTTTCGACCAAAAAAAAAAGGTGCCTTCACTTAATCATGTATATCTCTCTGACCAGTTGAGCAATCTTACTGCAAATTGTAGAAAATAAAAGTGAATGAAATTTCCTAAAAATATTGCCTACTCCATTTTTCCATAGGCCTTATAATTTCTGAGAAATTGATTAATAACTTCGAGTTTTTAAATTTTTTTATGAAAAAATTAAAAAAAATAAACTTTGGCAAGAAAAAAATTTTAAAACAAAAGATATTTTTTTAATTTTTTTTTATTTTATATGAAGTCCTGTTTCTTTAGAAAAAAATAAGCTACCAACGAACAAAATCCATGGATAAATAGGAAAGTTATACATGATCAAATAAATATATCCAAGTCTCGCAAAGTCAATGTATACGTATATGCGTATGTAGTGTGTAAAGTAGGGGTGGGATTGTTTTCGAATATCATTAGAATATTTCCCAGGCCAAGATAAAAGAAGGTATATTTGTTGGACCCCAAATAAAAAAGTTGATAAATAATGTCCAATTCGAAGGACTATTGTCACCAGTTGACAGTTTGCGCGACTTGGATATATTTATTTGATCATGTATAATTTTCCTATTTATCCATGGATTTTATTCGTTGGTAGCTTATTTTTTCCTAAAGAAACAGGACTTCATATGAAATAAAAAAAAAATTTAAAAATATCTTTTGTTTTAAAATTTTTTTCTTGCCAAAGTTTATTTTTTTTCAATTTTTTCGTAAAAAAATTTAAAAACTCGAAGTTATTAATCAATTTCTCAGAAATTATAAGGCCTATGGAACAATGGAGTAGGCAATATTTTTAGGAAATTTCATTCACTTTTATTTTCTATAATTTGCAGTAAGATTGCTCAACTGGTCAGTTAGATATACATGATTAAGGTGAAGACACCTTTTTTTTTGGTCGAATAACGGTAAATAATTCGATTTTCGAAATCAGCGAGCCATTTCACATACAAAATGGATAGTGGCATCCGTGGAACAAAAAACAAATTCAAATTTGTGATCCAGTGTTATTTAAGTACTGTTCATCGGACTTGTAGTAAAAAAAGCGTAGCACACAACCCAAGTACGCCTCGATGGTGTGTTAAAAGATGAAAATTAATGTAAACAAACCAAAGGTTTTCTACAGTATATACTGAGATTTAAATATTGCCTCACAATTCGCTGAAATCGCCGTTTGAATCATTAACGACTTCCATTTTTTGTCCCATGCGTTGGTTTTTTGCAATTATCTTGAAACCGAAAACCAAAATCAACCTTAATATTAAATGTAGGGGTAATAAAGAGCTATTAAAAATCCTACTGTGAAAATTTAAAAAACTTTTCAGTTCATAATTTCCTTTAGTTAAAAGGTGTACGATTGTCACGTTCGGCATGGCGGAAAAGCCCATATGTACATACATAAATATATTCATAGATTCCTATGTATGTAATTACATAAAATTGTTATTATTCAGCATATTAAAGATACATATTTCAACAGTATTTTGTTAAATTTATGTTTATAAATTCCGAAAGCTTAGCCGTTGGTACCTCATCTTCCATGAAGTGTCAAAAAAAAACTCGAAAAATAGTTGAAATAAAGATGTGTGGAAATTTTTCAACAGAATCGCTTCATAACTTTTCAAGAAATCGAATCCACTGACTTCAAAATTCGTGTTTTGAACTTGCAGTTTGTTTCTGTATTCCGTATCCCCATCTCGTTTTAATAAAACCACATTTTACCAGTAAAAAAGACATAAAAAAATCAAACTTTTGATGTACGTTCTAGCTTTATATTTAATTTACGGCCGATTTTACCAAACATGAAATGACCATGACGAAAATATTTTTTGTTCTGTATACATTCTAACGATTTGTTTCTAAAAGGTATCAAAAGAAGGAATTATTTCGTCCCCTCAATATAACAATAGCGTATAATTTTTTTTGGGTTTTGAGAAAATCGAGTTTAAAGTTTTTGTCAAATCAGAAATGAAGGAAATTTTTGAACATGAAATTATACACCATTTTTTCCAATGATTTTGACCCACTTTGTGGAAGTAGAATTTGACGAAATTTTGACCAGACATAGAATCAATGATGGAGATTCTAAATATGCAATAAAAAAATAATGGCGTATGAGCACATACGCTATTGTTATATTGAGGGGACGATTTATTCACATTAGTTTAATGAAATCGTATAGTATTACAAAATGTTTCCTTATATACAGTCCAAGTATATATTTATACGTATGTACATATATACGTAACTATTGAGTTGCGTATGATGTAGTTCATAACAATTGTCAGTTGCTCCGCAGTTGGGTTTAGAACTAATCGGATTAGTTTTGGTTTTGACAGTTCACAGTAATGAACAAAAAACATAAATATTGTTGTCTATTAGGATGTAAGTTAAGAAGATAATTTTCACCAATCGGTTAACATAATTTTTTATTTCAGCTTTTAACGCCCATATAGAATATATCATCACTATAGCATCATCCTTAGGTGAAATTTGAAGTTTCAGCTGAAAATTCATAAGTTAAAATGAATGGCTACTCTATTCAGACTTGGTGACATCCACTTTTAATCTAAATATTATACAATTTAAATTTGTATTTGAATTATGTGTTGATCAGTAAAATTTGTACTTTTAAAAAAGAAAACAAGTTAATTATCATCTTTATCTCGTCCAATGTCTACCCATGTTATTAATTGATGGCCATCTTTGTCTAAGTCGTCAAATTGCAGGTACTGTACACTATCGGCTTCCGCCACATCACTTATAACTTCTCCTGCGTGCTGCGCAATTATTTGGAGTGGTTCGTTACAACCACTTGTATTTGATTCTTGCGAGGAGTTTGCAGGAACTTCGTTAGTTTCATCACATGAATCAGCTAGGCTCAATTCTCTCTCTAATTTCAGTGTCTTATTGTCATTTATATGTGGCTGGTTTATAATAATTGTGTCGTTCGTATGCCCTGCAATTTTCATATGTGTCAACAACAGAGGTTTGCGCATGAAGCCGGCACCGCATTTCAGACACTCGTATGGCTTTTTTGTGCTATGTACATATCGATGAGCATTTCGATTGGCGCAACTGTTAAATTCTTTGCCACATATTTCACAAGTATATGGCTTAGTAGTGCCATGTATAAGCATATGCTTCTTCTTATGCTCAGGATAAACAAATGAAGAACCGCATATTTCGCATTCGTGCGGGCGCACACCTGTGTGCACCGCGTTGATATGATATTGCAACAAGCGTCGTCTTTTAAACGAACGGTCGCACTGGTCGCACTTATGTAATTTCTCATTTAAATGTGTCGACTTCCGGTGAGTCATCAGATTTGAACGCTGAGCGAATGCAGCATCACACATATCACATTTATATGGCTTCTCTCCGGTATGTATACGTTCATGATCTTTGATTTCAGCGCGACGTGCGAAAGCTTTGCCACATGTTCGACATATGAATGGACGCTGGCCAGTATGCACAATCTTATGCACATCCAGATTATGTTGTGTGCTAAATGCTTTCGAGCAGATATCACATATGAATGACTTTTCTCCCATGTGCAGCTTCTTATGATGTGTAAGGGTTTGTTGGTTCAGAAATGCTTTATTACATTTATCACATTTATATGGACGTAATCGGTCACTATGAATTTTCATATGACCCTGCAAGGTGTATTTTGATGCGAAGTCCTTTGGGCATTTCGTGCACTTATACGGTCGGCGCCCGGTGTGCATGTTCATATGCTCAAGCAACAACCTTTGGGTACTATATCTTTTCAGGCACTCGGAACATTCGTATTGTAAGGAAGCATTGCTGTGAGTTCGTTTGTGTACACGCAATAATTGATTATTTTCAAAAACTTCTTGACATTCATCACACGGATATTCTATGTTTTTAACTTGTTCAGCGCATGATATTTTTGAATGCATACTTTCTATATGTTCTTTCATACTTTCAATTGAAATGAAGCCTGAAGAACAATACTCACAAGAATAAAAATTTAGATCATGACTTTTGAGCATATGTTCCGCAAATAGTTCGGCTGTCATTGTCTTTTGTTCCTCGCACAACAAGCAAAAGTATAGATTATTTACTTGTTCGAAAACCATTTTCATTTGCTCATCCGTTGTCATGTCATTAACATCCTCAGGATTGTCAGTTGAGATTGTATAATTTAATGTAGAAGCTGTAAGGATATTAGAAATTAAGTTTAAAAAAAATTGCAGGGAAACAAACGATGGTTTTCTATGTGGGATTTGTTGATGTTTTTATGAAAATGGAATCTGGAGTACATTGGGTATTACAGCAAGCCATAATTTTTAAAAGAGTAATAAAGCGTAGATTTTCGAAATATTTCCGTTTACTACACCTTATCAATCCAATGGTGTTAATTATAATTTTAACAAATGTCAAATACAATTATGAAATTTTATACCTACAACCATTATTACTTTCATCTGGATCAAAAATAAATGGTTCTTTGCTTTTAACGTCTAATGAATGTGATAACGGTTCAGATATTTTGGAGTCGACACTATGCATATGAAAGATCATCAAATCTGTAAAAATGAAAAAATGAATTATCTGTGCAAGAATATTAAAAAAAAAATTAAAAAATAAATAACCTAGTTGGGAATCTTTTATATTCAAACTGTGTAATTATTTAATATATTTTTATAACTGCTTTGTGAACTAAACAAAAATTAATTATAAATATAATACAATTTTTAACGGCATTGATAACTATATTACCTTGATGAGTATTTTCTGTTAAGTCCGAAATAATCTCGGTATAATTATTGAATTGGGTATTCCCATTATCTTCCCCGCATTTAGCTTCAGTATTTGGAAGTTTTGATTCGGCAATTATATCTTCACTGTCGGTAATTTCCTCTATTAAATCAACCATAGAATCATCCAATGAAAGTTCTGTACCCTCCAGAACTTTCGAGTCAATTGCTTCTGTAGAATTATCGTCATTTGTTTCTAAGCTAACGTTAGGACATTCATCCGAGTTCGTGTTTTTAGTTTCACTTTGTAATTCATCAATAATTATATTATCAATTAATTCTCCCAATTCAGATTTTTCTATTCGTGATATTTCGTTTTCAAAATCAGTTAAGATTGGATCCATGTTATACCTTTGTACTGTTCGATTATATGCTTTAATTATTTTTATACGGACTTCACAAAATTTATGAAGTAGTTTTTCAAACTCCAATGTATTTTTATTACAAGACTGACAGAGTAACTGTAAGAAAAAAAGTTATTTTGACTTTCAAGGTGAACTACTTGATTCTTACGTTGGAATGTGTGCTAATTTCATCTAAATCTCTGCCCAAAGCAGTTGCCAACACAAGGGATAAAGGATTATCAATTCCTCCATCATCACGCAGACGTATTTCGAAAATTAAAAAGGTATCTTCACCTTCAACAAAATTTCGATCACATAGAAAACATTTGGCATTTTCTACGATAAAAGCATCGTGGACTATAGCGTTTCCTTCCTCTATATGTGATTCATCATTAAAGTATTTTCTTTCCGATGTCAACACCATATTTGAATGATTTGTATCCATGCAGGTTAATAAATTTGTCATAAGTTCTGTGCCAACTGCAAATAATATTAATAAAAATATATTCTAAATATAATTAAAAAGTATAAAATAAATAAGATACGACACCTTTCACGTTTTTTAAAATAAAAATTATCAATTAATAAATGCAGAATTTAAATAACATCACAATTAATAGTTTTTCTATTTATTTTGCTAAATAACCAAAATATATCAAACAATGGCAATCAGAAATCTATCGAAAATCGATATATAGAAAAAAGTCGAATATTAATTTAATCCGGTTAACATCCGAATTTTAAATGTTGAATTTTATAAAAAAAGCTTAAAAATATTGATCAGCACCAAATAGCAGTGTAAGTGTCAGAATTGTTCCATTTTGCAATAATTTATTATAGTATGTTTACATATGAAAATAATCTCGTTCTAAGCTCGTTCAATAATCTAATCGTTTACATATAGCCAAATGAGATTATCAATTGTCAAATGTGTTGCATTTGTTGTTGTATTACACATATTTCTCTCGCTGTCGGCCATTGTTGTTTACATTTTCATTTGACATTTCTCCTTTTCTTCGCAAAATTATCTATAAACCTAGGAATAACACCGAAAATATAGTTGTATAAAACGAGATAATTTTATAATCTCGGATTATCCAGAGAGCAATTTTGTATGGGAAATCTCGTTTCTTAATTACAGATTATCGAGTTAAGCTCGTAAATGGAGATAATCTCGTTATATGTAAACATAGTATTAGATTTGAATTGTTTTGTTAAGATTTTTAATTTTTTAACAAATAATTAATAAAACAATTTATTCAACTGCAATTTAAATCATTTTTATTGAAAAACGTACATACAAGTGAGTACACGAATTAACGAAAAATTCTATTTCACGAACAGGTCTGACAATTAATGTGTTCGTTATTTCGGAAAACTCCTGTACATATAACAACAGCTGACTTATAGTTTTCGAAATATTCGCTCTTGAAGTTGAAAAATGTACAACTTTTATCTTGAATTTTCACGATATTTATTGAATATTTTATTAATATTAGTTGTCATCGATTGGTTACTTCTCTGTTCGCTATTTTTGGGCGCTGCTCGCCTGTCAAAAATTTTACATCTGAAAGCAACAACAAAGATATCTAGTTGAATTCGTGCTGGAGAGTATGCGAATACCTCATAAAAATTCCAATCGTCGCTTGCTCAGTATATACAGTAGAAAACCTTTTTTGTTTACATTAATTTTCATCTTTTAACACACCACCCAGCAAGTCATGGGTGCTGAAACTCCAACACATTCAAAGAAATTTTCATAACACCACTACATACACACATACACAACAAAGGGTAAAATGTGCATAAACATTTAACTCAACTCTTCTCTCATACAGCACCCTGAATGATAGAAAGAAACAACCAAAGTTCTCGTGTTTGAACAAGTTTTGTTTTGAGCTATATCAAGGCGGCTTGTGAAGTATTATTTTGCGTGTTTTATTTAATTCAGTGATCTGCAGCCTAATTAAAGTTTAAATTTTTGAAGCACGCATTTTTAAATAAGTAAAACGTAAAATAAAAGTTTTCTAAAGCCAAAATATGGAATTGAAGAGGGTGATACAGAAATACTTCATTGCACTGTCAATTCGAAGCACGCAATAGAAGCTACGCCAACATCAATGGCGAAACCATTTAATACGTAAATAATTGTTGAATATAATAATATTATCTTGCCTTAAATTCTAATTAATTTTCCACACAGATATTTCAAACCTCATATGGCGCGTTAAAGGTACGCAAACTTATTGGTGTCACTTATTGTAGCAGCGTAGAACTTTCGAAGCGATGGAATATGTGCTGCAAGCAAATCCAAAATTATGGACGCAATCGCTGCTACATGGAACACAAATCATTCACACACCAGATATTACGTTTAATGTCACTTTTTTGCGTGCAATTAAATTTTTGGTCAACACAAGCACGAGAATTGGAACGACATGGTTTAGGTGCTTTTGAAACCGTTTATTATCACGACGTGTGTCAACTGGGTTTTGCCAATGAGCTAGAGGGCAAAGCAGTTTCAGTATCTTTGAGCTTACCGGCACTTGGCCGTGCCATTAGCAGCTAAAACACAGAAATTAAAGGGTCAATTTAAGTGAATGTTTGTGCTCATAGAAATTTAAAAACTTTTTGTATGTTTAATTAGGAGGACTTTTTTGATTCATTTTCACCTTGTATTGAGGAACCATAACGTTGTTGTATCGCTTTACAAGGACATAAATTCACCGATATTAGTTCAATGGAAATACTACAGCAAGAGCATGGATGTTAAGACTTGAACGGTGCCGTGCTAGATTTAGAATTCCTGAAACATAAGGTAATTATTACCAACTTTTATTACAAACTTTATAAAAATTCATATTTTACTTTATATTTTATAGAAACCCTCATCCGTGATGAATCTAGTACTAGTGAAATTAATGAAAGAACAGATCTTATAAAAACTCCGAAAGAAACCAAAAGAGTCCTCACATAATGTGCGCAGCTTACACTTCCAGACCGCACGGGGTATTTGACATTTTCCACTCTTCCTCCAGCCTTTGTCCGATAGCAAAAATTGTTCAAATATTCATTTTCACCTACTTTATACATAGTAGTGTAGTACGATAATATATGTATAAAGTAAATATAATAATAAACAACTAAATGGCATGATATTTTCAATAAATATGTAATATAATTAATGATTTTGTTATTAAATTCTCATATGGGATTTTGGTAGAACTAACCGAAAACAGAGGGTATAGTTTCTGGGCTTTTGTGGGTCGCAGTATTGAAAGTGCACGTGAAGTTTTGGTTCGCACTATTGGGTCTTTCATCCGTGATTGTACCAATACCATTCCCTAAATTGTGCAAGAGGTATATATACATTGCTAAATGATGAATGTAATGTGCAAGAAAGGGATAAACGATCACACGTACACAAGAGTTTCGGGTACTTTTGTCAATTCGCCCTTAAGAATGGCATAGAAACTTTCATTGAAACTGCGGGTACCGCTCCCTGGCATTTCACCGGAGAATTCGCCGGTACCTGTCTTGCAGGGCACCGAGGCGTACTTGGGTTGTGTGCTACGCTTTTTTTGCTACAATGTGGTAATTAGGGTGTTGTGATAGCATTTAATCTTCACAAAACTTTTAAAGTCCGATGAACAGTACTTAAATAATTATTAAATAAAATAAATGTTTTCATTATTATTGGAATTATTTTAAATTATTTCGGATATTTATTAATTTTTTTGGTGGTATTAAGTGTTATTTATTGATAAGATAGTTATATTTTATGTACAAGTGTAAATAAATAATTTCGCTTTATATAAGACAGCTATATACATAATATTTGCTATTTTATGGCTAAAGTTTTACTAAAATGAAGTACTCAATATATACAGCACTGCGTTTTTCCAAGATGGCGGCTATCTTACCACCGAGAATTTCCCACGAATAAGGTTTTCTACTGTATGTACTGTGGTCGCTTGCTGAGTGCTACCTAGTTTTGTTTTACTCATTTTAGAACCATTTTACTATTGTGAACGGTGAAAGGACAAATTACTGTCAAAATAATAAAAGTTGTTATACACAAATTTGAAATTGAAAAGGGCAGGCGGGTTGCAAACGAACAGTTATATAAGCCTGAAAGCTTCTGGAATACCGTAATTTTTGCAGATGAGAGTAATTTCAACCCCTTTAGATCGGATAAAAATAGATATGTATTAAAAAAACCAATTGCTGAGCTACAACCGCGAAATCTACGTAGTACCGTAGAACATGGTGGAGAACATGTAATGATGTGAGGATGCATGTAGTCTTCTGGTGTCGGGAATTTGGAATTCATCGATTGTACTATGTACAAGAGTGTATATCTGGGCATTTTGAAACGAAATTTATTCGGGCGACTTGAAAAACGCCCTGCAAACAGAACAGAATAAAATTACTCCGAACTATACAAAGAAATTGGTAGAATCCATGCTGAAACGTACGAAAGCAGTTGATGATAGTAAGAGGCATCCCACAAATTACTAATCGACCTAAAGTTGTATCTTTAATTGTATAAAAAATTTTAATATATTTGGTTTTTTTTGTTACTACATAATTTTCGCTGTGAGGTGCAGAATTATACTGTAATTTGTTTTTGTTGTAGATAAATAAAATAACTATAAAATCTGATTTTTTTAAGCATAAATTTAATGTTTATATCTGCCGCTTTTTTAGAAAATGTATTTATTTTTCAAGTAATACTTGCTTCAGTATTTCTTGTACGGTTGGATCACTTTGGCTGTGAGCCACTTTGTAGTTTGACTTAGCTATAAAATAGTAAACAATGAGATTGTACGCTATTTGTGCCCTTTTACCAGGTTTTTGTACCATAATGATTTCGGATACCATCACTATGGCATTGGGGCGTATCTGAGATTTAAGCAAGCTTTTGTTATCGATGTAAGCTTTTATAAGAAGTGTGATGGGGGTGTAGACAGGCTTTTGGGTATGCAGTTACAGTTGCAGGGCTATATTCAATTACGTCCACGTTGGTAACCAACCCGCCGTCCAATAAATCCGATGGACGGTTTAAAGACTGAGAACGTCTGAGCAGCAATGCGCCGCGGTCAACAATTAAAAATAAAGTTTGACATCGAGAAGCAGCAATCATAACCTTCACCCCTGCTCTCTGAGAGCACTCATCAGCAACTCGGTATAAAGGAATTCGAAAAAGTCAAAAGATAAGCTCAGGATTATCGTGTCGAAGTAGAAAGAAAACAGACTGCCTACCTCGCGATCGACCACAACACGAGCGGAATGGGATAGATACCGATAGCTGAAGAGCGAAGCTAGACGCATGTGCTGACAAAATAAAGAACTAGAAATTTCTATGAAAATATGCGACGACTAAGAGAAAATTTAAGGACCGGAGCATACATTTTTTAGGACTTCCAGGGATAATCAAGTGGTTGATGCCCACGGTATACTGAATTGGTGGCGAACCCGATACTGCAATCGATGACGATGAAAGAAATATTCCATTGCCCGATTATGAAGAAGAATACGGAGTAATTGGACACTGAAGACAAACAAAGCGGCGGCGCCTATGAATTGTCGGATTGCATGCATCAGCTTGGTCGACTAAAGGATGTCCGACGATTGAAACCCAAGTGTGTTCTGCCCAACCCACAAACCAACCACGGCAAATCTTGAAGAAGACTCGAGAAAAGAGGCTCGATTTTAAAGATGCTTTTGACAGCCGAAAGGACCTTTATGCTGCTATGTCCTTACTTGGTATCCCTGCAAAATTAATACGGCTATGTAAACTGACGTTACGCAACACTAAAAGCATCGGAAGAATCGAGAAGGACGTCTCCGAGCCGTTCGACGCCAAACGAGCTGAATAGAAAAGTACAATCTTCTGTACGGGTACGTGTATAGCTACTGACGTTAGCGAATACCGCAGGCGATGAAACGATGAGCTGTGCGAGTTATACGACGACATTGACATAGCCCAGAAAATAAAAAAAAAACATCGGCTGGGCTGGCTAGATCAAATTGTCCGAATGGATGAAAGTACTACAGCTTCGATGGAAAGATGAGATGAATGATGCGCTATATATCCTATATAATATATGTACATTCCACGGAAACTTGATTAGCTACAATGGTAGCACGTCGGGAAACTACAGAACTGATTCTTCACTAGATCATATTAATGGGAAGAATGTTGAATACTGGTAGTCTTACTGAAAAATATTTTTAATAAATAAATCATGAATCATAAAAATGTCAGAATTTTATAAATTTTGAACGCGAAACATACTTCCAATTGTTCATTCAAAACGAAAAATGGGATTAGAATTTCTCAATAAGATCAATTTAGAAAACATCGTAATTTTTCAAACAATATTTACTTCGTTTCAAGGTTTTTGATGCAAAATACTTTGTAAGAATTTACAATCTTTATTGATGTACAAATTTTATGATATTTGTTATATAAGCTTGACCGAAAAGTTTTATAATTTTTTAAAAAGTTATCATCGAAATAAAAGAACATCGAATTAAAATATTTCGATTTTGGAGGCTAACTTCGAAAATGGGAAAATACAAGTTTTTTACTTATGACTTTCTCCTTGAAATAGCTTGATCGAATTCATTCAAAAAATTGTTGTGATCTGCGTCCTTCAGTAGATTGAGGTAAATAGTCTATCATGATGTGAAATCCTGTTCCAGTAGCCAGGTGTATTAAACTGGCGACTATACTTCAGTAGTCTCACAATTATGGGGTGTAAATTTGTGAATATATTATGCTGTTTAACATAAATTAGTTATTAACAAAAATTACCAACCGATTTGTTAGTTAAAAATATTTAATAAATATATGTATGTATTTCCAAATTGGATGTTATAAATATTGGAGAACTAATATCTAAGTTATGCAACTTATAGTTAACATTCATGTATATCGTTCTTGATAACTGGCCAGATACCATATATAATTAAATATTTTAATTTTATCATTAGTCTTTTTAATAAAGATTAAAATAATAAATCATATATAATGGAATATTATAGCATATATTTTCAATTTTCCTGTTGAGTATTTTCAATATACTCACATTTCACTCTATATTACACCTAATTCTGTTTTTACACGAATTATTTTTACACGAATTTGAAATAACACGAGTAAATACGAAAAAATATTTCTATTTTTACACGACATAATTTGAAATAACACGAATACAAAAAAAAAACAAAATTACTTTTTTTACATGAATTATTTGGATTTAACACGTTTTTTTTCAATGAATTTTTTTCTACTTAAAATAATTCTGGTGTGTATTCTGAGTTATGTCTATGTATGGGTAATTTCTGTTTAATTTCTGTGTAATTTCTGGAAATGCGGGATTCCCCGAATTATTGAAAAAGTAAAAACGTACATAATGTATTGTACACACAATTTAGTTCCTATTTGACAATTATAATTGAAAGATCGTTCGTTTTTGCTGATTTTTAACAAGTGCTAAGTAAAATAAAGTAGAAGCTCATATAATTTTGGTAGACCAATAATAGGTTAGTTTCAAATATTTAATTTTAGATTTTTGCATTTTTGATTAATAAAATATATTTTGGTAGCCATACCCATGTTACATAATTCTCCTGCATTAAAAATGAGGAAAGCGATCAGCTTAGATACCAAAATCAAAATTTTAGATCAACTTGCAACGGGACAAGGCGCAACGGTTGTGGGAAATAATTTCGGAATCCATGAAGCTACTGTAAGAACAATTAAAAAAAATGAAACGGCAATTAGAGCATCAGTATGTTCTGGAACAAAATTAAGTGCAAAGTCATCATCGTATGTAAGGGATGTTGTTAAAGAGAAAATGGAAAAAGCTTTGGTAATCTGGATAGAAGACAAATCCCAAAAGAGAATACCAGTAGACGGACTTGCTATCAAGCAGACAGCATTAAGAATCTATAAACGTATCCAGGAAATTGATCCAGATACATCATCTCAGTCAAAACAACATGCATTTTCCGCAAGTACTGGTTGGATGACTGGTTTTTTAAAAAGACACGCTCTCCACAATATAAAAATTAAGGGAGAAACTGCATCCGCTGATGAATTGGCTGCTAAAGAATTTCCCGAAAAACTAAAAAAAATTATTGAAGATGGAGAATATACTCCAGACCAAGTTTGGAATTTAGATGAAAGTGGCCTTTTTTGGAAGAGAATGCCTAGAAGAACTTATGTAGCAAAATCGCAGAAAACAGCCGGTGGTTTTAAAGTAGCAAAGGACCGTATTACGTTGTTGTTTTGTTCCAATGCTTCACGAGAACGTATTCTTAAGCCACTCCTAGTACATCGTGCCTTAAGACCACGTTCCATGAAAAGTGAAGATTTCAATAAATTGCCTGTACACTGGATGGCGAACAAAAAGGCTTGGGTAACCAGTGCAATTTTCACAGAGTGGTTTCAGAAGCACTTCATCCCAGAAGTTAGGCGCTACATGAAAGAAAAATTTTGTTTTTTGCCGCCTAATACCACTTCCCTTATACAGCCACTAGACCAGGGGATAATTGCTACGTTTAAAACGTATTACATAAGAAGTTCATTTCATTATGTTGTAGAAAAACTTGATAATTATGAGGAATCATCAGTCATAGATGAATGGAAACAATTTTCTATAATGGACTGCATTAATCAAGTCAAGATCGCGTTAGATTTATTAAAGCCATCAACTTTGAACTCGTGTTGGAAAAATATTTGGCCAGAATGCGTAAAATGCAAAGATCCTGTTATCGATAATAACGCTGAACTTGCTGATATAATAACAATGGCCAATGCAATCGGTGGGGATGGATTCGATGACCTATCGTTAGCAGATGTAGAAGAATTGTTGGTAGATGAAAGCTTGAGCGAAAATGAAATTATCGAATTCACCCTTGAGACTCGTTATGATAAAGAACATAGTGACAGTGACGAAAGAGATCGTCCAATTTTGAAAGCATCTCTAATTAAAGAAGGTCTTGATCTCGCTACAAAATTAGGTAGTCATTTTGAACAACATGATCATGACGAGGAACGAGCTGCCAAATTTCAACGTGAACTGAAATCATTAATGGCATCTTACAGGGAAGTTTATAATGGGTTAACGCGAAATAAAACTCAATCTAAGATAACTGATTTCGTTCAAAAATCTACTGATGTCCCAACACAGTCGGCTAGAAATCATAATGATCAACAAAATCATTCCAGTGATGGCAGTGATATTGTAGTCTTTCGCAAACGTTTACGTTTATTATCAGACAGTGACAATAAATAAAATTGTTTAATGTTTAAATTTTTCTTATGGTTGTACTTTATGTTATTTAAGTTTTTTGGCAATGAATTTCTGATATTATTTTTTTTATGAAATCTAAATTTTAATTTATTTTATTATCATTTAGTTTATTTAATAAATTAAAACGAAAATAAATTCTTAAAATAACTACAACAATATTTTTTTTATATTATTTAGTCTAATTTTAACTTATTTTTTGAGGTCTAGAACCAATCTATTATTTTTGTACTTGGCCAGTATCTTTTTTTACACGATTTTTTTTTACACGAATTTCTCGGGAACCATTCTATCGTGTAAAAACAGAATTAGGTGTATATACATATTTTCTCTTACGCTGCCATTACACGGGAAAAACTTGCTTTCAAGTCGATCACACGAACTAATGGTCAAAATTGGCATAAATTGAATTGAAAAGCCATGATGTAGGCTGCAGGCAACTTGATATTCAATTATGGTTACAGATATGCCGTCGTCAAGAAAACTGCTTCCATTTATCACAAAAATGGATTCATAAGACTTTATTTTTAAATCATTCTGTAGATATGTCGGAAGATTCATGTTCCATAAAATGCACTGTTTGTGTACAATCTCAACTTTATTCGTCATAAATTTTAAAATTTTAATACTAGTAATTTGAAAATTTTAGAACTCTGCACTCAGCTGATCATTGTTTGATCATCAACTTAAGTTTCAATTGAAACGCTTCTTGCCTCAAAAGTAAGATTCAAGTTCGAAAAGTAAAAGTGTGGTACTAAGTGTGAGTGTGTGGCAACTTGAAAGCAAGGGTTAAGTGCATGCTGAATTAGATTCTTATTAGTACATATTGTTGCCCCGTTTTTATGAAAACTTTGAAATGAACAACATTAATGATTAATTCAAACTGATTAAAATGAGACACACACATACATATGTATATATGTCGAATACTTATCCACAACTTAATTCGCAGTTGCTTTTATACTTACAAATGAAAATATATAATTATGAACATTATATTATTATAAGATTGTTAATTTTTAATCGCGCTTGTGCTTGAAAAGTACTGAATCGACTACTCTGGAGGAGATTTATGAGTACTCCATCCATGAAAACATTTCGTAAAACGTTTAGACTCCTTATTTTTCAGAGTGAGGAAAAGCTTTCGAGGCTTATCTGGTTGTTTGATGCGTAAGTGTTGTATATAAACCTAAAACGAAAATATCATATTAATAGAAAAATCATTCAGGATTCAGGAATCAAATAATATTGCAATTTAGGAATTGAATATAACTGTTCTAAAAAATTTTTAGATGAACTAATGTATAATAAATGTATAATTGGCATTATCACAAACAATCAATATATAAACACATCTTTGCATAGTGTTTAAAATCTTACCTGCGCTGACTTATACGCCAATTTTATTTCCACTTCACTACATCTGGAACCAAGCCATAAAAATACTTGTTCACCATTGTCCAATATCATTATGTCATCATCTGCCAAATCGTCTTGACAAAAATCAGTACATTTTTCTGCAACAGTGAAATAACCTTTCTCATTAGAACATCGGAAAAGTCGGGTATAATTCATAAAGTCAGCATCTCTCTCATAAGTTTTGCGTCCACCCAAGGCAACCCAGAAAAAGTTTTCTGGTTCTTCTCCTTCGTTTAAAATCTAGATGAAGTAAAACAACAAATCTTTAAGGGATATTACATTTTGGAACAGTTGTCGATATTACCTGTAAACTAACCCAAGGATTATTAAACATTTTCTCAGCGATTTCTTGGACAAGCTTTGCTTCCTCTGGTGCAGACTTTGAACCCAACCAAACGTAAACTATTCCCGATTGCGCTTCATCTTCAGTGTCAAAAGGTACATATAAAATATAACTACAAAGATGTATAACATTAGTAAGGTATTATTAGAAAAAATCGAAATTAATATAAATTTACCAAAATGCTGAATTCAAATTTGTGGCATCTGGCTGGATTTGAATAAGGCGAGTACACAATGCCCCACCATTTGAACGTAAATGAAAGAACTCGACGACAGGTTTTATATTAGAATCTTTCGCTTTATCCTTTCGTTTCCCGGTATGAATTATAAACTTGCGTTTAAAATGGGCCATGAATTTCAAATTTTCTTGTTGTTGATGAATGCGCACTACTTCCAATTCTTCTCCAAACATGGCCTTGAATTTCTTTTGTAAAGTAAATGTAAATGTCAACCAGCCCATATTGCTCGCATTTCGTCCCTGCCAAAAATATACTACGCATTGAATCTCATCATCGGACTGTTTGATGTCATCCACTTCGTCTTCTTCGTCGACGGGTATGCAATAGCGGCACAAAAACACATAACACTCTCCAGTATAGAAATTGCCCAACTCTTCTTCTGGCAAACGTACAAATTTTTTTCCTTCCAATACGAAAGCTTCCATTGCTTCAAGATCGTAGTTCCAATCCTCTTCTAGTTGTTCAGCTTCATTAAGGGGCATTGCATTTTGGCGTGGCATAAAAAGAGCTGCTAAATCAGCACGAGTTTCCTGCTTACGAGCCCATTTAGTCAAGTCTGCGCCGGTTTTAGCAACAGATTTAGCTGTTCTTGTAAAATCTACAGCCATAACTTCGTCCCAACCAACAAATTTAGATTTGAATATTTGAGATTCCGTTTCTTCCTGCAATCGAGTGACCAATGCAAAAGCTGGGCGATTTATCATCTGAAACAGTTCTCGCGACAACTTTATTGCAGCTGCTCGCACCAGTCGGGTCGATTTTTTACCAAACCATACAAACAAATCTGTATAACAGTCCAATATGTAAACATTTTTACTATTCAATAGAGTATGAACCAATTTTTGGTCTGTCAATTCTACTTGAGGCAGCTCCAAATAGCCCATACCGAGTTGAACCTGATAAAGACGGGGAATAACAGGCTCAAAACACTCTGGAACATGCTGAGATATTTTTTTCTTTGACACGTCGTCTGAATCAATTCCAAAGTTCTTCCAAAAGTCATCACTTTCTTCTCCTGCAAATAATATATTAAAAATAGACTAAATAATATAAATGCGTATTTTTTACTTACCCTGTATTTCTACAATTATTTCGCATTTATTTTTCCGCTCGGTTTTGTTAATTTTTTCTGCCATCAGTCGTGTTTTGGAGTTCAATGTACTTTTTGATGCACACCCAAGCCAGATATATAATTTGATACCACAGTCTAACATAAAAGCAAATCGGGGATCAAGGGAATCAAAATGTAATGCAACGGGTTCCAAATGAATCGATGAACCAGCGGAATGCACACGATATAAACGTTTGGTATATAACATATCTTCAACTGTGTAAAAACCTGTGGCCGTACGACCGCCTTCAATATATGTTACTTCAGTATCAAATAGTTCCAAAAATTCTTCGGATTCATCATCTATAAAGAAAGCATAAATTGAGATTGCATAGATCAAATTTATTGAAAGTGAATTCAAAGACTATGGATAATCGTTACAATAACAACAAGTAAATAGTTGCTTATGTATGTACATATGTATATGAATAGGCAAATTCAAATAGAGAAAGTAAGATTACATAAAAATACTTGTAGATATATCGTTTTAGTTTTTGGGGATTAGAAATAGAGGCTAAAACGAATGAATTTATATTGCCAGGACAGTCAGGTCTACGTAATCGCAACGGATCCGTAAGTACGAAGGAGTAGGAAACCTTAAGAATTCTTCAAATTAACTTTTGAAGTCTTTTTTCTCCTTAACTGCAAGTGAGAATATAAAGTAATACTAATATACATATTTATCTATCTATTAATCTATTCCCACCATTTAAGAAGAACAATCAGATATTGGGACTACAATGTCTTGTATAAATTACCTAGCAGCCCCCAGAAATATCTAAATTTTTACACACTCTCCCATGCATATGTATGTACTTCCTCCTTTTTGCGAGGGGTCATTAAAAAAGAGTCAAATTAAGAAATTTCGAGCATAAAATTATATTTTTTTTTGTAATGAGCTAAAACATGATTACCACTTCTAGTCTTTGATATCCGTTGAATTCGACTCCATAAGGCGAGCTAATATTTTGCTCTTCAAGCCGCTGCACAAGTTTCGTACTCGATTTTCGAGCACGTATTTGGAGGATCTGAAATTTTGTTCAGCAAGATGCTGCAATTGCTTGATAATCGATTATCGTATTCTCTTCAACCTTCAAGACGATTTTCAGTTTCTGATGAAGATTCTCAATGACGGCGTCTTTTGGATACTCTCCCCTGGGTATTTCCAAAAAGTTGAGATCTATGAAGATCATTTGAGCTTTTTAAAATGAAAACAAATTTAACTGTCTTGGTACAAAGTACTAAATTATTTGCTTAATATCTATAAAATTGTAATTGAAAAATTCTAAGAACTACTCGAGTCACTAAGCTTTTTGAATAGTTAAACGGTACAATATATTATTTATCAAAAAAATTAAAATAAGATGAATTTAGTTCTGAAAAGAACTGATGTTTCGTTTTGATCATTTTTAATTTTCCCAAAATATTCAGAGTGACAGCGTCTGATGTGTTCATGTTTTTTTAGGTAATTGTAATTTAGCGTTGTGAGATTCAAAACAAAAACTCTAGTGATATGTAGTTAGGCTGGTAAACATTAGGTAAACGCGTATGTGTGCTTACAGTATGTATGTTTACAGTTAATATTTTAAAGACAATTGCTGGCATATGTACATTAATAGTCGTGTAGATATTTTTTACTGAAATTAGTACCCTCAAATAGATCAAGGAATATTCTGGAAAAATTATTGAAATCTGTAATCATATAAAATGATACATTATTTTTGTATTTAAAATGCAGTAGTTCGAATAAATAATAATAAGCTATCGATTTGACAGTTAATATGCTATATTCTTTTGCCTGTCGAGTTGCCCCGTTATGGTATTGCCTAACCTAGTAGCTTGAGTGGCGACATTTTTCAAATATCTTACAATTTTATATCAATATACTTATCAATATCTTTCGAATGGAATGCCCAAATTTAATAATTTAAAAAGTTATATAATGGTATTGAAGCACACTTAAACATATTATTAGCTGTGATAAGCATTATTTCTAAAGTATAAATAAAAAAGTTTTTATAGCTGTGACAATTATATATATATTTTTAATATGATAAATACACTTATTGTGACAAAACTATAATAGTTAGACATATGCTGTCGCGACATAATTATATTATCTGCAATTTGTAGTACATTATTTTGTTCTATATTCAATAGTTTTCGCAGTGTTCGCGATTTCAGAAGTTTTTTTGGTAATTTTTTCACACCTTGGGTTACATTATTGGAGTTTTAGTATGGATCCCTAATATAGCCTATGTTCACCACAGATAGTGTAGCTTCACAACAGCGAAAAATTTTTCAAATTGGTCAAGTAGTTTTGGAGCCTATTCAAAGGAAACAAACAGTCAAATCATTTATCTTTATAATATTACTAGCAGACCGCTCTAGTTTCGCACGGGTTTAAATAAACATTTCAAAAGTTATAAAGTGCGAGCTTGTATATTTCTAATATTTTGTTCTTCAAGCCGCTACAAACGTTCCATAATCTTGAGGGTCGATTGGAAGGGCGTACTTGGAAGGTTTTCAAATTTTGTTCAGCAAGCAACTGCGAGAGCTAGTTACTCGACTCTCTCTCGAGAATGACTTGCAAGGCAATCTTCAGTTTCAGATTAAGACTCTCTATCACGTAGTCTTTTTGATACCTTCACCTGGGAACTATTTCCACAAAGTTGAGATTCTAGCAATAAATATACAGCCCTATTCTGAAAAAACCTCATAACTGAGTTGTGAGGAAAAATTTGTGAGGTTTCATGTGACGTATATTTTGTGAGTCTATTCTGGCTCGAACCTCATAAGAAAAAAGCTTAAAAAAGTCACCAATTGAGGTGAAAAGCATTTTGCTGTCAAACAGTTGTTTCAAAAGAAATAAATTCAAAATAAATACAAATTGATGTAAAATTTGTAAACAAATGAAACAAATGAAATTGCGTATTTACAGTCGAAAGTTAAAAAACAAAAGAATTATAAAACAAGTAAGGAAGATATGGTTTTTGACCCATAAGTGGGCGGAATTACGCCCATTTAAAATTTTGTATACCATTTTGAGAGCAGCTCTTCTGTACCATCTTTACAATGAAATTTAAGGTTTCTGGTTGTTTTCCTTACTGAACTTACTGAATTTTTAGTAATTTTCAATATAACCTTTGTATGGGAGGTGGGCCGTATGACCCGATTTCCTTCATTTTTGGACGGTATAAGGTAGTACCTAAAAGAAACGACTCTAGAAAGTTTCCTTGATATAGCTTAATTAGTTTGCGAGATATGTACAAAAAACTTAGTAGTGGGCGGAGCCACGCCCAATTCCCCAAAAAAATTACATCCAAATATGCCCCTTCCTAGAACAAGCCTTTGTACCAAATTTTCGGTTATCGCCATTTTGTGGAAGTGGCAATGGTCCGATTACTCACATTTTCGAACTTAACCTTCTTATGGTGCCAAGAAATACGTCTTCCAATTTCATTTTCATTAAGATATCTCAATTTTTACTCAAGTTACAGCTTGCACGGACGGACGGACAGACGGACGGACAGACGTCCCGGATTTGAACTTTTTTCGTCACACTGATCATTTTGATATATATAACCCTATATCTAACTCATTCAGTTTTGGACTTGCAACCATATAATACTCTCGTAGCAATTTTGTCGCGAGAGTATAAAAATAACCTGGGTGTAAATCTTCGTCTATAGAGGCTGTGCGTCAGTGTCCTTTGCTTTACAAAAATGCGTCCTTATCGGATCGTAGAGTTTTAGGACTTAGGCAGCAAATCGCTCAAAAAATGAAAATGCAAGGTACGTCCAAATTGCTCCAGATTCGGTTAAACACAATTATTCGATAACTGAACTTTTATAGAGGCCATTTTTTCAAAGAACAATTCCTCCATGCTCGTTATAGCATGCAAATATTTACACATTTGTTTACAAATATTGCTAAAAACCAAAACAAACACAAATATTTTTGTATTGTGATGGCTGCTTTCACACGTCACAGATATTTGAGAAAATTGTGAGCATTTGAGCTTTTGAATTTTCTCCAGCATAAGGTAATCATCACAAAATCCAAAAACCTCACAATAGTGAGTGTGGTGATTTTTGTGAGGGCATGAGAATAGGGCTGATAGCCTATGTTACTCGGGGTGAATTTACAATGGTGAAAGAATTTTTGAAATCGCCACAGTTGTTTTTGAGTTTATTTCTTACAAACATACATACAAATCTTTCCTCTTTATAATAGTAGTATAAATTATTAGTATAGATAGAGATAAAATACTTATTTAAAATTAACAAGATGTAAAAAATAATGTACTCACTTTGTTCCTCACGTATTGTACGGCAACGAGCACCTAAGTAATTACGTAAATTAACTGCATGTATTGCAGCGCATGCGCGCTTGTCTAGCGTTGCTTCATTACCAATCCAAAAATATATTTGCCATGCTAGTTGTCCTAACTCATCCAAATAAGTTTTAAGAATTATGTAGCAATCTCCTTCGTAAAACTTTCCGTGAGCTACTTCTTCGATTTTGTTTGGTAAAAAATTTTCTATTTCCCATATAGTTAGGCCGGAAAACTGGCCGTCTTCTTTTTCAAAAAATTTGGAATAATCCAAATGCGGTTTTTCCAATGATTCATCCCAACGCTTTGGTTTTAGCGATTCAGGTTGTAAGTCCTCAAATGAATCCTGGGATTCATCTTTATCTTTAGCTATGTCCTTCATGCCTTTTAAAATTTTTGCAGAATCTTGTTCAGAATCGGACCGGGGACCACGACGAAGACGAATTTTGCGCGCAGTAGAATCCTTAGTGCTAGATACTGCCGGTATTGAAGCTGGAGGTGCAGCTCCAGCTAGCAACAATTGAGTTTGTAGTGAGAAATCAATGTTGTAGAATTCTATACCAGCACCTTTAACAACCTCACATGGTTTTGGTGGCATAATTAAATCAGGATTATTTCGTAAATCTAGCTGGTCTAAGCCTTCAAGCAAATGAACGGCCTCTGGTAAAGTTATAAGCCTATTTGAGCTCAAATTTAGCTTTTTTAAAGCTCCACAACGGCATAAACCTTCAGGAATCATCTCCAAGACATTGTTAGACGCAGAAAATACTTCCAGAGAACACATTTTTCCTATTCCCGAAGGGATTCCATCAAAATCTAGGCGATTGTCGTTTAGAAACAGTCGTCGAAGGTACGTTAATTTACATATAGACGCTGGTAAAGCAGTTAATTGATTGCGTGATAAATTTAGTATTTCAAGTTTTTGCCAAAATTCAACACTAGAGCTTAGCTCAGTAATGAGATTGTCACTAAGGTTGATACGTTTTAAATTTGGTAAATTATATACGCAATCTGGTATTTTTGGCAACATATTTTTTGAGATGTCTAATTCAGCTAAATTTGATAAACTGTCCAACGTAGTAGGGAAATTTAATAAAGTACGTTGTGTGTTCCGCATATTAAGACTTTCAAGGTTTTGAAGAGATGGCAATTGTCGAAGCTGAAATAATTCCAATGGGTTATCCGCTAAATTTAAAGTTTGTAAATTCGCGAGACGACGTGTTTGTGGAGGTAATGTTTCCAAACGATTGTTTGAAAGATCAAGAAAAAGTAAATCAGTTAAATGAATAAATAGCGCCGTAGGAATTGATTCAATTTGATTATTGCTTAGATTCAAAACTAAAAGGCTTTTAGCTCGTTCCAATCCTTCAGGAACTTCCTTAAGCTTGTTATGGGATAGATCCAAAGTTGTTAGCTCTTCTAACCGAAAAAGTTCTGGAGGAATTCCGCTATTTTTAATTTGATTCTTTCGAAGGTTTAGTGAACGTAAGCAAGGGAGTCCTGTCAATTCTCCAAATAGTTTCTCTAATTCATTACTTTTCAGTGAGAGGTGTTCTAGTTTAAATAAGTTTCCAAGTTCTTCCGGAATTTCGTGAAGATGTGTGTCGTCTAATGTTAGCCATTGAACCCTATTCATCTCTTTAATAGCTGCCGGAAATTTTGAGTCCTATATAAATATATAAAGTAGTAGAAAAGAGGGGGAATATTTCATATGCCATATGCTGTATAAATAAAGGAATTATATGTACAACTTACACTAAAATCATTTTTAGAAAAATCAACTCCACGAACAAATGGCAAAACTCCTGTAGCCATACTTGTAAATTTTATTACTAAATTTCAGCTCAGATAAAATATAAACAGTCCTTCAGACAAAATCTAAATAAATACCTACACCCCAATCTATTGTTATTATGATTCATTTCTATCGATAAAACGTGTATATCGGTATATCGAATATCGGTATGGTCTTAGGGTCCTGCTACACCTTCAATATGCATCGTGATATTTGGATCGCGATCTATATTGAATATTGATGGATTACTTCGCGACTGCTAGACGTTCAGTATATATTACGTCAATATTTATACGATGTTGTTAGTGTTTTCATATGAAAAAATATTTAAAAAATTTATTTGTTTATTTTTTCGTACATTTTTTCATAAAATTTCGGAAGAAAACCTAGGAAAATCATGTTTGGCTATCAATTCATTATATGTATCCAATATTTGGACGTTATCAAAAAACCTTTGGCAGATGAGTTGCATAGCTCTGGCAAAGATTCTATTGTAAACAGTATAATTCATGTACAATTATTAGAATAAAGTTAATTTTAAAATTTTGTCACTGTTGTATTTCACCAATTCGGACTTGTAAATCACAAAAATGCTACACATTCAATATTTATCTCGCGATCCACGATCCGCGATCTGGATTTCAAAATATTTAAATATTTTGTGATATGGATCGTGATCCATCAATATTGCATGCTAAAGGTTCAATAAATACCGCGATACAGGAAATATCACGATAAATACTGAACGTGTAGCAGGCGCCTTACAACATGAACTCACTTAAGTTTAAAAAGACGACTTTATATGTTAACCCAGCACATCATGTATTATAGATAGTATGTTTACTATGAAAATAATCTCGTTTTAATCTCATTCAATAATCTAACCCTTTACATATAGCTAACGCTGCCGTTACACGCGAAAGAACTTGCGTTCCAGTTGATCACACGAATTAATTGTCAAAATTGGCATAAATCGAAAGCCGTCGTGAATAGGCTGCAGGCAACTTGATATTCAATTATTGTAACAGCGATGCCGTCGTCAAGGAAACTGCTTCCATTTATCGCCAAAATGGATTCATAAGTCTTTATTTTTAAATCATTCTGTAGACACGTCGGAAAATTCATGTTCCATAAAATACATTGTTTGTGTACAGTTTTGTAAAAACGGAATAATAAATTATAATAATAATTTTAATACTTGTAATTTGAAATTGGAGAACTCTGCACTCAGCTGATCATTTCTTGATCATCAACTTGAAATGCTTCTTGTCCGCAAAAATTGAAAGCAAGATGTCTTTCAAGTTCAGAAAGTGAGAGTGTGGTAGTAAAAATGTGATAGCAGCTGTCATCGATTGGCTAACTGCTATAGACAAGCCAATCGAACAAACTCTCCAACTGGCAGTACTGAAATCGAATTGTCTATACTTGGTCGCACTGAACTCTTCTACCACCGTCCATGTCTTACCTTTTCTGCAACAAATTTAATTTATATTAAAGTTTTGTATTCAATAAATTCAATACAAAAATACTACGATTTATCTTCACCTGCCATTTTCAATTTCAAATTTGTGTATAACATTTTTTATTATTTTGACAGTAATTGTTCACTAAAGTAAAATGGTTCTAAAATGTGTAAAACAAAACTTGGTAGCACTCAGCAAGCGGCGATAGAATTTTTAATGAGGTTGTTGTTGCTTTCACATGTAAAATTGTTGACAGACAAGCAGTGCCCAAAGATAGCGAGCAGAGAATAGTTGTATAAAACGAGATAATTTTATAATCTTGGATTATCCAGAGAGGATATGGGAAATCTCGTTTTTTAATTACACATTATCGAGTAAGCTCGTAAATGGAGATAATCTCGTTATATGTAAACATAGTATTAGATTTGTTATTTACAAACTTGCCCTACAATACGGAGCTAACTCATACACCACTGCACATGCAAAGTTTTTCAGCTTTTACCAACACATACGCAATAGTAACTTTTTGTAGTTAAATGGCAATCTCGGCAGTTAGAGTGGCAATTCATATGAAAAGAAAATTTGAAGTGAGTGAGTGCGTATTAATAATTTGTTACTGATATTATTTTATATTTATAGTAAATTTTCTTTTTACAGAGATGTACTATGGTTGACTGGATGCTGCAGCTTATTTTAACCCTAGAATGGTAAACATATTTTTTTGCTCTTTAATGGTAATCTTCGCCTATGAGGCGACTTTTATAAAAAACCCACATTTTACCCTTAAAAAAACAAAAATTTATTAAAACAAAAACAAAAACGTATATATTAATTGCTTGGTAATAAAAATTCATTTTTTAAATATCTTAAATATATTATTGGCAACATTTATAGATCACATATTTTATCAGTAGTATGAATAGATCTTTTACAAAAAATATATAAAAAATTAAAAAACAGTTTGAGATAAAAAAATAAACTTCAGTGTCTTGTAGACCTTATATCTAATTAACATATTAAAAAATAATATAAATCTTAAAACTTAAAATAAATTCTGCAAGACAAAATAAAGTTTGTGGGTTTTCCACCTACTTTTTCACATCACATTGCCAACAATTTGGTGATCTGTGCTCTAAGCAATAAGTTTTCTTGCATTTTGCGCAGAAATATTCGCATCATTTTCTTTAGCTAAATCAATATACTGCATGTCATCGTCGAAATCATCGACGTAAGTGAGATCAGCCACACTATCATCTGAATCGATATCTACACCCAAATCGTCATCAAGTTCACTTCCATCAAGCGATATCTCCTCCAGCCATTTGAGTAACTGCACATCAGGAGGAGCCATCTCTAAAAACTATAAAAATTATGCAAAAACTCAAAATTTTAGCAAAAAAACAAAACAAATGCGCAAACGAATATGTACAAAAAAAGTACCTTTATTGGTAAACTTCGCCTCAGAGGCGACACACGTATCTATATATAACCAACGCAACGTAGCAAAACAAAATACGTCTGTGCCCAAGCTCGTACAACACTCAACTGAGTTGGCACGAGCGCACGCCTTAATACGAGTGAACGATCAGGAAATATTGCAAAAAAAAAACTTCTTCGCCTCACAGGCGGTGTTTACCATTCTAGGGTTAAATGAATATAACTGCAGAAAATGGGCTCGGAAGGCAAATCGACCTGGAACGCACATCTGGTGCGTAAATGCAAAACTAAAAGGAGAAGCAGAACAAGGATTATGCCACTTTAGGCAGATGGGTGAGTTGATAATATCAAACCTTATATATGTATATACTAAACATAAAATCTTTTGTTAGAATATCCTTTTTTCTTTTTATTATCCTTTTCAGACATTTAAAAACTTCGGTGGAACTTCTAAAGATTAAGGTGGATACCAGAGACCTGCAGAAGTGCACCGCCACTCAAAATACACCGCGTGCTTACTCGCATATTTCTCATACTTGTGTATCAAAAACACTTAGCCAAATATGTCGCGGTGGTTTTAACACTCACAGAATTTTTCCACTTAGCTCAAAGCGGTTAAAAAAATACTTAACTCTCTTCTGCTTATTCATGTTATTACTTAAGCTGAGCGACAACACAAAAAAAGCGGTTTGAGTAAATGACATTCTCAAATTTTAGCAACTCTCTGAGTATTGAGTTCATTTAATACTTTTTTGTTCTTTGCACGCTCTTTTTGTGTGTTTTGTATGTGATTTACACGAGTGGCAGATCGAGCAGCCGAAGACGCTGTCATCCATGTGCTAAACCCCTGTAAGAAACAGCTGAAGGTCAAATGATCAACAAAACAATAATTAGTGTGTATATGCATGGACAAGAAACAATAATCGCTTTTTTCCAAAAGCAAACTTTGACTATATTAAAAAGGGATATGAATATTTCAATTTTACATACTAAAAATTGTTTTTATTCTAATTATCGTACGAACAGTCAAAAGGTTGACATTGTTCTTGCAGGGAATGTTCCACACTTGCGTCAGCATACATAAAACAACAAAAAAGTTTGCAGTTCTTAATAAGCAACGCACAAAAAACTGAAGCACGACAAAACAAGAATACACGAACAACAATACAATAGTAAACACTCAAGTACACGCGCTACTGGTGATGAGTGTGTCTTGCTTTTTCCTCAGTTGGTCTTGAGTATGATCACCACTTGTCAGTGAAAATCAAAAAGAAGAATGTGTAAAACAAATACAATTAATATGCAATAGCAAGTATACGACTGGCTCATTAGCTTCTCCACTCATAGTTCTTTGAGTAGATGTTAGCTCGCAATGCATGTCTATGAGTGTGAGTGGACACCGACATCGCTTTTGAAGCAAGTTTACTCTAAGTACGGAAATTAGGCACTCATGCAGTTCTCTGGTGGATACCCATATAGGAAGGTAGCTATACTTGGTATGGGTACGGGGAATCCTACCAGCAGTTCTTTAAGGCATACAACGGCAATCGCTCATCAATCGTACAATACAAATTCGAATTAGAATTCGACACATGATGGAAGCAGCACTCGTTGTCCTTTGCGTTGGGAAGTAACAAAAATCATGCACCTAGAAATACAACACAAAATATGCTACAACAACAGGTATTATTGAAACGAATTTAATTGCAAAACAAAAACAAAACAATAATTTTGATATTCTTATTATTTAATAGAGTTGGTATTAATATTCCCATGCTTATAATATTGGTGGATAATCGCCACATGGTGTAACAGGTATTTCAGCAACAACAAATAATACATGTGAATTTGAATATGTACAAAAGTCAAAATCGCACAACGCAACCTGCAAATAACAAGGTTTGTTCTACGAATATAGATATTTTAATTATTACTTACCAATTATACATATTTTTCAGGCATCGGATGATGTTCAACAAATTACATCTGACTTTTGGAGTAGCAGTTTCACTACTTATTTTCGACGTGCTAAATACAGAGTCTCCTATATTGCCCTAGATCTACACAATGGATAGTTAACATAATAACAGAGCTAGAAAAAACAAAAAACGCAGATGTTGCTTATCCTGCTTCTGATTTGACTATGCTGAACTTACTATTTATCATTTTCAATATTATGATGGTTAATTTATAAATTTTGAACGTAAGCAATAGCACTAAATTTATTAATCTAAATGTGATATATTGTTAAATTAGCATCTATGTATATACAAATGAATGTACGAATATTTGTAACAATCGTAATAGTAGTGAAATTTAATTTGTATTGTATAACAACACAAAAAAAACCATACTTAAAACTTTTGAGAAGTTGTAAATTATAAAAATTTAATAATTAATACTAACTTTATATGTGAAATAAATTTTGTCAATGTATAAATGATAGCCGTAAAAACGTTTGTAAAAATAAAAGATTACTTTCTACTGAAATGCTAATATTTAAAAATTATTCTATAATATTTATTAAAAGTGTAAAATACCATACTAATTTATAAATTTAAATACCTCATACAATAATAATAAAAAAAAAATAAAAATAATTTCAATTTTTAAACGAAAAACGGTGACCCAACAAATGACAAATACCTATGATTAAAGGGTTACCCTGAAAATGATAAATCGAACAGTCTCCACTGATATATGGCTGATTAAATAAAAAACTATTAAAAATTAGAGCAGAAAGACTTATGCAGGATTTGCACCTAGTTTTCGAGATAGTCGGCTTTAAAGATCAAAAAATCAAAAATTTCAACAAACAATTTCACGCACTTTAATACATTTTACGTTCTTTTTTCACTTCAAATATTTAAAATTATATTACTAACATTCAATAAAATTAAAATTTTACAATTATTTACATTTTTTTGAAGCAAAAATTCTTCTTCTTCTTAACTGGCGTAGAAACCGCTTACGCGGTTATAGCCGAGTCCACAACAGTGCGCCACGCATCTCTCCTTTTGGCGGTTCGGCGCCAATTGGTAATACCAAATGAAGACAGGTCCTTCTCCACCTGGTCCTTCCACCGGAGTGGAGGTCTCCCTCTTCCTCGGCTTCCACCAGCGGGTACTGCATCGAAAACTTTCAGAGCTGGGGCACTTTCATCCATTCGCACAACATGACCCAGCCAGCGTAGCCGCTGTCGTTTTATTCGCTGGACTATGTCTATGTCGTCGAACAACACATACAGCTCATCGTTCCATCGTCTGCGGTATTCGCCGTTGCCAATGTTTAAGGGACCGTAAATCTTCCGCAAAACCTTTCTCTCGAAAACTCCTAGTGCCGTCTCATCGGATGTTGACACCGTCCACGCTTCTGCACCATAAAGTAGGACGGGAATGATGAGGGACTTGTAGAGTTTAGTTTTTGTTCGTCGAGAGAGGACTTTACTTTTCAATTGCCTACTCAGTCCATAGTAGCACCTGTTGGCAAGAGTGATTCTGCGTTGGATTTCAAGGCTGACATTATTATCGGTGTTAATGTTGGTTCCTAGGTATACGAAATTATCTACAACTTCAAAGTTATGACTGTCAACAGTGACGTGGGAGCCAAGACGCGAATGCGCTGACTGTTTGTTTGATGACAGGAGATATTTCGTCTTGTCCTCGTTCACCACCAGACCCATTCGCTTCGCTTCCTTATCCAGGCGGGAAAAAGCAGAACTAACGGCGCGGGTGTTGTTTCCAATGATATCGATATCATCGGCGTACGCCAGTAGCTGTACACTCTTGTAGAAGATTGTACCTTCTCTATTTAGCTCTGCAGCTCTTATAATTTTCTCCAGCATCAAGTTAAAGAAGTCGCACGATAGCGAGTCACCTTGTCTGAAACCTCGTTTGGTATCGAACGGCTCGGAGAGGTCCTTCCCGATCCTGACGGAGCTTTTGGTGTTGCTCAACGTCAACTTACACAACCGTATTAGTTTTGCGGGGATACCAAATTCAGACATCGCGGCATAAAGGCAGCTGCTTTTCGTGCTGTCGAAAGCAGCTTTAAAGTCGACAAATAGATGGTGTGTGTCGATCCTTTTTTCACGGGTCTTCTCCAAGATTTGGCGCATGGTGAATATCTGGTCAGTTGTTGATTTTCCAGGTCTAAAGCCACACTGATAAGGTCCAATCAGTTTGTTGACGGTGGGCTTTAGTCTTTTACACAGTACGCTCGATAGAACCTTATAAGTGATGTTAAGGACGCTTATCCCACGTTAGTTGGCGCATATTGTGGGGTCTCCCTTTTTGTGGATTGGGCAGAGTACACTGAGATTCCAATCGTCGGGCATGCTTTCTTCCGACCATATTTCGCAAAGAAGCTGATGCATGCACCTTATCAGCTCTTCGCCGCCGTATTTGAATAGCTCGGCCGGCAATCCATCGGCCCCCGCCGCCTTGTTGTTCTTCAAGCGGGTAATTGTTATTCTAATTTCTTCACGGTCGGGCATTGGAACATCTGTTCCATCGTCGTCGATTGGGGAATCGGGTTCGCCATCTTTACCCCTGTCGGCCAGCTTGTCAAGCTCTTCATACTCACGCATTTCTGCCTCTTTCTTTCTTTTTCTGCAAATGCGTCTCGCTTCCCTCTTCAGCTCTCGGTATCTTTCCCATCCCGCTCGTGTTGCGGTCGATCGCAACATTGCGAGGTAGGCAGTCTGTTTTCTCTCCACTGCGAGACGACAATCCTCATCATACCAGCTGCTTTTTTGGCTTTTCCGAAAGCCAATGGTTTCGGTTGCAGCTGTACGTAAGGAGTTTGATATGCCGTCCCACAGCTCGCTTATACCGAGATGCTGATGAGTGCTCTCAGAGAGCAGGAGTGCAAGTCGAGTAGAAAATCGTTCGGCTGTCGGTTGTGATTGCAGCTTCTCGATGTCGAACCTTCCTTGTGTTTGTTGACGTGTGCGCTTTTCTACACAGAGGCGGGTGCGTATCTTAGCTGCTACAAGATAGTTGTCCGAGTCGATGTTGGGACCACGAAGCGTACGCACATCAAAAACACTGGAGACATGTCGTCCATCTATCACAACATGATCGATCTGGTTGCGAGTGATTCGATCCGGGGACAGCCAAGTAGCTTGATTGATTTTCTTATGCTGGTATCTAGTACTACAGATGACCATATTTCGGGCCCCGGCGAAGTCGATCAGCCTCAGACCGTTTGGTGATGTTTCGTCATGGAGGCTGAATTTTCCGACTGTTGTGCCAAAGACACCTTCTTTACCCACCCTAGCGTTGAAATCGCCAAGCACGATTTTGACATCGTGGCGGGGGCAGCGCTCATAGGTACGTTCTAGGCGCTCATAGAAGGTATCTTTGATCACTTCGTCTTTCTCTTCCGTCGGGGCGTGGGCGCAAATAAGCGATATGTTAAAGAACCTCGCTTTGGTGCGGATTGTGGCTAGACGTTCATCCACCGGAGTGAATGCCAGGACTCGACGACGGAGTCTCTCTCCCACCACGAATCCCACACCGAATTTGCGCTCCTTTATATGGCCGCTGTAGTAGATGTCACAAGGACCCACCTTCTTCCGTCCTTGTCCCGTCCATCGCATTTCTTGGATTGCGGTGATGTCAGCCTTTACTCTTACGAGGACATCAACCAGCTGGGCAGAGGCACCTTCCCAATTAAGGGTCCGGACATTCCAGGTGCATCCCTTAAATCATAGTCCTTTATACGTTTGCCGTGGTCGTCATCAAAAGGGGGGTTTCTCATCCGAGGCCTGTGTTTCTTATTCACTGGTTATTCGTTTTTATGTGGTGGGTCCCAAGCCCTACGCACAACCGCATAAGCGGGATTCGCCTTCTCACTTTAGCTCGCTTCCAGACGGATGTCTGTTGGCTACCCAGAGGATACTTGGTCTAAGACCGGAAGTTGTGAGCTGCTTGAGCCACATGTAAAAGAATCGTTCCTGACCACTCCCAAGTGAATGGCAGTCAGAAACTTTCCTCACTTACGTGAACTTCTACATATGACTCCATCCTCCAAAATTACTTATTTTAAAAATCACACACTCACTCTCGTGTGATTTCTTTAACCTTATGCTGGAGAAAATAATACGAGCTGCAGAGCTAAATAGAGAAGGTACAATCTTCTATAAGAGTGTACAGCTACTGGCGTTCGCCGATGATGTCGATATCATTGGAAACAACACACGCGCCGTTAGTTCTGCTTTTTCCAGACTGGATAAGGAAGCGAAGCGTATGGGTCTGGTGGTGAACGAGGACAAGACGAAATATCTCCTGTCGTCAAACAAACAGTCAGCGCATTCGCGTCTTGGCTCCCACGTCACTGTTGACAGTCATAACTTTGAAGTTGTAGATAATTTCGTCTACCTGGGAACCAGCATTAACAGCTATAACAATGTCAGCCTGGAAATCACTCTTGCCAACATGTGCTACTATGGACTAAGTAGGCAATTAGTAGGCAAAGTAAAGTCCTCTCTCGACGAACAAAAACCAAACTCTACAAGTCTCTCATCATTCCCGTCCTACTTTACGGTGCAGAAGCGTGGACGATGTCAACATCCGATGAGTTTTCGAGAGAAAGGTTTTGCGGAAGATTTATGGTCCCTTAAAACTTGGCAACGGTGAATTCCGCAGACGATGGAACGATGAGCTGTATGTGTTATTCGACGACATAGACATAGTCCAGCGAATAAAAAGACAGCGGCTACGCTGGCTAGGTCATGTTGTTGTTCGAATGGATGAAAGTTTTCCAGCTCTGAAAGTATTCGATGCAGTACCCGCTGGTGGAAGCCGAGGAAGAGGGAGACCTCCACTCCGATGGAAGGACCAGGTGGAGAGGGACCTGGCTTCGCTTGGTATAACCAATTGGCGCCAAACTGCCAGAAGGAGGGATACGTGGCGCGCTGTTGTGGACTCGGCTATAACCGCGTAAGCGGTGTCTACGCCAGTCAAGAAGAAGAAGAATCCCCGGAATACTGCCACAAGTCACCTGAACTAACAGCTGAACATAACAGCTGAACTATTAAAAAATGCCAGTGAACTATATTTTAATAGAATTCACCACCTACTTACCCTAATATGGGAGCAAG
Organism: Zeugodacus cucurbitae; assembly: GCF_028554725.1. Classification (NCBI taxonomy): domain Eukaryota; kingdom Metazoa; phylum Arthropoda; class Insecta; order Diptera; family Tephritidae; genus Zeugodacus; species Zeugodacus cucurbitae. The sequence goes on from NC_071671.1 coordinate 28,376,933, forward strand.
ATTTTGCCTAAAGATTGGAATGCATCCCTTATAAAACCAAGAAAAAACCTTCTGTAGCAACTATCGTGGTATATCGCTTCTCAACACAACGTACAAAATATTCTCATGAGTACTTAACAACAGACTCATAAACTATGCTGAAAAAATATTACCCGAATACCAAAGCGGCTTTCGACCAGGTAGATCAACATCAGACCAAATCTTCTCCATCAAGCAAGCAGTGGAAATGTTAAGCTCATAACATCGATTTATACTTGCTGTTCATTGATTTCAAACAAGCATTCGATACAATAGATAGATTGACTATTCCTGCAGTATTTAAAAAATGTGAATTTTAAGAAAAATTAGTCAGAATACTAGCAATGACGCTGCATAATACTGAATCTAAAGTAATGATACAAGATCGTACATCGAAAGCTTTTACCATTCAATCCGGTGTACGCCAGGATACACTCTCTTCAACAATTTTCAATTTGTTATTATGCTGCACAATAGATGAATTGTGCGACGCCAAGCATACTAGCCATATTTTGAACAGAACCACTCAAATATATGCATACGCTGACGACATTGCTATTGCAAGCCATAATAAAAATGCGCTTCTAACCACTTTTTCTGAAATTGAAGCGGCAGCATCAAAAATTGGATTGAAAATCAGTGAAAAGAAAACAAAATATATGCTTATGTCCATAGCAAAATACGCCCAAACACTAACAAGGATTAAACTTGGAAAATGTGAGTTTGAAGCGGTAAGCACTTGGCTACACCTCTTTCACCTGATACCCCGATTATACCGATCGGAATTGTCTAACCGCGACCGCCAAAGTAAGTGGAACGTTGCCATTTAAAGTTACAAATTACAGAAATTACAATAAGCAAATATCTAACATATACTAAATACATAACTTACATAAGTTATTAGATTTAGCCGTATTCTATTGCTCTTCATCTCTGAGAATTTAACACATTTAGACACATTCACAATGTAAAAATGTCTCAAAGTACTACTTTTAACAAAAAGGATAAAACAAATATTTTTTTAAATGATTTTAACTTAAACAGCTATTATTAAATTTATTGATTGTATTGTTTAAAAAATACGTGAGGTACGGATAAAAATCAGAGAAATCTTCAACATATGTATCGTTCCTCAAAGAAACTCTCATTTTTGTTGTTAACTGATTCCACACATAACACCATAGATTTGAGGCAAGCGTTTATTTCGTCGGCAGCAGTTGATCTTAGAATTACTGGCAGCCTTCAAAACATATCGAGTTATTGCGTATATTTTTCAGTGTTCGGTTTTGTTGTTCCAATGCACGATTCTGCGAAATTCTGCATACGTCCCATTGCGGAGGGTTGATTCTTCTAACAATGTGGTTTTTATTCCAGAAGACATCAGCTGCAATGTTGGATCTCGCATGAACATTGGCTTAAACTAATGACATGAGGAATGTCTTTCTAGTTCTCCCTGGGCATCCAGGAAATATAAACCATATAATCCTTCATCAATTAACTTCATTAATGTATCATTAACTTCTTTTATTCATATTTATATTCATGTACTTTACACGGAAACTTGATTAGCTTGAGTAGCACATAGTAAAATTACAGAACTGATTGAAAATTATACCCCAGATCATATTAATGGGAAGAATACTATAAAAATGGCAATTTTAATTGTTTTATCAGATGAGAACTCATTGATATATACATATATGTATGTAGTTAAAATTCCCGCGTATGTATTTTTAAGAACATATTAAACCACAAGGCTTTATTTTTATAAGTTCATTTCACACAGTTATTCCCATGACGAGACAAAATTTGTTGAAATTGAGCGATAGATGAAACGAAATTAAACATTTAAGAGTATCATGCAGTCATTCGAGTTTATGTTAATAAAAAGCAGAGATAAAGAGATCTACAACTCTCATCTCATTGGAAGTGAGAGCGCAATATTAAATTTCAAAACCTCCTCAACTTTGACAGTTGAATATGTTAGGATGTTTTGATGTTTAGCGATTGGAAAGACAGGAACGGTCAGATTGAAATGATGCTACAAAAATATTACAACAGATAAATTAAATTAAATTTAAATAGATACTTTTTATATTAAACATTCAGTATATAATAGTTTTTAACCGTAAAAAATGTATTTTAATTTAAATGCCCAAAAAAAGTTAATTTTAAGGCGCTCTCACACTGGAAAAAGTTGGACATGCCTTTATCCCTGATAAAAAGTATGTCAGAAAACTAAGCCCGTATAAAGTTGCAATAGTAAGTCCAAAGACATAATACTTTCCACACTTCGGTGTGACGAACGTTAATAAGCCGGGCAAACAGCGTCTAGTTTATGATATCGCCACCATTCTCAACGGTCGTAAAATGAAGAGTTACGTTCTAAAAGGTCCTAAACAATATCAGCCAATGCCGATGGTACTATATAATTTTCGTAAAGATATGTTTCAACAAATTTTGATAAGACAAGGAGATAGATGTGATCAGAAATTTCTTTAGAGGAATGGTGGTAACAAAATCCCTACTGGAATAAATATGAAATGTTAATGATCAGCCAAATACTCAAATTTTTCATTGAGGAACCAGGCGTTATCATTGGACATAAATGACCTTCAATGAGAGAACTATGAAGTAGTAACGCAAAGCTACTGGTACACGAATCGTGGCGTTACGAACTGTGCTGGGATAAACCTTTGTTTAAGCCTATACAACAAGAGTGGGATAAATGACGAAGTCAGTTAAAAAATGTTTTGAACTTTCGTCAATATTTTGCCTGTGGACCACTAGCCGACCCCAGCTAGATACTTATCTTCGTAGATGCCAGAGAATATGTATGTATTTGCTGCATTAGCTTATTGGAGAGCAGTATATTGGGATATTAAAACCAATAACAAGTCCTCGAGTAGAACTACAGGCAGCAGTTTTGGGGACGCGGCGACTAGAAACCGTCATCAAAGAATATATCACGACTCACGTTAGATATCATCACAGTAGAATGTGGCTGGCGAAGCAACCAGACCGCCCTATTTCGAACTGGTTAAATAGACCATAACTTCTAAAGGAAAGAGAGCACGACTTATTTATAATTTTTTTAATGAGTTTTTTACCTTAATCCTGTTAGGCAATCAATGAAAAATTGTGCTAGATATTGAAAATTATTTATTCATTAGAAACTGTAGAGAAGATATTTGAGTAAATTCCAAATTATTATTGGCATTAAACAAAAATTAATTATTTACATATAGTAAAATGATATTTACGTTATACATACATATTCATAATATTTAATTTATTTTGAAACGTGGATGAGTTAAAGTGATTTGATTTTAATAATAACATCTAATGTTATCCATAAGATATTTTCAATCAGGTAACATTTAGATTAATTGTTTGTCTAACCACCTCCGCCGCCGCCTGACAGTTCGTCTTCATACTGCTTACGGAAGCAATCACCTACTGGGAAGAAGTCCCAACTTCTCTGTTGATACATATTCCATACATAAGTTTCCTGACCGGTATATTCTGTATCAGGTTTGTTGATTAGATGCATCAAGAAGAACATGTAATTTGCAAGATTATGCTCCTTTTGCACGTGTGTATCAAAACCGTGGGGAACTATATCAAAGAATTCTTTTCCCATTCCACATATGAAACAATTTGATTCCATATTTTCTCTAACCGATTCAAGTTGGTCACGTAGCTCTCCAAAAGCATCAATAATCAAACCTTGAATAATGGCTAAAAGTATAATAATAACGAAAAAGAAGAATGTGATGTCAAAAATAATGCGATAAACTTCGTAGTCATCCCCATCGGGATCTCCAATTTCATCACCGATTCCACCTCCTGCACGCACGCCTTTGTATAAATGGAATACAAAACAAGTCAGCATATCATGACATTTTTTATCGACCTCATCATCTTCTTCTTGTATGTAAAATTTGCGGAAAAAGTTGAAAGCAATTACTGTATAAATGTATACTACAATTGTTAGGAGCATTACAGTAAGAACAAGTTGTTTGCCATTGTGAGTGACCGATTGTAAAATGGTGCGAAGAGTTTTGAATCCAACGGCTACATCGAGTAAATGGGCTGCGAAGAAAAAATTATTGAAGTTGCCCATTACTGAGAATGAGAAATACCATAGTGAGTAAAGGAAAGCGTTATCGGTAAATGTAACCCCTGCTTTCCATACTTGATAACGCCAATCTATATTCATTATGTACTTGATCAAACCACCTTCTTCACTCTCTTGGGCCATGAAAGCACTTTTTTCCATTCCAAGTAGATTCGAAATAGAATCGAAATCATAAGTTTCGCTGTACTTCTGTCTCACCTTCTTTTTCACGAACTTATCCCAATAGTTAACGGGGAATGATTTAGCAGAAATAACTAATTTGTCCCAGTGTGATTTAAAGTCATCATCTTCCGGTTGATCAGCAATGAAAAGACCATCAAATTCCAATCGACGAGCTATTTCTTTCTCTCTCTTGAAAATTGCCAAAGGTACTTTCAAATGGTAGTAAGCAATTAGCATTGCGAGGGAGACTAAACTATGTAAAAAGGCAGCAATCCGTAAAACGTGAGCCATATAGAAGAAATCTTCGTCAACATGTACAAGTTCCGGTAAATCTTCTTCATCGCCTCCGCCATCACCGGAACTATCTCCTGAACCTCCACCAAAACCAGATGCTGATAGACTGCTACCAGATCCAGAACCAAGAATAAGTTCGTCATCACCGGAAGCCTCTTCGTCATCGCCAAAAGATGTCACTTTATAGAAGAGTAACATAAAATTTATGCTGAAAGCTAACACCAAAGCAACATATTTAAGGTTATAAAAGTTGCGTGCAAGGAAACTAACGGCACGATGTGCATACTGAGCAAAGTCAATTTGATTAACCGCTGGTGTTTCTTGGGCAGTTGCTGAAGATTTTTTCTTAGCTTCAGCTTCAATTGAAGCCATAGCTGCTTCTTGAGCCTTTTGTGCTTCTTGTCGCTCTTGTGCTGCTTTCTTCGCCGCTTCTCCACCTAGCAAGTCAACTATTGATATTGGTTCTTGAAGTTGATACTGTTCACTCTCTATTGCTTGATCAGCAGTTGTTCCCCCTTCTTCTGGGCTTGATTCACCCGTTTCTTCTAATGAGGAGTTACCACTACCACCGGGTGATTCACGAACTGTTACTTTATATTGACCATTTTCTTCCTTGTTTAGTTCAAGTCCAAAAGCTTGTACTGGTCCAGGCGGTTCTTCAATCGGTAATGGTGGTAACATCTTACCAAATGTTTCCTCTTCTACTGGTGGAGCCTCGATTTCTTCAGGCGCTGGTCCACGCATCAAGTTCATAAGAATTCCGAAAATGTAACGAACAACACAGAAATTCCCATAGCCCGTGTAATAGAACATATAAAATATCATTTTGAAGAATCCAATTATTAGCTCTGGAACCGACTTAGTTTGCATTACCCCAATTTGATGTTTGATATTTGATGGACTTAGAATATGCACTATGAACTTAAGACCATCTTTGATGGCCTGCATGGTCCGGCGTATGGGATCACGTGCGGCGCGTTCTTCCTCTTCTTCGCTCATATAGGAACTGTAGGCAGTATCTCGCTTTACATTACCACCACCATCGTCTGTCGCCATTAACCCAGAAGCATGTGTCATTTCAAAAATAGCATCTTCACAGAAATTAACGAATGCCTCTAATTTCTCTTTGTCACCACCTTCAGTGACTATTGAGTAGAAGAATGCTCTCTTGGATTCTTTAATTTGAGGTTTTTCCCATTGTTCAATATTTGAGTCTTTTATTTCAAAATATACGCGCTCAATACGTTTGGAACTGCCTAAAATCTCAATACGACCAAGGAAAGGTTCAAAATAGTTCAGCACCGATCCAGCTGTCTCTAAGAAACGTGCTAAACGCGGCTCATTTGGCATATGCTCACTTAGATTTGTCAACAATACAGCTAAATTAAAGCCAATTTCTTTGGATGGCTCATGGAAGCGATCAACGAAATCGCCATAGTCAATTTTGCCTTCGTGGTTTCGTTCACAGCACGCCAAAAGAAAGTCCATTTCATCTCTGTTTAAGTTGTAAAGAAAAAATTATTTAAATAAATGAGGTAATTCCTTTTAATAATTTAAATTCTACTAACGGAGTGTAATTCTTAGATTGCTCCATTTTGTCCCTGAAATCCTTTGGAGTCACCCAGCCCTCATTTTTTATGTCGATTTCCGCAAAACTCGGAGATTCAATCAAATCTTTCAATTTCAAAAACATGTCGAAGTATTTTAGAATTAATTCTACGTTCCCTGCCGATTCGACCAATGTATCCACCATCTGTTTTCCAATTGTACCTGTAATGAATTGAATAGTTTATTTCTATGCTTATAGATAATCCGAAAATTTTGCAGAAATTAATATATGAGAGTGAAACTTGAAATTTCCGAATACCAATTTTCCGATAAAAAAAACTCGTTAAAACTTTTATGTTTGTTTTAACTTTCATATATAAAGGATAGACGTACCTGCATGGATTCACTTACCATTAACAACGTTTCCTTCAAGCATAGAAAGCATCATAGTAATCATGTCTTTCTGCAAATTAAGCAGCTCTTTTAGAAGGTCCACTTGACTTGAATGCTTTGACAATTTCTCTTGCATATGTGAGAAAAGGAACAGGAAACCGCCAACGGCGTCCCACAAACGTGAATGCGCTAAAGCTTGTTGATTCAATGTGCATGGACCTTGAATAACCTCAGTCAATGTGTTAAACACTTGACTTGCCACACCAATCGCTTTGAAGAAATTAGCCTTTCCAGCCGGATCTATGATCTCCTTACTAGAGTAGTGCCAATAGAAATCCATTATAGACTCTTGTAAACGTAGTAAGTAATCCACTGTACAGATTACCACATTGACTGTAGTTGTGTTGCCTGCCTGTGTCCGCAAATAGTTCTGCCAATCTACGGATATATTCAGTTTCCAACATTACAAACGATAATTATTTTTTGGAATATGATATACTTACCTAGGTTGTGACCTTCGCAGGTCAATTGAATGAATCGAAATAGAGCACAAGTGAATTCAGCATCATGCATGTTTTTCTCTCCAGCAGCGCCTTCCGAACCCACACCAAGACCTGCACCCGCACTTGGAATGTACTCTTTGTTGCAAAAATGTTTGATTGTGTGTTTAGGTTTGGGACGTAGGGACATGCGAGGTATTGTTTTTGGTTTATTCGCCAAATCATAAACCAAGGCCAGGACGAAGGTATAATTGGGTAAATATACAACAGATGCGCGTGTCGTTTACAAAATATTATAACAACAAACAATAATGTAAGTACTATACATATAATACGATGTGACGAAAGGTTAAAATAAGTAAGTAGTTTTCTGCTCACATTGCATTAATATAATATAATAATATGTCTAAGTAAAAGGACTAGCAATTCGTAGAAGAGAGGAGAAAACCCAATATACATACATAGTTATAAATTGCTCCCGAAAAGGTCACAGCGTAGGGAGTTCAAACAATTTATTAAATAAATTGAAATATGTCGAATATTTTTAGAGCGCAACTTAATGCTATAAATTCATACTTTGTAATTTTTTCTAGTGTATACTTGTATGTGAAAACTGTCAATCGAATTATGTTAAAACACTCTGTAACTCTTAATGAGACGTATAAGGGTCGATTGAAAGTCATACATATTGTCTCTTTCAACTTCTGAAAGATACTTCAACAATTTTACCAATGGTAGACTTTTCTGTCTCTAAAACAATGACAGTGCGCAAAATACTGTCACTGTTACTGAAAATTTAAAGTACTTTTAAATTAGGAAAAAATTAGTAATAATAATTGTATCTAACTATTTTTTTTAAATTAATCTTATATAAAACTAGTAAACCCGGGCACGCTTTGCTGTGAATAATTTATATACATATATATATATATTTTTTTTTTATTTTTTTATACATTTAAATTATTACGTAGGAATATAGTTATAAAATGTATAGTTTGTATTAAAATTCATATATTTATATGATATTCGTCCTGTCCTTGTCAAAATATTAGAGGATATTGAAGTGTGTCAAATGAGCGATGTAGATCTGAAATAATGCTGAGAGTATTGTCCTGCTGTGTGATTTTTATTGATCGATTTTCAACAGGATCGCCAACCATTACGTCACACAAAAAACACTTGCTCAAACAAATTTTTTTCCACAAAAACAAATTCAAATTTAAAAAAATACAATCAACTACACGTATATAAACAAACACCTGCCGCAATGTAAAAAATTTCAAAAGCCAGCTATGATATGCACCCACAAACCAACAAATGAGAAAATATACATACAATCGTAAATATATTCAAACACTTGCGGTAATGTAAAAATATACAAAGCCAACTACAGAAAAAGTATACACGTACTGACAAATTTTATCTACACACAAAACATATATTGAAAATGAAATATTTTTATGAAAAAAACACACATATATACACACACGTATAAATGAATACACAAATGCATAAATATGTATCCAAAAGCGCTAGAAAACTAAGACAAACCACAAACTAACGTACAAATATTCAAATGAATGTACTCGCATCCAAATAATATAAACTTCAAACAACGCATTTTCATTTAATGTTTTTAGCAAGAGGCAGCTTTTGTTATGACAGCCTAAATCCATGAAAATTTAGAAATAAATGTAGCGCCATCTATTGTAACATAGCGCACTTAGCGCCACCAACTGGTGGATAGCTCTTTGCTAATAATAAACAAATAATTTGCAATAAATAAATAATGCGACTATAAGGAGAGTTATAAACTATCCTATCTTTCAAGTTGGACCAAACTGCACACAGTGTTAAAAATTTCATTAAAATCGGTTCAGTAGTTTAGGAGTCCATCGAAAACAAACAACGTGACACGTGATTTTTATATATTAAGATATAAAAAAAAATCATAAGTCAGTAAAAAGTTTACTTATGTATGTTTGCACATCTGTGTAAGTAAATTAAAAAATTGAGGAATTTGGAAAGGTTTATGCAGGGAAGGGGTTCTGTACTCAATATTAGATAAGTATAGTAGTAGATGTATGTATTTTTACAATAGGGTATCCCGTATATGACAAGTATTTAATTTGTTTGTTGGCTCAATTTGTTCTACAATTGTTATGAAATATTTTATTTACCGTTTAATAAGCAAAAAAGTAATTTATATTGGTTGAAATAAAAATAATCCACATAAAGCGAGACTAAATATTTCTATATTATTATCTAAACCGAGACTGTCTATACCTATACTCTTTAGCAAGCAAGTTATTTTAATAAGGCTAAGTATGCTCGCCAGCTATAGTTGATTAGTTTATCTTAATCTGATATCTAAGATGAGTTCATACATCGATACACGAATTCACCTGATAATGGACATTGATTTTTTACAAACTACTTTTTATAATAAAATATTGCAGAAATCACGAAATATTTAATTTAATTTTAACAAATTGCATATATGTATAGCACTTGCTGAGCCAGAAATTAGTCATGATAAAATGCATATGTATGTAATTTTCTAAAGTTATTTTTTTAATTTACTTTAAAGCTTTATGTAAATTCCGTATATGAGGCATTCTCTGGAAAAAAAGCCACTTGAAAAAAGTTCTTTACTTTCTTTGGCAATGATATATCTTATAGTATATGTAAAACCTAAAATAAAACATATGGTGTTAGGTCTGTGTAACGCGGGGTTGCCATACTGTAAGGGGCCAAAGTTTTTTGAAAAAAAATTTTCGAACCGCCATAACTTTAAAACTAATGAACAGATTTTAAAACTCCATTTGACTTTTTTGTACAGAATTTCTCAAACGTCTAATCGGTAGAAAATAGAAATAAATACAATACAAAAATTTTCTATATATATATTTTTTCTATATATGAGGCATTCTTTGGAAAAAAGCCACTTGTGCATTTATTATTTCTGTATGACAACGCTGTATATATTAACCACAATCAACAGGGTTACTGTTATTTTAATAAGGAAAGAAGTTGATATATTATACAGAAATAATTGGGGGTTTGATTTTTAGTTAATATAAACAGCGCTATATATATATAGTCTTTGGAAAGGAAATAGTTGAGCCACAAAATTATTAGATTATTATGCAAAATATGGAATACCCTAATGACTTTTTATTTAATATACCACTATATGTATGTATATATACATATATAGATACAAGGTTTTCATTTACATACCTTCTGCCTTTGTGTTGCGTTCAAATGCATCCAGATCTAGTACACTACAAGAATTCATGAGACCTGCAATAGATGTAAAGAAGCCCACATCCTTTTTCTCCTTCAGATGATTCAACATTCCCATTTGAATGTCTATATTACCACCGCGGAGTATTGCTATACCCAAGTTTAATGTGGTCATCACCATTTCAGAAGGAACACCTTTTGATGCGGATATATGAAGCAGTACCATTTCCGCAACGCCACGATTTGAGAGTCGCGCTTGATGGAAAAGGAGTTTCTGTTTTTCCATTTCTTGTTCCTGTAATTGATTGAATTTCAATTTTACTCTCAATTAAATACCAAAAAAATAGAGAATTTATCTCATATGTTCTTACATAAGTATGACTTATTACCGCTAATTTGGGAATTGTGCGCTTTAGTTAGCAGCATGCCAAAGTTAAAATTGTTCTTAGTGAATAATGTGTACGCATACAATATTAGTAATAATGACCAAATTTAGTAATATGCCGACTTACATGTATACTTGCTCCTTCCTCACCACCCTCGCCGACACCTTCTTCATCACCGCCCTCTTCTTCTTCCTCTCCACAAGACTTGGCAGCGATTTGTGCATAAGACATATAGAGTAAATCTTCTTGCAAAGCTCCACTTCGTTCGGTCATCGCACCACGACAAAAAGTAGTTACAAGCTGTGTGAGCGGATCTGGCTTACCTTCAGACTCTTCCTCTTCTTTTTTGGATTTTTCCGATTCTTCAAACGTTTGCGTCAAGTCTTCAATCATTATCTCTTGACCTACGTTCTCTTCTTGCAACCATTGCTCATAGTACGATCGGGCAAAAATGTTACAGGCACGATGTCTAATATGAGAGTAGATTTAACAATTTGAGTATTTTTTCTTACAAAAGCGTATAATTTATAAACTAAAGAATTGCCATAACGTTTGTGGTAATTACTGAATATATGAAATTATCGGGCGATTGATTTCATTTTTGCAAACAGATTTATGGCACTTCTCTAGTTTGGTCTTAAGGTAAGAAAAGTTCATGCATTCAGTTAATAAAGTTAGTTCTTTGAAGGCACACAAAAGAAAATTTAATTTCAGGGAGCTTCCAATACATATGTAAGCAGACATGTTTCTATGAATATTTGGTACATTTGCATGAAAACTTAATACTCTCTGTAAAAGTAAAATGTTCCAAATAATTTTTTCGATTCTTTTTTGGGAAATTAACAACAGGTGGAAGTGTACCTGCTCATGCGATAGAGATGTTTAGCGCGCAAGCTGGATATGACTGCCTGGCGTCGGGCCAATGTAATTTTCGAATTCCAACGTTTACTTCTTGGCTTAGGACGTGATGCCTAGGAAGGAATTAAGGACACAATACACGGTATCAGCTAGTTAAAGCATTGCAAAGAGTATGCATCATACATACATACATTTGAGATTGAGATTAGTACGGAAAAAATATTAGTAAAAACAGAAAGATTGAATAAATATACATAGAAGAACATGGACATAATGAATTTACCACATAATGAACTGAAAGTAATGTAAGCAAGAAATTTATGACATTTAAAGACATTAGGTCAACAACACTACGGCTTTCATCTACGGGTAATGTGACTGTTAGTGTATTGAGCAAGCGAATATTGTTCTCGTTTGGTAAAAACCTGGGTAGAGAATGCAGAGATGTCTGACGGAAACATGCAATAACGGCACGTTTCCTTTGTATGGATACAACACTCCTGTAGACGTTCTTGCTTTGTTGTTGGGGATGGTCAATCTGTATATGTTGCGAGTTTCACCATCATCAGTGTTTCAATAAATTTGAGTAATGCCAAATCAGGGCAAATCAATTTTTCGTGTGTTGTTGATGTCGTTTCGCGAATGTGTGAAAAAGTAATAAAAATAATTATAAAATAAAATTATAATAATGATATTAAAAAAGTGTAATAATGTTTCAAGAGAAAATAAACAGTTTATTATTGATTTTAAATCCAGTAATCCGTTTGGTTAACTATCAAATAAAGATGAAAATATATCTTCCTTACCATGTGTAATCCGAAAAGCACTTTGGCCATGGCTACTATACGGTCAACTGTTTCTTGCGTCTTGTCCTTGCCCTTATCATTTTGATTTGAAGCCTTTTCCAATGCTTGCTCATCTGCGAGCTCTTCCCTCTTTCCCAACTTTGAGTACAAATAGTGTTGCCATGACATTTCATCTGAAGGATCTAATTTGTCAGGAAGTGTTAACTGATTTCGAGCAAATTCTATAACATCGTATTCTTGCATTTTTTTCAAGTAACGATCTTTGCAATGCTGTACCAGTTCCTGCTCTCTTCCAGCAAACAAATTTAGGCCAACTGGTAGCAAACGTTTCAGACAAGCTACCATAAGACTCGCCTGTACTTCCTTATCTTTGTCTCTCTTTTTATCTCTGTTCTTCTTCTTCTTTTTAACTTTACCACCTGTTACGGGTGCACCTTCAGTAATTGCAGATCGTCTTGTCGCTGTTGGCATAATCAGCGCCATATTGTCAATTTCATTAGTCGAAATGAAGTTTTGCTCTTCCTTAAGGAAGTATTGACTCTTCGACCATATGTTAAATATTTCAGCTACATGATTGTATAAATCTTCTGCTTCAGGGATATTGTCTTTAAGCCAGTGATTACGTTGCAAATCAACATATTTGATTAAAAGCGGATAAAATGAATAGATGTCGCGAACAAGTAGTTGCCAGTCTTCTTGCAATTGAGTTTCAACTTGAGAAGTGTCATCTGTGGCCGATTTAATAAAACCACGCATGCTCTCTTCCTTATGAAACATATTTTCTGTTCGTTTTTTCACACGTTCGGCGAGTGGCAAAAATGGATCCTTTAGCAACTCTTCAGAAGTGTTTATAATTATTTGTTGTGTATATGCAGCGATTCTCGTCATCCAAGGGGCATTATCATTACCAATATTCTTTTTAATCATCTTCAAAACGTTGCGGAGAAGTGAGTTCATATGATCGGCCGTTACCATGGTCACGTGATTGCCACTGGTAGGGCTAACATTATCCGGACCTTGTGCCCACCAAAACGGCAGATAAGAGCATAGTAAAGGCAAAATAACGTCTATTATGTGCGGTGCATCGTTGTATGTTTTTTCTGATTCAACAAACATATCAACTTCTCCCAGAATAGTTTCCAAATTTGGCATACAGCTTTCCATTCGCACCATTATATCTTGAGCTTCCAATGAGTGGTCTGCAATGCGATTGAGCAGCGAATATTGATTGTGCTTATTGAGATGTGGTTCTAAGAAAGCGACTGGAAAACAAGAGCTAAATGCCCCCAAGCACGATCCGAGTGCGGGTCGATGCCGCTCAATTTCGGTTTTCAAATACTTTCGGTCATGTGTAAGTGTTCCATCAGTTCCGAGGTGATATAATGCCGCTAATATTTTGTACGAAGCTACTTGTATTTCGTCCAACAGGAGATCACTACCGTAATCGCATGCAGCTAGATGATCGAACATAGCAGTCAATGCTGGCAGTACCACTTGATTTACATAGCTCAACGAAGTAGATGTCTTTAAATGTGTGCCTCGAAGATAACTGTACTTGCCCTCTTGTAAATTAAGAATCGTATTACCCAGATCATCAGCCGTTTGATTAAAGAACGTTAGCATTGATGTCCTTATAAACTCTGGACAGTTTTTGACCAAAGTCTTTGCATCTATACCCTTTACTAATACTTGAAGACATCTCACTGTGATTCGCACATCTGGTCCAAAGGCACTGAGGCGATTACGAAGAAGTGATGCCAATTTGCAAAATATAGATGCCACCATTTCCTTTTCCTTCAGAGAAGCCGCGCCTGTAATGTTTGTTGCCGTTGCCATTGCAACAAAATAATTGCGATGCGTAGAAAAGTATTTTTCCATTAATGGAAGTACAACTTTTGAAAAGAATTTGATGTCACGCGAAGCCGTTTTAAATGATGAACGTCGGCTAAACGTGGTCGATGGCTTAAGTAGCTTCATGTTAATTGTAGCGCGATCCAAGTATTGAATTAATTTTTCTAGTAGCGAATATGAAAATCGAAGTTCCACTGCAGCTTGTGTGGCTCCTCCTTCCCCTTCTGTAACTCCACCTTTAGACGGCCTACAAACACATGGAATGGAATCAAGTTTTAGTTTTTTTAGTCAAGATATCATTAAATACTCACTTGTGTAGTTTGTAGCCTTGATATTGCATGTACTTTAAGAACTCTTGTGATCGCTCACGGTCTTTACGCTTTTCCTTATCCGTTAATAAATCATAAGGAACCAATTGGGGATGAATTACACCACCGCAAGAGTTCAGCTCCTCTTTCTTTTTCTTTGCCCATATGTCATGAGAATTCTCGGCTAAACGTTCTGCCATATTCTGCATTTCTCTACTTAATGTTAGATTTGTCATATCTACCGGATGTGGATTATAGTTGAACGGACTGCTTTCACTCTGAAAATCGTTCTGCTTTTAAGAATATTACCATAATGCAAAAACGAGGATATTTGAGTTGGGTGGAGTTTCGAGCCAATTGTATGTAATTTGGATAGAAGGAGATTTGTGATTGTTAAGTAATCAATGAGTTAATAGGATAATTTAAGACTACGTAGACAGAAATATACATACGATTTGTGGTTTGGATTGACGACGGGTAGATCCCCGATGATTTAGTGGAGCATCGATATCTGATTGTTCAATACGCCAACCAATAGAAACCAATGCTTTCAGACATTCCCTTACCGGATCTCGATAGCGTTCACGTTCCTTCCAAAGCCAAAGCATAAGCATTAAAAAAAGGGAAATCCATTAAAATTTAAAAAAATAGAAACAAATTAAAAAACTAATGTAAAAGTTAATAATATATAATATAACTTTTATAAGAAAACAATGTTATTTACATACGTAATCACTTAACATGTTGTACGGCTTCAGACGAGGGTGTTTTCGATCGTTATCCGAACGTATTTCACCGTAGGTCCAACCACTTTCTAAACGTCTACTAGCCCAGGCATCATGGTAATGCTCACTGAATTTCTGAACCAGTGTTTCGAGGTCGTTGTTCAATTGTACTTGCTCTGTATCAATAGGTTGGGGATCATATTGTGGTTGATCCGGAGCTCCCGATTGCCGACCGTAGTAGTCTTCATCAGTATTTTTCGATAAACTGTAATCAGGCGGCAATGCGCATCCAATTGCAATCAAACAAGGTAATGCTTTTCCAAATAATTCCGGATCATAGTCCATATTACTGAGGGAATCGAAAATATTTGAGAATAGAAGCATCGTTAGGCGTTTTTCTTCATCCGACGATGCGCCATATGAACCTTGGCCTTGAGATGAACCATAATATTTTGCACAACGATCAAAGTGAAGAGTGAGCAGCTAAGAGTAATATTCGAAATAGATTAAAGACGATGGTTTTTAATGTCATTATTGCAGTTTGCAACTAGTTGGGCATTTGGACTGATTTCAATGATACCTTTTAAATTTACTAAATTTTTATTGAATACATTAAAGTTTAAATCAATGGATATGAAATCAATCAAATATATTAAATGCAGTGCCTTAACTGTGTCTACCTAGTTGCAAACATGTTTACTATTCAATATTTATCCAACGTACCCTTAAAGCCACTGTAGTATATTCAGACAATTTGGAGACATCCACTGTCAACTTGCGCAATAGCTTTAATAACATCGCAGGTTGCATCTGGGATGTAAGAGCCACCAAGAAATCCGATACAGCCTCTCTCTGGCCCTTTGTTAGCATACGATTCTTTGACAGCCGATATACAGTGTGCAAGGTTGCATCCAAAAGGCTGGCATAGTTTTCGGCTTCATTGTAAAATTTCGAATGTTTTATAAGTAATGGTAATATAGAATTACCAATATAACGATTCATCGAAAGGGCCATGTCACTTTCAGAACCATCACTCTTATCAAGAATAGTGGCTGTTCGTAAATCAGGTAAGAATGCATCTTCCAGTAAACGATAGAATAAATCTTGAGTTTCTATACCATATACTCGTTCCAGAAATAGAACAATACTTTGTTTATTGTTTGGTAGAAGTCCAGACGGCATATCTGATTTTGGCCTATCTTCTCCTGGTGCTGTTTGTGTCAAAGTGAATTTCAAACTAAGAACACCTTGAAGATCCTCCAGTGGTACCAATGATCTCAAAATAGCTCTAGCTCTAAGCGATTCATTTTTTCCTTGTTCAATGACAGAAGCATCTGGAGCACATCTTCCAAGCAGGTCAACAAGAGTACAATAAAAATTTAGGATCGCTGCACCAGTGTCTATATAGTCTTCATCCTCTTCTCCTTCAGGTAATGGATGGGTGAAGTTTAAACCAGCAATTGTGCCTTCGGCCTCATCTTGCATATTGCATCGATCAGAAATACGTTCTGACATACGGTTTGCTTCCACTATTGCGCGGAATAAACCTTCCCCTTCTCCTCTAAGAGCCGGTCCTAAACATTCTGGACGGCGGATAAGAAGACGAATGACAAGGTTCGCGTTCTCTTCGACGCTCTCCCCGTTTACCCATACACAATATCTAAGGAAATCCAAATAACGTTCGCCTTCCACTGGATCCCATCCAAGGTCTGGATAGCCTTTTTCAACTAGCTCTGAATTGCTTTGTAATCCACATCTTGACAAATAAACAGCAATTTTTTCCAAGTAATGTTCTCTTAATGCTAGAGCCAATTCAGTATTTTCCATCAAGCTAGAATATGCCACATCTAATGGAGTTGAACCACGTAAGCTGGGTCTTGCCAAAAGGATATTAGCGTTGTCTAATAAGAAATCAAAATGATCGAACATGGCCTTCTGATTTTGACGGCCTGTGCGACAAAAGTAACAAAGGAAGCGACAGCAACCAACCACCATTTCATGAGAGGTGTCCTTTTCTTTTGGAGGTGCACCTTCTACACCTTCCGTCTGCGGTGGTGCGTCACTTTGTGCTTGCGCACGTCTACCTAATGTATTCATCATAACTGCCATTACATTCTCATGGATCCTTAAAATTCGTATAAGATCGGGATGTTGAAAGAATGTAGCATTATTTACCAATTTCCACAGACGCTTTCTCATAAGCTCTTCCTCTTCTTGACTCATTTGTACTGGAAGCAAAGCTCGAATTTGACTTAAACCTACCCACATCTCAGCTACGTCATCTCTAGCTCTATTATTAATAACATAAGTTTTACCAAGAGCTCGTACCAGTTCGCCTACGGTATCGTACTGGCGGACTAGTAAACTGAACATCTCACGTACAAGCTTCGGATTTTCTATTTGGGATTCTTCAGCCCAACTCACAATTGTTTTTATTAATACTTTTCGGAAAACTTCTTCAGGAGTTTTCTTCTCTGGTTCCTCAATTTCCTTTGGGCCTTCCTCAAGTTCTTTAACTGCATTTATAAAATTATAAATTTTTGTAATTGGTCCCGTTTTAACTTCTTCAATTGCAATACAATCGACTTCATCAGGTTCTTGCAGTGCATTAAGAGATACCTTTTTCATAAGGCTATCATGAAAATCATACAATCGGCTTCTTAAATCTAAGCCACATGTACAATTTTCTTGATCTTCTGGCTCAAGATTTTTAAAGCACAGTATTTGATTCATCTGCTCTCGAGGTGGACAACGAAATTCTTTAGTCTTCTTTGCAGCCACGGCACTTGGGAGATCTGACTGTTTTATTTCAATGTAACGTCGAAGCTGATCGCCTTGCAAATCACCGACAAAATCATGAGAAAACGATATAATACTTTCAACCCTATGCCGTAGTTGAATATCGTAAAGGTGATGAAGTAGGTAGCACATTTGAAGTTTAGCTCCTTCGGCCATTTTCATAGTCAACAGCCCTTTGCGATGTTCATCTTTGCCGTCTGTGAAATATGGATGCTATATAATGTATATAAACAGTTTGCAGGTTCCCAAACCTTTTACGAATGTGATATCCCATGTTTCAGGATCAACCATTATGAGTAGCTTCTGTACATCCTCATCGGTAAGCACACCAACTAATAAGAGTCGGTCAGTAAGTTTAATAAGTGGGCTAAGAAAAATCAAATCAAATGCTATATCATATTAATGCAACTTTTTAATGCAAATTATTCTCTACTTACAGGAATAGATTCTCATTAGTCCAACCAATTGGATCTCGGTTGTGAACTTGATTTACTTCGACAGCTTCTTTTAAAGCCTCCATTACAAACTCCCTTACTACTTCAAGGGGAAATTTGGGAGAGTACAGTTGGTCGATGTTGGGTATTGGTTCACTGGAAACACTTGGTAAACTAGATGTATGGCTATATACAGGGGGTCTTCATAACCAATTTGTGCGAATGTGGATGTGATTTTTTATTGCATATATATCATATAGAGCGTGAAAAACACAGGAACGATGTTCATATGGACATACATACATAAGTGTATATTTAAATACATACGTATATACATATGTATATTTAATATATGCAAGTGCAAAAGATCGTAGTGCAAAGGTCCATGAAAGAAGGGAAAAAACAATATAGAACAATTTTGGGATTTTGTGTTAAGAGTTTAAAAATATAGATAGGCTGTTGATTAAAATATAAGATACATATGTAGGTCTACAAAAAAAACTCTCTTATTTGCACTAAATAATTAAAGTATATACTTATACATACATATTTTCGAAATGGTAAAATATTAAAAGACAAATTATTGAAGAAACCCAAGCTTTTGCAGCAAATTTGAAGAATTAGAAAATTTTAGATTTTTTTTTTTTTTTTTTTTTTTTATTTTGCCATTGTAACTAGTTAATATAATACAAACTATCGAACAATTTGTTTTGCTTATTGTTTCATATAATTAAATAAAAGTTAAGGATTCTGTACTTGTATATAGCGGAGAGTCTGGCTACTGCATGAGGTGGTGCGGCTTTTTGCGCTTTAGTCTTTCTTTCCATTCGCTTTGAGCGACAAGAGCAGAGGCTTCAGTGCTCACATGATGTGAAAGTCTTTCCATGTGAGATTTGGCATATTTATGGATTGCTACGGCAACTGAATCAATTCCGAGATCGCGTTCAAGGTCATGGCTGCGAATGTACCATGGTGCATTGACGGCGCATCTTAGGACTTTGTTTTGAAATCGTTGGATTTGTGCAACTGTGTTGGGACTTGAGCAGCCCCAAAGTTGAATACCATAAGTCCAAACTGGTTTGAGTATTTGCTTGTAAAGCAGGAGTTTATTAAATATGGATAGAGCAGAGTTTCTACCCAATAGCCAATACATGTTTCTGTATTTTATTTCTAATTCTTCTTTTTTCTTTTTAACATGTGCGCTCCATCTAAGTTTTGTATCTAATGTCATACCCAAATATTTCGCAGTATTGTGATATGGTATTTGTACACCATTTATGTATAGTGGCATATATCTAATATTATTGTAAGTGAAATCCACATGTACTGACTTATTTTCATTTAATTTTATTCGCCATTTGGATGTCCATTCATATATTTTGTTTAAATGTTGTTGCAAGTTGACAATTGATGCAGTTTGCGTTCTTCTTCTTCAAATGTTGCTGTAGTGCAATTGCCTTCGTTAGGTAGATCACACGTAAAAAGTAGGTAGAGGATGGGACCTAACACGCTACCCTGAGGAACACCGGCTTTTATTTCCTTTAAGTCAGAGTACATATCTCCATGTTTAATTCGAAAAAATCGGTCCGAAAGATATGATTTTAAAATATTATAATATGCTGTTGGAAAAAACACCTTAATTGTGTTTAGGAGTCCGCCATGGCAGACTTTATCAAACGCTTTGGAAACGTCGAGGAAGGCGGCTGAGCATACTTTTCTATCTTCAAAAGCATTTTCGATAACTCGTGTGATTCTATGCACTTGGTCAATAGTGGAGTGATTTTTTCGAAATCCAAACTGGTGCGCCGGTATCAGCTTCCTCTCTTCGATTATTTTGTTAAGACGAATAGCAAATAATTTTTCCATAAGCTTTGAAAGCATTGGCAGTAGAGATATTGGCCGATACGAAGTTACATCATGTGTTGGCTTTCCAGGTTTGTTGAACATAATCACCTCTGCGGTTTTCCAGTAAATAGAAACGTATTGTAGATTAAAAGTTGCGTTCATTATATCAGTAATTTTACTTATAATATTTTGTGGTAGCTGTTTTAACATTTCACTGGTAATAAGGTCAAACCCAGGTGATTTTTTTGGCTTCAATTTTTTTATTTCCGAAGACACATCATCGTCAGTTACGAGAGGGATTTCTGTGTGGTTGATATAATTATAAGGTTCCATTTCATCTGCATTGGTTGTATTATCTGGTTTAAAAACACTTTCAAGGTATTCTGAAAAAACGTTTGCTTTCTCTATATCGCTTTTTGCCCATGTATTATCTGTTTTTCTGATTGGATTATTCTGCATCACTGGTCGCGAAAAGTTTTTTGTACACTTCCAGAGTGAATAATCATTCCTTTCATCATTTGATAAACCTTTCAGATAATAGCTAAGAGTTAAATTTTTAAATGACTTTATCTTATTGGTAAGTTTTTTAGTTATTTTGTTAAGACAACTTTTGTCAGATGGAGATCTTGCTTGTTGCCACTTCCGGCGTAATCGGCGTTTTTCTGCAACCATTTCTTTAATCTCTTTGGTATACTTGTGGTCTGCTGTGACGCTTCTTTTAATCGGTGTACTACTCCAGGCTGCATATTGTATTGTGTTTGTCAATCTTAAAATTTCGTTATCTAACTCCGAACTACAACTTATTTTGAGTTGATTATCAACATCGGACAGCATTGCCTTAAAGTATTCCCAGTCCGTGTTTCTATTGGTTAGTGTAAATGGTGGTTCCTTAATAACAACACTTTCATGTAGTGTTAATTATATAGGCGAATGATCAGAAGTCATATCCAATCCGTTTTCTATGAACATATAGTTTTGTGAGATATGTTTAATGATAAAGAAATCAATAAGATCTGGTGTTTTAAATGGATCTGTTGGCCAGTAAGTTGGTGTCCCCGTAGACATAGTACTACACCCACTCATTTGAATAGCTTTGAATAACTCTCTGCCTTTTGTGGTTATAAGTCTCGAGCCCCAATGGGTATGTTTCGCATTAAAGTCACCGCCCATTATAAATCGGTTTTTGTGGCTGCAGATCAGGTCTATATACTTATCGCATTTTATTTGATGTCTTGGAGGACTGTAAACCGCTGTAAGGGAAATGTTGTTGCCACTAACTATCGTTACAGTTGTTGCTTGGAATTCATTTGTAGATATGCAGTTTTCTTGGTAGTGTTTAATATTGTTTCTTATTATAATTGCAGCTCCTCCTCGCGCACAATTATCCGGGTGTATTGCGTGATATGTTTCAAATTTTCTGAATTTAATATGGGTTTCCTTGCTGAAATGGGTCTCCGATATTAAACATACGTCAATTTGTTCAGTGTTGAGTATTAGTTCTAGCTCATCTTTGTGTTTCATTAAGCCGTTTGCATTCCATAGCATAATTTTTAAGAATTTAGTCATCTTTATTTTCTTTTTTCTACTGCTTTTTCGAGCTTACAAAGCCTCTTTTCGATTGAAACGGTAAACTCATTCTGCTTTGTAAGCTTTTCTAATATTTGTTGAAGAATGCTAGCGTCATTTGAGCAAGTGTTATCTTTCACAGCTTGCGAGTAACTAATTCCGTTTGATGATGTAATTTTATTTGCTGCAATTAATTGGCGTGTTGTGTTTATTGAGAGATCTTTTGCATCTTTTTCAACCAGATTTTTAGCGCGAGGGTCGTTTTTCTTTGTACCAGTCCTTTGGTCCCGAATCTTTTGCAATTCTTTTGCAACTACGCATCCTCTATAATTTGCAGGGTGAGCCTCACCACAGTTGCAACATTTTGGTTGATGTTGAGCAGGTTTCTGACACTCAATGGTTTTATGTTTTCCTGCACATTTCACACATCTTGGTTGTTTGCCACAATAATTGTGAGTATGTCCATAAGATTGGCACAACTTACATTGTGGTATGAGCTTTGACTGCTTTACAGCCTCAATAACGACAACAGAATGTAATATTGTTTTTATTCCATATATGCTGTTTATGTTTTCAGTTGCTTCGAAGGTTAGAAGAAACATATCTAGAGGTTCCTTCGTTTTCCATTTCAATTTGTTAACTGCGTTTATAGCTTTGAATCCTTTTTCATGAAGATCTATTAATATTGCCTCTGGCTTATTTGAATGATGTAAATTTTTTTACCATTACTTTAATTGGTCGCGATTGCTTGTTTTCGTAAGAATACCATGGTAGACTCTCTTTGGATAACATCTTTGTTATCTTTCTATAATCATCAGCGTCTGATGTACTGATTTTATAGATATTATTATTTAGAAGTTTAATAGAAAATCCTTGTTTAGCTTCATTATTAGCAATATTATAAATTTTTTGGTATTCACATTCCCCCGATATCATTATTGGTGGAGGCCGAAAGATTTTCTTTTCTTTTCTGTCAATTACGCCTGCTTTTGCGGTATTTGACGTAGTTGGCTCAATAAGCTGAGGAGAGAGTTCAGCTTTTCTTTTTTTACTGGGTCTTTTTTTCAAAATCCAATCTGTTTCACGGGAAAGCTCTTCCTCATCCGTTTCAAAACTTTCAGCATTTGGATCTGTATTTGCCGAATTTATATTTTTTGTTTTAAGATACTGGTTTTCAGCTTTGAGCAAGGCTATCTCCTTTTTTAATTCAGCACACAATTGCTCTATTGATTCCAACTGCCTGGATTGTTGGTTTATTATGGTTTCATAATGATTTGCTTTGTAAACTGTAGTTTTCGGGTTTTTGGGTAGTTGACCCCCACTGGTGGAGGTGTTTGGAGATTTTCCATAATAAGCCACTAACTAGTTGGTAAAAATAATTATATGGCAACGTTGTATACAGATTTCGGTGTATACTTTTAGGCTAATCTTAAACGAGTAAAGCAAAAAGCTTACTACTTAGTACAGTATTACAATTGGGTTTTGTATTAGATATATTAATAGTATTAGATAAAAATAAAGCTTATACTACGGTAGCGGCTTTTCCAGATTCTCTTTTCGTGGTCAAAGTCCAGTGAAAAATGAAAACAGGTTGTCTTACATCTACTGTAGAAACTTTTAGCAGGTGCAGCAGCCTTCCTATTCGATTATTTCACCTCACTTCAACTTACAGGTGATCTCCGTAATAATCACTTCCGTATAGAAACAAGCTCTTTTTATTTTAGCTTTTATAACTTCTAATTTGTTCTAATTTATTTAAGTTTATTTCTATTACACTTTAATTCACTTCACTTCGCTCCAGGGTTGCCAGGGAATGAAAATTTTAGATGACCAAATTACTTTCAAAACAATTTTTACATCCTGATGCTATGGATGGAAAAATGGACAAAATCGACTATAACTTATCAAGGGCCCTGATATGGACCATGAAGATTTCAGTGCCAATGGATAATTTATTATTGGAAATATCGACAACTCTTTTTTTTTTATAGAAATTCAGAGAGAATGTTTACCTTATAATAGTGTGCCTATGTGCCAAAAATTGAGTAAAATCGGACCATAACTTCTCACAGCTTCAATATACCTATTAATGTTCAGTTACACACGAACTTGGGTTTCTTTTCTTTTATATATAGCTATCTTTGTTTCGTACGTGCAAGATTCCAATAATGTTTTGAGTTATTTTAAATAAAAGGGCAAATTGAAGTTGTGTTTTTTCTGACTGTTTTGTTAAATTCTTAAAGTTAATTGGAACAAATATGTGCTTTTGTTACTGATGACCAGCAAGTCAAAAGTAAATACTTACGTAATATCCGTCATTCGCATTTGTGGGCGCACTGACTCTGTTATAAGTGAACGCAACGAGTGGCACATTTCATCTTCGCTGTACAGTTCTTTCAACTCAGTTCCGAGTGGAATTATATATTCATTCTTACATACTTCCATAGTGGTGGCGTGTGACTCCAAGTGAAGTGCAATTAATAGATCGTAAAATCCTTGTCGAAGAGGTCCACTCATGTATTCCGACCTTATTGCATAAAGAAGTTGTTTCTGGTCAACGTGTTGACAAAGAGCATGAGCAGCGCGATAGTTTGACTGGTAACAAAGGGCGGCATATAATGTAAGCGTATGAGCATGAAATGATAATAATTTGTCCATCTCTATTAATTCCAAAATGTCAATACAGCGATCCTCTTCGGGTATGTGAAGAGCAAGCATTGACACAGGGTCTTCGCATAGCATAGACCAACCGCGTATATCGGAAAGTTTTAGAGCATGCACTTGTAGAGCTGTGTTTGGAACTCGTGCCCATTGATGAGGTCTGAGACATTGTACCTTAAGGCGAGGGGGAGACTGAGGATTAATATGTTTATCACTTGTCGGCAAAACAGCAGCGGAAAGAGGTAAAGTTGTAGATGTTCGCCCTAATTCAATCTGCAAAATTTCTTTGCTCGTTGCTTCTACAAATATTGCTGGAAAGAGCTTTGTGTCTGGTTCCATCATCCAGCGGTGAGTTGTCTCCTTGCCCTCACATGTAAAGCGAATAATACCAGTCGAAGTGTCCACGAAACATCCAATAAACATGCCCTACATTTACATATATTATTTCACTACATGTTTGCATACTTATTAATTATATATAGATTGTTGTATGCCTACCTGAGATGCGCCTTTTCCCGAAGAATCCTGCGTAACTTCATTGAAAAGTTCATCAGCTCTTACAACGTAACAACTCTGTCTATCAATACGATCCATAATAACTTCGTAATCGTCTTCTATTACAATGGAGCCGCATCGTACTTTTGATTTGTTGAACTCCTTACTGTGAAGATGATATTGCGTAGTAACCCAACCAACATATACATGAGTCGGATCTTGTCCAGGAAATATCCGAACGCCGTAGAAATATTCATTTATCAGCTTCAAGCATTCAGCGTCAAATAATTCGTTGCCAGATGATTCTACAGTTGGCTGCCCCAAAGTAGTAGAGGTAAGTTGCTTAGGACCTTGTTGAACTGGAGAAGACGGCATATCAGCCTGTAAATGCAGACACATAGATATGTTTTGAAAATTCTAATATTAAGTACAAAAAACAGTCTAAAATAAAAATTATTGTCAATGCATCAATTATCATATAAAGTACTGACTTTACATACATTATTCAAGCGTATAGTTGGCGTCTTTGTAGTCAATTGCGCATTTACAACATTACGACCATGAGCGACAGTATTTCTACGTTCGAGCGATATCTCTTGGGAGGTGCCACCCATTTTATCTCTACTTTGATCCCGCGATTTCTTGGAAAAGAATTTAAAGGGGCTTCGACCACGTTTTTTCTTATCGTCAATTCCTTCGTCAATTCCATTCACACCATTGATACCGTTTACCATATCGAAGCCAGTAGGTCCTCGCATGTCGCTCGCCATGTCTGACTCGAAGGTAATATTGCGTGTCAAGGAATTTCGTCGGGGGGGTCTTGCAGGACTGCGTGTCAATTGTTCATCTGCTTCCACTGTATCCTCAAAGTTTTGATGAAGACCTTTAATGTCACTCATGGTGAAACCACCTTTCAACATATGATCTACATTGGCAGCAGCTTGTTGTTGTTGTATTGCCAAGTCTTGAGCATCGCGTTGTAGTCTATACTGTCGTATTTTAATTTCTTCCCAACGCCGAGACTTTTCTAACTCACTTATAAACTGGCTCATGCAAGTAACAGGCAGAGAAAGTCGTAAAAATTCCCAATTAGCCTTTTCCATAGTCTCAAACGTATTGTGAGATATTTTTAAGTGTGGTGGCGTATCTGCCCCTCCTGGGATACGGGTAACATCTATGCGACAGTCAGGCATTTCTTCAGTGTTTTCAAAAACGGGTTGGTCTTTCGTGTACCAATGAGTCACCGGGCGACGCATATTGCTAAATTAAATTGAATTTGAAATAAATATTAGGAACTTAGCGAAAATAAATTTCAGACTTACACGCAGAATGGTTCATAGCCCTCCTGAAGACCACACGTAGTGAAAAACTTCAACGAGTCCACATCTTGCCCATATATTAGACGTGCCTTTTGTCCCACGCCCAAAGTACAAGCAGGCACAAAACCCACTCCTTCAGCAGACACCTCGGCAAAAGTGGTTTCACCACCTAAAGCGTCCATAAGAAGCTCTCCATTAAGTGAGAAACCTGTTTAGCGGTAATTATTTGTAGTATTAATATTGTTATATTATAGAATTACAATACAATGCAAACTATTTTTACTGCATACAAGTGCAATGCGCATTCAAGCAAATTATAATAAAAATTAGTCGCGATTCCCATAAAAATGTATACAATTAATACGAAAACTCAAACAATTGTGCTATTAATATTTTGAAGGAAGTTAGTTGGCATATGCATGAGCGATTTGTTGAAAATGCATGAAAACTGTGTCAGTGTAAGAGAAACGTATTCCCAATGTAGCCAATAGCTCTCTTAACAATTATCTTCCCTCAAAATTAAGTAAATAGAAAGACGTTACCAAGGCTTAGTTATATAAAATAGAATACTAGATCGGATTGAAAGACTTTCCCTTTCTAAATGTAAACGCTTTATTGAACGATTTTTTCCCACTCCTTAAAAAATTGTGCAGTGTGAGTGGAATTTTTTTTTTGCTTCACTTAATATGCCAAATAGATAAATAGTTATTCCACAATTTATACTTTTAATAGGCTATTCCGGCAGTCAAATTAATTTAATACATTAAGATTATAATTGAGAAACCAGTTTTTGCCCTTCGTACTGTCGTCTACTCGATTAACGATCAGCTGTTATACATGTTAGTTTTTGCCGTTCTAAATCAGCGCTTAAATCGAGCAATGATCAATTAATTGATCAATTAACTCCTGTGCGGAAAGGCTTTAAGGTTTTCCCTTAGAAAGTAGAGTTCAATGACCGGGTGTGTAAATTTGGATGTAAATCTCCTATGATCACTACAAATCGCTCATTCCTATAAGTTGTGAAATATTGCGTTCAATTTATTGTAAGCAGCATGCGGCAAAACTGAAATTAGTTTATATAGTAGCCTAAAAAGAAAGTAAGTACATATGTAAATGATGTGTATTGTGTAATTGTAAAAGTTCAGCTTCAGTTCATGAATTATGAAAACAAGTTTGAAAATTTCTAAGACAACGACAATAAGCAAATTGAGACACTGACAACTTTAACTTAATTTTTTAATTTCTGGAATTTTTGTATTTTTGCCAAATTTAGTCATCACTTAGATATTGAGACCCACATGTACTGTTAGAAAGCACAACAGTAATATTTGGAAAAATTGCATCCCCTTTGTTGATTGCATAAAGCAAATAACTTTATACTATAGTATTTAAACAATTGAAAGTTATGAATTGGAAGCAAATATGTACATGTAATTTCGTTTCATTGATAAATAAGGGTCTTGTGCATTATACTTTATATCTCATATTCGATTCAAAGGAGTCTCGTTGTCTATCTTTTTGAATCTGCAAACAACTGATTTTAATTGGGATATCTGATCATGACTATTATTGTACATTATGACAAATCTTACTGGTGTAACTAAACTACTTGTCGTCATTTGCCTGTGCTGATAATGTACATAATATAAAGCAATGAATACGAAGTTGGCACGATGAAACTGTGCGAATTCTTTTTATTTTTTTGAATAATATAAAAATACACAAGTTGTTGAAATTTTTAATATTTATGAGTACACCAACCCTATTTTGTCTATGGCTGCATATATTTTTAACAAGAATGGTTATTTGTATATATCTCGCAAACCAATGAAGTTATATAAACCAAACTTTCTGCAGTCGGTTCTCTTACGTACCTTACCACACACCATGAAAATAGTTGAAATCGGATAATAACCACGCCCACCTGCCATACAAAGGTTAGGTTGAAAATTACTAAAAGTGAGTTAACTGACTAACCAAAAACGTCAGAAACACTAAATTTCACATAAGAAATGGCAGATGTAAGCTGAAATTAGTTTTTTTTTTACAAAATGGAAAATGGGCGTAGCCCACGTACCCCCCCCCCCCCCGCTTTCAATGAAACTTGGTTTATAATAGTTTCCTTACATCCCAATAATATGTTGTGAAAATAGGCCAAATCGCTTCACAACCACGCCTACTTCCTGTATACTAGAACTTTGAAGACGATCTGATGGTTTACTTTACAATATATAAAGTAAGCACTAGTGAAGATATCGGTGCAGAACTTTGCATAAATACTATGTTAATAGTGTGGCAGCCCAATTCTGAAATTCGCCGAAATCGGACCATAGGTTTTTAAGGCCCCATATATCGAACACGAGGACCTCGTTGCTTCTAACCTAATATTAGGGTTTCCAACTTTCAATGGACTTTATACAATATATATGACGAATATGTGGGTCAAATTGTGTATTATATAATATAAATAAAGTTAAGTAAATAAATTGCGAGAGTATGAAATGTTCGGTTACACCCGAACTTAGCCCTTCCTTACTTGTTAATATTACATATTTATATATAAATACATACCATATATTGATGCATTCACGGGGATTTACGATTCATAGTTTAGCATCACTTATGATCACATCTTTTAGTATGGGAATTATGTATGTATTTATAATTAAATTATGAAGATATAGAAATACTAAATACGCTGTTCTTGTTTGACTATTGTCTATAGGTTTTATGGAAAATGTTGTTGCAATTATGACACAAGAAGGAAATTTTTAATTGTTTTGCAATATTCAAAACATTCAACAGTTGCACTTTCTATACTCTCGCAACAAAAGTTGCTAAGAGAGTATTATAGTTTTGCTCACAAAACGGTTGTTTGTAAGTCATAAAACTAAACGAGTTAGATATAGGGTTATATATATCAAAATGATCAGGTCGTCGAGACGAGTCAAAAGAGTCAAATTTGGAATAAATGATCGCAATAGTAAGGGGCATATTTGGATGCCATTTTCCTGGGTAAGTGGGCGTGGCCCCGCGCCCAAATCGGTTATTTGTATATATCTCGCAAACCAATAAAGCTGTATAAACCAAACTTTCTCCAGTCGTTTCCCTTACGTACCCCATCATACACCACGAAAATAGTGGAAATCGGATAGTAACCACGCCCACCTCCCACACAAACGTAGAAAAAATTAAATTTTACAGAAGAAATAGGAGAAAGAAGCTGCACTCAGATCTTTTTACAGAATGGAAAATGGGCGTGGCGTCACCCACTTATGAGTCAAAAACCATACCTCAGGAACTACTCAACAGATTTCAATGAAATTCGGTATATAATATTTTCTTGACACCCTGATGACAAGTGTGGAAAATGGATCATATAGATCCGTGGCATTACTTGTGAAAAAATTGTCGAAATCGGACTATAACTTTTCAATGCCCCTGATATCGAATATGAAGAACTCAGTGCCTTATGGTAATTTTTCACCGAAAATATCGGTAAATCTCTCAGATATCTCAATTTATTTCAGAGGAAATCGTTTTCTTCTAATAGTGTGTCTCTGTACCAGAAATAGTTAAAATCGGGTCAAACTTCCCCTAGCTCTCATATAGCTAATTATAGGATTTTCAAAAATACGATGGTTATCGTATCGATTAATATGTGAAATATCTTAGTCATATTAAGTGAGCATATACTCTCAGATATAATGTTGGCGATCAAAATGAGTGAAATCGGTTCAGGAATTAGCCCAGCCTATATACTATATATGATGATTTTCGTTTTTATATTGGACTTAATGCCGAATATATGGGTCAAATTGTGTGTGATCTAAATAAAAATAAAGCAATAAATTGCGAGAGTATAAAATGTTCGGTTGCACCTGAACTTAGCCTTTCCTTACTTGTTTAATATTTAATTGTTCAACATTGTATGTACATACATGTGTATATTCATAAATCAGTGTCAGCAATTGGTTCTGCTTATTGCTAAGTAACCAGGAGTTGAATGCATTCACCGAAACAAGTTATCATTTAATAAAACAGCTTGTGTATGGGGAAAGGAATGAATGGACTGTTATCAAGGACTTATTCATTTGATCAATCGGGTACAATGATGTTTAGTAGATATCAAAAGCAATGGCGTGGGCACAAATATTGTAGTTTCTTACTGATTGTATGATCGGCGAGATCTAAGAATACGCCGACAATATCACCAGGCCCGCATTGTTTACCAAAAGATTCACAGGTGCCACCAGAAATTTTTTCTTCCTAATTAATTTAAAGTTAATAGAAATACTTGTATAAATTAGTAGAATGGAAGCAAGTTAGCTGAAAAAGTATATTAATAAACTAATGTAATATTTTCAATTGTTTAAACTGATTTCGACACCATTTTGCAGCTTTATACGAGTAAAAGAATTAGCTCTAAATATTGTATGTCGTTCATATAGTATGGTAGTTATAATCATCAAACAAAACAGCGGAATAAAAAACGCTTAAACTGTATTTATTGGCAACTATATTAAAATCCTTACTGATGGTTCGCTCCAAGACATCGATAAAACAACCAATAACGTCACCTTCTTCATACCGAACACCAAAGTGTTCCACGGATCCACCGTGCATCTTTGTCACCTATAATGTTTTTATATACAGATGCACACAAATATGTATGCGTATGTATATGTATAGTTAACAATAGCAGAATGAATATAAAAGTGGTATATACATGGATTATAACACATTGACAGATTTTTTAACAAATAGTTATGGATACTCATTTCCTACACAAATGAGTCCTCTTCTTCTATTCTCATATATGACTGATTGTTATAATTTATATCAAGAACATGACTAATCAATACAATCAGTTAATGAATATCAAAATAATTCATTATGTAACACTGACATACCCAAATTATGTTAAAAAGTCTGTCAATGTACGAGCATATGAACAATTGAAATTAACTTCTGATTTTTTATAGAATTTGTTTAAGCTGGGATTAAATTTTTTTGACCTTAAGAAAAACATTTTCTTTTCGAAGTCTTCCACTTGTGTCTAGACAACAGTGAAAATGTCAATTGATATATATGCGCATTCATGGTTATAAATACATATATGGTCTTACAATTGTGGTTAAGCAATTTCCGGAATGAGAATTTGTCATCAAATAAAACTTACATTATGCCCGTCAAAAGCCCAACTCGAGTCGTCGCTGCCCAACATGGTTCCAGGATGACAGTCTGCCCTGGCCCAGCCCACACGCATTGGACCCGCAGTGAGAACCTCAAACTCAAAGTACCATTTACCAGATGTCACGGCGTAATTTCGTTCGACCCGATAAGTGCGAAAACCAGCGAATTTTAATCGTTGCGCTTCGGCTAGTAATCCCTCAGTGCCTTCACCTGTTGGTGGATCTAATACATATCCATATACCAGGAGGGTACGCACCGTTTCAGAAGCGGTATCACGATTTGCTTTTTTTATTGCTTCATCAACTTTTAAATACGGTACCAAGTGTGGGCTTCGGTGATTTTCGGAGTCTTCGTTGAGCCCATAAGTCCAACCTTGTTGGATTCGCTCGCGAGCCCATAAATTATGTGTATTTTCAGCCAACTGATCGACTAATTCCTCCAATTTGGGGGATAGTGTAACTGCACTGAGATCTAATGGAGCAGGCTTGTAACCATTGGCTTGCATAAAAATCTCATTTGGTAATCGAATGGGACGAATACGCGCTGGCGGCTTATCCATTGTAATGTAATATCCGAGGGATATTATGGTCCTATGAAAGAATACTTTATTAAATTAAAGTGTTTCAATTAGCATTGGTCTTCTATACAAATGGATATAACCATATATAAAATAAGGACATTAAATATAAAGCTTACTTCAAAGTTTGCACAGCCAATTGACTATCGTAGCGACGTTCTGGTAAAGGTAGTTTTTCGAAATGCGTGAGACACGGATGTATTCGTTGGTAGTCATCTCTGTGCTCTCCCCAGGACCAGCCTGCTTCTATTTTGTTCAGTGCCCACATTTCATGAATGTTTTCTGCCAGCTTTTCCTTTATATGATCCACAGAGGAAGGAAGTGAGACCCCAGAAGTATCAACAGGGTTAGGTACAAATGCAGTGTCATCTTCTATTAGCCACGGCCCGGCTAAAACATTTTTATTTAAGTTTCCAAAGTAAAAGCAGGGATCTAAACTGAGATTTTGGTGTGGCATTAAACATTGAACTAGTGGAGAGAAACCCAGAGGTGGAGCAAATTTTAGACGACCATGGTCTCCACCAAAAAGAAAACGACAACTAAAATTAAACATAAAACAGCAGCAGTTATATTTTGTTTAATGGAAAATAGTACACCGTGTTGTTTGTTTAGTTACGACTTACCTTAATTTTGAGGAACAACTCATTACAGGGAAAAACATCCCATCCAAATTAAAATCCCGGAAGCATCCGCGAACCTTACCGCCATTAAAAGAAAATGTAATTATAGGTATTGAAAGATCGATAGTAACACCAATAACATCTCCTTTTCGAATATATGGTTCTTGAGGTAAGTGGTTGACAACTAAAGTCCGACGTCCGCCCGTCCATAAATGCGCTCCGTCAAAACCGAAAGAGTAAAGATCATCACCAACCCCGTTTCCTCCCCATTTTTTACCACCACCTGGATAAGGAACATATCCAGAGGTATTGGCCCATCCTATTCTCAAATGTGGCATCATATGAGTAGTTTGTTCAATATGATCCATAGTGACTTCGAAGTACCACTTTTGGTACATGGCAGATCCGTCTACTCGACCAACAAAAATATTCGGGCGAATGCTAAATAATGTGTTAAATAAAAATTTAAATGCATATTCCAAAATATTGGTTAATTTTAAACATTTATTCGTGCATAATGAAAAATCACCTGGCCACATGATCCACAAGCTGTGTTTGCAGTAGTAAATTCTTTCCAGGCAATAGGAAATCACAAATATTATTTTGCGATGATCTAACCGCCACTCCATTACCAACGCACAGTGAACATAGTACATCTAGAACTTTGGGGTCTCGCCCATGTTTTTCAAGTAAAGAAATTATTACTTTAATATGTTCATCACGCATCATATTCAGTGCTTCCGGAGAGTCAATAAGGACACAGTGCAATACATCCAACATACCGGATCCCTCACTTGACGCTTGTGAGCCTAATCGTGAAAATAGCCAATTTAAACGGTTACTGTTGGCGAACTGCGCACAATTAGTATGGTTTCCCTTGATTATTGCTGCCAAAAGTTGATAAAGGTATGTCGATATTAAGTCCCAACTTTGTCCAGTTTCATCACCGGCCAAAAAGCTAGCCAAAAATCCTTGTGAGGTGATTACATTAATTTTATCAATAGCTTCTAATATTAGATTTAGAACTCCCTCTTCCTGAAATAGATCTTGTCGATTTCGTAGTGCTCTATAACGATTTTGTTTTTCTTCGTGCTCTGAAATTTTAATTAAAATACATTTAGATACATATATTTTTATAATTATTGTAGTTAAACATATATTTTTTCAAACAATAGATAAACTAATCACATTAACAGAATTATGTACATGCTGGTCAGGGAAGAAATTTTGAATCAGTAGTTTTCCGTAGGAATATCTTATATGAATATTTAAATAACTGAACTAAAATCTATGTACATATATGTATATCGGGTGATACATTTTTACTTTTTCGAAAGCCTTTTTTGATCACGCGAGAGTCGTATCTAGCTGTTATGTTATTTTTGTTAAGTATGGTTTGGCATTTCATTATGGAAACCCTGAATAACGTTTATAAATTGTAAAACTTTATTACGAAAATTCACGTTATGTAAAGAATATGTTTCACGCAGCAGCAGCCATCGCATGATAACTGACTATTTGATGCCCGAAATTGAAGCTCGTGATCTCGGCGATATTTGGTTTCAACAAGATGGAATCACTTCCCACGCCACGCTTCAATCAATGGATTTATTGAGAGAACACTTCGGTGTGCGGATAATTTCACGTTTTGGGTCAGTCGATTGGCCACCAGGTTTGTGCGGACAATCCCCCTTCGATTCAGATGTTGGATCCAAACATCACGATTGTCAGCCGCGGCCGACATTTAAAAGAGATAATCCTTAAAAAATAAATTCGGAAGAATGTTCTTTCGAATGATAATAAACATTCCCCATTAAATTTGAATTGTCTGTGTTTTTTTCTTAAAAAATATAGGGAACCTCGAAATGGACCATCCTTTACATATATAATAAATTACTTACCCATGTCATCCTCTGGTTGTGAAAAATAGTTAATTAAATCCTCAAGGCACATGACCATTTCATTTAAATTGACCTTTTGAAAGAATATCGAGTGGCGTCGGTTGGATTGTAGTGTTTCCAAAGCACTAGAAATAATACAATAAAAATTATTTTAATTTTTGACGTATGTAACACCAACCGAATCTAGGTTTAAACTCCGAAAGTTTTCGGAGATTGATAAACTTATCACTAGAACAGTGCTATGAATTTAAAGAATGATTCTGCAAAACTCAATTAATGTACAATGCACCAATATAATTACTTGATGAATTGCGTAAAGAGACTACTGCATTTACGAATGACCCGCGCAGTTTTCGATTCCTCTTCCTGAGATCGCGAAAAGTCCAAACAATCGTCCATTTTTCCTTCTTCATGAAGAATTGCTTGTTTTTCTTCCACTTTGCCAACACCTTTCTTTTTAGTTTCATAGCTTTTATAACTAAGCCATAGACTCGATTCACAATGCTGTACAATTACAGTAGTATCACCATATTTGATGATAGGCACACCAATTACTTCGAGATCTTTATCTTCAAGAACTTTTTTCTCGTCGTCCTTTTCTTGCCTTAAGCAGAAAGTCGTTGATGCAATAGATGCTTCCTCTTTTTTGAGCTATTAAAATAAACAAAAATTAAAGTTTATATATCATTCAAGTTTATAAACCATTGGCTTAGTTAAGTACCAAAACTAATTCGTTATTCTCGTTCACACCAAGATATCGTCCAGTGGTAATATGACGTATGCGCATAGGATGATACCAGTTGATGAAGCCGCCGGTCCATTTAGTGCGTGCCAATTCGAGTCGCCATAATGACCGAGCTTGCGACATTACTGACCCGCCCTCATACACAACAATGCTGAAATAGAAATAATGATGGTCAAATTTACCCATATTCAAAAGGGAGTTAAACAAATATGACATTTAGCAGTTACTTTTGTCCTGCTTCGCGACCCCAGGTACTTGGTATGGTTAAACATTCATCACCGCCGTGAAAAAATCGTAAAACATCACCACCAAACACATATCCAACATATTTAACTCGTGATATGCCTGTGCCATAAGGTTGTACGGACCAGTGCGTTACGTGGAAACTAGCGTTCACAATTGATTGTTCGTTTTCTTTAGTGGTGTGCTGTGAGTTTGAAAATAAAATAGTATTAAATAATAAACATTTTGTGTGAAGGTAGATAAGTGCATACCAAATATCGTTCGGTGGCTACGGAGACTAAAATCAGATCATCTCCCACTCGTACTTTCTCGCCTTCAGATCTTTGTTTGCTTGCAGGATGTACTGTCCACCAGCAAGCCTCACCTTGGCTGTGCTCTTGCAATCCCACGTCGAAAGATAACTTATCGTTTGAGGAAGAGGTAGAAAGGCACGCCAGGTACTGCCGGAAATAAAGCAAATTAGTATTTAAGTTAAAAGCTAAACTATATTATACAGATTAACATGTACTAAAATCTGTATTCTTACCATATCACTATTGTGGTGTCGCAAGAGTATTGCATTACCATAAAGCAATGTTCTGTGACCAGATCCAGTCCCCTTTCCCTGGAAGTAAGCAAGGCATGTGTGGGCGATTTATAAAGTAGTCATTGTCAAGAAACAATAAATTAAATGATACGTTACGGGCTTGAACATATATTGCGATACCAATTATATTCAATTATCGAATTATAAAACGTGCAATAATATTGAAAAAAAAAACCTGTGCATATGCGAGATCTGATCACATTGTATTTTGATTTCATATTGAACAGCAAAGGAGCTTTGTGGAACGATATGAACAAAAGGACCCAAAGCTCAAATCAACTTCAGACGTATGGAACTTAGGCAGGGATGAATATAATAATTTGGTACCAATTGTTACTTGAGAAGTTGAAAATCAAAAGAATATTCCGAAGTTCAAAGAGATAGAGTGAACAGTTTCAAAAAGAATTTAAAGGTATTTATGTAGGTATATGTATATGTATATGTATCGTACCATATTCATATATTTTTATTTTATAGCAGCATGCATCATAGCATCGCAGTTCGTTAACTTATAAGCAAGTAATAGAAGAGATCAAGTTTGGGTCTACTGTATTTCAACTCAGTCTATGTCGGTCCATATTTTACTATCTGCGTACAAAGAAATCTATAATTAGCAAGAAACAAGCAGTAAGTCTGGAAAAAAGCGTAGCACGAAACATTGCAAAGATTTAAAGAACAATATAAACAAATGAAAATGTATCTTATTCAGAACCACCTAAACCACGTTTTTTTTGCAAGTATGCACTAGTAACCCAGTGGGTTGTGAAATATTGCAAAAGACTCAATATAAAAAATAGAACAAATTCTACCAGTGAGTTTATTTTCATGTTTTTTCGCGGTCTTCGGTTAACGCGGCCTATGTCAATCAATCCAAAATCTGAAAGCAAAGCGCTTGTATATCAATTCAGTTAACAAACATTAGTGATCTTTTGATATACATAATTTAGAATTAGAATCGACATTTATTCTTTTAACCACTGCAAGGATTAAAATAATTAAAATGAAATCAACTAAAATGCTATTTTTTTAAATCAAATTTCAGATTAGTTCCATTTAAAATTATAAAATTTTACCATGACCTGCATCATTGTGGAAGTTGTATTGGGCAGAAATTTTGATTTGGAATATTTTATCACCAGATGTAGTAATTGAGGAAAGTGCACATGCATATCGAACATAAAAAGGAAGAGAAAAGTTAAAAGTAAATAAATATGTGTGAAAATTATGTAAATAATGTAAAAATAGCTAATGTAAATCAGTAATTCAACTTGAAAGGAAAATAAAGTGTTTACTGATTGTAATACATATATGTACATAAATATAATTCTTTTCTATAAAAGTTAGCACATTACAATCAAAGTAACTTTTGAAAATCTATACATTTAATTTGTTTGAGTTTTCTTAATCCAAGTATAAATGTTAAGGAATATTATTGCCAGCACTGATCAAAATATACTTGCTTAGTTATTAACGGCAATCGCTTGAGAAGTAATAGATTATAATCGGATTCTAAAATTTTTTATAAAACAAGAACATAATATTTAATTCTTTTATGTGGTGTGAATTATTAAGTTTAAGTGAGCACAAACCTATTGTTTATATTTTATAACATGTTCCACAAGTCTTGTTTTACTGAATGAAGTTATCTCATTTTACTAAATACATATATACATTTGTAAAATATAATAAGTTGTTCAAACTTACAGTTTCCGATCCAGCCGCAGTTACTAATTCTTGCAATGCTCGCACTGACAGTGCCTGCTCTATTACGAAAACGCATTGGGATAGATCCGGTGGAACATTTTTGTCCGCAATATTTTCCAAAAAACAGTGACGATTACCAAATCCTTCAGCCGCTAAACAGACGCGTTCTCCAGTAGCCGTACATGAGAGACACACCATATCTTCCTGGAAATGATACATTGTAATACATTCAGTTATTATTTTTCTGATTCATAAATTTTCTGATATAGGGAAATATTGCGTTTAACTTTCGTTTACTTACCGTTCGCAGAAATGAAACATCATCCTGCTCGGAGCCTCCTTCGGCTTCAGCCATTGTGGTACGCAGTCAAAATAATTATACACCATGAAATGTGGCGTACCTTTTAATAATGAGATAATTGATATCTGCCTATATACAAATAATTTTTTTCCTAGAAATCTTTAGAAGAAAATTATAGGCCCAATTTTATAACTATTTATGTTAAGCGTATGTTGCAATGTCCAAATCGAAAACTATAAATAGATAATAAATTCATTATCATTACTAAATATTTTAAAGAATATTTAATGTTATGTAAACTTCTTTATGTCTTAAAAGTTGTCAATTGCAACCATGGCGCCCAAAAATTTATAGAAAACTTACTAATTTAAGAATCATGAAACTATTTGCTATACGACTGAATTGATAATGGTTTGATATCCACTCTCATTAGAATTGAGCCAAAAAACTCAGGCGTTAACCTTTCAAGTAAATATATTTGCAACTTCACACTGCTTTAAAGACACGTAAACAAAAATATTGGCAAATATCACCGCCCACATGTCGGACCAATCGCTTACTCACATGATGCCACAATCAAAACTGTGTTATAAAATGCTGTTACTAAGTCTCAAATCATGCAACAAAAATTAAATTGTCTAACACAGAACAAGCTATATCAAACAATGGATAGTTTAAAAGGAATTACTAGCATTCCTTAAGGGGTTAAATACAGTTAGAATTTTCAAACAATCGATTTTTCTTTTATTTCATTTTCTTAATGTACATATATTTAAGAATACACACAGAAAATTTCATATCGTTCCGGTGAATATTTTCAAAGTTACAAGCAAATTTGAAAAGGCGTTTCAGAGTGCTTGGAAGTACAAGGTCCGAGCGGCAGCGCGTTTTTCTCAAAATGGTGTTTTCAAAGTCGGTGACCAACATTACTCGAAAACGGCTAGACCGATTAGTCTCAAATTTTAACACGACCTTCTTAAATATATTTTTTAGTGATTAATCGAAGATTTTTTCTCTCCGATAAATATTTTTTTTTTTTATAAACAATTTAAGGCCGAAATTTCGGTGAAGAATCGATTTTTTTTTTTGAGAAACCGCCATTTAGTCAAAAAATTTTATTTTGCTTATTCCTTCTATTAATTACTAGTTTTAACATTATTTTAACGAAATCTGTTTGGTTTCTTAATTTCATATGATCCAGTTCCGAGATATAGTGGTCACCGCAAAACGTCTTTTTTGAGAGGAGCTCCTGGAGATCAGCTGTAGCTCTTTTTCAAATAAATATTTTTACTAGTACTAAGTCAAAGTCAATAAATTAAAAAGTTTTCTCATAAAAAATTCTGGAAAATTCACTTTTTTTCGGCCGTCTAACTGTATATAACCCCTTAACACTTTGCGTAAATGACAAATGTGATAAGCCTTTAAAGAAAAACAGCATTAAACTGCGCTGCAAACGGAACCATCACGGTTTTTGAACCGAAACGCCTCTTTTTACGCGCTTTGAACGAAACCCCGAACCGAACCATTTTTATTTTAGTAAAATACGAAAATCGAACCGAAAACCATTAAAAAATGTTTTGAAAATCTTCAATAAGGTAAACAGATACACATTTGCTGACGCCACCGTCATGTAATATTTTTCTTATTTTTTTTTTGTAATTAACGCAGTAAAGTTCTTATAAATATCAATATAACATCAAAATTACAAAGCCTTTTATTTTTGTAACACATGTATAGGTTTTTTCATATCAAAAGTTTATACCTTAACCTGAACTATTTGAATCGAACCAAAGATACTCATATAGCCAAAATTTGCTTTTTTTGTAATCAAAATTTACTCATTAATAAATGTACCCACATTTAACTGCTTTCGTAAACACTGTGATCAAATATGAATCACTGAACTGATATTGCTATTGTGATCCAACAAGAATCACTGAACTGCTGTGAATCCAACAAAAGCATTGTGTGATCTACAGTGATCGAACTCAAATTATTGAACTACTATCGTAATTCACTTTTATTTACAAAAAATTGACGCAGTTGTTATATGCTATTTTTCAATCATAGTGAAAAAATCACCGATCCAATAGATCTAAATAAGTTTGATTGGTCGGGTTCGTTTCATTTTTGTTTCACCCAACCAAAGAAAGATACTTCAATTTTGACTATAACTATTTTCCGTATAATTAGTTTATTTAAAAATGTTATCATTCTAGCACTTATTCCAACTCACCCAACTTTAACTACTACTTGCAATTAATGCGTTTTACTCTTCCTTCCTCTAGTTTGGTGGTTTTCACGTGTTAAAGGGTCTTAAATACCTTTTGTTTAAAGCAGTTCATTATGTTTTTGTATAGTATATAGTTATAGAGTCATATATAGTATATGAGTTATAACAAGTGATCATGTGGCATCCCTACAGCCTATACTACCATACTCACCATACCATCCACCAACTAAATCCACAATGCAATTATCAAACACATCACACCACCCACGCATATTCACCACGCAATAAACTTTAAAAGGATCCTCACGCGAGGAAGACGCCCCTTTTTTTATCGAGATTTCCGTCCCGAACCCATTTAGTTAAACGTACAGGTTTTACCTGTTCATCCCATTCAGTGCCATCTTGCCACAATTCTTGAATGAGGATTTTTGCTTGAATCATTATTGGCGAAAGCCGTCCTGCGGGGTCGAAAAGTTTTGCCACCGAGGAAAATATTTGGCGTTTTGTAATGGCGGACATTGCAGATATTGACTCAATTGTATAGGAGAATTGATCTGTTATCGCATTACATTGAATTCCTATAGTTTTGGTTGTGCTAGCCTTTTCAAATTTAAGAAAGTCTGTATCTAATAAGTCTTAATTTTTTATTTCTTTTATTATTTCGGGTTGATTTGATGTAATTTTTTTTAGGGGAAAACCTGCTGAATTAAGTGCATTGATCACTTGAGATAGTGATTTGCACGCTAATGGGATACTGTGGCTACCTGATAGTATGTCGTCCACGTATGTTTGTGTTTGCAACACAGAAGATGCTAAAGGCAAGTGTGGTTCACATGTTTTTGCAACTTCATGTGGCCAAATAGGGTGCGCAATTGATGCCAAAGGTAACTGTTTTGAGTTTGTAGTCGCTAATTGGACTATTGTTTGATTTACGGAAGACTATGCGTTGGAAATCTTGGTCATCTTCATGTACTAGAATTTGTCTATACATTTTTTCTACATCACCATTGAGAACGTATTTAAACATGCGCCAATTTAGAATTAGCAACATGAGATCAGGTTGTAACGTTGGCACTGTGTATGGTACATCATTGAGTGATTTGCCAGAGCTAGTACTCTTCGAGGCATTGAAAACTACTTGTACTTTTGTTGTAATTTTATTTGGTCTAATTACCCCGTGATGTGGCAGATAAAAAGATAGATATCTACCTTTAGATACTTTTTCATATGCTACAGTCTCTTCCATATGACTAAGATCGAGATATTCGTCCATCACATTGTCATATGCTGACTTAAGCTCGCTTTTCTTTTTCAGGCTTTTTTCCAGGCTTAGAAATTGCTGGACTGCTGATATTCTAGAGTGGCCTAGAGCTGTGGTTTCTGGAAAAGTTGGTTTGAATGGTAGTCGCACAACATAACGACCATGTTCGTTTCTTGTTGTTGTGGACTTGTAGTAGGCTTCGCATGCCTGGCCTTCTTCTGAAGGTAGGATAGTCTGAGGTAATTCTTCTACTTCCCAGAATTTTTTAAGTTGATTATTTAGATACTCGTTTAAGATATTTTCAACTTGAGTGGTGAAAGAATTGATTTTTTCAGTGACTTGGCCACTTATAATCCATCCAAAGATTGTATTTTGAGCTAACAATTTATTGGAGATTTTCTCAATACCTACAAGAATTATTTGAGGTATTAAGTCGCTGCCTAATAATATGTCGATTTGCGATGGGGTATGACAGTTGGGATCTGCTAACTTCAGATGTGAGCATTTTTCCCAGTGTTTTTTATTAACTTCATAGCTTTGAAGCAGATTTGTAAGTTGCGGTAGAACGATTGCTTGTGCATCTATTCTAATATCCTCACTTGGAGATACTATGGTTATTGGGCATATTTTGTTGGAATTTTGAATAATTCTTCCGCCCATTCCCGAAATTTAGCAATTTGAATGTTTTATTGGCAGTTTGAGCCGATTTTGAGCCTTTGAAGATATAAAGGATCTTTGAGAGCCTTGATCTATTAGTGTTCTTAGTTTGAATAA
The DNA here is from genome assembly GCF_028554725.1 of Zeugodacus cucurbitae. Taxonomy (NCBI): domain Eukaryota; kingdom Metazoa; phylum Arthropoda; class Insecta; order Diptera; family Tephritidae; genus Zeugodacus; species Zeugodacus cucurbitae. Next base: position 28,419,432 of record NC_071671.1, read on the forward strand.
ATCACCTTTATGTTCAATGGTGATGACCGCAGTGGGTAAAAGAATTTTGCTTTCATTTTCTGAATGAAGCGCTTGAATTTTTGTTGCTTTAGAGCAACATGGTTGTTCTTCCCTTTTTTCCCTTATTTCGGGATTACTACATGAAGTTGTAGCGACTAGACTAATCTAGATTTGAAACGAATGTGTGACTTTTGTTGGCGTGTTTACTATATTGCATATTATTGCTGGCTTGTGGCTTAAACGAGGTTTTACTCAACTCATTTTGATGACTTGATATATTCATATTTTGGCTGCCCATTCGCTCAGCTATCTCGTACTGTGCAGCGAGGAATTTTTTCAATTGATCCCATGTGGGCATTACTTTTTTATCGTCAAGTGATTGTTCCCATCGTAGTAACGCAGCCTCAGGGAGTTTTTCTGCACAAATAGTTACTATCATATGGTCCCAATATTCTACGGGGGAATTTTGTGTTTTTAACACTGACAGGCAATTAGTCACTGTCGAGTAGAATTTTTGAAATTCCTGGCTGGTTTCTTGTTTAATTTTTGGGCAATGTAATATAGTTTTTATTGGATTTTCTATCATTACTCTTTTATTTTCATATCTTTGGACTAGTGCTTCCCAAACCAGCTTAAAACTTTCGCCACTTAAATCGAATTGCTTAACGATAATGCCTGCTTCCCCTTGTGTTTTGTACCTTACTTGGAATAGCTTTTGTGCTTCTGCAAGTCTAGGATGGTTTATGTAAAGGACTGTGAACATGTCCCGAAAGGACGGCCATTGGACATAACATCCAGTAAAAGCTTCAGTATCACAATTTGGTACATTTAGATACATGCCTTTATCTAGGTCCAATAAACAATGATATTCAAAAATCTTGGGCAGATGTGGTTAGTAGTGGTAATGTCGCGCAACGTACAACATTGTTGAAGGCGCTGATGGCAAAGCCATGCTTGAAATGGAGTGCCCATTTGAGGGACCCTGTCCGTATGGTGCGTACTGTACTTACGGCATACACATGGAACTGTGTGATCAGGTTTGTCTACATCCAAGCGATCAAAACCCACGCCGCAAACATAATCAAGATTGCTTACAGCAACATGAACAAGCCATGGAGTTGTCATTTGCTATTGCACGCTCCAAGGATAAAACTGTGGCATTTGCTTCGACACAATAATGGAAAAAGCGGACAGAGAGAAACGTTTTGGAATTTTGCCTAATTGTAATCATATTTTCTGCTTGGAATGTATACGGAAGTGGCGACAGGCAAAACAGTTTGAACATAAAATTACACGCTCGTGTGCAGAGTGTCGTGTATCTTCTGACTTTGTTTGCCCCAGTGCCTTTTGGGTGGAAACTAAGGAAGAAAAGGATAAGCTGCTGAATGACTATCGATTAGCGCTTGGTGTGAAAGACTGCAAATACTTTAAAAAGGGGAGTGGCAAGTGTCCATTTGGCAACAAATGTTTTTATAAACATGCTCTACCCAATGGTGATTTAGTCGATGTGGGCTGCCCAAAACGTGCACGTAAACTACATCGTGGCTCAAATGATTTCATCGATTTGCTGGATATTTATTTGTGGGAGTTTGTCGAACAACGCGATTACCATTGGCTTGACTTTCTGTCTGGCACCAGCGATGATAGTGATGACAGCGATTTTTCGGAGGAGTAAACCCATGCAGCTATTCAATAACACAAAGTTATAAAAGCTATGGTGTATTTTATCCAATGTGCTACCAATATTATTTTGCGAAAAAAAAAGAGAACCTATATACAAGTTAGAAATTGAAAAAAAAAAACGGAATAAAACTATAATATTCTATAAACCGATAACACCAAAACCGCGAAATTATGCGCATAAATAAACTCAAAGCTAATATACTCATCTAACTCAAAATCGTAATCGCAAGTAAACCGACGAAATTAAATGCAATTAAAACTGAACGAAAATATGTAAATAGGAACATGTATGATATACCAATAACATAACCAAACCAAATAGCATAACCAAAATTAAGAACGAAACCACGTTTTTAACATATATCCTTATTCCCATAGAAATGGACGGAGAAGATATCGCTATTACTCCAAAACTAGTCAGGTCCGCTGTTAACGCACCAAGGACATCAGCTCCACCCGTGGCCGCTCCAAGAACTCAAAGAGGAACGAGGACGTCCAGCCAACCCACTCACACCAGCACATCCGTAATGTCGTCAGCCACAGTAGCAGTGGATACCAATGAAGAGCAGCCATTTATCGAACTGGGACCTCCCCGATGCAGTTTGCGCCATCGAACCCACGCATTGAAGAGATGCTCAATCTCTAAGAGCATGAAGCCCACGCAACGGCAACTGCCAGAGCACACGGGCAGATATAAAAAAATTGCAATTAATGTAAAATCGATTAATCGATTAATTCCAATGATTGTAACTTTGCGTAAAAATAAAACTAATAAAATATAGGAGACTATATTCTTATTTCAGACATTCAAATTGTGTTCGTATATACACAAAAACAAAAACGGAAATAAAATTAAAATATCGTATTAAAAATTAATTTGTCTTAGCATAAAGGGAAATATATTCATTGAATATATTCAGAAAATTTAGAAGTTTGTTCAACCAAGTTTGAAGAAAAAGCAATTTCGATAAACTTTTTGTTGTTTGAGAAAAGCCGTTCAGCTGGTACTGAGGTACCAAGTAGATGACAATACTTTTTTGAAAGTCCGTACAGTTTGGGTAAACGGTTTTCATTTCTTCCCAAGCATAAATAGTGTTTCAACTTAGTTCTAATACCTGACAATTCAAATAAAAGCTCAATTCATCTTGTGAAGATGTAAAATCGTTGTCCTTCCTCCTTCTTGTGTGCACTAGAGTGCACAAAATGGTCAGTGTCATCATCGCTTAGGGAAACATTGTCTTTACTCCAAGATTGCAGAGTCTAATTTGTACACATATATTTATATATAAGTAGAAGAAATTTAAATGTAATACCGATTGCTCCGACTTACTACCAATTTGCAGGCTACAGTTGCATGCTTTAATTTTAAATGCTGCAACATATTTGAAGTGTTATTAGAAAATTTTAAATTTTTGCGGCAAAGTTGACATTTAACGTAGTTATTGCTTATTTTATTAAAAAAATCTCCACACTTCGCTTTTAACTGACGCCATTGCTCTTCAAACAACTGAACGTGAAATGCGTTTGACTTAACTGTAAATACAGTGTTACCAGACATTCATTTGTTGATATTAAACTACGTTGACATATTAGAATTTAACTATGTTTACACCGTTTGCAATTTCGACCCTTGTAGCTAACTTAGATGAACATAAAAGCTATTAAATTTCAAAATGCTGTTTGCGATTATTTTGCAATTACTCGAGTAATAGTCGAGTAATTAGAAAAGGTGTTTCGATGCAATTAAATCGTAAATTGAATGAAAATAATCGATTAATTTAATCAAATGATTAATCGTTGCCATCCCTACTCACGCCACTATCGAGTGTCTCATCGACGGCTCATGTCAGTACTGCCAAAGGTCACATCATACATTATTCCATCGCTTCCCTAGACGAGCTAACACACCTTCGATTAACTCGAGCATTAGGCGCAGACCAAAGAACGATTTTGCCCCGCGGCGAAGAGTTCCAGTTCATCGTAGTAAGTCAATCTATTCATCACGTTCTCTGCCACTTCCGATGTCATATGGGCCTCTTCGTCATCGGCAACATAGACGCTCAACGGGATTGAGCGCCGTCGTCGACACATTACAACAGTTGCAGCGTCTTCTAGGCAATTAATCCGCCTAGGGCGGCCGGGATGTTCACATGAGTTATAACAAGTGATCATGTAGCATCCCTACAGCCTATACTACCATACTCACCATACCATCCACCAACTAAATCCACAAAACAATCATTAAACACATCACACCACCCACGCATATTCACCACGCAATAAACTTTAAAAGGATCCTCACGCGAGGAAGACGCCCCTTTTTTTATCGAGATTTCCGTCCCGTCGCAGCATCGTCGATCAACGTGAGTGAATCTCCCGCCGAGTTCCCCCCGAGAACAACCATTTATTAAAAAATTTTCAAATCGTACCTATTTACAAAATTGAATTAAAGTGAAACTATAAAGTAAAGTGAAATGTAAACTAAAATTCTAAGTATAGAAAAAACATATAAAATTGAAACCAATCGAATTAAAAATTGTGTATGTATGTATGTGATTGGCGTTGCAACCGTTTAGCCGGTTATAGCCGAATCGACGATAGTGCGCCACCTGTCTCTCTCCTTTGCAGTTCGGCGCCAGTTGGAGATCCCAAGTGTAACCAGGTCGCTCTCCACCTGGTCCCTCCAACGGAGTTGAGGCCTTCCCCTTCCTCGGCTTCCACCGGCGGGTACTGCATCGAACACTTTCATGGCTGGAGTGTTTTCGTCCATTCGGACAACATGACCTAGCCAGCGTAGCCGCTGTCTTTTTATTCGCTGAACTATGTCAATGTCGTCGTATAACTCGTACAGCTCATCGTTCCATCGTCTGCGGTATTCGCCGTTGCCAATGTTCTGAGGACCATAAATCTTGCGCAAAATTTTCCTCTCGAAAACTCCTAGTGTCGTCTCATCTGATGTTGACATCGTCCAAGCTTCTGCACCGTAAAGCAGGACGGGAATGATAAGCGACTTGTAGAGCTTGATTTTGGTTCGTCGAGAGAGGACTTTACTGTTCAATTGCCTACTCAGTCCAAAGTAGCACCTGTTGGCAAGAGTTATTCTGCGCTGGATTTCGAGGCTGACATTGTTCGTGTTGTTGATGCTGGTTCTCAGGTATACGAAATTATCTACGACCTCGAAGTTATGACTGTCAACAGTGACGTGGGAGCCAAGACGCGAATGCGCCGACTGTTTGTTTGATGACAGGAGATATTTCGTCTTGTCCTCATTCACCTCCAGACCCATTCGCTTCGCCTCCTTATCCATGCGGGAAAAAGCAGAACAAACGGCGCGGTTGTTGCTTCCGATGATATCAATATCATCGGCGTACGCCAGGAGCTGTACACTCTTGTAGAAGATTGTACCTTCTCTATTTAGCTCTGCAGCTCTTATAATTTTTTCCAGCATCAGGTTAAAGAAGTCGCACGATAGTGAGTCACCTTGTCTGAAACCTCGTTTGGTATCGAACGGCTCGGAGAGGTCCTTCCCAATCATGACGGAGCTTTTGGTGTTGCTCAACGTCAATTTACACAGCCGTATTAGTTTTGCGGGGATACCAAATTCAGACATCGCGGCGTAAAGGCAACTCCTTTTCGTGCTGTCGAAAGCAGCTTTAAAATCGACAAAAAGGTGGTGTGTGTCGATCCTCTTTTCTCGGGTCTTTTCCAAGATTTGGCGCATGGTGAATATCTGGTCAGTTGTCGATTTTCCAGGTCTAAAGCCACACTGATAAAGTCCAATCAGTTTGTTGACGGTGGGCTTTAGTCTTTCACACAATACGCTCGATAGAACCTTGTATGCGATATTTAGGAGGCTGATCCCACGGTAATTGGCGCAGATTGTGGGATCTCCCTTTTTATGGATTGGGCAGAGCACACTGAGATTCCAATCGTCAGGCATGCTTTCTTCCGACCATATTCTGCAAAGAAGCTGATGCATGCACCTTATCAGTTCTTCGCCGCCGTATTTGAATAGTTCTGCCGGTAATCTATCGGCCCCCGCTGCTTTGTTGTTCTTCAAGCGGGTAATTGCTATTCGAATTTCTTCATGGTCGGGTAATGGAACATCTGTTCCATCGTCATCGATTGGGGGATCGGGTTCGCCATCTCCTGGTGTTGTACTCTCACTGCCATTCAGCAGGTCGGAGAAGTGTTCCCTCCATAATCCCAGTATGCCCTGGACATCGGTTACCAGATTACCACCTTGGTCTCTACATGAGGATGCTCCGGTCTTGAAACCTTCGTTAAGTCGCTTCATTTTTTCATAAAATTTTCGAGCATTCCCTCTGTCTGCCAGCTTCTCAAGCTCTTCGTACTCACGCATTTCGGCCTCTTTCTTTTTTTGTCTGCAAATGCGTCTCGCTTCCCTCTTCAGCTCTCGGTATCTATCCCTTCCCGCACGTGTTGTGGTCGTTTGCAATGTTGCGAGGTAGGCAGTCTGTTTTCTCTCCGCTGCGAGACGGAACTCCTCATCGTACCAGCTTGTTTTTTGTCGTTGCCGAAAACCAATTGTTTCGGCTGCAGCGGTACGCAGTGAGTTTGAGATGCCGTTCCACAGTTCCCTTATACCGAGATGCTGATGAGTGCTCTCAGAGAGCAGGAGTGCAAGTCGAGTAGAGTATTTCGTGGCTGTCTGTTGCGATTGCAGCTTTTCGACGGCGAACCTTCCTTGTGTTTGTTGACGGGCATTCTTTGCTGCACAGAGGCGGGTGCGTATCTTCGCTGCGACCAGATAATGGTCCGAGTCTATATTTGGTCCTCGGAGCGTACGCACGTCTAAAACACAGGAGACATGTCTTCCGTCTATCACAACGTGATCGATTTGGTTCCGCGTGTTTCGATCAGGAGACAGCCAAGTAGCTTGATGTATTTTCTTATGCTGGAATCTGGTACTACAGACGACCATATTTCGGGCCCCAGCGAAGTCGATCAGCCTCAGGCCGTTTGGCGATGTTTCGTCATGGAGGCTGAATTTTCCGACTGTTGTGCCAAAGACACCTTCTTTACCCACCCTGGCGTTAAAATCACCAAGCACGACTTTTACATCGTGGCGGGGGCAGCGCTCATATGTGCGTTCTAGGCGCTCATAGAAAGCATCTTTGGTCACATCGTCCTTCTCTTCCGTTGGGGCGTGGGCGCAAATCAGCGATATGTTGAAGAACCTCGCTTTGATGCGGATTGTGGCTAAACGTTCATCCACCGGGGTGAATGCCAGGACTCTGCACCGGAGTCTCTCTCCCACCACAAATCCAACACCAAATTTGCGCTCCTTTATATGGCCGCTGTAGTAGATGTCACAAGGAACCACCTTCTTCCGTCCTTGTCCCGTCCATCGCACTTCTTGGATGGCGGTGATGTCAGCCTTAAGTCGTATGAGGACATCAACCAGCTGGGCAGAGGCACCTTCCCAATTAAGGGTCCGGACATTCCAGGTGCATGCCCTTATATCATTATCCTTAAAACGTTTGCAGGGGTCGTCATCAAAAGGGGGGTGTCTCATCCGAGGCTTTCGTAGATTTTTCATTGGGGGGTGTTTTTATGTGGTGGGTCCCAAACCCTACGCACAACCGCATAAGCGGGCTTCGCCTTCTCACTTTAGCTCGCCTTCAAACGGATGTCTGTTGGCTACCCAGAGGATACTTGGTCTAAAACCGGAAGTCGTGAACTGCTTGAACCATGTGGAGAAGAATCGTTTCTGGCCACTCCTAAGTGAGTGACAATCAAAAACTTTCCTCACTTGCGTGAACTTCTACACATGATCCCATCCTCCCATTAAAATTTAACTTATTAAAATCAAAGGTCTGTCGAAATATTATTTAAAGCTAAAGATCTTGTGGGCAGGCTGAGTAAGTATCCACCTGCTTATAATTAAATTTCATCCTCTCATTTTCAAATTACAAATCCAAAATTATTATTCTTTTAATCTAATATATAAAAAGCAAAGACATTTTTCGTTGTTTTTTTATAACTTAAGAACGGGCTCACCGATTCAAACCAAATGTTTAGGCTTTGTTCGGACTATTGAGTAGATGGTTTATGTGAAGTTTGAACTAAATCGGTGGAGCGGTTCTACATTTATCTATATATGTACATATGAACCGATTTGGATAATTTTAGTCTTCAAATGTTCATGGAGATCTAAGGAGGGTTTAAAAGCTGAGTTAGAATAATTGCCGAGAAAACCCTAAGAACTGCCCTTTTCTTTTTCCCATACAAACACTTTCTAAATATTATGTACATATATGTAAATGATTTGTTGTTCGTTAATCTAGCTAAAAGTCGAGAATAGCAGAACCGATTTGCCTAATTTTAGTCTTGAAATGACCGCGAAAGTACAGGAGAGGTTTTAAAAGTAACCAAATATGGCAAAAGAAAGATAATAATAAGAGAATTTATTTGAGTTGAAAGTTAATTTGTTTGAATTTCACACGGAAGTGAATTACAGAACCTGCCTGAATAAAAATATTTTGAAGGTTGTCATTGATGCTTTGCAGTGGCGGATCCAGAAAAATTTTTTTTGGGGGGTTTTACGAAAAGTTTTATTACTCAACATATTTTTAATATAGCAGTTCCCTCGCGAAAATTCAGTTATTATAGGACACGTTTTGTCTTGTGAACAAAAATGGGTATAAGATCATATTATAGTGTTGAAAAGAATGAGTTAATTATGCAACTTGACAAATAATTATGCACGTGATAATGAGGAGCTGGTAAAGTTGATCATGTACTACGTAAAATGGTGTGCAGCAGGTTATTAGGGCAGGTTATAGTGCGCATGGGTGCATAATAATGCGCATGACATATTATTAAAAAAGAACATGTTGATGAATATTTTCGCAACCAAGCTTCTTTCGTAATATTATTTCAAACGTCGTTAAACTATTTTTATATAATTATTATGTTTGTATATCCACTGGCCTTGTCGTATTAAAGTAAATGAAAACTCTTGACAACAAACAGTCGAGAGTGTTCATTTACTTTATTTTTATCTAATATTTTTAGCAACTTGACTTACAAATACAACTTTAATTCGATGCGAATTAACTGCAACGAAAAAATAACTTCTTCATTTAAAGCACATATAAGGAAAACCATGATTTTCTTACAAGATGTTTACTGACACTGTAAAATGCCAATTTATAGTAATTACATACTGCGCATTATTTGCACGTTTGACCCTCGGCAACATAATTGCTATTTGCAAAGACACAAAAATTAATCAAATCAGAAATGTACTGAATCGTACATTGAAATGTGAGCGTGCATACGACAGAATACCTTTGGAACAACAAGTATCAAGAAATCTTCCATTATTGATTGAGCAGTAAAAGAGTGCCTAAGATGAATTGATGAAAGCTGTCAATGATGGAAACAGTGGACTATTTTTTCTTGATGCGCCCGGCGGAATTGGGAAAACGTTACTCATATCATTGATTTTGGAAACAATACGTTGGCATTGCGTTGGCTCTCGCATCTACTGGAATTGCTGCAACGCTACTATAAGTTGGAAGAACGTTAAACATGCAAATCAATGAAACCCCTGTTTGCAACGCAATCAGTTATGGTTGTGGCGTAATGCTCCTGTAATCAGGCGATTTTTGACAAACACTTCCTGTTACTCTTTATTATTTAACAGAATTGACTGTCGGGGGGAATGAAAATATGTGACGATTGGCCTTTTGATGTGATATGATCATGCTTTGATATGAGACACTATTTTGACTTTTTATGACTTTTTATAAATTTTAACTGATTAATAGGATTTTTTAACTATAAATAGGATTTAAAAGGAATTTTTAGAACATATAAAAAATGTATTTATAAAATAATGCAAATGTGGGGACGTGAACCCGAAAAATGTAAAAAGTTGTACTGAGTTCACATTTGATCACATCATCACTTCATGCCATATGTGTCTGCATTCCTATTTTTTACCACATCGCTTGTATCATATGCTTACATTCTTATATATGTACATATGTAAGTATATTTGTATGTAAGCATAACCAGGGAATCCCTTCATATACGCAATCACAAACGCACAATATGCGCGAGTGACTGACAAGGGAACAACAACAACATTCAGCTAGCTCTTTTCCCCGCTACAAGCGTCGCTCTCTACAAACTGCTTCCACGCGACGAAGGCAAAAGCTAAAATCATATTTCGATGTTGATGCTGAAGTCACAGTGAAAAGTGGCAACAGTGCAAGCAGCTTGACAAAATTCACAAAAGAATACATTTTCATATCTGCCATCAATTGTGCCAGAAATATAAAATATGCGAAAAATAAGGCGTGCGTACCACGCGTATCATTAGATCTATTGGGAATCAGCTTTGCTGATATTTCATATTCCACTGAACAAGAATTAGAATCAAAACTAGAATTGACAATCGAAATCGATAACTTGCCAGATGTATCTAGACATCGATATTCGTAGTTGCCATGTCGATGAATCGCTTACAATCGACTATATAAGGGCTGCCGGACTGGAAGCAACATACAGTTCTAATAAGAGTTGTAAAGTAGAGTATTGAGTAATAAAGTGTTAAGTTATAAGGAATTAGAAATAAAGATTAGTGTATAGCCATTAAATTGTGACTTTTATTTGACAATCCAGTGATCGAACTCAGGGTAGAGTTTCAGCGTTTATAATAGATTTTGGAAATCCGTTACAATTGGTGTCAGAAATGGGATTGACAAATAAAATTCCATAGGAGATAATGGCCAAAGATACCACAACTCAAAAAGGACTTGGAACAACGAGGCTTAGAAACGAATGGGTTGGAAGCTGAGTTACAAGCTCGGTTGCGAGAGGCCACGGAAGAAGAAAACATCAACGTTGACGAATATGTTTTCGGATCGGTGTTGGAGGAATCAACAACTAAGATAGAAGAAAAGGAAGATACTCCATGTTCGTCAGGAGTAATGGACATGAACATTATTTTGTCTGCAATGTCCCAGATGTCGTCACAGTTCAAAGCGCAGAAATTAGAATTAATGGAGTTCAAAGAACACCATTCGCAATTTTGTAGCCGTCTATGTATCATGCTGAAAGAGTCATTGTCTAGTATGCCTTTGGAAATTATATCACACTCGAAAAAGCAGGAGGAAAGTCAGTCCAGGCAGGAAAACTCATATATAGCGGATGTGTCAACACAGCTGAAAGAGCATGAGGAGATGTCAACACAGTCCGAAGCGAATGAGGCGCGTATGTCAAGGCCTTTGGAAGCGCATGGGCAGATTTTGTCAACACAGTCGGAAGCGAATAGTGTGTCTTCACAGTTGGAAAAGCAGGAGGAGGAGTCAATGGATGTGGCCTCAAATAGGGCAGTGTAACGAAAATGGTACCAGAACAAACTAGAATAGACAATCGAAATCGATAACTTCCCAGATGTACATATCTAGAAATTGATATTTGTAGTTGCCAGAATGTTCGAGTGGCGATATATCGCTTACAATCGACTATATAAGGGCTGCCGGACTGGAAGCAACACACAGTTCTAATAAGAGAGTTGTCGAGTATGGACAATAGATTATAGTTATAAAAATAATCATTATTTAAATAAATTTAAATAAATAAATACACTATAATTAATCTTTCCGTAGAAGTTATGCTTAGTAGTCTATTTGGCTTAAAAATTTAATGTTTTACATTTTGAATTTTTAGATATCTACGTTTTGTTTTATTTTAATGCACACCAAGCGAGACAAAAAAACAAAATTGGTTTCTACGTCGCATTGTGTTTCGCTTGGTGTGGGTTATAGCACAACACGTTTTTGTGTATTTTTGGTCAAAGACGCCTTTGACTAATCCGGTGTGGGTTCACCCTTATTTATAATTTATGTATCTATTCGATATTTTACATTTTTAAACAAAACGCGTCCGTATTATTTCTGCCACATGTGTACATCACAATGATAATAGGAGTTAATTTCCACTTTCAATTCGTTTAATTATAGTTACAATGTTAACGCTCTTCCTTGCTGGTCAGAATTAGATTGTAAATTTTATTAACAATCCGTATTCATTAGAACATCTTTCACATTTCACTAAAGAAACAACTTGCAGAATACAGAAGAACAGACATATAGGCAAGCATCCAAACACCAATTTATCTGTGTAACAAATAATATACTGATATGATAGCATACCACTCACTTAACCCTGTGAAAGAATAAGTTGATGAACCTAACCATTTGTTTTAAGTAATTTTGATTCGATTTTATAATTTTAAAATATGAACGATTCGGTTCGTGGTTCAGTACAAAGCCCGTAAAATGAGAAGTTCGGTTCAAAACCGGTTTGCAGACCTTAAAAATGCTCACAATTTTCGCCTGCTACATATTTTACACTACATTGTCTATATACCACTGTTTTCGTTGTTGGGCAAATGCGCCGATACAGTTTCATTATAATATCATTTCTAATCAAAATAAACAAATTATTATTTAAAATTTAATTTTTTAAATTATGAAAGAACAAGTAAAAAAGGCTAAGTTCGGGTATGTCTGATATGCTCTCACAATTTATTTATTTAAAGTTGTTAAAATTACACACAATTCGGCCCACTTATTCGGCATAAAGTCCATTAGAATAGCGAAAACTATTATATTTTTTATAATTAAGCTACATTATATCAGAATTTTATTTTCACTTAATTTTTTAAGATATCCCACAACTAGCCGATATATATATAGTATAAAGTCCACCGGAAGTTTGAAAATCCGTATATGAGATATATGGGGGCTAAAGGAAGTAGTGTCCTGATTTTGCCCATTTTTGGCACAGATGCAGAAACAAATCTGCTTTGATTTTTTTAGAATATCTCAGAGATTTACTGATAATAAAACAAATTTCACAACCTTTGAGGACCTCGTGTTCGATATATGGGGCCTCGAAAAGTTATAGTCTGATTTCGAAGATTTTTGCACCCTTTCCGTACCATAAATTTTAAGGAGTCTGGTGATTTTCCTTACCTAATTAAAGTTTTTTTAGTAGTTTTCAATATAACCTTTGTATGGGAGGTAGGCGAGACTATAATCTGAATTTCTCCATTTTAAGACTGCATAATGAAGTGGCTAAAGGAAAATGTGATTCTCTGTACCAAATTTTGCTTTCATAACTTTATTTATTTATTGTCATATAGAGTAAGGAGACAGTACTGACGGTTGGTTGATTCTCAAAGAAGTGGTCAATAATTCAAAAGTAACTTCCCTTAAATTCGCCCAACACAACAAATATATCACAAAAGGGTTATCATCTCAGACTAATACAACAAACTTTAATACCACAGTAGAACACCACATAAGAAGCTACTTATCTCCGGAAAACCCCCCAATCTTCGTTGAGAATTGGCAAGGAACATAAAGTAAAGGGGAAGAAATTATACAAAAATGGTATATTTATGAATGAGTCAAAGTTCAATTTTTGATAACAATGAAGATTAAAAGTTTGCACGAAACGGTGTGCTTGATCCGAAATACTTAGTATAAATTGTAAAATATTGTGGCGGCAGTGTAATGGTTTAGGGAGCTGTTGCGGCTTCTGAAGTTGGAAGGCTAGTCTTTATTGATGGTATTATGGGTCGCTACTAATATAAATCTCAGGTGGAACATAGTTTGAAACCTTCAGTGGATAGTAGACACTACATCTGTAGAATTGTTGAATTTAGTAGTAGAAGTTGCTTTGATATCAACGGTGTCCCAACTAAATACTAAAGCAATTAATACCTAGAATAAAGTACAATTTTCGCACTAACGCTGCCGTTACACGGTAAAGAACTTGCTTTCAAGTTGATCACACGAACTAATTGTCAAAATTGGCATAAATTGAAAGCCATGACGTAGGCTGCAGGCAACTTGATATTCAATTATTGTTACAGATGTGCCGTCGTCAAGGAAATCGCTAAAATGGATTAATAAGTCTTTATTTTTGAATCAATCTGTAGATACGTCGGAAGATTCATGTTCCATCAAATGCACTGTTTGTGTACAATTTCGTAAAAAAATTTCACTTATTTCAACTTTACTCGTCATTTATTTTAAAATTTTAATCTTGTAATTTGAAAATTGGAGAACTCTGCACTTAGCTGATCATTTCTTGATCATCAACTTGAAACACTTCTTGCCCGCAAAAATTGAAAGCAAGATGGCTTTCAAGTTCGGAAAGTGAGAGTGTGGTAGTAAAAAAGTGTGAGTGTGTTGCAACTTGAAAGCAATTTCTTTCCCGTGTAACGTCAGAGTAAAATACATAATTTTTGTACTGTATGCATACTTTTGTCAACGTATTATATTTTTCGAATTTTCTTTCATAACTTTGTTTATTAATTTTAAATAATGGATTTTTTTAGATTATTTTGAATATTAACACATTTTTCTAAAAAGCTTTTGCATTGTTACACCAACGAAAACAGAGGGTGTATGTAGACTTTTGTCGGCCACTGTACATATTTATATCACTTATAGATTTTTTTATTGAATTTTATGTTTCTAAAAGTATACCATACGAAAACTGCGAAATTTAAAAGACATGATATTGTTATAGAATATCACTTAGTTATATTGCATATCACACTTAAAATTCTAAATCACTCATGAATACATATTTTATTTATATATTCTGACATTTAAATACACATGTGTACCAATATTTACACTTCACTGTTATCACAAATTGCAATTAATTAAGATTTTGGTACTGAAATTGATCCTGGCTGTTTTAATTGATAAAGGATTACTTGTTTATCAAAATTGTTGGAATATTTTCGCTTCACGCCAAAACATATGATTTCTTGTTTTGCGAACTTGTTAATTGACTTTTCTTCTATACATATGTATATAGTTATGCTATCTTTATGATACACACATTAGTTTTTTGAAATTCATTTGAACGTATATATGTATGTTAGGGGGTTTGTTTGCATTTATTTCACCGACAAACGTGTATAATTCGTGCAGTTAAAATTAGCGTCCATAATGATTACCGAACTTGCCCGAACTTTTAAGAGCACGCTTTCACAATGCCAAACAGACTTCCATCTAGACTAAAAATAACTTGCCGTTGCTGCCTGGGAAGTTTTTCACTGAATTTAAAATTTGAATATGCTTTTCACAATTTCAATATATTTTTAATAAATACGAATTTAAGATTCTTGGAACAAAAATGTATACGTTTTTTAATTTATGGGTGTTATTTGACGACGACACGATTTTTTATATATTTTTAAGAACTCTAGTTAACCAAATTTATACAAAAATTATTGTAGAAATGAAAAAAATTGCCTGCCTACCAGCACTTCACCACAGTCGAACGGACAATCACAATTCACCACTTGTCGGGTCGATTATTCTCTTCAGACTGAAAATGGGAGTAGCAGCACAGCACCGAAATTAAGATTTTCACGAATCAAAAAAACCGAAAAATATAATAATGTAAAACAACTCTCCCGACGGCTTAAAAATTTAGAATACACGATGCTCTGTCGACTGCAATAAGAGAGCAAGTTGAACAAAGTATAAAATAAGGCCTACTCTCTTGAAAGGCTCCCTACTCTTACTACCGGATATACAATAGTTCCGAATAACTTTGACAATGTCCGCTTTTGTAATACCAGTCAGTGTGGATTTGCTTTACTACCGAGAAATTACTGCAGAAATTAGCTTCGTGATATGACAATATAAAATGTACATACATACATATGATTTCTTACGTGGTGTCTTATTTAATCATTATTTAAATTATTGTTTACTGAAATATTTAAAATTTTTGGGAAATTCTTTAAAAAATTGTTGTTTAATTAAAATTTATTTATGATCACGTACCAATGAATGCATTTGCGTATACACATATGTACACCCATTCTTCTTCATAGATACGAATAGACAACATTAGAGCATGTGTGAGTGTTGAAAGACGAATCAATGAAAACAAAATTTGACTTTTCACACATGCAGTAAGGATGCTCAGTGCTGCATTTAAGATATACAGTAGTTTTCCGAAATAACTAACATATTAATTGTCAGGACTGTTCGTTACATCGAATTTTTCGTTAATTCGAGTACTCACTTAGAGGTATGTTCTGCAATAAAAATGAGTTAAATATCCGTCAATTGCAGTTTAATAAATTGTTTTATTAATTATTTGTTAAAAAATGAAACCTCATAACAAAACAATTCAAATCCAATAATTTTTTTTCAAAATGAACCAATTCTGACACTTATACTCTTATACTTCTATTTGGTGCTGATCAATAATTTTAAGCCTTTTTATAAAATTCTAATTCAAATTTTTTAAAGTTTTATTTTAAATTCTGGTTCGATGTTATTTGATTTTTTCTCTTTCTTCATATGTCTTCTTCATGTTGTTCGTTAAACCGAGTACTTACAAATCCCCGATGTTCGTAATTTAAGGTACTCAATGTAACAAATGTAAGTGGTTTTCGTTAAAACTAATATTCGTTATTTCGGAAAACTGCTGTACTAAAACTTATTTAGCCCACAAAACGAATATTCAAATGCTTCGACAGTCTCGCCCAAAATTATATTTCAAAAAACAAAAAAATTGAAATGACAATCTGGGTGGGACTTCTAGTATCGAAATAAATATGAGTTTTTACCAACGCAGTGATTCAATTTGGTTGCTTCATGCTGAAAATGGATGAGAGAATTGAAAATATTTCAGTATTCGATGAAGAATGGATAAAGTTATATAGAAAAAATCCCATATATGTAGAGCGATTTATATATATCGTAGTGATTTCAGTAATATTTTTGATATACAGTGGAACATCCATAACTCGAACTTCTATAACTCAAAGATCTCCATAACTTGAACTTTTGAGTTGGCAATAGCGTTTAGAAACCAAATTTCATACAAATTTCCTTCCATAACTCGAACTTCTATAACTCGAACTCTTGAAGTGGCATTGCAAGGCAAATTCCATACAAATTTCCTTCCATAAATCGACCTTTTCGTCCAGGGCATAATACAAAATTTAAAATTGTACTATTGAAGCGGAATTTTAAAAGAGTCCCTCTATATCCTCTGGAGGCGAACAAAAAATATTATATTACACTTTTGGATTGCATAAATTATGTAACAAAGGCATGGGATATAGACGTTAAGAGCCAAACAATAAAATTATAAATAATTTAAAGGCTTTTTTGGAACGCTAGGTCATAGATTTCTAGCAGGTGGAGATTATAATGCAAAACACATGTACTGGGGTTCACGTCTTATTAATCCGAAAGGACGCCAGCTGTACCAAACCATTATGAACCACAATAACATTGATATAATATCTCCTGGCAAGCCCACCTACCGGCCCAGTGATCGCAACAAAATACCAGGTTTAATTGATTTCGCTGTAGCCAAAAATATAGATAGATCGCTTGTGACAGTTGATACATGTACAGACTTATCTTCTGGTCATTCACCTGTACTAATAAAGTTGTGTGAACAACCCATATTCGATGAGCCAAAAGTGGGTCTAACATCTCACTCTCAAATATAAAAAATATGTGAGTAGCCACATTAATATTGATTTAAAAATAGATACAGAAAGAGATATTGATGAAGGTATAAGAGAATTTAATGATGTAATATCAAATGCAGCCGTCGTAGTAACACCAAACAGAAATAATAAACCAATTGGCCGAAGAAAAATCACTAATAATGAAATAGAAAAGCTTGTAAATGAAAAAGGCGAGCTAGACGTGAATGGCAGTTAAATCGCCCTCCTTCTACTCAGCTGCAACTAAAATATGCTGTACGAAAACTACAAACAGCGCTTAAACGTGAGGAAGAATACCACACTCACAATTATATAAAGAAACTGTGTCCAAATTCAAACAAACGAAATTCTCCATGGAAAGTCCAAAAGTCAATGAAGCCTCCAGTCGACTCCAACTTGCCTATAAGAGGCTTGGGTGGAAACTGGGCACGAAGTGACGAGGATAAGGCAAATTGTTTTGCAAATCACCTAGAAAAGGTATTTCAATCTAATTGCCCAAAGAACAACTTTAAGTTGCCAATCATCTCCAATACCGCTAACGAGTCGCTTGAGCCTATTCAAACGTCATCTTCTGAAGTTATTAAAATCATAAAAGAGCTCAATCCAAAAAAGCCAGCAGGACACGATAAAATTACTCCAAAAATGCTAATTGAGTTACCAAATTTTAATAGTGCTCTCCTTGCTCTGTAACGCTATTTTCAGTTTCGGGTACTATCCAATTTCATGGAAAAAGTCACAGATCATCATGATAGACAAACCAGGGAAAGAGTTGACACAGCCGTCTTCATACAGACCAATCAGTCCTCTACCATGTCTTTCTAAAATATTTGAAAAGGTGTATCAAAGGTATCTCCTTTCCTCCATGAAAATAATGTAATACCAACGCACCAATTCGGGTTACGTGCAAAACATGGCACTGTAGAACAAGTAAAGAGAATTACTAACGAAATCAGAAGGGCGTTCGAGTATAGAGAGTACTGTTCTGCTATATTTTTAGATGTGGCTCAGGCGTTCGATTAAGTGTGGCATGATGGGCTTTTATATAAGATTAAAAAAAGCTTACCTCTCGAAATGCATAAAACCTTGGAGTCTTAAAAATAAAAAAGTTTACTGTCAAAGTAAGAGACTTCATATCTGAAGAACGACCAATAAGAGCTGGTGTACCTCAGGGCATTGTTTTAGGGCTAACTCTATACATAATATATACAGCAGACCTTCCAACAGCTAGTAATATTTTGACATCAACTTTTGCGGATGACACAGCTTTAGTGAGCCGAAACAAATGCCCAATTATAGCATCAAGAGTATTAGAAGAGCATTTGATTTTTGTCGAAGAATGGCTAGCCAACTGGCGTATAAATGTAAATGAACAAAAGTGCAAGCATGTTACATTTTCCCTAAGACCAAAAACGTGCCCGGCAGTTAAAATGAACAATATTTTAGTACCCCAAGCGACTGAAGTAACATATCTTGGTATTCACTTGGATAGAAGGCTCACGAGGAGAAAACACATATCGAGCAAAATAACCTGCATGAAGATAAGAGCATCAAATTTAAATTGGCTTTTAAATAAAAATTCAAAACTTAGCCTAGACAACAAAGTTCTATTATATAACGCGGTCATAAAGCCGATTTGGATGTACGGCATCCAACTGTGGGGTACGACCTGTGCAACCAATATCGATATAATTCAGAGATTCCAATCAAAAATGCTTAGAACAATCACGTGCTCACCATGGTACATGCGTAATGAAAATATCCATAAAGATCTTGGTATTCTCATGGTAAAGAAAGAAGTAGAGAACAGCAGAAAAAATATTTATCCAAGATCACCCCAACCCATTGGTTAATGCTTTATTACATTCTTGTAATCGATCACGTCTAAAAAGAAGAGATATGCCAGCACACTGAAGAGCAACGTTTCACCAAAACAACTCAATCACTTGGTTGAGCTTGTCTAGTTATACTCTCGCAACAAAAGTTGCTAAAGAGAGTATTATAGTTTTGTCCACATAACGGTTGTTTGTAAGTCCTAAAACTAAACGAGTTAGATATAGGGTTATATATACCAAAGTGATCAGGGTGACGAGTAAAGTTCAAATCCGGATGTCTGTCTGTCCGTCCGTGCAAGCTGTAACTTGAGTAAAAATTGAGATATCTTAATGAAACTTGGAACACGTATTCCGTGGCACCATAAGAAGGTTAAGTTCGAAAATGGGCGGAATCGGACCACTGCCACGCCCACAAAATGGCGATAACCAAAAACACATAAAGAGCTATAACTAAGCCATAAATAAAGTTATGAAAACAAAATTTGGAACATAGGATCGCATTAGAGAGGGGCACATTTGAATGTAATTTTTTTGGAAAAGTGGGTGTGACCCCGCCCCCAAATAGGTTTTTTGTATATATCTTACAAATCAATAAAGCTATATAAACCAAACTTTCTGCAGTCGTTTCTTTTAGCCACTTCTTAATGCAGTCCAAAAATGAAAGAAATCGGATAATAACCACGCCCACCTCCCATACAAAGGTTAGATTGAAAATGACTAAAAGTGTGTTAACTCACTAACGAGAAACGTCAGAAACACCAAATTTTACATAAGAAATGGCAGAAGGAAGCTGCACTGAGATTTTTTTACAAAATGGAAAATGGGCGTGGCGTCGCCCACTTATGGGATTCGAATGAAATTCGATGTATAATATTTTCTTGGCACCCTGATGACACGTGTGGAAAATGGTTCGGTTCACAACTACGCTTACTTCCCATATAACTCAAGTTTGAATTTCACTTCATTCCTTCACTTTAAAATATATACATAAGGAACCAATGAACATATCGAAATTAAACTTTGCGCAAATACTGTATTTGAGCTGTGACATCACTTGTGGAAAAATTGTCAAAATCAGACCATGACTTTTCAAGGCCCCTGATATCAAACATGAAGAACTCAGTGCCTAAGGGTAATTTTTCTCCGAAAATATAGGTAAATCTCTAAATAAATTGCGAGAGTATAAAATGGTCGGTTGCACCCGAACTTAGCCTTTCCTTACTTGTTTTAATTAGAATTAAGATTTTATAACTTATTGTTAGGCTTCAAAGAGCAGATTCAATAAATAAACAAATATTGAAAAAAAAGCTTTTTGAAAAATTGTATGTTTTAATGAAAATTCAATATCTCGAAGTCTCTCTAACTAGAAGTTTTTTTGTGGATTATGGTGATTCGAGTTAGAGAAGTTCCACCGTATTTCTAAGCTGTATTCAAATTCAATATGCCCACTTTATAGTATTATATATGTATACTTACAACTAAACAAATTGAAAGTTTATTTTTCTTTTATAAATTACCTTTATTGCAGAATATATTTTTGAATACAGTTTCTTTACGTTAACTCCTCAAGAGCTATAGATTCGTTATTGAAAACTTTACGCTACTAAGAAAATTATTTTATCATCGTAAAATCGTAAACCACGCCTTTTTCCTATATAACACAATTTAAAATTTCTTAGGGAACTTTGGAACGGCATCTCAAACTCACTGTGGGATAGAAACCGACGGTTGAAGAGGGAATCGATACGCATTTGCAGACATAAAAAACACGAGGTGGAAAAGAATGAGTATGAAGATCTTCAAAAGCTGGCCGACTTATAGAAGGTTTCAAGACCAGAGCGTTCTCATACAGGAACCGAGGAGGGAATCTGAATGAAGAAATTCAAAGAGCACCAGGGGAATTTTTCATACGTTTTACTCGTTTTTGGTACAGGTGAACATTATTTCGAGAATTTGATTTTATTATTTTTTATTTGGCACAGACACATAAGTCATCATGTTCGGTATCTGGGTATAAACCCATCCGAGTAAAAGGTTTAACATACATATCTCACAAAATAATACAGCTATGTATATAAATCATACCTAGTGAGTACATTTCTCTTCAACTCTTCTTAATAAATATAATGTGAAAATATAATTTGGGTAAAACTAAAAATACGATATATCTCTAAAGCGAATCGTCATTGGATTGATTTCGAACATAAAGTAAATCGGTATAACAATTGAACAATATGGTAGCTATTGCACCAAATTTTTAGGCGAAAATCAGCGCTTCCTTTGAAATACAAGCCATTGTTTATTTATATACATATACTTCGCATTTAATGTTGGGTCTTTTTATTTAAAAGGATCAATACCACTAATATGAAAGAACATTTTTTAAATAATGAAAATTAAATCAGAAGAGTGGTGCAATGCAAGGTCTCGGCTTGTATGATTGCATGAACATTTTCGATCGAAAATTTTTATGGTATCGAAACCGAATTCGCTGCGGATTTAATGATTAGGCCCAATATTTTGAGTTGCGAAATGTCAACACTTCCGGATCAGTCAGACTTGATAAAAGAGCGTAATTACTATCAAAATCGAAGGCATATGATCTTCCAAATATGAAATAAGTGTTTTTGGAATTTAATTGAATTTGAATTTCCTACCTGCAAAATGCTGACTGAAAGAAGTTTTCCATTGCTTAAAACCATAATCAAAATATTTAGATACATAATTATTTTGTATTTATATAATTTTATTTAAAAACTATAGCACATTTCCATACATATTGATAAGAATGTTTTTCCGTACACATATCATAAATGTTTGTATTTAATTATACAATTACAAATGTACATATGTGTTCTTATTTATATTTGTTTAATGACTTTCGTGAAACTTAATTTCTTAGTAAAATTTTTAATTTTATATTTTAAATTGCGAATATACAATTACCTAAGAAACTTTTTTAAAAACTCTTTGGCAATTTTAATAATAAAAATCTTTATATATTACTTATCCTTAATTCGTTTTTAGCTCATTGTTTTATATTATTCTTGAGATTTATGTTTAACTTTATATTGTGGTCAATATAATCAGTAATTTTTATCTAGTAGATAATAGGATCGAAAGAGATAAAAGTATTATTTATGTATGTGTGTATGTAAATGTATATAAGTAAATGTCTTAACAAAACTCAAAAGTATAACATTAGGTTTCTTATGTATGTATGTAAATCTCCGGTACGTCATTAAAACTGTTAATGGACATTCCTATATTATTACGTTAAACCAGTTATGTAATACCACTACGTTAGCCACTCTCTGTGAGACACACTTGTAGTGTAATTTAGCTACGTTGTTTCTAAAACCCCGTTGCAATGCGTTATTTGATACGTAAGACAATTTGCCATTTTTAAATAATTAAACGATTTCAATGTTTTTTTTTAACCTTAACATTTAGAGATTATTGATGTAGCTGACATAGTGGTACTTGGCTCGTAACATCTTGTTGCAAATTACATATGTATGTATGTAGTATACTTTTACACGTATGCACACACATATCTATACGTACATATGTATGCTAATATCGCTATTGTGGGTAAGAACTCGATTCAAAATTGGCCACAACTTACTACCTTAGGGTTCAATAAATTTAAATATCTTCGATTACTACATTATGAGTATCAATATAAGAAAACTGTTAAGCTTAACACTATGTCAGTTATCGAAATTCCATAAAAATACATTTATAAAAAAAAACGTACGAGTATAAACTACCGATTTACATATGCATCAGGTGACAAATTGTATACAATTAATTTATTTAGACCTTTGATGAGAAATTTAATAAAATGGATTTTAATGTTCTTAAACAAGGCAAATTATATTAAAAGAACTTCTTACTGTTTCTCTCAATTTCAGTTTGTTTAGTTTCAAAAGTAAAATGCATGACTATCTCGTTATATACAGGAGAGCGAAAAAGATAATTCGGTAGTAAAAAAGGTCAAAGGAAATGTACATAAAATTACGTCATATTGGATTCATCTGAACAAAAGTTTTATGGGCCATAGTGGATTTGATCTTCCTATCTAAACCATTATATCATATGCATATGTAAATATACAGTTCATTGTGTGTATATTATATTATGTTGTATAAATATCCATGTAATAAGAACATGTTTGTTAACAAAAATTTAATCGAACTTTTCATATTGACTTAATTGCTGTTACTTCCACTATTATGTATTTTAATTATTAATATTCCTATAAAATGTTTGCAAGATTTCTTAATGAATGAGTTTACGTCTGCTGTTTGGTAATTTAGACGGGAAGACATAAGCAACGATTACCGATACCTTTTACAATATTATTCTAACTTACAACTATGGCAATGTTTAAAAATACATGTGTGGGGAAAATTTAAAAATAAAATGTTTTCTTTTTGTAATTTTTGTAAAATATTCTTACATATCGCTCATTTACTTGAATAGTGTCACACGATTTTTGAGTTGAGTAAGCAGAAATGTGCGCAATTTCATCGTCCATATTGTATGAAAATTTCATTCCGATGCGCAGAAAAATAAGCGGTGAAATAGGAATGTGCCGTTATTAAACTTGTTATGTTGCAATATTTTTTAACCACAATAACGACACTTCTCAGTTGTGCCAGAATTACACATATTGTCTTAGGGTGAAGTTAGTTTTCTTTTCAGAAAGAACGACATATTTTGTGTTGGAACGATACTGGTGAAAATTAATTAAATTTTTCATATTGCTTTTTTTTCAGCAAAAACGACACATTTGACTTGATTTATATATATCACAAATAACGACATAATTCAAAATGGGTCACATTTATGCCCAAGAAAAAGCATTAGTACACTCTATTTGGTCCATTTCTGCTCAACATTGTATTTAATATATTACAGGCCACTAGATTTGTCAAAAAACTGTTGGCAGTTTTCTATATTGGCTAAATAAGAGATAATTGAAAACTTTAAGCCGCTCTCCTGAAAAATCGACTTTTTTGAGTTGTGACACTATTCAAGTAAATGAGCGATATGTTCTAAGGGCATCAGACATTCTAATCGCCTACCCTATAAACATATTTAGAGAATGTACATGGGTGTTTGTCCGCATAGCTGCAATTGACCGGGCACTTGTCACAATCTGCATTTATTGTCAACCATCCAATTGTAACTGCAATCAGCTACCACGGTCATGGAACGAGAATTTATATATTAAATGCGACTCAGAATATTCATATTTCATTTATAGATTTCTCAAATGACGCTAGTTCATAATAGTTATACTTAAATATGTATGTATGTATGTACAAATAGATTTAAAAGGAGAAACAAATTCAATAGCTTCGGGTGTGGCTAATCTCTGTACGTTTTAGCCTTTTATGAAAACCACAATGATCGGCGCCGTAAATGGGGTAAGTTATTAAATAAATATATAAGATATCAGGGTGTCAAACTATTATTCTCATACATAAATATTATAATAAAACTGGTACAACAATATTCACTACAGCTTCAGCGTAACTTATTTTTATGATACGAATTATAAATGCAGTTTCTTACAAGTACAAGTATACTTAATATATATGAATGGAAATTTCTATTGAACGGATTCTTAATATATTAATATCCTAATTATTAATTAACATGATTCATCATCTTTTTTCTATAAGTTAATTATTCAAGTTGTTTATATCTATATTTTAGCCATACGAAAATTGTACAGCATGTTAAATATTATATACATATACATATGTACTAATTGTTTAAATTTCAATCAACATTGTTTTGTTTAATCAATTAGTCATAATATGACTAAATTTCAGTCGGCTTTTGGCAAATTTTCGTTTTCTCCTTAAATTGCTTCAAGTAAACAGGTTTGTATGTTTGTAGGCAAATATTTAACAAGTACCAAACCAATATACGTTTTGTTAGAAATGTTGCATACGCATTCTAATAGTGTTCACTTAATTAGCCCACATTAATATTGTCATTGAAAAAGTGTATGCATATATATTATAGGGTCGAACGAGGGAAAATTCTTGTATTTTCGACACAAACAAAAAAGGATAAAATTTTTTATGATATTTTCTATTATCCTGTATGCATCCGAACCTTAAAGTTATTACTAACACTTGCAGGTTTTTATATTAAGTTCAAAATTAGTCATAGTATATTTTCTCAACAAAGTACAGAAAACTGCAGCTTAAGAGCAGTGTCAAAATATTAAATGTAGAAGAGGTTATGGAAATCTATTAAATATTGAATTATTGTCATATTCGCATGCTTACCCACACATGTCTGCACAAGTGTACCAAAAGTTTTCACGAGGAAACTTCTAAAATTTTATTCGACACAAGATCTTAATGCTAGACGTGAATAACTAATTAATTTATAACAATTTAAGTTAGTTGTTTTTACATTTTATGTATAGTTTAATGATTTAATTAGAATATCAGTGGCCATTTTTCTCACATCAGTAATAGTATCTAAATAAATGTTTGCATTAGAAACTCAAAAGTTGTTATTTTCGGTCAGGTCAAGTCGTTTAAAGTCAGGTTTCAGGAAAAGCTTTAAGCTGAAGTGTATATTCATAATTTAAAATATAGTAAATATTAACTGAAATTATTAATATTGTGTTTTTGTTTATAACCATCAGAAAAGTTTTCACAACATTCATGTGCACAAATGCATGCACTCACTCGAAAGCATGAAGTGCACTTGTTATGCATATGTCTACAACTCTATATATACATATATATGTGTGCACGTATGTGAGCCACAAGCTCTCCGTCAGCTTCACTTGTATTTAAATACTCACGATTTGGGTGCCTTATTTTACTGTTATTTCACTATTAGAATTATATAACATAATAAATGTACAAATGTATTAATAAGCACACAGCCAAACACATTAACTCCTATGACGATACTAATGTGGGAAAGCTCGATTTCCATTTGAAGCGCTGCTAAAACAGCGTGTAAAGCTTTTGAAGTACTGTTTTTTTTTATTTATATGTCTTCATTTCTTAAACCGTAAAACTTGTGGGAAAATAAATATGAATCCATAGCTAAGCTCAACATTCAATTTGTGGGGAAATTTACCGGATTGCAACTCACAATCCTACCCAACGTATACCCATAATATTATGATATTTTATTTAATATAAAACGTTGGCCGTCTGCGACAATTTAGAGCTCTTTGAGAAATCCTTCATCATTAAACCCTCCTTTTTAATGATGTGACTTATGATTGATTTTGTGCACTCAATATTCAAAAATTCAAAAATGTATGATTACTTAATTTACAAAACGAGGATACCAAAAATGTACTATTATAAGTTTGAGTAAATAATTATATAGTACTTTTACAAAAATTGCATACATGTACCTTCATATGTGGGCTCATTAAGCAAGTTAAACGATCTTTGGTGTCTACTCGTCTTTGTAGGTAGGTGGAAGAGGAGTACAAACAAAGTGTTGACATTTGGTTGGGTACTTGTCACATACTTGAGCTTGTTTTAATGCAACCATTTCAGCATCAGGTCTTTTATGTTGATAAGTACTAATTTAATCTAATTGTATTAAATAAACTTAAATCTAATCTTATTGTTAAACTCAGTATCTTTTTCTCTTGCCTAATTATTCTATTTTCTGCAATATTTTCTCACTTTGACCTGTGCAATTGTACGAGTATTATTTTTTTGTCAGTAGCGTGTACTATTGGAGCTGACAACAGCGGGAGCCGTAGAGGCATCAATTACGGCTAGCGCAGTTGACAACGGTAGTCCCGTGTGCTCCTACAGCTATACTAAATGGCCATCGGCATCCGTGTAAGCCAATGTTGTACCAGTTGCTGCATTGAAAGTACTAAGGTTGGTCGGATCATAAGCTCCACTCGCGGTCATCAGTAGATTACCACTAATACCAGCAGATGTTGGGATATTAAGAATTTGAAGGCTACCTGTAGCAGTGGGTACACCCACACCAACTAGGTTCGCACTCAATAGTTGTTGCTGTGGTTTAGATCTATTTGGATCCTTAAGTATGCTTTGAGGCTGTTTGGAGGTGCTGCTCGGAATCGTTGACATCATGCTCCCATTACCTGTTATGCTTGTGGTTTGTGTGGAGCATGAATTGTTTGAAATATTTATTGGATGCAGTTCGTGAAGCAGTTGAATATTGCTAGTACCAGCCATGCTAGTATTTGTTAGTTGAGTGACATCAGGAGGTGGCATGCCTACAACTCCACGCATAATTCCTCGACGAAGAGTACCCCCACCACCGCCCATCATTGCATTACCACTAATTATAGATGCCTGTGAAATCGGTTGAAGATGTGTCATGGGTAGTGGAGGCGATGCAAAATCCAATTGTGGAGGATAATCCTGTTAAGCAGAAAAAACATAAAAACAGTGTCATTTTTATAATATAATTTCTAGCTAAATAATTTTTCGAAAAGTAAAATAAAATCTTATTTTGGAATAACCATTGATGATGTATTTCTGTGGTGATAATGTACATGAAGTGATTATCGTTTAACTATCTTTAATTATATTTTTAAAACAAAGTTTACTAGTGTAATGACTACAATTTCATATTCCAATTGATGTGATAATGGTACGGATTATATTACCCGATAACTTTGATCAATTTGATTCAAGCAGTATTTACGGTATACATATATTTACAATTTTATTATAATCACGATATTCAGTCCAACATTGAAAACGAAGCATACGAACGAAACTTGTAAATATATGATAAGGCATTAAAATAAACTGTAACTTCGGAAAAAGTCTACTCTATATATTAATGCTATTAATAATCAAAAGTAATCAAATTTTTTGTTATTACTAAATTAATGCATTAAGAAAACAGCATACCATAGGCGGATACGAAAGATATCTGTCACTATTCATATTATAATATGAACCATCAGGTGGTGGCGCTGGCGAAGGGGACGGAATGTACACTCCTTTGTTTATAAGGATTTGATCATCATGTGCTCGATGATCTAATATATTTGTGACATTGCTGTGGTGGCGGGGATGTGGTAAAGTTCGAGCATTGACTGTAAATTAAATAATTGTAAAATATTTACTTGACAATGTCAATGCCAACTAAAGTAACAATATTTAGTGCGTTATTATCTATTTTAATCACTATGCAAATGATGTATGCTTTAGCGTACTTACCTATGTTACTTGGGTAGACTATGGGCATGGTGCCATCTTTTTGATAACGAGGGGGTGGCATATCGTTGCTCTCTACCAAATATGTCGAAGCTGCCTTTTTTCGTGCTTCCTCCTACAAATATACATTTTTTTTGTAGTCAAATCAATAGTATTAAAATGAAATTATTAATAAAGGGTTTTTCAACAAGAGCGCGATAAAAGTTTTTTTTTTAATAAATTTAAATAAATGGGATATCAAGGAAATTATTATTTTCCTGTGAAAGTATATTCGATGCCATTATATATGGAACTCGTTTCTTTTGCATTGCCACCATGGGCACACATTCACCAAACTTGGTTTTCAATAAATCGACTGAAACATTCGATGTGTGGCTTGTGGCGCCGTCCTGTTGAAACCACATATTGTTCAAGTCAATATCTTCCAATTCAGGCCAAAAATATTCGGTTATCATTGAGCGGTCAGACAGGACGATTGTGACGACCATAAATTGGACATAGCGCCACTGACTCCAAATTTCGGTAGTAAATTTTTATAATTTCAACTCGTTGCTGGATCGTATATCGTTCCACGATGAAATGGCAAACCTTACTGAAGGAAATGTCAAAAGAACGGGAAAAATATGGCGTCGTTTGCTGTCCCTATCAGTCTACTTTTGTAGCGTCCCTTTTAAAAAACACTTTATATATAACCATATGAAATATTAGTATATTCAGTCAGTTGACACTTTGCTGTTTCTACTCATTCTTTGTAGTATTCTTAAATAACTTTCCAAGGATTGTACTTTGGAGAACTGATTATGGTAATTAATTTATTAAAAGCGAAGTAATAAGTTCGAGCGGAGCCGAAAATTCGATGCTAAAGAAAGTTTTCATCATGCTACGAGACATATTATCACAGAAACAGGAATTGTTTCACCATAGAAAAAAAGGAAAAAAATGTGCGATATAAAAGCACCATGAGGGCGAAAATATACGTATGTTTTGGATTTATAAAAGCCAGAAAAACGTTTGAACAGATTTAATCCGCTTTTGAAGGTCATCTAGTTATGCTTATAAAATATTAAATATGGACCAAAATATATTTAATAAGGCAAGGTGGAGAACAAATTATTTGGGGGCGTTAGAGCTATATTTATTTGAACCTAATTAGAATAGCTATAGCTAATATTTTTAATCATTTGCACTTACCGTATATTCCACTTGACTACCATCGTTCGAGTACGACTCACTCTTTTCGGAAACACTTGACAAAGTTTCTCCGGTAACGGTATCGTTATAGGAACTTGGTGCGTACATTTCGATAGTTGCTGTTTTCCCTGGTTGGTTGTCATTCTCAGCTGCTTGTGCAAATGAAATAAGAATTGAATGAATTGCATGTATTTGCTATTAAAAAATCGTTGTAATTGTTAATTTTGTTACAAAAATTATCGATTATTTGACTTCTCCTTATAAGACTTAACTTATTTAAAATACAAATGGTGATGGATCTCGTGGTGTATTATACAGTATTCTCAAAAAGATTTTTTAAATATCTATCACGCATACATTTTCAAAGTGATCCATGAGCTTTTTTATGATGGGTATTATTGGCTATCACTTTTTCTAGAGCTTTCTTATTACATTTTTTATGTTATTTGTTTTTCAAAATATAGAATTTACTAAACACGGTTTATACGTAAATTCTATTAATAAAATTTAATAAAAATAAAGTTAAAATATAAAACGCATACAAATTAATCGAACCTTTCTTGCGACGATTATGAACAAAGAACCAAGCCACTAAAGCAGCATTGACTACCAAAAATCCAAACGCTGCCATTGATATTCCCAATATAACAAGACTTGGAGTACTTGAGTCTTCAGTTAATTCTTCAGTTGATATTTCCAATCCTTCTTAAATCGCATAAAAATTAAAAGCGAGTACAAACCAAAAAATGGACGCATCAGTTTAGGAACGAGAAAGAGAAAAATAATTTAAAAAAATTAAAAATGATAAAAAACGATAAAATAAAAAAAAACTTAAAAAGTGATTACCAAAATTTACGTTTATATCTATAATATAAAAATGAATCGCAAAATGTGTTGCTAAGCGCATAACTCGAGAACCGCTGAACCGATTTCGCAAATTATTTTATTAGAATGTTTCTAGAGGTACCGGGATGGTTCTTACGGGGAGAAAAATTAGAAAAATTGCCTGAAAAAGTCTTAAATCCCCAATATTCTAATCACCCATACAAACAATTTGTGTCGTTAGTTTCGAAAAAAGTCGAGAAGGGCCAAACCGATCTAGCTAATTTTAGTTTTGAAATATTTATGAAAGGCCAGGGAAGGATTAGAAAGCAGGTAAATATGGAAAAATTGTGAGGAAGATAACAAAAAGATGATTTTATTTGAATTGACAACAAAATTATAAAAAAAAGAAAAGAAAACAAAAAATAATAATATTTTGAAAGTTGTCATTGTTACTTTGTTAAAATATTTTTATCATTGTTCAATTGTATAAGGCTGTGTCGATAGCCCAAAACAATTTGTAACAAGTAGGGAAAGGCAACCGAACATTTTATACTCTCGCAATTTATTGATGTAATTTTATTAAACACAATTTGAAATAAAGTCCAATAGAATAACGAAAATCAGCATATATAGTACATGAGGGTTGAGGTAATTCCTGAACCGATTTCCCTTATTTTCAACACCCAGTTATAATGGGAATAGGGGCAACTTGCCACCTGTTAGTGGGCAGACAAACGGCAATTCGGCATTGAAATTACTCCTAAATTGCAAATCAACGAAACACCAGTCTGAAAAATCGCCAAAAAAAAAGAGCTATAAAGAAGATTTTCCAGATATTCAAATCGCTGGAGGTACTGCACAGGACTTTAAAAGATTTACGCGACCACGAAAATATTTTTGGTGAAGTCATGATTCTGTTGGCAGGTGATTTTCGCCAGACTATTCTTGGATCAACTGTTGCTGACGAACTAATCACATTCCTAAAATCATCTAATTTGTGGCGACACATAAAGAATCGCCAATTAACAAATAACATACGAGTGTTTTTCCAACAATATCATACAGCGATTGTAGAAATAGTTGGAAATGGTAGCGACGCAGTTGACACATCGATGGATTAATAACATTTTTAACGGGTTTCTGTCACTTCATGGCCTCGAAAGAGGAGCTTATTCATCGTGTTTTTCCTTACATGAAACCACAATATAATAAACATAAATGGCTGATTGAATGACCTATGTGGTATTAAAAACCCAAGATGTCAATGATCTCAATGCGACAATTTAGGATTATGTTCCAGGACAGTTGACACAGCTACAAATCAGGATGATGTAGTCAATTATCTCACAAAATATTTAAAATTGACTTGACTATCACCTCTCACTTTGCAATTAAAAATAGTGTAAGTTGTCATCATGCTGCGTAACATAAATCAACCTCGACTTTGCAATAGAACAAAACTGGCTATGAATACGGTAATCAATGTCGTCATCGAAGCAATCTTGGCTTCGCCAACTTGCAAATTTGCAAATTTGTTAAATACTTCAATATACGACAAAAAAATTCAAACTTTAACAAATTATTATGATTAATTTCAAATATATATAGCTATATTGAAAAAAATACTAATGTAATGTATATCTTAGCCACAAAAACGTGTGGCTGGGTCTGCTAGTTGAAATATAATAATAAATTTCTTAGTACTTAATTCCGTTATTATAAAAAATGTTAAACTACATTAATCGATCATCATTAATCATTATCATCATCATAGTAGTAGTAGACTATAGTTCCCGACAGGCAACGATTCATACATAAAAATACATTACGAGAGGCTATTAGAACTTTTGTGTTTTCATAAGGGTATAGTATACAGAAATGGTAAAATCAAGTATACAATATTTTGCGAGTTTGAATGCATTGAACATATGTCAAGAAAATATTTTTTTTTTATTTTACAATTGTAACATACAAAAACAAATACTAACAGACAATTAAATACTGATAAGTTAATAGAAACTGTTTATCTCTAAATATTAAAGAAATATATTTGCTGCTGGGTCGGAAAGATTATTGCATTTCAACCGGTTTTCTCGCTCAGCAGTTTCGATGAGTCTGGAAGCCCCTCATTAACAT
Organism: Zeugodacus cucurbitae; assembly: GCF_028554725.1. Classification (NCBI taxonomy): domain Eukaryota; kingdom Metazoa; phylum Arthropoda; class Insecta; order Diptera; family Tephritidae; genus Zeugodacus; species Zeugodacus cucurbitae. Next base: position 28,451,870 of record NC_071671.1, read on the forward strand.
GTCGCCTAATCCCCAGTTCGTGAGTCTTTTGCAATTTTGGATATTTAATTTAGCACTGAATTCACGCATGGTGGAGGTGGAGGTGGAGGTCAGCAGATCTAAGGAGGATTAACTAAACTTCTTAGCACCTTGTTTGGAAAGAGCAGAATGCAGACAGCTTTGATTTGAGGAACTCCATAGCATAGTAAAATCTATGTGCATTGATTTTAAATCGTTTAATTTAAGACACTTATACGTCCATTTAGGAATTGCATTGATATCTGTATACACTCGTAGGCTAGATATACTGAGGTTGACTCTCTAGCTGCTAACAGTGCTGTGTGATCCGCAAATATTGCAACAAGTAAACCATATCTCAGGAACCAACTATATCCTTGACCAACTTCAACAAAACTCGGTGCATAATATTTCCCTAGTATTATTTGCTACAGAATGGGCAAATAAAAAAAGAACCACGCCTACTTCCCATATATCATAATTTTGAATTCAATCTAATTCGTTCGTTTTCCAATATATATCTTAATATTGCCTTAGTGCCTATGGATAATTTATTTACCGAAAATATAGGTAATTCTCTAAGATATTTCATGGAAATTCAAAGAGAATCTGTTTCCTTGGTCTAGTCCCCATACTCTTATTATAATAAAATTTCACCAAATATCTGAAAATGTTTCCACTCCTATGAGATTTGTAAATTGCAAGAATTATGAATGTTCGGTTACACACGAACTTAGCCCTTCCTTGCTTCTTTTGTGTGAATTATATTTTAGGAATTTACAATATATGTTAATTTATTTAAGCAGGACTCTGGTCTGAAGGATTTATTTACATTACAGTTTATAACTGCATAGCACTAAATTTTATTTAGGTTGATCCGCATTTGAATTGCATTAACTTAAATTCCACTTAATATAAGCTGATGTGCTTCTACGAAAACTCTTAGCCTCTTCACAATTGTTTGTTCGATCGTTATGTATCTCCGGCTATACAGAAACTTCAACGAACCCCGGACTATTTAATGTGCTTTTTAATTTGAAAATAATTAATTGTTTTTCCTTAAGTTATAAAATACCTCGCTTAAGTCGTTTTTGATTTCGTTTGTGCAGGCAACATCCGATAATGAAAACGTTTAATAAAACAACTGTGACACCTGAAACAACACCCACTAAAAGAAGTAAACCTGAAGTGCCTCCCAATGGTGTTGAGGTGGTTGTCGGTGGACCTCCCAAAGAAGAGGCCGGTTGCGATGGAGGCGGAGCTTCTGTTTTAATATTGTTAGTTTAAGAAGTCATGTTTACATGTTTTATTATAATTGCAGCAGAGATCCGAAATGCAGCAATAAAAAAGTTTGAGTTAATTAATGAGGGTGAATATTCTAAAAGATAATTTAAATAATTGCTTGATTATCAATTAAATTTACTTTAGTGCTTCTTAACAATTAAAATAATTAGTAAAGTTTACTAAAAACAAAACTATAGCACGGTTAAAATTTAACGTATATGTACAAATGCTATTATTACGAATCAATATAAGTAAGTAAGGCATATAAATATTAATGCATGAATGTATATGATTTACCTTTAGTTTGTGCTCGTTGTAAATCTGGTAAATATTTACTGTTGCCCAAATCATTGTACGCCATCACCGAGAATAAGTACAGTGTGTTGGTTCTTAATCCGCTTATGGTCAATTTATGGCTATTTGGCAAGCTGTCGATATATTTATATTGTTCTCGATTCGCTTCTCTGAATAGAATGAAATTCATAAAAGAGACAGTATTTATGAACAACGTGAAAAAAGTCGTGTATTTTATCACTGTACCTGTATCGAACTCTGTAGGAAGCTTTCAATCCACCGTCAAATCCTGGAGTCCACGCTAAAGAAACACTGTCATGTGTAACATTTAATATATTCAAACTAAGTGGCGTATCTGGCTGGGAGGTGATATCCAATCGAATGGATCCCGTAGTTTGACCAAGCTCATTTGTTGCGACACATTCATAAGCGCCATAATCGGCTGGAGCAACTTTTTCAATTATCAGTGTAGATTCATATGTTAATGAATCGATTTTCTTTTCCTCAACTTCATATTTATATGTACGATTCACTTGTAAATCCTTTCCTTCCTGACGCCAGATGAATGTGGGTTTTGGAGCAGATTGGGCGCGACATGGCAACCGTCCGCGTTCCCCAGTTCCACTCGCTGCACGTAATAATGTTGGCGATTTATCGATTTCGGGTGCAACTGGAATCATATAATATGACATAAGAATGGTGTAAAAGCAAGCTTGCGATCTACAATGTAAACCATAGGATACTTACATTTGACAATTAGCAGGATATCGCGATTTGTGGGATTGGCAACACGGTTATCAGCAATGCACCGAAAGTTACCAACATCTTCCCGGCGTGCATCTTTAATGTGAAGATATGAAGTGCCATTCACAAACGAGGTGGTAGTTTTCTTTGACATATCATAAGCAACCCGTTCCCATTTAATGTGCTCCTCAGTTAATGGTTTTCCCTCCACTGTACAAGATAACATTGCATCTTCGCCGGGATTTACAACAACATTTTCCGAAATAGATTTTATAGTGGTACCATCTGAAATCAAAATAAAATTTTATCAGTACTTCGGAAATAAAAAAAAACATTAAATGGAACCATTCAGCTTTAAAAGACAATAAGCTGATATCACACGAAGTCAGATACACAACGAACAAACAAAAATATTAATTATATATGTACCCAACAAACACTGGAATTAAAATTCTCAAACGTTGGAGAAAATATTAATTTTCAATTTGAAGTTCAACATTTATGCAATTTGAAAGGCAATATTTCTCAAACGTTTCTCAAAGTCTATTTCTCAAATCTGTTTCCATCATTTTACAATTTGAAAACCAACATTTTCTCAAAGGTTATTTCTCAAATTTGTTTCCATCATTTTACAATTTGAGATAAACCATTTTATCAAATATATGGCATTCCGTTTCATTCCTTTCAATAATCAGCCAATCATCTTTCCATTCCTCTCGTTCCATATTTGAGATTTTTACATTCTCAAATTGAGAACAAAGGAAATTTGCATATTAAAAATGTGCCTTTTTGTTTGAGAATGTTTTTTTTTTTTTTTCAAATTAAAATGCATTTGAAAACAAACGTTTGAGATTTGACTTTAAGGTTGATTCTCTAACTCATCTCAATTTGATAATCAACAAAAATGTTCATTGCGTATGTACATATGTATGTTAATATTGCATATATTTCGGCCTTTTTATTTGTGTAGTTTTATAGTGTGTATAATATTTACATAAATTTGTCTGTATTTTTGTTTCCTGTCTTGCACGTTTGACTTTACTAAAAAGATTTAAATTAAATAATTTTAATTTTTGTACTCACATTCGACCACAATAGTAACATTAAGCTTTGCGGAACCTTCCGAATTACTGGCTTCACATACATAAATTCCAGCGTCATTTCTATTGAGTTTTGTGAAGTTAAGATTAGCTCCATCGGCGTATATGCGATGTTCTGCACCCCCATTACTGGTGGAAGTTGAAGGTACTGGCAAACCATCCTTTGTCCAACTATACGAAACTGTCATTGGGTTGGCTGTAGCGCTAAGTGAGACTTGTAAGGATTCTCCTTCAACCCCTACAGCAGTAGATGATGGAGGCGGAAGAAACACTGGTGGATCTATGAAGATAAAGCAAATTAAACTTTGCGATACACTGATCTGATTGCTTACAACTTACATAGTACATTTAAGCTAACTGCCTCATGAACACTACGCTGTAATGCCTCGTTTGCACTCTGACATGTATAAACCACACCATTCATGTCCTGAGACACATTCACTTTGAATTCCAAAGTGGAGACCGTACCTCCCCACAACCCTGCTTTAGACGAATTATTTATTCCTTAAATGATAAATAATTAAGTTTACATTCATTAGAATAATAAAACTGATTAATAATAATAACACAATTATTTTCAGAATAATCATACGTATATGTATATTAAACATACCATCAATTGGAATACCATCCTTCCACCAAGTAAGTTTTGCTGGCGGATTGCTTGAACTTGAATCGCAAATTATAGTTACCTCCATACCAGGCTTAAGTACTTCAGGTTCAACACGTATTTTAACAGTTTCGGGTGCAACTGTAAAATGCAATAAATAGCTAATTATTAGATACAGTATTAAATATTTTTGAAATAAGAACATTTATTTGTGTACTCGATTTGTTTTATAATACTTCTGGTTGTTCGATAATATTAATTATAATTATTACTCATGCCAACCACTCTTTTCTATGACAATATCTGATTGCAAACCAAAACCTCAATCAATACAACAATTTAACTCTCTTTTAAAGTTGAATATAACTGTCTTGACGTTTTTTTGAACGAAATTTAGGAAATCGACTTCTATCAAGAAACTCTCCCTGAACCCTTATTTTCTCTCCTATAGTTCATATCTCTTCAGATTTCTTTTGGTAATTATTTTTCACTGAAGCTGATATAGCCTATAATTTTTTAGTGAATTTTTGAATGGTCATCTTCAGAAATAAAAAAATAAATCTAATATTATTATATACATACTAATTGGATAATTTTTCTGGTAGGTTGATTTAAGAAATCTAGATAATAACTCAACCTATTGAAGAAATATTATAAATATATACCAAATCGAATGTTTCAAGTTTTTGTATTCCACTGTCAATTGTCATACTTACAGTGAACGCTTAGAATAGTGCTCTCGAAAAGGGGTATTTCAGTAGCACTATTAGATGCCTCGCAACGGTATTGTGCTTGGTTATCGGTTACATTCGCCAGGATGGTTATTTCGGCAGAAACAGACTTATCAGCGGTACGTATTACGGAATTAACCTATATATATGCATAAATAATAATAATAATAATTGAAATATTTTAAATTTATAATAAGTTTTGTGACAATAAAATATTGAATAAAACTTTGGTTTAAGCTAAATTTCGTACAATATATTATCAAAGTTAATCTGGATTAATCAAGAGAAACGACATATCTTCCAAAAAAAAACAAAAGATAGCGATCGAGACTGTTTTTACGTTTAAGTTAGACATAGTTAAAAAAACTTATAAAAAAGTAAAAGAAAAGTATAGAACGTCTCTAATGGAAAGTTAGTGCACTAAATTGTCTAAGAATTCCATAAAAATTAAGTTAAAAATATATATATTACTTACCCTTTTATCATTCTTATACCATGTCAGAGTGGCTAACGGATTTCCTCCTGAAGAGACACATAGCAGTTTTTGCACTGAACCGGCTGGTATAATTTGCCCTTCCATATATCCAGAAATTATTGGGGCAGAAGGTGGATCTGTGAAAAAGATACCAACGGAAAAATATTTATACACAAGTATAAATTTGCTGTTAACCAATTGATGTCACAGATTTGATTTGTCACTTGCACTTTTCAAATTTGTATCGTTTGGTCAGATCTTATTCATTTCTTAATAATATGTATGTACATATTCCAAATGTTATTGACATGCTAGTAGATATATATGTATGTACATATGTATGTATAAGTATATATACGTCTAAACTGGACAATTGTGCTATCAATACGGCAAAACGCTGAAAGTTTCAAATATTCATCGTATATAAGTATATTAAATGTATGAACCAGAAGGTCGCCGTGAACTTAACGAAAATTAAATTAATAGAGCGGGTCAAACATATTGACATTAGCAGTCACACAAATGGGATAAAGCAGGCTTTTATGAGCTGTACTTATTAATTAACAGCATCTCAAGCATTATTAATTAAATTTTCAGTTTTCTAGATTGTGAGTTTGTCTTACACTAATTGAAAATAACGATTATCCTATTGAAAAATACCAAAGCATGCATATGGACCCCAAGTAAGTTGCCGAGCAATAGAAATGTTACATTTTTGAAAGTTTCTGTTCATTTGAAGAACTTTTAATTTGCGCATATTATGCACTTAAAAACTCTTGTACCAACATACATACATACATATGAACACATCTCCAAATCTCGCTAGGATTTCAGAATTATGAGATCGTAAGTTATCCCCGAATACAATGGAACTTCATACCAAGCTATGGATAACACTTGAAAGCAGTAACTAATAACAAATATAGGCATAATATGACGAGATATATTCACCGAAATGGTGTTCATAAGCACATTTTAATATACATACATATATACGTATACGTATATCCATTTACATATTTGCCACCATGCAAAGACACTCGCTCTAGTTTGAAAAGTAAATATACATACTAAGTATTTTTTTATTTGTATCTTGTTACACTGGATAGAGATGGTCTATTTATAAATACAAAATGTCGAAATAGGCTAGCTCCCGCTGTGATTTCTGCGTGCCGTTATAAAATAATTTAAGACGATTTCGAGTAGCCGTTGGTAAAGACAAGAAAATGTCTCTGCGAAGGTTCAGCAACAGTGTTAACATATGTATAAATGATAAATAAATAATACTCACACAAAATATTTACTGTATGTGTTGAGACAACGTTCTCTGTTAACTGCATATTGAGTCCATGACAAATTACTACAAGCGATCTTTTATTGGGTTCAACAGTCGTAGTAATGTTGGAAAAAGTAACCCATCCACCTGAAAATGTAATATATGTTTGTAAGTAATGCAAGAATAAGTGAATTTTATTAATAATTAATAATTAAACATTTTCAGCTTTCTTACCTTCAGGACTGGCGTTCGTCTTTGAAGTGGCATTTCGTATTTGACGCCCTCCGACCATCCACTTAATTTCCGCTGGTGGATTAGATGGCGCCGTAGCACATGTTAGTGATACCAAGTCCCCAACACGCGCTTCGGAAGGTCCCGAAATTGATACATGTGTCGGGGCGACTTTAGGTGAAATGCAATAACAGCCATTGGATTGTTTAATGAAAATAATTTAAAGAAAACATATGTATAATGAAAATAATTATAAAATTAATTATATGTCATTATTTATTGTTATTACATATGTAAGCGTTTTTTGTCCGCAATGTCCAGTTATCTTTAGGATACAAATTATCTACCATATAAAACCCTAGATTAATTTCTCGAACCCCGAGTATGGTCAAGTGTGTTGTTATGACGAAACGGTATGTGCTAGAATTAGGCAGCACAATTTTTTCTAATTAGACAAACTTTTAATATAAAAACACATTTTTGTAAAATGAAACATATATACATATGTACATATGTAGATCTTGTATTTTTAGTCCATTTTGGAATAGATGAAATTCATACAAATTGCTATCGAAATCGACTATGTACATACATAATGTTTAGGAAAATTCAGACCAATCGCAGAAAAAATAGAGACAGACAGATAGAAGCCCTAAAACTAAATAATAATTGAAAAAAGAAAAAAAAGATTTCAAGTACTAATGTACTCGATAATCTTAAGATTTACCAGTGGCCCAAAAAATAAACACATGCTTCCCACATTTAAATATACTCATAAATATATATACATATGAAGAATTGTTAATTTGCCCTCCTGGTATTTTAACATAACGAACATACGTGAGTATGAGTATGTAGCGTGCACATTAAATAGCATTGCATATGTATGCATTTATGCTCATTGTATTCACTAGTACGAATTCATAAACATATGTATGAATGTATGTAGGTTTGTATATACATACAAGACATACATACATATGTATGTATGTAGATGCATACGGCTACGAGTAGTAGTATGAGTGCGCTTGACAACACTTGGCATATTAAACAGAAACAACGCCTTGGGAAAACAACAGCTGCCACTGCCTCATCAACTGTTGAGTCTCAGCTCCCCCGCCAAGTACTAGATGCAAACTCGTACTCTTAGGGGTGCGTGGTCGTGATGAAAGCACAATGCTTAAAACTTGGATTTTATGCGCTCAATATACGATTGTGTAAACCAGAGAGAAATACGATTAACGTCTAGATGTGCAAATGTATGCATGTTTTAAGAAAAGAGGTAAAATACATCCGTTGGGTAGTTTGAAATGCTTTAAGGCGACGCATTTGTTTGTCCACACACATACCTCTCCTCTATATTTATGTATGTTTTCGTACATACATGCCATTGTATACCCTGCAGTCCAACATCAAACTCGCAAAGTCGTCAGAGAATATACCAGTTTACAACTAGAAATTCATGTCTCATATAAAAACATACAAATGGACGGAAAAACATCAGACTAATACCAATTACAGGGCGTTTTTGTAATTGTTTATTTTATTTGATAAGTGGCTTCGCTTTATAATTCAGCGCGAATATGTTGGCCCATTTTTTGTTACTGGTATGAAATGATCAGTTTTTAACTAACTTCCCTACAAGAAACTGCTGATGGGTTCACTACTACAATCAATTTGTTAGACCAGTCCTGACGTTCAGTTTACTATTCAAATGATTATTCAAAAGAGATTATTCAAAAGAGACAACTACGATGTATAGTGCTTTACATATGTAAGAATGAAGTAACTAAACTTTTTAGTACTGTCAGCATTGGCGGTCAAACGATCCATAAAAAGATTGTCAGTTTTTTTGAGAGTGAACAAAAAATATTAATCAATTTTTTTGTAAGTAAATATTATACAAGTCCGAAAGAGACAACACCAAATTTTCACAGGAGAAGCCGTGCAATACCCAGAATTACAATTATTATATTTTCTAAAGTGTTCCACGTTTTTAGTTAATATTAAAAAGATAACTAAAATTAAAGAATAGGACTTGAAATATACGTAAGGTAAATAAGTTTTAAATAATAACTAATTAAAATATATTTTAATGAATTTACGTTTCTATTTAAGCATTTGTGCATTTATTCAAAATGTCCGTGAATTGGAAGGAAAGAAGCAGGCTAATACGCTAGACAGATGGCAGAGTTATTCCCGATTAACTGCGCTTTTAATCAGTTCCAATTTTGTGGGTGACAGACGGCAGTAAAGCGATTTATAAACTCCCATAACAGCTGATTGGCAATAACATTTCCATTTTGGTGACATAATATTGGATAGAAAGCAATTACTGCGGTAGATAGCCGCACAAATAGTAAAAAATCACTAATTATTAAAAAATAGACATAAATACGTTATTATTAGAACTTCCATTTTAGAAAAAATTAGCATGCATATGTTTTTGTTTACATTTAATTGAAAAACAGCTATCAGTATTGCATATTTTCATTCACAATAGATAAAAAGCGGCCATGTTTAACAATGTTTTAACGAAAATGCCACGAACTCCCACTAACTCTCTAAAATGTTGAGGATTAAATGAGAGTTAGCAAACGGAGTTAACTGAGATAACTCTCGAATTAACCCCGATTAAAGCAGTTATTCTGAAATAACGCCGCCGTCTGTCAGGGGTATTAGGATAAACGTATCATGTTATTTTTAATTTGTTACTTATTGTTTAATTAGTTTATTTCTTATTTGTATTTGAAATGTATGTGTGTATATATCTTTAAATTTTTGATATTTGAATTAAAAGTTTATGTATTAATAAGAAATCAAAAGAATATTATTTACATTTCAAAGGAATTTCTTTTGTGATAGGTTTTCGATCATAAGTATATAGTTCATTAATTCCAGGGTTACTATCAATACATCAATATACATACATATGCATGTATATAAACAAATCCATTAGTATTGAAAAGACTCAGTAGACTGTCTAGTTGCATTTGTGATTCACACTAGTTGTAATGTAATTTATTACTACATAGTTAATTTACATATATAATATAGGGTATGTACATACATATGTATGCATGCATATCCAGTATGTGTATGTATATATGCAGGCGGATTTGTTGTTGTTGAATAAAATTATAAAACAACAGAAAATTCTAATAAAAACAGGGTCGCAGGGTAATTTGTATAAGCTCTTCTATCCAGGTTTTTGTATATTTAGCATGGTCACTACAAATAATTTTAAAATATTAGGGCGGCAAGTAGCTTGCTTACTAACTTTTAAAACATGACACTACATAAGATTACTAAAAATCTATTTTATATGTATGTTTAAATTAAATACCAAGTATCATAAAATGTACAGAATAAAACAGATCGACTCGGTTAGTGTGAAGAGAACACAAATGATGTAAGAATTGTTTATATATAATTGGTGAAATCTAATTAAAAACACCCCATAATTATTCTAGATTGCGTATGTATAAAATTAACAGACAGCAACGAAAAACAATTATGTTTGTTCACTAAAATAATAATTATTATCTGCTACTGTTTCCGAAAAGTTAAGTAATTTATTCAGGTGCAATAAATATTAAATATATCAAACGGTCATCAATTTATTAATTATCTTCTTTCTTAAATGCTTTTTTAAAGTTATCGTTTATTTTTTATCATAATATAGTAATAATAATACATTTACAACTAATTGGAGAAAGTTATTGAATTGTAAACCTTTCCAAATAAATAAAAATAAAATGATATATTAAATGTAAAGATAAATTCAACAAGTAAGGAAAGGTAAAGTTCGGGTGCAACCGAACATTTTATACTCTCGCAATTTATTGATATATTTTTATTACAATAACATACAATTTGACCCTATTTGAAAATCATATAAGTAGGCATATGAGAGCTAGGGGAAGTTACACTAATAGAAGAAAAATATTTCCTCTAAATTGAATTAAGATACCTGAGAGATTTACCGAAATTTTCGATGAAAAATTACCATGGGGCACTGAATTCTTCATATTCGATATTCGGGGCTTTGAAAAGTTATAGTCCGATTTCGAAAATTTTTTCACAAGTGACGCCACAGATATTTGTGTAAAGTTTTATTTCGCTATCTTCATTGTTTCCTTACGTATATATTATAAAGTGAAGGAATAAGATGGAGTTCAAAATTGAGTTACATGGGAAGTTGTCGTGGTTGTGAACCGATTTCATCCATTTTCCACACGTATCATCAGGGTGTCAAGAAAATATTATATACCGAATTTCATTTGAATCGGTAAAGTAGTTCTTGAGATATGGTTTTTGACCCATAAGTGGGCGATGCCACGCCCATTTTCAATTTTGTAAAAAAATCTGAGTGCAGCTTGCTTCTGCAATTTCTTCTGTAAAATTTAGTATTTCTGACGTTTTTCGTTAGTGAGATAACCCACTTTTAGTAATTTTCAACCTAACCTTTGTATGGGAGGTGGGCGTGGTTATTATCCAATTTCAACTAATTCCATGGTGTGTGGTGGGGTACGTAAGGGAACCGACTGCAGAAAGTTTCGTTTATATAGCTTTATTGGTTTGCGAGATATATACAAATAACCGATTTGGGGGCGGGGCCACGCCCACTTCCCCAAAAAAGTTACATCCAAATATGCCCCTTCCTAGTGCGATCCTTTGTTCCAAATTTTACTTATGGCGGTTTTCGCCATTTTGTGGGCAGTGGTCCGATTTTGTCCATTTTCGAAAGCAACCTTCTCACGGTCCCAAGGAACATTTGTTCCAAGTTTCATCAAGATATCTCAATTTTTACTCAAGTTATCTGTTGCACGGACGGATGGATGGACAGACAGACATTCGGATTTTGTCTCGTCTCGTCACCCTCATCATTTTGATATATATAACCCTATATCTAACTCATTTACTTTAATGACTTACAAACAACCGTTATGTGAACAAAACTATAATACTCTCTTAGCAACTTTTATTGCGAGAGTATAAAAATCAACGTCAGTAATTTGCTTAAATTTGTCTCTTGTTTTGTTCATGATGTCACAAATCAATGTAATTTTTAGTCCAACGAGACGTTCAATTTCCAGGTATATATTTCCCCACCAAATAAATCGAATATGCACTTATACGAGTATGTACATTTAAACGTATGTATGTACAATTACATAAATTTATAATAGGTATTAAAGTTAATGAACAATAATTTGTTTACTTACAAAGTACAGTTATGTCAATTTCAGCCTTCAAAGGATTTTGCGACATTACATTACTGGCCTCACATCGAAAACGTGCATTATTATCGCTTGCTTCTGCAGTAAAGGTGTAGATATTTTCCGACAATCGTCCAGCAGTCCTATTAAATGAAATAAATTTTTGATTGTGAAATTTTTAACTCTCGCAAAATATGTATTACACAGAAATAATAGTTTTTTTTTCACCTAACAGTTGTTAAAACCTAAAAATAATCCGGTTATATATATGAAAATGATCACTATGATGATATGAATTTCACGATCTTGACTCATATTGTATAAAATTTTCGATTATTTTCAACTAAATTTTGTAAATACTCCTGACGCACAGTTTAAAAAGCCGTCAGTCGTTTATTTATTTAGAATAAATATTATTTTTTGAACTAGAGATTATTACATACTTTAATTTTCTACACAAGAGACGTCAGGTGGCGAGGAAGCACACCGTTCCTAATACAGTGGAACTTCCATAACTAACATTTAAAATTTTACTATCAAGGCAGAATTTTTAAAGCGTCCATCTATATCGTATGGAGGCAAACAAAAAAATATATTACACTTATGGATTGCATAAATCATGTAACAAAGGCATAGGATAGAGGCATCTAGAGCCAAGCAAAACTTCAGCAAACAAAATTACGGAATACTTTTTACTTTTAAACGTATGTACATAAAACTTCATATAAAGTATAATTCGAAGTTTTTTGGGGATTATGGTGATTCGAGTTAGAGAAGTTCCAATCTATATAACAATGGTTCACGATGTATAAACTTTATTCGCGTATATGTGATTTAACTCACCTGTATGCCATTCGAATTTGGGAACCATTCTTATACCAAATTAATTGCGCTGGTGGATTGCCTCCCCTACTCCGGCACACCAATTCTACTGTTTGACCCCTTCGTAAGATCTCGCCTTGAGTATAACCTTCAATATATGGAGGACCAGGTGGATCTGAAATTAAAGATATCACGATGGAATGTAAATTATTAGTTTTAGTTTTATATCATTTTTAGTTTAGTAAAGAAGGTATGGCAAAAATCATTTTTGGATGTACATATGTATGCAATGGTCCTAAGATGGTTTACTGGCCTTTTTATACTCTCGCAACATGTTGCACAGAGTATTATACATAGTTTTGTTCACATAACAGTTGTTTGTGTCACCAAGAAATAAAAGAGTTAGATATGGGGTTACATATATATAAATGATCAGGATGACGAGTGGAGTTGAAATCCGGATGCCTGTCCGTCCGTCTGCCCGTATGTCCGTGCAAGCGATAACTTAAGTAAAAATTAAGATATCTTAATGAAACTTGGAACACATATTCCTTGGCACCCTGAAAATGGGCAAAATCGGTCCACTGCCACGCCGACAAAATGGCGAAAACCGAAAACCTATACAGTGTCATAACTAAGCCATAAATAAAATAATGAAAATAAAATTTATACCATAGGATCGCATTAGGGAGGGGCACATTTGTATGTAATTTTTTTGGAAAAGTGGGTGTGACCCCGCCCCCAAATAAGTTTTTTGTATATATCTTGCAAACCAACAAAGTTATATTATCCCAACTTTCTGTTGTTTCTTTTAGCCGTTTCCTTATACAGTCCAAAAATGAAAGAAATCGGATAATAACCACTAACGAGAAACGTCAGAAACTCCAAATTGTACATAATAAAAAATGGGCGTGTGGTCGCCCACTTATGGGTCAAAAACCATATCTCAAGAACTACTCGACCGATTTCAATGAAATTGGGGATATAACACTTTCTTTACACCCTGATGACACGGGTAGAAATCGGTTCACATTTACGCCTACTTCCCATATAACTCAATTTTGAATCCTTCTGATTCGTTCACTTTATAATACATATATACATTAGGAACAAATGAAGATAGCGAAATAAAACTGTACACAAATACTGTATTTGAGCTGTGACATCACTTGTGGAAAAATTGTTAAAATCGGACCATGACTTTTCAAGGCCCCTGATATCGAACATGAAGAACTCAGTGCCTAAGGGTAATTTTCCACCGAAAATATAGGTAAATCTCTCAGATATTTTAATGTAATTCATTCCCTCTGAATTTTTTTCTTATAACAGTTTGTCTCTGTACCAAAAATGGTTAAAATCGGGTCATAACTTCCCCCAGATCCCATATAACTAATTATAAGTAATATAAAATTAAGTGAGCATATAGTCTTCGATATATTGTATATCGGTGGTGAAAACGAGTGAAATCGGTTTAGGAATTACCTCAGTCCCCATATACTATTAATGATGATTTTCGTTATTCTATAAAACTTTATGCCGATTTTATCGAATTGTGTTATCTTTATAAAATTATATCAATAAATTGCGAGAGTATAAAATGTTCGGTTGCACCCGAACTTAGCCTTTCCTTACTTGTTCTAATATGAGATCAGCTACTAAATTTATGAGGTGTGTTAACAAAAATGGTTGATTTAGTATATATATTTAGTTATATTAATTTAAACATTTTGGTATCACGTATTGAACAGAAACTGCTTTTTTTATCGTTTGCACTTGGACTCTGTTACATTTCAGCGAATGTTTTCGTACAATATGAAAAAAAATAAAGAAATTAAGACTACATTTGTTAGTCTCAATCTAACATATTTAGGGTCAAGTTGTCATAAAGTTATAAGTCATAAATGAAAATGTTAACTATCGCAATGTTGTGAACACATCGTTATAATTTTGTTGTGATAAATCTGAAAAAAAGTAATTGGCTGAAAAACAGAAATTTTCAATATACAACGAACAGAACACATTGTGATGAGTCGTAATAGTGTAAATTTATTTTGTAAGCAAACCAACATTTTTTTAAACCAGTGTAAAAGTTTAAAACTTTATGATTTTACGACTCTTTATGACAACTTGTGAGTACCCAATTATGTATTTTTGTTTCTAAAGTAAAATATTTATCAAAATTTTCTTATTATCTTAGTTTCGGAACTAATAAAGTGTGATGCAGGTAACATATTTATGAGAAATGTCAAATTTTCGCAAGAATTATATGTATATGCAACATATGTGTTGAAAATAACTGACTAAGATCTATCCATTTAACAAAATATACAATATTTATGTAGATAATTACATGTTTAATGTCACTTAAATGTTGCCATGATTTGGTTGATTTTTATTCGCCAACATACGTATGTATGTATTAAATTCACCATATGAATTTGGTTTTGAAGTTTATTTGACATTTTCAATAAGGCAGCAAAGCAAAAAATATGGGGGCGTTTTTGACGATTACGTGTTTATCTCAACCTGTTTGTGTGCATTAGGGTGACAAAAAATTAAAATAGCACCAATATAATGCTTGAAATAACCGAATATTCATGTAAATGAATTTGATATAAAATATAAAGTTTGAATAATACTGATCGCAAATTTATTATTTCATAATTTGTAAATTTAGCAGCACAGATAACTTATTTGTACTGTACGTATTATGCTTTTATGGAAACAAATATATAAATTCTGATAAAAAATATTTTTGTGACCACATCTAATTTGAAACTTGCATACTACATAGTGTAGGAGACACTTAACTCATTGCATATGTACATATACATATTTATATCTCGAAATACGCCTCATATTATTCTTGATTAATATTTTTTTCAATTTTACTTTTTTATATTATGTTCAATGTTCGTTCGTAAGTAAAACTGATGAATAGTTATAAATCTTCAATTTTGTTACAACCAAAGAAAAGCTTTTTTAAGATAAAACCTATATTACAAATATAATTTTTTCAATAAAATAGTTACCATTTCCTTTATTTCATAACTTTTTTTCAAGTCATTAAATAATAGGGAATTTTAATTAATAAAGAAAAGCATTGCACATACTCTAAAATAAACAGAAAAAATAATTTCTTAAAATTATCTTAATTATTGGCCATTCCAGCGATATGTACATATTTATTTGTTATTTGACTTTGGTTATTTGTAAAATCATATTGTGAATATGTTTATTCTCATCTTTAACTATTATTTACTTACAGAGAACGGAAAGATGAACTGTAGAGCGCAATGGCATATCCGGAGGCAACGCTTTGTGCTTCGCTTGACAGGTATATTCCATGAAATCATCATCAGCATTTGGTTTTATATTTAATGTGGATTTTGTGGTGTAGCGTTTTGAGGAAGTCTCTTCAATTTTGTCAACGCGACCTAAAAATAATCAGAAGTATATATATGTTTATATATATATTCATATATTGATGACAAGGATATTAGAAAATTTACTAAAGCACCGATAAATATGAGACAAATTATTCCAAAATAATTAACAAGTGAGGTAAATTTTTTTGATGTATCTAAGCTGATCGGGTTAACATCAACTTATTGTATTTATTAAACGGTGATTTTTAAATAGGTATCTAAAAAAAATCAATCGATAGTACCGTCTATATATTTTAATGCTTGAATATTGTATGCATATATGTAATTGGCGTAAGCGATTTCAGTCAACTCGGTAATAGCGCGCCATTCGTCTCTTTTTCTCGCGATTTAGCGCCAATTGTAAATATCAAGTGAGACTATGTCGCTCTCCATCTGATCTGGACCGCTTTCGTCCATTCAAACAACATGACCTAGCCAACGTAACCATTGTCTTTGTATAACTCGTACAGCTTATGGTTCGATATCTGTGGTATTCGCCTTTTCCAATGTTCAATGGTTTATAAATCCGCTGCAAAAAATTTCTTTCATCAAATGTCGACATCGTCCACGTTTCTGCGTGATTTTGCGTTTGATTACAAAGCTGACGTTATTGATGATGTTAATACTGGATCCAAAACAGATGAAATTAAACTGTTCACTCGCCTCTCAATCAATAGGTCTCTTCCATTTTGGAAAATGTTTATTTTCATCGCACAGTTGCGCTCACCAACCACAGTAACGTAATGTTTCGCATTATCTTGAAAAATTACGGCCCAATGATGCCGCCAGCCGAAATAGTGTATTTTGATGGATGACTTGGTAGCTCTTGTAATGCTTCTTGCCTGTCTTCATTACAAACACGGCAGTTTTAGGTTAGCTTTACAGCTGAAATATTGGATTTTCGGCCAACCGGGTACTTCTAGTGAAGATCATACTTAAAATCATTTCATTACATGCATCTAAGGCAGTTGCAACCACTTATAACATTTTTGTGTACTTTGTTGTGGTTTTCCACCAAGAAATCGTTTTTGACAAACATGCCAACAACATTGTTTAAAAGGATTATTCGCAATGTTTTCTAACACTACTTCCTATTAACACTAAACTAACATTATTAACCCTTTCATGCCAAATGTTGCCTATAGGCAACATTGTACTTATCGGCTTCTAACTCTCGTTATTTAAATATTTTTGACCAGCGGTTTTTTCAATTATGTAGACTTATGTGTTGTGCAAGCTTACAGTTACATTTTTTGTAATGAGCTGTGCACGTATTCATTCAGTAGGCCTTCTCCGCAGAGTGGAATTGTCAAAATCGGTTTCGCGAAATAGTTATACTGAAGTGTTTATACAAAAAGTGCTTAAAAACATAAAAAAAATGTTTTGTTTTAAAACAAAATGAACTATATAAATAAGTAAAGATAAGAGAGTTATTTAAAAAAAAATTTTCACGAAAAAAGTGTTTAGTTTTTTTATCATAATCTAATTTGTGCCTATAAGCAACATCCTGTAACTAATGAACCAGGATACATAGGACTTTGAAATTTTTATCATTTCATATTTGAGTTAAGACTAATATATATCTGTCCTAAAAAAAATGTTAGCTCCGCCCATTTTAATTCTGACATGAAAGGGTTAAATCGCAAAAGTCACTTTGAGATCAATATCATAATACTTTGACAGCATTCAAGTTAGGGTTCAAAAACTTGTTACACTAACTCAACCAACCATGACAGTTGATAATAAATCTTTATTTTTAATTTTAAATTAATTGTTAATGTTCAACAGTTATACAAATTTAGTTAAATTAGTAAAATCAAAACTCGTACAAAATTGTTTAGTAAATGGTTCTTCACCTAGAAATAAGACTTGATCCATCTTGCTTTTATTGGAGGAATACTAAAGAAAAGGTGTCTTTTTATTTTTGGAAAAATAACAAAATAAATATTGTATATGCCTATGGTACAGAAATATATACATACATACATATACATATGCTTATAAATTACCTTCTTTAAATTCCACATTGCCACGATACCAGATGATTTGAGCGGCTGGCTTTGCGTTCCCCACAATACAGTGCAATGATAAATCTTGATTCTCTCTAACCTCTACCTTCGAATTTTGAGCATATCCTTGTATTTCAATATATCCAGGTGGTGCTAAAAAAACCAATCCAAGTGTAGTAATATTTAACAAGTAAGGAAGGGCTAAGTTCAGTGTAACCGAACATTATATACCCTCGTAATTTATTTATTTAATCTTATTAATTTAACACACAATTTGACCCATATATTCGGCATAAAGTCCACTAGAATAATAGAAAATGATTGTATATAGTATATGGGTAATTCCGTAATTCCTGGACCTATTTCAGCTATTTTTGCCATAAAGCTATATTTTATCCAAAATTATATGCTCGCTAAATTTTGGAGATATATCATATAGCAACCGATATATAAGGTATACAGTTCAATGAAAGTTTTAAACTCCAAATATTAGATATATGGGAGTTAAGAAGTTATGACCCGATTTCACGAATTTTTGCCACGAAGGCACACTATTAAAAGAAAAAGAATCCCTCTGAACTACATTAAAATATCTGAGAGACTTACCTATTTTTTCGTTACAAAATTTATTAGAAGCACTGAGGTCCATGTTCGATACATGGGGCTTGGAAAACTTATGGTCCGATATTGACGATTTTTAGAAGGGCGATGTCACATTATAAATGGAGTATTTGTGCAAAGTTCTGTTCCGATATCTTCACTAGTGCTTACTTTATATGTATATTGTAAAGTAAACGATTCAGAGTGGCTTGGCAGTTCTGTTATATAGGAAGTATATAGAAATATTACGAATCGAATTTCATTGAAATTGGTCAATTAGTTTCTGAGATATGGTTTTTTACCCATAAGTGGGCGAAGCCACACCCATTTAAAATTATGTATATCAATTTGAGTGCAGCCCTTCTGTATCATCTTTATAATGGTGTTTTTCCTTACTGTATTAAAGCATTTTGGACTATATAATGTAGTACCTAAAAGAGACTACTGTAGAGAGCTTGGTTGATATAGCTTTAGTGGTTTACGACATATGTACAAAAAACTTAGAAGAGCGGGGCCAAGCCCACTTCTCCAAAAAAATTACATCCAACTATACCCTTTCATTGAGCGATCCTTTGTACCAAATTTTACTTTCATAGCTTTATTTATGGTTTAGTTATGACACTTTATGTGGTTTCGGTTTTCGCCATTTTGTAGTCGTGGCAGTGATCCGATTTCACCCATCTTCAAAAGCAACTTCCTATGGTGACAAGAAACACGTGTATTAAGTTTCATCAAGATATCTCAATTTTTACCCAAGTTACAGCTTGCACAGACGGACGGACAGACAGACATCCGGATTTAAACTCCACTCGTCACCCTGACCACTTAGGTATATATACCTCTATATCTAACTCGTTTAGTTTTGGGTGTTACATATAACCGTTATGTGAACAAACCTATTTATTCTCTTAGCAACTTAGTTGCGAGAGTATAAAAAACTTATGCATGTGAGATTTAAAAATCTTTGAAAAATGGGCGCATCATTCTCCTCTAGTATACACAAGCAAAGTACTAAAGTTATGTGAACCAAATCTTATGTAAAATTTAAAATTATCTTGCAAATTTTTTGCAACTTACAGAATCGAAAATTGAGATTTGATGTTGAGGATAACACAAGATTTTAGACTCCATAAATAAGACATGCTTTCAATAAATTTTACATTTTTTTTGGTTTATTTTATATGTATAATAAAAACTTTCAAAATTGAGCAAAGTTAATTTTTCGAAGTCGGTTCTTATATGACAAAACCCTAATATTTAACTTACCTATTACTGTTAACTTTGCATTTGCTCGTATGGCTGAGTGAAGACGTGCTGGGCCCACTTGGCACTGATATTCCGCGTCGTCAGTGATAGACGCATTTGATATTCGTAAGTTATATACACCTTGATTTCGATCACCTAACACCGAATAACGAGGAAACCCAGGAATAACAGCTGAGAAACCTAGTGCAAAGCCATCCTTTGTCCACTGTACAGCGCCTGCTTTATTAGACACTTCACAGCGCATCATTGCTTCCGCACCTTCTAATACTTGAAGATCATATGGGGTAACCCTGAACTTCTGTTGCTGAGCCAATATGGGTGGGAAGAACACCGCAAATAGCAGAATAAATAAATAGGCTGAAAAAAAATGTAATTCATTGTATAGGTATTTTTTATAATATATAATATTAATTGTTTTTCTATTAGATTAAGTTTAACAGTAAAAATGTAAATCGTGCAAATCCGTAAATGATTATCGTAATATATAGATATATATATAGACAACTGATATTTTGACAATTTAGTTTTATTTGATATCATAGTCCGCATCTGAACTTTTCATTTGAATATAATGTGCTGAACATCGAGACCAGGGTAATGCTTCATTCAGCTAGTGTATTTACCGATAATATATACATACTATATACACAACTTAATGTTAATTGGTATAAAGGTTCACAGGCTGCATTGAAAACGAGCACTTTAGCCAACAGTATACACAATTAAATTGTTTTTTGAGGAAAGTTCAGCCAACCGTAAAAGAATACACTATAAAACGATTTTGAAGAAATCGGCTGACCAAAAATAAAAATAAGCATTTGAACAATAGTGGGAATTTCGCTGAAGATGGGAATATGCTGTAAGTGCAATAGCACTGTGTGGTGTGTGAATAAGAAAGCACTCCGTCGTACCACAAAACCACTCTTTAGGTAAAACGCCATAATACAAATGCATTTATATATGTATTATATATACCTGTATAAGATAATACAAGCATATGACATTTGTATACATACATACATATGTATACATATGTATAAACATATATTCCAGCTTTTATATTCTTATATATGCAGTTGGAAAAGTTACTAAAACAATATTGGGAACATGTTGTTGTATAGTTAAAAAAGAAACAATTTTTTAGTAAACCCCAATTTGGTTTGGTTAGTAGTTGCCGACTATAGCAATGTTTTAACTTTAACGTATTTCCAGTACCAGTACAAAGGCCTCTGTGTCAGCGATTATCTCTTTATTGACGCTAAATTTCATTAAAACGAGTGTTATATTATGTACATATTAAATATTCAAATAGTAATTGTTCTCAATTATCCTTTTATGGTGTCAGAGTTCATATTTTGTGAATTTTTAATATTAATATACCATCGGTTGTCGATTAAATCAATTATTTTTCCATAGTTGTCCAAAAACTGTCTTCTCTTTATAAGTAACATTTACAAATTAAAACTGTATTTTGTAATTTTTAAATCTTAGCTGCTGAAATTTTTGTTTCTCTTGCCTTTAAGGACTCAGCAAATGCCGCTCGTTTGCGTATTGCGCCCCACGCGTCGTTTGGGTTTGAGTTTAAAATAAAAATATATTAAAATCTGACAATAAAAAATACTAACAAATATATAGTTGAAAGTTAAACAAAATTATTCTTAATAACACTAAACTGTACTTTTCATTTGAATATAATGAGCTGAACATATGTATATTTCAATTAAGATTTAAAGTACGTATTAAGTTAGTGCCGATCATGTCCTATGGACAGCTAGCTATGGGTTGCGAATTTATGTACTTAATTAAAGCAAGTTCTTATACTCGTTTAAACAGGCGTTTGCTCGAGCATGAGTTGCACATAATTTTTATGTATTTATTTTTTTTACTTGCGCGCATACATATGCAATTGACATACAAATATGTAGGAAGGTGCTTGCGTTTCTGATTCCTTTCAACGCCCAACTTTCTAAATGAGGCTTACAGTAAAACTTCCCTAACTCGAATCACCACAAAAATCACAAAAAAACTTCGAATTAGAAAGACTTCGAGTTATAGAATTTTCATTAAAACATACAATTTTTCAAAAAGCTGTAAAATATAGACAGAGTTTAATTTATTTACTTCGCATAAAGTTTTATGTACACACGTTAAAACGTGTATTCTGTAATTTTGTTTGTTGTAGTTTGGTTTCAGCAAAAAAAATATACTTTAATTTAGTCGAAAACGTTCTCGATAATAATTCATTGGTCAAAAAGTTAATTGTTTTTCAAATTATCGATTCATATATCTTGATATACATACTAACCATATAATGATTCTCATGAGCATAGTTATATCAGAATATAATTTACATATGTGTTGGACCATGTAATTGTTTTTGTTGACAAATATTGATGTATCATCCCCCTTTCATCTCTTTTACTTTTTGCTTCCTATCGATATAATGCATCTATAGTTCAATTTTCAGTTAATTTATAATATTTCTGCCAATTTTTGTGGCTCTGAATAATGAATAGTCAGTTCTTCATCAATGCAAGAGAAATACTTCATGTCGATGTACATATGTATGCACATACGACTTCCTACCGACTTCCTACATCTTACCAACTCGTTAATAACGTGCTTGGTTTGTTCACTTTCTTTTGAACTCCCAATATAAAAATATACAAATAAAAATAATGTACACATACCTATATACATATGTACGTACACAATGCATGCGTATATTAGATACTTGAGTGTGTATTGTTCAAACTCAATATTCTTATAACGAAGTTAGAAGTCGCTAAAACCTAGCATGAATGAATGAGAGCAGCAAAAAAAATTGTCCGATCATTTTTTATTCAGTTAAACAACTGAATTATGATCATAGACTCGAAAGGTTTAAGTCTTATGCTAGCATGGTAAAGATGCATCCAATCGGGTTCTAAACCAGTTTTGCGCTACTACGTTCGATGGTAACTCGTATTACTGATGTGTATACTTGTATATACATACATAAATACTTAGGCAGATACGAATTACGATACGCAGATGTGTATATAAGTATGACCGTATTTACGTAGATAATTATGTATATATATGTGTATATTCAGTGACAGCTGCTCTTGGTTGGATAACAAATAACAAGAACCTGGCACGCCATTTTTGTCAAAGCACAGGTGCATCAGAAAATTTTCTTCAGCGGTTATATGTATGTATGTATGTATGCATATTAATGTGTGGATGAACTTATGCTCATAAATATGTATGTACAAATACGAATATACATACATATATATATATGTACATATATCTAAATGGAGTTGATACGAACAAGTTACATATATGTATATACATATGTATGCCATTGCAGAACGGGATTGCAAAATGAATGAAGCATTTTTATACGCCGTCAATTATAAAAAAATACGTGAGAAGGAACTCACCATTGGACATAATACGGCGATTCACAAGAAGGCGAAACGTTCGATAACGTTGCCAGCTAAGCTTACTGTATGGATGAAATGGACACCAAAGTCGCCATTTGCTGCTGGCGTCTTCAATATTTTCTCTTGTGAATGAATTTGCAGTCTTGTTATCTTCCCGTTTTTCCGGTAGTAGTCGTGGTAACATTTTGAATTTCTATTTGCGTTTATTTTGGTTACATTGGTTACATTATTTTCCCAGACTTTTAGTATTAACCGTTTTATATGCACAATTATATGTATGGTTGTATTTTTATTAAAGTATTTATGTTGTTTACTTTAATTCTTTTATGATCACAAACATGTACACCTATTGGCACAACATAGATTCGTCTATATACATATGTACATGTGCCTGTACTTTTCCAAAAAATATTTGTATCCAATTTTTAAGTTATTTTGTATTTATTATTTGTTTCGTTGAATTTTTACGATTAATAAGATCTATTAACATATGTATATTAGTTAACTTTATATATATTCACATAAATGTACAAGCGTTTGCAGACACAAGTATACAGGAGTATTTAGAAATAATTTGAAATAATGATTTACTTTTCGGAAATTAAAATGTTTCCTTTTTTATTATGTGTACACATATGTATATAACACACGTATATATGAATGGGCATTCACTTGCAAGTGCATTTGCGCATAGTTGAAGATACGAATTTAAATAATCTTGAAATAATTGACATTTGTTTATTTTTCTGGCTAAACAGAGTTACACAATTTCATAAAGCCACTTATTTTACACATGCGTAAGAAAATGCTCATGCCCATACATATCTATGCATATGTAAAGACGCCAACTTAAGAATGATTGCTCTATATGATTTTTAAACGCATTTTAATTTTTGCCAATACACAAGATTTTTATTACTTTTGTACATATGTACATATGTAAGTGTGTATTCTTATAACTCGTATTCCTGTTTATTCGATCTGGTGAATACATACAACGGAAACGAAAAACATCCTTGCTTTTCAATTGCAACTAGTGTCGCTGTATAAGCACTTATTTATTGGTGCCACCATTTAACCCTTTATAAATTTAAAAATAATTCAGACTATTGAAACATATACACGCACATTGGAACAACTATTTTATGGATTTAACAACTGTTGTTCAAATGCTGAAATGGCGAGCAAGGCAATTAAAATGCCCACACACATCCGTTTTGTCCAAAAGAGAAGCATATGTATGTAACTATATGTAATATGCACACATATATGTATCTTCTTAATTTATTTACATAGTCCGCACACAAGAACTAATTCACAACGTCGATACCGAATAAGGGCTAAACACGTACTAACCACACATTTTGGATAATACGAGAACGCCATGGTATTTTCTGCATGGTGGAAAACAATCCATGAATAGAGAAATTCGGTATACACTGCTGCAACCAACGCATTTTCGATTCGGCTCAGAAGAGTTTGTTATACGTTATACCAAGGCAAAAGTCCGTACATCCATGCATACATACATATGTATATGCATACACGAACGACCCCAAATCAAGTGTAATTAAACTCTTTATTAGTAAATAAAGAGAAAATAATGCTCTTTCAATTCCTTAAGAGCGTATGAAATCTGGTGGTATGTTTTGGGTACAATCGTAACGATTTACGTAAACGTATCAGCTGATTATGTTATTACGTCTTAATATTTCTGTAGTGTAAGATTTTATGCAACTTTCACAAAATGCAAGACACTTTTATTCATAACTGAATTCTTGATTGGTGTAAAAATGTTTACATAAATTATCAAAAAAGTGTAAAGGAAACGGATATACGGTATGTTTTGCCAATTTAAGAAAATTTATATAATACATATTATATTTAATAATTAGTTGAATTGATATATTATGGAGGATTGGATCATGTGTAGATGTTCACGTAAGTGAGGCAAGTTCCAGACTGTCATTCACTTTGGAGTGGCCAGGAACGATTCGTTTGTATGTGGCTCAAGCAGCTCATGACTTCCGGTCTTAGACCAAGTATCCTTTGGGTAGCCAACAGACCACCGTTTGTAGGCGAGTTAAAGTGAGAAGGGGAATCCCGCTTATGCGGTTGTGCTTTGGGTTTGGGACCCACCACATAAAAACCCCCCAATGAAAAAGAAGCAACAGCATCGGATGAGAGACCCCAATTTTGATGACGACCACTGCAAAAATATAAAGGACTACGAATTAAGGGCATGCACCTGGGAAGGTGCCTCTATCCTCGGAAGGTGCAACTCGGCATAAGGAAACTGTGGGACGGCATATCAAGCTCCTTACGTACAGCTGCAACCGAAATCATTGGCTTTCGGAAAAGTCAAAAAAACAGCTGGTGTGATGAGGATTGTCGTCTCGCAATGGAGAGAAAACAAACTGCCTACCTCGCAATGTTGCGATTGACCGCAACACGAGCGGGATGGGAAAGATACCGAGAGCTGGAGAGGGAAGCGAGACGCATTTGCAGACAAAAAAAGAAAGCGGCCGAAATGCGCGAAAAGAGCATCGACACACACCATCTCTTTGTCGTGCTTCCGACAGCACGAAAAGGAACTGCCTCTATGTCGCGATGTCTGAATTTGGTATCCCTGCAAAACTAATACAGCTATGTAAGCTGACGTTGAGCAACACCAAGAGCTGCGTCAGGATCGTGAAGGAGCTGTTTGATACCAAGCGAAGCGTATGGGTCTGGAGGTGAACTTGGACAAAACGAAATATCTCCTGTCATCAAACAAACAGTCAGCGCATTCGCGTCTTGGCTCCCACGTCACTGTTGGCAGTCATAACTTTGAAATTGTACATAATTTCGTCTATCTGGGAACCAGCATTAGCAGCAAAAACAATGTCAGCCTGGAACTCCAACGCAGAATCACTCTTGCCAACAGATGCTACTTTGGACTGAGTAGGCAATTGAAAAGTAAAGTCCTCTCTCGACGAACAAACACCAAATTCTACAAAGTCCCTCATTTTTCCCGTCCTACTTTATGGTGCAGAAGCGTGGACGATGTCAACATCCGATGAGGCGACACTGGGAGTTTTCGAGAGAAAGGTTTTGAGGAAGATTTATGGTCCCTTAAACATTGGCAACGGCGAATACCGAAGGCGATGGAACGAGAAGCTGTATGATTTATACGACGACATTGGCTAGGTCATGTTGTTCGAATGGACGAAATTGAAAGTGTTCAATGCAGTACTCGCTGGTGGAATCCGAGGAAGACCTCCACTCCGTTAGAAGGACCAGGTGGAGAAGGACCTGGCTTCACTTGGTATAACCAATTGGTGCCAAACAGCCAAGAGAAGAGACTAATATTTCGCTTTTGTGGACTCGGCAATAACCGCGTAAGCGATGTCTACGCCAGTCAAGAAGAAGATATATATTAAAAATTAAGAGCAGTTTGTTTACTATGGAACTAAGTTGTACTGTCTTCATCATTGCGTCGTAATTAATTGCGTGATATTATTAAGTTATGAAATGGCCAAAAAGTTGTGAATCTGATCCCCGAGAATATATCATAATTCATAATAATGTAGTGTTTTCTTATACCACCATTTTCGTTTTATATTTAATTATTAAAATAGCTTTTAATGATTACATACTAATCTACATTAACGAAATTAAATGAAGTTATAAATGCACGCATATAGTGCTGAACACAAAGACGACGACACGACACGACGTAGCGACGGTCGACTACAAATGCCGCTTTGAAGCCAGCGTCTTGAACATTTTCTTTTCATAAAATTTACTTATTTTGTTCAAAGTGAAATTTTTTGTAGAAAATATTTATAAAGAGGTCGATTTATTTGTTTTAAATAATCGATTGCTATTACTAATGATATATCAAAGCTATTTTACGCTTCTGCTGGCAAAATAACGTCATAATTGTTAGAACTTTGAATAATTTTACATATTAGTGCCAGCTCTACAGCGGCAATTGTCGTCGGCAAAATTAGAAATATTTCTAATTTGGCGACAGCGAAGACTTCTGTCCCGAAGTCGTGCTGTTGTCTAAAAAGCTGTGCCCATAAGAACGCGTGTATTTTAATATTTGACAGATGTCGCTCGTCGCTTGTCGTCGTCTATGTGTTCAGTACCTTTGTAGTGAAATATTTTCATTTAAAATTTCTTAAAAGAAGGGCAAGGGGCACACCAATATTCCAAAGGTTTTGAACTCCCCTACTTTGATTCTTAGTTATAGCATTAGGGCGTAGTTACAGCAATTTTAAAATTATTCCGTAATTCCATGTTGTGGGCATAGTAAGGTCCGACTTTACCTATCTAAAATGCAAACTTTTTTAATGAAATACATACTATTTCCAAATACATTTTTTTTAAATTTTTAGATTTTTACAAAAGTTATCGCTCATTTCACAAATTGGATCTAACAGCACCCAGTTCTTACACTTTTTCCAAAATCGGTTCAGTAGTTCAAAAGAGTTCTTCGCAGAAAAACAATATGACATAGAATTTGTATATAAAACGAATAAAGAATTCAATATTTTTTATATAATAAAATATATGCATAGATATAAAATATTTTTAATTAACATATTAATTATATGCAGTTGTTGGTAGGTTATTAGACACATTTTCTTTTTGTAAGCGTTTGATTTATTCTCTTAAAATTTTTGCATTGCTCTTTTTACTCTACTACACAATGTGCCTAGTTTTATCGTATGCTCAAGAAAAAATTCATATACGACATTCACTAAGAACACTAAATCGCAATTTTTTTTCCCATATATTTCTTTATTTATTGAATCTGCTCTTTGAAGCCTAACAATAAGTTATACAATCTTAATTCTAATTAAAACTAGACAAGCTCAACCAATTGATTGAGTTGTTTTGGTGAAACGTTGCTCTTCAGTGTGATTGTTCTAGCCATTTTTGATTGGAATCGATATTGGTTGCACAGGTCGTACCGCACAGTTGGATGCCGTACATCCAAATCGGCTTTATGACCGCGTTATATAATATAACTTTGTTGTCTAGGCTAAGTTTTGAATTTTTATTTAAAAGCCAATTTAAATTTGCTGCTCTTATCTTCATGCTAACTGCCGGGCACGTTTTTGGTCTTAAGGAAAATGTAACATGTTTTTGTTCATTTACATTTATACGCCAGTTGGCTAGCCATTCTTCGACATTCTTCGAAAATCAAATGCTCTGCTAATACTATTGATGCTATAATTGGGCATTTGTTTCGGCTCACTAAATCTGTGTCATCCGCAAAAGTTGATGTCAAAACATTACTAGCTGTTGCAAGGTCTGCTGTATATATTATGTATAGAGTTGGCCCTAAAACAATGCCCTGGGGTACACCAGCTCTTATTGGTCGTTCTTCAGATATAAAGTCTCTTACTTTGACAATAAACTTTTTATTTTTAAGACTCCAAGGTTTTATGCATTTCGAGAGGTAAGCTTTTCTTAATCTTATATAAAAGCCCGTCATGCCACACTTTATCGAACGCCTGAGCCACATCTAAAAATATAGCAGAACAGTACTCTCTATACTCGAACGCCCTTCTGATTTCGTTAGTAATTCTCTTTACTTGTTCTACAGTGCCATGTTTTGCACGTAACCCGAATTGGTGCGTTGGTATTACATTATTTTCATGGAGGAAAGGAGATACCTTTGATACACCTTTTCAAATATTTTAGAAAGACAGGGTAGAGGACTGATTGGTTTGTATGAGACGGCTGTTTCAACTCTTTCCCTGGTTTGTCTATCATGATGATCTGCGACTTTTTCTATGAAATTGGATAGTACCCGAAACTGAAAATAGCGTTACAGAGCAAGGAGAGCACTGTTAAAGCAATATTTGGTAACTCAGTTAGCATTTTTGGAGTAAATTTATTGTGTCCTGCCGACTTTTTTGGATTCAGCTCTTTTATGATTTTAATAATTTCAGAAGATGACGTTTGAATAGACCCAAGCGACTCGTTAGCGGTATTGGAGATGATTGGCAACTTAAAGTTGTTCTTTGGGCAATTAGATTGAAATACCTTTTCTAGGTGATTTGCAAAACAATTTGCCTTATCCTCGTCATTTCGTGCCCAGTTTCCACCCAAGTCTCTTATAGGCAAGTTGGAGTCGTCTGGAGGCTTCATTGACTTTTGGGCTTTCCAAAGAAAATTTCGTTTGTTTGAATTTGGACACAGTTTCTTTATATAATTGCGAGTGTGGTATTCTTCCTCACGTTTAAGCGCTGTTTTTAGTTTTCATACAGCAGATTTTAGTTGAAGCTGAGTAGAATGGGAGCGATTTAACTGCCATTCACGTCTAGCTCGCCTTTTTCATTTACAAGCTTTTCTATTTCATTATTAGTGATTTTTCTGCGGCAAATCGGTTTATTGTTTCCGTTTGGTGTTGCTATGACAGCTGCATTTGATATTACGTCATTAAATTCTCTTATACCTTCATCAATATTTCTTTCTGTATCTATTTTCACATCAAAATTAATGTGGCTACTCACATTCTTTTATATTTTAACCAGTTCGTTTTGTGAACTGTTAGACCCACTTTTGGCTTAACGAATATGGATTGTTCACACAACTTTTTTAGTAAAGGTGAATGATCAGAAGATAAGTCTGTTCATGTATCAGCTGTCACAAGCGATCTATCTATATTTTTGGTTACAGCGAAATCAATTAAACCTGGTATTTTGTTGCGATCACTGGACCAGTAGGTGGGCTTGCCAGGAGATATTATATCAATGTTATTGTGGTTCATAATGGTTTAGTACAGCTGGCGTCCTTTCGGATTAATAAGACGTGAACCCCAGTACATGTGTTTTGCATTATAATCTCCACCTTCTAGAAATCTATGACCTAGCGTTCCAAAAAAGTCTTTAAATTCGCTATCTGTAATTTTAAAACGAGGTGGGCAGTATATAGCCGTTAGATTTAAATTACAATCCCGATTTTTTAAAGATATTGTTGTAGCTTGTAACTGGGATGTAGCATAAGATTCCCGAGCATAGTGGTTTAACCGATTTCTAACCAACAACGCCGTTCCGCCGTTCCGCCGTGTGCTTTTCCATCCGGATGATTTGTAACATACAGTCTAAATCCCGGTATTTTGACGTTGTTTTTCTTTGTCAGATGAGTGTCTGATATTAGCATTACATCTATATTTTTTCAGACAGAAATCTAATAAGTTCCAATTTATGTTGATTAATACCATTAGCATTCCATATACAGATATTAAGTACGCTCATTTTTTAGTTAATAAAGTTTGCAGCATTTGGTTTTGTGATTTTATAAAATCTTGTATCATATTTTGCATAGTAGACATAAATTGTGTCATACATTGCGTAAGATTTATAATCATGGTTTCAATACCTCCATTTGGTGGTAGTTGCATTTGCACAGTGTTGCCTTTTACAACATTGGCATAGCTGCTTTGTACACCAATTTTTTTAAGTATACCGGGTTTAGGAATATGGTATATGATATCTATGATTTCATTACGGGGAATATGTAACATTTGGTTACGTCGTGCTTGAATTCCCTGTGACAACTTCGATTTCAAATTTTTATAAAAAGGACAACCCCTGTAATTGGCAGTATGACTTCCTCCACGATTGCTGCATTTTTTGTTTAAATCCCATTTTTTGAGGATACATTTTGAAGTGAGATGTAAATCACCACATACCATACAAACACTGCGTAGAGTACAATATGATTTGGTATGCCCATACTCTTGGCTGTTGGTGCATTGTACCGGACCGTTTCTTTTGTGTGGTTCTTCCACGGTTATTCTATGGTGTAGCAAATATTTTAAATTATATATTGGATGCACTTCGTTCTTTTTAAGCTGGTTAGAACTCGGCATCAATTCAATTCTAATTAAAACAATTCAATCTAAACAAAGAATATGAAAACATCAGCAGACGGATATTTTTCACATTTATAGAACCTGGCGGATAGAATAACCTGTAAATCTGTCAATGTTGGTATCAACACTATTATGCGGCAATTTCATATTATTCCCAAATGGTTGATGTTATAACGGTTGAAACGGGAATCATAAATCTAGTTGCCACCAAGGTCATCTAACCCGACGATTGGAATCTCATATCCATCAAAGGGAAACCCCACAATCTGCGCCAATTACCGCGGAATAATTCTTCTGAATATCGCATATAAGACCCTGTCGAGCCTATTGTTTGAAAGACTAAAGCCTTCCGTCAACGAACTAATTGGACTTTATCAGTGTGGCTTTAAACCTGGAAAATCCACCAGGGACCAGATATTCACCATGTGCCAAATCTTGGAGAAGTCCCGAGAGAATCGATTATTCACCACAACTTTTCATCGATTTTAAAGTTGCCTTCGATAGCACGAAAGAAATTTGGTATCCCCGCAAAACTAATACGGATGCGTAAGCCGATGATATCGATATCATTGGAAGCAGCAACCGCGCCGTGCTGGAAGCAGAACCGCCCCCTAGGTGCATCAAGAGATCATTCCTACAACACGTCGACGAACTCAATCCATAGACCGACCAGACTGTGGACGCAAACAGTTTTAGACACGCTCTAAACGCCATTCACAGTGGAGCTATCAACACCTTCATTGACTCCCTTCTAGTGAATGGCGTCCTTGGAACTAAACCACCACCTATAGCAGACGAAAAGCTCGAGTTGCCACGTGAAACCAGAGTGACCCTTGCGCAACTTCGATCTGGATATTGTAGCAGGTTAAACTCCTACTTATCCAGACTGAACCCCGACATACAAAATACATGTCCACCATGCAATGAGTCCCAGCATGATACTAACCACCTCTTTGCATGCCCAACGAACCCTACTCATATAACACCCCTTTCCCTTTGGTCCAACCCTGTCGAAACAGCACGTTCAGTGGGCCCCCCGTTAGATGATTTCGACGACAACTAGATTTATGCTTTTCTTTTCAGGCAGGGATAGATAACCGCTACAACAACAAATCATATACGAACTGAAGCAAATCTTAGGCTAAACTGGATCCTTTCCAACCAACCATCAAAATCACCCTAATCGTTTATCTGGATGTGTATCGTATTGACAATATCATCTTCAGTAGGGATCTCGTCGAAGTCCCGAATTTCCAGTGATATTTCGTGGATTAACGCTATAAATTTGGCTTGGTTTCCAAGCCTTTTGCTTATTTCCTTCGTGAAATCTCCAGTTCTTTCCTTTTGCGTATATTTTAGCTCCAAGAGCTTTTTCATTCGAACAACATGACCCAGCCAGCGTAGCCGCTGTCTTTTTATTCGCTGGACTATGTCTATGTCGTCGAACAACACATACAGCTCATCATTCCATCTTCTGCGGTATTCGCCATTGCCAATGTTTAAGGGACCATAAATCTTCCGCAAAACCTTTCTCGCGAAAACTCCTAGTGCCGTCTCATCGGATGTTGACACCATCCACGCTTCTGTCCCATAAAGTAGGACGGGAATGATGAGGGACTTGTAGAGCTTTGTTTTTGTTCGTCGAGAGAGGACTTCACTTTTCAATTGCCTACACAGTCCATAGTAGCACCTGTTGGCAAGAGTGATTCTGCGTTGGATTTCAAGGCTGACATTATTATCGGTGTTAATGCTGGTTCCTAGGTATACGAAATTATCTACAACTTCATAACTTCGTTATG
This sequence comes from Zeugodacus cucurbitae, assembly GCF_028554725.1. NCBI lineage: Eukaryota > Metazoa > Arthropoda > Insecta > Diptera > Tephritidae > Zeugodacus > Zeugodacus cucurbitae. The sequence goes on from NC_071671.1 coordinate 28,485,068, forward strand.
ATTGACAACAGTGACGTGGGAGCCAAGACGCGAATGCGATGACTGTTTGTTTGATGACAGGAGATATTTCGTCTTGTCCTCGTTCACCACCAGACACATTCGCTTCGCTTTCTTATCCAAGCGGGAAAAAGCAGAACTAACGACGCGGGTGTTGTTTCCAATGATATCGATATCATCGGTGTACGTCAGTAGCTGTACACTTTTATAAAATATTGTACCTTCTCTGTTTAGCTCTGCGGCTCGAACTATTTTTTCCAGCATCAGGTTAAAGAAGTCACACGATAGCGAGTCAGCTTGTCTGAAACCTCGTTTAGTATCGAACGGCTCGGAGAGGTCCTTCCCGATCCTGACGGAGCTTTTGGTGTTGCTCAACGTCAGCTTACACAGCCGTATTAGTTTTGCGTGGATACCAAATTCAGTCATCGCGGAATAAAGGCAGCTCCTTTTCGTGCTGTCGAAAGCAGCTTTAAAGTCGACAAATTGATGGTGTGTGTCGATCCTCTTTTCACGGGTCTTCCCCAAGATTTGGCGCATGGTGAATATCTGGTCAGTTGTTGATTTTTCAGGTCTAAAGCCACACTGATAAGGTCCAATCAGTTTGTTGACGGTGGGCTTTAGTCTTTCATACAGTACGCTCGATAGAACCTTATAAGCGATGTTAAGGAGGCTTATCCCACGATAGTTGGCGCAGATTGTGGGGTCTCCCTTTTTGTGGATTGGACAGAGTACACTGAGATTCCAATCATCGGGGATGCTTTCTTCCGACCGACCATATTCCGCAAAGAAGCTGATGCATGCACCTTATCAGCTCTTCGCCGCCGTATTTGAATAGCTCGGCCAGTAATCCATCGGCCCCCGCCGCCTTTTTGTTCTTCAAGCGGGTAATTGCTATTCTAATTTCTTCAATTGGGGAATCGAGCTAGCCATCTCCTGGTGTTGTACTTTCACTGCCATTCAGCTTGAAAAGTGTTCCCTCCACAAAAACAGTATACTCTGGTCATCAAGAACTAGATCACCTCTGGGGGTCCTACAGGAGTGTGCTCCGGTCTTGATACCTTCAGTTAGTCGCCGGATATTTTCGTAAAATTTTCGAGCATTACCCCTGTCGGACAGCTTGTCAAGCTCTTCATAATCACGCATTTCGGCCTCTTTCTTTTTTGTCTGCAAATGCGTCTCGCTTCCCTCTTAAGCACTCGATATCTTTCCCAACACGCTCGTGATGCGGTCGATCGCAACATTGCGAGGTAGGCAGTCTGTTTTCTCTCCACTGCGAGACGACAATCCTCACCATACCAGCTGTTTTTTTGACTTTTCCGAAAGCCAATGGTTTCGGTTGCAGCTGTACGTAAGGAGTTTGATATGCCGTCCCACAACTCCCTTATACCGCGATGCTGATGAGTGCTCTCAGAGAGCAGGAGTGCAAGTTGAGTAGAAAATCGTTCGGCTGTCGGTTGTGATTGCAGCTTCTCGATGTCGAACCTTCCTTGTTTTTGTTGACGTGTGCGCTTCTTGTAGACATGTCGTCCATCTATCACAACATGATCGATCTGGTTGCGAGTGATTCGATCAGGGGACAGCCAAGTAGCTTGATGGATTTTCTTATGCTGGAATCCAGTACTACAGACGACTATATTTCGGGCCCCGGCGAAGTCGATCAGCCTCAGACCGTTTGGCTATGTTTCGTCATGGAGGCTGAATTTTGCGACTTTTGCGCCAAAGACACCTTCTTTACCCACCCTAACGTTGAAATCGCCAAGCACGATTTTGACATCGTGGCGGGGGCAGCGCTCATAGGTACGTTTTAGGCGCTCGTAGAAGGTATCATTGATCACTTCGTCGTTCTCTTCCGTCGGGGCGTGGGCGCAAATCAGCGATATTTTGAAGAACCTCGCTTTGATGCGTATTGTGGCTAGACGTTCACCCACCGGAGTGAATGCCAGGACTCGACGACGGAGTCTCTCTCCCACCACGAATCCCACACCGAATTTGCGCTCCTTTATATGGCCACTGTAGTAGATAGAGGTGGAGAAACATCGATGCGAACATCGATGACATCGAGGTTTTCGAAACATCGGCAACATCGATGCTTAGCTGGGCAAAATCGATGTTTTTCCATCTCTAAGGCGCATAGAGGAAAACAGTCGAATTCTAAGTACATATATCATTTAATCTCATTATAAATTATTAACAGAATATTGTTATTTTAGTTATACTTGTTGGTGGTGTTGACGTGAATGTGGTGGTACTTAAACATGGAAAGGTTTATGAAAAGTAAGTACTAAATATCCGAATTTATCTTCAGAAAATCATTGTAGATGTATTTCTGCAGAAAAGCACATGCACATGCACATTCGCATGCATTTTTGCTTTTCATTGAATACGTTGATACAGTTTAATTCTTATAGGAACCGCAAGCGAACAGCCAAAGCCTGATGATGATCAAAAGGAGAGGAGGCGTGATGTTTCTATAGCTTGGGATCATTTTAAAAGAAACAGCGAAAAAACGCATGGGATATGCAATTACTGTGGTAAGCCAATAAAGATGTGTGGAAACACAACAAATCTAATGGACCACTTAAAGCACGTTCATGCTGATCGGCTTAAAGTTGGGGGAACTGCACAGAAACCAAACATCTTAGAAAAGTTTGTTGGAAAATCGGTTTCCTTTTATGAAAATGACTCGAAACGAAAACGTCTCCTAGACAGTAAGGTCATGAACATGATTGCTGTCGATGTTCAACCTTTTTCTTGTGTTGAGGACGACGGATTTAAAGAGCTCATGAAAGAAATGGACCCCCGCTACAGGTTACCTAGTAGGTCACACCTGCGCGACGTAGTGCTTCCATCTCAATATGAGTCTCTTATGAATAAACTCCAGTCTGTACTTAACGATATTGATTTTGTGGCCATAACGACTGACTTGTGGACATCCAAAGCAAACGAAGGTTACATTACAGTTACGTGCCATTTTGTTTTAAATAGTTTTACGTTGGAGTCAGCAATTTTAGCAACAAGGCAACTTCTTGACACTACCAATCACAATGCTATTAATATTTCTGAAACACTAAAGGACGTGCGTCCATAATTATCCCTGTCATATGCGAACTGAATCATAAAATAAACAATATTAAAGTCAACACAGAAAAAGGCAAAAACATATTGACGACCATCAAGTTTAGTCTTACCAAGAGGCTCGCAAGCTATGAAACACGCACAATACCACGAATTGCTACCATACTAGATCCCCGCTTTAAGAAGCACGGATTTTGTAATCCCTTTAATGCGGAAAAGCTGTGCAACATGAACTGTTTACACTACTACCTGCAAACCCACTACATCCGCCAACATCACCAACACAGGAACCAAGCCGATTTTCATTTCAACAACTCAAAAGCCAAAACAAGGTGCACTCTTCCTGTGTAGATGCCATTATCCTGATGAGACAGCATTTTGAAAAGGAGAACCAGCCGGAAAAATGTGACCCTCTTGCGTACTGGCAGGTAAGAAATTATGCAATAACATATTTTTTCCAATTTATTGTATTAATTATATTTTAGATTACTACAGATGGCGACGCGTTTAAAACGTTAGCTAAAAAATACTTCTGCGTTCCCGCATCTTCGTGCGAATCTGAAAGAGTTTTCAGTAAAGCTGGACAACTTATAAGTGAGCGTCGCACGCGGCTATCATCGACCGTCGTCGATAAGCTCCTCTTTTTAAACAAAAACAAACATGTAAATAATATGTAAATATATATAGTAGAGTTTGGGATAGTAAGTAAGGATAGTAAAGTAGGGATAGTAAGTATGTATGTATGTGATTGGCGTTGCAACCGTTTAGCCGGTTATAGCCGAATCGACGATAGTGCGCCATCTCTCTCTCTCCTTCGCAGTTCGGCGCCAGTTGGAGATCCCAAGTGTAACCAGGTCGCTCTCCACCTGGTCCCTCTAACGGAGTGGAGGCCTTCCCCTTCCTCGGCTTCCTCCGGCGAGTACTGCATCGAACACTTTCAGGGCTGGAGTGTTTTCGTCCATTCGGACAACATGACCTAGCCAGCGTAGCCGCTGTGTTTTTATTCGCTGAACTATGTCAATGTCGTCGTATAACTCGTACAGCTCATCGTTCCATCGTCTGCGGTATTCGCCGTTGCCAATGTTCTGAGGACCATAAATCTTGCGCAAAATTTTCCTCTCGAAAACTCCTAGTGTCGTCTCATCTGATGTTGACATCGTCCAAGCTTCTGCACCGTAGAGCAGGACGGGAATGATAAGCGACTTGTAGAGCTTGATTTTGGTTCGTCGAGAGAGGACTTTACTGTTCAATTGCCTACTCAGTCCAAAGTAGCACCTGTTGGCAAGAGTTATTCTGCGCTGGATTTCGAGGCTGACATTGTTCGTATTGTTGATGCTGGTTCCCAGGTATACGAAATTATCTACGACCTCGAAGTTATGACTGCCAACAGTGACGTGGGAGCCAAGACGCGAATGCGCCGACTGTTTGTTTGATGACAGGAGATATTTCGTCTTGTCCTCATTCACCTCCAGACCCATTCGCTTCGCCTCCTTATCCATGCGGGAAAAAGCAGAACAAACGGCGCGGTTGTTGCTTCCGATGATATCAATATCATCGGCGTACGCCAGGAGCTGTACACTCTTGTAGAAGATTATACCTTCTCGGTTTAGCTCTGCAGCTCTTATAATTTTTTCCAGCATCAGGTTAAAGAAGTCGCACGATAGTGAGTCACCTTGTCTGAAACCTCGTTTGGTATCGAACGGCTCGGAGAGGTCCTTCCCAATCATGACGGAGCTTTTGGTGTTGCTCAACGTCAATTTACACAGCCGTATTAGTTTTGCGGGGATACCAAATTCAGACATCGCGGCGTAAAGGCAACTCCTTTTCGTGCTGTCGAAAGCAGCTTTAAAATCGACAAAAAGGTGGTGTGTGTCGATCCTCTTTTCACGGGTCTTCTCCAAGATTTGGCGCATGGTGAATATCTGGTCAGTTGTCGATTTTCCAGGTCTAAAGCCACACTGATAAGGTCCAATCAGTTTGTTGACGGTGGGCTTTAGTCTTTCACACAGTACGCTCGATAGAACCTTGTATGCGATATTTAGGAGGCTGATCCCACGGTAATTGGCGCAGATTGTGGGACCTCCCTTTTTATGGTTTGGGCAGAGCACACTGAGATTCCAATCGTCAGGCATGCTTTCTTCCGACCATATTCTGCAAAAAGAAGCTGATGCATGCACCTTATCAGTTCTTCGCCGCCGTATTTGAATAGTTCTGCCGGTAATCTATCGGCCCCCGCTGCTTTGTTGTTCTTCAAGCGGGTAATTGCTATTCGAATTTCTTCATGGTCGGGTAATGGAACATCTGTTCCATCGTCATCGATTGGGGGATCGGGTTCGCCATCTCCTGGTGTTGTACTCTCACTGCCATTCAGCAGGTCGGAGAAGTGTTCCCTCCATAATCCCAGTATGCCCTGGACATCGGTTACCAGATTACCACCTTGGTCTCTACATGAGGATGCTCCGGTCTTGAAACCTTCGTTAAGTCGCTTCATTTTTTCATAAAATTTTCGAGCATTCCCTCTGTCTGCCAGCTTCTCAAGCTCTTCGTACTCACGCATTTCGGCCTCTTTCTTTTTTTGTCTGCAAATGCGTCTCGCTTCCCTCTTCAGCTCTCGGTATCTATCCCTTCCCGCACGTGTTGTGGTCGTTTGCAATGTTGCGAGGTAGGCAGTCTGTTTTCTCTCCGCTGCGAGACGGAACTCCTCATCGTACCAGCTTGTTTTTTGTCGTTGCCGAAAACCAATTATTTCGGCTGCAGCGGTACGCAGTGAGTTTGAGATGCCGTTCCACAGTTCCCTTATACCGAGATGCTGATGAGTGCTCTCAGAGAACAGGAGTGCAAGTCGAGTAGAGTATTTCGTGGCTGTCTGTTGCGATTGCAGCTTTTCGACGTCGAACCTTCCTTGTGTTTGTTGTCGGGCATTCTTTGCTGCACAGAAGCGGGTGCGTATCTTCGCTGCGACCAGATAATGGTCCGAGTCTATATTTGGTCCTCGGAGAGTACGCACGTCTAAAACACAGGAGACATGTCTTCCGTCTATCACACCGTGATCGATTTGGTTCCGCGTGTTTCGATCAGGAGACAGCCAAGTAGCTTGATGTATTTTCTTATGCTGGAATCTGGTACTACAGACGACCATATTTCGGGCCCCAGCGAAGTCGATCAGCCTCAGGCCGTTTGGCGATGTTTCGTCATGGAGGCTGAATTTTCCGACTGTTGTGCCAAAGACACCTTCTTTACCCACCCTGGCGTTAAAATCGCCAAGCACGACTTTTACATCGTGGCGGGGGCAGCGCTCATAGGTGCGTTCTAGGCGCTCATTGAAAGCATCTTTGGTCACATCGTCCTTCTCTTCCGTTGGGGCGTGGGCGCAAATCAGCGATATGTTGAAGAACCTCGCCTTGATGCGGATTGTGGCAAGACGTTCATCCACCGGGGTGAATGCCAGGACTCTGCACCGGAGTCTCTCTCCCACCACAAATCCAACACCAAATTTGCGCTCCTTTATATGGCCGCTGTAGTAGATGTCACAAGGACCCACCTTCTTCCGTCCTTGTCCCGTCCATCGCACTTCTTGGACGGCGGTGATGTCAGCCTTGAGTCGTATGAGGACATCAACCAGCTGGGCAGAGGCACCTTCCCAATTAAGGGTCCGGACATTCCAGGTGCATGCCCTTATATCATTATCCTTAAAACGTTTGCAGGGGTCGTCATCAAAAGGGGGGGTGTCTCATCCGAGGCTTTCGTAGATTTTTCATTGGGGGGTGTTTTTATGTGGTGGGACCCAAACCCTACGCACAACCGCATAAGCGGGCTTCGCCTTCTCACTTTAGCTCGCCTTCAAACGGATGTCTGTTGGCTACCCAGAGGATACTTGGTCTAAAACCGGAAGTCGTGAGCTGCTTGAACCATGTGGAGAAGAATCGTTTCTGGCCACTCCCAAGTGAATGACAATCAAAAACTTTCCTCACTTGCGTGAACTTCTACACATGGTCCCATCCTCCTCATTGGGGGGTGTTTTTATGTGGTGGGACCCAAACCCTACGCACAACCGCATAAGCGGTAGTAAGTAAGGATAGTAAAATAAGCAATAGTATAGTAGTGATAGCACAATATCCTAAAGAACTAATATTTTCTTTGGACCATGCATATATTGAAACATTGATATTAAATTTGTTTTTGTTTTTAGTTTTTATTTACAAACTAAGGATAGGACAATATACCAAAGAAGTGGAACATGAATATCATAAACAATTTTATTTTAATTTGTTTTTCGTTTTCTTTTTTATTTAATAAGTGATTAATAAAATGGATATTTTTTGTTGAAAATTTGACTTTTAATTTTTAAACATCACAAATCAAAATAAAGTTCAAATAAACTAAAATAACTGCTAATTTCTTTTATTAAAAATGTCGATGTTTCATCGATTTTTTCGCTAAAAACATCGAAAACATCGATACTCGTGAACATCGATATTTCTCCACCTCTAGTAGTAGATGTCACAAGGACCCACCTTCTTGCGTCCTTGTCCCATCCATCGCTTTCTTGGATTGCGGTGATGTCAATCTTTACTCTTACGAGGACATCAACCAGGCAGAGGCACCTTCCCAATTAAAGGTCCGGACATTCCAGGTGCATGCCCTTAAATCATAATCCTTTATACGTTTGCTGTGGTCATCATCAAAAGAGGGGTGTCTCATCCGAGGCTATTGCTTCTTATTCATTGGTTATTCGTTTTTATGTGGTGGGTCCCAAACCCTACGCACAACCGCATAAGCGGGATTCGCCTTCTCACTTTAGCTCGCTTCCAGACGGATGTCTGTTGGCTACCCAGGGGATACTTGGTCTAAGACCGGAAGTCGTGAGCTGCTTGAGCCACATGTAAAAGAATCGTTCCTGGCCACTCCCAAGTGAATGGCAGTCAGAAACTTTCCTCACTTACGTGAACTTCTACATATGACTCCATCCTCCATTTCAAGCAAAATATAATTATGAATAACAGGCAGGAAAATGGATCCTGACTTAGTTATAACTGTAAACAATCTTAAAATATTATTTTCCTTTATAATTATTGCTACTCAACATATTTTCCTATCCTTTTAAATTTTTTGTTTTGATTTCAGTTTATTTTGAATTTAATTTATTTTCTAGATGTCAAAATGTCAGAAAACATATGATTAGGGCAGAAGAGCTTAAAGCTTTCGGTGCGTTCAATACATTCCATTGTAGTATATTTCACAACACCACATAATTTCAATAGTTTCTAACACTAGATTGTAGTACGGTAAATCATTTGCTTTCAAACAAAATTCACAACACCGGTGACACACATATGGTTTTTGTAGCATATGAACTACATGTCTGTCTCTGGTATATGTTGGCATCTCCACGAAGTTGGCGGTGCATTGCGCAAATTACTACATAGCCGTTGGGGTTGTAGTCGCTGTTGTGCGTTGACAGCACAATACATACAGTAGAAAACCTTTTCGTGAGGAATTCTCGGTGGTAAGATAGCAGCCAATTTGGTGAAGACCAAAGTGCTGTATATACTGAGAACTTAATTTTTTATACTCTCGCAACAAATGTTGCTAAAGAGAGTATTATAGTTTTGTTCACATAACGGTTGTTGTTGTATATACCAATGTGATCAGGGTGAAGAGTGGAGTTCAAATCCGAATGTCTGTCTGTCCGTCGTCCGTCCGTCCGTCTGTGCAAGCTGTAACTTGAGTAAAAATTAAGATATCTTGATGAAACTTGGAACACTTATTTCTTGGCACCATAGGAAATGCCTTCGAAAATGAGCAAAATCGGACCACTGCCACGCCCACAAAATGGCGAAAACCGAAAACACATTAAGTGCCATAACTAAGCCATAAATAAAGCTATGGAAATAAAATTTGGAATGGAGGATGGCTCTATGAAGGGGCATATTTGGATGTAAATTTTTTGGGGAAGTGGGCGTGGCCCCGCCCCCTATTAAGTTTTTTGTACATATCTCGCAAACTAATAAAGCTATATAAACCAAACTTTCTGCAGTCGTTTTTTTTAGCCACTTCCTAATACAGTCCAAAAATGAAAGAAATCGGATCATAACCACGCCCACCTCCCATACAAAAGTTAGGTTGAAAATTACTAAAAGTGGGTTAACTCACTAACGAAAAACGTCAGAAACACTAAATTTCACATAAGAAATGGCGGATGAAAGCTGCACTCAGATTTTTTTACAAAATGGAAAATGGGCGTGGCGTCGCCCACTTATGGGTCAAAAACCATATATCAGGAACTACTCGACCGATTTCAATGAAACTTGGTTTGTAATAGTTTCCTTACATCCCAATGATATGTTGTGAAAATAGGCCAAATCGCTTCACAACCACGCCTACTTCCTATATACCAGAAAATTTAAGACAATCTGAATCGTTTACTTTACAATATATAAAGTAAGTACTAGTGAAGCTATCGGTGCAGAACTTTGCACAAATACTATGTTAATAGTGTGGCAGCCCCATTCTAAAAATCGCCGAAATCGGACCATAGGTTTTTAAGGCCCCATATATCGAATACGAGGACATCGGTGCTTCTAGTCTAATATTATGGTTTCCAACTTTCAATGGACTTTATACAATATATTTGACGAATATGTGGGCCAAATTGTGTATTATATAATATAAATAAAGTTAAATAAATAAATTGCGAGAGTATAAAATGTTCGGTTACACCCGAACTTAGCCCTTCCTTACTTGTTTTTTATTACAATTGTACCTAGTATACAATGATTAAATACCAGCAACAATTCAATTCTAATAACTTAAAAATAATAATTAAAAGCTAAATGTTAGAGAAATTCATTTGCTGCTACAGTTGCCTTGCTAAGTCTGAAGGCCTCTTACGTTTCAGTCGGTTTTCTCGTTCAGCAGTACCGATGAGTCTGGATGCCTCTTCATTTACTTGCTTTATAAGCCTCATTTCGTGAGTCTTTGCAAGTTTGGTTATTTCGTTTAATACTGAATTCATACCAAGATCACGGTGAAGGTTGACTTTAGTACTTGATTATATATAAACAGTTTGTTTGCGATTGAAAGCGTGGATCTCCTACCGACCAGATGGTAAAACTTAGCAAATTTTAAATCAAGCTTACACTTTAATATAGGAGTACCATTTTATAAATGGGATGGTATAATGTTTTATTTTAAGTAAAGTCTGCGTGCATTGATTTGGAATCGTTTAATTTAATGCGCCACTTGGAAGCCCATTTAGTAATTGCATTGACTGCTGTTTGCACTCGAAGGGTAGATACTGAGGTTGACTCTCCTGCTGCTATTAGGGCTGTGTCATCCGCAAATGTCGCTGTCACATAACTTGAGTCAGTGGGGATATCACTTGTAAAAAGCAAGTAAAGCATTGGCCCCAACACGCTTCCCTGGAGAACACCCGCTTTTATCGGTTGCAAGTTTGAGTATGCATCCTCTTGCTTTATGCGAAAGTATCTGTCTTTTAGGCAGGAAGCAATTATTTCGCAATATTGTTTGGGTAACATGCATTTCAATTTCAGCAGTAGACCCGAATGCCAAACTCTATCAAAAGCCTGAGACACGTCTAAGAAGGCCGCTAAACGTTCATTTTATCCATAGCATTTTCAACGAAATTCAGGATTCGGTGCACCTGGTCAATTGTTGAATGGTGGTCACGAAAGCCGAACTGATGTACTGGTATAAGGTGTTTTCGATCTATTATTGATTTTAGCCTCTTTATGAGAACATTCTCGAAGACTTTCGATAGAACTGGCAGCAGCGATATTGGCCTATAAGATGTGACATCATGTAGTGGTTTACCCGGCTTAGGTATCATAATAACTTCAGATACTTTACAAAGCGATGGAACGTATCTTAAGTATAATGCGCTGTTTACAATTTTTTTATACAACTCTGTAGATTGCGTAATATTTTTACGGTTATTAAATAAAACCCTGAAACTTTTTTTAGCCTTGCGTTCCTGATAAGACTTTTAATTGCTTTTCTAGTAACTAGAGAAATGCTGACGAGTGGATCCAACCAACTATTTTCACAGTTTAACTCATGTCCATCGTTAGGTGTAAATGTGTTTCTCAAATGATTTGCAATTACTGCAGCTTTTTGTGCACTCGTTTTGGCCCATTCAGTTTCGTTTAATTTTATTGGTTTGACATGTTTTATTTGTTTTTTAATATTCCTTCCAGCTTTCTAGAGCGAATAATCGGTAGATTTATCATCAGTGAGTTTGGACAAATACATACGTTTTGAAGGAATAGTTTTTAAACTGTCTAATTTTTGTTCTTAGCTCCGCTGTGTATCTATTAAGCTCAGTTTTGAGAGCAGCCGACCTAGTTTGCTGCTATCTTCGTCGAAGTTTGCGTTTTTTATGGATACCATGTATTTTGGGAATTTGTTTCCACTTAGATTCACGCGAATATTCGGTGTACTGTTCCACGCAGCATTTTGAATTACTTTTGTGAAAGATTCAACTTCACCATCTAAGTCAGCATCTGTCGATATGCGCTTTAGCTTAAAATCGACTTTATTCAGTATAGTCTTAAATTTATACCAATCACTATGTTTATTAGATAAAGAACACGTGACGGACGAAATTACGGGTTTTTCACATAAAGTTAGTAACACTGGTGAATGATCAGAGCTTAAATCTGAGCTACCTTCAAGTGGGTCTCCCTGTCGAAATGACATTGCATCCAATAACTTGTATAGCTTTCAGTAGTTCTCGACCTTGGGTTGTAGTTAAACGTGATCCCCAATGAGTGTGTTTTGCATTAAAGTCACCACCCATGATGTACCTTCCGTCCTATTTTTTTAATAAACTCGTATAAGTATTAGTTTTGATATTATGCCTGGGCGGACTATATAGAGCAATTAAGTATAATGACTGACTGAAATTGCTGTAGCTTGAATTTCTTCAGTCTTAATCTGAGCTTCTTCGAAATGTTTAATAATACTTTTGATTAAAACCGCGCTTCCTCCTCGTGCTGAGTTTCATGAGTGCGGAGTGTGGTATAAGCCATAATTTTTGAATTTTAAAAATGAATGGTTCATAAAATGTGTTTCGGACAACAAACATACATCAATATTTCTGTCGTTTAGAATGACTTCTAATTCATTTTTACTTTTGGAAAGACCATTGACCTTCCATAGCATTATTTTCAAAGAGTTACTGCTCATCAATAAATTGTATATGGTATTCAAGAGCGCTGAGCCGCTCATTTATGGTCTTAAATAATTTTTCTTGTTCTTTTAGTTTATCCAGAATTTGGGATAACGGACTACTTTTTTAAACTGTATTTGTCTGACCTTGCTTAGCCATTTGCGCAAAAGTAAGTTAAGAAGTTGATGGGAGGGATCTTACTTCCTTCCTTCCTTTGTCCGCAACGGGGTTTTTCGCCTGAGCATTGATATTCTCCTCAACTGTATTACCAATCTTTTTGTCTCTAATATTTTGCAGTTCTTTTGCAACGACACAGCCACGGTAGCTTGCAGGATGAGAATCGCCGCAGTTGCAACATTTGGCCGGATCTTTTTCGGCTTTGGTGCATTCAGTTGTAAGATGTTTGCCTCCACATTTCACACATCTCGATGGCTTACCGCAGAAGTTTTTTGTATGGCCAAAAGCTTGACAGTTTTTGCACTGAGGGATTAATTTAGAGGCTTTGATAGGCTCAACCTTGATAACGGTATTAAGAATGCTTTTGATCTGATAAACTTTTTAATGTCCTCGTTAGCATCGAATACTACTAAAAACATATCTAACGGTTCTTTAGTCTTCCACTTAAGTTTGTTAATTGCATTTAACACATTTAAGCCTTGATCTTTAAGGTCGTTGAAGGAGGATTATCACATGAGTGGTGTAAATATTTTATCATTACCTTTATTGGCCTGTTATGTTTGCTCTCGTAGCTAAACCAAGGTTTATTTTCGTTTGACAAGAATTTCGTTGTTGTTCGATAGTCAGTAGGAACAAATGTATTTAGTTTGTAGGCACCGTTACTCAAAAGCTTTATTAAAAATTTGTTTTTTGTTAGAGCGGTAATATTCGAATGTAATTTATTAAAATCTTTAACATCGTTTATTATAATTGGTGGTGGTCGATGAATTTTGATATCATTAATGGCCGCATTTTCTTTATTTTTATTTTCCAAAGGGCTATTAATTGTTGGGGAACTATCAGCTTTACGTTTTTTTTAAGAGCGCTTCTTTTTGAGTATCCACTCAGTTTCTTTAGCTAGTTCATCTTCATCCGTATTGTATACTTCATCAACACTTACATTTGATGGTTTTGGTGCTGTACTAGCGGGCTTGCTTTTACTGGCTTTCAGTTCTTCGTTTTCTTTTTTGAGTGCTACATTATCTTTGTGTAATTGATTACACATCGCTTCTAAGGTTTTAAGACTTTTATTTACAAGAGAGTTAGCCTTTTGTAACTCTTTAATTGTATTTACTCTAAACGTGTTGTGGTTCAACCATTTTTTGTTTTTAGCGATTTCCCTACTGGGTGTTAGCAACCTATCGTTTGGTCGGTATTGCAGTTGGGAATAAAACTTTTTATTCTGTATTTATTAAACCTGTATGGCAGCTTTGATCACAGCTGGTAATTGTAATAAGAGAACAGCTGATTGTACATATAATCATTTGCTTACGCACGTGGTTAGTACGGCTGCCCCCATCCACAATATTTGTTGTTTTTTTTTCTCCCTTCTCCTTTCTCTTTCTACAAATTGTTTTTATAAACTTTCGGTTCACTAACAAAACGTTTAAGCAATTTTGTTTTCTTTTTTTTACAAGATTCCGCAAACCACAAAAGTGAAGACACATTCAATCCATGCCAGGACTCTGTGTCTTTATTTCATGCACAAAAAATTCGGTTTCGCATTCAGTTTAACAATGTAATTTAGACTTTACCACGGCACCGAAAATTGCACTTGCGTTCACTTCAAATGTTCACTGTCCTTTTCTTAAATTTAGTAAGACTTTAATCATAAAACAGCAAATATTATATATATAGTTGTATTAAATAAGGCGAAACTATTCATTTATGTTATATTTCACACATAGAAGTTTTTAATGTCAATGTGTTCCATATTATACGCAAAAAGTATTGATTTAATGTAGATGAGATATATATATATATATATATATATATATATTATAAGTGCTGAGTTTTGCTAGTTTTTACTTAAACTATTAACATATATTTATATTTAAAAAGCTTTGAATGTTTTGGCGAATGCAATAAGGCGGGTTACTGGCTTTTTAGGCGATTGGTCCCTCTGTAGGCCTATTTTCACGTTTAAACTTACATAAATTAAGAAGGAAGAAATGTATAAACATTTAGAAATCACAACATATTATACTTAACACTTTGAGCCCCGCGTGCCCCACCGGTGGACATTTATGTTTTGACGATTTGGGGCAATGTGACCACCCGTGGACATTGGTGGATTTTCATTATGGGACATCGTGACCACCGGTGGTCACAAAAAAAAAAACAGGAAAAAAACAACAAAAATGGATTTGGTTTATCAAAAATAAATATCACAAAGTCACCTCAATCGCAAAAAATCAATAAAACTAAGTAAACAAATTTTGGTCCCAGCTTGTCAACTAAAGCACAACCCTTCGTCAGCATGCGGTCCACCGGTGCAAAATGACCACGGGTGGGCACGCGGGGCTCAAAGTGTTAATATTAAATAAACATAAATATTGTATAATAAAGTTAATAAGTTAATACATTTCTTAACGCTATTAAATAAACAGGAAATTTAATCAAAATTTTGTTTAAATAACTCATAAGTTCACAAATTTTTACATTCTTATATACGTTTTTTCAAACATCCACAGTCGTGTCAAACATAAAAAATGTCAATATTGTATAATAAAGTTAATAAGTTAATACATTTCTTAACGCTATTAAATAAACAGGAAATTTAATCAAAATTTTGTTTAAATTTTCTTATATACGTTTTTTCAAACATCCACAGTCGTGTCATTAACAAAAAGGACATATAAACTGCTCACATGAAGCTAGTATTAAAATATTATTTATGTATTTAAAAGGCAATGACTTTCCTATGGGAAATACACAAAAATTGTATAAGCATGAAACGAGTCGTGGTCGCCTCCTTATTAAACATTTTTAAAACCAAATATGTCATGATCCTATTGAATAAGTTTTTCAAACCATCTGGTCCAAGATAACAAGAATCAAAACCGTCATTTAATACCAATTCAAGTTTTTTTTTTTTGAAATTTATAAAAGGCTTTACTAAGTTTGACGAATCGTACATACAATTGTGCATTTGAAAATATTTATTATACATATAACCTTAAAAATATGCAAATGAATTTCTTTGAAGGAAATCGCTTTCAATTATACATACAACGTCTAACAGATTGGCTATTATGGAAGACATTGCAAAGGATTGAAAGTTTGCCAAAAAGGTTTCAAGGTTATTTAGTGAAAATTATTCTAATTGTTTCATAGTAATATTAAATCTTTTAAAATGTGAAAGTGCCAAATGAAGTGTCACCAACCCAAGGATGGATTTATTTGAATACAATATTGTAACGGATTTCCAAAATAAATCGCTAACGCTGAAACTTACCCTGAGTCCGATCACTGGATTGTCAACTAAAAGTCACTATTTAATAGCTATACACCAGTGGTCGGCACGAGAGGAATTGTGATTGTATAGGTGAGCACGAAATAATGAATAATGAAATAGTGAGAACTCTGTAGCCTAACATTTTAAGAATGCTTTAATTTTTTCATAAAACATGAATGGTTGTGCTCATTTATTCGCATTTTATTATTTAAACAAATATATTAAAACACAAAAGCATTAACTTTTCTGTCTTTAAATAGCTTAAAATCATAAATATAATACATAACATGAAACGACATTCATAAAAGTAGGCATTTCGCGCAGGGCACTTATGCAAAGTGCCATAGCCATACGCGATGTTTACTCGTTGCTGGTTCGACAACGACTGAATGATAGAGCGTAAGCGTACGTGTGACTTGAGTCGGCACAATTGTGGTATGGAGTGCCGACCACTGCTATACACTTAAGCTCCAGTTACCGATACTTGACTTGACCTAGAGAGACTTGATAACTGTCACATAAAAGATCCGTTTAATGGGCCTTGCATGTATTTGATTACCGAACGCATGACTTGACTTGAAAGTCTGTTGAATTTAGAATTTCAAGTTAAGTTGACATTTCAGAGAGTGGCATCTTTGCTCTCTCCCTTTATTTTGACATTTCAGAGAGTGACAGCTCAGTTATTTCGCTCGCTTTTTTGATAGCACGCTTCATTTCATTTTCATCATTTCATTTTCGTAATCTCATTTAATTTTCTATATTTATTTTGCCATTTGATAAATAATCCGAATAAACACAATGAATGATGAAAAATTAATAGAAGAAGTGCGGGCGCGTGAAATTTTATATAACAAGGCCTGCGTAGGCTACCGAGTGCCGAGCGGAAGAGGGACGCGTGGGTAAGCGTGGCGAAGGAGCTAGGTGTTACTGGTAAGTAATTGTTATTAACAATTTATTTATTAGATTGTAATATATTTTGTATATATATATGTGTAGATGTTAATAGTTTAAGTTGTGTTTATTTTACAGAAGAACAGTGCTCGAAGAGGTGGCTGACTCTAAGGGAAAGATTCAGTAGGGAGGTAAGGAAAATGGAGGCACCATCAGGAAGTGGGGCAAGTAACGCCGAAACCTGGCCATTGTTCGATAATATGAGCTTTTTAAAACAATATATACAGCCCAGACCGTAAGTTAATATTTTTTTAATATTTTATACGTATTAAATATTTATTTCCCTTTTACAGAAATCGTTGCACCACAAACATTTCAGATGATATGTTTTCGTAGGAGCTGTTGGAGCCAATTAGTTTTGAATGTTCTCAGACTAATTTATCGTCGCCTTCGGAGTTGTCGATTTCAACTCCGATCCGGAAAAGAGTAAAGAAAACAAACAGCGATGACGACGGCTGCTTCAAAGAAGCGTGCCAGCTATACAAAAGCATGTGTGCAGAGAGGAGCAAAGGCAGCGAGGCGGTGAGGTCGTTTGGTGTTATGTTGACCTCTATCATGAACGATAATAACATAAAACAAATGAAAGCAATACAAGTCTTAACAAATTCATTATTTGCTATTAAATCGGAACCCGAATAATTTTTTTTTAATTTTTAAATCATTTGTTTGATGTTTTATACATATATTGAATTAATATGTAAAAATGTTTAAAAGGCTTGTTACCTAGACGTAAGAAACAACGATGTATCTCATTTTTCAAAAATAGTTTTAAAATGTTTAAAAGGCTTGTTACCTAGACGTAAGAAACAACGATGTATCTCATTTTTCAAAAATCGTTTTAAAATGTTTAAAACGCTTGTTACCTAGACGTAAGAAACAACAATGTACCTCATTTTTCAAAAATAGTTTTAAGAATGTATTTGAAAAAAAAAATAAAACAATTTGTTTTTATAACTCTTTAATTTTGTGTCTTTGTCTTTTATTTTTTGTGTGTTATGTAGTTATGTTGGTAGTGATTAGTGATTGGAAGGTTGTTGTCATTGTGTAGTTGCAGAAAACATTCACCAATTTTTTTAAAGAATCATGGCGTTTTGATAGGGAAAAATTATCCTATTTTGTATGCACATTTATTTGATTATACAGCCTATGTCTTATTTAATAATTAGATACCGTCATAATTATGATTTTGTCGGTAAATAAAATATATACATATATTTTCGTAATAAACTTTACTATACAGAATTCATTTGCCATATGCCTGTGTAATCTTCCTAATACAGATAATTACCATCTTTTTCAGTAAATAAAACAATATTTATAGATATATCTATGGTGTATACGTATGACACAGGTATACTTACGTGCGGAATTATAACCAGTATGTGAAAGGGGCAAACACACGATATTTGTAAAACGTTATAAAAATTATTATTAGGTTTATTAAATGGAAATTCTCTTTGATGAAATACAATTGGTTTGTTACAAGTTTAATAAAATTAATGAGGGTTACTAAGATTCACCACACACATACAAAGCGCGGAAAAATATGTTACTAAAAAATATCATAAAAAAGTTAACGTAACAAAAAGTATAGTACTTCATACTTGGATTACAATTTTACACATTAAATACGATATAAATAAATATAAATATAAATAAAATAAATATACACTAAATACGATCTTCTTGAAATGAAACTGCTCCCTGGTTAATAAAATATTCTGCCAAAAAATCCCTTACACGGAATGCGATACAAGATGCATTGCGTCGAGTTGAACTTATTGAAAGTAATGCACCTCCAACACTCTCTAAATCTTCACGCCATTCTCCCTCCAATATTCCATGGTCTGCGGTGTCTGTGTCTACAAATGTATCTGGACAATACCAACGATCATGGTCATTCAACATTACAAAATTGTGAAGAACCAAGCAGGTTAACACAATTGTTTCGCAGTTCTTTGGGCTAAAGTCTATGACCTTTCGTAGAACACGCCATCGAGCGGTTAAAATACCAAAGCTATTTTCGATTACTCTACGAGCTCGCGATAACCGGTAATTGAAAATTGCTTTGTTTCGTGGCAGCTGTGCACCGGGGTAAGGTCGCATTAAGTTTTCCTTCAACGGAAACGCTGCGTCGGCCACAAAAAAATGTGGAAAATCTGTTGAGGATTCATTCCATAATGGAGCTCTTGGTGGTAGTGGCAATTTGTTTTCCAAGAGCGCTTTACCAAATTTAGATTGCTGAAAGACACCTTGAAATAAAATAAAAATAAGTAAATATCTATATATTGCAAATCTTTTAATGTACCTCCGTCACTTTGTCCTCCATTGCTACCAATGCTGGCAGAGGTAAATGTATACCTAGCGTCGCAGGATGCCATTAAAACTATACTATAAAACTTTTTATAGTTATAAAATAACGAGCCTGAATTTTGTGGACGAACAATAGCTATATGCTTCCCGTCAATTGCTCCGACACAGTTGGGTATATTCCACAGTTTTAAAAAATCTGCAGCAATATCTTTATATTGTGCGGTACTTGGCTCGCTAAGGTATATCGGGGACAGATGTAACCAAAGTATTTCACACGTTTCAAGTACGATATTCCGCACTGTTGTTTTGCCTAACTTATGCATCGAGGCTATGACCTCAAAAGGTGTTCCATAAGCGAGGTACCTAAAAAATATATGAGAATACAATTAAATGAATATGTTTCAAGGATTGTTTAACTTACATTAATGTTATAACCACTCGCTCCTCGACGCCAACTTGTTGTTTTGGTTTTTTTAAAAACGGACTAATTATATTTAAAAGAATATTGTACACTGTCCGATTCATCCGTGTTAAAAGAAATAGTTTTTGGTCGTCTTCTCTTAATTTTAAAAGTTCTTCCAGAAGAAACCATTTGGGTTTCTATCCCGATTAGCTGGATGAACGGACCAGCGGCGTTTACGTCTTCTCAAAACTTTTCTTCTTTGAAGGCGAAGAATATTTAAATAAACAAGTTCTTGGAATAAATCACTATCCATTATTAAAATTTATTATTATTAAAGTATTCGGCAAAACAATTTGTTTTATTATTTATTAAATTTTCACAAACTTCACAAATCAATTAAAATGTCACATTTGTGTGCTCTCTCAACATTCAAAAACAGCTGATTTCTACGCGCTGTGTTTAGTATAACTGCATCTAAGTTTTCCAAGTCAAATTTTTCGAAGCTGAGTCAAGTCAAGTATCGGTAACTGGAGCTTTATCTTTATTTCTTAATCCTTATAACTTCACACTTTATTACTCAATAATCTACTTTACAACTGTAACTTATAACTTGTTTACACTTTACTCGAAAACTCTCTCTTTAGAATTATCCTTACTCGACAACTCTCTTATTAGAAATGTATGTTGCTGCCAGTCCGGCAGTCCTTATATAGTCGATTGTTGACAATATATCGCCACTTGAACATTCTGGCAACTACGATTATCGATGGCTGGATAAATCACGCAAGTTATCCATTTCGATTGTCGATTCCAGTTTGTTCTGGTATAATTTTCGTTACAAATGCTGTAATCGATTGGTCACTTCTCTGCCCGCTGTCTTTGTCTTAAATAAATATCAAACCAAAAATTTTTTTTTAATTTTTATTAGGATTAATTTAAATTATTTCGCATATTTATTCAATTTTATGGTGGTATTAATTGCTACTTATTGATAAGTGTATAATGCGATTCAACTATTTCTAAAATATTGTATTCAAATAAATACAGTAGAACTTCTCTAACTCGAATCACCATAATCCACAAAAAAACTTCGAGTTAGAAAGACTTCGAGTTATAGAATTTTCATTAAAACATACAATTTTCCAAAAAGCTGTAAAATATAGATTTATACACTCTTTTATTTAGTTTTTTTGCTATTGTTTGGCTCTTGACGTCTGAATCCCATGTCTTGTGTTAGATGATTTATGCAATCCATAAGTGTAATATTATATTTTTTGTTCGCCTCCGTACTATATAGAGGGACTCTTTTAAAAGTCTGCCTCGATAGTAAAATTTTAAATTTTGTATTATGCCCTCGTCGAAAAGTTCGATTTATGGAACGAAATTTGTATGAAAGTTGCCTTCTATTGCCACTTCAAGAGTTCGAGTTATGGAGAACTTCGAGTTATGAAATTTGAGTTAGGGAAGAAAATGTGTATGAAATTTGGCTTCTAAACGCTATTGCCACTCAAAAAGTTCGAGTTATGGAGATCTTCGAGTTATAGAAGTTCCACTGTACATCCCTGGGTTGGTGCATTTGGCACTTTAAAATTTTAAAAGATACGATTACTATGAAATAATTTGAATAACTTTCACTAAATAATCTTGAAAGAGTATATTTGGTTCAAGATAGTGCTTCGCAAACTTTTCAATACTTGGCAATGTCTTCCATAGATATTCAGCAATCCATTAGATATTGTAGGCAAATTTATATAATTGAAAGCGATTTCCTTCAGAGAAATTAATTTGCATATTTTTATGGTTATATGTATAATGAATATTTCAAAATGCACAATTGTTTGCTGTCTTTAACATGGAAGACGGATATACTTTTAATAAAAAGTGTACGATTCGTCAAACTTAGTAAAAGCTTCTGAGCCTTTTATAAATTTCTTAAAAAAAACTTGAATCAATAATAAAAGACGATTTTGATTATTGTTGCCTTGGACTCGATAGTTTGAAATACATACATACTATTAAATAGGATCATGACATATTTTGTTTAAAAATGTTTAATAAGTTTCAAGCTCATAAAGTTTTTGTGTATTTCCAATAGGCAATTCATGTTAGCTTGTTTAAAAAAGCGTATATACATATGTATGTATGTAAAACTTTATTAATTTCTAATTTTTAAACAAAATTTGGAACTTATTCTGCAATATTGACATGTTTAATGTTTATTTAATATTAGTTATAATATGTTGTGATTGCTACAATTTTTATACAGTTTTTATACTCTCGCAACAAAGTTGCTACAAGAGTATTATAGTTTTGTTCACATAACGGTTGGTTGTAAGTCCTAAAACTAAGCGAGTTAGATATAGGGTTATATATGTATATCAAAATGATCAGGGTGACTGATGAAACTTGGAAGACGTATTTCTTGGCACCATAACAAGATCAAATTCGAGGATGGGTGTAATCGGACTACTGCCACGCCCACCAAATGGCGAAAACCGGAAACACATAAAGTGCCATAACTCAGCCATAAATCAAACTATTGAAGCAAAATTTGGTACGAAGGATCGCACCATGAAGGGGCATACGTGGATGTACTACTAAGATTTTTGTACACATCTCGCAAACTACTAAAGCTATATCAAGGAAATTTTCTAGAGTCGTTTCGTTTAGGTACTACCATATACAGTCCAAAATGGAGGAATTCGGATTATAACCACACCCACCTCCCATACAAAGATATGTTGAAAACTACTAAAAATGCTTTATTTCAGTAAGGAAAACCACCAGAAACCTTAGATTTCATTATAAAGATGGTACAGAAGTGCTGCACAAAAAATGGTACACAAAATTTTAAATGGGCGTGGTTCCGCCTACTTATGGGTCAAAAACCATATCTCCGAAACTACTCGACCAATTTCAATTAAATTCGGTTCATAATATCTGTTTGGCTTCCCAAAGATATCCTGTGAAAATAGTCGAAATCGGTTCATAACCACGCCTACTTCCCATATACCGGAACTCTGATGTCGGTCTGAATAATTTACTTTACAATATATAAAGTTTATACTAGTGAAGATATCGGAACAGAACTTTGCAATAATACTGTATTTAAAGATTGGCATCGCCATTCTAAAAATCGTCGAAATCGGTCCATAAGTTTTCAAGACCCTATATATAGAAATTTTGAGGGAATATTCCTTCTAATAATATGTCTCCGTGTCAACAATGAGTGAAATCGGGTCATAATTCATCTATTTCCCATATACTTAATATCAGAGTTTTCAAACTTTCAATGTACTTTAAACCATACTAGCAGACCCGGCCACACGTTTTTGTTGCTAAGGTATACATTAAATTAAGTTGGTCCAATCTTAGCTTCGGCGACGATATTGATTACTCGAGGTTGATTTATGTTACGTAGCATGATGACAACTCGCACTACTTTTAATTGCAAAGTGAGTGGTGATAGTACAGGTAATTTTAAATAGTTTGGGATAATTGACTACGTGATCCTGGTTTGTAGCTGTGTCAACTCTCTTGCACCGATATTCTAAATTGTCGCATTAAGATCATCGATATCTTTTTTTTTACCACCAATATAGGTCATTCAATCAGTCATTTATGGTTATCATATTGAGGTTTTATGTTATGAAAACTTCTCTTTCGAGTCAATGAAGTGACAGAAATCTGTTGGAAATGCTATTAATCCATCGTGGTGTCAACTGCGACCCTACCATTTCCAACTGATTCTACAATCGCAATTTGATATTTTCGCAAAAACACTCATATATTAGTTGTTAATTGGCGATTCTTTATGTGTCGCCACAAATTAAATGATTTTAGGCATGCGATTAGCCCGTCAGTAACAGTTGATCCAGGAATAATTGGAAGAGTCTGGCGTAAATCACCCGCTAACAGAATCCTGGCTCCACCAAAAACGACATCCATCGACAATCAAGATCTTTTAAAGTCCTGTGCAGTACCTCCAGCGACCTCTTTAATATTTGGAAAATCTTCGTTATAGCGCTATTTTGCCGACTGGTGTCTCGTTCATTTGCAATTTAGGAGTAATTTCAAGGCCGAATGTGTCGTTTGTTTGCTTACTAACAGATGCCAAATTGGTGGTGAAAATGAGTGAAATCGGTTCTGGAATTACATCAGCCCTCATATACTATATATGATGATTTTCTATTGGACTTTATGCCGAATATATAGGTCAAATTGTGTGTCATCTTAATAAAATACATCAATAAATTG
Source organism: Zeugodacus cucurbitae (assembly GCF_028554725.1). NCBI lineage: Eukaryota > Metazoa > Arthropoda > Insecta > Diptera > Tephritidae > Zeugodacus > Zeugodacus cucurbitae. The sequence continues at coordinate 28,508,708 of NC_071671.1, forward strand.
CGAGAGTATAAAATGTTCGGTTGGACCCGAACTTAGCCTTTCCTTATTTGTTACAAATTGTTTTGGGCTATCGACACAACCTTATTCAATTGAACAATAACAAAAATATTTTAACAAAGCAACAATGACAACTTTCAGAATATTATTTTTTTGTTTTCTCTTTTATATTTTTCTTGACAACTCAACTAAAATTCTCTTATTATTATCTTCTTCGCAATTTTTCCATATTTACTCACTTTCTAATCATTTTCTGGCCTTCCACGAATATTTCAAGACTAAAATTAGCCAGGTCGTTTTGGCCGTTCTCGTTTTTTTTGCGGGACAAACGAACAGCAATTCATTTTTACATTATTTTATTATCAAGCGACAATCTTAACCCCCCTCCGGTACCTCCGTGCCCGAGTGACGCCTACAACTCTACAACGCATAGTTAGCCGCCGATAGGGATGCAAACGATGTATCGATGTTAGCCATCGATGTCTCGAATCTAAAAACATCGATGCATCGATGTCACTTTCAACGAAGTTTTATGTCGATGTTTTATATAAAAATTTGACTTAACACCTTCACACTTTTTCGGGTATTAACTCGAAACCCTCTATTCGGATACGCTTTATTACACTGGTATTCGATATTTGTAAAATACGGAGAATTCATTAAGGGAATGTGCGCTTGGACAATACTGTGGTTACTTTTATGATTTATTTATACAATTTAATTCTGGCGTAGGCTACTGCGTTAGATAAGAGATTCAAATTACTACATTTTAAAGGTGCTATGGCTAAAAGAAATACTTTTTTTGCTTCATAAAAAATTCAAAGAATCGCCCTGATATAACGTAATCTTCTGATGAGTGTGAAACAGTATACTCGTTTGATATTTGGAACCAGAATAAACATTTGGTCCACCAAAAGCTGAAATGTAAGCTGCCAAGTTTACCTACAATTACAGGGACGGAAGGTTGAAGAGAAAGTGTAGCTCGGCTGTTACCCCTACCAATCAGATGCCAATAGAGTTTGGGTTGACATGAATACTGTGTTTCCGGAGTTGTATAAATAGGCTTAATAATATTTATTTGGCCACTTCAGTGCCGAGCGGCAACTATCACGCAGAAGTAAAATTGAAAAGAAATGACAGTGAAAAAACTTTCCATGTCGTTGTTTTGAAATTCTGTTATTTATTGAGAAAAACTTTAACAGACATATAATGCTAAGTGAAATAAAAGGCGGAGGATGGAGTCATATGTAGAAGTTCACGTAAGTGAGGAAAGTTTCTGACTGTCATTCACTTGGGAGTGGCCAGGAACGATTCTTTTACATGTGGCTCAAGCAGCTCACGACTTCCGGTCTTAGACCAAGTATCCTCTGGGTAGCCAACAGACATCCGTTTGGAGGCGAGCTAAAGTGAGAAGGCGAAACCCGCCTATACGGTTGTGCGTAGGGTTTAGGACCCACCACATAAAAACACCCCCCAATGAAAAAGAAAAAACAGCCTCTGATGAGAGACCCCAATTTTGATGACGACCACTGCAAACGTTTAAAGGACTACGAAATAAGGGCATGCACCTGGAATGTCCGGACCCTTAATTGGGAAGGTGCCTCTGCCCAGCTGGTTGATGTCCTCATAAGAGTAAAGGCTGACATCACCGCAATCCAAGAAATGCGATGGACGGGACAAGGACGGAAGAAGGTGGGTCCTTGTGACATCTACTACAGCGGCCATATAAAGGAGCGCAAATCCGGTGTGGGATTCGTGGAGGGAGAGAGACTCCGTCGTCGAGTCCTGGCATTCACTCCGGTGGATGAACGTCTAGCCACAACCCGCATCAAAGCGAGGTTCTTCAACATATCGCTGATTTGCGCCCACGCCCCGACGGAAGAGAAGGACGACGTGATCAAAGATACCTTCTATGAGCGCCTAGAACGTACCTATGAGCGCTGCCCCCGCCACGATGTCAAAATCGTGCTTGGCGATTTCAACGCTAGGGTGGGTAAAGAAGGTGTCTTTGGCACAACAGTCGGAAAATTCAGCCTCCATGACGAAACATCACCAAACGGTCTGAGGCTGATCGACTTCGCCGGGGCCCGAAATATGGTCGTCTGTAGTACTAGATTCCAGCATAAGAAAATCCATCAAGCTACTTGGCTGTCCCCGGATCGAATCACTCGCAACCAGATCGATCATGTTGTGATAGATGGACGACATGTCTCCAGTGTTTTTGATGTGCGTACGCTTCGTGGTCCCAACATCGACTCGGACCACTATCTTGTAGCAGCTAAGATACGCACCCGCCTCTGTGTAGAAAAGCGTACACGTCAACAAACACAAGGAAGGTTCGACATCGAGAAGCTGCAATCACAACTGACAGCCGAACGATTTTCTACTCGACTTGCACTCCTGCTCTCTGAGAGCACTCATCAGCATCTCAGTATAAGGGAGCTGTGGGACGGCATATCAAACTCCTTACGTACAGCTGCAACCGAAACCATTGGTTTTCGGAAAAGTAAAAAAAACAGCTGGTATGATGAGGATTGTCGTCTCGCAGAGGAGAGAAAACAGACTGCCTACCTCGCAATGTTGCGATCGACCGCAACACGAGCGGGATGGGAAAGATACCGAGAGCTGAAGAGGGAAGCGAGACGCATTTGCAGACAAAAAAAGAAAGAGGCCGAAATGCGTGAGTATGAAGAGCTTGACAAGCTGGCCGACAGGGGTAATGCTCGAAAATTTTACGAAAAGATCCGGCGACTAACTGAAGGTTTCAAGACCGGAGCGCACTCCTGTAGGACCCCCAGAGGTGATCTAGTTATTGATGACCAGAGTATACTGAGTTTGTGGAGGGAACACTTCTCCAGCCTGCTGAATGGCAGTGAAAGTACAACACCAGGAGATGGCGAACCCGATTCCCCATCCATTCGGACAACATGACCTAGCCAGCGTAGCCGCTGTCTTTTTATTCGCTGAACTATGTCAATGTCGTCGTATAACTCGTACAGCTCATCGTTCCATCGTCTGCGGTATTCGCCGTTGCCAATGTTCTGAGGACCATAAAACTTGCGCAAAATTTTCCTCTCGAAAACTCCTAGTGTCGTCTCATCTGATGTTGACATCGTCCAAGCTTCTGCACCGTAGAGCAGGACGGGAATGATAAGCGACTTGTAGAGCTTGATTTTGGTTCGTCGAGAGAGGACTTTACTGTTCAATTGCCTACTCAGTCCAAAGTAGCACCTGTTGGCAAGAGTTATTCTGCGCTGGATTTCGAGGCTGACATTGTTCGTGTTGTTGATGCTGGTTCCCAGGTATACGAAATTATCTACGACCTCGAAGTTATGACTGTCAACAGTGACGTGGGAGCCAAGACGCGAATGCGCCGACTGTTTGCTTGATGACAGGAGATATTTCGTCTTGTCCTCATTCACCTCCAGACCCATTCGTTTCGCCTCCTTATCCATGCGGGAAAAAGCAGAACAAACGGCGCGGTTGTTGCTTCCGATGATATCAATATGATCGGCGTACGCCAGGAGCTGTACACTCTTGTAGAAGATTTTACCTTCTCGGTTTAGCTCTGCAGCTCTTATAATTTTTTTCCAGCATCAGGTTAAAGAAGTCGCACGATAGTGAGTCACCTTGTCTGAAACCTCGTTTGGTATCGAACGGCTCGGAGAGGTCCTTCCCAATCATGACGGAGCTTTTGGTGTTGCTCAACGTCAATTTACACAGCCGTATTAGTTTTGCGGGGATACCAAATTCAGACATCGCGGCGTAAAGGCAACTCCTTTTCGTGCTGTCGAAAGCAGCTTTAAAATCGACAAAAAGGTGGTGTGTGTCGATCCTCTTTTCACGGGTCTTCTCCAAGATTTGGCGCATGGTGAATATCTGGTCAGTTGTCGATTTTCCAGGTCTAAAGCCACACTGATAAGGTCCAATCAGTTTGATGACGGTGGGCTTTAGTCTTTCACACAGTACGCTCGATAGAACCTTGTATGCGATATTTAGGAGGCTGATCCCACGGTAATTGGCGCAGATTGTGGGACCTCCCTTTTTATGGATTGGGCAGAGCACACTGAGATTCCAATCGTCAGGCATGCTTTCTTCCGACCATATTCTGCAAAGAAGCTGATGCATGCACCTTATCAGTTCTTCGCCGCCGTATTTGAATAGTTCTGCCGGTAATCTATCGGCCCCCCCTACTTTGTTGTTCTTCAAGCGGGTAATTGCTATTCGAATTTCTTCATGGTCGGGTAATGGAACATCTGTTCCATCGTCATCGATTGGGGGATCGGGTTCGCCATCTCCTGGTGTTGTACTCTCACTGCCATTCAGCAGGTCGGAGAAGTGTTCCCTCCATAATCCCAGTATGCCCTGGACATCGCTTACCAGATTACCACCTTGGTCTCTACATGAGGATGCTCCGGTCTTGAAACCTTCGTTAAGTCGCTTCATTTTTTCATAAAATTTTCGAGCATTACCTCTGTCTGCCAGCTTCTCAAGCTCTTCGTACTCACGCATTTCGGCCTCTTTCTTTTTTTGTCTGCAGATGCGTCTCGCTTCCCTCTTCAGCTCTCGGTATCTATCCCATCCCGCACGTGTTGTGGTCGTTTGCAACGTTGCGAGGTAGGCAGTCTGTTTTCTCTCCGCTGCGAGACAGCACTCCTCATCGTACCAGCTTGTTTTTTTGTCGAAAACCAATTATTTCGGCTGCAGCGGTACGCAGTGAGTTTGAGATGCCGTTCCACAGTTCCCTTATACCGAGATGCTGATGAGTGCTCTCAGAGAGCAGGAGTGCAAGTCGAGTAGAGTATTTCGTGGCTGTCTGTTGCGATTGCAGCTTTTCGACGTCGAACCTTCCTTGTGTTTGTTGTCGGGCATTCTTTGCTGCACAGAGGCGGGTGCGTATCTTCGCTGCTACAAGATAGTGGTCCGAGTCGATGTTGGGACCACGAAGCGTACGCACATCAAAAACACTGGAGACATGTCGTCCATCTATCACAACATTATCGATCTGGTTGCGAGTGATTCGATCCGGGGACAGCCAAGTAGCTTGATGGATTTTCTTATGCTGGAATCTAGTATTACAGACGACCATATTTCGGGCCCCGGCGAAATCGATCAGCCTCAGGCCGTTTGGTGATGTTTCGTCATGGAGGCTGAATTTTCTGACTGTTGTGCCAAAGACACCTTCTTTACCCACCCTGGCGTTAAAATCGCCAAGCACGACTTTAACATCGTGGCGGGGGCAGCGCTCATAGGTACGTTCTAGGCGCTCATAGAAAGCATCTTTGGTCACATCGTCCTTCTCTTCCGTTGGGGCGTGGGCGCAAATCAGCGATATGTTGAAGAACCTCGCTTTGATGCGGATTGTGGCTAGACGTTCATCCACCGGGGTGAATGCCAGGACTCTGCGACGGAGTCTCTCTCCCACCACAAATCCAACACCAAATTTGCGCTCCTTTATATGGCCGCTGTAGTAGATGTCACAAGGACCCACCTTCTTCCGTCCTTGTCCCGTCCATCGCACTTCTTGGATGGCGGTGATGTCAGCCTTGAGTCGTATGAGGACATCAACCAGCTGGGCAGAGGCAACTTCCCAATTAAGGGTCCGGACATTCCAGGTGCATGCCCTTATATCATTGACCTTAAAACATTTGCAGGGGTCGTCATCAAAAGGGGGGTGTCTCATCCGAGGCTTTCGTAGATTTTTCTTTGGGGGGTGTTTTTATGTGGTGGGTCCCAAGCCCTACGCACAACCGCATAAGCGGGCTTCGCCTTCTCACTTTAGCTCGCCTTCAAACGGATGTCTGTTGGCTACCCAGAGGATACTTGGTCTAAAACCGGAAGTCGTGAGCTGCTTGAACCATGTGGAGAAGAATCGTTTCTGGCCACTCCCAAGTGAATGACAATCAAAAACTTTCCTGAATTTCATTTCATGGAATGTAGAGAAATAAAAGAAAATAATGTGCTGAACACATAGAAGACGACAAGCGACGAGCGACATCTGTCAAATATTAAAATACACGCGTTCATATGGGCACAGATTTTTTGACAACAGCACGACTACACGACACAGGCTTGTAGTTGTCGCTGTCGATAACTAAAAAATGTTTCTAATTTTACGACGACTATGGGCAGCTGTAGAGTTGCCACTAATATGTGATAAGTAAAATTATTAAAAGTCATAACAAATATGACGTTATTTTGCCAGCAGAAACGTAAAATAGCTTTGATATATCATTTATAATAACAATCGAATATTTAAAACAAATTAATCGCCAATTTTTAAATTTTTTGCACATTAAACTAAATATGTAAATTTTATTGGAGTGAAAGATTTTAGGGGTCGGCTTTAGTATACTATCCGACGCTTTCGGTAATAAAATGGGTATCGTTTGAAAGAGGAGGTTCTCCAGATTAAGAATATATATATTGTAACGGATTTCCAAAATCTGTCGTTTACTCCAAAACTCTACCTTGAGTTCGATCACTGGATTGTCAAATAAAAGTCACACATTAATGGCTATACACTAATCTTTATTTCTATTTCCTTATAACTTAACACTTTAGTACTCAATACTCTACTTTATAACTCTAACTTATAACTTGTTTACACTTTGCTCGACAACTCTCTCCTTAGAATTGTCCTCACTCGACAACTCTCTTATCAGAACTGTGTCTTGCTGCCAGCCCGGCAGCCCTTATATAGTCGATTGCTAGCATGTTATCGTCACTCGAACATTCTGGCAACTACGAATATCGATGTCTAGATACATCTGGCAAGTTATCGCTTTCGATTATCTATTCTAGTTTGTTCTGGTGCCATTTTCGTTACACTGCCCTCCACTTAAATCTGATCGTCCCGATTAGACATACTTCCAGAACCAAACGCTTCTTTCTTTCTCCTTTGGCATTAATCCTAAACCTTAAATTATTCCGTAACCAAAACTAATACTCGCAGTCGTCTATGCAGTTGATTCCTGGACAGCAGGTCGATAAGCCAGGAACATGGATATATGGACATCCTCTGGACCTGTGGTGATACCTGTCCACCAGCTTTCTGAAATGCTCTTCCAATTTTCGGATGAATCTTTCCACGATGTTATCGGATCGTGGATGTGATGCAGCTTCACATATTTTCCGGACACATAGCTTCTGGCACATCTCCCAACTTTTGATATCCACGTCCGTCATCTCGTCAGTCTCTTTACTACGAATTGCGCACATATTTGTCCTGACCAACAAAACATTCTTGTTTCCTGATTCAATGGTAGGTAATGGAGCAGCTACAACCATGGGAATCGCTCAAATGGCGCTCCCGAATTGAACTGCTGCATCTGACCATGTCTCTTGGAAATCGACACTTTAGCTGCAATGCAATCTCTCAATGATTGACGACAACCAACCCAATAAAATTGATTCTTCAATTTTTCCAAGGCTTTCGTGATTCTTACGTGCACTTCACTTGGACCTTTGTGCATCTCGTAGCGAACTTTAGGTAATCTCTCATTCCGACCAACCATGAAAGATCGGGAGATTTGTCCTTCTTTACTTTTCCATACCCGATATAAGCAACCAGCCACTAACTTGAAGCTTTTGCACTGTGCCTTTGCGACTAGAGATTCTGCAGCCTTTTCTTCTTTCTCTGGACTTTCTTTGGACGTTTGAGAGTCTTCTTCCTTCAGATCATAATCTTTTATCCATGACACGTCTGTCTTCTCTGGGATCACCTGCGTCGATATATGTACCTTCTGTTCCTTCAACTGTGTCGACACCTGTGCCGAAACCTGCGATGGTATACCCTCTCCATGCACTTCCAGCTGTGCTGACACCTCTTCTCTTTTTAAGGTCACCTCCATCGACTCCTCTTTTTCCAACTGTGAGGACACCCTATTCGCTTCCGACTGTGTTGACAAAATCTGCTCATGCGCTTCCAAAGTCCTTGACATACAAGCATCATTCGCTTCGGTCTGTGTTAACAAATTCTCGTCTTGCGTTTCCAGCTGTTTTGACACATCTGCTGTATTTGAAGTCTCATCCATTGATTCTTCCTTCTGCTTCCCTATCTCTGAAGATATCCCATTCGCTTCCAACTTCCGCTCTTTCAATTGTACCGATATTTGAGCTGATATCTGCGTTGATAGCTCTGTTATTTGCTCTTTTATCTGTTGGGACAACTTTGTTGTTAAACGTGTGTCCTGCGCCTGGAACTGTGACGGTATTGCAGACAAAAGTTTGTTCATGTCCAGTACCCCTGATGAACATGGAATCTCTTCCTTTTCCTCAATTTTCGTTGTTGATTCCTCTAACAACGATTCAAAAACAAATTCGTCCACGTTGATGTTTTCTTCTTCCATCGCCTCTCGCAGACGAGCTTGTAACTCAGCTTTCAACCCATTCGTTGCTAGGCCTCGTTGTTTCAACTCCTTTTTGAGTTGCGGTATCTTTAAATCGTTGAACTTAACCATTATCTCCTATGGAATTTTATTTGTCAATCCCACTTCTGACACCAATTGTAACGGATTTCCAAAAATTATATCTGTCGTTTACTCCAAAACTCTACCTTGAGTTCGATCACTGGATTGTCAAATAAAAGTCACACATTAATGGCTATACACTAATCTTTATTTCTATTTCCTTATAACTTAACACTTTAGTACTCAATACTCTACTTTATAACTCTAACTTATAAATTGTTTACACTTTGCTCGACAACTCTCTCCTTAGAATTGTCATCACTCGACAACTCTCTTATCAGAACTGTGTCTTGCTGCCAGCCCGGCAGCACTTATATAGTCGATTGCTAGCATGTTATCGTCACTCGAACATTCTGGCAACTACGAATATCGATGTCTAAATACATCTGGCAAGTTATCGCTTTCGATTGTCTATTCTAGTTTGTTCTGGTGCCATTTTCGTTACAATATATATATTATATATATATAGCTGCAGCTTATAGTTTTCGAGATATTCTCACTTAAAGATGAAAAAAGTACAACTTTTAACTCGAATTTTCACAATATATACAGAAAATTTTATTAATATTACGCACTTATTTTACACATACACTTCATCACATTGTTTCTGCATATTTATTTTATAAAAATTATGACGAAAATAGCTGTAAATAAATATTTAACATTTTAAACAAATCTTCGTCTAAAAATAGTAAAATGGTTGCAGGTTGACAAGTAATGAGTGTTGCCATATGAAATATTTTGCAAAAATTAAAAGAATAAAAATAAACAGAAAAAAGAAGGATTATACACCAAATATATAAACCTTAATGGTGTTATGACTAATGCAAAATCTCGGTATTACCTTTTCTTTGATAACCCACGGTGATGGCCCGACCAGGGTTATTTTTTTGAAGCGCGGCCGAAGGCCGCCAATGTGGAAAGTAGTTCTTTGCGAAAGAACTTTTAATTCCCCCCTCTTTGATAACTCCCGGTGTTGGCTCGACCAGGGTTATTTTTTTGAAGCGCGGCCGAAGGCCGCCAATGTGGAAAGTATTTCAAACGAAAGACCTTTTCATTTCCCTTACTTATAGTACATAGAGTGAATATCATAAATTTTCCTCATATTATCTTTATATAATTTTTTTATAGGGCATTTGTTTTCTGCATTTGGGGTATTTATTTACTTTGGTTCTTCTCATTCGTTTGTATCTGATATGTGTTGCCATACTTGTCAAACTGCAACCCTTTTTGTTATTGTTGAAATTAAGAGATTTGTGTAAAATGTTAAATATTTATTTACAACTATTTTCGTGATAAATTTTATAAAACAAATATGCAGAAACAATGTGGTGAAGTGTAAGTGTAAAATAAGTGCATAATATTAATAAAATATTCAGTATATATTGTGAAAATTCAAGATAAAAGTAGCACTTTTTTCATCTTTAAGTGCAAATATCTCGAAAACTATAAGTCAGCTGCAGCTATATTCTTAATCTGGAGAACCTCCTCTTTCCAATGATACCCATTTTATTACCGAAAGCCTGGGATATTATACTAAAGTTTCCCCGATTTTAGTACGGCAACAATGAAATTGCTGTTTGATATGTCGCTGCCGTCTTCAAAATGTTCAAGACGCTGCCTTCAAAGCGACATTTGTGATAATCCGTCGCTACGTCGTGTCGTGTCGTCGCCTTTGTGGTCAGCACATAAACGAGAAAATATTATCGATTAATTTAGTTTAGGTAATTGTTCCGATTAAAATCTAACATTTCTAAGAAATTGTGTTTTTAAGGACGACGAATTTGTAGTAAATTCTGCAGGTTGCCCTTGTAAAAAGGGGTTTAAAGGAATGAATAAGAATTACAGCAAAGATTGTTTGGGGCTTTGTTTAAGGATATCCGCACTTCATCAAACGTGGAAGTGGTTGCATCAAACAATCGCTTTACATGAATATTTAATATCGGTTACTGCAGCAAGCTCGGCAGGCCATTACTGTGATAAGAATTTGATGCATTTCAAGGTCGCCAAAGAAAATCAGATTCAATATACTCTCAAATTCTAAACAAACATTTTTATAAATATTCTTTGATTAAAGCATGTGTTACACGCTACTTTAAAAAGTTGAAACGAATACAATTGTTGATTAATAGTCAAGGAATAGTTAATAATAACGTTTTTCAAAACATTGTGTTATCACTATGAATACCATAATTACCAAAGGTTACACAAGAGGCATTCATAAATGCTTACTTTCTGTTTTTGAAGACGCAAATATTAAATTATCAAAATATTTGTTTTATACTAACTGTATGAAACAAAACAAGAAGACACCAAGTAATTATGGATTACCGCCATCTTCGTTTGTAACAAAATCAAATAATAATCATTCAAAAGGATCAAATATTCCGCAAATACTTGATGCAAATATTAGAAAATCAGTGTTCATTTCACAATCATATGATATATTCACCAACTTAGCTTTGGAGGACTGGTTGTACAGAAATTTCGACTTCACTCATCACCACGTATTGTTGTTATGGGTGAATGAGCCATGCGTTGTAATAGGTCGTCATCAGAATCCTTTTATGGAAACAAATGTTTCAAAATTGGATTCAGAAAACGTGACTATTGCCCGTCGTAACAGCGGTGGTGGAGCCGTATACCATGATCGTGGTAATCTCAATTGCACGTTTTTCACACCACGAGAAAGATATAATAGAAATTATAATTTAAACATCTTAACGAGAGCACTGTTTCGAGAATGGGCAATTAAATCTGAAATAAATGAACGTGACGATGTTATTGTCAACGAAAAAAAGGTGAGTGAAATATACATGCATTATAAATTCAACTACGCAGATAACTTTTTTCACGAAAAAAGTATCACTATCAATTTTGTTTTTTACAAAACAATTTCAGTACCGTGCTTCCATTTCTGATCAAATAATCTCAAACCACGTTTTTGGATTTTTTACTTCCGATAATTTCACTTTTTTTAATTTTCTAAAACATTGAAAATCATTCAGAAAGTTAGGAAATATATTTATGCTTTTTAGCTGTCTTACATATCAATTTTGACAAGTAATAATTACTAATACTATATGAAAATATCAAGTTATATTAATGTTTGCTTGACGACTGCTATAAATTTTGGCCAAGTTATTGTTTGTAGCGGTGGAATATAATCGCCCCTATTCCCGTTGTTGTTGTCGTTTTAAAACGACTTAAGAACGCCTATTTGGCATTCCTGTTGGCGTTAACGACATTTATCGAAAATAAATTGAGATTCCCCAATTTGAAACGACTTTAGAAACGACATAGAAACAGTCGTTTTTTGTCGTTGCTATAATTGTGAGCGTCATAGAAACGACGCGGTTGTTTGAAGGAATATTTGAAGTAAAGATGAAAATTCCAAAGCGGAAACAGTTTGAAATTTTAATTTCTGAAAAGGAAAAATATCCTGCATATGCCAAGGACTTTAGAAAAGGGTTAAATCCTTTAAATTTCGATTTCTTGGGTGGGATATTTTTTTTCTCAAAAAAAAAAAAAACTAAATCCATTCCACCGCTTTCTCGCGTCGGAAATTGTTGGCATTAATGAAATTGCATTTTTATATCTAAGAGTATATTTAAGATATGAAAGGTCTAAAAATTCAAAACGAAGAAAAAAAATAGTACTCCAACAAGACGAGGAGTTAATAAACACCTACCCATGTCTCCTTTGGCTGGACCACTAGGTAGAGTAGTCGGATTAGCCAGAAGCAAGGAGCATGAGACGCTGGAAGTATAACATATTTTAGAAGAAAGTTAGGAGGACGCAGATGTCACCACTACTTCTTTTAAAAAATCAAATAAAGATGGAAGACTAACATTGTTGTACGTAAATACAATAATTACAGTGATAACGTTGTTTAGCGTCAATAGAGAATAGCATAAAATCCATAAGAAAGAAATTTTTATATGGGAAAAGAGCTCCTTAAAGTATACTGTATAACATATGTAGACAAATTTCGATAACTTATCTTAGGCGTTACGATATACTTCAAGAATACCAATTTAGGAACGAAACGACGATAAGAACGACGACGACTTAGAAACGACTATTAAAACGACAACGGGAATAGGGCCGAATGGGATTAGTGTCGCACGATGTGCGCAATTTCATCGTCCATATTGTATAAAAATTTCATTCTGATATAATTCAAAAAAGGTCACGTTTATGCCTTTAAAAAAGCTTCTGTTCATTCTCTTATTCCACTTATGCTCACAATTATATCAAATGCCACTAATTTATTTAATAAACTTATGACGTTTTTCTATATTTGCTAAATAAGAGACAATTGAAAACTTTAAAACGCTCTCCTGAAAAATCAACTTTTTTGAGTTGTGACACTATTCATGTAAATGAGCGATATGTATATGAAGATAAGGGAAGCAAACTAAAATCTTTTAAGGCAGTAGTCTGCTTTACATCTTCTTCTTGACTGGCGTAGACACCGCTTACGCGGTTATAGCCGAACAGCGCGCCACGCACATCTCCTTCTGGCAGTTTGGCGAAAATTGGTTATTCCAAGCGAAGCCAGGTCCCTCTCCACCTGGTCCTTCCATCGGAGTGGAGGTCTCCCTCTTCCTCTGCTTCCACCAGCGGGTACTGCATCGAATACTTTCAGAGCTGGAGCACCTTCATCCATTCGAACAACATGTCCTAGCCAGCGTAGCCGCTGTTTTTTTATTCGCTGGACTATGTCTATGTCGTCGAATAACACATACAGCTCATCGTTCCATCGTCTGCGGTATTCGCCGTTGCCAATTCTTAAGGGACCATAAATCTTCCGCAATTTCTCTCGAAAACTCCTAGTTCCGTCTCATCGGACGTTGACATCGTCCACGCTTCTGCACCGTAAAGTAGGACGGGAATGATGAGAGACTTGTAGAGTTTGGTTTTTGTTCGTCGAGAGAGGACTTTACTTTTCAATTGCCTACTTAGTCCATAGTAGCACCTGTTGGCAAGAGTGATTCTGCGTTGGATTTCCAGGCTGACATTGTTATTGCTGTTAATGCTGGTTCCCAGGTAGACGAAATTATCTACAACTTCAAAGTTATTACTGTCAACAGTGACGTGGGAGCCAAGACGCGAATGCGTTGACTGTTTGTTTGACGACAGGAGATATTTCGTCTTGTCCTCGTTCACCACCAGACCCATACGTTTCGCTTCCTTATCCAGTCTGGAGAAAGCAGAACTAACGGGTGTTGTTTCCAATGATATCGATATCATCGGCGTACGCCAGTAGCTGTACACTCTTATAGAAGATTGTACCTTCTCTGTTTAGCTCTGCAGCTCGTATTATTTTCTCCAGCATCAGGTTAAAGAAATCACACGAGAGTGAGTCACCTTGTCTGAAACCTCGTCTGGTATCGAACGGCTCGGAGAGGTCCTTCCCGATCCTGACGGAGCTTTTGGTGTTGCTCAACGTCAGCTTACACAGCCGTATTAGTTTTGCGGGGATACCAAATTCAGACATCGCGGCATAAAGGCAGCTCCTTTTCGTGCTGTCGAAAGCAGCTTTAAAGTCGACAAAGAGATGGTGTGTCTCGATCCTATTTTCACGGGTCTTCTCCAAAATTTGGCGCATGGTGAATATCTGGTCCGTTGTTGATTTTCCAGGTCTAAAGCCACACTGATAAGGTCCAATCAGTTTGTTGACGGTGGGCTTTAGTCTTTCACACAATACGCTCGACAGAACCTTATACGCGATGTTGAGGAGGCTTATCCCACGGTAATTGGCGCAAATTGTGGGGTCTCCCTTTTTGTGTATTGGGCAGAGTACACTGAGATTCCAATCGTCAGGCATGCTTTCTTCCGACCATATTCTGCAAAGAAGCTGATGCAAGCACCTTATCAGCTCTTCGCCGCCGTATTTGAATAGCTCTAGTCTAGTCTGCTTTACTGCCTTCCCTAAATAAAAGCGTTAGCGGAACGTTTATTAACGCTCAGCGTTAACGTCGATGCGCCATTCCTAAGTAAAAGCGGCAACTTTACGTCAAATATCAAAATGTTTACTTGAATTGTTGTTGTGAAATTTTATTGTACAGAGAAAGAAGGGAAGGAAATGATTGCGGTAAACGGAATTTTAAGACGATAGTGTATTATATTTAAGGCTTAAAAACAATATTTATGATTAAAAATTATTGAAATTTATTCAAATTTGAAGTATTTTTCTGGAGCTCCTGGAGTCTGCACTTGTAAATCGGTGCGGGTGATGGAGGTCGTGCGATGCATCTGAAGCAGTCGAACCAAATTATTTTTTAATTTTTATAAGTTTCTTTTCTTTATGAACTAAAAAAATACCGAAGAAGTTATAAAACTCCAAATTTTTTCGAACTTTGAAAAAAAAAAAAATCACTTTTTTAAGAAAAAAAAAGTTGACTTTAAGTTGCAAAACAAGTATCTAGTTTAGAAAATACTTTAGTCCAACTTTTTTAGTTCAAATAGAAGATAATTTAATACTGAAGCTAGATCACTTTGGTTTTTTTTCGATCGGACATATGTATATTCTTTTTGCTATCACCGGCACCGTTTTCTAACACTTGTGAAAATTAAAACTCGAGAAAACGCGCTTTAAAGGTCTGCCTGAGCATTCGCACCTGCTCGACGCTCGGCCACTAAAACTGCTCTAGCTTCGAAAATATATCGAATTGGCCTCTGGAATTTTAAAGACATATTCTTGGATAGTTTTGGAAGAGATGTGAAACAAAACAAAACAAGAAAAAACGCTTCGTTACCGAAGCTAATATACCCTTCACAGGTGCATTTCTTCGTTCGGTTTGTATGGCAGCTATATGCTATAGTGATCCGATCTGAACATTTTTTTCGGAGATTAAATTATTTCTATGAACAATAACTCACACCAAATTTCGTGAAGATATGTTGTAAAATGCCGATCGTTCAGCTTTTATGACAGCTATATGATATAGTGGTCCGATATCGGCAGTTCCGACAAATGAGCAGCTTCTTAAAGAGAAAATAACATCTGCAAACGGACGGACGGACAGACAGACAGACGGGCATGACTAAATCGACTCAGTTCAACATACTGATCATTTATATATATACTTTATAGGGCCTCCGACGCTTCCTTCTGGGTGTTACAAACTTCGTGACAAACTTAATATACCCTGTTCAGGGTATAAAAATCGATTTTTTTAAGCCTGTAAAGCAGACTACTGCCTTAAGCTTATTGTATTTGTAGCGGCGAATAATTTTTATTACAAACAATAAACAAATAAGAATTAATTTTTTTTTGTCAAAAAAATATAAACAAAATTGCATAAAAAAAAAATAAAAACAAGTAAGGAAGGGCTAAGTTCGGGTGTAACCGAAAATTTTATACTCTCGCAATTTATTTATTTAACTTAATTAATATTATATAATACACAATTTGACCCACATATTCGTCATATATATTGTATAAAGTCCATTGAAAGTTGGAAACCCTAATATTATGTTAGAAGCACCGAGGTCCTCATGTTCGATATATGGGGCCTTGAAAACCTACTGCGAAAACTGCGATTTCGGCGATTTTTAGAACTGGGCTGCCACACTATAAATACAGTATTTGTGCAAAGTTTTGCACCGATATCTTCACTAGTGCTTACTTTATATATTGTAAAGTAAACAATTCAGGTCATCTTCTAAGTTCTGGTATATAGGAAGTAGGCGTGGTTGTGAAGCGATTTGGCCAATTTTCACAACATATCATTGGGATTTAAGGAAACTATTACAAACCAAGTTTCATTGAAATCGGTCGAGTAGTTCCTGAGATATGGTTTTTGACCCATAAGTGGCGACGCCACGCCCATTTTCCATTTTGTAAAAAAATCTGAGTGCAGCTTTCATCTGCCATTTCTTATGTGAAATTTAGTGTTTCTGGCGTTTTGCGTTAGTGAGTTAACCCACTTTTAGTAATTTTCAACCTAACCTTTGTATGGGAGGTGGGCGTGGTTATTATCCGATTTCTTTCATTTTTGGACTGTTTTATGAAGTTTTATTCATGGCTTAGTTATGACACTTTATGTGTTTTTGGTTTTCGCCATTTTGTGGGCGTGGCAGTGGACCGATTTTGCCCATTTTCGAAAACAACCCTCTCACGGTCCCAAGGAACATGTGTTCCAAGTTTCATTAAGATATCTCAAGTTTTACTCAAGTTATCGCTTGCACGGACGGACAGACGGACGGACAGACATCCGGATTTCAACTCCACTCGTCATCCTGATCATTTATACATATA
Source organism: Zeugodacus cucurbitae (assembly GCF_028554725.1). NCBI lineage: Eukaryota > Metazoa > Arthropoda > Insecta > Diptera > Tephritidae > Zeugodacus > Zeugodacus cucurbitae. The sequence continues at coordinate 28,525,445 of NC_071671.1, forward strand.
TAAACCTATATCTAACTCTTTTATTTCTTGGTGACACAAACAACCGTTAGGTGAACAAAACTATAATACTCTGTGCAACAGGTTGCGAGAGTATAATAAAATTACTAATATAATACTATACTATAAAACTAATAGAATAATACTATACAGGATCTGGTTGATGATGCGTTATCTGATGAAAACTTTTTAAAAGCCAATGCAGAAAAAGGTTCTGCTTGAAAGAACTAATGCGTTTTCTTTTCGGGATGAAAACGCACCCTCTTTATATTCCAACAGCATTACCTCTTTGAATGCGTGCCCTTTTTACATGATTTCTTTCTATTATGCTGGTCAACTCTCACTCAGAATTTGAAAATCCGAGTACAGGGCAGAATAAATGTAAAATTTTTTTGTGAAAAAAAAACGCTTATATGGTTTGTAAGACTGCGCAGCAAATATTCAAACAGCATCTAGTTGTTGTTGTAGCGGTTGCCCAGGTCTGCCTGAAACGACAAGCCTAGCCTAATTGTCATCTAAGACATCTAACGGGAAACGAGTTGTTTCGATGGGGTCGGACCAAAGGGAAAGGGGTGTTAGATGAGTAGGATTAAGAGGACATGCAAAGAGGTGGTTAGTGTCATGCGGGGACTCTTTGCATGCAGGACATATGATGAGTATGTCAGGGTCTAGTCTGGATAGGTAGGAGTTTAGTCTGCTACAATATCCAGAACGAAGTTGAGCAAGGGGCACTCTAGTTTCGTGAGGCAAATCGAGGGTGAGTTCTACGAAAGCAACCCAACAGAGACTGTTTGGTAAGCATTATGCTATGCTCCTTGACAGGTAGCATGCGGGCCTCATTGTGAAGGTGCTCGACCCGAGACATAAAGAGGCAACCTGGGGCTGTCCGGAGTGCGGTATTTTGGCAAGTCTGAGGCCTCCCCATCTGCGTCCTATTGTATCCAGGTGACCATATTGGGGCTGCGTAGTTGAGGACCGGCCGGCCGATTTTCTGATAAGTTGCCAACAACGTTTCTTAGTTATATGGGCGTTTATGACGCTAATTGGTGTGGTGGTACTGTGCACTTTACGGAATCCATGTTGGTGCTGCGCTAGTCTCAGGTGGTGAGTGAAGGTCGGGAGTAACAAAGCCGCAAGTGTCTTCACTACTGGGGAAAGGAGAGTTATCGGACGATAAGACTCAATAACCCCTCTTGGTTGGCTGGTTTCCCTTGTTTCAGTAGTGGGACCACTCTTCCGGTTTTCCACGAATCGTGTTTGTTAAGAGTGGTCATAGACAAATTGAGAACCTTGGTGAGAACCCCGCCGAGCCAAGGTATTTAAGCATCAGCATGTTAATACCGTCAGGGCCAATGGATTTGTACGATTTGGCCTTTTTGATGACATCCGCAACCTCGCCGGTGGTGAAGGTAAGTGGTGTGCAGTCTTTTGGCATTTTGCGCAACTCCGGGTAGCACATCTTTTCGCCTTATATACCGAAGGGTGCAGTGTAAATTGCCGGCTAAAATAGCTCGCGCACTCGGGTCCGAGGAGGCATGACCAGCGAATTGATATTCAACTCGGTCATCGTGCCTTATCGGGTTGGATAGGGATTTGACAGTTGTCCAGAGTTTACCCACACCAGCGGAAATATTACAAGACTTCAGGTGCTCTGAACATTTCGTCCGCTTATATTGATTTACCCTTCGTCGAATCTCCAAATTCAGCTCCCTTATACGGGGATCACAGGGATCGACAAGGCGTAAGGCATTGCGCTCGTTGGCTAAAACTGCTGCTTTCGCTGCGAAGTTAGGGCGGACCTCCGCAATGCGTCCAGAAGGAATAAAGCGAGCAGTAACAGCTGGGATCGCCTTGCGCAATTGACATTCACCAACGTATACGTCCGTAGAAATGGACAGTGCATTGAAGGTGCTTTCGGTAAATTCTGTGAAGCCGACACAGTTAGCTTTTTTGAAGTTAACGAAAGTACGGTTGTCCACAGATATAAAGTCAGGAGGTTTTTCGATCAAGACAATTATAGGCAGATGGTCTGATGCGAGAGTTAGCATAGGTCGCCAGGTTATGCTATTTATCAGACCACCTCTAGCGATTATAATATCAGCCGAGCTATTACAGGTGCCCATAATTCTGATGGGGGCCCACAACAGCCGGTTCTACGTTACACCGGGATTGACTCGAATTTTCGAATCCGACCAAAGGCTGTTAATTCGGCGACCCAGACCTGTCTTGCTGGGTTGCTCTCTATCCTTTTGATCCGCGCTGGCGTTGAGCCAAACCCGGGTCCAAGGGAATATTTTTGCTGCGTATGCGCCAAACGGCTCCATCCAAACTCCACCTCAGTTAAGTGTAACACATGCAATGGATGGAGCCATTAAGACCTGTTCTGGCCTTAAGACCCACAGGAAGTGAACCACAAGTTATGTGGTCCCATGCTGCCAACACACAACCGCCTCTACGGCAGTGCTATTAGCACCAAGTTTACACACTGCGTCGCCACCCATTGTGGATGGCCAAAATAGAACCTCAACGGTCCTCCGGAGCTCCATGCCGCATGACTCCCAGTCTGATCAGACCCATCCCCAATCTTCATCCCGCTCCTATCCTCGTACAAGGACCACAACGCAACTTCTGGTCCCTCGCACCGTCTGTTCCGTGTGTCAGACTGTAATACGTCGGAACGTCACATCAGTTAAATGCAATTCTTACTCTGGCTGGTGTCACCTTTCGACGTGTTCCGTCCTGCGCACCACGCATGAGGTAAGTGAGTCATTCGTTGCCCCATGATACAGGAGTCTGCCCCCGCAACAACCTCAAACGGAGTCGCTAAACAACACCCGAGTGCAGGAATACATCACGATCTTTGGCATTCTTGCCTGTCAAATGGGGGATGGAGCTGGCAGAACAGATTGACGATTCGATGTTCTGCACAATGAATGACGAAGCCCCCACCAGAATTATGGGCACTTGTAATAGCTCGCCCAATATTACAGCATCTAGTCTTAGTTTGTGGCATAACTTCAGTGCAAGAGGAGGAAGTTATACCACAAACTGTACCAGCATATAATACTCCCAACTGATCGTAGTCTTAGCAAACCTAAAAGACCTTCGTGTTTTCTGGAAACGCACTGCGAAAATGCAAGGATTGTTGTTGTATGTATGTATGTATGTAATTGGCGTTAAACCGTTTAGCCGAATTGATGAGAATTCGCCACTCCTCTCTTTCCTTCGCAGTTCGGCGCCAGTTGGAGATTCCATGTGTAACCAGGTCGCTCTCCACCTCGTCCCTCCAACGGAGTGGAGGCCTTCCCCTTCATCGGCTTCCTCCGGCGGGTACTGCATCGAACACTTTCAGAGCTGGAGTGTTTTAGTCCATTCGGACAACATGACCAAAATTTTCCTCTCGAAAACTCCTAGTGTCGTCTCATCTGATGTTGACATCGTCCAAGCTTCTGCACCATAAAGCAGGACGGGAATGATAAGCGACTTGTAGAGTTTGATGTTGGTTGGTCGAGAGAGTATGACTGTCAACAGTGACGTGGGAGCCAAGACGCGAATGCGCCGACTGTTTGCTTGATGACAGGAGATATTTCACCTCCAGACCCATTCGCTTCGCCTCCTTATCCAAGCGGGAGAAAGCAGAACAACGGCGCGGTTGTTGCTTCCGATGATATCAATATCATCGGCCTACGCCAGCAGCTGTACACTCTTATAGAAGATTGTATCTTCTCTATATAGCCCTACAGCTCGTATAATTTTTTCCAGCATCAGGTTAAAGAAGTCACACGATAGCGAGTCACCTTGTCTGAAACCTCGTTTGGTATCGAACGGCTCGGAGAGGTCCTTCCCGATCCTGACGGAGCTTTTGATGTTGCTCAACGTCAGCTTACACAGCCGTATTAGTTTTGCGGGGATACCAAATTCAGTCATCGCGGCATAAAGACAGCTCCTTTTCGTGTTGTCGAAAGCAGCTTTAAAGTCGACAAATAGATGGTGTGTGTCGATCCTCTTTTCACGGGATTTCCAAGATTTGGCGCATGGTGAATATCTGGTCAGTTGTTGATTTTTCAGGTCTAAAGCCACACTGATAAGGTCCAATCAGTTTGTTGACGGTGGGCTATAGTCTTTCACACAGTACGCTCGATAGAACCTTATAGGCGACAGGCGAACCTTAATTGGCACAGATTGTGGGATCTCTCTTTTTATGGATTGGGCAGAGTACACTGAGATTCCAATCGTCAGGCATATTTTGCAAAGAAGCGGATGCATGCACCTTATCAGCTCTTCGCCGCCGTATTTGAATAGCTCGGCCGGTAATCTATCGGCCCCGCCGCTTTTTTGTTCTTCAGACGGGTAATTGCTATTCTAATTTCTTCATGGTCGGGTAATGGAACATCTGTTCCATCGTCATCGATTGGGGAATCGGGTTCGCCATCTCCTGTTGTTGTACTTTTACTGCCATTCAGCAGGTCGGAGAAGTGTTCCCTCGATAATCACAGTATGCCCTGGATTATCGGTTATAGATTACCACCTTGGTCTCTACTTAAAGATGCTCCGGTCTTGAAACCTTTGTTAAGTCGCTTCATTTTTTCATAAAATTTTCGAGCATTACCTCTGTCTGCCAGCTTCTCAAGCTCTTTGTACTCACGTATTTCGGCCTCTTTCTTTTTTGTCTGCAGATGCGTCTCGCTTCCCTCTTCAGCTCTCGGTATCTATCCCATCCCGCACGTGTTGTGGTCGATTGCAACGTTGCGAGGTAGGCAGTCTGTTTTCTCTCCGCTGCGAGACGGCAATCCTCATCGTACCAACTTGTTTTTTTTCGTTGCCGAAATCCAATTGTTTCGGCTGCAGCTGCACGCAGTGAGTTGGACATGCCGTTCCACAGTTCCCTTATACCGTGATGCTAATGAGCGCTCTCAGATAGCAGGAGTGCAAGTCGAGTAGAGTATTTCGTGGCTGTCTGTTGCGATTGCAGCTTTTCAACGTCGAACCTTGTTGACGGGCGTTTTTTGCTGCACAGAGGCGAGTGCGTATCTTTGCTGCTACTAGATAATGGTCCGAGTCTATATTTGGTCCTCGGAGCGTACGCACGTCTAAAACACAGGAGACCTGTCTTCCGTCTATCACAACGTGATCGATTGGGTTACGCGTGTTTCGATCAGGAGACAGCCAAGTAGCTTGATGTATTTTCTTAAGCTGGAATCTGGTACTACAGACGACCATATTTCGGGCCCCAGCGAAGTCGATCAACCTCAGGCCGTTTGGCGATATTTCGTCATGTTGGCGGAATTTTCCGACTGTTGTGCCAAAGACACCTTCTTTACCCACCCTAGCGTTGAAATCGCCAAGCACGATTTTGACATCGTTGCGGGGACAGCGCTCGTAGGTGCGTTCTAGGCGCTCATAGAAAGTATCTTTGGTCACATCGTCTTTCTCTTCCGTTGGGGCGTGGGCGTAAATAAGCGATATGTTGAAGAACCTCGCTTTTATGCGGATTGTGGCTAGACGTTCATCCACCGAGGTGAATACCAGGACTCGGCGACGGAGTCTCTTTCCCACCACAAATCCAACACCAAATTTGCGCTCTTTTATATGGCCGCTGTAGTAGATGTCACAAGGACCCACCTTCTTTCGTCCTTGTCCCGTCCATCGCACTTCTTGGATGGCGGTGATATCTGCCTTTAGTCGTAAGAGGACATCAACCAGCTGGACAGAGGCACCTTCCCAATTAAGGGTCCGGACATTCCAGGTGCATGCCCTTAAATCATATCCTTAAAACGTTTGCAGGGGTCGTCATCAAAAGGGGGGTGTCTCATCCGAGGCTTTCTTCGATTTGTCATTGGTACTTCGGTCTCTATTAGAGACTTGAGACTGTTCGCAGAATACCGGCATAAGGGTGCATTCGAGATGGTAATCACGACAGCAATGTTGCAAATTTGTCGGCAATACAAAATTTTGGTCTGCACAACATAACAAAGTTATATTTCACATTCTATCAATGTGTATTAAACAAACTCGCATTTTTTGCAAAATTGCTTCCAATAAAAATTTCCTTTTCCTGTTTTTTTTTTTTAATAATTATTGTCTGTATTGTATGTATTCGTCTCTATTAGAGACTTGAGACTGTTCGCAGAATACCGGCATAAGGGTGCATTCGAGATGGTAATCACGACAGCAATGTTGCAAATTTGTCGGCAATACAAAATTTTGGTCTGCACAACATAACAAAGTTATATTTCACATTCTATCAATGTGTATTAAACAAACTCGCATTTTTTGCAAAATTGCTTCCAATAAAAATTTCCTTTTCCTGTTTTTCTTTTTAATAATTATTGTCCATACCTCAAATCAAAGACATTAGATATTTAGGCTAATGATTTATTTGATGTGCAATGTGAAGTGCACGCGATCGCTGCCAGATATAGAAGGGTATTACAAAGCTTACGCGCTATGTTTATAACAGCAGGCGTTCTTGAACCTAACTGTTACATATGTATTGGCAGTTCCCTTTTTGTTATATTCTGGAATTAAGTAGGACTGACATGATGTTGCCATATAATATAATATAATTAAAGATTGTGGTATGTCCCACAAAAAACTTTTTTTTCTCCCTTTCATCGCTAATTAAAAGAACTTCCATTTTGATTCATTTAAGCATCAGTATCAGCAACAAAGTGGCAAATATGTAACGGAGTTGAGGTACTGCTGTAATTACTGCGTAGCTCGAATGCACCCTAAACCTTATGCCCGGTTTCACAGTTCGTACTTAAGTTGTGCCCAAATAAAATCTTAACTAAGCATTGTTGTTGACTGAGTAGTCATTTGCGTTTCACAGTCGATGCTTATTTTCTATAAAATTCTATTATGATATATAGCAGCACAATGAAAAACATTTGTTTACAAATACCAAGTGACAAATTGAAATTATTGTTGATGAAAAATAACTTTACGACGAATAAATTTAGAATCTGGGAAATGGATGGAAACAATAAAAGGACACCAAATTTCACCGCAAGCGAGTGGGGCACCTATTGCAACTCGCAGGAAAGCATACAACCGTCATTGAATGCAAGAATTTTCAAAAAAATTTTCAGCAAATAATTTTTATTTTATTTTTTTTGACAAATAAGTCAATATTCAAAACAAAAATCAGCTGTTACTTAAGCACTGCTTAAGTCTCCCATTTTCAGTACTTAAGCAGAACTTAAGTATGAACTGTAAAACGCAATATTTCTGTTTTATCTTAAGCACAACCTAAGCACTGACTGTGAAACCGGGCATTAGTGTTGACGACGATGATATTTCAATTTCCAAAATATTGGGTGTTACCTTTGACAGTCTGCACTCTTTCAAAAGAAAAGACAAATAGACGTTGGCAACGTACAAGGCAATTGGCCGGTCGTTATTTAGGCAGCGCAAATATGATCGGCTAGATGTAACGCTATCTGCACCATGTGCATGTTTTGATGTTGCGAACGCCTCTGGACTATTTTTTGTGGGGCTATGGGGCTGGAGAGAGTATGCTAAAGTTGGACTAAGCGCGCCCTACATTTGTATGAAATAATATTTCAACATTGCATTGTATCGACCATACATACATACGATTCAAAAAAAGATTTCTAAATGTTATGTTCTTTTTTATTTGCCATTTCAGATAGCTCCCAAGAAATCACTCTTAACTTCTTTTAACTTCTTGTTTTAAAACTATATTTAATGTAAAATTTGGCAATGTACCGTAATAAATAACATATAATTAGTATACATAACCTATATAGTTGTTTAATACCAAAAAATAATTATATGCCGCCATTAATCAGAACTGAAATAATAGCCTAAACAGACGGCAGCGCTAATTTGCATTAGCGACGTTATTTGCTTTAACTCGCGCATTTATCCATTTTAAAGCAAATTAGTAATGCACACATATTCCGTGCATTTAGCTGAATTTACCAAATTTGAGTTGGCAACGCTGCCCAAAATGGCCGATTTTTTCTATTGTGAATGCTAATTGATACAAAGAAGAAGAAAAAACTTAAGCAAATGATTTATGTTTCTATTTTGCAAATTAAATTATTGGCAAATATATTAACAATAACTAATTTTAATGTTTTCAGATAGTAGAAAGCAAACAGCGAGCAGTTTCAAAAATAAAAACGACAACGAGCGACGAAAATGTGCTGATATATGTATTTGTTTACTTTGTTTAATGAATAGGCAAATTTCTCAATCAGCGGTCTAAATACACAAAATTTGTCATCTGTTACCATAAAATTTCAATACGCATTACCATTTCTTAAGGCGCATTAATTTTGCTCATCTGTCACTGCTATAAATAAACTAAAATTATTGTACAGCTTGGTGTTTTTAAAACCCGACTTTATGAACACTTTACCTAATAAATAATTGCTTATAAAATTTATTGCAATATAGTTTTAATTGTAAAATATTGATAAAAGCTGATAGATTGCCTAATCCTTGATTGCTCCTGAACTTAATCCGCCCTTCTTTTAATTAGGTTTTGCTATTCTAAAAATTTAGTATGACATATTAACTAACGAAGTTTTACCTTTTTCTACAATTTCTTATATGAAGTTATTTTGTTTTAACTCAAGTTGTGATATTTATTAGCGACTGTACGTATATACGTAAAACTCATTTGATATACATATGAATATATATTTTATTTACAGTTGTCCGGAACTGCCGCAAAACTAGGATATCCGAATGCATATCATCATTGCACACTTCTGGCGAATACTAATAAATTGAACCTTGGAAATTGTTTAATCAAGGATAAGGTAAGTTTTGTATACATCCTCTCTACCTACTTGCGGAATGTTTACATCTCTGTTAAACACTAATAGTAGTAGTAGTGAGTAACATAGAAACAACTTCAGAATTGCTTCAGCACATCAAAAATGGATATAAGCAAAGAGAAAACACGCCATATTTTATAGTTTTTCTTTGATAAAGTTTTGTTTGTCATGAAACGTTCGTGTACTGCCAAAAAAATGCTAAAAATCAGCCGTTTTCTATTTTCTATTGTGTAACTTGGTTTTTATTGTTGTTTTAACGATTATCCAGCCGTGCTGGAATGAAAGGAATAATGTATAACTTGGTTGACAAGAATTCTCTCTATTGTGAATGGTTATGGGAATTATAATCAGATTTTTGATAGTTTATTTACATTAGTATGTAACTTGAATTACTTTTAACCCTTTCATGCCCAATGTTGCCTATTGGTACTACCGGCTTCTAATTCTCGTTATTTAAATTTTTTTGACCAGCGGTTTATTCAATTATGTAGACTTATGTGTTGTGCAAGCTTACAGTTACATTCTTTGTTAGGAGCTGTGCACGTATTCATTCAGTAGGCGTTCTCCGAAACCGATTTCAATTGTCAAAATCGGTTTCGCGAAAAAAGTTATACTAAAGTAACTATACAAAAAGTGTTCAAAAACATAAAAATAATTGTTTTATTTTAAAACAAAGTGAACTATATAAATAAGCAAAGATAAGAGAGTTTTAAAAAAAAAAATCATGAGAAAAATGTTTAGTTTATTTATAATAATTTAATTTGTGCCTTTAAGCAACATCCTGTAACTAATGAACCAGGATACATAGGTTTTTGAAATTTCTATCACTTCATAAATGAGTTAAAACTAATATACAGTTTGTCAACAAATTCTTTGCAAAATGAAAATTGACTCAAACAAGTAAGGAAAGGCTAAGTTCGGGTGTAACCGAACCTTTTATACTCTCGCAATTTATTTATTTAACTTTATTTATATTATATAATACACAATTTGACCCACATATTCGTCATATATATTGTATAAAGTCCATTGAAAGTTGGAAACCCTAATATTAGGTTAGAAGTACCGAGGTCCTCATGTTCGATATATGGGGCCTTGAAAACCTATTGTTCGATTTCGGCTATTTTTAGAATGGGGCTGTCACACTATAAACATAGTATTTGTTCAAAGTTCTGCACCGATATCTTCACTAGTCCTTACTTTATATATTGTAATCTAAACGATTCAGATCATCTTCTAAGTTCTGGTATATAGGAAGTAGACGTGGTTGTGAAGCGATTTGGCCTATTTTCACAACATATCATTGGGATGTAAGGAAACTATTACAAACCAAGTTTCATTGAAATCGGTGGAGTAGTTCCTGAGATATGGTTTTTGACCCATAAGTGGGCGACGCCACGCCCATTTTCCATTTTGTAAAAAAATCTCAGTGCAGCTCCCTTTTGCCATTTCTTATGTAAAATTTGGTGTTTCTGACGTTTTAATTAGTGAGATAACCCACTTTTAGTAATTTTCAACCTAACCTTTGTATGGGAGGTGGGCGTGGTTATTATCCGATTTCTTTCATTTTTGGACTGTATAAGGAAATGGCTAAAATAAACGACTGCAGAAAGTTTGGTTTATATAGCTTTATTGGTTTGCGAGTTATATACAAAAAACCTATTTGGGGGCGGGGTCACGCCCACTTTTCCAAAAAAATTACGTCCAAATGTACCCCTCCCTAATGGGATCCTATGTTCCAAATTTCATTTTCATAACTTTATTTATGGCTTAGTTATGACACAGTATAGGTTTTCGGTTTTCACCATTTTGTGGGCGTGGCAGTGGACCGATTTTGCCCATTTTCGAAAGCAACCTCCTCAGGGTGCCAAGGAACATGTGTTCCAAGTTTCATTAAGATATCTTAATTTTTACTCAAGTTATCGCTTGCACGGACAGACGGACGGACAGACATCCGGATTTCAAATCCACTCGTCATCCTGATCATTTATGTATATATAACCCCATATCTAACTCTTATATTTCTTGGTGACACAAACAACCGTTATGTGAACAAAACTATGATACTCTGTGCAACAGGTTGCGAGAGTATAAAAATCAACTTTGACATTAAATTTCTTTAACAAAGGTTTAGTTTTTTATGATTTTTCTTTTACAGAATTATTATAGGATATATGTATCTAGTCATAGAATATGTTAAAAAAATAACAAAAGTAAAAACAAAAACATAAGATAGGACTCAAATAAGCAAAAACAACAAAAAACCAATTGTCAATCAATTCTTTGCAAAATGCAAGCACATGTCGAAGAACGAATTCATGAGAAATGAACGGGACATTTTCAAAAAAAAAAAAAAAGCCAACACGTGTTCTTCTCGGAATATTCTGGCATATATTCATGTTTCGAATTGCTCAGATCTAATTGGAACTACCGATCTAGTTGAAAATAAGAATCGTCAAGTAAATGAGTTCATGAGAAATTTAACCAATTGGTATATTTTCATTATTTCAAAGAAAAAAATAACAAGTAAGGAAAGGCTAAGTTCGGGTGTAACCGAACATTTTATACTCTCGCAATTTATTTATTTAACTTTATTTATATTATATAATACACAATTTGACCCACATATTCATCATATATATTGTATAAAGTCCATTGAAAGTTGGAAACCCTAATATTAGGTTAGAAGCACCGAGGTCCTCATGTTCGATACATGGGGCCTTGAAAACCTATGGTCCGATTTCGGCGATTTTTAGAATGGGGCTTCCACACTATAAAGGTAGTATTTGTGCAAAGTTCTGCATCGATATCTTCACTAGTGCTACCTTTATATATTGTAAAGTTAACGATTCAGATCGTCTTCAAAGTTCTGATATATAGGAAGTAGGCGTGGTTGTGAAGCGATTTGCCTATTTTCACAACATATCATTGGGATGTAAGAAAACTATTACAAACCAAGTTTCATTGAAATCGGTCGAGTAGCTCCTGAGATATGGTTTTTGACCCATAAGTGGGCGATGCCACGCCCATTTTCCATTTTGCAAAAAAAACTGAGTGCAGCTTCTATCTGCCATTTCTTATGTGAAATTTAGTGTTTCGGGCGTTTTTCGTTACTGAGTTAACTCACTTTTAGTAAGTTTCAACCTAAGCTTTGTATGGGAGGTGGGCGTGGTTATTTTCCGATTTCAACTAATTTCATGGTGTGTGGTGGGGTACGTAAGAGAACTGACTGCAGAAAGTTTGGTTTATAGAGCTCTATTTGTTTGCGAGTTATATACAAATAACCGATTTGGGGGCGGGGCCACGCCCACTTTCCCAAAAAAATTACATCCAAGTATGCCCCTTCCTAGTGCGATCTTCTATTCCAAATTTTACTTTTATAACTTTATTTATGGCTTAGTTATGACACTTTATGTGTTTTCGGTTTTCGCCATTTTGTGGGCGTGGCAGTGGTCTGATTTTGCCCATTTTCGAAAGCAACCCTCTCACGGTCCCAAGGAACGTGTGTTCCAAGTTTCATCAAGATATCTCAGTTTTTACTCAAGTTATCCGTTGCACGGACGGACGGACAGACAGACATTCGGATTTTGACTCGTCTCGTCACCCTGATCATTTTGATATATATAACCCTATATCCAACTCGTTTAGTTTTATGACCTACAAACAACCGTTTTTGAACAAAACTATAACACTCTCTTTAGCAACTTTTGTTGCGAGAGTATAAAAAATAGGTGTCCAAAATTTTTAATATTAAGCTAAGGACTATCTATATACAACATTATTCAGGTGCAAAAAATAAAATATACTGCATTGGAAGAACTCTGGACGCAAACTTTCAGAGATTTCATTTTGGGATTTTTCTAAAATAATACAATAAGTAGATAAAAACCCCAAAAATTTGACTGAAAGAGATGGGGAAAAATAAAAAATAGTATTACAGCAACAACAGTAACCATGAGGAAGTGAGAAAAGAGTCAGTACTCGTCCGAAGTAGCGTGGAAAAAGCCACCGCTTTCTGTCATTAAAATTAAAAAATATATCAAATTCGCTATAGATGATTATAATAGGTCAACGGAGGACTGAAGTCTGTTTCCGCCAAACTTTTCTGGGTCCATCATGATGCTACGTCATTGTCATCGTCTAGTCACAAAAAATAACGCCATTCCAGTATTCCATTGGCTTAGTAACATCAACTATAGCTAATTTTCAATAGTAATAGATGCTATTGATATATAACTGTGGCATTTTCCTGGCTACATGGGACGAGTACTGGGGAAGATTCAACACTATTCTCATTTCCTCATGGTTACTGTTGTTGTTGTAATATTTTTTTATATTTTTCCCCAATTATTTCGGGCAAATTTTTGGGGTTTTTATCTACTTATTGTAATACTTTAGAAAAATCCCAAAATGAAAGCTCTGAAATTTTGCGTCCAGAGTTCTTCCAATGCAGTATATTTTATTTTTTGCACCTGAATAATGTTGTATATAGTCCTTAGCTTAATATTAAAAATTTTGGACACCTATTTTTTATTTTTTTCTTTGAAATAATGAAAATATACCAATTGGTTAAATTTCTCATGAACTCATTTACTTGACGATTCTTATTTTCAACTAGATCGGTAGTTCCAATTAGATCTGTGCAATTCGAAACATGAATATATGCCAGAATATTCCGAGAAGAACACGTGTTGGCTTTTTTTTTTTTTGAAAATGTCCCGTTCATTTCTCATGAATTCGTTCTTCGACATGTGCTTGCATTTTGCAAAGAATTGATTGACAATTGGTTTTTTATTGTTTTTGCTTATTTGAGTCCTATCTTATGTTTTTGTTTTTTCTTTTGTTATTTTTTTAACATATTCTATGACTAGATATATCCTATAATAATACTGTAAAAGAAAAATCATAAAAAACTAAACCTTTGTTAAAGAAATTTAATGTCAAAGTTGATTTTTTGAGTCAATTTTCATTTTGCAAAGAATTTGTTGACAAACTGTATATCTGTCCTAAAAACGTGTTAGCTTCGCCCATTTTAATTCGGGTATGAGAGGGTTAATTGATTTGATAATATTATTTTATCAAAAAATAAGGAAATCCATAGCATTGAGCTGTACTAGTTAGTACTAGCTTAATGGAGCTAAGTGAGGGTATCAAAAAAACTCCGTAATAGAGAATCTTAATCTTGCAAGTAATTCTCTTCGCATCGCAATCGCTTGCCAGAAAGTCGAGGAACGAGCGCTCGCAGCTGCTTGCTGAACAAAATTTCAAAACTTATAACTTTTAAAATGTTTGTTTAAACCCGTGCGAAGCCAGAGCGGTCTGCTATTATGAAATATAAAGATTAATGGTAGAGATTCTTAGCTTGTATGCTATATTTATTTCGTGAACAAGAATGATTTAATACAATATTATGAGATCCATTTGCCGTTTTTTTGTTTTAATTTCCTGACCAATGATGTCACAATGCACAGTGGTTCCATTTGTATGGAGGATAGCGACAAAAATAGTTAGAATAGAGATACTGACCTGCAATATACACAGCATATTTCTGTTCATGCAAGTACGATATTCTGAAAAAATCGAAATTGTATAACGCCCACTTTTCATATTCTACATATATAATTCTAACTTTAAAATACCTAAGCATGTGATAAATTTTGTTCCAATTCCCGGATTTATTATTAATAAATAGAAAGGAAAACAGATGTGCCATTTAATTTTCTAAAATTAAACAATTTATTTTTTACAGTTCAAATAAAAATTTTATTAATTAGGAAGAAAAATAAGGACGTTGTAAACCTCAATAGGACACATAGGATGTTACAAATAAACTATTGTCTTGTAGAGTATTGTTACTAACACGTTGTTTATATTCACTGTATCCGGAGCTACCATCGAATCCCCACTTGCCTATCTTTGAAAGAGAGCCAATCCAAGTAGTTTCTTAACATGTCTGAATTTACGCGATGGTTTTGTTTCCACATCACCCCAATGCGTCTGCATAAATATTTTACACATTTCAGTATATCATCAAACGGGTGTTCGTCACCTTTAAAACCTGTTTTTCTGACTATATCTTCAAAAACTTCCTGACCTTTCGTCGTATTTGATCCATTTTTCGAGGACCAAATTTCAAAAATATAGGAGCGAGAAAATATGCATTGATGAGACGTTCCTACGATAAGAAATTTAAAAAAAAATATCAGAGAGAGAGAGAGTGAGACAACAACAACTAATTCTACATTTGTTTATTGACATTACTTGCAAAAACCAATGCTATAACACGCACATTTGATGTACAAAATACACTTTGAAAATAAAAAGTTAGGTTAGTTTAATGAACTTTATTTAGAAACCTGCAAATCCCTGCACATGAACTTAATATTATTTTAAACTATATACTTGTATCAACATTTACACACTAATCCGGTCACTGCATTCGGTTGACAAAGTTACTCAATCTCCAAATACATTTAACAAAGAACAACAAAACTGAATCAAAAAGACACTTCATTAAAATTTGTTATTCTAAAAACAACAGCACAATTTAAAAACTTGTTATTACTGAAAAATAATACTATTACCATCTACTTTAATTTCCATTTTCAGTATTTTTATTTAGACACTTTTTTAAATTAAACTTTTGCAGTTGAATGTACACGTTGCTTTCACTTTTATTTTTGTCAACTATTTACTTCTGTGCAAAGCCGTACATACGTTGCTTTCACTCAAGAAGTTCCATTAGAAATAATCAAAACAAACTCAAAATACATAAATTTGATGGCATATGCAACTATTTATTTAGCTACAAGCCCAATATATAAACATAGACTTTTTTATTTTTGTCGTATGGGAGGAACCACCGTGCAATGCCCCGAAACATGCGAGAAAAATGCCGAAATGCACGGTAGTACTAAAGTGTATTCAACAAAGTGAACTAAGTATATGACATTTAATTTTTCTTTAACCGAATTTGACATGTATGTTGCCATTGATTTAATCCTAACATTTATTCAAAAATTCAAAAGAAAACAAATTTCAAACCAAAAAAATGAAATGAATAAAAGGAAATGCCGAATACTTTCTGCTTGTGCAAAACAACTCCTTGAAGCAATTTACCAATGTTTTGAGCTCCAACTGACAAATTGCAACAAATTTTATCAATATATATTATATTGTTCAAGACAAAAAAAGACGGGTTAATGTAAACAAATACATACATGTTACAAAAAAACAATACAATTGTTTTCTATTTTATTATCAAACAAGAGTATGTCAAATACTTAGTTCACTTTGTTAAATACACTTTGGGTAGTACAAAACGAAGCCAAAAGGAAGTGAGCGAGTGCTTTATTATTATTAAAAATTCTAATTGAAAAATATATTAACTTGAAAATGAAGTGCGTAATACCGAAATATTTAAAAACAATAGTACAAAACAAGAAAGGAAAGTCTAAGTTCGGGGGTAACCAAACATTTTATACTCTCGCAATTTATTGATATAGTTTTATGAAGATGACACACAATTTGGCCCATATATTTGACATAAAGAACAATAGAATAACAAAAATCATCATATATAGTACAGTAGTTTTCCGAAATAACGAATATTCGTTTTAACGAAAACCGCTTATAACGAACAAGCAAATTTTTTACATTGAGTATCTTAAATAACGAACATTTTGAATTTTATAAAAAAGCTTAAAATTATTGATCAGTACCAAATAGAATTATAAGTGGCAGAATTGGTCCATTTTGGAAGAATTTATTGTATTTGAATTATTTTAAAACAATTTATTAAACTGCAATTTACGGATATTTAACTAATTTTTATTGAAAAACATACCTCTAAGTGAGTACACGAATTAACGAAAAATTCGATGTAACGAACAGGCCTGACAATTAATGTGTTCGTTATTTCGGAAAACTACTGTATATGAGGGCTGAGGTAATTCCTGAACCGATTTCACTAATTTTCACCACCTAGGTATACAATATCCAACAGTTTGCTAAGGTATCTCACATATTAACCGATATATGCGATATAAAGCCCACCGAAAGTTTGATAACCCGAATATAAGGTTTATGGGAGCTAGGGGAAGTTATTACCCGTTTTTAACGACACGAACGAAACACTTGTATCAAGATATTTAATTTTTACTCAACTTATCGCACAGATGGACACATCATATCTATCTCGATTAGTTTTAGGTGTTACAAACAACCGTTATGTGAAAAAAAAACTAATATACTCGCTTAGCAACTTTGTCGCGAGAGTATAAAAATCGTATATAAAGAGTTTTTTATTTTTTCCAACCAACTAAAAAGTTGCCAAAAATGGCAAACTTCTTGTAACGAAACAAACAATTTTAAATATAAATATGCATTATTATATTGGATCATTTTATAGATGACGATTTTAAGAATCTCGTTCATTGTGATATTTTATCTGCACATTATTCAATTTGGTTCACTATGTTTTACATTTCCGTTTTCCATTTGACAATTCTTCATGTTGCCTATTCCCATTCTAGGACACGATCACGCCAGTCTTTCATTCTTGTTTCTTGGACTATACTTTCATCACGACGAAACAAGTTCTCTCTTCATAACACATCAGGGATGCAATTTTTTTTTAACAAAACTATTACCAGTCATTGCAAGCATTTAGAATCGAATTTTCGAATTCCTCCCTTTCAGTCTTTATTAATCATGTGAGTTTAAAATAAAAATTTTATATTGACATTTGCATACAAAATGTTGTTTCTGGGCCAGTGTTGGATAGCATTGTTTTCAAGAAGGTCTCGACGGGCTACGGTGAGTCCAGGTTCATAAATAGCTGACACTAGGTGACTAGGTAGTATTACTCTGAAATGATTGTATAGTGGGGAATCTTATGAGCTGAAGCCTCGAAAGCTTCGACATTACAGTGAATTGTTTTTGTTATTTTAAAAATTGAATAATGATTTTAGCACCCTAAACAAACAAAAAAAAAAAACAAATTTTGTATTTCCTGGATTATTCTATTCTTTTTTCTTATTTTTTAAACATAATGTATAAACATGTATAACAATAGCAATATATGATTTCGGTTATGAAAAATATAAATATAATTTACTGATTATTAAAATTTTGCAGATTAATTATATTAGTAATTCTACGCCTTCAGTTCGTTCACCAATTAAAAACTTGTGTGAAATCAATCGCAATGTCAATATTTCGCAATTAATATCTGCAGTTGGTTATGAATACATGAGAACTTTTGCCACAGAGTTGACCGATGGTGGAAATCAACAAATTATGAAACAACGTGGTTTCCAACTTATCAATCCAACAGAAAAATGGTTCCCAGGAATTGATGACTTAAGAACCGAATTCAATTCGTGGGAGTGGATTTATGGCAAAACACCAAAGTTTTCAGTTGAGAAGGAATTATTCTTAAAAGATCAGAATAAAGAACATAAAATGATTCTCAATGTACAAGTGGAAAAAGTATGTAATATAAATTTTATAATTTAACATAGATAATATATTGTACCTTTTAGGGTCTGATCCATGATGTAACTATTACGATGCCCAATGGAGAGCAGCTACCGGTGGTATCTAGTTTACAACGCAAATGTTACAATGAAGAAAACTTAAGTAAAATTATAAATGCCCTTAAGTTAGCATCTACCGACAACATAATGCAAGCTATTAACAGCCGTTGATGTTATTTTTTTTTATTGGAAAATAAAATAAAACATGTTTAGTTAAAATGTTTATAAAATATTTTGTTTAATAATCTTATTAGAATAATTATATATTTAGAAATTTAGAACTAATGGTAAGTCTAAACAATTTACATTAAATGTAATAGTTATAAGCCCTGAGAGTACACCATTACATTCTTCCAATATGGTTGTCTGTAGTCACAGATTCCAGCACAAGAAAATGCTACAAGATACCTAGCTGTCTCCTGATCGAAATACGCCCAATCAAATCGATCAAGTTGTGATAGACGGAAGACATGTGACCTGTGTTTTAGACATGGATTCGCTACGAGGACCCAAAATTGACAAGAAGCACCATCTGGTAGTTGCGAAGAAACGCACAGACAGCCGAACGATTTTATACTTCACTTGCACTCCTGCTTCCTGAGAGCACTCAACAGCATGGCGATGTAAGGGAGCTGTGGAACGACATCCCAAACTACTGTGTATTACGAACATATAGATATCGAAAGTTGAAGAGGGAAATGTGACGTATTTGCAGACGTAAAAAGAAAGATGGCGATGTACAGAAGTTTTAAAAACGGGAACATTATCATGTAGGGACCGAGAAGGTAAACTGGGAACTTTTGTCCAGGGCATACTGGATTTAAATAGGGAACACTTCTGCAACTTGCTTAATAACAATGAAAGTGCAACACCCAGAGAGGACGAACTAGATTCCCCGTCGTTGATTATGGAACAGATATTCCACTGTCCGACCATGAAGAGATTCGAATAACAGATTCTGTGAAGTTGATGACTTTAAAATATATTTAAAGACTCTGAACAAATTATAGATTCCAAACATTGTGTGCAAGTTGTGTAGTGAACATTTAAGTGGGAGAACAACAGAAGAATTAAATATCCTGATTTACCGTTAACTCTGTTGAGGTGACGTACGATCAAAAACACAGAGATGGTGGTATTTTCTGATGAACGAAGATCATAAAAGTACACTATCTGAAAGTCATTTCATGGAGAGTATAGCAAAGAAATTATTATTGTAATAATTGTGCCTAATCACATCGTTCTTGTAAGTTGAGAGTAAAAAGGTTTTCAAATTCTTTAAAAATGCAAATACACTAAATGCGAAGGAGCAATTTCACGATTTTTAAGTTTCACGAATTCTAGCAACATATTGAAAAATGCTGCCAAATACTTTCATAAAATGAGAAATTATAATTTTATGTTCTCTTATACTATGTTTACATATAACGAGATTATCTCCATTTACGAACTTAACTCGATAATCTGTAATTGAGAAACGAGATTTCCCATACAAAATTGCTCTCTGGATAATCCGAGATTATAAAATTATCTCGTTTTATACAACTAGATTTTCGGTAATATTCTTAGGTTTATCGATAATTTTGCGAAGAAAAGGAGAAATGTCAAATGAAAATGTAAACGACAATGGCCGACGGCGAGAGGAATATGTGTAATACAACAACAAATGCAACACATTTGACAATTGATAATCTCATTTGGCTATATGTAAACGGTAAGATTATTGAACGAGCTTAGAACAAGATTATTTTCATATGTAAACATACTATTAGTGAAATTCGTCCGAGGCGATAGATATCAAAATTATATCTAGTACATATAATCCAATTGGAAACGAGTGTCTCAGTTCGACAGCGAAGACTTCAACCCTTTTGTCGCGAAGTCGTGCTGTTGTCTAAAAAGCTGTGCTCATAAGAATGCGTGTATTTTAATATTTGACAGATGTCGATCGTCGCTTGTCGTCGTCTATGTGTTCAGCACTTCATTGTCGAATTGTTGCCTGAATATAACCAACAAGCGAAATATCGTTAACTTTGGTGCAGTTTATGAAACGTATTGAAATGCTAAAAAGTGTATATACAGTCACTCACAGCTTATTTGATCCACATATAATTTTTTTGTAAAATGTTCTATATTCCTTAAAATTTTGCAAAAACGCAGTATGCAGACTTCTTATTTATTTTGTTCTATTTAGTTCCTCAGCAAAAAAATACAAAAACTGTGCAATCATTTCATCGTAATAAAAGCGATTTTCAACAAATGGAATTTTTTAATTAGTTTACAAATAATTGTGGAAAGAGTTGGATGTAAAGAGATATTTAAATTTAAGTAAACATTCATTTGTGAGCCATGGGACCGCGCATATCACTAGAAAAGCGAGAGTTGGTGTTGGAGCAGTTTAAAAAGGGAATGTCGCAACGTAAAATAGCTGAACTAGTAAATTTGAGTTCGACCACAGTTCAGCACATTATTGAACGCTTTGTACGAAGGGCTCCAAATAAAATTTTCACGGAGAAAGAGTGTAGGTTGTTAGTGCTTCAAAGTTGGCAGAAATGGCCAAAAAAGATCTTTTAACACACCACCGAGGCGTACTTGGGTTGTGTGCTACGATTTTTTTGATACAATTGTGGCAATTAGGGTGTTGTGCTAACATTTAATCTTCACAAACATTTTAAAGTCCGATGAACAGTACTTAAATAATTATTAAATAAAATAAATTTTTTCATTAGTATCGGAATTATTTTAAATTATTTCGCATATTTATTAAATTTTATGGTAGTATTAAATGTTATTTATTGATAAGTTAGTTATATTTTATGTACAAGTGTATAACGCGATTCAACTAGAAAATAAATACATCCCTGGGTTGGTGACACTGCATTTGGCGCTTTCAAATTTTAAAGGATTTAATATTACCATGAAACAAATTGAATAATTTTAACTAAATAACCTTGAAAGATTATGTATGTCTGGTTCAAGATAGTTCTTGGCAAACTTTTCAAACTTTGGCAATGTCTTCCATAGATAGTAAGCAATCTATTAGACATTGTATGTAAATTGATATAATTGAAAACGATTTCCTTCAGAGAAATTCACTTGCATATTTTTATGGTTATTTGTATATTGAATATTTTAAAATGCACAATTGTTTGCTGTCTTTAACATTATTCGAGAAAGGGTAGATCTCTGAAGACGCCTATACTTTTACAAAATAAAACCACCGAGAATTCCCCTCGAATAAGGTTTTCTACTGTATGTACTGTGGTCCACACATTGTTCAAACTCCTGCACAATCACCGGATTTAAACGTCATCGAAAATTTGTGGTCTATTTTGAAGACAAATATTAAAAAACATGACATCCAGAACAAAAAAAGGCTTCTAATAGAGGAGTGGAACGAAATTACACCGGAATACACCAAAAAATTGGGAGGCTCCATGTCAAATAGACTTCAAGCTGTAATAATCTAACCGTTTACATATAGCCAAATGAGATTATCAATTGTCAAATGTGTTGCATTTGTTGTTGTATTACACATATTTCTCTCGCTGTCGGCCATTGTTGTTTACATTTTCATTTGACATTTCTCCTTTTCTTCGCAAAATTATCGATAAACCTAGGAATAACACCGAAAATCTAGTTGTATAAAACGAGATAATTTTATAATCTCGGATTATCCAGAGAGCAATTTTGTATGGGAAATCTCGTTTCTTAATTACAGATTATCGAGTTAAGCTCGTAAATGGAGATAATCTCGTTATAGGTAAACATAGTATTAGCATTTTCAGCCGTTTTCGCGACAGATGAGATTTTACACAGATATACATCAGATTGAGTACTAATGAAATTAGTGCACTAACTCATGAGCTAAACAAATTAGTGCAAATGAGTACTAATACTAATATAAAAAATTACTAAGACTCATTTCCACGAAACGAAAAAAAACTCATAGTATTTCTACACTTATATGTGCCGTCAATTTATGACTCAAACGAGTGTATAGTAACAATTTGATTTTACTCACTTATTCATTGGTCACGATGAAAATAAACTTGAATGAGTTCGGTGCACTGATCGGAATTGTGACTTCGTAGCTGAGCACGAAAGTTAAGATACCCAGTGAGAATTTTTTCACATTAAATTTTTCATTATTTCATTGAATATGCATTTTCGTGCGTCTTTAATCATTTTCAATATATTAATATTAAAAGAAATATATTAGAACCTAAAAGTATTAACTTTACTGTCATCAAATAACTTAAAACATTATATGTAATACACAATATCAACGAACAAAACACATCGTTAGTCAGTTCCCACAGGCCACATTTGCCTAGCGGCGGCACAGACTTCGTCAGTTTTACTTTGAACATATTCGTATCACTTATTCATTCAGCTCAAGAATGATAGAAGACAAGATTACGACAGGCGTTTACAGTTAGCTTTTTTGGGTTTTTAGTTCCTGTTGAGTGACAACTTTCACGACTCCGAACACGCGAGCGAAACAAAATTGCACGGTGGTACAAAACAATAAAACCAAAACAAGGAGCTGAAGTCATGGCTAGTTCTTAATTATTATTTAAAATTCTAAGTGAAAAATGTATTAACTTGAAAAAGAAATCTGCAATGGCGGAATTAAACAACAATAGTACAAAAAAGTCGTATATAAAGAATTTTTTTCACTTTTCCAAAAAACAAAAAAGTTGGCGATCTTTTTGTAACAAAACATATAATTTTAATTATAAATATGCATTATTATATTGAATCATTTTATAAATGAAGATTTTAAGAATTACGTTCATTGTGATATTTTATCTGTATATTATTCAATTTGGTTCACTATGTTTCACATTTCCATTTTCCATTTGACAATTCTTCTGTTGCCTATTCCCATTCGTGGGTCGTGAACGCTTCAGCCTGTCGTAATCATGTCTTCTATCATTCTTGCATTCAGCTATAATATTGGTGTTTTTTGGTGGTATGGGTCATTTTGGTTTAGCTTGACTGAATTATTGTCTCATGAGACAATTGAGCACTTCAACGAAACGTATCAAGAGAAACTTACTCATTATTCATACTCTCGCTTTGTGTGCTGTGCGTAAATGTGTGTCAAAACATTATAAATCAGTAAACATAATTATGTAAAAAGTTAAACACAATTATTAATTATATTACTAACATATAAAGTAGCGAATGAAGTTGAAAAATTAATAATTGTGTTTCTCTGAACTGTCTTCCAAAAATAAATAATCAAAATTGAAATAAAATAATATATGTATATATAAGCATTGTATTTTGTGTTCATACATGCATGCGTACAATCCCACCATACGTTTTGTTCGCTGAGAAGTCAGCAAGCAACTGGCCCAAGAATGATAGAAGACAAGATTACGACAGACTGAAGCGTTCACGACCCACGAATGGGAATAGGCAACAGAAGAATTGTCAAATGGAAAACGGAAATGTGAAACATAGTGAACCAAATTGAATAATGTGCAGATAAAATATCACAATGAACATAATTCTTAAAATCTTCATTTATAAATTGATCCAATATAATCATGCATATTTATAATTAAAATTATATGTTTTGTTACAAAAAGTTCGCCATTTTGCCAACTTTTTTGTTTTTTGGAAAAGTGAAAAAAATTCTTTATAGACGACTTTTTTGCACTATTGTTGTTTAATTCCGCCATTGCGGACTTCTTTTTCAAGTTAACACATTTTTCTATTAGAATTTTAAATAATAATTAAGAACTAGCCTTGACTTCAGCTCTTTGTGTAAAAATTATTACAAGTACGTGTGTTTCACACGTACACTCAGTGTGCGCTCCGCGGGCAATGGGCTGCCGATCACTGATGTATACCATACGCAGTCTTTGCATGGGAATTCGTTCGTGCCCTCGCGACAGACAAGATTGAGAGTTTTTTATATTTATTTTATAAATGAATATTAAATGGAAAATTTATTTATTTATTTTCAACATAAACTTTGCAGATGTCAAAAATCAATCATTAATTGAATATTTATATGAAGAATTTGATTTAACGATGTCCAATGATCGCAATCTTAGCACAACAAAATACCTACCTACTATTGATGCAGTATTCACAAAATATATAAATAAATTTAAATCAAAATTGTTCATTTCATACTTTAGTTACCATAGACTTATTGTTTCAGTTTTAGAATTTGATGAAAATCCTGATAATAATGATGAAAATGCTGATAATGATGATGTAAGAGTTGTTGAAATTATGGATGAGAATTGATAAATTTTGTATTTACTTAAATAAAATCACTTCCTTCGAATATAGTTTCTATAGTATTATATTTCACGCCCATTCAAAAAGTGCCCACATTGCTTTGATAAACTTGATTTTTTATGTACAATTTCTCATGTCGCGAGCGCACATAAAAATGCTCACACAAAAAAGTGCCCAACGCGCCATAAGTTCAAGTTTTCACTTCTGCGTGCACTCCCGGAGTGCAACCCCACTCGGTTTTTAAATAACGAATAAATACTTGTTCTTTTTTGAGTTGCATCATTTAAGCTGTGACGTGAATTTTCAAATACTATTGTTATTTTTTTAATTAAAATTAAATAAATGGAAATTTTTTTGTATTTTTTTGTTGAGGAACTAAATAGAACAAAATAAACAAGAAGTCTGCATACTCCGTTTTATCGTGTTTGCAAAATTTTAAGAAATATTGAACATTTTACAAAAAAAATTCCATCTGCATGAAATAGCTGTGAGTGACTGTAACTAGCAAGTACAAATTTTGATTTGTGCAGTACAACAAATACTACGAGAATCTGCAAAATTGTAGATTGATTCGCCGCATGGTATTTTCGTAAATTGTCTACAGTTTATGAATAAACTTTTAACCGATTTCCCATGTATGCTAAACGAAGCAGATACGCATAAAAAGATATCGCGAACATATTAAGCTAACGAAACGACTTCAAACATAATCACTGGACGAATACATTTTTAACAAAGGCGGTTTAACAGAATCTAGCATCAAGGTGCAAACGGCAACGATTTGAAATATCGAATGAGTACAATCGATGCCAAGACTTATTAAAATATATCATGAGTTATGTAAATCGAGGAACGTTTCCGCAGTAAATCTACAAACAATAAATTCAAAAAGTGTTTCATTGTCCATATAAAAAAGTTTGGAAGTTCGTCCGGTTTATTGCCAACCTGCGAACGAAGTCCATCCAGCAAGTTTTGTTGTTAAAGTATCCAGTAATAACGATGACTGACCCCACACAATTCAACTCCAAGATGAAAAATTACTCGAAATTATCAACATTTGAAAGCATACTGTCAAATCGCCAAGTGATAAAATATTGCAGCATGAACAAAATAAAAATAAAATATTACAGAAACTGAAAATTCTAAAGATTAGGATATCAAATTGAAAGATCTCTTATGAACCATGAATTCTCGTCGTAATGCTACTACATTCGCAAATGCAAACAAATCGCAGTAAAGATATCCAATGAACGTGAAAAATGGAAGCAGAGATTCGACCAATGTCATCAATTAAAAAAATGAGGCCTTGGTAAAGAAATTATGAACCAGAAACCGACGATGATTTTGGTCAGGAAGGGCCGAGTTGACACGCCACAGAAATGCTTCTCTGAGCACCACAAAAGTGCTGTTCTCTGTAAAGTAATACGCTTACTTTCTAGTAGCCATAACAATACTAAGATCGTCGACGGTCGCATATGCAGTGAATCAAGAATTGATCACGATATCAATCGATGATAAAAAGTTATTGAATGTTTTGCTGTTTTTAATAGTTTTTTATCTTTGAATTTTCTTAATCGTATATTGAAGTATGTAACAAATGAGAAAATTTAATAGTTGGCTCAATCTTGGCTTCGGTGACGATATTAATTTATTGATTACCTTCTTCACAACTAGTCTTGTCCTATTGCAAAGTCGAGGTTGATTTATGTTACGCAGCATTATGACAACTCACACTACTTAGCATTTAGATCATCGCCATCTTTGTTTTTTTACCACCAAAATATGCCATTCAATCAGCCATTAATGGTTATTATATTGTGATTTCATGTCAGGAACAACACGAGGATAAAGCGAGTCCATGAAGTGACAGAAATCTGTTGGAAATGTTATTAATCCTTCGAGGTGTCACCTGCGACCCTACCATTTCCAAAAGCTTCTTGATATAGAGTGTGGACAGTTGAAGTGAACGCAAGTGCAATTTTCGGTGCCGTGAAAAAGAGTAAATAACATTGTGAAACTGAATGCGAAACCGAATTTTTTTGTGCATGAAATAAAGACACAGAGTCCTGGCATGGATTGAATGTGTCTTCACTTTTGTGGTTTGCGGAATCTTGTAAAAAAAGGAAACAAAATTGCTTAAACGTTTTGTTAGGGAACCCAAGTTTATAAAAACAATTTGTGGAAAGGAGAAAAAAAACAACACAAAGCATTATTGTGGATGCTGACAGCCGTACTAAACAAGTAAATGATTATATGTACAATCAGCTGTTCTCTTCGTACAATTACCAGCTGTGATCAAAGCTGCCATACAGGTTTAATAAATACAGCATAAAAAGTTTTATTCCCAACTACATTACCGACCAAACGACAGGTTGCTAACACCCAGTAGGGAAATCGCTAAAAACAAAAAATGGCTGAACCTCAACATGAGGTGACGCCGAGAAATAGTCTAAGCACGTTTAGAGTGAATACAATTAAAGAGTTACAAAAGGCTAACTATCTTGTAAATGAAAGGCTTAAAATCTTAGAAGCGATGTGTAATCAATTACAAAAAGATAATGTAGCACTAATAAAAGAAAATGAAGACTTGAAAGCCAGTATAAGCAAGCCTGCTAGTACAGCACCAAAACCATCAAATGTAAGTGTTGATGAAGTTTACAATACGGATGAAGATGAACTAGCTAAGGAAACTGAGTGGATACTCAAAACGAAGCGATCTTCAAAAAAACGTAAAGCTGATAGTTCCCCAACAATTAATAGCCCTTTGGAAAATAAAAATAATGAAAATGCGGCCATTAATAATGCGGCCAAAATTCATCGACCATCACCAATTATAATAAATGATGTTAAAGATTTTAATAAATTACATTCGAATATTACCGCTCTAACAAAAAACAAATTTTTAATAAAGCTGTTGAGTAACGGTGCCTACAAACCAAATACATTTGATCCTACTGACTATCGAACAACAACAAAATTCTTGTCAAACGAAAATATACCTTGGTTTAGCTACGAGAGCAAACACAACAGGCCAATAAAGGTAATGATAAAGAATTTACACCACTCATGTGATACTCAATCCATCTTGAACGATCTTAAAGATCAAGGCTTTAATGTGTTAAATGCAATTAACAAACTTAAGTGGAAGACTAAAGAACCGCTAGATATGTTTTTAGTAGTATTCGATGCTACCGAGGACATTAAGAAAGTTTATCAGATCAAAAGCATTCTTAATACCGTTATCAAGGTTGAGCCTATCAAAGCCTCTAAATTAATTCCTCAGTGCAAAAACTGTCAAGCTTTTGGACATACAAAAAACTTCTGCGGTAAGCCGTCGAGATGTGTGAAATGTGGAGGCAAACATCCTACAACTGAATGCACCAAAGCAGAAAAAGATCCCGCCAAATGTTACAACTGCGGCGATTCTCATCCTGCAAGCTACCGTGGTTGTGTCGTTGCAAAAGAACTGCAAACAATTACAGACAAAAAGAATGGTAATACAGTTGAGGAGAATGTCAATGCTCAGGCGAAAAACTCCGTTGCGGACAAAGGAAGGAATGAAGTAAGACCCCTCCCATCAGTAACTCTTTGAAAATAATGTTATGGAAGGCCAATGGTCTTTCCAAAAGTAAAAATGAATTGGAAGTTATTCTAAACGACAGAAGTATTGATGTATGTTTGTTGTCCGAAACACATTTTACGAACCATTCATTTAAAAAATTCAAAAATTATGACTTATACCACACTCCGCACCCGGCAAACTCAGCACGAGGAGGAAGCGCGGTTTTAATCAAAAGTATTATTAAACATTTCGAAGAAGCCCAGATTAAGACTGAAGAAATTCAAGCTACAGCAATCTTAGTAAAAATGCACAGTCAGTCATTATACTTAATTGCTCTATATAGTCCGCCCAGGCATAATATCAAAACTGATATTTATACGAGTTTATTAAAAAAATATGACGGAAGGTACATCATGGGTGGTGACTTTAATGCAAAACACACTCATTGCGGATCACGTTTAACTACAACCAAAGGTTGAGAACTACTGAAAGCTATACAAGTTATTGGATGCAATGTCATTTCGACAGGCAGACCCACTTATTGGCCTGCAGATAGTAGGAAATTACCAGATCTACTTAACTTTTTTGTCATCAACAAAGAATAGAAAATCAATTTACGTATTGAAGATAGCTCAGATTTTAGCTCTGATCATTCACCAGTGTTACTAACTTTATGTGAAAAACCAGTAATTTCGTCTGGCACGTGTTCTCTATCTAATAAACATACTGATTGGTATAAATTTAAGACTATACTGAATAAAGTCGATTTTAAGCTAAAGCGCATATCGACAGATGCCGACTTAGATTGTGAAATGTAATTCAAAATGCTGCGTGGAACAGTACACCGAATATTCGCGTGAATCTAAGTGGAAACAAATTCCCAAAATACATCTTAGATGGTATCCATAACAAACGCAAACTTCGACGAAGATGGCAGTAAACTAGGTCGGCTGCTCTCAAAGCAGAGCTTAATAGATGTACAGCGGAACTAAGAACACAAATTAGACAGTTTAAAAACTATTCCTTCAAAACGTAATTGTCCAAACTCGCTGTTGATAAAACTACCGATTATTCGCTCTGGAAAGCTGCAAACATTGTAAACAGCGCATTATACTTAAGATACGTTCCATCGCTTTGTCGATTTTTGACTTTGGAATTGACTTCTAGTTTTTCGATTCTGGAAGTCAATTAATCAACCCCGATAGTCGACTTTTGTGACTTAAGTTGACTTTTTATAAATTAAGCAACTCGTACACGAAATTCATTAGATATATCAATATTTTTTTAGTTTTTAACATATTATAAAAAGTATTTTAGGATTTCATTGCATACATTTTGGTATTGGATAATAAAATTGCTTTTTTTTTTAATTAAAAAACAAAAAATTTAAAAATAAATAACTACGAAAACCACATTTCTTTGCCGATTGATCTTAAAAATATTAGCTCATTAATGTGCTGAGGTGATAAGCGACTCCTCAACTGATTTGCGATAAGTCCTGCATGTGAAAATAATCGCTCACAGGGTACAGACGTTGCAACTATTGGCAAGTACTTTTTAGCTACTTTCCATAGATACGGATATTCATATTTCATACTTTCCCACACAGTTAACGGATTAGGATTTTGTTTCCGATTGACAGCCGGGCGTGTCAAATATTGTCGTAATTGTATTGGTAATCCTCCAGCCTCATCAGAATCTGCAAGATTGGAACTACAACTCACAGTGTTATCAAAATAAGACCATAAATCATCATTGTCATCGTTCGTTTTCTGAGATTCCGGACCTTGAATAGCTAATATCTCATCTTGAGGGTTAATATTTGCCACCGTTGCTGCCAATGCTAATTTTCGTTCTGTCTTGACAAGATCAGCTACACAAAAAATTATATTAAGATTAAACTAAACCATAGAAATAATCAAATAATGTTTGCATAATCAACCTACCGACATTAGTTACCGCTCGTGCAGAATCCCGAATACTTTGAAAACCAAACTTTTTATAACGAGGATCAACCAATGTTGCACAAGCGTACAGTTTTACGGATTCAATATTGCCGTATTTTGTTTCGATGTCTTGAACCATTCTCTTTTTCAAATGTCGCCCAATTAAAGTTTCTGGCGTTAACTCTTCAATCTTCTGTAAAATATAAAATCAATTCATTCAATAAAAATTCAAAACAAGATAATATTGCAATAGCTTTGCTAGTTTAATAATGGGAACTTACTTTTCTAAGACTTGAAATCAAAGGAATGCACTTGCTCAATGTTACACATTTCTCAAAACAAACTTCTTGAGTTATTTGCAAGAGAGGTTTTAAGATGTCACGAACTTCTACTAACGCATCGATTTCCTCACCTGTGATCATGTTAGGTGGCTTAGCTTTCGAAGATTTGTCCATCTTCACTTGTAAAAGCACTTTACTGACATGATCAGCAAGCACAATGAAACGGTCAACCATTTCAAAACAGGTGTTCAAATATCATTGAACATGCATTCTTTTATGCCTTAGCAAATCCGAGGAGCTACATATAAAACATAAATTTGTATACATAAATAAACACATAAACATATATGCATTAATATGCAACAAACATACATTATATGTTGCACGCATACATGCAACACACATACATTTATATGAGGCACGCATGCATCTATATGCAACACGCATGCGCTCAACTACTAATAAATAAACATATTTATATGTATGCACAAGATAACCTATTGGTTATAAAAATACATTGGGGCAATTGCTTGTGTGCATTTGAAATAACCCCTTATCGTGCAACATATAAAATATAGATATAGACATACACACATACACACATACACATATAATTAGTTCTTAAGATAATTCTAAAATTTGTATATAAGTAAGTAAAAAACCAAAATAAAACTAGAATGAAATAATTTCTCAATAAGGCTAGACTATCACTTATTTTCCCCCACCAGCGGTAAGAAATATTTGACACAGCTAGTTTTAACATTTGAGAATGAATTAAATTCTCACTCAATGCAAGTCTATCATTGCCCCCCACCAGCGGTAAGGTTTGTTAGAAACTACATTGTTTTATAAAAATTGGTAAGCCGGATGTTTCTTACATTGGTCCTATCGAGCCTATGAAAGAGCTCAGCCAAAACAAAAGCCCTGAATTTAATACAGGCAAAATATAAGCCCTGTTAGTCATACAGGCAAAATAAAAAGTCCTGTTATTTATACAGGCACCATAAAAAGCCCTGTTAGTTAGACAGGCAAAATAAAAAGCCCTGTTATTTACACAGGCAAAATAAAAAGACCTGTTATTTACACAGGCAACATTAAAGCCCTGTTTATAATTCAGGCAAAATAAAATAATAATTGTAAGACGGGTGCATATTCCCGCATATTAACAATATAAAAACAACAATTTTTGTCGCGAGAATATAGCAATAAGGTTCTACAAAATGTGGAAGACTGAACCTAAATACCAATATCTGGATCGAAAAACATCCATGATCATGAGGAAAATAGAAACCTTCAAAAATAAAATGGAAAATCTAAGTTTAGAATTAACGATAAAGAATTATCAACTAAGCTATTTGCAATCATTATACAATGATATTCAGAAGATGAAAAACGAATTAGATTTCAATGAAGAAATTGAAATCATATATGACCAAATAGGTGATGAATTTTTTCAAGAGCTTTGTTATTTTAATCGACAATCACAACAAGAAGAGCCAAAAAATACTTTTCGAAGTAATTTGGATAAAGAAGAATTTATAATAATTCCACAATTCTCTTCATCTACCACAACAAAGCTGGTTAAAACAAAACCAATACAAAAAGAAAAAGAGGAATTGATAAATATTCCAAATTTAAAAAATAAATTAAACCTATCTCCAAACCTATCTTCTGAAGTTGAACGAACTAAATTTGTTAAAACAAGTGATTCAGAAGAAGAAGAGTTTATAATTGTTCCCGATCTCAATCTATTTTCTAAAACTAAGAAGAGACCAACTAAATTAGTTGAAGATAAGAAAGTAGAAGAAGAAGATTTTATAATAATTCCAAAATTCTCTCTATCTTCTGCAAATGAATTAGTTAAAAATATTAAAGTAGAAGAAGAAGAAGAGAAAGAAAGGAACGAAAACAAAATTACAGAATTACAAGAAGAAGCAAATAAAATTGAAAAGGAAGAGACTACTGAACACCCTATTTCTGAAGAAAAATCAACTGATGCGGTTGAAACCTCAGATGTAGACATACATAAAATTAAAAATGAAAAAGCTGAAACTGGAGATCAAGAAGTCGAGAGCAATATTCTCGCCAATGAGCAAATAACTTGGCATTTTTCTCCTCCGGCAGACCCACATTTTGGAGAAATGTGGAAAGCTGGTGTTACCGATCAAACATGCAAACTTTCAACGTTATTAAAATGCGGGGACACCAACTACTGTACTACAACATTCGAAGACATCACTTCAATCAACATGCAAATATATAAAATGCAAAGCGACATCAATCCGAAGCTGGACCCGATCGTGAAAACCATAAAGGAAATTGCAGAAGACCAACTAACTACTCTTCAAATAAGTAAACTGGAGCAGAGAAAGCTGCGAGAAGGCCTTGAGAAGATCAGCAACAACGAACTAAAATTAATATTATTCAATATTTATAAAATTTATACAGTCCACTAATTTTATATAATAATTTCTTTCCCTCGGCAATATGTTCAAATATCATTGAACATGCATTCTTTTATGCCTTAGCAAATCCGAGGAGCTACATATAAAACATAAATTTGTATACATAAATAAACACATAAACATATATGCATTAATATGCAACAAACATACATTATATGTTGCACGCATACATGCAACACACATACATTTATATGAGGCACGCATGCATCTATATGCAACACGCATGCACTCAACTACTAATAAATAAACATATTTATATGTATGCACAAGATAACCTATTGGTTATAAAAATACATTGGGGTAATTGCTTGTGTGCATTTGAAGTAACCCCTTATCGTGCAACATATAAAATATAGATATAGACATACACACATACACATATAATTAGTTCTTAAGATAATTCTAAAATTTGTATATAAGTAAGTAAAAAACCAAAATAAAACTAGAATGAAATAATTTCTCAATAAGGCTAGACTATCACTTATTTTCCCCCACCAGCGGTAAGAAATATTTGACACAGCTAGTCTCAACAACAGGAGTTCCATCTCGTTCGCACTTCCTGAATTAATTTCAGACGAGAATTTTCAGGCTTGTCCTTCTGTAATTTCAGCAGCTCTGTAGTCGCTCTTTCACTTTGTCGAAAGAATGTGACAATTTGTTTAACTTTTGACAATAGCTCACGCAATGACGATTGCTCAGTATGATCTGTAATTAAGTCTTCAAGATTGTCAATAGCATCATTTTCATCAGCGGGTAAGTCGGAAACTTGATTTCGAGATTCAGATGCAGGTGGAGTAATATTAACTTCGATAAGGCGCTGACCAATATTATTTATTACATGTCCAAAACATGAAATGTGTTTCCCATCGCCGAACTCACTTTTAATAGCTCCTTTGATGTTTGCGCCCCCGTCTGAAACGAATGCTGCTATTTTACTATCATCAAGACCCCAGTCATTGCATATATTTCTTAATTTCAAGCTCAAATTTTCTATTGTTTTCCTCTCTTCCATGAGATAAGCGCCCAGCTCAACAGTCTTCATCTCAGTTTCTGTGAAGAAAGGTTAATATGTCAATAAAGTTAGATATTTGAAGTTAAAACTGAATGTAATGATTTTTGAAAATAAAATCAGTAACTGACCTTTCAGATAGTGAACTGTTAAGCCAAGATAGCTTTTCATTGTGTGTTGGTGAGTCCAGATATCAGTAGTAAGACACACAGATTCAGTCTGTCGCAGTTCAAGTTTTATTTTATTCGACAAATCTTGATATTTACGACTCATAGCATTAGTTATAGTTGGCTCACAGGGTATGTGATACAACGGTTGCAGTGTTTTAATAAATTTTCTGAATCCTGGTCTTTCTGTGGTACACAGAGGCATATTATCAACAGCGATCATTCGTAAAAGAGCTGTGGTAGCTTGATCATATCTACGTCCACCAGCTAGGAAACAATGAAAATGCATGATAGAAGAAATTAATAAGATTAACGTTGTTTCCTAATTTAATTCACTACTACCTGAAAAAGAATTAGCATTGTTTATACAACGATCCATAGGACCTTGGACCTGAGATTGTACTGTGGTATTCTCTTGAAGAGATGATTTTGTTTGAGGTACCAAAGCAACCGATGGAACAGATGATTCGACAGCGACTAAAACCTAAAAACAAACATGATTAAGTTAGTATCAATATAAAAAATTAAATTGTCTGTGGAGAGGAATAATTTATGTACAAACTTTAAAAAGTTCTTCAAAAGCACTTACTTTTTTAGGCTGAACTTCGAAATCATTGTGACTGTCATTCAATCTTTTCTGAGTTTGTTTTTCATTACTTGACGGAGGAGCAATCGTGTGAGCACATTGTAAGTGCTTCATCATTGTTGATGTGCTTTAATTAAACAAACACTGTTTATGACATAAATCACACTTAACTTTACTGCCATTGTTAACTTTTGTGCAATAGGCCCATATCAAACTGGGAGCCATGATGAAGAATTGTTCAATACTATGTACCGTATATTAAAAAGTTAATTACATCAATTACCGGCGGCAATGTAAACATTATATTGTTATAGACCAATCAGAAAATCAGAAAGAGGCTATTTATAAAGAAACGCTTCGATTGGTACTTTGTATTGTGCTTTTAAAAGTAATCTTATAGTGATTATCTTAATTCATCAACTGTCAGTCATCGAGTAAAAGTCGATTTTAATCGATTCAAGACAAGCTTGAATCGATCCTAAAAAGTCTATTATTTCTAATAAAAGATGACTAAAGTCAGAGTCGACTTTTCCATCCCTAGGTAAACCACTACATGATGTCACATCTTATAGGCCAATATCGCTGTTGCCAGTTCTATCGAAAGTCTTCGAGAATGTTCTCATAAAGAGGCTAAAATCAATAATAGATCGAAAACACCATATACCAGTACATCAGTTCGGCTTTCGTGACCACCATTCAACAATTGACCAGGTGCACCGAATCCTGAATTTCGTTGAAAATGCTATGGATAAAATGAACGTTTAGAGGCCTTCTTAGACATGTCTCAGGCTTTTGATAGAGTTTGGCATTCGGGTCTACTGCTGAAATTGAAATGCATGTTACCCAAACAATATTGCGAAATAATTGCTTCCTACCTAAAATATAGATACTTTAGTATAAAACAAGAGGATGCATACTCAAACTTGCGACCGATAGAAGCGGGTGTTCCCCAGGAAAGCTAGTTGGGGCCAATGCTTTACTTGCTTTTTACAAGAGATATCCCCACTGACTTAAGTTATGTGACAGCGACATTTGCGGATGACACAGCCCTGTTAGCAGCAGGAGAGTCAACCTCAATATCTACCCTTCGAGTGCAAACAGCTGTCAATGCAATTACTAAATGGGCTTCCAAGTGGCGCATTAAATTAAACAATTCCAAATCAATACCCGTAGTCTTTACTTTAAAGAAACGTCATATCATCCCATTTATATAAATGGTACTCTTATACCACATCACAATAATGCTAAGTACCTAGGAATCACCCTAGATGCAAAGCTTCGCTGGAAAGAGCATGTCAAGAAAAAAAGGTGCGAGCTTGATTTAAAATTTGCTAAGTTTTACCATCTGGTCGGTAGGAGATCGACGCTTTCAATCGCAAACAAACTGTTTATATATAATAAAGTACTAAAGTCAATTTGGGCCTATGGAGCTCAACTATGGGGTTGCTCAAGTCAAAACTGTATTGTCTGCATTCAGCGCTTCCAAAATAAGGTACTAAGAAGTATAGTTAATGCCCCTTGGTATGTTACATCTGCTGACCTTCACCGTAATCTTGGTGTGAATTCAGTAGTGAACGAAATAACCAAACTTGCAGACTCACGAAATGAGGCTTATACAGCATGTAAATGAAGAGGCATCCAGGCAAAATTTAAGCGGTTCAGATGTTCTCGAGTTATGCGCTTAGCAACACATTTAGCGATTCATTTTTATATTATAGAAGATAAAGATATAATAATAAAGAGTTAAACACAAACCCCGCAAAACTAATACGGCTGTGTAAGCTGACGTTGAGCAACACCAAAAGCTCCGTCAGGATCGGGAAGGACCTCTCCGAACCGTTCGATACCAGACGAGGTTTCAGACAAGGTGACTAACTCTCGTGTGATTTCTTTAACCTGATGCTGGAAAAAATTATAAGAGCTGCAGAGCTAAATAGAGAAGGCACAATTTTCTACAAGAGTGTACAGCTACAGGCGTACGCCGATGATATCGATATCATTGGAAACAGCACACGCGCCGTTAGTTCTGCTTTTTCCAGACTGGATAAGGAAGCGAAGCGTATGGGTCTGGTGGTGAACGAGGACAAGACGAAATATCTCCTGTCGTCAAACAAACAGTCAGCGCATTCGCGTCTTGGCTCCCACGTCACTGTTGACAGTCATAACTTTGAAGTTGTAGATAATTTCGTCTACCTGGGAACCAGCATTAACAGCAATAACAATGTCTGGAAAGCCAACGCAGAATCATTCTTGCCAACAGGTGCTACTATGGACTAAGTAGGCAATTGAAAAGTAAAGTCCTCTCTCGACGAACAAAAACCAAACTCTACAAGTCTCTCATCATTCCCGTCCTACTTTACGGTGCAGAAGCGTGGGCGATGTCAACATCCGATGAGACGGCACTAGGAGTTTTCGAGAGAAAGGTTTTGCGGAAGATTTATGGTCCCTTAAACATTGGCAACGGCGAATACCGCAGACGATGGAACGATGAGCTGTATGTGTTATTCGACGACATAGACATAGTCCAGCGAATAAAAAGACAGCGGCTCGCTGGCTAGGTCATGTTGTTCGAATGGATGAAAGTGCTCCAGCTCTGAAAGTATTGGATGCAGTACCCGCTGGTGGAAGCCGAGGAAGAGGGAGACCTCCACTCCGATGGAAGGACCAGGTGGAGAGGGACCTTGCTTCGCTTGGTATAACCAATTGGCGCCAAACTGCCAGAAGGAGGGATACGTGGCGCGCTGTTGTGGACTCGGCTATAACCGCATAAGCGGTGTCTGCGCCAGTCAAAAAGAAGAAACACAAGTAATATTTCATGAAACAAACATAAATAAAATCAATAACAAAACTAAATGTAAAATGTCAGTGTGATTAATTTTGTGATCTAATATATATAGGGTTTAAAATTGATATTAGTACTTCGTTTAACAACCTTTAGCGTCTATAACGAATTCTTTTTGGGATATTACTACACAAATCTGCGCATGTTTTTGGCGAAATAGAATTCCACTCCTGCTGCACCTTAGCATAATTCACTCAATGGACCGATTTCGTCTGGGTTTAGGTCCGGAGACTGATGATTACGACAAAATTCAAATCCCAGGTGTCAAGCAAAAAACACAATCTGCGCTTTATAAACTGATTTTTTTTTACCATTGTTGTTATGCTGTGATCACTGGTGATCACATTTCGAAAATGTAAATCCGTGTAAATCTACAGTTCATACCGAACAGTTGGTTGCAAAAGTTGAGAGAAAAATTATTGAAGTGTAATTGTGAGGTTTTAAATTCGGAGGAAATATGTCACATGCTGGAATCACAGAAAATTCTTGCGTTAGTGAAGAATATTTTAATCCAGATGAAGATTCGTAAAACTCATATTGCAGCAGTGATACAATGGAGTGATGACAGTATTCTAGAGGACCAGAACATCAGCGTAAAAATTCAAAATTCAAATGGCAAGTTATATCAGCCCTCTCCGTAAAACTATTCGTAGGTTTCATAAAGCTGCTTTGGATGTTCTTTTAAATACGTCGGTTATAAACACGTATATTTTGTACAGCCAAAATAATTCGAATATGACAATATATGTATGTGTTTCAATTGGGCGAACAAATTTTTAAGGCATCAGTGGAGGTAACAAAGAACCGAAGGCGACAAAGACATCGTTGCGGAGGGTGCTGCTCCTAACTGAAAACTACAAACTCCACGTCTGCTGCAAGGAAGAAGGCGTTAGATATAGGGTTATATATGTATATCAAAACAAGTAAGGAAAGGCTAAGTTCGGGTGCAACCAAACATTTTATACTCTCGCAATTTATTTATAGATTTACCTATATTTTCGGTGAAAAATTACCCTTGGGCTCTGAGTTCTTCATGTTTGATATCAGGGGCCTTGAAAATTCATGGTCCGATTTTGACAATTTCACAACAAGTGATGTCACAGCTCAAATACAGTATTTGTGTAAAGTTTTATTTAGCTATATTTATCGGTTCCTTATGTATACATCATAAAGTGAAAGAATCAGAAGGATTCAAAATTGAGTTGTATGGGAAGTAGACGTAGTTGTGAACCGATTTCGCTCATATTAAACCAGTGTCATCAGGGTGTCAAAAACGTGTTATATACCGAATTTCATTGAAATCGGTAGAGTAGTTCTTGAGATATGGTTTTTGACCCATAAATGGCCGACGCCACGCCCATTTTCCATTTTGTAAAAAAATATCAAAATGCAGAAATGCTGCTTCCTTCTGCCATTTCTTATGTAAAATTTGGTGTTTCTGACGTTTCTCGTTAGTGAGTTAACGCACTTTTAGTCTTTTTCAACCTAACCTTTGTATGGGAGGTGGGCGTGGTTATTATCCGATTTCTTTCATTTTTGGACTGTACACGGAAACGGCCCGCAAAACTAATACGGCTATGTAAGTTGACGTTGAGCAACACCAAAAGCTCCGTCATGATTGGGAAGGACCTCTCCGAGCCGTTCGATACCAAACGAGGTTTCAGACAAGGTGACTCACTATCGTGCGACTTCTTTAACCTGATGCTGGAAAAAAATTATAAGAGCTGCAGAGCTAAACCGAGAAGGTACAATCTTCTACAAGAGTGTACAGCTACTGGCGTACGCCGAAGATATTGATATCATCGGAAGCAGCAACCGCGCCGTTTGTTCTGCTTTTTCCCGCATGGATAAGGAGGCGAAGCGAATGGGTCTGGAGGTGAATGAGGACAGGACGAAATATCTCCTGTCATCAAACAAACAGTCAGCGCACTCGCGTCTTGGCTCCCACGTCACTGTTGACAGTCATAACTTTGAAGTTGTAGATAATTTCGTTTATCTGGGAACCAGCACTAACAACACGAACAATGTCAGCCTCGAAATCCAGCGCAGAATAACTCTTGCCAACAGGTGCTACTTTGGACTGAGTAGGCAATTGAACAGTATAGTCCTCTCTCGACGAACCAAAATCAAGCTCTACAAGTCCCTTATCATTCCCGTCCTGCTTTACGGTGCAGAAGCTTGGACGATGTCAACATCAGATGAGACGACACTAGGAGTTTTCGAGAGGAAAATTTTGCGCAAGATTTATTGTCCTCAGAACATTGGCAACGGCGAATACCGCAGACGATGGAACGATGAGCTGTACGAGTTATACGACGACATTGACATAGTTCAGCGAATAAAAAGACAGCGGCTACGTTGGCTAGGTCATGTTGTCCGAATGGACGAAAACACTCCAGCCCTGAAAGTGTTCGATGCAGTACCCGCCGGAGGAAGCCGAGGAAGGGGAAGGCCTCCACTCCGTTAGAGGGACCAGGTGGAGAGCGACCTGGTTAAACTTGGGATCTCCAACTGGCGCCGAACTGCGAAGGAGAGAGAGAGGTGGCGCACTATCGTCGATTCGGCTATAACCGGCTAAACGGTTGCAACGCCAATCACATACATATGTACATACATACACGGAAACGGGTAAAAGAAACGACAGAAAGTTTGGTTTATATAACTTTGTTGGTTTGCAAGATATATACAAAAAACTTATTTGGGGGCGGGGTCACACCCACTTTTCCAAAAAAATTACATACAAATGTGCCCCTCCCTAATGCGATCCTATGGTATAAATTTTATTTTCATTACTGTATTTATAGCTTAGTTATGACACTGTATAGGTTTTCGGTTTTCGCCATTTTGTGGGCGTGGCAGTGGTCCGATTCCGCCCATTTTCGAACTTAACATTCTTATGGTGCCAAGGAATACGTGTTCCAAGTTTCATTAAGATATCTCAATTTTTACTAAAGTTACAGCTTGCACGGACGGACAGACGGACGGGCAGACAGACATCCGGATTTGAAGTTTACTCGTCACCCTGATCACTTTGGTATATATGTGGCAGCACCGTCACTCTTTTCGGAGTTACTATTATTTAATTATAATTACATTACGCATGGTAACTCTACCTGCCAGTTTGACATTTTGCTTTGTACACTTTTCCTTTCCTTTAATGACAAATAAAGCACGAGGCTCGTCCCTTTTTCTTCTTGACGACTCGTAGAGTAAAGACGTGCCTACCTCAACATACGCTCTACATTGGTGACCCCTGGTGAAAATTAACACATTTATATTATTAATTTTTCAACTTTTTTACAATGTGTCTCGACGAAAGTCAACTGGTTTCGGAAGGAGGGAACATCCTGGAAAATGTTACGACACAACATTTTGCACCACGATTGCCGCTGCCTCAGATGCGAGAGGATAACATCGAGGCGTATTTTTACTCGTTAAATTTTTGGTTCGATGCAACGGGCATCATGGCGGACGTGACCAAATTTAACATTGTTTTGGCAAGCGTTCCTCCTCCAAAACTGATGGAACTGCGCACCATAATCGATGCTGCACCGCGTACCAATAAGTACGGATACATTCGAACAAAATTACTCGAAAATTTCACCGAAAGCCAGCAGCGACGCCTGCAACGTGTACTTCGCGAGATGCCTCTGGGTGAACGGCGCCCAAGCGACCTCTACAACGAAATGAAGCGCGCCGCGGGAACCACGTTAAGTGAGAGCATTCTCCACGATTTATGGATCACACGATTACCCACGTATACACAAGCAGCAATTATAGCAACGAATGTGTCAATCGTCGAAAAGTTGAAGATCGCCGATTCCATCACGGAATCGATCAAATTGCGTCAAGGAGAAACCAGCGAGGTATGTACCGTGCAGCAATGTACCGAACAAGATCTGAGAGCCGAAGTAGCAGCGCTCAGACAACGACTCGACCAACTACTCACCAATCACGGAAATCGTTCTCGGGCTAGATCTAGGACCCCGGCAGGTAATCGCGACTCGCACAACCCCTCCAACGAAACATGCTGGTATCACACCAAATTTGGACGCAACGCTCGTAAATGCAGACAGCCGTGCATGGCTCATCCGCAATCATCAACCGACGCAAAATAGGCCCGCTCAGCGAACTGTTTCTCAGAATCAGGCGAACGTTCTGAAAAACTATCGAACAAACGACTTCATATATTCGACACTACAACTAAAATGAGTTTTCTTATCGACTCCGGCGCAGAGGTGTCAACTATACCAAAGTGTTCGACGTTCGCTGAAGCATCCAAATCGGATACAAAACTGTTTGCCGCAAATGGCTCACCAATTCAAGTGTTTGGTGAAGCTTTATTGAAATTAAACCTAAACTCCGAAAAGAGTGACGGTGCTGCCACATATATAACCCTATATCTAACTCGTTTAGTTTTAGGACTTACAAACAACCGTTATGTGGACAAAACTATAATACTCTCTTTAGCAACATTTGTTGCGAGAATACAATGATCAGGATGACGAGACGAGTTGAAATCTGTCTGTCCGTCCATCCGTCTGTCCGAGCAACAGATAACTTGTGTAAAAATTTAGATATCTTAACGAAACATCTAATACATGTTCCTTGGGACCGTGAGAGGGTTGCTTTCGAAAATGGGAAAAATCGGACAATTTCCACGCCCACAAATGGCGAAAACCAAAAACCTATAAAGTGTCATAACTAAGCCATAAATAAAGTTATAAAAGTAAAATTTGGAATAAAGGATCGCACTAGGAAGGGGTATATTTGGATGTAATTTTTTTGGGGAAGTGGGCGTGGCCCCCTAATCGGTTATTTGTATATATCTCGCAAACCAATAAAGCTATATAAACCAAACTTTCTGTCGGTTCTCCTACGTACCCCACCACACACCATGAAAATAGTTGAAATCGGATAATAACCACGCCCACCTCCCATACAAAGTTAGATTAAAAATTACTAAAAGTGGGTTAACGCACTAACGAAAAATGTCAAAAACACTAAATTTCACAGAAATAATAGCAGAAGGAAGCTGCACTGAGATTTTTTTACAAAATGGAAAATGGGCGTGACATCGCCCAATTATGGGTCAAAAACCATATCTCATGAAGTACTCAACAGATTTCAATGAAATTCGGTATATAATATTTTCTTGACACCCTGATGATACGTGTGGAAAATGGACGAAATCGGATCACAACCACGACAACTTCCCATATAACTCATTTTTGAATTTCATCTTATTCCTTCACTTTATAATATACATATACATAAGGAACCAAAGAAGATAGCGAAATAAAACTTTACACAAATACTGTATATGATCTGTGACATCACTTGTGAAAAAATTATCGAAATCGGGCTATAACTTTTCAATGCCGCGGATATCGAATATGCCCCATGGTAACTTTTCACCGAAAATTTCGGTAAATCTCTCAGGTATCTTAATTTAATTCAGAGGAAATATTTTTCCTCTAATAGTGTGTCTCTGTACCAGAAAAGGTTAAAATCGGGTCATAACTTCCCTTATATATGAATATACATATGATAATACCTAATTATAGGTTTTTCAAAAATACGATGAGCTTAATAGCTTATAAATCGGTTAATATGTGAAATATAATATATATCAAATTGTGTGTTTTCTTAATATAAATATAGCAATAAATTGCGAGAGTATAAAATGTTCGGTTGCACCCGAACTTAGATTTTCTTTACTTGTTTCGATTATTTTCAGCAAATACATTAAATGAATACCGTTTTGATTTTATTTACAGAAAGCAGTTACATTTTCCTGTAATTAATTTAGTATTGTTTGTAAACTTTGTGTTTTACTATGGAACAAAATAATTTTTCATTTAAAATAAGTTCATATTTTTCTTTAAACTATTATATTTTCTTTAAACACTGGCAACCTACGTGTTAATCAATAAAACGAAGTTCATGCAAATAAGCACACATAAATCTATACCTAAACTTTGTGCTTTGTAACACAACCATCCCGTTATAGTCAGACCCTGTCGAAACAGCTTGACCTCCCGTTGGATAATCTAGATGATATATAATCTTCCAATTCCAAATCGGAGCTTAGATAGCTGCTCCAACAACAACAGGAACGGAAGTAGTTCACCAGGACACAGATATCTACACGAT
Source organism: Zeugodacus cucurbitae (assembly GCF_028554725.1). Lineage (NCBI taxonomy): Eukaryota > Metazoa > Arthropoda > Insecta > Diptera > Tephritidae > Zeugodacus > Zeugodacus cucurbitae. The sequence continues at coordinate 28,569,075 of NC_071671.1, forward strand.
ATTATTTTTAAGCAAATAAAATACTATTTACTGAACTATACGAGTTTTGCTTGTAGTGATGAGCGATATTGCTATTTTTGAATCACTGTGATTTCAGTGATTACTATTTTTGAATCACTGTGATTTTATATTGCTATTGCGATCGCAAAAAAAAAACGAATTTATGAGAATTTGTACTCCACATTTTTTTTTAAGTTTTTTACATTTACATTTTTATAAATTTTAATAATATCCAAAATTTACCTGCTTTTGTAATCACAATTCACTACTTAATAAATTTTGGGTACATTTAACTGCTTTTGTAATCAAGGTACCCACAATTATCGAAATCGCAACTAAAATTGCTGTGATAGCTACTTTTCGAACTATTATTGCTACTGAACTGTGATTGCTACTTTTCGAACTGCTATTGCTACAGTGATCGAATTAGAATCACTGAACTGCTATTGCTACAATGATCGAATTAGAATTACTGAATTCCTATATGTATTGTGATCGAACAAAAGCACTGAACTTCTCTATACCTACTGTGATTGAACTCAAATTACTGAATTTGTCATTGCGATTGTAAATTACTGCTATTTACAAAAATTGATCGCAGTTGCTATATGCGATTTTTCAATCTTCTTCTTCTTGACTGGCGTAGACACCGCTTACTCGGTTATAGCAGAGTCCAAAATAGCGCGCCACGTAGCCCTCCTTATGGCAGTTTGGCACCAATTGGTTATACCAAGCGAAGCCAGGTCCCTCTCCACCTGGTCCTTCCATCGGAGTGGAGGTCTCCCTCTTCCTCGGCTTTCACCAGCGGGTACTGCATCCAATACTTTCAGAGCTGGAGCACTCTCATCCATTCGAACAACATGACCTAGCCAGCGTAGCCGCTGTCTTTTTATTCGCTGGACTATGTCAATGTCGTCGAATAATACATACAGCTCATCGTTCCATCGTCTGCGGTATTCGTCGTTGCAAATGTTTAAGGAACCATAAATCTTCCGCAAAACCTTTCTCTCGAAAACTCCTAGTGCCGTCTCATCGGATGTTGACATCGTCCACGCTTCTGCACCGTAAAGTAGGACGGGAATGATGAGAGACTTGTAGAGTTTGGTTTTTGTTCGTCGAGAGAGGACTTTACTTTTCAATTGCCTACTTAGTCCATAGTAGCACCTGTTGGCAAGAGTGATTCTACGTTGGGTTTCCAGGCTGACATTGTTATTGCTGTTAATGCAGGTTCCCAGGTAGATGAAATTATCTACAACTTCAAAGTTATGACTGTCAACAGTGACGTGGGAGCCAAGACGCGAATGCGCTGACTGTTTGTTTGACGACAGGAGATATTTCGTCTTGTCCTCGTTTACCACCAGACCCATACGCTTCGCTTCCTTATCCAGTCTGGAAAAAGCAGACCTAACGGCGCGGGTGTTGTTTCCAATGATATCGATATCGGCGTACGCCAGTAGCTGTACACTCTTGTAGAAGATTGTACCTTCTCTATTTAGATCTGCAGCTCGTATTATTTTCTCCAACAGCAAGTTAAAGAAATCACACGAGAGTGAGTCACCTTGTCTGAAACCTCGTCTGGTATCGAACGGCTCGGAGAGGTCCTTCCCGATGCTGACGGAGCTTTTGGTGTTGCTCAACGTCAGCTTACACAGTCGTATTAGTTTTGCGGGGATACCAAATTCAGACATCGCGGCATAAAGGCAGCTCCTTTTCGTGCTGTCGTAAGCAGCTTTAAAGTCGACAAAGAGATGGTGTGTGTCGATCCTATTTTCACGGGTCTTCTCCAGAATTTTGCGCATGGTGAATATCTGGTCTGTTGCTGATTTTCAAGGTCTAAAGCCACACTGATAAGGTCCAATCAGTTTGTTGACGGTGGGCTTTAGTCTTTCACACAGTACGCTCGACAGAACCTTATACGCGATGTTGAGGAGGCTTATACCATGCTTATATCAGCAAAGAAGCTGATGCAAGCACCTTATCAGCTCTTCGCCGCCGTATTTGAATAGCTCGGCCAGTAATCCATCGGCCCCCGCCGCCTTATGGTTCTTCAAGCGGGTAATTGCTATTCGAATTTCTTCACGGTCGGGTAATGGAACATCTGTTCCATCGTCATCGATTGGGGGATCGGGTTCGCCATCTGCTGGTGTTGTACTTTCACTGCCATTCGGCAGGCTGGAGAAGTGTTCCCTCCATAATCACAGTATGCTCTGGACATCGGTTACCAGATTACCACCTTGGTCTCTACATGAGGATGCTCCGGTCTTGAAACCTTTGTTAAGTCGCTTCATTTTTTCATATAATTTTCGAGCATTACCTCTGTCTGCCAGCTTCTCAAGCTCTTCATAATCACGCATATCGGCCACGTCCTTTTTTGTCTGCAAATGCGCCTCGCTTCCCTCTTCAGCTCTCGGTATCTTTTCCATCCCGCTCGTGTTGCGGTCGATCGCAACATTGCGAGGTAGGCAGTCTGTTTTCTCTCCATTGCGAGACGACAATCCTCATCTTACCAGCTGCTTTTTTGACTTTTCCGAAAGCCAATGGTTTCGGTTGCAGCTGTACGTAAGGAGTTTGATATGCCATCCCACAGTTCCCTTATACCGATATGCTGATGAGTGCTCTCAGAGAGCAGGAGTGCAAGTCGAGTAGAAAATCGTTCAGCTGTCGGTTGTGATTGCAGCTTCTCGATGTCGAACCTTCCGTGTCTTTGTTGACATGTGCGCTTTTCTACACAGAGGCGGGTGCGTATATTAGCTGCTACAAGATAGTGGTCCGAGTCGATGTTGGTACCACGAAGCGTACGCACATCAAAAACACTGGAGACATGTCGTCCATTTATCACAACATGATCGATCTGGTTGCGAGTGATTTGATCCGGGAAAAACCATGTAGCTTGATGGATTTTCTTATGCTGGAATCAAATACTACAGACGACCATATTTCGGGCCCCGGCGAAGTCGATCAGCCTCAGACCGTTTGGTGATGTTTCGTCATGGAGGCTGAATTTTCCGACTGTTGTGCCAAAGACACCTTCTTTACCCACCCTAGCGTTGTAATCACCAAAAACGATTTTGAGGCGCTCTAGGCGCTCATAGAAGGTATCTTTGATCACTTCGTCCTTCTCTTCCATCGGGGCGTGGGCGCAAATCAGCGATATGTTGAAGAACCTCGCTTTGATGCGGATTGTGGCTAGACGTTCATCTACCGGAGTGAATGCCAGGACTCGACGACGGAGTCTCTCTCCCACCACAAATCCCACACCGAATTTGCGCTCCTTTATATGGCCGCTGTAGTAGATGTCATAAGGACCCACCTTCTTACGTCCTTGTCCCATCCATCGCTTTCTTGGATTGCGGTGATGTCAACCTTTACTCTTACGAGGACATCAACCAGGCAGAGGCACCTTCCCAATTAAGCGTCCGGACATTCCAGGTGCATGCCCTTAAATCATAGTTATTTATACGTTTGCTGTGGTCGTCATCAAAAGGGGGGTGTCTCATCCGAGGCTGTTGCTTCTTATTCATTGGTTATTCGTTTTTATGTGGTGGGTCCCAAACCCTACGCACAACCGCATAAGCGGGATTCGCCTTCTCACTTTAGCTCGCTTCCAAATGGATGTCTGTTGGCTACCCAGAGGATACTTGGTCTAAGACCGAAAGTCGTGAGCTCCTTGAGCCACATGTAAAAGAATCGTTCCTGGCCACTCCCAAGTGAATGACAGCCTGAAACTTTCCTCACTTACGTGAACTTCAATCACAGAGAAAAAATCACCGGTAGTGAAATTTCGCTAATCACTATTTGCTTGTAGTACAATGTTAATTGAAAACCCCAAGTTCTAGTCATTATATTTTATTAAATTGATTGTAAAAAATATGTTTTTATGTAAATTAGAAATCCCTTTAAATAATTGGTTTATTAATCACTTTTTATCGTTACCATATACTTAATACAAAGAAAAAAAAGGTTAGTTGAACTTCTATGAAATTTAAATATACATATATATATATTTAATGATCAGAACATAATTGCTTTCTGCCAAATATACAATTAGTTATGTATAATTTAATATATCCTTTAAACTTTTTTCACTATAAAATATTTTAACTGCAAAAGATACACAACTCAGCAACGGTATATACATATCGCTCATTTAGGTGAATAGTGTCACAACTGAAAAAAGTCGATTTTTCAGGAGAGCGGTTTAAAGTTTTCAGTTGTCTCTTATTTAGCAAATATAGAAAAATGCCATGAGTTTATTGAATAGACTATTGGCATGTAATATATTAAATACAATGCTGAGCATAAGTGGATCAAAAAGAGTGTAATAAGGCTTTTCCTTAGGAATAAATATGACCCCTTTTGAAACCGCTTTTGTGTCGTTATTTGTGAAAAATATAAAATCAATTTCACTGTCAGAAGTCAAATTTGTCGTTATTCCTGAAAAAAAAGCAACATGAATAATTACATTTCCTTTTCACAGTTATCGTTGTAACACAAAATATGTCTTTCTTTCTGAAAAAAAAAAACCATACCTAATTCTGGCACAGCTGAGATGTGTCGTTGTTGTGGTTAAAATATTCTTATTTCATGCTTTCTTTTTCTACGCATCAGAATGCAATTTTTATAGAATATGGACGATGAAATTGCGCACATTTCTGCATACTCAACTCAAAAATCGTGTTTTTTTAGTTATGACACTATTCATGTAAATGAGCGATATGTAAAATGCCGATACTAGAGAAGTGAACTATTGGAGACTCGAAAAATATGGAGAATATAAATTCTAATAAAATGTTGACAGATATCCGTAAATTCAATCTATAAAATGACCTTAATTGATTTCAAAACTTCCAAGAATGAAAATCATTATAGAAATTCATATGAAATTGCTCCAGCTATACTAACTGTGCCACAACTATTTATAAACTGCCGTTTTGTTGTGCACATCTCGTTTCAGTTCAACTAATACTCTTTGTTTTAACAAGTTCTATTATATTTTGGTATTCCGGATCTTTCGTAAAAAACTCGGTCAAAAAACTGAATGTGGGTCGATCTTTTGGATTATATTGCCAGCAATTTTCCATAATATTATAGACATTATTAGGGCAAAATGTGGGTTGTAACAGACGTTTCCCATCTTCAATTAAATTTACTGCTTCAGAACCAAGCATTTCACCGTACGGTGCTTCCCCTAATGAAAACATTTCCCACAATGTCACTCCATAAGACCAAACATCACTCGAATTAGAGAATATTCCATTTTTGTAGCTCTCTGGTGCATACCTTTAAAAATATTAGATTTTTAATCCAGTACATAGATATAATATCAAATTTACCATTTAATGGGCCATCTACCGCCGTGCTGGGCTTCATAGAAGTCATTACATGTCCCTAGTGCTCGAGATAAACCAAAGTCACTTATTTTAGCTTGATGGAATGATGCTAGTAGAATATTTCGAGCAGCTAAATCCCGATGTACAAAATGCTGGGACTCCAAATATTGCATTCCTAAAATCTATACATTTAGTTTTGTTATAATTTATGATATATATAATGCATACCACATGCTATTTGAGACGCCCACAGTTTCAATTCTCGATTTGGATCAATTTTCCTAGAATTTTTCTGTATAAAGAGCAACATTGATCCTAGAGGCACGAGCTCCTGTATCATCATTAAAGTCTCGCCTTTAGATAGTCCAATTAACTGGACTATACAATGGTGCTTTAAATGCATCATTACTGAGGCCTCGCGTAAGAATTCATGCTTACTAGTTCGACAGTGTTCATCGCGTAAGGTTTTGATTGCAATTTCCACATGATTATTCTTATCAATAACTCCTAAAGATGTCTCTTTTAAGTAACCACGATAAACGGATCCGAATTCGCCTTCGCCAATCAGCTTTCCCAATTCTATGTTTTCGTAAGAAATGAAATAACTGAAGATTTCTTTTTCATTTTCCCCATTTGGAATAAATGTGGGATCAAACCATTCCAACTGCTTTTGTGCCACACACTGCCTTTGTATAGAATCTCCATCAGAATCAATCTTTATTAGTTCTTTTGCTTCATTTGTCTGTTTGTAATGTCTGCAATTATTCACAATGATAGAATATTATCTTGCAAAAACATCAATTATAAAAAACTATGTAAGTTTATGAGTAAGATAATATGCTAAGCTGGTGTATGGTCAATTTAGAAAACAGCTTTTATGTATTTACTATTTTATTATACTATTATTTTACAATATTAAATAATTTTGGCTCGTAACACTTTAAAGTAACCGATATATTTAATATTAGATCATATATCAAATTGATCAGAATGACCAAGCGATTTCAATACAAGTCCTTGCTGGTTGTAACTTGTGGATATTTAATATAGGTAAAAATTTCTAAAAATAATATTACTTTCGTTAATAAACAAATACAAATCGTTAATAAATTAATAAACCAATGCAATAAACGGTGACATTCAACAGTTTTTCAAATGAGCGATGCCATAGCTCAAATGCAATACATGTACAAAGTTTTATTACGATATTTTCATTGGTCATTGATTCATATATTGTAAAGTGAACTATTCAGATGGAATTTATTTTGGAAATTAGGCATTGTTGTAAACCGATTTCTATGTTCCATATGTAAGATCAGGATATCAGGAAAATATTACGTCCGACATATTGTTGAAATTGGTCTGAGTAGTTTCTGAGATATGGTTTTTGAACTAAATGTGAGTGACGCCACAACTTTCTATGAAATTGGGTGTTCCTGATGTTAGCGTAAAGGGTGTTAGATAAGTGGGGTTTAGTGGGCATGCCAAAATGTGGTTAGTGTCATGCGGGGACTCTTTGCATGCATAACATATATTGATTAATTCGGGTTTGCAGTCTGGATAGGTAGGAGTTTAATGCAATATGCTGCAATATCCAGAACGAAGTTGCGGGGAGGTCACTCTAGCTTCGCGAGACAAGTCGAACTCAGTGTCTGCAATAGTTGGTGTTTTGTCTCCAAGTACACCATTCACGGGAAGTTAGTCAATTAAGAATAGCTCCTCTGTGAATGACATTCAGTGCTTGCCGAATAGGTATGGTTCTGTAAGTCGGTGACGTATTTCAGGAAAGTACTCTTTATGGCTCTGGGAGGCTGCTCCACCAAATGACAGCAGGGATGGTTTATGCGAAAACATCTCAACAGAAGCTATTTGTAGAGCAATTCGGTATGCTTTTATGCTTCCCAACATACGTGCCTCGATGTGTAGGTGCTCGACGGGAGACATCAAGAGGCAACTTCTGGCTATCCGGAGGGTGGTATTTTGACAAGTCAGAAGCTTCTCTATCTGCGACCTACTGCACCCACGCGACCTAAGGGCGGCCATGTGCTGGCGGAAAGTAACTTGAGTATCTTAGTGCTGGTCTTTACCTTGGTAACAATCGCTGTCATATGGGGAGTGAAAGAGTACAGGCTATCCAACGTAACACCCAACATTTTTGGGGATTGTTAACGGTCGGTATTTTAATGTCATCGACAGAAATGTTAAGGTCTAGACTGTACTCATTCGTCCCAAAGTCACAATCATCGGCGTAAGAGGTGACTGAGACTCTCGTTGGTTTTTTGGCACCGCGAAATGATGGTATGGTCGGAGGGAAGTTGTTCTCCTGATTATAATTATGAAAAGTTATAGGCACCACAGAAATATAATGTGTATATATATGTCCGTATGTATATACAAATTTAGTAATAATAATTATGTAATCAAATTTATATCAATGTATCTTGTAACAAATATTTTAAATTCATAGGGGTATAATCTATATTTTGAATGTTATAATATTAAACGCATTAAAGTAATTTTTCATACTAAATTATTTACCGGTTTGTAGAATCCTCCGAACTTATCACGCTCTCCTTGAATTTCGATTCTATGTTGGATAAAATAATCTCATCCGCAATTTGCACTTCTACAGCTGTATTATTTCTAGGAATGTTATACATGTCGTTCAGCGCTGGGTTATTATTTTTTTCAGAATTAACGAAGTTTGCAGAAAATGATAAACCTTTACACGGAAATTCTTCTATCGTATGTTGTGATGCTGCTTCCGTACAAGAATTTACTGTTGCGTCAGTGTTTAGAGTATCTTTCGATTTTATTTTTAAAAAATTAGTCATCATCAAATTCGTTGTTTCTTTACGTTTTTTCTCCGGCAAAGTTTTTGAAATTGTTTTGTTGGATTTACATGTGGTTTTGGTTAATTCTAAATTTCCTATATGTTCATTTGACGAATTCGGTGTGTTTATTTTTTTATTATGGCATTTATTTCTCGGTAGGGTCGAGAGTAGCGGTTGTGGCGGCTTGGGTTCTGGTGGTACTGCATACTTTAAATTAATTGGTAGTCCATCATTAAAACGCATAAAATGTTCAACTAAGTGCTCTAATGTTGGCAAATATGGTCCTTCATCAATGTACAAATATTTGGACTTGAAATTTATTTACAATTTTCATTAAAAATACAATAACTCAATCATTATAACTTACCGACTGTGATATTATGAAGTTTTTAACCTGACTTTCAAATAGAAGGGTTAAAACAAATCCAGAACGATCCGAGTAGCGAACTAAAAAACTTCCCGAACCGTCAATTCGAATGTCTTCATTCGAAATATCTGCATGATGCTGGTTGTTGTTCACATTTTTCTCTTTAACAGTAAAATTTCTTCTTTTAACAAATCTCTGTAAACTTTCAACAGCTTCTTCTCTCGTTAATGTACCGTGATACCATAAGCATCTTTTACTTTGTGCTGCTGGCAATTTGTAGTCAGTTAGGTATTTTACAACAGCCTCCTTTCCAGCTTCACGAGCTAAATCAATCGGAAATTCTCCAGAAGTTGTCCGTGGTAATAGTGGTGCATTTGATTCTAAAAGTACTTTTACTGCATCGATATTACCGGCTTTGCATGCGTCATGTAATGGTACATAACCGTTTTTAATGTTACGACCTTGCACATTTGCGTTTGCTTCAATTAAATTGTTGATGAAAACACCTGGTTTTGTACGGCAAGCATACTAAAAGTTGACAATAATGTGCTTTTACAAGTGAATATTTATGAATATGCAATTATGAGCTTACATGAAGTGGCATATTACCAAATGCATCCATGCAATTAACATTTACGTCAGTTGCAAGAATGAGTTTTAATATGGCAAGATCACTATGAATGGCGGCTAAATGCAATGCTGTTTGGCCATCCTGGTTTTTGGCATCGACGTTTCGATAGCCACACTTTAATAACTCGCCAACAATCGTTGCATTATTCTCCTTGGTTGCTCGATGTAACAAATTAGTATTACCATGACGACGTGCATCGTTAGGAGGCAATTCCTTCTTAATAAACTTTGTAAGTTTTGTTGGAAGACCATTGGCTGCCATTTGGTAAAACTCAACAAGAGACTCCAGACCATGCAAAATCTTTACCTTATCATCAATGGAGAAAAATGCGTCGCCACCATGCCTTCGTATCTGATAATGACACACTGTCTCCTATCAAAATATACATACAGCAATCATATTAAAACAATATAAATATATATCAGAATATATTTGTTTCACCTGATGTAAAAGAGTAAGTACGAAATCTCCTATTGCTGAATTGCATTCCCGTATTAAGAATGTTCCATCTTCATAAGACTCTGTTTATTAAATTACAATGAGATGAATTTATTACTGTTGAATTGTAGCATACCGTTTGTTAATAATCTTTCGGCATTTTCACGAGAAAGTCCAGGGTGGAACCAATTAATTCCTTCTTCACTGGAACGACTCATTTTTATTATGAAATTTTAACGAAAAACACTACATATTCAACAAGTTTATTAAATAAGTCTACCAGCCTTTCGGATATTATTCGCAAATACAAAAATATGAGATTTCACGATAATTTATATTGTTATCGATATTTTTACAACAACAAAAGAAAAAGATTTTTCATGCACATCAACAATAAATATCGTTACAAATATGTTATCAGAATAAAAAGCTGTCATCTATTGGCTAAGCACAGCTAGAGAACGTATAATGGGCTTAATCATTGAATCCGCAGCCAATTCGATTTCGATACGATAAAAATTTTCTATCGAAAATGTTCATGCAATCATTGATTCCGTCGATAAACTGCTTTACCACAAAGTGAGAACATAAAACTTTTTATCGACAAATACAACAAATTTGAAAAAGTGTCTGTGCTTTTTGCTTTATTCAAAAAAAATTAAAACTGACATTTAACTATTGAGAAATTTCTTCCATAAATATATTTAATTCTCCTGAGGCTCTTTGAGAAAATTCTTTCGCTATTTCGAGTTGGCAACTTTATATCGCTTTAAACATATTTAATTTATTTTTGTTAGTCCGTTTTTGTCTCTCGTCTCTAAAATACCCATTTAAAACATGATTTAGTCCGTCATCAGTAATTGTTTACATAAAAACTTCCAAATGGTTTATTTCTTTTACATTTCCGCAACTCATTCACGAACTAATAGACTTCGACCAAAAATTTCGATTTTGCGGTTTCAATGATTTCGTAATTAGCTGTGATTGAAAAATCACATATAGCAACTCACGTCATCTTCTGAAATTATTAAAATCATAAAAGAGCTGAATCCAAAAAAGTCGGCAGGACACGATAAAATTACTCCAAAAATGCAAATTGCCCAATATTGCTTTAACAGTGCTCTCCTTGCTCTTTAACGCTATTCTCAGTTTCGGTTACTATCCCATTTCATGGAAAAAGTCGCAGATCATCATGATAGACAAACCAGGGAAAGACTTGACACAGCCGACTTCATACAGACCAATCAGTCTTCTACTCTGTCTTCCTATTCTATTTGAAAAGGTGTTACTATCAAAGATGTCTCCTTTCCTCCATGAAAATAATGTAATACCATCACACCATTTCGGATTTCGTGCAAAACATGGCACTGTAGAACAAGTAAATAGCATAACTAACGAAATCAGAAGGGCGTTCGAGTATAGAGAGTACTGTTCTGCTATATTTCTAGATGTGGCTCAGGCGTTCGATAAAGTGTGGCATGACGGGCTTTTATATAAGATTAAAAAAGCTTACCACTCGAAATGCATAAAACCTTGGAGTCTTATTTAAAGAATAGAAAATTTACTGTCAAAGTAGGAGACTTCATATCTGAAGAACGACCAATAAGAGCTGGTGTACCTCAGGGCAGTGTTTTAGGGCCAACTCTATGCATAATATATACAGCAGACCTTCCAACAGCTAGTAATGTTTTGACATCAACTTTTGCGGATGACACAGCTTTAGTGAGCCGAAACAAATGCCCAATTATAACATCAAGAGTATTAGAAGATCATTTGATTTTTGTCGAAGAATGGCTAGCCAACTGGCGTATAAATGTAAATGAACAAAAGTGCAAGCATGTTACATTTTCCCTAAGACCAAAAACGTGCCCGGCAGTTAAAATGAACAATATTTTATTACCCCAAGCGACTGAAGTAACATATCTTGGTATTCACTTAGATAGAAGGCTCACGTGGAGAAAACACAACTCGAGCAAAATAACCTGCATGAAGATAAGAGCTGCAAATGTAAATTGGCTTCTAAACAAAAAATCAAAACTTAGCCTAGACAACAAAGATTTGTTATATAACGCGATCATAAAACCGATTTGGATGAACGGCATTCAACTGTGGGGTACGACCTGTGCAACCAATATCGAAATAATTCAGAGATTTCAATCAAAAAAGAACAATCACGTGCTCACCATGGTACATGCGTAATGAAAGATCTTGGTATTCTCATGGTAAAGAAAGAAGTAGAGAAGAGCAGACACAAATATTTATCCAAACTCCGAGATCACCCGAACCCATTGGCTAACACTTTAGTACATTCTTGCAATCAATCACGTCTAAAAAGAAGAGATATGCCAGCACACTGATGAGCAACATTTCACCAGACAACAACTCAATCACTTGGTTGAGCTTGTCTAGTTTTAATTAGAATTAAGATTTTATAACTTATTATTAGGCTCCAAAGAGCAGATTCAATAAATAAACAAATTTTGAAAAAAAAAAACATATAGCGACTGTGATCAATTTTTGTAAATATCAGTGATTTATAATCGCAATTACAGTTCGGTAATTTGAGTTCGATCATAGTAGCTATAGAGAAGTTGAGTGCTTTTGATGGATCACAGTACATATAGGAGTTTAGTAATTCTAATTCGATCAGTGATTCTAATTCGATTACTGTAGCAATAGCAGTTCGAAAAGAAGCAATCACTGTTCAGTAACAATATCAGTTCGAAAGGAGCAATCACTGTTCAGTAACAATATCAGTTCGAAAGGAGCAATCACTGTTCAGTACCAATATCAGTTCGAAAGTAGCAATCACTGTTCAGTAACAATATCAGTTCGAAAGTAGCAATCACTGTTCAGTACCAATATCAGTTCGAAAGTAGCAATTACTGTTCAGTAACAATATCAGTTCGAAAGTAGCAATCACTGTTCAGTACCAATATCAGTTTGAATGTAGCAATCACTGTTCAGTAACAATATCTGTTCGAAAGTAGCAATCACTGTTCAGTAACAATATCAGTTCGAAAGTAGCAATCACTGTTCAGTACCAATATCAGTTCGAAAGTAGCAATCACTGTTCAGTAACAATATCAGTTCGAAAGTAGCAATCACTGTTCAGTAATATCAGTTCGAAAGTAGCAATCACTGTTCAGTACCAATATCAGTTCGAAAGTAGCAATCACTGTTCAGTAACAATATCAGTTCGAAAGTAGCAATCACTGGTCAGTAACAATATCAGTTCGAAAGTAGCAATCACTGGTCAGTAACAATATCAGTTCGAAAGTAGCAATCACTGTTCAGTACCAATATCAGTTCGAAAGTAGCAATCACTGTTCAGTAACAATATCAGTTCGAAAGTAGCAATCACTGTTCAGTACCAATATCAGTTCGAAAGTAGCAATCACTGTTTAGTAACAATATCAGTTCGAGAGTAGCAATCACTGTTCAGTAACAATATCAGTTCGAAAGTAGCAATCACTGTTCAGTACCAATATCAGTTCGAAAGTAGCAATCACTGTTCAGTAACAATATCAGTTCGAAAGTAGTAATCACTGTTCAGTAATATCAGTTCGAAAGTAGCAATCACTGTTCAGTACCAATATCAGTTCGAAAGTAGCAATCACTGTTCAGTAACAATATCAGTTCGAAAGTAGCAATCACTGTTCAGTAACAATATCAGTTCGAAAGTAGCAATCACTGTTCAGTGATCACAGTAGCAATTTTCGTTGCGATTCCGATAATTTTGGGTACGGTGATTACAAAAGCAGTTAAATGTACGCAAAATTTATTAATTAGTTTATTCAGATCACAAAAGCAGGTAAAATTTGGATATTGTTAAAATTGATAAAAATATAAATGTAAAAAACATAAAAAATAAATGCGGGGTACAAATTCTCATAAATTCGTTTTTTTGTCGTGATCGCAATAGCAATATAAAATCACAGTGATTTAAAAATAGCAATCACTGAAATCACAGTGATTCAAAAATAGCAATATCGCTCATCAGTAGTACATACTGATTAACATATGAATTATTTGAATTTATGTGCATACAAAGTATTTTTTAATAATATTTGTATTTTAAATAAATTTTATATTCCTTTTGTATTAATATAAACTACGTCATCAGTTAAATTTTGAATATGTACCCAGCAAGTCATGGGTACTGAAACTCCAACACATTCAAAGAAATTTTAATAACACCACACATACACACATATGCAACAAAGGGCAAAATGTGCATAAACATTTACCTCAACTCTTCTCTCGTACAGTACCCTGAATGATAGAAAGAAAGAACCAAAGTTCTCATTTTTGAACAAGTTTTGTTTTGTGCTATATCATGACTGCTTGTGAAGTATTATTTTGCGTGTTTTATTTAAATCAGTGATCTGCAGCCTAATTAAAGTTTAAATTATTGAAGCACGCATTTTTAAATAAGTAACAAGGAAAATAAAAGTTTTCTAAAGCCAAAATATGGAATTGAGGGTGATACAGTAATACTTCATTGCACTGTCAATTCGAAGCACGCAAAAGAAGCTACGCCAACAATGGTCAACATCAATGGCGAAACCATTGAATACGTAAGTAATTGTTAAATATAATAATATTATCTTGCCTTAAATTCTAATTAATTTTCCATACATATATTTCAAACCTCATATGGCGCGTTAAAGGTACGCAAACTTATTAGTGTCACTTATGGTAGCAGCGTAGAACTTTCGAAGCGATGGAATATGTGCTGCAAGCAAATCCAGAACGATGAATGCAAACGCTGCTACATGGAACACAAATCATTTACACACCAGATATTAGGTTTAATGTAATTTTTTTACGTGCAATTAAACCTTTTGGTCAACACATGCACGAGAATTGGAACGACATGGTTTAGGTGATTTTGTAACCGTTTATCATCGCGACGTGTGTCAACTGGGTTTTGCCAATGAGCTAGAGGGCAAAGCAAATGCAGTATTTTTGGACTTACCAGCACCTCAGTTTGTCATACCAGCAGCTGAAACATGGAAATTAGAGAGTAAATTTGAATGAATGTTTGTGCTCATAGAAATTTAAAAACTTCTTGTATGTTTAATTAAGAGGACTGTTTTGATTAATTTTCGCCTTGTATTGAGGAATCATAACGTTGTTGTATCGTTTTACAAGGACATGGATTCACCGAAATTAGTTCAATGGAAAAACTACAGCAAGAGCATGGATGTTATGACTAGAACGTTGCCCGTGCTATATTTAGAATTCCTGAAACATAAGGTAATTATTAGCAACTTTTATGTTGTAAAAATTAAAAATTTACTTTATATGTTATAGAAACCCTCCTCCCAGAAATTGGATGAATCTAGTACTAGTGAAATTAATGAAAATAGCGGGTATAGTTTCAGGGCTTTTGTGGGTCGCAGTACTGAAAGTGCTCGTGGAGTTTTCGTTCGCAGTTTTGGGTATTTTATCCGTAATAGTACCAAGAACAGTACCGAAAGTACATATGTAGTTTTGGCTCGCAGTTTTGGGTCTTTCATCCGTGATTGTACCAAGATCATTCACAGAATTGTGCAAGAGGTATATATAAATTGTTAAATGATGAATGTAATGTGCAAGAAAGGGATGAACGATCACATGTACACAATAGTTTCGGGTACTTTTGTCAATTCGCCCTTAAGAATCGCATAGAAACTTTCATTGAAAGTGCTAGTACCGCTCCCTGGCTTTTCAAAGAAGAATTCGCCGGTACCTGTCTTGCAGGGTATATAATACATATGTATATCTATATATTCTTATGTACGTGTGTCTTTAAACATCCAAATAATGGTATTATCACTTATCAGTGAAGGCTGCGTGCACCTATTCTATATTTACATACATTCATATGTGTATAACAATGCCAAACAAATAATGCATACATAAGCATACACTTGTAAGTTTGTCAACCTTCAGAAAAAGTCAAAAGCATTGTTGTGCAAAAACAACAAGTGCCTCAAACGGCAACCTTGACAAGGTTGCTACCCTGCAAGACGAGTAGAGTTACTTATCTTATGGTGTATTGGTTACCAGTAAAGAAAGCTTGTATTATTTTTTTGGTCTATCTTATTCTAGCAGCAGGAAAAAAAGTTACCATTTCTCCTCTTTTACGGCATGTCGGTTTGATTATCTTGCTTTCTCTCTCTCATTGATTTCGGTGCAAATCCTGCATATGTTTTTCTGCTCTAATTTTTCTGTTGGTTTGGAAAGGCATATGTCACTCTGTTGTTAGTAGAGCCCCCTGTAGTAGTTTTTTATTTAATCAGCCATCTATCAGTGGATACTTAAATTTGGTTCATTGGTGTATATAATATATTTATATATTTAAATATAGATGGGGGATGGGGTCATATGTAGAAGTTCACGCAAGTGAGGAAAGTTTCTGATTGCCGTTCACTTGGGAGTGTCCAGGAACGATTCTTTTGCATATGACTTAAGCAGCTAACGACTTCCGGTCTTAGACCAAGTATCCCCTGGGTAGCTAACAAACATCCGTTTGGAGGCGAGCTAAAGTGAGAAGACGAAGCCCGCTTCTGCGGTTGTGCGTAGGGTTTGGGACAATCAGAGCCTCGGAAGAGATACCCCACTTTTGATGACGACCCCTGCAAACGTTTTAAGGATCACGATTTGAGGGCATGCACCTGGAATGTCCGGACCTTTAATTCTTTGTAGAATATGGTCGGAAGAAAACATGCCTGTCGATTGGAACCTCAGTGTACTCTGCCCAAAACACAAAAAGGGAGACCCCACAATTTGCGCCAATTACCGTGGGATAAGCCTCCTTAACATCGCGTATCTGTCAAGCGTACTGTGTGTGACTAAAGCCCACCGTCAACAAAATGATTGGACCTTATCAGTGTGGCTTTAGACCTGAAAATCCACAACACACCACCTTTTTGTCGATTTTAAAGGTGCTTTCGACAGCACGAAAAGTAGCTGCCTTTACGCCGCGATGTCTGAATTTGGTATCCCCGTAAAACTAATACGGCTATGTAAACTGACCCCGAGCAACACCAAAAGCTCGATAAGGATCGGGAAGGACCTCTCCGAGCCGTTCGATACCAAACGAGGCTTCAGACAGGGTGACTCACTATCGTGCGACTTTTTCAATCAATTGCTGGAAAAAATAATACGAGCTGCAGAGCTAAATAGAGAAGGTACAATCTTCTACAAGAGTGTATAGCTGCTCGCGTATGCCGATGATATTGATATCATCAAAAACAACAACCGCGCCGTGTGTTCTGCTTTTTCCAGACTATATAAAGAAGCGAAGCGTATGGGTCTGGTGGTGAATGAGGACAAGACGAAATATCTCCTGTCATCAAACAAACAGTCTGCGCACTCGCGTCTTGGCTCCCACGTCACTGTTGACAGTCATACCTTTGAAGTAGTAGATAGTTTCGTCTACTTGGGAACCAGCGTTAACTACACCAACAATGTCAGCCTTGAAATCCAACGCAGAATCACTCTTGCCAACAGGTGCTTCTTTGGACTGAGTAGGCAATTGAAAAGTAAAGTCCTCTCTCGACGAACAAATACCAAGTATAGCTACCTTCCTATATGGGAGTATATTGGAGGTATCCAGCTTAAGCTTTTTCCGGAGTTTGCCAATATCTGAAAAAGATAATAAAAAGATAAAAGTATATTCTAACAAAAGATTTTATGTTTAGTATATACATATATAAGGTTTGATATTATCAACTCCCCCATCTGCTTCTCTTTTTAGTTTTGCGTGTACGCACCAGATGTGCGTTTCAGGTCGCTTTGCCTTCCGAGACCATTTTCAGCAGTTATTACCTTAAAATAAGCTGCAGCATCCAGTCAACCACAGTACCGCTCTGAAAAGAGAAAATTAAATAAATATAAAATAATATCAGTAACAAATTATTAATACGCACTTACTTCCACACACTTCAAATTTTCTTTTCATATAAATGGCGGCCAGAGATTTTGATCGCTTCATTGTAGTACGTGCATCTCTCTCTTATACATACAAAAATTAGTGTTAATGAATGTTGCCACTCTAACTACCGAGATTGCCATTTAACACAAAATTTACAAAAAGTTACTATTGCGTATGTGTTGGTAAAAGCTGAAAAACTTTGCATGTGTAGTGATGTATGAGTTAGCTCCGCCTTGCCATACACATCTCCCCGCGCATGTCATGTCAACAAACTTATTTTCGCGACGATGACAAAAATCATAAATTGAAGATTTTTCTAATGTTCCCTCCAGAAGGAAAAGTTTCAACCCCGCAAAAACTCTGTGACAAAAGTGGCAACATACCCCTAGAGTCGATTGAAAATAATTTTCAGCACAAATTTTGATGTGAGGCTCGCAAAAATGTATGTCCATATGTTTGCATGCTCATACATATTCATATATATTTACGACAAGACGATTTTCTACCAATAACGCTATGTAGCGTCGCGCAGGCGGCCATCAATCCCTCGACACATCGAGCCCTACAGGGCCGTTTCAAGTGATCCCTCAATAATTATAAATGCGCAAAATATCTATTAGATAGTATTGACTTACTATTAGCAAATATAAATAATTATATGAGAACAAAAAAATCACTATTTGCGCCCAAGATTTTACAAGAAATGTACTACAAGTGCACATATTCTCACTCATTTGCATGTAAACAAATTTACGAACATTATGCGTATGGTTCTTTTTTCGATTTTGTTTACATGCACACATAATTACAAATTATGCGCCAATATTTATATGTACATACATATGTAGTATATAATTATATTTTATTGTAACATATGTATATAAAATAATTATTTCATTATATACTTCTAAGCATTTTATGGAATAAATCATAAAGTTTTGCATATATACGTATGTATTTTGATATTAAATGTAAATGAAATTATATACCGAGTCGTTTGTGCAAGCGAACAGGTATTAACATTCAAATTAACACAATTTTTCTCATTTAACACTGAAAACGCTCAATTCTCCTATTTTCGAGTGCGCTGATGAAACCTGTGGTGAAATACGCTAATAATTTTCTGTGGTGAAACACGCTCATCTTGGCGAGTACCCCTGCGAAAAGAGGACCAACTTGACAATCGGCACACCATGAACCTTCACTATAAGCGTTCTCTGCAAAACGTTATAGGGAAGACGATAGAATGCACTATCCCGTAATTGAAGCTGACAGGCAGACTTATGGTGCAACCCTGCGCTAAAATGTCCTCTTAATCATGCGCAAAAGAGTTGCACCATTTTCTTAGGTGAGAAATACTTATATCTGCGCAAAAATATTTGTTTTATCCCTGTGTATTTCAAAGTAAAAACAACAAAATATTTATTTGTTTTATATTGTACTGTCATTTTTGTCAAAAAATTGTCCTTTGAGTCGTTTTGACCATTGTAAATAGTCTACATTTATAAAACAAAATTTGGAAGTACTCAGCAAGCGGCTATAGAATTTTTAATGAGGTGTCCGCGTACTCTCCCGCACGAATTCAACTAGATAACTTTGTTGTTGCGTTTAAATTGAAAATTTTTGACAGGCGAGCAGCACCCAAAAATAGCGAGCAGAGAAGTGACCAATCGATGACAGCTAATATTTAGTTCAAATATTGCTAGCAATGTCTTAGCTGTCCGAAAACTAAAACGGAAGAGTAGATGGAAAGTCGGAACCGACTTTTAAAACGGACAGTGTCCCGGGAGGTTCACTGCCGGCGTGACGGTACCGTCAAAACCTTCGCAGGTGAGAATACCCCCGTAAAGGGCAATAAATTAGGCGCTGTCGGCGGAAGCCTGCCGAAAACAGCGGTTAGTGTGAAGGTGGTGCGAGGCGAAGTCACCAGCACTAGTAAAGGAGCCTCTGTTAAGCTCACAGGAGTCCCGGGGCCCGGAGCAAACGGGCGACAGGCAACCTGGGTAGCATTCTAGCGCACTAGAGTGGGCTAGGAAGGTGCTTAGCGATGGTAAACCGGTGGGATTGGGTGAAGCTCAATTGCCGGTTAAACGACAAAGGTCGTTCGAGGGGAATCCTCCTTTGGTAAAAAACCACGGATTGGAGAGGCCCCGAAGTTTAGCGAAATCGCCAAACTCGCGGGGTCTAATGAGCTTGGAGTATGCGACCGGAGCAGGGAGGATGGAGCCATCTCCCACGCTGAGTGGAAGCGGGTCGCGGCGGTCATCTGGCGGTTTTCATGAGGGTGATCAGAGGAATCCCTGGTCCCCTTCCAAGCTGCGAGAACGCAGGTTGGCCCTACGGCATTCACAAGTATGTCAGGTTTGCTGATGAAAGATCAGCATCCTTATACAAGGAAGTGGTGTCCCTGGTAGGAGAGATCTGGAAGGGGGCTAAGCTCGAGGCGGTGGCTAAGGAAGAACTCCACTACGCCCTTGTGCTCGGGTGTGGCTCTCCGCCGAACCCTCCACTCCAGGAGAGATCGATGAAATTTTGCGATATTGCAAGGTCATTCGGCTAGCGAAAACCCAGAAGCCATATCGGTAAGTGCTGATACTTCTGAATAAGGAGTCCTTGGGTCCTCTCAGCGGCGTAAAGGTGGTCATCAGCTATGATTTCGAGAAGGTGGTCCATCGTGTCCTCCCTACCGATGCCAAAGCCGATATCCGACTACCTCCAGGAGCGGGAGAAGAGGAACTGATGCCCAAACGAGCATGGATGTTAATTCATCCCACTCGGTCACGGCGAGTATTGGAGATGGATCCGTTTTCAATCTCGGCAAACTGTTCGAAGAGGATCGAGTTGAATACATGGAGAGTGCGGAACTCGCACTGTTGGAGAATAGTTTGGAGGATGAAGATCCTGCAAACGCAAAGGCGACATCCTCCAACTTATTGCTTCGTCTAGCAATGGACGAAGCCGACGTTGTCCTAATCCAGGAGTCTTGGCTAGCCACAGGCCACAGGCTAATGACAGCTAGCTGCGCAGGTAAATTCAGAGCTTGCATGCTGGTCCGTAATGAACTTAACGTTTTCCTTTTACCCAATTACAGTAACGGAGACGTTGTGACCACCAGATTGGAGGGTGATGCCGGAGAACTTTGGCTGATCACTCTTTTTCGGACCATAGGTAGTTTCAGTGTCAGTTTCAACCTGGACAGGGCTTGCCCAGTCCGCAAACCTTTTTGGAACCTTAGGAATACTAATTGGGATCTATATTGTAGAAAGCTTCGTTCAGCTCTTCCGGTCGCGCCCCCACCAGACTCAGTTCTCTCCGCCAACACGATTCATGAGTTTGTCGAAGTTTTCAGTTCTGGGTGCAGGATGGCCCTTGAAAGTTCCTCTCCTCTGAGATCTCAGAAAGGCAAAGGGAAACCTCTTTGGTGGACGTCGGAATTTCGGAGCTCAGATCTTCAAGTCCAAGGCTCTTCAATAAAGCCCGTAGAAGTGGTCTTGTTGACGACTGGGCTTTGTACAAGGTGGGACTTGCAATTTTTAAATCTGAAATGAAGAAGGCCAAACGGTCTTCTTGGAGAGCCTACTGCGAAAGCGTGGAGGTCTGCCAGGAGTCCTCGAGATTTAGGCGCATTCTGTCCAAGAGCCCAATATCCGTAGGTTACTTGAGAAATGATGCTGGTGAGTGAACCTCGAGCAATGAGGAGTCACTAAAGCTACTTATGGATGCTCATTTCCCAAAAAAACAATCAGCGGAAAGAGCATCCCTCGGAGAGCTTCAAGGGGGCGAAAACGAAACTCTATCAAACCTTTCAAGTCCTCCGGACTAGATGCCATTATACCTGCGCAGCTACAGCGAGCGGTCAAGGTATCATGAAGCTGGCTGTCCTCGATCTACGCGAACTGCGTCAGACTGGGTCATATTCCGGAGGCTTGGAGGTAGGTTAAGGTGTCTTTCATCCCAATAGCTGGTAAAAGCTCTCATGGTACTGCAAAAGATTTCAGGCCCATTAGCCTCTCCTCGTTCCTCTTGAAGGCTTTGGAGAAGCTCATGGATCTGTACATAAGGGAAAAAATCCCTAGATATTAGCTTATTAAATCTCAACACGCATACTGTAAGGGCAGGGCGGTAGACACCGCCTTACACTCTGTAGTGCCGTGCATAGAGGAGGCCTTCTTAATGATTACGCGGTAGGTACTTTCCTCGATATCGAGGAGGCCTTTAACAATGTAAGCGGTCATTGGTGCGCTAGACGATTTTGGGGTAGAAGCGAACCTTAAGTGCAAATGCGCTCCCGACTATAAATTGGGGTACCCCGCAAGGTGTCGTTCTCTCACCTTTGCTCTGGATCCCGGAAGTGAACGACCTACTGGGGAACTTGAAAATCAAGGCTGTCGAGGGACGGCCTATGCTGATGATGTAGCCCTTTTGGTCAAAGGAAAATTCCTCAACACCGTATATGAGATGACCCAAGGTTACCTAAAAGTGGTAACCCGCTTATTCACAAGAAGATACAAAATACCACTCACCACTCTCCCCTCATTGGGAGGCTCCAGTCTACAACCTGCGGACAAGGTGAAATACCTGGGGCTTATTATTGATAGGAAGCTCTTATGGAAGCTAAACATTGAGGATAGGGTAAGAAAGGCTTCGGTAGCTCTTTACTGCTGTAGAGGGGCTATTGGAAAAAGGTGGGGTCTCTCACCGCAAGTGGTTTTATGTTTGTGCACTCGGGAAAGTCACACTAGCTAGGCAGCTGGAGAGTGTCCAAAGAGCGGCTCTCATTGGAATCAGCGGAGCGCTAAGAACAACACCAACAATGGCTCTAAATGTCATCTTACACGTCGCACCTGTTGATATTGGCGGTAGGTGCACTGCGGCAAAGGTCGCTGTCAGACTCAGAGACGCTGCGTACATGATCGGTCCCAAGCAGGGACACTCTGAAATTCTCCGTCGGTTCAATTGCATCGGTGACTACTTGGACCACTGCACCGCGGAACCGTCCCCTATAGGTTTCTTCTCTGCGCACGTACCTACGAGGGATATGTGGGAAGGAAGAAGTCAATGTAGGAGAAGTGCAGTCAGCATTTTCACGGATGGATCGAAGGTAAGGGGAAAGGTGGGAGGGGGAGTTTTCTGTAGAAAGCTCTCTCTCAACACCAGCTTAGGCTACCTGACCACTGTAGTGTCTTCCAATCAGAGGTCGCAGCGATCAAAGTAGCAGTGGACGCACTGCTTAGCACGGTGACCTCTTTTCGAGAGGTATGTATTCACTCCGACAGCAGAGCGGCAATACTGGCTTTGGAATCGATGACAGTACGCTCTGGGCTAGTTAAGGAGTGTCTTAAACCCTTATCAATAGCTTCCAGCTATTTTGCTATCCGACTAGTATGGGTACCCGGTCACCGCGGAATCGTTAGTAACTCTATAGCGGACAAGCTTGCAAGGGAGGGTACCCTAGCTCCATTAACGTCGGAATGGGAGCGCGATTAACATGCAGACTACACATGAGCTCGTCAAACGCTGGACAACTACCAGAACTTGTTCAGTGGCGAAATGGCTAGAATCGACATTAACCGTCTTAAGAAATTTGTATCGGATTCCAAGCGTTTTGCTGAATCTTAAACGTCTTTGATCTACAGGGAGTTTTATTGGTATCACAATAGAGGTGCCAGGCTGTCTAAGTGAGATTTTCTGTTTTTGCAGAGATTTGCCTACAAACCTAACCTATCCTAAACAACAATATTTGCGGTGATATTCCGGTGGAGGATGGGGTCATGTGTAGAAGTTCACGTAAGTGAGGAAAGTTCCTGACTGTCAATCAGCTAGGAACGGCCAGGAATGATTATTTTGCATGTGGCTCAAGCAGCTCACGACTTCCAGTCTTAGACCAATTATCCTCTGGGTACCCAACAGACATCCGTTTGGAGGCGAGCTAAAGTGAGAAGGCGAATGCCGCTTATGCGGTTGTGCGTAGGGTTTGAAAACCACCACATGAAAAACCCCCCAATGAAACGGGAGCAATTGCATCGGATGAGAGACCCCAATTTTGATAACGACCACTGCAAACGTATAAAGGACTACTGAGGCTGATCGACTTCGCCGGTGCCCGAAGTATGGTCGTCTGTGGTACTAGATTCCAGCATAAGAAAATACATCAAGCTACTTGCAAACACATCGATCATGTTGTGATTGTTGGACGACATGTCTCCTGTGTTTTAGACGTGCATACGCTCCGTAGTCCCAACATCGGCTCGGATCACTATCTTGTAGCAGCTAAGATACGCACCCTCCTCTGTGCAGCAAAGCGCGGACCGGATATCAAGCTAAGCTCCTTACGTAAAGCTGCAACCGAAACTATTCGCTTTCGGAAAAGTTAAAAAAGTAGCTGGTATGATGAGGATTGTTGTCTCGCAGTGGAGAGAAAACAGACTGCCTACCTCGCAATGCTGCGATCGATAGCAACACGAGCGGGATGGGAAATATACAGAGAGCCGAAATGCGTGAGTATGAAGAGTTTGACATGCTCGCCGACAGTGCTAATGCTCGAAAATTCTACGAAAAGATAAAGAACTCCGAGTAGCAACTACCCGCTTGAAGAACAATAAAACGGCGGGGCCGATGGATTTCCGGCCGAGGTATTCAAATACAGTGTCGAAGAACTGATAATTATCAGTGAATGCATCACCGCCAATGGAGCCCACCGTCAACAAACAGATTGGACCCTATTAGTGTTGCTTTAGGCCTGGAAAATCAAGAAATGATCAAATATTCACCATGCGCCAAATGTTGGAGAAGACCCGTTAAAAGAGGATCGACACACACAACCTCGTTGTAGATTTTAAAGCTGCTTTCGACAGAACGAAAAGGAGCTGCACCTATGTCACGATGTCTGAATTTGGTATCCTTGCAAAACTAATACGGCTATGTAATCTGACGTTGAGCAACACCAAAAGCTCCGTCAGGATCGGGAAGGAGCCGTTTAATACCAAACGAGGTTTCAGAAAAAATGCTGGAAAAAATAACTCGAGCTGCAGAGCTAAATAGAGAAGATGCAATCTTTTATAAGAGTGTACAGCTGCTGGCGTACGCTAAGGATATTGATATCATTGGAAACAACACCCGCGCCGTTACTTCAGATTTTTCCTGACGAGGACAAGACGGAGACGTGTCTCTAGCATTAAACAAACAGTCAGCGCATTGTATCCCACGATACTGTTGAAAGTCATAACTCTGAAGTTGTAGATAATTTCGTCTATCTGGGAACCACCATTAACAACAATAACAATATCAGCCTGGAAATCCAACGCAGAATCACTCTTGCCAACAGGTGCTACTATGGACTGAGTAGGCAATTGTAAAGTAAAGTCCTCTCTCGACGAACGAAAACCAAACTCTACAAGTCTCTTATCATTCCCGTCCTATTTTACGGTGCAGAAGCTTGGACGACGTCAACATCCGATGAGGCGACACTGGGAGTTTTCCAGAGAAAGGTTTTGAGGAAGATTTATGGTCTCTTAAACATTGGCAACGGCGAATACCGAAGACGATGGAACAATGAGCTGCACGATTTAAACGACGACATTGACTTAGTTCAGGGAATAAAAAGACATGAAAATTCTCCAGCACTGAAAGTGTTCGATGCAATACCCGCTGGTGGAAGCCGAGGACTCCGTTAGAAGGACCAGGTGGAGAAGGACCTGGCTTCACTTGGTATTACCAATTAGCGCCAAACAGCCAAAAGAAGAAACTAATAGCGCGCTATTGTGGACTCGGCTATAACAAGTGAGCGATGTCTACGCCAGTCAAGAAGAAGAAGATTCCTAGTTTTATCGATAATTTTTAGAAGAAGAGGAGAAATGTCAAATGACAATGTAAACAAAAATGGTCGCCGGCGAGTGAAAGATGTGTACTACAACAACATTATACATCACATTTTACAGTTGACAATAATCTTTGGCTAAATGTAATCTGTTATACTATGTTTACATATAACGAGATTATCTCTATTTACGAGCTTAACTCCATAATCTGTAATTCAGAAACGATATTTCTCATACAAAATTCCTCTCTTCATAATCCGAGATTATAAAATTATCTCGGATTATACAACTAGATTTTCGGTGTTATTCCTAGCTTTATCGATCATTTTGCGGTACTAGGTGTACAATTGCTTCCGCTCTGTCTTCCAATTCCCAATCCGCTATTAAGCGTATCAGTACTACACATCTCATATGCCAATTTGCTCTGGATTCTGGTGGTGAACGACCTACTGGAGGAACTTGAAAATCAAGGCTGTCGAGTGACGGCCTATGCTGATGATGTAGTCCTTTTGGTCAAAGGAAAATTCCTAAACACCGTATATGAAATGACCCAAGGTTACCTAGAAATGGTAACCCGCTGGGCGCATAGAAGTGGCTTAGCCATAAACCCGAGTAAAACGGAACTCGTCTTATTCACAAAAAGATACAAAATTCCAAATGTTACTCTCCCCTCATTGGGAGGCTCCAGTCTAAAACCTGCGGATAAGGTGAAATACCTGGGGCTTATTCTTGATAGGAAGCTCTCATGGAAGCCAAACATTGAGGAGAGGGTAAGAAAGAAAGTAAAGAGCTACTACTGCTGTAGAGGGGCTATTGGAAAAAGGTGTGGTCTCTCACCGAAAGTGGTTTTATGGTTGTATGAGACCATTATTAAACCTATAATGTTCTATGGAGTTGTCGTCTGGTGGAGGGCACTCGAGAAAGTCACACTAGCTAAGCAGCTGGAGCGTGGCCAAAGAACGGCTCTCATTGGAATCAGCGGAGCGCGAAGAACAACAGCTTTAGGCTACCTGACCACTGTAGTGTCTTCCAAGCAGAGGTCGCTGCGATCAAAGTAGCAGTGGATGCACTGCTTCGTATGGTGACCTCTTTTAGAGAGGTATGTATTCACTCCGACAGCAGGGTGGCAATACTGGCATTGGAATCGATGACAGTACGCTCTGTGCTAGTTAAGGAGTGTCTTAGATCCTTATCAATAGCTTCCAGCTATTTTGCAATCCGACTAGTGTGGGTACCCGGTCACCGCGGGATCGCTGGTAACTGCATAGCGGACAAGCTTGCAAGGGAGTGTACCCTAGCTACATTGACGTCGGAATGGGAGTGCATTGGTAGTCCATGGTCCACCTGCGCAAGAGCGCTGGACATGCAGACTACGCATGAGCTCGTCAAACGCTGGTTAACTACCAGTACTTGTGCAGTGGCGAGGTCCTTTTGGCCCTCTGTGGAGCGTAAGCGGTCCTTTCAACTGCTTTCTCTGGGCAAGGTCCATCTCAGCGCAATCATAGGGGTACTTACTGGACATTGTCCAATGGGTACCCATGCGAGGAAGGCGAGATGGAATCATCTAAGCATTTCCTACTGCACTGTCCAGCTTTTGCCAGACTGAGGTTGAAACACCTCCGAAAGCCCTTTTTCGACGATCCTAGCGAATTGGCTAGAATCGATATTACCAGTCTTAAGAAATTTATAACGGATTCCAAGCGGTTTGCTGAATCTTAAAGGTCTTTGATCCACGGGGAGTTTTATTGGTACCACAATGGACAGCGCCAGGCTGTCTAAGTGAGATCTTTCTGTCTTTGCAGAGATCTGCCTACAAACCTAACCTAACCTAACCTTCTCGTAACAGCGGATAAAAAAAACGTGCAATTTCAGTTAATCATTGCGCTATAACAACAACATAAATAACTCTAACATCTTGGATAGCAGTGTGGCTCTAAATACTTTCCGGGGTTGAAGTTCACATAAGTGCGGCAAATTTCTGTCTGCCATCTACTTAGGAGAGCCCAGAAACGATTAGTTTGCATGTGACTCAACCAGCTCACGACTGTCGGTCTTACACCAAGTATCCTCCGAGTAGTCAACAGAAATCAGTTTGGAGGCGAGCTAAAATGAGATAGCGAAGCCAGCTTTTGCTGTTGTGCATATGGTTTGGAATCCACCACTCAATGAAAAGGAAACAAGGGTTTCCTATGAGAGACCCCAATTTTGATGTCGCCCACATCATGCAATATTCACTTACGGTGCAAGCCTGCGCTAAAATATTCTCTTGATCATGCGCAATAGTTTTCTTAGGTGGAGAAATACTTAAACCTGCACAAAAATATTTTTGTATCCCTTTGTTTCGAGCTTCGTCTATGATTTACGTTATTTAAGAAATTAAAATGTATTTCAAAGTTAAAACAACAAACATATATATTTGTATTGTCATTTTTGTCTAAATTTGTCCTTTGAGTCGTTTTTACCATTGTGAATTGCATACACATGTAAAACAAAATTTGGCAGCATTTAGAAAGCGGCGATAGAATTTTTAATGAGGTATCCGCAATCAACTAGATACCTTCGTTGTTGCTTTCACATGTAAATTTTTTGACAGACGAGCAGCGCACAAAGATAGCGAGCAGAGAAGTGACCAATCGATGACTAATAAAAACTAATACTAAACTGGCTAATATAAACTTGTTTTCGAATAAATGGGAAAATTTTCTCCTACCCTTCTATCATGATTTCTTTTCAAATTCACATGTGTATATAAGACATAAGGCATAATGATTTTGGTTGTGGAATATATATTTTCTCCATACCCTTGTAAAAAGCGGCAACTCTACTTTTTGTTGTTAAAAACAACATCGATATAAATGAGTTAATTCATATTGGTACATGATTTGTGTCTTATCGTAGTATCAAAAAATTTTGAAAAGTAATTAGGCACAGGAAAATTGTAGTTTCGGAAGTTGTGAAAAATGAAGTTTCAATAGGTTTGTATTAGGTGTTTGAATACCAGTGGTTAACTAAAGAAGCTTCCTTAAATTGCGATATCTTAATGAATGTTGGTAAGATTTCTTCAAGCGGGTTTGTTTAATTAAAAATTCACGTATAATAGTAAAACAACATGCGAAAATAATAAAGATAATAATAAAAAAGTTAGTATAAAATTTTCAATATGTCTTGAAAAGGCTGTAATAATGTTATTTGTTATTTTGAGTGTGTTAAGTGTGAAGTCTAAGTTCAAGTTTTTTTCTTAACCGGCATTTGAAATTTAACTTCTTACTAGGTGTTTAAATTAAGTTAAAGATATAAAATATACTTGTTTAATACCCAACTACATACGTCCTTATTGTGTATATTTCCGTAGATTCACACAAAATTGCAGAGAAATTTACAGTACATCGGATTGATTAATCGTTTATCTAGCTTTGTGCGTGAGCTGTTTTATTTTAGAGTTGTGGTTATATCTAGATTTTTTCTTTGCTTTAACATGTATAGAAGTCATAACGCATTTAAGGAGTAACTGGCCAAATTATCATTGTCTTGTATCTTTTTTAAAAATACATTGAGAAAATAATATAATTTATTTTTTATGTACCTATAGTTTTGAGTGTTTAATTTAATAATTATTTCAAGGATATAGGACTGTATAACATCATCGAATAATGAATGGTTGTATTAAATGAACGATGACTAATAACCCTCATAAAATACCGTAGATGATTAAAGGCAGATTATGTTATGTATTACTTTTGTACAAACCTTACACAGGTGTAAGCTGTACTTCAGAATTAAGATAATGATATTCTGAGAATTTTTCATCAATCTCAAATTTTGTTTTTCAGTAGCTGGAACATATTTTGGGGAAACTTCAGTATACTATCTCAGGCTTTCGGTAATAAAATGGGTATCGTTGGAAAGAGGAGGTTCTCCAGATTAAGAATATATATACATATAGCTGCAGCTGATAGCTTATAGTTTTCGAGATATTCGCACTTAAAGTTGAAAAAAGTGCTACTTTTATCTTAAATTTTCACAATATAGATTGAATATTTTATTAATATTATGCACTTATTTTACACTTACACTTCACTACATTGTTTCTGCATATTTATTTTATAAAATTTATCACGAAAATAGTTGTAAATAATTATTTAACATTTTACACAAATTTCTTAAATTCAACAATAACAAAAAGGGTTGCAGCTTGACAAGTAATAAGTGTTGCCATATCAGATATTTTGCAAACGAATGAGAAGAACCAAAATAAATAAATACCCCAAATGCAGAAAACAAATGCCCTATAAAAAGATTATATAAAGATAATATAAGGAAAGTTTATGATATCCACTCTATGTACTATAAGTAAGGGAAATGAAAAGGTCTTTCGTTTGAAATACTTTCCGCATTGGCGGCCTTCGGCCGAGCTTCAATAAAATAACCCTGGTCGAGCCTACACCGGGAGTTATCAAAGAGGGGGAAATGAAAAGTTCTTTCGCAAAGAACTACTTTCCGCATTGGGGGCCTTCGGCCGCGCTTCAAAAATATAACCCTGGTCATTCCAACACCGGGAGTTATCAAAGAGGGGGAAATGGAAAGTTCTTTCGCAAAGATCTACTTTCCGCATTGGGGGCCTTTGGCCGCGCGCCAAAAAAATAACCCTGGTCGGGCCATCACCGGGGGTTATCAAAGAAAAGGTAATACCGAGATTTTGCATTAGTCATAACATCATTATGGTTTATATATTTGGTGTATAATCCTTCTTTTTACTGTTTATATTTATTCTTTTCATTTTTGCAAAATATTTGATATGGCAACACTCATTACTTGTCAACCTGCAACCATTTTACTATTTTTTAGACGAAGATTTGTTTAAAATGTTAAATATTTATTTACAGCTATTTTCGTCATAATTTTTATAAAATAAATATGCAGAAACAATGTGATGAAGTGTATATGTAAAATAAGTGCATAATATTAATAAAATATTCTGTATATATTGTGAAAATTCGAGATAAAAGCGAATATCTCGAAAACTATAAGTCAGCTGCAGCTATATTCTTAATCTGTAGAACCTCCTCTTTCCAACGATACCCATTTTATTGCCGAAAGCCTGGGACAGTATACTAAAGCCGACCCCATATTTTCTAAATATTAGTTGTTCTTAACTGTAATAAAATCTGTGTTCTTTTCAGTTAGATAAGACAGATAGCCATTTGACAGTTTCCTTGTTCTCATCACTTAATTGGAAAATTTGCCTGCAATATATACAGGAATTATTAATTTTATCAATAGCTAAAAAATTAAATTCAGTGCCAGGCAGGCAGTAGCACAATTTAAATTTCGGAAAAACTTCCGTGAAACAAGTTATGAGTGGTAAATCCTGGGGACTCTCAAAAATTAAAAAAAAAAAGTTGTGGAAGCAATGCATGATATCGAGGAGATTTTCAATACAGGGGCGCCAAGATTTGAGGCCTGTTTCATGTTAATTAACCTAAAATAAACACTTTAGGGTATAAAAAAATTTACATCATGCACTGTTCGCGAGGTATTTGCACATGAATATTGGATTATAGCGAGCGCGGTATATGCCACGGCGGGCGAAATAAATATGTCAATTATACATATATATCGAAATGTCGAAAATTTTTATTCTTCAAAAAATGTTTATTTTGGAAAAATTAACATAAAAATGTCCTCAAATTTTAGCGCTCCAGTAACAACTGAATGCAATATCACAAGGCTCTTGCTACCGATGGACAGGATTACAAATATTTACATTAATATGTGCAGGGGCTCGGAGATTTACATATGGGCATTTCCGCCATGTCGAACGTGACAATCGTACACCTTTCAACTAAAAAAAAATATGAACTAAAATGTTTTTTTTAATTTTGACAGTAGGATTTTTTAATAGCCCTTCATTAGCTCTACATTTAGTGTTAAGGTATTCGCACGGGACAAAAAATGGATGTCGTTTTTGGGGACAACGATTCAAACGGCGATTTAAGCGAATTGTGAGGCAATATTCAAATGTTTTTGATTGTAGAGCGTTGTGAATGGATGCCTTTAAAATTGGTATGAATTTCACCCAAAAATAATTTATAGTTTTTTTTTTTTAAATTAATATTTACCACATTCGCACGGTATATTTTTTTCCATCATAATATTTATGTTGATTTTGTTGTTATAATACGGAATTATTTAACAACAAGTCCAATAAAATGGCTTAAAAAAGTATTAAATGTATTTATTTATTTATTTTAACTAACATCCAACGAAAAACAACAAAAATTCTATAGTATCAAATGAAAATAGTATTATGAATGTGAAATACAGTGTTTTTTTTTTTCAGAAATGCCTCGGGTATAAAAATTTTTGGATTTCGTTATCTGCTAGACCTTCCTTTTGAGTTTTTTTTTTGCAAAAAAATTATATTCTAATGAAGAGTATTTAGTATTTAACTATTTTATAAAATTAACCAGGCTTGATAATATAAATTTGATTTTAAACTGAGAGCAGTTACCTTAAATAAAATAAATATTTTAGAAAAGCAACTAAAGGATTTCTGAATTGTAGTTAAGAAATTTATCAAGAAAATAATATGTCATGCGTAAACTTGCCACTTTTAAAAGCAAACGAATTTCTCCTGACAACCTTGTTAAAATGAGCACTCTTATTTTGATTTGTAAGCCTATAATTTTCGCCAAAATCTATTTAAAAAGCTAGTTAGTGGAATTTAAAGTGCGGTTTTTGCTCATATGTAAATAATTAATGTAAATGTATCTATTTACATACTTAAGTCAATTTAATAAGATAAAAAATAATTTGAAATTTTTAAATTCCACACCTACGATGTCGCACGTGATCAATTTTAAGTAGTTACCAAACCACAAATCTTCTGATTTTTTAACAAGGTTTTTTTTTATTTTAATTGTACAAAAATTTACATTAAAATATAGGATAATGAGAGAGCAAAAACTTACAGTTATTTGAAATCGCATGCTTTCTTATGCATTTTATTTTGCTCTTTGTACCCTTATAAAGGTTTTACACAAAGCAATAAATTATACATGATATGTTTCTTTAACAATTTTGACGAAAAAACAAATGCAGTAGAAAAATCGAAATGAGAAAAGTAGCTCCTAAGCGATTTGGCATACGTATATATCGAATTGGTTATGAATAAATTTAAAATTTATTTAATATAAACGAATTTAAAAATTGAAATTTTCTATGAAAATATGCAAAAAATGTTTAATATTTTGCCTGTGGTGGACCTTCTGGCGGAAATGCACATATGACGAATATGTGAGTCAAATTGTATGTTATATTAATAAAATTAAATAAGTAAATTGCGAGAGTATTCAATGTTCGTTTACATCCGTTAATGAAATTTATATATGATATAAACATTATAAGATATAATCGTTTTTAATGCTAAAGAGTGAGTCTGATAGATCAAATGTGCTAGAGTGAGAATTAAAATACTGACATATTCGGCGGAATGGTTCGTTTAATTCGAACTTTGTTCTAGAATATTTTAAAATGATTATCTAAATTCTCTACTGAGCGAGCAGAGACAAGTTAATATCAGACAAAAGGACTATTCAGAAGTTTTACTAGGTATATTATGCCAAGCATTTTCCTACAAGTAGTGAGTATAGGTAGATTTATTAGTTTAGACGATTAGTATATGGAAGAAGTTTTAACCTGGAATCCCAAAACATTTCGGAATTTAATATATTGATAGGAGTAGGTGTGTGAGTGTATGTCGTTTATTTTTATGTATTTATATTTTTAATGTAAATTTAAAATTGCAAATAAAAACTTTTAATTCCATTAATTTTGTTGTTGTCAACTTATAGGAAAGCAGTCAAAGTGAGTAATTTCTCTAACTTACGGCAGTGATTAATTATAAAATATGCACCAAAAACCGTATTGATGGCAACAATTCTGTAATATCAGGAAAACATGGACCGTGAAAGCCTTAGCGAGTGGGCTAAAGATAAGCCACTTAGTATTCTACAACTTGATCCGGCAGATAGAGCTGTACTAAGAATAGCAGGTAAATAAGTACAAGTTTAATTAACAGTGTGATATTTTGTAAGCTTAAGATAATAAAAAATAATAGATATTGTTAAACTGTCATTAGTGAATAGGGGAAATATTACCGGAAGCCTGGAAAATTTTGTAATAAAAAATGTTACATTGAGCTTAAAATATGTTTTTAGACGAAATTTCGCATGCATAGTTAATGGGCCGACTTCACTTATTTCTAAGCCACAGTTTGTCCAAGTTAATATGATAATGATAATTATATATTTAGGAGTATGGGAAATACTGAACAGATTTTATAAATTTTCACCACAGAGCCCAAATTGGGGGAAAAAAAATATATTCTTATATATTTCCCGGAAATTATCTCATGTATTTGGTATGATGTCTATCAAGAGTTCGAAATTTCATATCCGGTATTCGGGTATAAAACTATAGTGCGATTTCTAAAATGTTTACTTTATGTAATGGCTGAACCTCAACATGAGGTGACGCCGAGAAACAGTCTAAGCTCGTTTAG
This sequence comes from Zeugodacus cucurbitae, assembly GCF_028554725.1. Classification (NCBI taxonomy): domain Eukaryota; kingdom Metazoa; phylum Arthropoda; class Insecta; order Diptera; family Tephritidae; genus Zeugodacus; species Zeugodacus cucurbitae. The sequence continues at coordinate 28,602,982 of NC_071671.1, forward strand.
AGTAAATCAAATTAGAGAATTACAAAAGGCTAACTACATTACACAAAGATGGCACTCAAAAAAGAAAACGAAGAACTGAAAGCAAGCCTGTTAGTACAGCACCAAAACCATCAAATGTAAGTGTTGATGAAGTATACGAAACTGAACTATGAAGATGAACTAGCTAAAGAAACGGAGTGGATACTCAAAAAGAAACGCTCTCCAAAAAAACGTAAAGCTGATAGTTCCCCAACAATTATTAGCCCTATGAAAAATAAAAATAAAGAAAAGGCGGCCATTAATGATATCAAAATTCATCGACCACCACCAATTATAATAAACGACGTTAACGATTTTAATAAATTACATTCAAATATTACCGCTCTAACGAAAAACAAATTTTTAATAAAGCTTTTGAGTAACGGTGCCTACAAACTAAATACATTTGATGCTACTGACTATCGAACAACAAGAAAAATTCTTGTCAAACGAAAATATACCTTGGTTTAGCTACGAGAGAAAACATAACAGGCCAATAAAGGTAATGATAAAAAATTTACACCACATATGTGATACTCAATCCATCTTGAACGACCTTTAAGATTAAGGTTTTAATGCAGGGACCGGAAATAAGAGTTATTTTACAATTTTTAATAAGAAAAATCATACATAAAGGAACATCGTAGAAAAGTTTTGATAACACCATCATGATTATTAGGTGAACTATATGCGAAATACTGTATGATTTTTAAATTTTGATTTTTTTATATTTAGATCAAAAATAAAAGTTATTTTTGATTTTTATTTTTTTAGATCAAAAATAAAAGTTATTTTTGATTTTCATTTTTTTAGATCAAAAATTAAAGTTATTTTTGATTTTTATTTTTTTAGATCAAAAAATAAGAATTATTTTTGATTTTTATATTTTTAAATCCATAATAAAAATCAATTCAAAATTTGTAACATATAAAAATTGGAATGATGCATATTGTAATACATACGGCATAAATAGATAAATAAAAATTTTGAATTGATTTTTATTATTGATTTAAAAATATAAAAATCAAAAATAATTCTTATTTTTTGATCTAAAAAAATAAAAATAAAAAATAACTTTTATTTTTGATCTAAATATATAAAAATCAAAAATAACTTTTATTTTTGATCTAAATATATAAAAATCAAAAATAATTTTTATTTTTGATCTAAATATATAAAAATCGAAAATAACTCTTATTTTTTGATTTTTTTGATAATAGTCATAAGAGTTACTGTCCCTGCTTTAATGTGTTAAATGCAATTAACAAACTTAAGTGGAAGACTAAAGAACCGCCAGATATGTTTTTAGTAGTATTCGATGCTACCGAGGACATTAGGAAAGTTTATCAGATCAAAAGCATTATTAACTGTTGTCAAGGTTGAGCCTATTCTATTATATCTATATATAAAGCCTCTAAATTAATCCGTCGGTTCAAAAATTGTCAAGCTTTTGGACATAAAAAAAACTTCTGCGTTAAGTCATCGAGATGTGTGAAATGTGGAGGCAAACATCGTACAACTGAAAGCCGAAAAAGATCCTGCCAAATGTTACAACATTATTATATTTAAATAATGTATTAATTAAAGCTACTGTAATTTCAGTAAAAATACACAGTCAGTCATTGTACTTAATTGCTCTATATAGTCCGCCCAGGCATAATATCATAACTGATACTTATACGAGTTTATTAAAAAAAATATGACGGAAGGTACATCATTTGTGGTGACTTTAATGCAAAACACACTCATTGGGGATCACGTTTAACTACAACCAATCGATAACTTCTGAAAGCTATACAAGTTATTGGATGCAATGTTATTTCGACAGGGAATGTTATTATTTCATCAACAAAGTATCAAAAATCAATTTACGTATTGAAGATAGCTCAGATTTAAGCTCTCCATTCACCACCACTGTTACTAACTTTATGTGAAAAACCAGTAATTTCGTCCGGCACGTGTTCCTTATCTAATAAACATACTGATTGATATTAATTTAAGACTATACTGAATAAAGTCGATTTTAAACTAAAGCGCATATCGACAGATGCTGACTTAGATTGTAAAGTTGAATCTTTCACAAAAGTAATTCAAAATGCTGCGTGGAACAGTACACCGAATATTCGCGTGAATATAAGTGGAAACAAATTCCCAAAATACATGGTATCCATAAAAAACGTAAACTTCGACGAATATGGCAGCAAACTAGGTCGGCTGCTCTCAAAACAGAGCTTAATAGATGTACAGTGGGACTAACAACAAAAATTAGACAGTTTATAAACTATTCCTTCAAAACGTATTTGTCCTGTTGATAAATCTACCAATTATTCGCTCTGGAAAGCTGCAAGGAATATTAATAAACAAATAAAACATGCCGCACCAATAAAATTAAACGAAACTGAATGGGCCGAAACCAATGCAAAAAAAGTTGCAGTAATTGCAAATAATTTGAGAAACACATTTACAACTAACGATGGACATGAGCTAAACTGTGAAAATAGTTGGTTGGATCCACTTGTCAGCATTTCTCCAGTTACTAGTATAGAAATTAAAAGTTTTATCAGGGTTTGATTTAATAACCGGAGAAATATTACGCAATCTACCAAAGAATTGTATAAAAAAATTGTAAACGTTGTAAACAGTGCATAAGGTACTTAAAATCCATCGCTTTGGAAAGTATCTGAAGTTATTATGATACCTAACCCGGGTAAACCACTACATGATGTCACATCTTATAGGCCAATATCGCTGCTGCCAGTTCTATCGAAAGTCTTCGAGAATGTTCTCATAAAGAGGCTAAAATCAATAATAGATCGAAAACATCTTATACCAGTACATCAGTTCGGCTTTCGTGACCACCATTCAACAATTGACCAGGTGCACCGAATCCTGAATTTCGTTGAAAATGCTATTGATAAAATGAACGTTTGGCGGCCTTCTTAGACGTGTCTCAGGCTTTTGATAGTGTTTGGCATTCGGGTCTACTGCTGAAATTGAAATGCATGTTACCCAAACAATATTGCGAAATAATTGCTTCCTACCTAAAATATAGATACTTTCGTATAAAACAAGAGGATGCATACTCAAACTTGCAACCGATAGAAGCGGGTGTTCCCCAGGAAAGCGAGTTGGGGCCTATGCTTTACTTGCTTTTTACAAGAGATATCCCCACTGACTCAAGTTATGTGACAGCGACATTTGCGGATGACACAGCCCTGTTAGCAGCAGGAGAGTCAACCTCAATATCTACCCTTCGACTGCAAACAGCTGTCAATGCAATTACTAAATGGGCTTCCAAGTGGCGCATTAAATTAAACAATTCCAAATCAATACCCGTAGATTTTACTTAAAAAAAACATCATATCATCCCATTTATATAAATGGTACTCCTATACCACATCACAATAATGCTAAGTACCTAGGAATCACCCTAGATGCTAAGCTTCGCTGGAAAGAGCATGTCAAGAAAAAAAAGGAGTGAGCTTGATTTAAAATTTGCTAAGTTTTACCATCTACTTTTACCATCTAGGAGATCCACACTTTCAATCGAAAACAATCATATACTAAATCCAATTTTATATTTTTTCGTTCGTTCGTTTACTTTGCAATATATAAATCAGAAACCTATAAAGAAATGTGACATTGTTCATTTAAAAAATTTTCGAAACCCAACCAAACTTTTCAAGGCTCTATATACCGAAAATGAGGACCTAGGCACTCACTAGGGTTGCTTTAGTTTTGTCCGATACTGCACATATACTGTAATCGTTTCCTAGCGGACTTTATGTCGAATATATGGGACATTGTGTTATTAAATTAAATAAATAATTGGCGAGAGTATAAAATGTTACACCCGCCATTCCTTACTTGTAATAATTTGAAAGATTTCATTCATTTGTATGAAAGCATAAATACATGGGAATGAGATTGTCAAATTAATAAAATATTTTTTATTTATTTTGAATTTCAGTATAAGTTTCTATTCTAATCAATAATAGCCTGCTAGTAAGGCAGCTATTGCCTCGTATCTAGTCGAAAATTTCGAGCTTTTTTTTCGAAAATCGCTCGTTCGCATCCGTTAAAAATTTCACCCGGTTTTAGAAGCTCATAATACACCAAGCCCGTCCTTCTGATTTCACTAAATACAGAGCATCACCATGGGTATTCGGCTTTGCCGTTGATTTATCTGGTTGACCAAGTTTCAAATATGATTTTAGCGTTTAAAATTGTTATAATGGCTCAAATGTTCATCATCAATTACAATCCTATCCAAAAACGATTTATTTTTGCATCGTTCAAGCAGCATTCCACCCAATTTCCTTAAATATATCCGACTGCTTTTAAACATTTTGAAATGGCTGCTTGAGTGACTTCCAAAGATTCTATGAGTTCTTCTTGTGTTTGGAAACCATTTAACTCCCCACAAAAACACATTTTCAGGTACAAAGTTTTAGATATTTGAGTGAAAAAAAAATATTGTATATGTTTCAAATGAATGAAATATACTGAAACAGTCATAAAAAGACAGTTGTAACACATGCTGAGAATAATGGAACAGTGGAATAATAAAGTTATGTTATCTCTGGGGAAACCGCACGAATATAGTAATATTTTACACTTATTTTGGCATAATTTTTTATTGCATAAACAAACAAGTCTATAGCTTAATGCTGTTGTGAACAAAAAAATATATATGTATGTGTATATGCGATAATCTTAGCAAATTTCGTAAATTCATGTTTGCTTCGGGCATATGACTACTATCGGAGGGAATTTCAATTCTCTATCCCAATGTCCAATGGTACCATTTCGTGTTATGATTCGGTCACCAGAAGTTCGTCGCTTTGATGTGATGGTTTCACGCACTGTATAATGTTCTCACACCTGCAAATTCTGAATTCTGATTCTGAATCATAATATTCAAAGATATGTGTAGGATAATTGTTAAATATGTTATATACAAGTTAATTATTATCAATCAAATCTGTGGTGTCGTAAGGTTTTTCACACATGTTTCATGCCAGAATTGGATGATAATTAATTTATATTTGTTATCTTTGTATTATATTAACAGACAAAATATTAAACATTATTAGAATTACAAAGTTTTTACATATATTTATACTAAATTATTTTTAAATTAATTCATAACCAATTACGAGACATACGAAAGCCAAGTCGCATAGGAGCTACTTTTCTCATTTCGATTTTACTACTGCATTTGTTTTTTCGTCAAAATTGTTAAAGAAACGTATCATGTATTAATGTTTGCTTTGTGTAAAACCTTTATAAGGGTACAAAGAGCAAAATAAAATGCATAAGAAAGCATGCGATTGCAAATAACTGTAAGTTTTTGTTCTCTTACAGCCGGTTTCACGAAAGTTTTTAATTGAAAATTAAGTTCCATTTAATTTTAATTTTAATTTTTATTTAACTTTGCACTTAAATTTCTTGCGTTTCACCATTATTGACATTTGGCATCAAAAAAATTAAAAGGCAGGGATGTTAGTAAGAATAACAGCTGATTTATGTAAACAAATAAATTGTATTTCTTTGTCAAAATGGTAAACAAATGGGAATTCAGCTGATAGAAAAGCGTAACCATGGTTACATATGACAGTATTTAAATAATATTTAAATGGCAAAGCGTGACCATTTAAATAAAAATTAAGTCAAATGGTGGAACTGAAATTAATTATTTTTCACTTAAATTTGTTTCGTGAAACCGGCTGTTAGTATCATATATTTCAATGTCCCGTGCGACATCACAAAATAACACTTGTTTTCACTGCTTCGGAAACATAAGCAGAAAGTTCGCAAAACTTTGAGTACAAACGGTTAATTTGTATACAAATAAAATAAAAAAAGCCTTGTTCAAAAATCTGAAGATTTGTGATTTTGGTTACTACTTAAAATAGATCACGTGGTCACGTAGATGTGGAGTTCAAAAATTGAAAATTATTTTTTGTCTTATAAAATTAACTTAAGTATGTAAATAGATACGTTAAAAATTTTAATTTTAAATTCCACTGCTATTTAAATAGATTTTGGCGAAAATTGTAGACTTACAAATCAAAATAAGAGTGCTAATTTTAACAATGTTGTCAGGAGAAAATCGTTTGTTATTTTCTTGATAAATCTCTTAACTAAAATTAAGAAATCCTTTAGTTGCTTTTCTAAAATATTTTTTTTAAGAGCTATAAAAATCCTTCTGTCAAAATGTAAAAACATTTTAGTTCATAATTTGTTTTAGTTGAAATGTGTGCGATTGTCACGTTCGACATGGCGGAAATGCCCATATATATGTATGTATGTATATCGATGGTATTTGAATTTGTAGTACGATATACTCAATGCATCAAAATGTCTTGTTTGTATGTATGCTAGCTAGGTTTGAGTTGAAATGATCATGATTTAGATGCATAAAATTTGTTATTATTATTATTATTAGTATGATCATTTTAATTATGCTTCAATTCTACATGTGTGTACGCTTTGTTTTGAGCTGCATGTTCACCCTATCCAATAAAAAGTAATAAACTGGTTAAATTAAACTTAGTTTACTCTTTAAAAACCAAAGAGTATACATATATTTTGAAATTCTCTTTTGATTGATATTGTAAAGTAACTGACGTTGATCGCACAACCTACACAATTGAAGCAGAGTTACTCTTTAATTAATGGCGAGTGACTCAAGGTTATGATAACTCTCAACGCAACTCGTCTGTTTTTATTGGTATTAGTCAACTGTATAATCAGCGTTCGTTTTTATCTTTTACTCAGTCTGGAACGAGCCGTCGTGTCGCACGTTTGTTGAAGAATTTTGTAATTGTTTATAACATAATATCTTGCGTGTAAATAACTTTTGTTGTTGAAATTGGAAAGAAAAACTTCCTTTTGATGAAAATAAGGTGCTAAATATGTGTTTTTAACAGTGAATACTGCAACCAGTTGCATGAAGATCATTGCAATGATAAAATAAAATAATTTAATAGTGAAAATGTGCTAACAAAATTTGTGTATACCAAATTAAACCATCGACCTTATTCCATTGCTATATTTCTCTTTGTAGAAAACCTGTTGCATGTAGCTGGTTAAAACTATTCGAATCGTAGTAATTTTCATTTCGTTTGTTACTTGTTTGCAACAGAGCAATTTTTATCGTTTATCGACAACGTTGCCTATTGCAGACGAATTTGAATTATTCCACGTTAAGGGAATTTCAATTTACTAATCAAAATATGTGTTTTTGTTTTTTAATTAATAATGTAGTTTTAAAGACAATAATGACTATGGAGATAACACTCATGCCTCTTTGTTAAAAAGAAAACAAATTACGCTTCACTTTATTTGTAAAAATACTAAACAATATAACATTGAAATCTTTGATTTTTTTCATTAAAAAAATTTAAGGTCACTTTAGTAACTCAAATTGTATACACATAACCAAGCGTGCGTGAGGTTGATTAAATATTTTTTAGTGGGTTTTAAAATAAATTTAAAAAAAAAATCACGACGATATATTTAATTTTGTGTGGTAGATTTCGCAATGACTTCCCACGCATATTATAAAGAACGTTTGGGCTTCGATCCCAACGACATAAGCAATGAGCCGTCAGTTACGTCATCGCCGCAGGTGCGGAAAAACTCGAAACACCATCACCCAGACAACCCACACAACCAAAACTACGCCAGCTCACAAAAACATGGTCGGCAAAATGTTGCTTATTACTCACAGCATGCAGTTCAAATACCTGTTTTGCAAGAAAAGGCAAGAATCGGTGATATTGATTTCAATGTGGAAACTAGTCCAGCAAAAAAAGCCAAGCATTCCTTAGTGCCCTCTCAGCAATCGTTGCCTGTGGGTGGCTATGAAGATGCTTTGACACAATTTAAAGGTAAATTAAAGTAATTGTTTTGTTTAGTTTCCCTCAATTTAAAACTCTATGTTACCACATGTAATTATGTTAAAATAAACGTTAAGTTTTCAATTTAAAAGCCATCTTGAAAATTAAAACGCTTTATAATCTTCCAATAAGGTTCTAACTTTTGATTGCATAGTTATTGCGGCAAAGGTATCTTTATACTCTCGCAACAAATGTTGCTAAAGAGAGTATTACAGTTTTGTTCACATAACGGTTGTTTGTAACACCCAAAACTAAACGAGTTAGATATAGGGTTATATATACCAAAGTGATCAGGGTGAAGAGTGGAGTTCAAATACGAATGTCTGTCTGTCCGTCCGTCCGTCCGTCCGTCTGTGCAAGCTGTAACTTGAGTAAAAATTAAGATATCTTGATGAAACTTGGCACACTTATTTCTTGACACCATAGGAAGGTTGCTTTCGAAAATGAGCAAAATCGGACCACTGCCACGCCCACAAAATGGCGAAAACCGAAAACACATAAAGTGCCATAACTAAGCCATAAATAAAGCTATAGAAATAAAATTTGGTATGAAGGATCGCACTATGAAGGGGCATATTTGGATGTAATTTTTTTGTGGAGGTGGGCGTGGCCCCGCCCCCTACTAAGTTTTTTGTACATATCTCGCAAACCAATAGAGCTATATAAACCAAACTTTCTGCAGTTGTGTTTTTTAGCCACTTCCTAATGCAGTCCAAAAATTAAAGAAATCGGATCATAACCACGCCCACCTCCCATATAAAAGTTAGGTTGAAAATTACTAAAAGTGGGCTAACTCACTAACGAAAAACGTCAGAAACACTAAATTTCACATAAGAAATGGTAGATGAAAGCTGCACTCAGATTTTTTTACAAAATGGAAAATGGGCGTGGCGTCGCCCACTTATGGGTCAAAAACCATATCTCAGGAACTACTCGACCGATTTCAATGAAACTTGGTTTGTAATAGTTTCCTTACATCCCAATGATATGTTGTGAAAATTGGCCAAATCGCTTTACAACTACGCCTACTTCCTATATACCAGAACTTTGAAGACAATCTGAATCGTTTACCCATACCAAACCCATATATCGAACACGAGGACCTCGATGCTTCTAACCTAATATTATGGTTTCCAACTTTCAATGGACTTTATACAATGTACATATATGACGAATATGTGGGTCAAATTGTGTATTATATAATATAAATAAAGTTAAATAAATAAATTGCGAGAGTATAAAATGTTCGGTTACACCCGAACTTAGCCCTTCCTTACTTGTTTTGTTTAGTACCTTTCAAAAAAGTGTTTTTCATATTAAAATTCGTTCTTTCTTACTTTGTTATTGGAACCAATTTACCAATTTGAATTTAATTATTTTTTGGTTAAGTGGTTGCCTGTCCACAATTTATTATTAACTTTATTGGAAGTTTTTGTAATTCACTAACAACTGTGCTTTGTTTTACCTACCTACTGCATATATTATGAACTAGTTGTATGCATAAAAGCTGCTAATTTTTTTTTTTGTATGATATTTCACATAAATTTCAATTCTTGAAATAGAGTCTAAGTAGTCTAAAATCTAAAATAAATTCATCTAATATTGGTGTTAGTGGCGGTGATGTTCAAAAGTATTAAAATTAGTCCTCTATATTTTGGCGGATAATATACTATAAATTTCAGACCGACTTAGAAAGTTTAAATGGAATTTAATATATAAATTTGTATTGCAAATACTATTGTTGATATAATGTTCAACGTTTTTTATTTATAACATGCTATTGCCGATCCCGCAAAATTAACTTGTTAAGAGAAATGAAAATCGGATCTTTCAATTTATCGCCAGAGAAGAATGTTTAGTTTGTTATAAACTATTAATTCGTTTACCAATGCGTATGTGAACAAAGCTCATGAAAAATGATATTTTAAAACGTATACCAATATCATGACATCACCACATACGCTCCAAACAATATTAAGTTTTGATTAAACCTACTGTATTGTCATGAACAAAAATAAATGTGTATTCCTTGCTTAGATGGCGTCATAACGATTTTTTAACAATTTGTGTGTGGTTTCGAAAATCGCTTACTCCTACACATATGTTTGTGTTTTTTATTATTCATTGTCATTTCCCATAAGAAGTCGTAAACTACTGACTTGAAAACCAAATATATCTTAGTTATAAAAAAAGAGAAAAGGTTTGTTAATTCAGAAAGTATACTCTCTTTTCTTCTCTCCAAGAGAGTTGAATGGTTTATATTCACACTTTCATTAATACTTTTTCCATTATGTATATATGTACATCTAAGATATACGCCTATTAAATAACTAAACTTTTTCACAACATAGTTTTTATTGACATTTCATCTGATATCATTTACCCGATATGTTTGCATACTATTATAACACTCAATTAAGATTTTGTTTCACTGGGAAGGAATCCTATTTAGAAGTAATAGTGAATTTTTTCAGAATTTATTCTTAAATTACTGGTCTCAAACTTATTTTTGAAAAACTATTATATTAGTAGTGGTACACCTATAAATTGTTGGAAATAAAATAAAATTTTGTTTAACTCATTATTCGTTTTCCCTTTTTTTTTCAAAGCAACTCATAAATTAATAATTATCAGAATTATTATTTAAAATAGTGTGTAATAGAGGGTGACTAATTTGTAAGATTTCAGTGATTATTTTAATTTGAAAATTAAATCAAGAAAAACTTATTGTAAGGTGCCGTGTAGTTTTTTATAAGTCTTTTAAATTCTATTCCTGATTAAATATCAACCCAGTCAATTAATTTGTGCAACTACAAAATGCATATAGAAATGAATTAACTCTCTATTTAATGTATGTATGTATGTAACGATTATAAACAAAACTGTATTTCTCTTCATATATAACCGAGTATTTCTCTTCTGAATGACATAGACATATATATTTGTATGAACAAATAATACTTTCATATATGGTGTTTAGAAGTTAAGAAACTGACGTCATTCACCAATGCAAGTTAATATGGTGTTCGTAGTCATCAGGTACAATTTCATGTAGGTGGATTGGTCAATTTAAAGCATAAATAAAACGAGATAAATTTTTGAAACATTCAAACACACTGACATACATGTAAATACATTGTATATCAAATTCTTTAAAATCAGTTGTATTTGACACTGGCATTTCCGTCATGTTGAACGTGACAATCGCACACATTTCAACTAAAAAAAAATTTTGAACTAAAATGTTTTTTAAATTTGACAGTAGGATTTTTAAATAGCTCTTTATTAGCCCTACATTTAGTGTTAAGGTTTTTCAACGATTTTCATATTCAAGATAATTGCAAAAAACCAAGACAAAGAATGGAAGTCGTTTTTCCAGACAACGATTCAAACGCCGATTTCAGCGAATTGTGAGGCAAAATTAAAACGTTTTTGTAAAACGTTGTACATGGATGCCTTTAAAATTGGTATGAATTTCTCCCAAAAATAATTTATAGTTTATAGACATGTCGCACGGGACATTTTTTTCCATCATAATATTTATGTTGATTTTGTTGTTATAATTCGGAATTATTTAACAAGTCCAATAAAAATATGTAAAAAAGTAGTAAATGTATTTATTTTAAATAACATCAAACGAGAAACACAACAAAGTTTTTCTATGAATGAAAATGAAAGTATTATCATGAATTTGAAGCAGCTTTTACTTATATCTGATGACATAAAATTCACATTAACTCCAGTTGTACTATTTTGTGCACATTGATAAAATGCATCGGGTATAAACAACTTTTTGGACCAGACTTACCTTCTGATAACTGATCCCACTGCATTGACGGCTCCTTGCACAAAAAGCCATTATAATGAAGAGCATTTTAATTATTTTATAAAACCAACCATGCTCGATTATATAAATTCGATTTTAAACTGAGAACAGTTACCATCAGAAAAGATAAATATTTTAGAAAAGCAACTAAAGGATTTATTAATTTTAGTTAAGAGATTTATCAAGAAAATAATATGTTATGCGTTAGCTTATCACTTATAACAGCAAACGATTTTTTCCTGACAACCTTGTTGAAATGAGCACCCTTATTTTGATTTGTACGCCTATAATTTTCGCCAAAATATGTTTAAATAGTTAGTACAGTGATCATATGTGGTCATATGTAACTAAATAAAGTAATTCAATTTTATAAGACAAAAAATAATTTTCAATTTTTAAATTTCACACCTACGATGTCGTAATTGGTTATGAATTAATTTAAAAATAATTTAGTATAAATAAATTTAAATATTACCCTAGGAAAATATGCAACAACTTTGTAATTCTAATAATGTTTAATATTTTGTCTGTGGTGGACCTTCTGGCGGAAATGCCCATATGTTATAGGGAACACACTATATATAAAGTTATCCGGAAGGTGGACGATCGTTATATTAGATACTGTCTGGTTATTGCTTTCATTCTTTATTTATTTTTGATTGTAAACTGAAACTCCAGAAAACATTCCCACCATATTTCATTAGGGTAGCTCACACATTGACCAATTAAAATACAGATGCCTCTACAAATAGCGAACTTCGGTATCGAATTACAATACTGAGTATAAAAAAAGTTAAAAAAAAACTATATCAAATAGTATAAACTAATACGCTAGACAGACGGCAAAGTTATTTCCGATTAACTGCGCTTTTAATCAGTTCCAATTTTGTGGGTGACAGACAGCAGCGAAGCGAGTTATAAACTCGCATCTGATTGGCAATAATATTTCCATTTTGGTGAAATAAAATTGGATAGAAAGCAATTATTGCGGTTGTTAGCCGCACAATAGTGCAAAAACATTAATTATTAAAAAAATAGATATAAATACGTTATTATTATTACTTCCATTTTAGAAAAAATTAGCATGCGTATATTTTTGTTTACATTTAATCGAAAAACATCTGTCAGTATTGCATATTTTCATTCACAATAGATAAAAAGCGGCCATGTTTAACAATGTTGCCAACGAAAATACCACGAACTTCCACTAACTCTCTAAAATTTTGAGGATTAAATGGGAGTTAGCAAACGGAGTTAACTGAGATAACTCTCGAATTAACCCCGATTAAAGCAGTTATTCCGAGTTAACGCCGCCGTCTGTCAGGGGTATAACGCATAACCAAACTCATATACAGTGGAACTTCTCTAATTCGAATCACCATAATCCACAAAAAAAACTTCGAGTTAGAGAGACTTCGAGTTATAGAAAAATCATTATTCAGTTTTATTTATTTAATTCGCAAAAAGTTTTATGTTCATACGTTAAAACATGTATTCTAAATTTTGTTTGTTGCAGTTTGCAATTGTTTGGCTCTTCACGTCTGTATCTCATGCCTTTGTTACATGATTTATGTAATACATACTTTTTGTTCGCCTCCATAAGATATAGAGGGACACTTCTAAAATTCTACCACGATAGAAAAATTTTAAATTTTGTATTATGCCCTGACCAAAAAGTTCGATTTATGGAAGGAAATTTGTATGAAAGTTGCCTTCTATTGCCACTTTAAAAGTTCGAGTTTTGGAGAACTTCGAGTTAGGGAAGGAAATTTGTATGAAATTTGGCTTCTAAACGCTTTTGCCAATTCAAGTGTTGGAGTTATGGAGATCTTCGAGTTATAAGTTATAGAAGTTCGAGTTATGGAAGTTCCACTGTATTTACGATCATCGTGCTTTGTTTTGATTGCAAATAACATTTTAAGTTTTTGACCGACATTGTCTGCTCTCTGTTTTTAAGTTAGTACAATATATGATTATTTTCTCTGAATTCCAATTAAGTTAAAAGACTAATTTAAAACACGTAATGTTGACGGAAGTATACAATTTTGAGTGCATTTGTTTTTATAGAACTAATCATTCAAAATCTTCAATAATTAGAGTATTTTTGAGAACAGTGGACTCTAACACTTTTTGAACATAAAATAAGGATATACATAAACATCTAAAATGGTATATTTAGATACATATTATATGTATGAATTAATATTAATTTTTTTCCATTATTTTCATTGTATATATAGATGAGCGAGATGCTATTCAGAAGAAGACATTTACAAAATGGGTTAACAAACATCTCAAAAAGGTATGTTTTATAAATGTTTCTGCAATCGATGTATGTGTGTATGTATATAGGAAAACTGGAAAATAAGTAGACAAATGTTTAATCATATTTAATATAAAACCACAAATTAGACACTACATCCATCCTACTCTATTCACTAAACTTACAGTTTATTGATTGTATTGATACAATCGTGAAATTGAGTTCTAAAATAAACTAACATATGTATGTATATGAACGCATTTAAATCCTCGCCAATCAATCAGAAGCCTTCAGGTGTGATGACTGCTTTCATTAAATTAAGATACTCCTTAGTATTAACTTCAAGTATCACTTGCTTATCCCTTTTTCAGTAAATTAGTCCCGTTCGATGAGGAACATGTTGTTTTCTTTAAGTGTAGATCTTACACATTTGAATGTTAGTAGGCGAGTTTTATTTGACATCACAAGCTAAAGCTAAATCAAGAACAAATAAAACGCACTTTTTCTTATCGCGCACTGCTTTTAAGAACTCTACAATCATTTTAAGTATCCGGGATGACCAAAATAAATATCAATAAAGTTTTAATTTGACATTTTATACATCTACAAGAATTTATAATTTTGGTTTGTTTATATTTTCATCTGCCAAAATAAGGTTTTGCGCTATTGCCAACAACTTTTTTTAATACAATAAATTAAAAAATCTCTCTATTATTGATAAAAAAGGCTAAGACTTGTATAAAAATGAACATCCTCGAAATATTAATTATGATTATTTTGAGTATCTCATAAATTTCACTTGACATACCAAACAGTAGATAATTTTTATATATTTTTTAAACATTTTTCTCACTTTGTTGGTTTTATTAATTTTAACTCTTCATCTGGTGTTAAAATGCAGCATTGGGATTATATTAAGGTAATTGTTTTCTCTATTTATAAAATAAAGTAATAAATATATAATGATATAATTGAGCAAATGTAATTATTTAAAACCATATAACATAAATAACTTACAATTAAATCTAATTATGGCATGAAAAAAATCTTTCCAAAAAATGCATTCAACGCTTATAGGCCGTGCAAATTCAATAGAAGCCTACATTATTCCGAATTTTTGTGAAAGTGTGCCAATTTATTATATATTTGCGTAAAATATACCTCCAACATATTTTTTAACTTTGAAGATATACAGATGTTATATTTCCTTATGGAATTCACAGTCTATAATAATAATATGAATAAAACAAAATCTACTCTAATTTCAGAAATACACAATGTTACATATGTGTGTTTTCACTAATGGATATCCATGTTGTCCGCCTTCAGTAAGTTCGAATTCTTAAAGTTATGAAACAAATTAATTTTATTTCGGTGCTATTAGACAACACTTTTCGTTTAAATCAGTATTTTGCTTGCATTTTAATTATACATTTAAATACTTTGTTTATAATTTTTTAATTCAACTGCTGCTGAGTAGTGATTAGTGAAATCTCACTACCGGTGATTTTTTCACTGTGATTGAAAAATCGCATATAGCAACTGCGATCAATTTTTGTAAATAGCGGTGATTTACAATCGCAATGGCAATTCAGTAATTTGAGTTCAATCACAGTAGCTATAGAGAAGTTCAGTGCTTTTGTTCAATCACAATACATATAGGAGTTCAGTAATTCTAATTCGATCACTGTAGCAATAGCAGTTCAAAAAGTCTAATTCGATCACTGTAGTAATAGCAGTTCAGTGTTTCTAATTCGATTACTGTAGCAATAGCAGTTCAGTGATTTTAATTCGATCACTGTAGCAATAGCAGTTCGAAAAGTAGCAATCACAGTT
Source organism: Zeugodacus cucurbitae (assembly GCF_028554725.1). Classification (NCBI taxonomy): domain Eukaryota; kingdom Metazoa; phylum Arthropoda; class Insecta; order Diptera; family Tephritidae; genus Zeugodacus; species Zeugodacus cucurbitae. The sequence goes on from NC_071671.1 coordinate 28,618,832, forward strand.
CAGTAGCAATAACAGTTCAGTAGCAATAGCAGTTCGAAAAGTAGCAATCACTGTTCACTAGCAATTTTTGTTGCGATTTCGATAATTGTAGGTACGGTGATTACAAAAGCAGTTAAATGTACCCAAAATTTATTTAGTAGTAAATCGTGATTACAAAAGCAGGTACATTTGGATATTGTTAAAATTAATGAAAATGTAAATGTAGGTAGAGTGGCTGCCAACCGGCGCACCTAATGTAAATGTAACAAATTAAAAAAAAAAATGTGGAGTACAAATTCCCAAATTCGTTTTTTTTTTTTGTTGCGATCGCAATAACAATATAAAATCACAGTGATTTAAAAATAGCAATATCGCTCATCACTACTGCTGAGTACATAACTCCGAAAGAGTAACAGCAATTTGGAAAACTAAAAAATAGTCAACAATTATTAAGCTATTTAATTTAATTGCTGAAAAAATGGTCATAGTGACTAGAAGAAAGTTATTTATTTTAGATTTCATTATTTGTCTGCAATCCAAGTAATTAGTTCATATTGACTGAAAATATCATGGGTCTGTTGTTATATACAAATTATTGCCAAATTCTAATACCTAATATTTAGAAATTTTTTAAAATTAAAAATATAGCATGTATTTGAAAAAATAATAGATTACAACAAAAAATTAGAATGTTAATTCTCCTTACATGCATTAACCCGTTATCATCCTAGAAAGCTAAGCTTTTAACAAAGCTTAATTTGTCAGCAATAATGATTTGCTATTAAAGTAAGTCCAATTACTTTAAAATCTTCAGATTTGCATAATATTGATTTTTTTAGAAAGTTGGCCAATGTATACGGTTTTCAGTCGATTTTTCATTCATTATATGCAGATAGTAATAGACCAAATAGCCATTCTTTTCAGAAACAATATTAAAGAACAGATAAGAATTCAACAAAGCTTAAATTGTTTTGGACGGTCCTGATATCGAAAGATGTTGTCAATAGGATTTTTTATTAAAAATGATTTACAATCTGATGACATAAAATTCATTTTAAGCCCAGTTGTACTATTTCGTTTTTGAAGAGCATTTTAATTTTCTTTGTAAAATCAACCCGGCTTGATAATATAAATTTGTTTTTAATCTGAGAGCAGTTACTATCAGAAAAAATAAATATTTTAGAAACGCAACTAAAGGATTGCTTAATTTTAGTTAAGAGATTTATCAAGAAATTAAAATGTTATTCTTATCACTTATAACAGTTTCTCCTGACAATCTTGTTAAAATGAGCACTCTTATTTTGATTTGTAAGCCTATAAGTTTGCCAAAATCTATTTGAATAGGTAGTTCAGTGGAATTTAAAGTGCAGTTTTTGCTCATATGTAAATAAATAATGAAATAATAAAGTATGTATTTAAATACTTACGTCAATTATATAAGACAAAATTTAATTTTCAATTTTTGAACTCCACACCTACGTGACCACGTGACCTATTTTAAGTAGTAACCAAAATCACAAATCTTCAGATTTTTGAACAAGGCTTTTTTTATTTTAATTGTATAAAAATTAACTGTTTATACCCAAATTCATTTTGCGAGCTTTCTACTTATATTTCCGATGCAGTGGTAACAAGTGTTAGATTTTGATGTCGCACGTGACATTGAAATATATGATAAAAAGAGAGCAAAAACCTAGTGTTATTTGTAATCGCACACTTTCTTATGGATTTTATTTTGTTCTTTGTGCCCTTAGGAAGGGTTACACACAGCATAAGTTAATACATAATACGTTTCTTTAATAATTTTCCAAAAAACAAATGTAAGAAATATCTAAATGAGAAAAGTCGCTCCTGCGTGACTAGGCCTTCGTATATCCCGAAATTGGTTATGAAGAAATTTAAAATTTATTTAATATAGATACATTTAATTATTTAACTATGAAAATATGCAAAAACTTTGTAATTTTATTAATTTTTAATATTTTGTCTGTGGTGGACCTTCTGTCGGAAATGCCAATATACATACATATAAGTGGAATTTTAAGAAATATTTTTTTAATATAAAAATTAATCGTATATTGCAGAAATAGGTCGAAGATCTAAAAACATCATTGCCACCAACTTGCAATATTCTTTTAATTTAGTAGCTGAAGGTATCAAAAATAATAATATAATATAGATGGGTGCCTTAGTATGTCCATTGAACTTTTTATTAAAATTACCCATTTTTTGGCCTAACATTTAAAATCAGATTAAAATGTTTTGTGTAAAAATGAATACAAAAATTACCTATTAATATATGCGAAAAGTTATATCCAATGTTGTATATTATGTGTTTGCCTACATATGTACCACTTAGAACCAATTAAAACAAGATTGGACTGTTGTTATTTTCATTAGTTTACTAAAGAACTGAATATATCAAAAAAAAATGTAAAACTTTCTGCTATCCTAAATGTTAAATATATGAAAATTTTGATTATTTTAAGTTTTCCTAAATGTATACATACAGTGGTGGCCAAATCATATGCAACTGGAACGCGTTTTTAGAAAAAGTATACATATCTTACGATTAAACTTTGCAGACTGTTGATTGAAAATTAAATTATTTTAATTTGGTGTTTTTACTATTATTTAACGTTTATAAAAACAAATATTTTCATTATTTAAAAAAAATACAGGTACCATTTTGATTTCATCTCTAAAATTACGTGGACAAAACATATGCAACTTTTTAGAAACAAAGGTAAAAAATATGTTCTGCTAATATTTTGTTGCAATTACAATGATTTTTCATGAATTCACGATATTTCCTTGGCATTGAGCCAATTAAGTTGTCAAAGATTTTCATCGGAGTCGATTTTCAGGCTCCTTGAAGAATTATTTTAATTTGGTGTTTTTACTATTATTTAACGTTTATAAAAACAAATATTTTCATTATTTAAAAAAAATACAGGTACCATTTTGATTTCATCTCTAAAATTACGTGGACAAAACATATGCAACTTTTTAGAAACAAAGGTAAAAAATATGTTCTGCTAATATTTTGTTGCAATTACAATGATTTTTCATGAATTCACGATATTTCCTTGGCATTGAGCCAATTAAGTTGTCAAAGATTTTCATCGGAGTCGATTTTCAGGCTCCTTGAAGTCTATTAAGAAGTTCAACGTAATTTTCAATGTTAGTCCTTTCTATGTGCCTGTTAATCAGATTTTACAAGTTTTCAAAAGGATTTAGATCTGGAGCCATTCCATAACATTCACAATATTGGCTTAAAAACAAGATTTGGCATATTTAGACGTGTCCTTGGGTAATTTTCCTATTCGAAGATTCAACACAATGGCATTTCCCGCTCAGAGTTGGACAAAATTATACTTTTATAAATACATTTGCAGTCGTACTGATTGATAATTCCATAAATTTAATAAAAAGGTCCAAATCCGTTACAAGAAAATCACTTCCAAACCATTACATGACCTCCACCATACTTAACCATGAAGATCAAATCTCTTATTTATTGTCATCGCACATAAGATATTCCATTACTGCCTATTAAATTAAATTTTGATTTATAGCTGAATAGAACCGTTTTTCATTTAATAATTGGCCAATTTAAATACTCTTTAGCGAATATCAAACGCTCAACATTGTTTTTTATCGACTCCATCGGTTTGTATGATGGACGACAACGTCTTACTAAAGCTTCTAAGGCCATGTAATTGTGTGGGGCTGCTTTTCTGCTAACGGAGTTGGACTAATATGTGAAATTAATGGAATTATGAATTATTATAACTACAAATGTGTTTATAAAGGTGTAATATTGCCCTATTCTGAGTGGGAAATACCATTGTGTTGAATCTTCGAATAGGAAAATTACCCAAAGGACACGTCTAAATATGCCAAATCTTGTTTTTAAGCCAATATTGTGAATGTTATGGAATGGCTCCAGATCTAAATCCTTTTGAAAACTTGTAAAATCTGATTAACAGGCGCATAGAAAGGACTAACATTGAAAATTACGTTGAACTTCTTAATAGACTTCAAGGAGCCTGAAAATCGATTCCGATGAAAATCTTTGACAACTTAATTGGCTCAATGCCAAGGAAATATCGTGAATTCATGAAAAATCATTGTAATTGCAACAAAATATTAGCAGAACATATTTTTTACCTTTGTTTCTAAAAAGTTGCATATGTTTTGTCCACGTAATTTTAGAGATGAAATCAAAATGGTACCTGTATTTTTTTTAAATAATGAAAATATTTGTTTTTATAAACGTTAAATAATAGTAAAAACACCAAATTAAAATAATTTAAGTTTCAATCAACAGTCTGCAAAGTTTATTCGTAAGATATATATACTTTTTCTAAAAACGCGTTCCAGTTGCATATGATTTGGCCACCACTGTACATACTACGTTCTGTAAATGTCCTTGTAATGGGATAGTTCAGAAAACAAAATTATTTTTTTAATAATTTAATAGGCTAAAAGACAAGTGGATGATCTATTTGAAGATCTACGAGATGGCCACAATTTGCTAACGCTTCTGGAAGTTTTATCGAACGAACACCTGGTAAGTTAAAGATATATTCATGTTTTTTTTAATATAAGAAAATCTCAGTAACGTGTATATAAATCAGTCTGGAGCAAAATACATAACTTTTTTAAATTTTATATTGTTACTTGTATTTACCATATAGATATAAATAAAAGCACTACTAAAAAATTAAGTTACTTTATATTTCCAATTTTATTGTAATCTTATTAAGCTATTGTAATAAGTTACTTTTAAGCATGAAAATGCATAGGATTGTTTGGATAAATGTCCTTTTTTTGGATAGTGTGAATGCGTTTGTTTGAGTTTTATGACTAATATAAATTATCTTTTGTTTATAGCCACGTGAAAAAGGAAAAATGCGTTTCCATATGTTACAAAACGCCCAAATGGCACTTGACTTTCTTCGTTACAAAAAAATTAAATTAGTTAACATTCGAGCTGAAGATATTGTTGATGGCAATCCGAAATTGACCCTCGGCCTCATTTGGACTATCATCTTGCATTTCCAAGTAAGTACAATTTAATTTTTTTTTCATAAACAAATAAAGTTTGAAAAACATGAAAGCATTAATAGGTTAACTTATTTAAGAAACCCGAAATTCTGAAATTTTATCTTTTGGAATTGACCACTTCAAAAATAAAAAAACAATAGTACCTTCCATTTAAATAGTATTTAAATAAACACCGATTGTCCATCTCAATGAACTTTGTCACATTATGGGTATACATACATACGTATGTATGTATGTAATAATTTGAATATTTGGAAACCTTTGGTAGAATGATTAACTGATCAACTTTTAATTTCGATAGTGCAACAAAAAAGGTGGCTTGTATGCGATTATATTTGGATCTACATAGATCGTAGTAATAGATGTTTGTTTTTCTAAAATAGCAATCCGTTTATATTAATGAATGTTTTTAAAGATTATCATTTGATGACTAAAAAATCAATATAATTTCTTGGTAAAAATTTATTCATCCGATTATAGCGTAAGAAATCGTGAAATACATAAATAATGACTGTTGAGAGAGTAATACATGCCGCATACTCTCTGATTAATATATACATTTGATATATGTATATGTATGTATTGTTCACAAAAGGCATAAAGCGCAAAAGAGAACGTTTCGCGTTCGTGTTAGTACAATGTATGTAATGTACAGGTTTACATACACATATTAGTGGGCTCAATTCTCTCCCACGGTGTTGAAGTTTTTAAATGTAGGCTCATTTCCGATGGCAATACATATTTATGACAAATATATTACAATCATTAGTAACAAAATATTTACGGAATATATTTTGAGATTGGCTTTCATTTTTTAGGAAAATATTTCAATATACGTAAGCAAAATAAATAGAACCGTGAAATATTTTGTTCAACGGCTGAAGGTGATTTTTACTTACGATCAAATATTGCCTTCAGTGTTTTTTAAGCTGTGCTACAAGCTATTTTGAAATTATAAAATTTTCTTTATACGTGTATAATTAACCTTCAGGCCGTAGTGTATATAAAAAATGTTAATAATTTCATTACAGAAAAAAGTGTGGGTAGAATGGGCTTTAAGCTAATGCTATTTCATTGCTCCCACTCGAAATATTTTGGATTTACTTTTACAACCACTTTTGTATTATGTGTGTATGTATCTTTTTTCTACAACTATTGACTCGAAACCTATTTCAAATTTATTAATTCAACAAACAACAAACTGACGATCGAGTTTGCCTACGTATCTTCATACTTTGTCGCCTACACATAACCCACACCAAATAAAAATAATGCTATAACGAGATTTCTGTTTGATTTACTTTAATGTATGCAGTAGTCCACTTGCACTTGACGCCGTATGTACGGGCTCAATGCAATTCTGAGGTATATTATACTTTTCCATCGTTCGCAATGCCATTACTTACATCAGATTTTTCTACATTTTACGTAAAGACGTATTCATAATTAAAGGTTCACAAAAACTACATAAGAAATTGTGTTTTGAAACTTTACTATCTATACACGTTCTTACTAACGAACATAAAATACTTGTAATTATGGCCACCGCAATTAGATGAGACGCTTGATTGAATATGAGGTTACCGGTCCTTATAAACATCGACTGAAAAATAATTGTTTTAAGGAAATGTAGAAATAGCATGGTTTCACAAACAGTTAGCGACTTATTGATTGAGGTGTAGATAATATATTTCTATATAGGGAATATAATTTTGGTATATCTTTGTCCACTTCTCTTATTTGTAGAGGACGTGATATCTGCAATTGCTAACTTATAGATGGTACAGTGGTTACTTTGATTTTTTAATGCTGACAATACATTATTTTGTCTGCTAGAAATCCTTAGTTTCAAAGTTATTTCCTTAATTTCGTATGTCCTATAAGTTCTTCGGTTAATTAATGCCAGCTGCAATTACTTGTGCAACATGTAACGATTGTCAGGTTTATCCAACAAGTACAGAGCAAAATATTTACGAACAGTTTTCTCTTACTTTGAAGATATTAAGTAAATATTTATAAGAAAGAGAAGCAACCCATTGAGTATGAAAACCAGTTTAATTCTCATTTAGCCAGCTGCGCAGTAGGCGACAATGTTTTTGTTATGTATGTGGGTAGAGAGCACAGTGATCAGTGTAATATTATATACAAATAAATGTGAATGTAACTTCTGCACCTATGTTTTAGACCGAGAGCTTTGAAATTGGTATCAAAAACTGTCTTTCAGTTATTATTAAAACAGCGCAACAAATTGACTCTTACTAAGTGCTTTAGCGGATAATCAATTTTGTTAACTGAATTAGTTTTCCTCTTTTCAATATATAGCTCCTCTTATTTCTCAAAAAGTATATTTGAATATTTTGAAATCATTTACAAAGTGAATTACATAGGCAGTGTGAATAATAATGTATTAAAGATTTTATAATAAAATACAGCAAATTTGTTATTAAACAAACTTTATAAATGCATTGTATGTAAAATAACTATGATGTTTCGTAAAACACTCCTTTAATTTTGTTCTGTTCAAAAGTTGTTTGTGATTTTAAACCAAAGTGTTTCAAATACAGTACACAAATGAAGAAATGTAAAAACTATTTCCAAATTGAACGATGATAGATATATGAAATTCCTATATTTCTATATATTAATAAACATAATAATATTTTTTTTAATAAGTCTTTTTTGAATTTCGAAGATAAATATTTAAATTATAGGCGCTGACTTCGAACATCGGAGAATACACGTTTTTTACATATAACTCAATCTCCCGGAAACTATTAGTTTGGTTCAATATCCGGACACGTTTTGTACAGTGTAATAATGTGTTGTTATGTTTTGTAAAATAAATTCGACTATACAGTTTCAAATTGTTCAGAACTTAAATTACTTTATTTGTCTAAGGTCACTTGTTGTCGTATTCTTAACTTATAATAGTTGTATTTCAATTTACCGAAACAATCCTGAGTTTTTAGATATTGATAATAAAAAAAAAATTGTGAATTTTTCCAAACGACCACCGAATCAGGCCATTTCAGGATTATGACTGAAAGAGATAATTCTCAGACGCCAGATTGTGCTTCGAATTCTGTGCAATATACAATCCATAACAAATATACATCGACCGAAATATTTGGTCATAGTATTAACAGTGATAGAGTGACGAAACGGTCTGCAAATGGACAACGTCGTCTTACTACAAGTTCAGTACGTAAGGTAACCATATTAAATCGAACCGCTTTTGGTAGTGTCGGTAATTCAGCGCAGTATGAGTTAAAAAATGGCCATAAATTATCAGAATCTCGAGAAATTTGCCAAGAATCGAACCTAAAGGTAAAATATTGCTATTTAATTTTAGTATAATCTTGATCTATCTACCTTTTTGATATTATATGAAATAATACCTAATACACAGTTGTTTGGGATCGGACTAACTGCAATTCCTTAATTTGTTCAATGGCTGAAAAATTACGATGTGATTAATCGTGTTTTTACTGGATTCCCAAAATTATAATGGAAAAATGGTTCGATTCGATTGAAAAATTTTAAGTCGGAATCATTGAAACAGTATCGAAAATACAATTTACGATCACAATTAACTTACTTACCGACTCGAAAAAATACACTCCGCGGCTAATAGATGTCGCTAATTACGAAATCATTGAATCCGCAAAATCGAAATTTTTGGTCGAAATCTATCCAGTTCGTGAATGAGTTGCGGAAATGTAAAAGAAATAATTTGGAAGTTTTTATGTAAATAATTACTGATGACGGACTAAATTATGTTTTAAATAAGTATTTTAGAAACAAGAGACAAAAACGGACTAACAAAAATTAAGTAAATTGTTTAAAAGCGATATAAAGTTACCCCCTCGAAATAGCGAAATAATTTTCCCAAAGAGCCTCAGGCGAATTAAAAAGTTTTTTGGAAGAAAATTCACAATAGTTAAAGGTCAGTTTTAATTTTATTTAACAAAGAAAAATCACAGAAACTTTATCAAATTTGTCGCATTTGTCGATGAAGGTCGATAAAACAGTTGTACGTTCTCACTTTGTGGTAAAGCAGTTTATCGACGGAATCAATGATTGCATGAACATTTTCGATCTACAATATTTATCGCATCGAAATCGGACGAAAAATATAATATAATACCTAAGCTCGGATTGTTACTGATTTATTCTGGATAATTTACTGATTTATATTACCACGTATTGAATATTTTTGTTTTGACACGTTAAATAATTTTAAATTACATTTTTTGGAAAAAATAACATTTCAAATTCAACAAAAATTTATTTTAATTCACAGTAATTAATATGCTTTTTATTTTGTTTAACAGATTTCGGATATTGTTGTTGGAAAAGATGATAATGTTTCTGCACGGGAGGCTTTGTTACGTTGGGCTCGTCGCTCGACTCTACGATATCCGGGAGTGCGGGTGAACGACTTCACCTCATCCTGGCGAGATGGCTTGGCATTTTCCGCTTTGGTTCATCGGAATAGACCAGATTTGCTTGATTGGCGGAAAGCAAGGACAGATCGCCCACGTGAGCGTCTGGAACAAGCGTTTCATATTGTGGAAAAAGAGTATGGAGTTACTCGCCTTTTGGACCCGGAAGGTAAAATCTATTTAAGACTGTATTACTTAAATTCATTTAATATCGCAAATTTATGGCAACATCGTAATACAGCTCTTATTTTTAATATGCGATACTATTTTCAATGGCATTTTGTGTCGCTTTTGTCGCAAATCACAATCGGCTGTTCATTCAAAGCGCGTATTTGGTATTTGTAATAAAATGGAAGAGATACTTCCTACTTCTAATAATTTTTTAATGGTTTTTGGTTTCTTATTATTGGCTACTTTTTACTAATAAAAAACAGCTGACTTATAGCAATATTGCCACAGAGCGCTCCTTTAACTCATGTTGTTACGTTGCCATTTTGAGACTTTGTATAGGTAAATGCCACATTATATGATATGTTTACTTATTAATTTTTATATTATCGTAACATTTTACACAGAGTGTAATAAACTTGTCCACTTAACTGTTTTTTGAATCATCTAAAATTATACGATCAGGATGACGAGACAATTTGAAATCCGGTTGTCTGTGCGTTCGTCTGCACGTGTAAGAGATTACTTAAGTAAACATGAAGATATCTTAATTGTACACCCCTAAGGTGGTTTGTATTGTAGATGGGCAAAATGTGACCATTACTAAGCCACAAATTAGACTATAAAAGTAAAGTTCGATGTAGAGAATCAATATAATGAGGGGCATCTATTAATAAATTCTGTTTGGAAAAGTAGACGTGGCCCCTCCCGCTCATCCATATATATGTATCTCGGTAACTACTAGATCTATATCAACTAGATTTACTTCGAACGTTTCTATTTTATATCTCATTGTACTTGACACTGGTGAAATCGGAAATATTTCGCCAATTTGAACAGAAATTTTGTATATCATATTTCTGTGATATCCTACTTTGAATCGGTACTCAACCACAACAATTTTGAATTCCATCTGGTTCGTTCACTGTACAATACATAAATGAAGCACCAGTAAAGATATTGGAATAAAACTAAAACGCAAAAACAATGGCATTGGAGGTGTACCTCATATAAAAATTATCGAAATCGGCCAAGTATCGAAATTGAGGCCTTCAGTGGGCGTGTCTAATTTTTTACCGAAAATATATGTATTTAAATATATCATATATTCTCTAGAAATTCAGAGGTAAGCTTTTCCTTATAATAAGAGCCTCTCTCTTCCCCTATTTCCCATACCTAATACCGGAGGGTTTTATACCGTATATAGGTTAATATGTTAGATTAGTTACCAAAATTAAGTGAACATATAATAATGGATATAATATAGCTATAGTAATATAGGAAAATAGTTGAAATCAGTTCAGAAATTACCACAGCCCTCATATACTAATATATATTTACAGAGGTAGTCAAAATTATTTACACATTGGACGTTTTTTTTACAAGTTTCACACAAAAAACTTTCGCTTATTGTTGTCGCAGGGTAACAAAATGCTATGTTGTTGTAAACCTTGATCTATTCCCGAGCAAATGAGGTCAGTTTGGCTAGAATTGCTAGAACTATGGCGGAGAAATAAGCAAATGAACTGAAGACTCGGAGTAGTCAAAAGTATTTACACACATTTTTTTTGCGTCAAAAGTATTTACACACAACTTGAACTCTATTATCCTGTTCTTATTTAGTGATAACATTAAAATTTTAATGTTCAGTATAAGTTCCTATTCTAAGGCGATAAATTAATAATTGGTTACACCGCCTTTGGCATCAATAACAGCCTGATTCATGGTCCGAATTGATTCAACACAATTGCGCGCTAAGTCAACAGCTAATTTAGACCAAATGTCGGTAATTTCGGAGTTTTCGGTTATTATATCAATTGCCCTTTGATATTTAACGAAAGACCAAACATTTTGACTAAAGTTTTGGTCAGGGCTGTGCGGAGGTCAACTTGATTTGCTTCATTTACAACTTTTGTAGGTAAAGATCCTTTACGAAATGCATTATCCTATTGTAAAATGTAGTCAATAGTTGTAAAAGGCCAACGGACCACTAGAATGGCATGGTGATGTGAAGTCTGATATATCCGGATGATTTAGGGTCCCTAAATTAGTACCAAATCTTCAAAACAGAAGTAAGGAAAATTTCTAACAAAAAAAAATTCAAAAAAATCATAATGTCACTCGCGACTCTATTTAGCGTCTAAACTAAATGCATAAAGCGTTTAGTAAAGAAGCCCTGGAACTAAAATTTAGCCTTATCTGCCCACGACAGGCTTTAGGATGCAATCAATGGCAAATGAGAGGCATATCGCTTTTTGGTTTCGGAAATAAAACTTTCATGGTTTCGGAAGTGGTCAACTTTATGCACAACGTAGGTATTTATGTTACTATTTTTAAATGGCCTTAACAGTGTAGCATCATTGACTGTTCATGCAATATGCTGATTCGATGCTGCTGCAATATTAACAGGACTAATTGTGGGATTTTGTATGACAGTTCCTACTAATCTTCTACATTATCTTTGAGTTATCACAGGTTTCCGCCCAGTTATCTTTAAATTACCCTTGTAATATTTCGTGTCCTTTTTAATAACATTATAAACAGTATTCCATTAAATTCTATAAAGTTTTACTAACTCCGAAGCCGAAACCCTAGTTTTAAACTTAGTAACAGTCTGCAATCTAGTTATAATCGATAATTCCTTTGTTTTCGACATTTTATTTACCAATTTTTATATTTTAAGACTGAGTTTGGTGGTTATGAATGCAATAGAATCCAATTACTACTCTTGCTTAGACCAAATCCAAGAATAAAGGCTAAATCGCGATGTGTAAATACTTTTGACGCAAAAAAAATGTGTGTAAATACTTTTGACTACTCCGAGTCTTAAGTTCATTTGCTTATTTCTCCGCCATAGTACTAGCAATTCTAGCCAAACTGACTTCATTCGCTCGGGAATAGATCAAGGTTTACAACAACATAGCATTTTGTTACCCTGCGACAACAGCAACAACAAGAGAAAGCTTTTTGTGTGAAACATGTAAAAAAACGTTCGATGTGTAAATAATTTTGACTACCTCTGTATATGTAACGATTTCTGTAGATCTATGTCGAATATTTTGATGCAATTGTGTGTTATCTTAATAAAATAAAAAATTAAGTCGAGAGTATAAAATGTTCGGTTCCACCCGAACTTAGCACTTATTTAATTTTTCTTATTAGAAATGGAAAACGAAAAATAATGGAGTTTTCTCAAAACAGCCATCAAAATACAATTCTTACGAAAACAATTTTAACCAAATATGTACATTTCTATTATGTCAACTTCGATGACCCGGACACCAATTGATTGAAATACAATTTCGAATAAACATATCTATGTGATTTTCCATAGCTGTGACATATCACATTATTTAAGGTTGTTGTGGAATCTGTAAGTTGTCGGAATCAGAATTCAAACCGAAAAAAAATCTAATTGATATCATGAATTCTGATATTATTGGTTAAATTCTAAATGTAATGAAATTGATTGTAATGCAATACATCGTTTGAGTTTTTACACTGAAAAAACACTGTGACCTCTTGATGTTAAAATATGATATTTTCCACGCTATCCTAAAGTGTACAAGAACCATAGGAAATATGGATAATCGTTTCTCAGGAAATTCTTCAAATGAAGGTGTTAAGAAACCCCTTCTGACAATTTAGAAATAATTTTAGTTTTAATTTTTTCAATCTATGTAAGTTTTTAAAACCTATAATATACATACATATTTTATTCTTAATTGGTTATTCACTAATTTTAATTAAAACAAGTATGGAAAGGCTAAGTTCGGGTTTCACCGAACATTTTATACTCTCGCAATTTATTTACAGTTGATCTCCTTTTTACACGGTTTTTTTTACACGGTGTTTTTGACCACTTCCCAGATACCATTTTTACACGGTTTTACTTTTTTTACACGGATTTTTTATTTTCATTGTATACTTTTTTGCAATAAAAACAAAATTTCATACGTCAATACGTCACAAATCTATTGCTGTTAATAGAATTTAATAAATTCTAAATTAGGTTTAAACTAAAAAATACAAATTTTAGATTCGAAAGCCATTGAAAAGGTTGCAACAATTTCAATACGTAAACAAATAAATGAAGCTGTATGAAGAAGTAAGAAAAAAGAAGACACAGCGATTAATGACGGAACTTTGAAATGTATTATTTTTTACCATTCCCAGAATAGTTGTTGTTTGTTCCTTCTAACAGTAATATATACATAAATTATACATACCAGAAAAGTCTATAACAACAACAACAGTGTAAATTCTCACTGTACGAATAGATATATTTTCATGTAAAATTAGATCTTTTTTACACGTTTTCTATTTTTTGCACGATTTTTTTCTTAAATTGGTCCCAATAGTGAGTTTTATATAAAAAATTGATTTTTTTTGCACGGTTTTTTTTTTACACGAGTAATTTACTGTCCCAGTTAACCGTGCAAAAAGGAGATCAACTGTATTTAATTTTATTAATATAGCAAACAATTTGACTCATATATTCGCATATATACATATCACTCATTTTTGGCACGGAGACATATTATTAGAAGAAAAATATTTCCTCTGAATTTCTTCAAAATATCAGAGAGACTTACCTATATTTTCTGTAAAAAATTTGTTAGAAGCACCGATGTCCTCTTATTCGATATATAGGGTCTTGAAAACTTATGGACCGATTTCGGAGATTTTTGGAAGGGCGATGCCATACTTTAAATGCAGTATGTTTGCAAAGTTCAGTTCCGATATCTTCACTGGCGCTTACTTTATATACTGTAAAGTACACGATTCAGATCGACTTCAAAGGTCTGGTATATGGGAAGTAGGCGTAGGGGTGATCCGATTTGGACTATTTGCACAACATATTATTGAGAAGCTAGGAAGATATTATAAACCGAATTTCATTGAATTCGGTCGAGTAGTTTCGGAGATATGGGGTTTGACCCATAAGTGGTCGGAACCATGCCCATTTAAAATTTTGTATACCATTTTGAGTGCAGCTCTTCTGTACCATCTTTATAACGAAATTTAAGGTTTCTGTTGGTTTTCCTTACTGAATTTAAGCATTTTTATGCCCCGTTTCACAGTCAGTGCTTAGGTTGTGCTTAAGATAAAACAGAAATATTGCGTTTTACAGTTCATACTTAAGTTCTGCTTAAGTACTGAAAATGGGAGACTTAAGCAGTGCTTAAGTAACAGCTGATTTTTGTTTTGAATATTGACTTATTTGTCAAAAAAATAAAATAAAAATTATTTGCTGATAAAATTTTTGGAATTTCTTGCATTCAATGACGGTTATATGCTTTCCTGCGAGTTGCAATAGGTGCCCCCACTCGCTTGCGGTGAAATTCGGTGTCCTTTTATTGTTTCCATCCATTTCCCAGATTCTAAATTTATTCGTCGCAAAGTTATTTTTCAACAACAATAATTTCAATTTGTCAGATGGTATTTGTAAACAAATGTTTTTCATTGTGCTGCCATATATCATAATAGAATTTTATAGAAAATAAGCATCAGTCAACAACAATGCTTAGCTAAGATTTTATTTGGGCACAACTTAAGTACGAACTGTGAAACCGGGCATTAGTAGTTTTCAACATAACCATTTTATGGGTGGTGGGCGTGGTTATAATCCGATTTCCTCCATTTGACTGTATAAGGTAGTACCTAAAAGAAACGACTCTAGAAAGTTTCCTTAATATAGTCTTAGTAGTTTACGAGATATGGACAAAAAACTTAGTCGGGGGTGGGACCACACCCTTCCCTATTATCCAAATTATATCCATATATGCCCCTTCATAGTGCATCCTTCTTACCAAATTTTACTTCAATAGCTTAATTTATGACTTGGTTATGGCACTTTATGTGTTTTTGGTTTTCGGCATTTTGTGGGCGTGGCAATGGTCCGATTTCGACCATTTTCGAAAGCAACCTTTCTATGGTGCCAAGTAACACGTGTGTAGTTTCATCAAGATATCTCAATTTTTACTCAGGATTTCAAATCTACTCGTCACCCTGATCACTTTGGTATATATGACACTATATCTAACTCTTTTAGTTTTAGGTGTTACAAACAACCGTTATGTGAACAAAACTGTTATACTTTCTTGCAACTTTGTTGCGAGAGTATAAAAAGAAGTTAATTGAACGTGATGTAGAAATAATATGCCCCAGACCTGCATTTATTTATATGGAGTATACTTTCAAATTTGATTGCCCGTTTCATTAATTTCGCTGTATTTTATTTATAAAACCCCTGTTTATATGAATATTTGAAAACCCGTAAACCAAAAAACCAATTTAAAAACCTTTTTTTTTATTTCTAGATGTCGATACAAATGAACCTGATGAAAAATCTCTAATTACTTATATATCTTCCTTGTACGATGTGTTTCCGGAACCGCCTTCGATTCATCCCTTGTTTGATATGGAATCACAACGACGTGTACACGAGTATCGTGATCTCGCCCATCAATTTATTTATTGGTGTCGTGAGAAAACCGCTTATTTACAAGAAAGATCTATTCCCCCCACAGTGATTGAAATTAAGCGACTATTAAACGATTTACATTGTTTCCGCAATGAAGAGGTGTTGGCGCGTAAGAATGAAAAACAAAAGCTTATACAAATATATAACGAATTAGAGCGCTACTTTGAAAGCATAGGGGAGATTGATGTTGAAGCTGATCTTCGCCCTGAAGCTATAGAAAAAGCATGGTATCGTATGCAATCAGCGCTATCTGATCGTGAAATTATATTACAACAGGAACTTGAACGATTAGAGCGCCTACAGCGACTTGCGGACAAAGTGCAAAGAGAAATTAAACACAGTGACATTAAAATAACAGATTTGGAGACACTTATAAATGAAGAATCTCGACGTATTGAACGCTTACATCCAATTGATGCTAAAAATGTTGTCGAATCTTTAGAAACAGAAATACGCCATTTGGAAGAACCCTTACAGAATATGCATCAAGATTGTCTGGTGCTTAATGAAGGTCGCTACCCCCATGGTGCTGAGCTACTTAATAAAGTAAATAAATTAAACGAACGATGGACGAATCTCCGGACTCTTTTCAACTCAAGTTTGGTACAAAAGCTTACCGGATTGAAATATCCAGTTCATGAGACTACTGTAACAAGGCAAACCCGCACGATAATTGAATCACGACAAATTGAAACCAATTCACATTTCCGTGATTTACAGGATCATATAGAATGGTGCCAATTTAAATTGGTAAGTGAAAAACACTCTTTGGTCTTCATCCTCTCTTATTTCTATTATATATGTAAATTATACTATTTCATAGGTGAAAAACTAAATCTTCGGTCTTGCCCGTTTTTTATTTATATTTTATAAATGATTCCTCCAACCATAAATAATATTGTTTTGCTATATTCCGCATTGTAGAAACAACTGCATGCAGCAGATTATGGTTCAGATCTACCGTCTGTTAAAGACGAATTTAGAAGTCAACAAGAGGATCATAAAGTAATCGACCAATTCCATTCTGACATTTTGAACGATGAGCGCCAGCAGTCCAAATTTTCTGGAGATGAATTGAGACTGTACCAGCAACGACTTAATCATCTACAAAAATTATATGCTGAACTTCTAAGCACTTCTACAAAACGACTTTCAGATCTTGATTCTCTTCAAAATTTCTTAGCCGAAGCTTCGGCTGAATTACAATGGCTTAATGAAAAAGAACTTGTGGAAATTACTAGAGATTGGACCGACAAGCACATGGACTTAACTTCGGTACATCGTTATTATGAGGTAAAATATTCGAAAATAAGTAATTGCTATTTAATTTCTCGCTTTTACATTATGCAAGCTTGTGTTTGGAAATGGAAATGAGGTAAGATAATTTCATGTATCACCTACAATAATAACACAGCCGAACACAAAAATTAGGTTCTGACTTGGAGGGTCTTACTCTGTGTATTGTATGTTTTTGGGGTTACTGAATCCGAATCCGACGTTCATTTAACCCCATCAGATCAGGTTTTGGGATAACCCAAGCAATATGGCGGATACGTTTTGTAAAATTCATTGAATTCGCTAAAATCTCGTTATTCCGAGGGTTTCGGAGTCGCTGATAACGAATGCGGTGTTGGTTTTTTCAAAATTCAAAATGGCCTATCCAGTTCGTAATCAACAACCCCGAAAACTCCATAGTAACGAGTTTCATGCGATCCGATAAATCACCGTTTTGAATTATGAGAAAAAGAAAAAAAAATTAAAACATCATAAAAACTAAGAATAAAATTTTTTTTCCAGAACTTAATGACGGAATTGGAAAAACGCGAAATACAATTTGCTACTATACTTGATCGAGGGGAATCACTTCTTAACCAACAGCATCCTGCTTCCAAATGTATCGAGGCACACTTAACTGTTTTGCAACAGCAGTGGGCATGGCTTCTACAATTGACCTTATGTCTAGAGGTTCACCTTAAACATGCCACCGAATATCATCAATTTTTCACGGAAATAAAAGACGCTGAACAGTGGCTTATTAAACGTGATGACATTCTTAATAGTAAATACTCTCAGTCGGACTTTAGTTTGGATCAAGGTGAAAATCTCTTACGTGGAATGCAGGATTTGCGAGAAGAGTTAAATACATTTGGTGAAACTGTATCCAATCTCCAGCAGCGTGCGTTGCTCATTATTCCGCTAAGCAAACGACGTCAACCAGTGAACAATCCATATACAATTCAAGCAATTTGCGCATACAAACAGCCAGGTCACATTCAAATAGAAAAAGGAGAAAAATGTTTACTCTTGGATAATTCTGGACGTGTTAAATGGAGAATACGATCATCCACTGGTCAGGAAGCCTCTATTCCAAGTGCCTGTTTGCTAATACCGCCGCCAGACCAAGAAGCGGTTGAGGCCGCTGAGCGATTAAAACGATTATTTGATCGCACAGTCAATTTATGGCAAAAAAAGCATTTGAGACTTCGTCAAAACATGATTTTTGCTACCATACGTGTTGTAAAAAGCTGGGACTTTGATCAATTTTTGGCAATGGGCTCTGATCAGCGATCCGCAATACGCAGGGCGTTAAATGAAGATGCGGAAAAGCTGCTTAGTGAAGGTGATTCAAATGATCCGCAGCTAAGACGTCTGAGACGCGAAATGGATGAAGTAAACCGTTTATTTGATGAATTTGAAAAGCGTGCCAATGCAGAAGGTAGGGTTTTAATTATGTTGTTTTATGTACATATATTTCTGCAAACTTATACCATACTAATATACATACATAGTACATATGTATGTATGTTTACTAAAAAACGTTAAATTGAATCAAAAATAGTTACATGGCATTTTACTAATAGCTTCGAGGTCATTGTGGGTATGAACCCAATTAGAAATAAAGAAACCCTATTGCACTTTTTAATTTAGTAAACATGTGGGTGTATGATCAAAATTGTCGAAAGCTCTCCAAATAAGTTATAATGGGTCAAATAAGTATTTCTCTTTATAAATAAGGTCAAATAAGTATTTGTCTTTAATTGAACTAATACAAATATATTCTTTAATAATAGCGTTAAGCTATTTGAGCAATTGTATTTTTTTTTGTTTTGTAGAAATAAAATATAATTTAAAATTGACTTATATGTTACCATATAGTTCTGACTTGTAGAGCAATTATGTGTAGTATTTTAAGCTTCTACAAATTCTTAATGTTGTATGACGCTGAGTTTCACAGTCAGTTGACATTTACAGCTATACTCGTATGAGTAAAAATTTATTAGCAAAATATTGTTGATTTTAAATACGCTTTTTATCAATTATTTCAAACATTTATAACAGTAATGAAGCACTTCTTTCAGAAAAAAAAATATAAAGGTTCAGTGTTACTAAATTTTTGTAAACTATATTAAAATATTTTAAAGCAACTATTTTATATTATGATTTAATTCTGTTTCAGAGGAAAGCAAACAAGCAAGTCGACTTTTCACAGAAGAATGTATAAATATTAAATCAAAGTTGGAAGATATGGCTCGCGAATTAGATCAAATAATATTAGCACCTTTACCACGTGATTTAGATTCCTTAGAGCATGTGCAGGATATTCACAAGGATTATGAGCGTCGTCTAAAACAACTCGATCCCGAAATACAACATCTTCAAAATACCTTTAGAAATATTCCACTCAAAACGCCTGCTCTGAAAAAGAGTCTCGATAATTTGCTTGAACTTTGGAATGAATTACATACGCAAAGTGATTTACATAAGGACCGCTTGAAGTTGTTAGAGATATCTCTTGTAGGAGTAGAGGAGAATGAAAACTTAATTTCGGATATTGAAAGCAAATTGGCAGCTCAATCTGTTTTACCATCTTCCGCTGAAGGACTTCAAAGATTTTATAATCAGTTGACAGATATTCAAGAACAAATTACACAACATCAGCCACAAATCGATAAAATGAACGATGCAGCCGACCAATTAGGTCGAATGGGTGTTCCAACAAAAGTTTTGGTCGATTTAAAGAGTCTTCATACCAATATTGGCAGGTTAAATACACGATGGGTTACCATTTGTAATACAATAGCTGAGAGGTAAATAATAATTTTACTCTATATATAAATATTTTTTGATTTCAAAAACAATTTTTTATTTCAAAATAAGGATGCGCTCATGCGAAGCAGCAATCGGATTATTGAAAAATCTTCAATCAAGCATTCAAGTTGAAGAATCTTGGGTAGATGGCCAAACGGAGAAATTATCAGCCCTACCGACAGCGACTTCAGCATATGAATTAGATGTGAGTACACACTATATATTTATTATTTAGAAGTATATATATTAAACATAAAAGTATATCTAAATATGAGGAGTAAAATTAATGCAGTATTAAACTGGTTGTCCCTGCAACAATTGTGATTGCATGAAAGTCTTGAATCTGTAAATTTGTACACGAAATATTTGGAAAATTTTAGTTATTGCCTCAGAATAATTTAAAACAGCGCGCCGCAAATTCCACACAATAAAGCAGGGTTTATCAAATTACATATTTTCAATTTAGAATTCTAAATTTTATCAGAGTCGACGTAGCATCAAAGTATATTATTTTGCTGACTGAAATATATATAGCATAAGTGAATGGTATTTTTGCATATTTATTCAGGTAATTTATATTGTCATAATTCATATACCCATATATATACATATGTTATATTTGTAAATGAAAGGAGAGCATACTTCAAAATCTTTGAAAATTATTTTTTAATAATAAAGTACTCTTTATGTAGATAGATGCAGTAATATCAGTAATTTTGTTTACATCTAACACTGTTTGAAAATCTAATGTTTTAGTTTGTATTAACAATGTAAAGTGGTGTAAGGAACTAGTTTCGTAGATACAAATATACACGAATATATGTCTCAATGTAAACCTTAGTGCATATGTAAATTTATAAGTAAAATTAGTGAAATTTCTTTGTGTGAATGTGAATTTGTGAAATAATGTTTCCAAAAAATATGTCTACACGTAACAACCAAAATTATTGATACAAAATTACATAGGAGCTTATATTTTTGTGTGTGTGTGCATTTTTTTTGTAGAAAACATAATCGTATTAGTTTTCTGTCAAAGTACAGCAATTGTGTAAATTCCTTATTACAAGGTGGTAGTTACACAATTATCGTACTTGTCTTTCTGTATTCTCTATTCATTACAAATTTCGCAGTAAGCAGGAAGAAAACTTTTACAATTTTATGAGGTTATAATTTTTACAATCGGACGTAATTAGGTTTGATCGTAATTGATTTTTGCGTTTTCAAAAATTTGTAGAAATTAACAAAAAAAACTGTGTAAGTACCGGTATTTTCTTATTAAATAAATTATCAATCAGTAAATAAGTTGAGTATTGGAAAATTCTAAATATTAGTTTTATTGTTTAATTATTTATCGCCTACATTCCTCAATATCTGCATACAAGTATGCAGCCGTAAATATTATTTTTATAACAACGAGTAATTTCGGAAAATTGATAACTGAATAAGTTTTGTCGTTTGAAAAATTAAAGTGTATGTTATAACAATACATATTGGCGGGAGTCGACAACTATGTTGGACTATCTACAAAAAGCGAGTAAGTTTTTTTTGTTTTGTGACATGAGAACACTACAGAAGATGTGTGGTTAATATATAATTAAAATATGAAGCAAACAAAAATATTTCGCCTTTAAAGTTTATTTGGCAAATTAATCACCAATTCACATTAAATATTATATTTATTGTTGTTATCGTCATCATTGCCTACAGACTTGGGCATCATGACTGTAAGAGAAAGGATTTCTTACTTATATACATATATATAATTTTTATTACGGAATCGATATTTTTTTATAAGAAAGATTGAAACATGATAATCTGGATACAAAGCTTTAAAAATTTTATTATAAAATATATACATACATATTTTAAAATCACAAAAAATAGTCTTAAAACAACAAATCATAACTAAAAAAAACTATCCGATTGTATAAATTCCGCTCCTATTATTCAACAATTCACCAAATTAACCAGAAATTATTGGAAGCTGCTAAAGAACGGAAACCCAAAATCGAAAATCTGAACGTGGCTGGAGGACGTGTAATACGCGAAGCGAAGGTAATATATATTTACAGCGGTCTCTTACATGTTTTTTTATTCATGCAAAGCCAACAAGTTTTAATTTAAATACAAATGGGAAGAACTCTTTCCAAAGCATTTAACTTAATACTCACTACCAAATAACTCTCTTAATTGTTTTGATGGTTAACGTAAAATTCTGGGTATCAAATGAAAAGATATTTAACAACAAAATTTGAGTAAAAAGGGTTTTAATATTTTCGACTATTATGAAAAAAAAAGAGTGAAGTGATGAAGAGTGATTCAACTTCGGTTTCTCCAGAATTATTTTTGGCGCCTCTAAACAAAACGAAGCAGTTAATAGAAATTATTATCGATTGAATTTACACTGTACAACAAACTATTCAGTGTGATATTGACTGATCACTTCTTTTTGTGGGATTATTGCTAAAGCATATTTTTAAATTTCATGAATTACATGAAAAAATGTCAAATTATATAAAACAATATAAAACATTTATTGTTATAATTCTTTTTTTAAGTTATTTAATATATCAACATAAGAGATGCCGTGCTCATGTATGCAATTCAGGCAATATTTTGTCCTATACGCTTACAGAAGATTCATATTAAAATCTGATAGTAGAAATTAAAATCCCTTTTGGAAAGCACATAATTAAATGAAAATTTGTTTTCTGGTTTTCTAATTCAACAGCCATTATGTCATTTTGGCAAAACATAAGAAAGTCCTCCTATGGAATAATTAATATTGTTCAATATATTTTCATTTGCGTAAAGCTCTGAATTTGGTTATTTGTATTTTTTAGGTATCCAAAGTGTATTCAACAAAGTGAACTAAGTATATGACATTTAATTTTTCTTTACCCGAATTTGACATGTATATTGCCATTGATTTAACCCTTACATTTATTTAAAAATTCAAATTTTGAAGTTCAAATGTAAACAAATTTCAAACCAAAAAAAATTTAAATGAATAAGAGAAAATGCCGAATACTTTCTGCTTGTTCAAAACAACTCATGGAAGCAATTTATATATTGTTCAAGATAAAAACAGACGGGTTAATGTAAACAAATACATGAATTGTTTTCTATTTTATTGTCAAACAAGGGTATGTCAAATACTTCGTTCACTTTGTTGAATACATTTTGTTAGGTATAAATGTTTTACACATTTTTTACACATCTTTAACTGAAATATATTTTGGTTCTTTTTTCCACTTCTGAATTTTTTTTGTAAATAATATTATCAAACTACTAATAATTTAATGCTAACTATGACCAATATTAATTCTAACCTGTTAACTCAAATTTAATTTATAACAAATAACAAAAACTGCCAATATGCGGCAAAAAAACTGGGATAAAAAATCAGATATATGATGGTAAATGTAAAGGATTCCTGGATTGGATATTAGAAGTATGTCCTTCATTTTTGCCACCTCGCAGCGATAGTCTACCAAAGGAAAGTGATCCTGGCGCTGCAGAATACTACCGCCTTTCTTTGGCTACATTAAATGCAAAGTATAACCGGTTATTGGAATTACTTACTCAGCGCTTAAGAACGGCAGTAGAAGTAAATGACATCAACAATTTGGTAAGTTTAAGCAAAATCACAGCCGTGTTCCTTTTACGCGCATATGTACCCCATATTCCAAATCATAAAAATGTTGTGAGAAATCGTTTAAGAACCAACAATAGTTTTATTAAGAAAATTGTTCCAACAGACTTTATGTGGCGATGCATATGCGTGTAAAAATCGATTATATTTATTGGAATTCATTTTGAATTAGGAAACTCTGTTGAGTGTTTTTAGATTAGATCATTTAAAAGCCCTCATAAAATATTAAAAACATTTAAAAGAAATTAAGACAATAAAACGTGTACATAGAATTCGAGATAATGAATTTACAAATTTAAATTATGATTTTAACGAAGAAATGGAAAAAACCTTAAAACCAGTATTAATTTCTGTTCATCCTTTCGACTAATTCAGTAATTAGTATAATCTCTGTTGAAACAAGTAAGAAAGGGCTAAGTTTGGTTGTGACCGAATATTTTATACTCTCGCAATTTATTTATTTAATTTTATTAATATTACATAATACACAATTTGACCCATATATTCGTCATATATATGGTATAAAGTCCATTGAAAGTTGGAAACCTTAATATTAGGTTAGAAGCACCGAGTTTCTCATGTTCGATATATGGGGCCTTGAAAACCTATGGTCCGATTTCGGCGACTTTTAGAAAGGGGCTGCCACACTATAAATGCAGTATTTATGCCAATTTCTGTTCCGTTATCTTCACTAGTGCTTACTTTATATAGTGTAAACTAAACGATTCAGAAGTTCTGCTATATAGGAAGTAGGCGTAGTTGTCAACCGATTTTGCCTATTTGGATGCAAGGAAAATATTACAAACCAAATTTCATTGATATTTGTTGAGTACTTTCGGAGATATGGTTTATGACCCATATGTGGGCGGAGCCACACCCATTTAAAATTTAGTATACCAATTTGAGTGCAGCTCTTCCGTACCTTCTTTATAATGAAATTTAAGGTATCTATTGTTTTCCCGTACTGAATTAAAGCATTTTTAGTAGTTTTCAACATAACCTTTGTAAGGGAGGTGGGCGTGGTTGTAATCCGATGTCCTCCATTTTTGGACCGTATAAGGTAGTACCTAAAAGAAACGATTTTAGAAACTTAGTAGGGGGCGGGGCCACGCCCATTTCTCCAAAAAATGACATCCAAATATGCCCCTTCATTGTGCGATCATTTGAACCAAATTTTTTTCCAGAGCTTTATTTATGGCTTAGGTATGGCTCTTTATATGTTTTCGTTTATTGCCATTTTGTGGGCGTAGCAGTGGTCCAATTTTTCCCATCTTCGAAAGCAACCTTCCAATGGTGTCAAGAAACAAACAAGAGTATAAAAACACTCATAATTTGGTTAGACGTATCATAATATTTATGATTAATAGTTAATTAAAAGTTAACGCTCAGCAAAGGATAGAATGTAGTGATGAGCGATATTTCACTGCCGGTGATGTTTCTCTGTGATTGAAAAATCGCATATAGCAACTGCGATCAATTTTTGTAAATAGCAGTGATTTACAATCGCAATGGCAGTTCAGTAATTTGAGTTCGATCACAGTAGCTATAGAGATTTTCAGTGCTTTGTTCGACCACAGTACATATAGGAGTTCATTAATTCTAATTCGATCACTGTAGCAATATCAGTTCGAAAGTAGCAATCACTGTTCAGTAGCAATAGCAGTTCGAAAAGTAGCAATCACAGTTCAGTAGCAATCACTGTTCAGTAGCAATCACCACTGTTCAGTGATCACAGTAGCAATTTTAGTTGCGAGCAGTTAAATGTACCCAAAATTTATTAATTAGTTAATTGTGATTACAAAAGCAGGTAAATTTTTGGATATTATTAAAATTAATAAAAATGTAAATGTAAAAAAATTAAAAAAAAAATGTAGAGTACAAATTGTTATAAATTCGTTTTATTTTTTGTTGCGATCGCAATAGCAAAATATAATCACAGTGATTTAAAAAAAGCAATCACTGAAATCACAGTGATTCAAAATAAGCAATATCGCTCATCACTAATAGAATGCAGATTAGTTGCAATCATAACCAAAATAGACATGTGGCGAAAGCTAAGTATAAGAAGAAATATTTTCGTAATGAAATTACGATGGAAATGTGGTTGAACTTTGTTCAATATCTACATTGTTTATAAAGCATAAATACTAAAATGTTTTCAACAATAAATAACTTGTTTAAAAACGTATAGTGACGAAACCTACTTTCGAATATTTAAAAGCTCTACCAATAATAAAGGGTGATTTTTTAAGAGCTTGATAACTTTTAAAAAAAAAAAAACGCATAAAATTTGCAAAATCTCATCGGTTCTTTATTTGAAACGTTAGATTGGTTCATGACATTTACTTTTTGAAGATAATTTCATTTAAATGTTGACCGCGGCTGCGTCTTAGGTGGTCCATTCGGAAAGTCCAATTTTGGGCAACTTTTTCGAGCATTTCGGCCGGAATAGCCCGAATTTCTTCGGAAATGTTGTCTTCCAAAGCTGGAATAGTTGCTGGCTTATTTCTGTAGACTTTAGACTTGACGTAGCCCCACAAAAAATAGTCTAAAGGCGTTAAATCGCATGATCTTGGTGGCCAACTTACGGGTCCATTTCTTGAGATGAATTGTTCTCCGAAGTTTTCCCTCAAAATGGCCATAGAATCGCGAGCTGTGTGGCATGTAAAGGGTGATTTTTTAAGAGCTTGATAACTTTTTTTAAAAAAAAACGCATAAAATTTGCAAAATCTCATCGGTTCTTTATTTGAAACGTTAGATTGGTTCATGACATTTACTTTTTGAAGATAATTTCATTTAAATGTTGACCGCGGCTGCGTCTTAGGTGGTCCATTCGGAAAGTCCAATTTTGGGCAACTTTTTCGAGCATTTCGGCCGGAATAGCCCGAATTTCTTCGGAAATGTTGTCTTCCAAAGCTGGAATAGTTGCTGGCTTATTTCTGTAGACTTTAGACTTGACGTAGCCCCACAAAAAATAGTCTAAAGGCGTTAAATCGCATGATCTTGGTGGCCAACTTACGGGTCCATTTCTTGAGATGAATTGTTCTCCGAAGTTTTCCCTCAAAATGGCCATAGAATCGCGAGCTGTGTGGCATGTAGCGCCATCTTGTTGAAACCACATGTCAACCAAGTTCAGTTCTTCCATTTTTGGCAACAAAAAGTTTGTTAGCATCGAACGATAGCGATCGCCATTCACCGTAACGTTGCGTCCAACAGCATCTTTGAAAAAATACGGTCCAATGATTCCACCAGCGTACAAACCACACCAAACAGTGCATTTTTCGGGATGCATGGGCAGTTCTTGAACGGCTTCTGGTTGCTCTTCACCCCAAATGCGGCAATTTTGCTTATTTACGTAGCCATTCAACCAGAAATGAGCCTCATCGCTGAACAAAATTTGTCGATAAAAAAGCGGATTTCACATTTCGAACCGAACACTGATTTTGGTAATAAAATTCAATGATTTGCAAGCGTTGCTCGTTAGTAAGTCTATTCATGATGAAATGTCAAAGCATACTGAGCATCTTTCTCTTTGACACCATGTCTGAAATCCCACGTGATCTGTCAAATACTAATGCATGAAAATCCTAACCTCAAAAAAATCACCCGTTAGCGCCATCTTGTTGAAACCACATGTCAACCAAGTTCAGTTCTTCCATTTTTGGCAACAAAAAGTTTGTTAGCATCGAACGATAGCGATCGCCATTCACCGTAACGTTGCGTCCAACAGCATCTTTGAAAAAATACGGTCCAATGATTCCACCAGCGTACAAACCACACCAAACAGTGCATTTTTCGGGATGCATGGGCAGTTCTTGAACGGCTTCTGGTTGCTCTTCACCCCAAATGCGGCAATTTTGCTTATTTACGTAGCCATTCAACCAGAAATGAGCCTCATCGCTGAACAAAATTTGTCGATAAAAAAGCGGATTTTCACATTTCGAACCGAACACTGATTTTGGTAATAAAATTCAATGATTTGCAAGCGTTGCTCGTTAGTAAGTCTATTCATGATGAAATGTCAAAGCATACTGAGCATCTTTCTCTTTGACACCATGTCTGAAATCCCACGTGATCTGTCAAATACTAATGCATGAAAATCCTAACCTCAAAAAAATCACCCGTTATAAATAATATAGCAAAGTCAACTGTTCAATATTGAATAAAAATAAACCACAAAACCTGAACACAAAAATTATATCAACGATGTTATTAAGTATATTTGTAAGGACAATGTGAGGAACTAAATTAGCTTTAGCATATTTTACGAATTCTGAGTTGGGAATATTAAATCATTATCTTAATTTTGATAAGATGTTTCACATATTACTAATTTTTGTCACAGATATTATTCCCTCTGAATCTCTATAAAAGGTCTAAAAAATTTCTGTTATTTTCGGTAAAAAAAATTAGCTATAGGCTCTGCGGCTCATGCTCGGAAAGTTTTTTCGCGGACTGACGGAAAGACAGATATACAGATTTCAACTCGCGTGATTAGGACACATTTTGATATAGTTACATATGTACATGGCTCCAAATCTAACGCGTTTAGTTTTGGTGTTTCAAACAACCGTTAGATATTGAACGGAAAAGGCTAATCTGCGAGGCATTGCAAAAAATGTTCATAGTCCCCTTTATTGTGGCGATAGTTTCGGCATGGGAGACTTACTTAACTACGAGTATATTTACTTACAGGAAATGTTTGTATTTTTGTTAACGGTAACAACGAAAAAATAACCTTCATATCCTTTGTGCATATTATTAAAAAAAACTCCGGAAGTTTCGCTTGGAAAATGCTTTATTTACTATAGATATGTTAATATAGAAAATTTCAAATAATTTGAGAACAATTTTATACATTTTTAATTAACTACCTAAATATACAATTCATTGCTTGAAATTTGATAGAGGAATCGTTTTTCATATAAATATGTAATAAATACTATAAAACTTTTACATTTACTTCAACGGCAAATCGAATTAAATATTATTTGTAGAATTGGACATCACGATACAATACTTTAACATAAATTTTGTAAACTAAAAGTAAACATATTTTTCGGCACATCTGTTACCAATCCAATATCTGTATTCGAGTTTATTTACTCAAAATCTATAAAAAAAACATTATGGGCAATTCTTAAAGAGTTGAATGGTTCTTGTTTATTAAAAGTTCGAGTTGTGTATTGAAGTAATTGGTCCTGCTAATAAACTTAAAAGTTCTGCGTTTAATGTTCTCATCTGCCCTTATAAAAATTAAGAATTATAAAAGAGAACATCAATTCATTATAATTCCTACCAATAAATCGCTTAGTCCCAAAGTTGATTTAAAGGGCACATCGCCTCGCCGCAATGAGCTTTAAGCTCCTATTTTTCTAACTAATAAAGATAGATACTTTATTGAGTTGTTTTCTGGAATTAGTGCAAATAAATTGTACATTTCTGTTTATATAAAAAAATGTGATGGTAAATACTCTTCACAAATTGAAATCTACAAAATATGTGGTTGTAATACCGTTTCCAATACAGCAAGTGCCGTTGATAATATATACAAATGGAAATTTATTCTACACTTTTATACACAGTATGGACATAACATTTCTGTTACCACGAAACCACGATTATATTTATTTTCTGCCACAATTTCACATCAAATATTGCGGCTAATAATGAAAACATTTTTACAGAAATCGTTCGACTCCCGCACACCATGAAATATAATGTTATTTCAGACGTATTCATTCGTTTGAAGGTGAAACTTTAGTATAGTATCCCCCGATTTCAAGATTTAAATAGGTATTGTTGGACCCCGTTTGAATTTACTCACAATAATAGTGATTTCATAACTAATGTTTATGTCATCGATAGAACACACTCAAATTAAGCACTACGGGAGCTTACGTAAGAAATTGGAATGATTTTTTATTTTAGAAAAATACGCTTAATAAAAATTACTTCTTGAATAAGAATAGTAACGAAATATTTTGGGTAGAAAAGCATTCCATAACGGTAAAATAGCGTGGTTTTTACAAACTATGGAGGAAAAAAATATTAACATGATAATGTTATTTTGAATATTGACAATTTACAAAATTAATTTGAGAATATTGACTAATTTAAAACATCGCTGGGTTTTACGCGTTTTGAGTGGTCTTGGTGGTCCATCTTCAGAAGTTAACATGGCTACTTCTTCGTTACAATGCTTTAGCAACCTGGCTTCATGTGCTGCTGCAATTTTTAATATTACTGCGTTAACTGAGTTTATGTTTAGATTTCGCTTTATATCAGCACATCTACAATACCAAGGTTTCACGAAACAAATTTAAATGAAAAATAATTAATTTCAGTTTCACCATTTGACTTAATTTTTATTTAAATGGTCACGCTTTACTGTCATATGTAACCATGGTTACGCTTTTCTATCAGCTGAATTCCCATTTGTTTACCATTTTGACAAAGAAATACAATTTATTTGTTTACATAAATCAGCTGTTACTCGTACCTTTTAATTTTTTGGATGCCATATGTCAATAATGGTGAAACGCAGGAAACTTAGGTGCAAAGTTAAATAAAAATTAAAATTAAAGTTAAATGGAACTTAATTTTCAATTAAAAAATTTCGTGAAACCGGCTGTTATCCTTAGTATTTTGTTTTGGAATTGTTGGATGACTTTCTTATTATTTGCATTAGTACAACCCCAGAGTTGTGCACCATAGCTCCATATCGGTCTGAGTACTTGTTTATAGATAAGTAACTTATTTTCGAGGGATAACACTGATTTGATACCAATTAACCAATTAATATTCTTGAGTCGCATGTCTAGCTCTTTCCGTTTGGTTTGTTTCTCACATGAATTTTCCACCGTAACTTAGAGTCAAGTGTCATTCCCAAATATTTAGCGGAGTTTAAGTATGGTATTCGTACACCGTGTATGAAAATTGGCAAGACTGTATCTTGTTATACGTGTAAACAATGTGTACAGACTTAGCTTCATTGAGTCGTATCTGCCAAAAGCGTTCGATAAAATATAAAGAAGCGAGCCCAACACACTTCCTTGTGGAACTCCTGCTCTTATTTCCTTAAGACAAGAATACTAGTCTTCTTCTTTAACACGGAAGTATCTATCTGATAAATATGATTTTATGATTTCATTATGCTGTTTCGGTGAAATCAGTTTCAATTTCGAAAGCAGTCCTTTGTGGCAAACTTTATCGAACGCTTTTGCAACATCCATAAACACATAGAACAGAATTTCTTTTCCTCAAATACTTTTTCTATAATATTGTAATTCTATGGATTTGATCAATCTTAGAATGGTTAGCTCGAAACCCAAACTGATGCGCTTTTATTCTGGTTTTTCGTTCTACGATTTTATTGAGACGTCTTATGAGAATTTTCTCAAAAAGTTTCGATATTTTCGGTAGAAGTGAATTGGGGCTGTAAGAAGATAAGTAGGAATAAGCTGTTTTAGTCGGCATTAATCACTTCGTAACCATTTGATTTTTGGTTTGTTTTATTTTGTCTAAATAATCCGAAAATACTTTTTTGAATTATCTCTGTCCCAAACATAAGCGCCTGGATTTTTAGTGTTTGTAGTCTTTTACAGCTTTTCCAAAGAGAGTAATCGAAATTTCTTACATTGGTAAAGGATCGAAGATATTTTGCCAAACTTTCATTTTTAAACCTCTTAATTTTCCGATTAAGATCTTTCGACACTTTATTTAAAATAGATTTATCAACATGGCAACGAGTTTGATGCCACTTACGTCGTAGCTTACGCTTCAATTTAATTATTTCTCTTATATCATTAGGGTATTGAGAGTTCACAGCAAAGATTCCAGTTGGTCTGTATTTAATATAGTGCCATATTTACTTTCATAACATTCCATGATCTGTCTGAGGTATTCCCAATCTGTTTTTACACATCCAAATATTCTATATTTTTATACTCTCGCAACAAATGTTGCTAAAGAGAGTATTATAGTTTTGTTCACATAACGGTTGTTTGTAACACCCAAAACTAAACGAGTTAGATATAGGGTTATATATACCAAAGTGATCAGGGTGAAGAGTGGAGTTCAAATCCGAATGTCTGTCTGTCCGTCCGTCCGTCCGTCTGTGCAAGCTGTAACTTGAGTAAAAATTAAGATATATTGATGAAACTTGGCACACTTATTTCTTGGCACCATAGGAAGGTTGCTTTCGAAAATGAGCAAAATCGGACCACTGCCACGCCCACAAAATGGCGAAAACCGAAAACACATAAAGTGCCATAACTAAGCCATAAATAAAGCTATGGAAATAAAATTTGGTATGAAGGATCGCACTATGAAGGGGCATACTTGGATGTAATTTTTTTGGGGAAGTGGGCGTGGCCCCTACTAAGTTTTTTGTATATATCTCGCAAACCAATAGAGCTATATAAACCAAACTTTCTGCAGTCGTTTTTTTTAGCCACTTCCTAATACAGTCCAAAAATAAAATAAATCGGATCATAACCACGCCCACCTCCCATACAAAAGTTAGGTTGAAAATTACTAAAAGTGGGTTAACTCACTAACGAAAAACGTCAGAAACACAAAATTTCACATAAGAAATGGCAGATGGAAGCTGCACTCAGATTTTTTTACAAAATGGAAAATGGGCGTGGCGTCGCCCACTTATGGGTCAAAAACCATATCTCAGGAACTACTCGACCGATTTCAATGAAACTTGGTTTATAATAGTTTCCTTACATCCCAATTATATATTGTGGAAATAGGCCAAATCGCTTAACAACCACGCCTACTTCCTATATACCAAAACTTTGAAGACAATCTGAATCGTTTACTTTACAATATATAAAGTAAATACTAGTGAAGATATCGGTGCAGAACTTTGCACAAATACTATGTTAATAGTGTGGCAGCCCCATTCTAAAAATCGCCGAAATCGGACCATAGGTTTTTAAGGCCCCATATAACGAACACGATGACCTCGGTGCTTCTAACCTAATATTAAGGTTTCCAACTTTCAATGGACTTTATACAATATATATGACGAATATGTGGGCCAAATTGTGTATTATATAATATAAATAAAGTTAAATAAATAAATTGCGAGAGTATAAAATGTTCGGTTACACCCGAACTTAGCCCTTCTTTACTTGTTTTATTCTCATGCTATTGTAAATAGCCGATCATTGTGAATAATTAATGGGATTGTTATTGTTTGAAAATAAAATTAATTTTATTTTACTTCTAGTTGAACCAAAGATGCACAATATTTTTTTGTTATCTGTTATCGACTAATATAAATACAGATTTTGATATGTACATACTATGTACATACATATGACTATTGAAAAAAGGTACGGATGGAAAATTCTATGTTATACCGGCTTCCGTAAAATGTAAGCTGTATGAAAATACCAATAGCATGGACATGTTTAAACGTTTTTAGATACTCATATTTTCTAACGAAATGCTATTTTGTTTGAATAATTCGTTTGACAAAATTTACTTACAAACAAGTAAGGAAAGGCTAAGTTCGGGTGCAACCCAACATTTTATAATCTCGCAATTTATTGCTATATTTTTATTAAGATAACACACAATTTGACCCATATATTCGGCATAAAGTCCAATAGAAAAACAAAAATCATCATATATATGTATAGTATATAGGCTGAGGTAATTGCTGAATCGATTTCACTAATTTTCATCACAAACATACATTATATCTAAGATTATATGCTCACATATTAACCGATTTATAAGCTATTAAGCCCATTTGTTTTTGAAAATCCTGAAATTAGCTATATGAAGTTATGGCCCGATTTTAACCATTTATGCTACAGAGACACACTATTAGAAGAAAAAGATTTCCTCTGAATTAGATTGAGATATCTGAGAGATATACCGATATTTTCGGTGAAAAATTACCATAAGGCACTGAGTTCTTCATATCCGATATCCAGGGTATTAAAAAGTTATAGTCCGATTTCGAAATTTTTTTCACAAGTGATGCCACAGATCATATACAGTATATGTGCAAAGTTTTATTTCGCTATCTTCATTGGTTCCTTATGTATATATTATAAAGTGAAGGAATAAGATGGAATTCAAAACTGAGTTATATGGGAAGTTGTGGTTGTGAACCGATTTCATCCATTTTCCACACGTGTTATCAGGAAAGAAAATATTATATACAGAATTTCAGTGAAATCTGTTGAGTAGTTCCTGAGATATGGTTTTTGACCCATAAGTGGGCAATGCCACGTCCATTTTCCATTTTGTAAAAAAATCTGAGTGCAACTTCTCACGGTCCCAAGGAATATGTGTACCAAGTTTCGCCAAGATATCATAATGTTTACTCAAGTTATCCGTTGCATGGACGGACGGACAGACAGACATTCGGATTTTGACTCGTCTCGTCACCCTGATCATTTTGATATATATAACCCTATATCTAACTCGTTTGGTTTTATGACTTACAAACAACCATCATGTGAACAAAACTATAATACTCATTTGCTAAGCTTTTGTTGCGAGAGTATAAAAATATCAACACCTTGTGCCATGTATGTACATACATACATAAGTATATATATATATATATTTAAGCATATTAATAAAGTTTGTGGTTACTACGCTTGTGAAACTGGTTGTAGAACAAAACAAAAATAATGATACATTATATGGTATTTGGATAATTCGTGGCTGGCGCTAGGTCTTGATGCCATACCTCGAAGGTCAAATAAGGTAAAGATTTGTTCCTCAAAGCCAGTTTTAAAAAATTTAAGTGTTAGTTGTGCAAATACATAACACAATTAAGTTTAGATTACCATATTTAAATGAATGAACTATGTGTATCCAACCGTATGTCAATTCACCAATTATTGAGAGTGGCAGAGAGCGCCCTTATTCTATGAAATATGAAAGCGGTCAACAGCGCTTGCGTTCGCCTACTCTTTTTCTATTTTACTGCTTCGACAAAAGCTCTCATATTGTCTCTCAAAGCAAGCTGCCAACTTGCTATCTAACCCACCACTACGACATTAGCTTGCGTTCAACTAAGTTGTTTTGCTATATGGCAACCTCAAAATTTAAGCGAAAGCTTCTGAAATAACACATTTGCTACGAAAACTTTTCAGTAACTCAAGCGTCATGTTAGAGTGACGACGACTATTCGCCTCTAAATTTTTGTTGTCTTAAACTTTAGTTTCTCTAAAAATAAAAGTAACACGCGTACTTGTTGTTCGTACATTTTATTTATTTTATTGTAAAATTCGAAATGAATTGAAGTGCTTGTTTTCGAAACATTCTTGTATTGCATAGTCTTTTGTATGAAAAGTTAACTAGTTCCAAAAATAAATATGAATTATTAGCGTGTATTAATGTTACCTTACATACGCAGCTACAAATAATATATTTAATCTTGTTGGTGTGTTATTGCTTTCAATAATAAATAATTAGTTGATGATGTCATTCGTGTGGCTTTATCAACACGGCGTCATCGTGCATAATTATTCCAATTTTCATTATATAGCTAAATACTTTAGGATTAACAAATGTTGGAATTATTTTTGCCTTTTTATTTTTTGTGCAACAGCGAATTGTATTATGTATTTCCGCACCGAAACAACTTTTATCTCATTTCTTATTCACACGTATTCGCTGAAGTATTTGAGCAAGTTCGTTTTCCAAAACATTGAATGACAATCACACGTACAAACATAGATTTTTGGGCGACGGTCTTAAACTATTTTTATGTTCACACACACAACACCTGCATCCCGAACAGAGTTTAAAACTCATTGAGGCACGTTTCCGATTTCTTTGGCGGTCACGGTCTGACTATCTCTAACTAACACTTGCCAACTTAGAGTGTGAAAAGTGATTTTTAAAATATTTTTTATTCAAAAAGTAAAATGTAAATTAGTTTCAATCTATACAGTTTAATTTCAAACATCTGAAGTGAAAAATATGCTTAAAGTGTGTTAAATGTAATGAAATATGTTGCTTGTTCAAATGTTCTATTTTTTTAATTTTAAAAGGGAATATCTATTTTTTAATCAGGAGTACGTCCTCTCTCAAAGAAAACTCCCCGATCGCAGCGCTAAAAAATGGGAATTGTGTCCTCATTGAAATAAACCATACATTCCCAAAAATAATTTTTATAATAAACAGCTGCGTATTATTTTCCTCGTTTGATTTTCATATCGTTTAGAAAAATTCAATATTTTTTAACAATCAACGTATTTATCATTGTTATCATCGAGGTTCAT
The DNA here is from genome assembly GCF_028554725.1 of Zeugodacus cucurbitae. Taxonomy (NCBI): domain Eukaryota; kingdom Metazoa; phylum Arthropoda; class Insecta; order Diptera; family Tephritidae; genus Zeugodacus; species Zeugodacus cucurbitae. Next base: position 28,654,997 of record NC_071671.1, read on the forward strand.
ACACGGATTATAGCTATCTTTCAACTTTTCGATATATTTTTGTAACTATAATTGGTATTATCTTGAAAATAGGCTCTGTATCGGTGATTTCTTTCCAGTAACCTTCTTGATAACTTTGTAATATTATCTATTCCTATCAAACGTTTTTATAACGTGTTTTTAATTAATCAAAAATGTATGAATAATGAAAGTAAATGTACATCTATTCAATTGAGTCAGTACTTAGCTCCTCCCTTTTGTTGATAAAATTTTTTGAACTGATGCAAAATTATTTTGATATGAAATATATCAGCTGTTAGACAGAAGCTTGAAATATTTGGGTTCATTGGAATTCTAAAGTATGACCTGTAGATGAAGCTAAAAATAAATGCTTTTGTAATATTCTCGAATATTTCCTTCTCAAATACCTGTTACCGGATGGAATCATCGCCAATCCCTTAGTATTTTGTGCGAACTTATTAATATGAGAAACATGAACTTTTAAAAAATAAAAAATAAACATCTCAAGCAGAGTGAAGGCAGAATATCTCATAAGTTATAATGAATAACTTCGAATATAATTTCGCTTTTGAATTCCAGGTAAACATAGTCGAAATTGTCGAAAAAAGTAGCATATCAACTAACAATGATTTTTACACTTAATTTTAGCAATATGCTGAAAGTATTCAGACCCCTCTTAAAACATTTAGAGCTGATGTTGCACAAAGAGCTGTTTCGGACGAAGATCAGTACAATTCAATATTTGATAAAACTGATCTTAGTGAAATACGGTGAGTTTTTCAACTGATTATATAAATATTCTTTATGTGAGTTTTGCGTAATATTCTGTTGAACATTTTATTTGTTATAATTAAATTTGATTAAGTATTTTTGACTGAAACCTATTTAGCATTATATTGATGGTACAGGTCGTACCCCGCAGTTGAATACCATTTCTTTTTTTAATAATGAATGGCTTCTTGCGACATGAAGCTGTGTGGCTTACATTTTTACCAATCACTTAAAGCTCAAAATCAAACTATAAATGACAGTAACTAATAATTCAACAGGCAGGTAGCTGCATTTCGTCCCCTTACGAGTGTGAGACCATTTCTATAGATGTTTCTTAACTTAACAACATAATCTATATAAATCTTAATATTCAAGAGAACACAATCAATTGGAATTAAAATATATATTTTTTTTAATTTAGGCTATAATTATGCCTGCATTATACGTCGTCTAATCATCAATTATAAGCCATATCTTAAGACAAATACGTTTTGATACTATATGGTATATTAACCTTACTATAAATATATAATGTAGAGATTAGTGCTGAATTATGTTTTATCTAGACTCACCAACATGCGACGTGAACAAATAGAATTCCAGTGAACATAAATTTAAATTTTCGAAACCCCTAATGAATTCACTTTGTATTATAGTATATTATATTTTATTTAGTTAATTTGTTTCGTTTTTAAATTTGTTTAAAATTAATCATAAATAAACCTGAAATTACGTTTAATCGAAAACGAAATTTAATATAATGTGGACGCAAAATACAATTATAAAATCTATAAAACCTCACAAATTTGTATATTCTTTTATAGATCCTCATCGAAAACAACTCCGATTGCCAGAAGAACCGAGACCAGTGGCTTCAAAAGAAAAACAACCAGCATAACGGTGGGTGAAAATGTGTTATCTAATGACAGTGTTCTGGATATTGCCGGCATACGTGATCCACGAACAGCGGAGAATATTACAATCAGACAAGCTATTAATTTGCGAATTTTGGACGTACGTTCAGGTTCAATAATATTAGATGGTAAACATATTCCGTTGGAAGCAGCAGCGGAACAAGGATTGATCGACACAGAATTGTCTCAGTATTTGCTAAAACCTGGCGCAATTAAAAATTCTAAAGGACGAGAATTATCGTTATTGGAAATAATACAGAGTGAGATAAATGAAGCAGAATCAGGACTTGGATCTTCCGAAATGCGTTTTCACAACACTTCTAATGAAGAGAAAAGCATAACAAATTCCCAGACAATTGTCGAGACTTTATCTATAAATAGTGTTGGTATCGAACCAAAAAAGTCTTTAAGTTTGGCTGAGGCATACAATCAAGGATATATGATAAAGCATGAGTCAGTAACAATCAAATCAAGTGCATTATGCTTGAGTGATGCTATTGCTCACGGTCTCGTAGATGCAGCAGGCTGGATATCAGATCGTAATTCTGGTGAAAAATTCAAACTCGACCTCGCCGTAGCTAATCAATTAATTGATCCCAATATCGTTGAAGTGGTTGATGCAAAGAATGATATTAAAATTACGGTACAGGAAGCTCTTAAACTTGGTATTCTAAATTCTAAAACTGGACGTTATTTAAATGAAGCTACAAAAGAAAAGTTAACATTTACAGAGGCTAAGACTCGAAAGCTCATCGTTAAGCCTTACACATTGAAAGATGTGGTTGATTTTAATTTGCTAGATAATAACGAGAAAATGTATAGCCCAATGCGTCGAAGTAAATTAGGTCTAATGGAAGCAATTAGATTTGGGGTGTTAGATTACAATAATTTAAAATGCATTAGTAAAGTAAAGGGAGAATTAATTACGTTGGAGGAGGCAATAAACGTTGGTATTATACTACCGATGGAATTTAAGTACAGGGATTATATGACCGGTGAGGTCATAAGTATACCAGAGGCAGTAGAGCGTGGTCTTATAAGTTCGGTGTCACAAAAATCCATATTTAATATAGATGGTTTTAAAGATTTAAGAAGCAATGATTTTGTTAGCTTTAATATGGCCTTATCTCGTGATATTTTATGTAAAAAAGGGCCAAGTTTTGCGTTGGAAGTTAGTAAAAACGAGTATGTACCTTTAGACGTGGCGGTGAGGAGAAATATGGTGCGGCAAGAAGTTTACGAAATGTTTACTAAATGCATCGGGGTGCATGACGCGAGAGGTAATGAATTAACTGTTATTGATTTATGTTATCATAATTTAATAGATCATAAAACCGGATACTTACTAGATCCAAAGACTGGAAAAAATGTGCCTCTTGATTTAGCTATTGAAAAGAAATTTATTTCACCAGAAGGTGCTTTATTTCTAAGTAGCTTATTAAATATAACGCTGACAACTGAAACTGTTACGCGTACAGTTAATCGGTATGTTTCAATACAAACTACTAGTCAGGAAACTCAAGAAAGAATTTTATCATTTGCCGATGCTGTTAGCCAAGGTTTAATTGATGAAGACCGACAATTGTATCAAGACCGTAAGACTGGTAATGTTTATTCAGTACAACAAGCACTGTCTTATGGACTTCTAATCCCTGATGTAAATGGTGAGCTAACAAGAGAGAAAACTTCTATAAACGTTAGCAATGTATCTGAGAGTGATAAATTATTACAATCAGGAATTTACCAAAAAGAAAAATTAAATGACTCCAGAAATACCAAAAAAATTGATTACAAACGTTTTGATGCTGAACCTTCCTCTGAAAGCAAAACAATTTTAAAAGACACAAAAACTGTAAATGTTCCTACCAATATAACTATAACTCAAAAAATTTCAAATGTCGAAAATATATCGCCCAACTTCAATCAAATGGAGGAAGCTTTGCGCGAAGAAGAATGCCCCGATCCATTACAAATTTCCCCAGGAATAATGTTTGACCCTTCAACAATGTTAGTGATTTTTACAGAAACGGGTCAATCACAAAATCTGTTTGAGGCGGCATTGGAAGACAAATTGAATGAAAATTTAGTACGTATATTTGATACTTTTACAAATGAAGATGTTCCTGTTAAAGAAGCAATCAGTCGTAGAGTTTTTGATCCTGTAAAAGGCTTGATTTTGACAAAATGTGGAGAATCTAAAACTATTATGGAAGCTATGAAAATTGGTTTAATAAAAGTTTCTGGTTCCCCACTTGTCCCAGTAGAAGATGCTTTACAAACACTTCGATTTACTACTGATCCGCGAACTGGCGAAATAATTCCCGTTGAAGTAGCCTACGAACGAGGCATTGTGCTAAGTGAGGCGAACAGTATTTCGGTGCCATTGCAAAAAATGCGAAAAATTATCTTAAAACCCATTGATGCTCTACAAAAAGGAATTATTGACGATGATACCAAAAATATTCTCGAAAGTGTGTCCAAACAAAAGAATTTAACGATAAGACGAGCATTAGAGATGGGTCTTATTGATGGGCAAATGGGCAATATTTTAGACACACAGAGAAATCGAAGGTTAAATATAAATCAAGCTGTTGAAGCAGAAGTTATTGACCCAGAAACAAGTAATCATATACTAGTACCACTGGCCAAAAGTTTGTCAATACCGAAACTCCAAGCACAAGGTCTGATTGATAATGATTCACAAAAAATAATACATCCTGAGAATGGTTACCTACTTAGTATTAATGAAGCTATTATTTGCGATGTACTTGATCCGCTTTCAGTGATTATGAAACCAAAGAAGTGTACACTTCAAGAAGCATTAAAAATTGGCTTAGTTGATGGCATGGACTCAATTTTTAAATTAGACAATAAAACTTCCAATCTAACCGAAGCTGTTAAAGAAGAATTCTTTGATTTAAACTATGAAAATTATTCTTCTACAACGTTGCCACCCATAGCAATGACATTCCCTGTTGCTGTTGAGCGAAAGCTTTTAGTTTCAAATAAAAATGAAATAAAACATCCACATACAGGACAAAAAATGACAGTCAAAGAAGCTATAGAAAACCATCTTATCATGTGTATTCCCTACCCTCCCAGGGTAGATGCTGTTCTAATAGACGACGCTTTGTCTGACGGCCTAATTGATATTGAAAACCAAACTGTAAAATATTTAAAAACTGGCGAGCAGCTACCAATACGTCTCGCCTTAGAAGAAGGCTATTTGTTATTAAAGCCGCTAAGTGATTTCGTTATGACCCAAAAACCTTTGTCCAGTAGTAGAACTATGGAAACAATGAAATCTCTTCATACTGTTACCACAAAAACCATTGAATTGATGCAAGGGTATATTCTAGTTTCAAACAATGAAGTCAGGAATATTCAAACTGGTGAAATATGCACAGTGGGCGAAGCAAAGGAGTTAGGTATTTTGACCGAGAAATTAAAAGTAGATGAAGATTATACAGGTTATTCAAAGCAAAGTAATTGGGATGATGCAGATTCGGAATGTTTTGCAAACGATAATGTTATAGTTGAAGATAAACCGGATAATAATCAAAAATTAGATTCAGTACGGAATACAGAAGAAATTGTACATGACATTGAAAAATTCGTCATGGAAGAATCCGATAAATCGACAAATGAAAATCCTGCCAATAGCAATGACAGACGGAATATCACACTTTGCTTGAATGATAAGCAAAGCTTAGATACTGAACTCGATTACGATGAAAATGTTACTACAGACACATCCGATGATTTCTTAACATATACAATTGAGGATGCCATTTCAAGAAAAATAATTAATCCTATAGATTGCAGAGCCATTATAAATGGCGAAAAACTCTCGGATAATGTAGAAAAGTTGTTAGAAAATGAAACACTCTCTCTCCAAGATGAAGTTGAAGTTCACAGTGAGAGTTTAGTGGTTTTAAAAACGACTTCGTACCTTTTAAGTTATCCCTATTTATTAACGGCACAAAAATTGAGTGAAGTCAATGCATATGATTTAGAAAATGAATATTTCATAGACCCCACAACAAGTCGAAAAATTTCCTTCCAAGACTTAGTATTGTATCATAGAGTATTTAATCCTGAATCTATATTAGTAAAAAATTTTACTACTGGTGAATATGAGACTTTACTAGATGCATTAGAACGCCCCCTGTTAAATCGTCATAATGGCCATATGGTAGACCCAAAAACTGGAAGAAAGGTTCCATTTTTCGAGTGTATTAACCGTAAATGGATTATTTATACCGATCCAGGAATGAAATCAAAATCATCTAATATTGAAAACGTCATTGATCCAGAAAGTGGTAAAATATTGTTAGGCGATGGTACACTTTGCTCCATCACTGATGCTATTAATAATGGAGTCATTGATATTCATTCCCTGTCGGTACGAGATCCGGTAAGTGGTGAAATTATTCCACTGCGTATGGCAATTGAGTTGGGAGTAGTAAATATGCAAACAGGAACAATGATAGATATTCAGACATTGCATGAAGTATCATTAGAGAAAGCATTTAAATTAGGCTTTCTTGTAGCTGGTGCACGCAAGCCGATTTCTCTTGAAGCGGCTATACGTAAGGGGCTATATAATCAGGAAACGGGAAAACTGTATGATTCAAAATCGCAGAATCAAGTCGATATTCAGCGTTCCATAGAAATTGGTTTAGTGGATCCTAAAATATCTCTTATAGTAGACTCTTTGGAAAATAAGGAGCTAAATTTGCATTGTGCTATTGAAGATGAGCTAGTTGTACCTGAGAGCGGACAAGTGAAAGATACCAAATCAAATACGTTTATGCCTTTTGACGTAGGAATGGAAAAAAATTTAGTAAAAACCGATAAAATCACTTGGAGTTTAACCGAATTACTTCAACGCGAATACTATTCACCCAATACCGGAAAAGTTTTGAATCCAATAACTGGAAATGAAATGCTTTTACATCGAGCTATCGAGTTAGGCTTCGTTGAATTAGAAACTTCTTTAATTAAAAATGACGAAAAGGGAACCATTGTATCCGGTAAAATAGCTGCTAAAGAGGGTATCCTTGATACCGTTAAAGGCGTGTTAAGATATCCGCTTCTAACACTTGACGAAGCCTTTGTTAAAGGCTACTTGATTAGCACAAAGAAACCATTATCTTTGGTGGACTGCCTTATACGAGATATGTTTGACCCCACAACATCCACCCTACAAATCGATGATAAGCCTTTCACTTTAAAAGAAGCAATAGCACTGAAATATATAAATCCAGATGAATTAATTATATTGGATCCAAGAACCGATTCTGTTTTAAGTATAACAGAGGCGATTGCTAAAGGACTACTAGATCCCGTTGGTGGGTATATTATCGATCCATATACATCGGTAAAAATGTCATTGATTGAGGCTTTAGATTATAGAGTATTAGTTCCATCAAAGCGTAAGAGAAGTTTGCCTGATGCAGTATATCATGGTCTATATGATCCAAAATCAGGCAAATTTAGTAACTCAATTACAAGAGAAAAACTCTCAACTGAAGCTGCTATTCGCAGGGGAATTATAGATCCTTACTCGACTATTGTCAAATTTGCTGATGAAACGTTTCCTTTTATGGAAGCGATAGATGCTGGCATAGTCGACTCCAAAAAGGGTACAATTAAAATCGATCAAGCTGAAACCGATTTTAAAGAAGCATTTGAGAATGGAATTCTAGTTGAGGTTAAAACACCAATTTCCTTAGGTAAAGCTATTAGCAAAAGCATTTATAACGAACACGATTGTACTATAACCGATCCGAAAACTGGCAAAAGAATCTCATTAGTCGAAGGAATTAATTCGCGTTTGATTGACATTAACAATTTAGAGTTAAAAGATTTTGAGACTGGACTTTACACAAACATTGACTTAATGAAAGCCAAGGCGACAGACGTAATTGATTGGGAACGAGGTCTTGTGGCATACAACAATAAAAGAGTTAATATTAAACATGCTTTTGAAATAGGAATACTAAAAGACACTCAAGCACCAATAAGTATTCAAAAGGCTTTACAACAAGGTGTATTTGATGAGAGTGCAGGAAAGGTAATTGACCCCAAAACAGGTAGAAAAATAACATTATTAGAAGCAATTCGGGACTTAGTTATAGATGCCCAATTACCTTGCTATTTCGATGAAGAAAATGAAAAAATGTACAATTTAAATGAGACATGTAGATTAGGAGTTATAAATAAGCGAGATGGTGTTTTCAAAGGCCTTCATAGCAATAAATGTATTTCTTTAAAGACGGCACTAAATATGGGTCTCATTGTTGATATAGAGAGCGCAAAATTCGGGTTATATGAGATACTGGGTATGGGATTTTACGATAAGGTAGAAAATAAAATTTTACATCCCATCACTGGCAATAAACTAAGCTTAAGAGAAGCATGCTCTGATAATATCGTGAGCGTAACTAATAGTTTGATAAAAGATTGTCAAAACGAAGAATACATGCAGTTATCTGATGCCTTTACAAAAGAAATTATTAATGAAAACGGTTATTACAATTTAAATGGGAAGTTGATAAACTTACAAAATGCGCGGGAGCGTGGCTTAATTATTACAACTCGACGACCTCTAGGTCTTAAAACAACAATTAGTATGAAATTGTATAATCCTGAGAGCGGCACATTTTATGACCCAACTACTAATAAATGCTATAATTTATATGACGCTATACATAATGGTTTCATAAACCCAAAAACTACTATATACAAAAGTGAAATGTGTAATAGTGATTTAATTGAAGCTATTGATAATGGGTATATAGACATTAGCAAAGGACATGTTACAGATGCTAAAACTCGTGAGTTACTCAATTATGAAACAGCCTTTAGTAAAGGTATTTTAGTGCCAGTTTCGAAACTTTTTGGGGAAATCTCCGTAAAACAGGTTTTATTAGAAAGATCTTCCCCGAAAAATGTTACCATCAAACCTCAAGAAATGTCTTTGGATGAAGCTATACGTTCTAATATCCTTGACCCTAGTACTGCTTTTATACGGCAGTCAAATTCTTCTAAACTTATTCCGTTTTCTATAGCTCAACAAAATAATTTAATTGATTTAAACAAACAAACTTCAATCGATCCGAAATCTTTATTCTTTGCAATCGAGCCTTCAACTATTGTATATTTGCGCGAGCCCATTACGTTTGATCAGGCGGTCGAAAGTAAAAGTCTTGATTTGGAAACTGGATTAATAACTTTTAAAACGAACGAACATGACATAATAAATTATGGTAACCATGGCTCTGAACCTCAATCTCAAGCCTATGAGAATGTCAAGATTTATTCGTTGAAAGATGCTATCACTGCCGGTATAATTGATCCTTATTCAGCACTAATTAAGGATGAAGCTAAAATGAAATTAGTTGGATTATCTGAAGCTTTCCGGAAAGGTCTAATAGATGCAAATAAAGCTAACGTGCTGAACACAAAGACGTCCAAACTATGTACACTGCAAAATGCATATGAATCTGGTTTGCTTATTACACCAAAACGATCCTTTGGTTTAATAGAAGCAATACAATTCAACTTATACAATACTGAAAGTGGCAGTTTATTCGACCCATTCCAAACAACTAACAATTCAGAACCAGGCAATCAGTCAACACTATTAGAAGCCATTTCATGCGGCCTGCTAGATCCTTCGTCGACAGTGGTGCGTGGCTCCGTTACCGATGAAATCGTTTCCTTAACATCAGCTATTAACAGTGGTCTCATCGATGGAATTAACGGTCGTTTAGTAAATCATGGGAACAATAAAAATAATATTGATTTATCGAAAGCAGTTCAAATGGGCCTCATATTACCTGCCGAACAGCGAGTAAGTTATAAATCTTTAAATATTAAATATGTAAGTATATTGCATGAAGAAAAATATAAAACTGTAATAATTATATGAAGTGAAAGGGATCGGCCAATACGTTTTAAAGGCCCCATCACTAAAAACATTTGTAAGCATAAAAAAGAGACGCTTTTGGTCCAATCTGATCAGCCATGTCCATCTGTTTGTATGTTTTTTGAACGCTCAACCATAAGACATTTCTTCTATAGTATAAGTATATTATTCAGATATGATATTATTCATATATCAGATATGATACTATTCCGCTTGAATATGTTCAATTCATTCAAAATATATATATATATATATATATATATATATATATATATAACATTTATTCATATTCGGGAAATATACTTAATATTATTGACGTGAGTTTTCTGAGGATTGTTTTGTACATTTGACCTTAACGTTTTAAGAATTCATTATTAGTTCTTCATAAACTTCAAATAAGCAGCTCAACATTTTTTCGTCTTCAGTAAAAGTAAAAAAAATAAATATTGAAATTAGCCCGAAGGGAAATCTAATTCTAATCAAGAAAGGCGACAAAAAAGCATATGCCTATTAGTCTAGGCAAATCAATTTGTTTAGAGTTCCAATCCATGTACATGTAATGTATTCCTTGTAATCTGCCAGGACTATTTTGTGAATGAAGTTTAGCATGTAAATCATTGATTAAGTTCTCAAACGCGTACAGAAAATTTTTTAACTTTATTGCATTTTAGATACTATAATAGTAAGCATGTTAATATATTTGGGTTATATTGACCAAATTCCGATATCGTGGTAATTAGTTATTATATTATACTGAAATTGCACAACAACGAGTTTGGTTTATATATATCAAATATATTTTACGTAATACTGGTTTGGTAAGTTGTGAATTTCTCCTGTTCTCTTTTTATTATATTGTATTTATGCAATTTTATGTTTAAATTTTTGTATTTTCAGCTTCATCGTTTCAGATTTATATTTTAAATTGCCAAATGTTCATAAAACAAATAATCGATATATAATTGTTATGAAAATCGTTGTATATTTTGTACTTTGCTTGTTTATACGTTATTTATATGCTTTATTATTTTGCATGGCTTTGTTATTAACTATATTTTAAAAGAAGTATATTAACATAAAGGTGTGCTTTCTTTTCGCAAATATAATAATTTAATATACATATATGACATACTTATGGATATTGGGTTTGCTTTCGAAAAGCATTTTATCATTATTAATGACCGAAAAGTCAAATTTTCATAAGCAATTTCGACCACCAAATGATAAAGCTGGTTTAGACCGCTATACATTTTATTTCAATAGAATTTCTTCGACACATTTTTTTCGATATAATCCACACCATCTTTATATTTACCTAATGGTTATTTTCGGTATTATTGTAGCAAGCCGTTTTTGAAAAATTCAACATATGTGAGGAAAGTGTAAACGAATTACTTAAGTGGGTCAGCACAATTGAACACAGAATTGCAAATGTGGGCGGTCCGAAAGAAAAAGTTGATGATATCCGCAACCAAACAAATACTTTAAGAGTAAGTATATATATACATATATGTACATATCGTTGACTACAAGAGTTTTTCTTTTTTATTTTACATTCAGCAAATAAAAGAGGAAATTGAAGGACAACAACGACCAGTTTCGTCTTGTTTAGAACAAATACGTCAAATTGTTTTAACCGGAGCTGATGTTCTTTCGACACCGGAAGTAGCAACATTGGAAAATGCTGGAAGAGAATTGCGTACACGAGTTGAACGTGTCGCTGATCGTGTTACACGTTTATTACGACGTCTTGAAGCTATTCGTGATGAGCTTAATAAAATATGTGGCGAGTTAAGTATTTTCTTCAATTGGTTACAAGAAGCCAGACATCGTCTTGAAGACAAGGAACAATCATTGGCTGACTTAAAACATTTAACAATAAATAGTGATTCTATACGTGAATTCGTATGCGACGTTATAGGACACCAAGCTGATCTTCGATTTATAACAATGTCAGCACAGCGTTTCGTCGATGGCAGTAAAGAATTTCTATCAATTCTTAATGATTTCCGTACTTCATTACCAGAACGCCTACCCCATATTGAACCAATATCGAATGCAGAGAGTCCTATCCGCCAAGAAGTTTCATTGATATCGACGCAATACAAAGATTTGTTACATCGCGCAAATGCACTTCAGGACCGTATATCCGGACTTAATGGCTGTCAACGAGAATTCCAAAATGCTTTGAATAAAGCAGACGATTGGATTCGAAATATGCAACCACAAGTTTCGCGGGTTTTATCAGAACCGCTTTCTGCCGACACAAAATCAGCATCCGATCAAATGAATAAAGCAAAATCGCTTCACAATGATTTGTTATCTAATGGCCGTTTGATAGATGATATCGATCAAACCTTAGATGATTTAGTAAAAATCTTGGGTAGTCAACTGAGTCCAAACGAAGCGAAAAAATTGGAAAAACCTGCTTTGGAATTGAAAGGCAAATACCAAAAAATGCTTGACACACTCGGTGAACATTGTAAAATCCTCGACAAAACATTAGTACAATCTCAAGGAGTACAAGATGCGCTTGAAAACCTGATCACTTGGATAAATAAGGCCGAAGATAAATTCAAAGTGCAATATTGTCCCGCATCTCTTATGAAAGAGCGTTTGCAGGAGCAAATGCGTGAACATAAAGCACTCTATGCCGATGTAACCTCGCATCATGCAACAATTGATAGTGTGCAAGCTTCAGCAAAGCATCTCATGGATTCTGCATCTAATCCACGTATTGCTAAAAATGTTGAAACTAATTTAAAAGTAGTTTCTGAAAAAGTTGAGAAACTCACTGAAAAGTTGCGTAAGAGAGGAGATTTTTTGGAAGATGTTTATAACAATTTGCTAAAGTGTTTGGACGAAATGGAAAGCACAGAACAGGATTTACATAATTTACAAGAAATGATGGATAATAGGGATGCAAATAACTTGCCAATAGATAAAATATCATCGCTCATTGACGACCTAATGGGGGCAAAAGAGAAAAAAGCCCCAGTATACGAAAAATGCGTTGATAACTGTAAGGATTTAATTGGGCAACGTGATGTTACTGATACTAATCCCTTACGTGATCGATTGAAATCGCTAGAAAATCTATGGCGAAGTATTAATGTGACATTGGATGACAAAACCAAACTTTCTAAGCTGAAAGTCGAACAAAAAGTTCAATATGAAGAATTGAAAGAGAAAGTAATTTCTTGGTTGTCTGAAATGGAAAGCGTCATAAGTAAGATGAGTCCTATAGCTCTAGATTTAAAAAAAATTCGTGAACAACATGAGGAACTTAAACCGCTTGTTTACAAATATAGGGACTATAACGATACAATAGACAAAATTAATGAAATTGGTGCTCAATATGATGCACTTTTTAATCCAGAAAGTCCAAATCGTAAACGTATGTCTTATAGTCCAATTAAGAGAGTGAGCCCCATGCGTGCGGCACCTGGAGATGCTAGAAGTCCAAGTCCTATTAAGTTGGGAATTTTATCTCCACTTTCTACCACCTCTAGTGGATTTGGAAGTCGCAGATCCTCTCAAGACGGCTTCCAAATTTCGGAATTATCCCCAGTTCAACAGCAATTAAAAGAGATTAATAATCGTTACAGTTTGATTGGCGTTCGTTTAACAGATCGACAGAATGAAATCGATAATTTGACTGAAGAAGTCCGAAAACAGTATGAGAATTTGAAAAATTTGACTTCGTTTTTGGATCGAATTCAGCGTCAAGTTCCGAAAGAATCTGCATCAAATAAAGATGAAGCAGAGCAGTGTATTCAACAAGCCAGAAAAGTTCTCGAAGATATGTACGAAAAGCAAAGCTTATTAGATACTACTAAGGTACAGATCAAAGATATTCTTCGTCGAAAATCTGATGTTATTGGTGCAGATGAATTAAGATTAGAAAGTGAGAATATAATTGAGAAATGGAAAAGTTTAAGTGAAGCGTGCAAGCGGCGAATAGAGCTTTCTGAGAGACTTCGTGACTTTTTAGATATACACAGCAATTTATCAAATTGGTTGCAAAGTAAAGAAAGAATACTCACTGTTTTGGGTCCTATTTCTACGGATTCAAGGATGGTCCAGAGTCAAGTACAGCAAGTGCAAGTACTGCGAGAAGAATTCCGTATACAACAACCACAATTGAACCATTTTCAAGAAATCGGCCATGATGTACTAAATCGTATAACAAATGTTTCCGATATACAAAATATAAACAAAAAATTGAATGATATTATAGACAAATGGGATGACATAGTCGCACGCTTAGATGAACGTGCCAACAACCTAGGCGGAGCTGCGGACAGTAGCAAAGAGTTTGATGCAGCTATAAATAGATTACGTGAGGCACTACAAAATATCAGTGATAACTTAGATGGATTATCTGAAGATGGTGACAGTCACGAAAACTTACGTAAAATTGAAAATTTGGACAGACAATTGGAGGGACAAAGATCGTTACTTGCGGACGCTGAGCAATCAGCTGTATTACTTTGCAATGTTCTTGGGGATTCTGCTTCTCGAGCTGATGTAAATTCCAAAGTTGCTGCTTTAGAAAAACAATATCAGGCTTTACAAAGGAAATTGGACACGAAAAAAGCAGAAACTGAAGCAGCATTACGAGACAGCCGTCATCTTTCGGAAAATTGTACAAAAATGCTAGGATGGTTATCCGGAGAACTGTCGGATTTGTCTGAGAAACTCCTTTTATCGGCGCATAAACCAACTTTGCAGCATCAAATTGACGCTCATGAACCTATCTATCGTGAAGTAATGGCACGAGAACACGAAATTATAATGCTTACAAACAAAGGAAAGGAATTGAGTGATCGCCAACAACATCGAACTATAAAACGTGATCTGGAGCGAATACAACAACTATGGGATAAACTTCGAAGAGAAGTATCCGATAGACATTCTCGCCTTCAAACATGTATGGAACATTGTAAGAAATATGCACAAACATCGGAGGCATTTTTATCATGGTTGCGAATGGCAGAGGATAAATTAGCTACTTTAACGCCCGGAAAACTATATAAATCCAACATTGAAAATCGCTTACGTGATATTCAAACTCTTCGAAGTGAAGTTTGGAAACATTCGAATGAATACGAGACAACTAGGGGTTCCGGAGAAACCTTCATCGGTTATTGTGACATTGACAAAGATCCAATAAAGTGCGAGTTACAAGATATAAAGGATAGATGGGAAAAACTTAACAATGATTTAGTTAATAAAACGCAAGATATCGAGAATTGTTCAAGGCGGTTATCTGATTTCAATGATCAGCTAAGAAATTTGGATAACGCTGTTAGTCGGTGTGAAGATCGTCTAGCTGCGCATGATGCATTAGGAGGTGCTGCAAAAGACCCAAAACTTCTGGAACGTGTAAAAGCTATACGGGATGAATTAATAAAATTGGAAAACCCTCTAAGTGAATTAAAATGTATGGCAAAGGCAATATCTCAAGAATGTCAAGCAACTGGAGGCGATGGCGATCACTTATGTAATGATGTCGATAATATGTTTGATCGTGTTTCCGATTTAAATGTTCGTCTTAGTGATAGATTTGATGAATTACAATCAGCTGCTTCGACCATCTCAAAATTAAATGACCAAATTAAACACTTTTTGGTTGATTTAAGCAATTTGGAACAAGAGATCGAAAACTTAGCGCCACCAGGCCGTGAAGTTAAAGTCGTGAAATCACAGTTGGAAGAAATATCCATAATACGCTCAAAACTAGAGGATATGTATAATCTAGTAAACAATATGGAGCGTGATTCTACTGCTCTTATGGATTCAGGAATTTCCACGGAAAATCAAATTCCTGCTCAAATATCTTCAATACGTAATACACTAAATCGTTTGGATAACCATTGCCGTAATCGAGAACGTGATTTACAGAGCACATTGAAGTCTTTATTAGACTTTAATGATGCAAAAGAACTAGTCCTGGATGACTTAAGAAGCTTAAAATTGGAATTCAATAACTTTAAACCAGTTAGTTCAGAATTAGATCAAATTCGTCGCCAACAGGACGATTTCCGTAATTTTAGAAATCTCAAAGTAGAAGCTCTTTCGCAGCAAATTGTCAAAGTAAATAATAATGGCAATGATCTTGTCAGGTCAGCTGGTAATGGCGTTTCAACAGCAGTTATAGAAAGAGAATTAGAATCTTTAAATGATACTTGGAATAATCTCAAAGAATTAATGAATGAACGTGAAAGACGGTTGGACGTAGCTCTTTTACAATCTGGTAGATTTCAAGAAGCCTTATTAGGCCTTTCGAAATGGCTAGCAGACACGGAGGAAATGGTGGCAAACCAAAAACCTCCCAGTTCGGACTATAAAGTTGTAAAAGCACAGTTGCAAGAACAAAAGTTTTTGAAGAAAATGTTAATGGACAGGCAAAACTCTATGTCTTCACTTTCCATACTGGGCATGGAAGTATCTAATGCATGTGAATCTTCAGAACGAGATTCGATTGAAAGTCAATTAAATGACCTTGTCAAACGTTTCGATCGTCTTACAAATGGAGCTGAACAACGAGAAAATGATTTGGAGGCCGCAATGAACGTTGCCAAAGCTTTTCACGATAAAGTTATTCCTCTGGAGCTATGGTTAGATGGCATAGAACGATCCATCAAAAACATGGAGCTTGTTCCAACAGATGAAGAAAAAATTCAAAATCGCATCAAGGAACACAACGAATTGCATGCTGAAATATTATCTAAAAAATCGAATTTTACGGAGTTAGCAGACATTGCTGGGCAATTAATGCAATTGGTTGGTGAAGACGAAGCTGTGCAATTAGCAGAGAAAGTTCGAAATATATCCGATCGGTTTACTAACGCGGTTGAACAAAGCGAAAATATTGGTTCCTTGTTAGCTGAGTCCCGTCAAGGATTAAGACATTTAGTAATAACATATCAAGAACTGGTTGCCTGGATGGAAAGAATGGAACAGGAATTATTACGTTTTAAACCTATTGCTGTTTATCCGGAAAAATTAATGGAGCAAATGGATTATTTAGTAGAATTGAATGAAAATATTGCTAGTCAGGCACCCAACATTGAATCTACAGTTGATTCAGGCTCCGAGTTAATGAAACACATTTCGAATGACGAAGCTTTACAACTTAAAGATAAACTAGACGCACTTCAGCGACGATACGGAGAATTGGCAACACGGGGAGGTGAACTCCTTAAAAAGACCAAGAATGCTCTTCCATTAGTGCAACAATTTCATGATTCTCATAAACGTTTGTTAGATTGGATGCAAATAGCTGAAAGTGCCTTCACAGCAAGTGAATTTAGTCATGCAGATTTGCTACGTCTAGAAACGGAATTAGTTGAAATGCGACCTGTTATAGACAATATTAACTTGGTTGGACCTCAATTATGTCAACTATCGCCTGGCGAAGGTTCATCTTCCATTGAAAATATTGTTACACGAGATAATAGACGCTTTGATGCAATAGTAGAGCAGATTCAACGTAAAGCGGAACGTTTCCATCTCAGTACTCAACGTGTAAAGGAAGTAACTGGAGATATTGATGAATTGTTGGAATGGTTCCGCGATATGGACACAAGTCTTCGCGAAGCCGATCCACCTGGCATCGAGCCGGCATTAGTGCGTTTTCAATTACAAGAACATCGATCAATTAATGATGACATTTCAAGCCAAAAAGGTCGCGTTCGTGATATTGCCGCATCATCCAAAAAAATTTTGAGAGAATCTCCACAGAGCGAATATATATCTGCACTCCGAGAAAAACTAGATGATCTGAAAGAAATCGTTGATTCCGTTGCTCAAATATGTGGCGAACGTCTAGGAATATTAGAACAAGCGTTACCTTTGTCGGAACATTTTGCTGAATCTCATACCGGCTTATGCAGTTGGTTAGATGATATGGAACAGCAAATTTCGAGGTTCAGCATGCCAGTATTGCGGCCAGATCAAATAACAACACAACAGGATAAAAATGAACGACTTCTGCTTTCAATTACTGAACATAAACCTTTGCTTGATAAGTTGAATAAAACAGGCGAAGCCTTAGGAGTTCTTGTATCTGATGATGACAATGCTAAAATAAATGATGTTCTTGATTCCGATAACGCTCGTTATTCAGCACTTCGTCTTGAATTACGTGAACGACAGCAAATGCTGGAAAACGCTTTGCAAGAATCAAGCCAGTTTTCAGATAAATTAGAAGGCATGCTCCGAGCTTTAGCTAATACCGTGGATCAAGTTAATCAACTAGATCCACTGTCAGCGCTCCCACAAAAAATAAGAGAGCAAATCGAAGACAACGCGTCATTAGCCGATGATTTGGATAAACGTTCAGATGCCTTTACGGCTGTTAAAAAAGCAGCTGATGAAGTTATTGCAAAAGCCGGTAATAAAGCAGATCCAGCTGTACGAGATATTAAGTCTAAACTCGAAAAATTGAACAGCCTTTGGAATGATGTGCAAAAGGCCACGAAAAATCGTGGCAGCTCACTTGACGATATCTTAAACGTGGCAGAACCTTTCTGGAAACAATTAAATGGTGTAATGGGCACGCTTAAAGATCTGGAAGAAACATTATCATCACAAGAACCTCCTGCTGCCCAGCCACAGGAAATTCAAAAACAACAAGTTGCCTTGCAGGAAGTTCGCTTTAAAATTGATAAAACTAAGCCAGAAGTGGAGCAAGTGCGCCGCAATGGTAGCAATTTGATAAATATGTGTGGCGAACCCGATAAACCAGAAGTTAAGAAACATATCGAGGACTTAGATAACGCATGGGATAATATAACAGCTCTATATGCAAAACGTGAAGAAAATTTAATTGATGCAATGGAAAAAGCAATGGAGTTCCACGAAACTTTGCAAAATCTAGAAAAGTTTTTGAATAAAGCAGAACGTAATTTTGAACGGCTTGGACCAGTAGGGTCTGACATTGATGCAGTGAAGAAGCAAATTGAGCAACTTAAGGAATTTAAAAACGATGTTGATCCGCATATGTTGGAGGTAGAAGCATTAAATAGGTAAGTCATAATTACTTTAAATGTATATAGTCAACGGAATGATAGTTTTGGGTGAAATTTGCTAATGATAATTTGCATTATAAACAGGCAAGCCGTAGAATTAACAGATCGTACATCTATTGAACAAGCTGCATCGATTAGAAAACCATTGTCAATTGCTAATCAACGTTGGGAAACCTTACTGCGCAGTATGGTAGATCGTCAAAAACAATTAGAACACGCTCTTTTACATCTAGGACAATTTCAACATGCCCTTAACGAATTACTTGTATGGATTGATAAGACGGATGTCACCTTGGATCAATTGAAACCAGTAACTTATTAATATGTAATATATTTTCTTCATTTTCTAAGCTCATTAATTTTCCAGATACCAGGTGATCCACAACTTTTGGAGGTAGAGTTAGCCAAACTAAAAGTAATTGCGAATGACATTCAAGCTCATCAGAACTCCGTGGACACTCTAAATGATGCCGGAAGGCAGCTTATTGAAACTGAGAAGGGAACATTGGAAGCTTCCACCACACAAGAGAAATTACGAAAATTAAACTCCAAGTGGAAAATGTTGATACAAAAGGCATCTGATCGTCAACATGAGCTTGAAGAATCTCTACATGAAGCACAAGAATATATTGCGGAAGTTCAAGATATTCTTGGATGGCTTGGTGATGTGGATGCTGTTATAAGTGCAAGTAAGCCAGTTGGAGGCTTGCCCGAAACTGCAACTGAGCAGCTAGAACGGTTTATGGAAGTTTACAATGAACTAGAAGAAAATCGTCCCAAAGTTGAGGCTATTCAAGTTCAAGGTCAAGAATATATCAAACGACAGAATCAAATTAAAGTACCTTCAAGTAATCTACAACATACGCTTCGTACATTAAAACAACGATGGGACGCAATAATTTCTCGGGCTTCTGACAAGAAGATCAAATTGGAAATCGCATTAAAAGAAGCTACTGAGTTCCATGACACCCTTCAAGCATTTGTTGATTGGTTAGACCAAGCTGAGAATCATTTATCAAATGCACCGCCTGTGTCACGAGTTTTACGAACAATCCAAGATCAAATGGAAGAACATAAAATTTTACAGAAAGATGTTAGCACTCACCGTGAAGCAATGCTATTACTTGATAAAAAAGGAACACATTTGAAATATTTCAGCCAAAAGCAGGACGTAATTTTAATAAAGAATCTCCTAGTTTCCGTTCAGCATCGTTGGGAGCGTATCGTAAGCAAAACTTCTGAACGTACTCGTGCCTTAGACCACGGTTATAAAGAAGCAAGAGAATACAATGACTCTTGGAATAGCATTATGCATTATCTTAATGATACAGATAAAATGCTAGATCAAATAATTGAAGAAGCATCGAAATCAAAGGAACCTCTCAAAATAAAAAAACTTATTGCCAGGTTGAAAGATACACACCGACAACTAGCAACAAAACAAACAATTTACGATACTACAATGCGTTCAGGCAAAAGTCTTCTAGAAAGAGCTCCAAAGAGCGATGAAACAACACTCGTTAAAATGCTGTCAGAACTAAAGGAAAAATGGTCAACGGTGTGGTCTAAAAGCATTGAACGTCAACGTAAAATGGAGGAAGCGTTACTTTTGTCCGGTCAATTTTCTGATGCGCTTAGTGAATTACTTGATTGGTTGAAAAAAGCCAAACATCGCTTGAATGAAAACATTTTGGTGCATGGAGACCTAGAAACTGTGCAAGGATTAATAGAACATCATAAGCATATCGAACATGATTTACAAAAACGATCAGCTCAGATGCAAGGTGTACTGAGAACCGGCAAAGAATTAGAAAAATCTAGTGATAACGTCCAAGTAGAACAACAACTAAATGACCTTCAAATACTTTGGAATGAAGTAAAAGAAGCAGCAAATAAACGAAACGATTGCTTACGCGAGGCACTGAAAGATGCTGAAAAATTGAATAAAGAAATACATTCACTGTTTGATTGGTTAGATCATGCGGAGCAAAAGTTACGTTATGCCAAGAATGCTCCAGATGACGAAAAGATAACACGAGAAATGATCACGATGCATACTGAGTTTATAAAAGATTTGCAAAATCGTGAGATACAGAAGACCCAAACATTCCAGTTTGCTGAAGAAATTATAAACAAAGCTTACCCAGATTCCATCCCAATAATAAAAAATTGGCTGTCAATAATCCAAATGCGTTGGGATGAAGTGCTACAATGGTCTATTAATCGAGAAACTAAATTAAATCATCATTTACAATCACTTAAGGACTTGGATGATATTATCGAAGAACTTTTGGCTTGGCTTAATGGATTAGAGGCGACACTATTAAGTAATATTCAGTTTTTATTCAATTTTAATCACGATAAATATAATTTATATTATGGTTAACATTATTTGACCAATTGCTAATACCTCTCTAGCTATTTGTTTCAATTGCATAAACCTAAAATAAAATTTGTATTATATCTGAATCTCATCAAATCCTATAACTTAGCTTCTAAATAATTAGTATATTTTGTACAAAACTGTTTTTACATTTACAGTTGTTTTCCGTTTTATTAACATCTATATGTTGTATATTGGTAGATTTGGAAAAAGAAGCTTTGCCGGATGACATTACAGAATTGGAAAAACTCATTGAAGACCATAAAGAGTTTATGGAAAATACTGCACGACGACAAGTAGAAGTGGACCGGGCATGTAAACCTAAACAACCACCTTCAACTTCACGCAGAAGCATGTCACGAGTATCTAAAACGCCAATGTAAGTTTAATTATATTAAATCCATACATGGTCACAAATATTTTCATCTCGTTTTCTATGGCAACAGTTTGTCAATTATTAATTACCTTCAACCGTATGGAAAACCTTTTGACCCTTTTTAGGTTTGTGTGCGCCTAAAAGTTATTAATAATTGCGTAATGATCTACATAATTTCTTTTATTATATCAATAAACAGAAGAGTTCAGTTTGTTTTAAAGACCACATATCTTCTGGTTCACTTTCTTCTTGTTATTCAATAGCGAACCATTCCATTCACAGCGAACTTTTAATTTCTCAATCCCGCTTTGTAGAATTATTTTTCTTTTGCTATAACTTGGCCACATAACTGATCCATCTATCCACGTTTTGTATTCTGTCCATTGCGTACAGTCTATTTGAATGACTGGACTAAAGTTTCATTGATGCAATTAACCTGATTTAATTATTATTATGAATCATCAAATCGTGTATATAACGCGCCGTCGCCAACTACTTTTACATTAGTAGATTAGTAGATAATAGATATATATATATATTTTAGAATAAATATTTATATATTACATAATACGTTTTTTCCTACTTATTTAAATCTTTTGCCAATATCATTCAATTTGGAACCATTTGGAAATATCGCCGGCTACAGTCATGAATTAGGAGAGAAATTCCCTGATGGTAATTTACGAAGACAAAGGTACGTTGAGTACATTTCAAAGACTGAAATCGTATAGTATTAGTATATGATATAAATAAAAAAATACAGTTGAACTTCCATAACTCGAATTTTTGAATTGGCAATAGAAGTCAAATTTCATTTTTCCTTTTTTTTGTGGATTATGGTGATTCGATTTAGGGAAGTTCAACTGTATTTTTATACTCTCGCAACCTGTTGCACAGAGTATCATAGTTTTGTTCACATAACGGTTGTTTGTGTCACCAAGAAATATAAGAGTTAGATATAAGGTTATATATACATAAATGATCAGGATGACGAGTAGATTTGAAATCCGGATGTCTGTCCGTCCGTCTGTCCGTCTGTCCGTGCAAGCGATAACTTGAGTAAAAATTAAGATATCTTAATGAAACTTGGAACACATGTTCCTTGGCACCCTGAGGAGGTTGCTTTCGAAAATGGGCAAAATCGGTCCACTGCCACGCCCACAAAATGGAGGAAACCGAAAACCTATACAGTGTCATAACTAAGCCATAAATAAAGTTATGAAAATGAAATTTGGAACATAGGATCCCATTAGGGAGGGGCACATTTGGATGTAATTTTTTTGGAAAAGTGGGCGTGACCCCGCCCTCAAATAAGTTTTTTTGTATATAACTCGCAAACCAATAAAGCTATATAAGCCAAACTTTCTGCAGTCGTTTCTTTTAGCCATTTCCTTATACAGTCCAAAAATGAAAGAAATCGGATAATAACCACGCCCACCTCCCATACAAAAGTTAGGTTGAAAATTACGAAAAGTGGGTTAACTCCCTAACGAAAAACGCCAGAAACACCAAATTTTACATAAGAAATGGCAGAAGAAAGCTGCACTGAGATTTTTTTACAAAATGGAAAATGGGCGTGGCGTCGCCCACTTATGGGTCAAAAACCATATCTCAAGAACTATTCGACCGATTTCAATGAAATTCGGTATATAACACTTTCTTGACACCCTGATGACACGGGTGGAATATGGGCGAAATCGGTTCACAACTACGTCTACTTCCCATATAACCCAATTTTGAATTCCATCTGATTCGTTCACTTTATAATGTATTCATAAGGAACCAATGAAGCTAGCGGAATAAAACTTTACACAAATACTGTATTTGAGCTGTGACATCACTTGTGGAAAAATTGTCAAAATCGGACCATGACTTTTCAAGGCCCCTGATATCGAACATGAAGAACTCAGTGCCTAAGGTTAATTTTTCACCGAAAATATAGGTAAATCCCTCAGATATTTTAATGTAATTCATTCCCTCTGAATTTTTTTCTTATAACAGTTTCTCTCTGTACCTGAAATGGTAAAAATCGGGTCATAACTTCCCCCAGATCCTATATACCTAATTATAAGTTGGTGGTGAAAACGAGTGAAATCGGTTTAGGAATTACTTCAGTCCCCATATACTATTTATGATGATTTTCGTTATTCTATTGAACTTTATGCCGAATATATGGGTCGAATTGTGTTGTCTTTATAAAATTACATCAATAAATTGCGAGAGTATAAAATGTTCGGTTACACCCGAACTTAGCCCTTCCTTACTTGTTTTTATTTATATACTAATACTATTTATCATTATTTAAGTATTTTGAAATTTGGTGTTTTCTTTTTTCAGTTTCAAAGGCTCTCGAGACCAGGGGCTTAATTCTCGTCGACTTAAGTAAGTATATGTAAATACACACACTATTATACCACGTTCGGAACGACATTGAAAACATGTTTTCATTGAAAAAATGGGTTTTCGTTCGAAAACTTGTGTTTTCATCCATACAAAATCTGTCAAACGAAATCACAGTTTTCGCTGAAAACTTACATTCCACTCATTACAATCGATGTCTGCTCTAGTTTAGTCGATATAATTGGAAGACATACCCTAAGACTATCCCCAAATTGTCAGTTAATATTTGTTTACATTTTAAAAAATAATGGAGAAAAAACAAAAGTACAAAAAAAGAAATTCCTGGGGTGAGAGGGAGGCAGCGCTCCTAATTGAATTGTGGCGAAATAAGGTGTGTGCTCTTCGCGGGCCCAGAAAAAATAGCCACATTTTAGAAGAAATGGCAGTGGAGTTGCAGCAACAAGGTGTGCTATTCACAGCGGCCGAAATTAAAACTAAGATGCATAATCTGTCGGAAAGGTACAAACAAACAAACTTTTGTTCATCATTATTTAATTGGCGGCCCAAGTTCCTTTATTATACCTAATAGGATGAAACGTTGTTTGTACAACTCTCCTATATTTTTTGCAAGGCAAATGTGCTGAATTGTACGAGTCTCTTGAAGAATCACCGTTGCGCAAGATATTTATCTGGCTTTTCAAAGCCAATACCTTCATTATTAACATTTTCTTGTCATGATTCAATAAAACACGATCGTTAATAATAATTATAAGCAAATATTAAAATTGAATTTGTCAATGAAAACACAAAATGTCGGTCCGAACGTAGTATAACGGTTCTTTGTGTCACCTAAAACTGAACTAGTTACATATAGCGTTATATGTACCAAAGTGATTAGGGTGACGTGTACAGTTGAAATAAATGATTATAGATTTATTTTAATGCTTAAAAGTTTATTAAAATTTATGTTATATAAATTCAATCATTCAATATTGAGTTTCATTATTATTTTTCATAAGAAATGTTTCCAATAAAGGCTATTTTTCGATTTTTTTTTTGTTTAAGTGATTGTACTTTTAAGAGAGCTTTATTATAAAATTTTTAAAATGTTACATCAATATCTAATATATATGTTTTTTACTTTAGTCGCTTAACTCCTAGTCGTGATACGCCAGACCGAGATCGCTTACCACATTACGGCCCCCGATTTTCACCAAGGTATGTGACTATAATAATAATTAACTTAAAAGAAGATATAATAAAATATACATATGCATTTTATCATTAGAATTTACGAAGAAGATATTGTAGCTTATGTGTGTAAATTCAGCATTAATAGGTAAAAACATAACATATATTTCCACAGCGTGAGTTCGGTTGCACAAGACATAGAATTTCGGTCACCCCGCGCCAGTTTATTGTGGGATAAATGGCGTTATGTTTGGATGTTGTCATGGGAACGTCAGCGGCGCCTTCATGAGCATATGATGTATTTGAAGGACATGGAACGAGTACGAAACTTTAGTTGGGATGATTGGAGAAAGAGAGTAGGCCTAAATAATTATTAACATAAATTTATTGATTTTAATATATACTATTTTTTTAGTTCCTTAAATACATGAACCACAAAAAATCACGTTTGACGGATCTGTTCCGTAAAATGGATAAAGACAACAACGGTCTCATCCCGCGTAGTGAATTCATGGATGGCATATTAAACACAAGTACTTATATTAACCAGTATTATGTGTATATTGCAAAAGCAATAAAAAATATATTTTTCCCTTTCAGAATTCGATACATCCCGCATGGAAATGAGTGCTGTAGCAGATTTGTTCGATCGTAATGGGGAAGGTCTAATTGATTGGCAAGAGTTTATTGCTGCTTTAAGACCCGACTGGCAAGAGCGCAAGCCTGCGACAGATTCAGATAAAATACACGACGAAGTGAAACGGCTAGTTATGCTTTGTACTTGCAGGCAAAAATTCCGTGTATTCCAAGTAGGAGAAGGCAAATATAGAGTAAGTCATTTTTGTAATATCTCCGAACATTCTACGTTCTACATGTAATATGTTTTTTATAGTTTGGGGATTCACAAAAGCTGCGTTTAGTTAGAATTTTGCGCAGTACTGTTATGGTACGCGTCGGCGGAGGTTGGGTTGCCCTTGATGAATTTTTGCAAAAGAATGATCCTTGTAGAGGTAAGTTTTTTACATCCCATATTAAATGGGTATTCCATAGATAAAATAGATATACTTTATTATATATAAGTAATAAAACTGTTTTAAGTAGTTGATTAGATATTTATATTCTATTAAAATAACTGCAGTTTTCATAATAAATTTCACAATAACCATATTAGTCACATTCATTTCAACAATTTTTCATTTTGAATATATTGGCAATAGATGTTAGTTAATACTTTTAACCATAAAAGGTATGTAATAGTGATACTAAAGAAATTAATTTAGCTCTCTTGAAACGAGTTACCATACACGCAGGCATGCTTGCAAATGTCCCTGCGTAAGCCTACTATACTTTATAAATAAAATTTTTATTAGATGTGAATTAATTCATATATAATAATCAATATATTGCATTTTATAAATATTTCGCAATCTACCAAAACTTAATTCAAATTCTAAATTTATTTAATAAGTTATAGAACTTTTAAAATTTCCAAAAACTTTATTGGCGCTGGATTCCGTTCTGTTCTATAAAATGTTTACAAATCATCAATAAGACAAAATTTAGGTTCTTCTAAAAAGTTGCTAGTAGTTTAGTATATATATAATTTCAATCATACTGTCAATAATTATTACAATACTATATCGACTAAACTATAACAGAACTACAAAAAAAAGTTTTCTATTAATTATAATGTATAATTGCGATCATGTTAATTATTCTACCATATTTAGCTTTAATTTATAGCAATGAATTTGGTATGCATATTCAATTAAAACATGCCCCATGCCTTTGCTTGGATACTGTTTTAATTGGAAATATATTATATTCATATATTCTTATCATTATGTTATCATTAAATATAATATTATCACCAGCTTGGTGCTGAAACGGAAATGGTCATTTAACAAACAGAAAAATCGAAAATTTGTAGTACTTAAAAATTTGCAAACTATATAGAATCGCCACGATCACTTACATTTTGCTTTTGCTAACATGTAACACTAGTGCGACTAAGAAGACACGTAACGTTTTTAGCATGATTCCATGTCTTTAATTTATTTTTATATACGCTGTGATTCATTTTATTTTAATCCACATTTATCGCTTACAACTTAATTACCACTGTCGCCAAAACCACGAACGAGCATATACATATTTACATAAAACTGTTTATGAATCGAAAACATTTCATTCATGCACTACTTTAGAGGACATTCTTTTGCTGTAATCATTTATCTTTTTTTTTTTAATATTCACATTCAGATGTTGAACATCTTCTCTGATATCTTTCCAATTCCCATTATATCGCCAATAAGGTCCCCTTATAGCGCTCTCAAATAACGTAATGTGTTGAATAAGATCATAACATATTGGCTAAGTACATAATTTTCTTCCAAATAAAAATATATTTGAATTATGGTTCGCACATCTTTTTTCTGGTATAACATTCAATATGTTATGTTGGAATTGAGAAAAAAACTTACATAAGAAGCTATAATATTCAATTTGTCTGATTTTTACTGATGTAATTATAGAGATAATTCAGTTGTCCTTACAGGAAGCTATATTTTTACGTGGGTATAAAGCTCACAAAATAAGCCCAAATCCGAAGAGCACTTCTTCATATATGATGCATAAGAATTTCATACCTTTATATGTACTCATTAACTAAAAGTATTACTAACTACATACATATACTAAAATAAAGATAAATTTTGGAAAGCTTGTATTTTGCCTTACATGAAGGACAACGATTTTTTTATTATTTTTTCCATGACTCCAGTATCTCTAAAATTATTAAATTTATTATTACGAGGGCTGCTATATATATTTCTGGCCTAATAATGAAAATAGGAATATTTATCAACGAAAATGGTTTTATTGTTTTTCAAAATATTCTCCATCAAGATTTATACACTTTTGCATGCGCTCAAACCAATTTTCGAAGCACTTTTTTTGAGCGATTGTCAAATTGTGCGGGATCCAACGAGAACAAACCTTTTTTACGGCCAGGTGTTCATGCAATATCGAATGTATGCTGGTGGGAGAAATGCATAGGCATGCCTCTATCTGAAGGTATGTTACATGACGGTCTTGCATTATCAGTTCACGTACGGCATCGATGTTTTCTGGCACAACGGCTGTTTTTGGACGACCTTCACGGAATTCGTCTTTGAGCGAGCGTCAGCCACGATTGAATTCGTTGTACCAGTTTTTCACAGTGCTATAGGATGGTGCTTCATAGCCATACAAAGATTTTAGTTCATCGATGCACTCTTGTCGCGATAATCCACGTCGAAAGTTGTGAAAAATGATCGCACGTGCTAAAAAATGTAAAACTTTCCAATGGAAATGTCAGATTGTACCTGGCAACACTTAGTGTTGCCTAGGCCAGAAATATATATAGCAGCCCTCGTATATATTATTTTCATTTTTGTAAAATCATCTATGGGCATAATCATTGAATCCGTTTCGATCGAAAAATGGTTCGATACGATCGAAAAATTTTACGGTGCAAACATTGAAACCATAACGAAAATAAAATTTCGATCGAAGTGAACTCCCTTACCGACTTGTTAAAAACATTCCTCGGCTAATAGATGTAGAGGTTTACGTTTTCACTTTGTGGTAAAGCGGAATCAATGATTGCAAGAAAATTTTCGATCGTAATCGATTTCGCTGTGGATTCAATGATTAGGCCCAATAATTTGGATATAATTTCAATATATTTTGTTTTCGGCACCTCTTTTTATGCTATGTTGTCTTTATTCCTTACTTACGATGCTATGAGTCCGCATGGGTTTTATGTTAAATCATATTCGGCTATTATTATTATGATTTATATTTAAATTTTTGTTTTTATTTCCTGTTTATAACAATTTGTTTATCTTTTGTTTTATTTTGCAAACCTGTTTACTGATCCTGAAACCTTATATAATACCATAAAATGTAAAACGTACTTCATATCGACGCTGACCCTTATATCATATGTGACTGTGTACCCATGACGTAATTTAATGCGTTGCTGCTTCATTGTTTTACAATAAACCGATGTACTGCCGATGCCTAAAACTGTCCAAATCGCTGTGGATTATTATTTTATTTGCTATCGCTTTTTAACAATCACTGAATGATATTGCAAAATATAACTGCTGAGCAGCTAAAGGTCGTACTAATATTGAATTACGAGAGCAATTTATTTTGGCGGATGGTGTATCACAAAGTATGGCGGCATTTACACCTCGTCGTTCCACACCAAATGCCACGCAAAATGGCAGCATGTCACCCTACATGAGTGGACAAGGTCCCATTATAAAGGTAAATTAATTAACTATATAAGGGTAACCATAATGTTTTTCCGCAACCCATCGGACAACGAATGTGTTTATGTATATGTGAATCTCTTACTTTTCGCGGTGTGATTTTCCTTTTTGGGAGAAAGTGTTAAATGTGGTTTCTTTATTAAAGCCATAGCATGCCTAAAACTAGTTACGTGCAGTAAATATTCATTACGTTGATTTGAATACAAAATAAAGAGAGGGGAAACCTTTATTTCTTGTATATATAGTTTCATAACGAAAATTATTTGTTAAACTATAATTAAACATATCTACATGGAAACGAAACATTACATGTAAAATTCAAAGTTTTTTAAATGATCATGTGCCGTTTGCGCCTCAAATTATTAGTTTACGTTAGTAAAATATTGACAAAGTATATTTACTAAAATCTCTAGCCGATGAGCATTTGGCAGAATTAATGCCAATATTCGAACGCATACGTACTCAAGAGCAAGTTCCATGTGCTTTTCCCATTCATATGGGTTCAGGAGGTACAGTATTTGTACGTTGTAATAATAGTCGAACTTTACCATTAAACCCACATGTACTACACTGTCATCCCACTACACACTGGGTAAGTGAAAAGAAAAAAGTTATTGAATAGCAAAATCAATTAAATTTCGAATTTAAATATCTCTATTCACTACACATATATATTTTTATATTTATTTATTTATTTATTATTAAAGGTGCGCGAACGGTCAGTACGTTCTATACCAATGTCACGCCCAACCCGATCCTCACAATCTGCTTCTACTCCCGATTCCCTAAGCGATAATGAATTTGGTCAAACTGGAACATCAGGTCGGTACACTCCTCGAAAAGTTACGTATACCAGTACTCGTGGTGTTGTAACTCCGTCAGGATCTAGATCAGGCTCTAAACCTAATTCGCGTCCTTTAAGCCGACAAGGTTCTAAACCACCTTCCAGACATGGATCGAATCTATCACTGGATAGCACAGGTAAACGATTGAGTAATTTGAAAATATAAGTATATTTAAATAAAGATTTTTAATTATACATTTTTTTTTTTGATAAAACACCTCGAATATAACGAACATTCTCTTCAGATCAGTAAAAATTATCTGTAGTTTCCTGAGACATTGTCAATGTTCAAAATGTATTATTCGTTACAAAAGCAAGACTCTGGATTATAATAGAACATTGTTTAAAAATATTTTTTCAATTTATTTAGATGAAACTCCGCCATCACGCATCCCACAGCGAAAATCTTTGACCATGGGAACCGGTCCCACATCGCGGCCAGCCCGCTTATCGGTGACATCAGCAACCGTGTCTGATGTAGGTACGTCTGGAAGGAAAACAGTGTCGGGATCAGCCAGTCCGGCACAGTCAAGGTATACAAAATATAATATAACTCATCAGTTCTTATTCAAATGCCTTTAATATTTATATGTAACCTGAGCAAAAAGTATTTTTTTCTAAACTTCTTTCACACAAAATAATATACCAATACAGTTGACACCTGAAGTAGCATATTATTAACATAACTAGTAGCAACACGATAATAAATACATTCGTTTTAAAAGTAAAGGATCGGATTTAAAAATATATAAAATACTTTTACAGTTAATATTAAAGTTTCAATGATAAAAAACCACTATGTCGCATCTAATTACATATATTAATTTAAGCTTATATGGACGTTTATGAGATTTAGGAGACGTGTAAGAATAATATCTTTGGTATTTGAAATTTATTTATTTTATTCATTATGGTCTTTAGAAAATAAATATAGAGCATTTTCAAACTTTTCCGATATGCATTATTGTTGGACGATAAATACTATTGTATGCTCATGCATGTTAAAAAAGGAAAATCTAAATATGTTTCAAAAAATATTAACGAAATACTCAACTGAAATTGAAGATAGCGGTATTTGTTAAAACTATTGTTATATTTTATATCTCTAATTGTAAATGTGGCACATAAACCAATTTCACTATAAACACTAATATTTTTTTAACTATGTCTTATCTTTATAAATTGCATATGAAACTAACACATCTACAATTAACCCAATTCCGAATGGTATACATGGATAATTATTGGTGCAGCAATGGTGGTATGAGTAGAGCATCCAGCATTCCACGATTAAGCAGCTATGGCTCTAGGTAATTGGACTCATCTTTATAAATATTTGCACTATTAGTTGTTAAAAGCTAGACTAACAGCACAAAGTATTTAATTTGTTTAAATCTCGTAGTCGTAATGGCTATTAACATTATTTTTGCTAAGCGTTTTTATTTTAATCTCAGCATAAGTTTTCAATTTATTTTTTGTTTCAATCCATGTTAACAAAAATAGAACTTTCAAAAATCAGTGGATAACGCAAATTTGGATTCAACTTTGGCGAGTGCTTTGCTTTATTATAAAAATTAGTTATTGGGCCTAATCACGATTCGATCACGTTGAAACTGTTTAGAAAATAAAATTAAAGTGAGCTAGATCACTTACCTATTTATTAAAATACTTTTTGCGGCTCATAGATAAAAAAATGGACCATTTTATAGTATTTATGTAAACAATCGCTGATGACACACTAAACAAAGCGAAAGACTTAAAAAACATCAGACAAAGTAAATACTTTTTGCCCTCCCTCCATATATCAGACCAGAGTTTCACAGGCATGCAAAGTTTTGGATGTTAAACAGTAACTGCAACAGAAAATATTCAGGCTGAGATCCTTATAGTAAGTAGCACTAACAAGAGACCAG
This sequence comes from Zeugodacus cucurbitae, assembly GCF_028554725.1. Classification (NCBI taxonomy): domain Eukaryota; kingdom Metazoa; phylum Arthropoda; class Insecta; order Diptera; family Tephritidae; genus Zeugodacus; species Zeugodacus cucurbitae. The sequence continues at coordinate 28,687,025 of NC_071671.1, forward strand.
TTGGTGCAATTTTCCCCAACCCAAATTTAAATTAAATCTTCATCATATATGACGCGCTGACCAGATAATGGAAACTAACTAACTAAATACTGATGCATCCTCCTCTTTAGACGAATTTTTATACAACCTTCAGCTTAGATGTCACTATCACTTGTATCGATCGTTGTATCGATTTCAAATATTTACAAAAAAGCGAAACAAAAAGATCAGACAATTTAATTTATCATACTTATCAAATTTGTCGAGAAAGCAGTTTTACTTTTCCCCTTTGTTGTAAAGCAATGATTGGATCATATTTTTGATCGAAAAACCATTTCGTATCGAAATCGAAGACGCTGCTGAATGAATGATTAGGCCCCATATTTACATAGTAACTTATTATAATTAACATAGTAACGAAATACAATTAAATCCACTGTTCTAATATTTAAATGTTGATAATGCTCTTAGCAAAAATCACGAATATACCTTAGTTGTTTGAGAATTTTTTGACGATAAACAGCGCTAGCATGCGAATGAAAAGTATTTAATTATGTATTATAATATATGCATTACTTACCACATCAATCGAAGCCAAAGCAAACCAAAAGACATTTACGCTAGATATTCCACAATTGCTTATGATTGTTTAAATGTTAATTATATTTATTCACCTCTCTAGAAAAAATACTAGTGGGAACACAACGCCTTCTGGTGCGCGTACACCTCGCAAAGGCTCCGGGGATCCAACCATAAGTTCGACTATGAGATCGCAAATGCAACGAGGAACCACACCAGTTAGTAAACGGGAACCATTTCGCCTTTAAAATTATTTAAACCAATTATGCGATTTCAAAGGAGTTAATGGGTGCCGCTTTTCATTTTTATCTACTCAATCAATAATTAAGATAAAATTGAACGCTTAAAAGACAACGAAAACTTTATAATAGTATCCTTACCCAACTAATATTGTTATCGATTACTTTACTAATTTATTTTGTTTTATTTTTCGAAAGTTATTAGATTTTGGAACATTTAAGCTTACATCGAATGTTTATGGTTCCATAATGCTTGATTGTATACATATATAATATACTATTTGAAATTTAATAACCAATCCAGTTAAAAGTCATATAACTAAGTTCCAAATATGTTTTAAGTGTAAAAACAAATATATATATACCGAATTATGTAAATTTAATACATAACTAATATTTTAATAATAATTTTATTAACACTTTTGTATTTTAATTTGTTTAAATAAAAAATGTATTTGCGCAACTTTTTATATACGAAATGTATTTATTAAAAAAATTAACGGTAATTTTGGATTCATTTTATTTTCAATATCTATTCATTCTTCTACACTAATTTTTACGCCTTTAAAATATTACCCACGATATTCAGAGGGTTTTATGTTAAGATATTTATTCTTCCTTTTTTGTATAAAATAAATTAAGATAATGAATGTAACTTTGTCAAAATTGATTTTCATATATTGCATACGGTTACAGCTTATCAAATTTTTGGCAATAAATGACAAAGTTTAAATTTTCATAGTCCCCAAGGAACTTCTGAAGCTAAGCATGTAAACCAACTACATAAAACAAAATTGCGTTCCAAATATTTTAATTATATTACAAAGGACCTATATATATATGTACAATATCAGACAGGAACTAGCATGGCGAACGAATTGTCATCATCAGTGATAGCCAGGCGGCCCTCCAGGCACTATCATCCTTCGAAATAAACTCGGGGCTGGTCCTGGACTGCATTGGAAAACTGAATAGAGTGTGCAGCAATAACAAACTAACACTGTTCTGGGTACCGGGACACAGAGGCGTACAAGGCAATGAACTCGCAGACCAGCTAGCTAAGAAAGCCGCGGCCACCAGACCGGTGGGGCCAGAGTCCTTCATTGCCGTTGGTCCGCAAGTTCTGAGAAATGAACTACTCGAAGGCGAATTAGAAAGTAGGAATCGCTACTGGATTCGGCTGCAGGGACTTCGCCACTCGAAACTGTTCTTAGGAGGGTACCACCGCAAAAGATTCAAGCAGCTAATTGCGCTCCCAAGAAACAAAATGAGACTACTAGTGGCACTCTACACTGGCCACTGCAGACTAAGGTGTCATCTAAATAAACTCGGAATCTGCTCTACGAACCTGTGCAGATTCTGTGATTTGGAAGCGGAAACACCTGAGCACCTGCTCCTGGAATGTCACGCGATTGCGGGTTTAAGGAGGAAGGAAATGGGGTCTCTATATCCCCAGAGGGAATGTATCGCGACCACCAGCCCTGCAGCGTTGCTAAGTTTTCTTAGAGCTACAGGACTGGACGGTATTCTGTGATAAATAGGAGAGGGCACAATAGACCATAGGTCGCAGTGCGATCCTCTAATAAATCTAATCTAATCTAATGTACAATATTAAATAATATTATATTGCTCCGCAAAAGACCCCAGGGGATGTTGGATCGAAAAGCGAATATATAGCCCCTGCCATCCGATTATTGTATAGAGGCAATACAATGAGATAGACTGATAACTGGTCATTCATAATAAAGACTTTTAGCATGAAAAATAGGGCCAGATTCGGAGCATGGAATATTTTCGCAGTCTGAGAAACTTCACATCTAGCCAAAGAGCAAAGGACTTACTGTGAAATTAATGTTAAACTATTAACTATTTTATAACAAATATTGAAATGCATTTGAAAACTTTCGTTATAAAATTATTCAATTCAATTCTAATTTTACTAATTCTAGAATCACATCTAAAACGGCGTATGAACTCTTCATATTAATAATAATAAAACCCAACGGGCGGAATTTGCCAATCATGAAAGTCAGGACCGGCGAGATCTTGAACTGATCAGTAGTTTTTTTTTTTTTTTTGATAAAGAGTAAATCTTATAGATCAAATGCGGTAGAACGAGAATTTAAATCATGGCTTATACGGCGGAATGGTTCATTTAATTCATAATTTTTTCTAGAAAATTTAAAATATATTGGTCTTAACTGTCTAGATGAGCGAACAGAACAGCAACAACATTAAAATTAATATCATACAAGAGGAATGTACTACAAACTGATCTATTCAGAAATTTTACCAGGGATATTATTTTTTATAAGTTTTAAACGCTTAGTATATGTTACGTTTGAACTGACTGTAATTTATCAGAACTTCAATTTTAAAAGCACGAGTCTATTTATTTCTTAATTACACAGCTCTTCCGAGAACTACAAGTTTGAATTTATTCTGTTAGAAACAAAGTATTTCGGAACATTTCATCATCGATTGGGGAATTGGGTTCGGCCTCTCCTGGTGATATTGCACTGCCATTCAGCCATTCGGAGAAGTGTTCCCTCCATAAATTCAGAATGTCCTTTACATCAGTGACGAGATTACCACCTTGGTTCCTACATGAGAATGCTCCAGACTTGAAAACTTCAGAAATCCACTTCATATTTTCATGAAATTTTAGAACTTTACCCATGTCGTCCACCTTTTTAAGCTCTTTATACTTTCTCATTTCGGCATATTTCTTATTATGTCTGCAAATGCGTTTGGTCTCCCTCTTCAGTTCGTGGAATATATCCCACTATCTTCGTGTTGTGGTCGATCGTAATGTTGCGAGGTAAGCAATCGGCTATCTCTCCGTTGCGACATGGCAATTCCCATAGTACCATCTCGTTTTTTTGGCGTCGTTTATGCCGCAGCGTTACGCAGAGAGTTTGAAAAGCCGTTCCACAGTTCATTTATGTATATCGAGATTCTGATGGGTGTTCTCAGAGAGCAGGATTGCAAGTCGAGTAGAAAATCGTTCTGCAGCTTCAACCTCAACTTTGGCGATGCTTCGTCTTAGAGGCTAAATTTACCAAATGTTTTTCCGAAGATAACTTCTAGGCGCTCATAGAAAACAGAAAATTGTCCTTCTTTTCCGTCGAGCGTGGGCTCAAATCAGAGATCTGTTAAAAGTAATCGATTCACATGGCAACATTATTAGCTCGTACTATAGAAGTCATCTCTGAATATGTTATAATACTTTCTGTGCATTTCCTAATTATGCTTGCTTACAATGTAAGCGTCTCTATATTGTCGCGCCACTTACTAAATAAATGTCATAGAAAACAGTCACTTGTGTCTACTCATTCTTATCTTATATACCGTATAAACGGTGAGTTCTGTATTGTTTCAGAAACCAATGGAATTACTCAACCGTCCCGGGAGCATCCACTGTGCAAATGCGTGTGTCGCATTAAAACGTTATACTGTTTCATGTTCCAGAAATATACCGTCGCAATAAAAAGCGTTATGTCGTTATAGATTACGGTTAGGAAGAAACATAACGGAGTGTGAATGGGTGTGTCGCATTAAAAAACGTTGTGTGGTCCAACATTACTTCTTCTTTTTGACTGGCGTAGACACCGCTTACGCGGTTATAGCCGAGTCCATAACAGCGCACCACGCATCTCTCATTCTGACAGTTTGAAAGAAATTGGTTATACCAAGCGAAGCCAGCCATTTGAATTATGGTAGCATTGATAAATAAAGACATGAAGATCCCCCAAAGTGTAGAAGAAGCTAAAAGTAGCAAATCTGCAAACGAATGGCAAAGAGCAATGAAGACAGAATATGATGCCTTAGTGTAACGTAAAACGTTGAATTTAGTTGACTTACCAAATAACGAGAGGGCAATCGGGTCCAAATGGGTGTTTACAGTCAAACATGATGAGAATGGTGAAGTAGAACGATTTTAGGCACGTTTAGTCTTAAAAGGATGTAGCCAAAGATTTGGAGTAAATTATACTGAGACATTTTCTCCAGCAGTGAGTTATGCAACTATACGCATGGTGTTAGCGTTAGCAGCAGAGTTCAAGATGCGTACATATCAGATGGATCTATGCAGTGCATATCTTAACAGCGAGTTATCCAATGTGGTGTACATGCAACAACCTGAAAATTTCATCCATAAAAGATATTCTGGACGAGTGTTGAAGATTACAGAAAAATATGAGATGACAAAATGTCGATCGACGAAAATCCCATTAGACATTGGTTGACTAATGAGTTGTGTGCCAAAGTAGATGCAGTAGAAGTATCATTCAGCACTTAGCCATTTGCACGAGGCCGGACATAATACATTCAGTCGCAAAATTAGCTCAGAGAACACGAAGCATATTCTACTATCTGTATCCATGACATCAAACTACAAACTGGTATATCGTCATACGGGCATATCTATTGAAGGATTTGTGGATACATAACAGATTGGGGTAGCAACAGTTTCGACCACAAATAATACACCGGCTATGTATTTTTCCTGGGTGGTAGTGCATTCTCGTGGGAAAGTTAACGTCAAAGCAATGCAGAAGTCGAGTACATCGCTCTATTATCAGCGGCGAAGGAAGCAGTTTATCTACAGAGTCTATTGAAGGACATTGGTAAACATCAGAAATATGTAAAACTTTTAGGATGGGTTAACAATTATAATATAAACGACCTACTCTTGTTGAGGAAGGTTGTTAAAAGTAATCGATTCACATGGCAACATGATTAGCTCGGCTATAATCGCTTAAAGCGGTTCCTACGCCAAATATATATATATATATAGAAAGCATCTCTGAATATGTTATAAAACTTTCTGTACATTTCTTAATCACGCTTGCTTACAATGTAAAGTGCTGAACACAAAGACGACGACACGACACGACGTAGCTACGGCTGAATACAAATGTCGCTTTGAAGCCAGCGCCTTGAACATTTTGAAGACGACTGCGACATAACTGGACATACGCAATTTCATTGTTTTCCGTACTAAAATCTTTCACTTCAATAAAATTTTCATATTTAGTTTAGTTTAGTGAAATTATTTGTGCTAAAAATTTAAAAATAGATCGATTTATTTTAATATTTGACAGATGTCGCTTGTCGCTTATAGGGATGCAAACATCGTGAAATGAAACATCGATGGTTCGATACATCGATGTATTTTTTAACTTTTTTTTAATTTAGTGTGAAAAGCTAAGGGATACAGCAGCAGAAGCATAAATAAATTAAATGTAGTACGCCTTAAGTTGATACATTTTATTTCACTTAGCATTATATGTCTGTTAAAGTTATTTCTCAGTAAATAACAGAATTTCAAAACAACGACATGGAAAGTTTTTTCTCTGTCATTTCTTTTCGATTTTACTTCTGCGTGATAGTTGCCCTGGGTTTAGAAAACGGTCGTTTACTCGGCACTGAAGTGGCCACAATGTGTAAATATTAATAAGCCTATTTATACAACTCCGGAAACACAGTATTCATGTCAACCCAAACTCTATTGGCTTCCGATTGGTAGGTGTAACAGCCGAGATACACTTTCTCTTCAACCTTCCGTCCCTGTAATTGTAGATAAATTTGACAGCTTACATTTCACCTTTTGGCGGACCAAATGTTTATTCTGGTTCCAAATATCAAACGAGTATTCTGTTTCACACTCATCCGCAGATTCTGTTGTATCAGCGTGATTTTTTGAATTTTTTATGAAACAAAAAAAAGTATTTATTTTAGCCATAGCATCTTTAAAATGCAGTAATTTGAATCTCTTCTAACGCAGTAGCCTACGCCAGAATTAAATTGTATAAATAAATCATAAAAGTAACCGCAGTATTGTCCAAGCGCACATTCCCTTAACGAATTCTCCGTATTTTATAAAAATCGAATTCCAATGCAATAAAGCGTATCCAAATAGAGGGTTTCGAGTTAATACCCGAAAAAGTGTGAAGTCAAATTTTTATATAAAACATCGACATAAAACATCGTTGAAAGTGACATCGATGCATCGATATTTTTAGACGAAAGCATCGATGTTTCAAAAACATCGATACATCGTTTGCATCCCTAGTCGCTTATCGTCGTCCATGTGTTCAGCACTTAAGCGTCTCTATATTGTCACGGCACTCTTCTCTTTTGTTGGTTGAGAGACCCCATGAACTCATTTTTGATGTTGGCAACAAAGCCAGATCATGGGCTACTGAACAGCTGACAGTCAAAATGACAAGCTACCACTTAGAATCCCGCAGAAATAAATGATTAAATAGTTCGTTTTTGTACGATAAGTTTTTTGTGATTTTTGAATTACTATTCACTTTTATTTAAATGGAGTTAATATGTGTATATTATTTAAGAAACGGTGGCTATTTGTGTCAAAGTAATATATGTACGTTCTTTAGCACAAATTTTTTTTAGGGTATAAATTTACTCTTCAACTTTTAGAGAATATATTAAGGTTTTTATTTATTTATAATATATAAATAAATATATGTGTTACTAAAATATTTGCAGAAAACTAAGCTACATATTTGTTTATGTTGACTTATAATATGTACGATTTTTAAATATTATAATATTTTATTATTTTCATGTGTAGATGTTTATTGTTTATCTTAAAATATATATTTATAAATGTATGTGTTGGCGTAATATTGGTTAAGAAGTCTCTATTAAGCGTAAATTGCGAACCAATAAATAATAAATACACAAGAAATTGAATAAAAATCTCCTAACTTATGTTTTCGCCCAGTGGCACCACTGCCAAATGTTATAAAAATTGCGGACTTTCGCAGCTCTCTCTCGAATGAAAGAGTTTCGTATCATGTTATCTTTGCTTTACTAAATAAACGTCATAGAAAGCAGTCGCTTGTGTCTACTCATTCTTATCTTATATACCGTACAAACGGTGAGTTCTGTATTATTTCAAAAATCAAAGGAATTACTCAACGTGACCGGGAGCATCCACTCCACTTATCTAAAGAAGATCTGCCAACAAGATCTTATTCTTGCTATAATTCTGCATTCGAAGGTTGTGTGCTAGTGGCAAAAAAGTTATATGAGAGATAAAAACGAGCATTATACCAATAGACCGAAGCGTATGAGGAATTGGCAAAGACTTTTAAATAAATATAAAGAAATTGATGAGGATGCCATAATTGATAAAGCACATAAATGGTAGGCGAAACTCCTATGGAAGCGAATTAAGTAAAAAAAAGTCAGAAAAGTCTGGTACTGCCAACACTTTGGTATTTTTACCATTTATACTTCCTATTTCTCATTTTAAGCGCACACCGAAATTACAAGCGCTACAATTTTCTCGATGACGCCTTGTCCGTTCACTTCAACGATTTCAAAGGAATGATGTCTGAACAACATGTCGCACAAGTGTAAAACGAACTGACTTGCGACACAGTATGCATGTATGTATATCCCTCTTTAGTTTATCAGCGATAATCTAACACACATGCAAAGTTTTTCAGCTTTTACCAACACATACTCAATAGTAACTTTTTGTAGTTAAATGGCAGTTAGAGTGGCAACATTCATTAACCCGAATTTTTATATGTATAAGAGAGAGATGCACGTACTTCAATGAACCGTTCAAAACCGCCGCCATGGCCGCCATTCATATGAAAAGAAAATTTGAAGTGAGTATTAATAATTTGGTACTGATATGTTTTTATATTTATAGTAAATTTTCTCTTTACAGAACGGTACTATGTTTGACTGGGTACTGCATCGTATTTTAAAAGATTATAACTGCAGAAAATGGTGTTGGAAGGCAATGCGAGCTGCAACGCACATCTGGTCCGTACACAAACATGCAAAACTAAAAAGAGAAGCAGAATAAGGATTATGCCCTTTTAGGCAGATGGGTAACAGCAACAACAAATAATACGTATCCAAATTCACAATAAAAGTCAAAATCGCACAACGCAACCGGCAAATAACAATTACATCGGACTTTTGGAGAAGCAGTTTCACTACTTATTGTCGACGTGCTAAACAGTGTCTCCTATGATTCCCTTGAATCACAATGGATAGTTAACAAGGTAACAGAGCTCGAAAAAACAATATTGAGGCGCAGAAGTTGTTTATCCTGATTTTGAATGGACTATGCAGGAATTGTTAAGCTGAACTTACAATTTATCATTTTCAATATTATGATTCTTAATTTATAAAATTTGAACGTTCTCAATAGGGCTAAATTTATTAATATAAATGTAAAATATTTTTAAATTAACATCTATATACAATGAATTTACGAATATTTGTAACAATCGTAATAGTAGTGTAGTTTTATTTGTTTTGTATAACACAAAAGAACAATACTTAAAACTTTTGAGAATTTGTAAATTATAAAAATTTAATATTTAATACTAACTTTATATGTAAAATATGAAAATTCTATCAATTTATAAATGATAGCCGCAAAAACGTTTGTAAAATTGAAAGTTTACTTTGTACTGAAATGTTAATATTTAAATTAATCTATAATATAAAAATGAATCGCAGAATGTGTTGCTAAGCGCATAACTCAAGAACCGCTGAACCGATTTCGCAAATTCTTTGTTTAGAATGTTTTTAGAGGTACCGGGATGGTTTGTGTCGTTAGTCGCGAAAAAAGTCAAGAAGGGCCAAACCGATCTGGCTAATTTTAGTTTTGAAATATTTATGGAAGGCCAGGGAAGGATTAGAAAGTAAGTATATATCGAAAAATTGTGAGGAAGACAACAAGAAGATTATTTTATTTGAATTGACATCAAAATTATAAAAAAAAAAATAATAATAATATTTTGAAAGTTGTCATTGTTGCTTTGTTAAAAATTTTTTATCATTGTTCAATTGTATAAGGCTGTGTCGATAGCCCAAAACAATTTGTAACAAGTAGGGAAAGGCAACCGAACATTTTATACTCTCGCAATTTATTGATGTAATTTTATTACACACAATTTGAAATAAAGTCCAATAGAATAACAAAAATCAGCATATATAGTACATGAGGGTTGAGGTAATTCCTGAACCGTTTTCACTAATTTTCAACGCCCAGTTATAATGGGAACTTGGCACCTGTTAGTAGGCAGACAAACGGCAAATCGGCCTTGAAATTACTCCTAAATTGCAAATCAACGAAACACCAGTCTGCAAAATCGCCAAAAAAAGAGCTATAAAGAAGATTTTCCAGATATTCAAGTCGCTGGAGGTGCTGTACAGGACTTTAAAAGATTTACGCGACAACGAAAATATTTTTGGTGAAGCCATGATTCTGTTGGCAGGTGATTTTCGCCAGACTATTCCTGGATCAAGTGTTGCTGACAAACTAATCACATGCCTAAAATCATTTAATTTGTGGCGACACATAAAGAATCGCTAATTAACAAATAACATACGAGTATTTTTCCAACAATATCATACTGCAATTGTAGAAATAGTTGAAAATGGTAGCGACGCAGTTGACACCTCGAAGGATTAATAACATTTTTAACGGGTTTCTGTCACTTCTTGGACTCGAAAGAGGAGCTTATTCATCGTGTTTTTCCTGACCTGAAACCATAATATAATAAACATAAATGGCTTATTGAATGACATATATTGGTGGTAAAAAAACAAGGATCACTTTGATCTTAATGCGATAATTTAGAATTTCGTTAAAGGAGAGTTGATCCAGCTACAAACCAGGAGGACGTATTCAATTATCCCACAGACTATTTAAAATTGCTGGCAACGATGACATGATACGAAACTCTCTCATTTTTCCTCAAACCGAATTCCCTGATCTCTCATTTTAAGTTGGTAGCAATGCGAGTTGAAGGAATTTTTGACAGAAAAGGCGGGATGCCAGAAGTAATACCGGTAAAAGTATATGACAAAATCGGTGCGAAATACAATTTTAGGGAAATACACTGATAATATTAAATTGTGTGCAACTATTTTTTTTGCTATTATTTGTTACAAATGACATCTAATATATCAAATGACATCATTATATTTAATATATTATATATTTTATGTTAATAAATTAATATATTTTGTTGCATGATTTTATATAAAATCAATTTTTTATTTTCTTAATTATTTATAATTAGTACATAAGTATATTGAAGTTAGTATATATATGATATAGGTCTAATAGGAACAGATCATTTAAAAATAATATTTAAAAGTTAAAATACCCAAAAATTATTTCTAAAATGCCCAATTTATTTTTTTTACATAGTGGGATCATTGTCAAATGTTATAAAAACTGTGGATTTTTACAGCGCTCTCTCAGAATAAAGAGTTTCGTATCATGTCATCTTTGTTGCTGGACTATCCCCACTCACTTGCAATTAAAAGTAGTGTGATGTGCTGAACACATAGAAGACGACAAGCGACGAGCGACATCTGTCAAATATTAAAATACACGCGTTCTCATGGGCACAGATTTTTGAAGTATGACGTTATTTTGCCATCAGAAAAGTTAAATAGCTTTGAAATATCATATATAATAACAATCGATTATTTAAAACAAATAAATCGCCAATTTATATGCAATTAATATGTAAATTTTATTGAAGTGAAAGATGTTAGTACGGCAACAATGAAATTGCTGTTTGATATGTTGCTGCCGTCTTCAAAATGTTCAAGACGCTGGCTTCGAAGCGACATTTGTGGTCAGCCGTCGCTACGTCGTGTCGTGTCGTCGTCTTTGTGTTCAGCACTTGAGTTGTCATCATGCTGCGTAACATAAATTCTGTGAAAAAGATAATCAATATCGTCACCAAAGCCAAGATAAAGCCAACTATGAAATTTAGTATTTTGTTACTTTCTTCAATATACGATTAAAAAAATCAAAGTTATACAAATTATTGTGATTTACGCTTAACACAGATCTACAATAATGTCTATCAATCATTTTAAAATTTATCGGCTATAACGTTTTCGTCTTTATGCGTAAGAATTTTTTCTCTGCGTTGAAAGATTTACTAATTTAGCCACAAAACGTGTGTCTGGGTCTGCTAGTAATTATTAAAAATGTAAAATACGATACTAATTTATAAATAAAACAATTTAAATTTTTCATATTTAAACGAAAAAGTAGGTGACTTATAGAATAAACCATGGAGACCAATGAAATAAACTTAAGTAACGAGACGGTAACCCAACAAATGACGAATACATTTACTTCCTGTGGCTAAGGGGTGATTATGAAAATAATAAAACGAACAATCTCCACTGATTGATGACTGATGAAATAAAAAACTACTACAGAGGGCTCTGATAACCACAGAGTGACATATGTCTTTCCAAAACAAAAAAAATTAGAGCTGAAAGACATATGCAGGGTTTGCACCAAAATCAGAGAGAGAGAGCGAGCAAGATAATCACACCGACATGCCGTAAAAAAAGAGAAATGGTAACATTTTCCTGCTGCTAGAACAAGAGTGACCAATAAAATAATACAAGCTTTTTTTACTGGTAACCAATACACCATAAGATAAGTAACTCCACTAGTCTTGCAGGGAAAGTTTCGAGACTGGCTAAAAATAAGTTTGACAAATTGAAATGTTTATTGATGAAAAATAAATTTAAATTAGAACACCGAATTTTACCACAATCGAATCGTTCACCTATTGCAATTCGCGGAAATCATAAAATCATAAAACCGTCATCGTATATAAGCAATTCTACATTTTTTTCAGCAAACGGTTTCTTATTTAGTACTTTTAACAAATAATTCAAAACAACAATCAGCTGTTACATAAGTTTTGTCTTTTGGCAGTGACAGTAATCAGGTTCTATTTTGGAATTAATATGATTAAAATGTAGCTCTCACAATAACGCAGTGGGAGTGAGCAGTACTGCCTATTTTAGCGCAAATTCTAAATTTACAGCCGCTGCCGACATAAATTCGAATAAAACAGCAGGGATAAAATGTAAAAATATTAAAACAAACAAAAAACAAAAGAAAAATTATTTATTTAATAAGTGCACCATGAAGTCTCATTGTACTAATTTTTTGGAACTCATGAAAATATTTTCGTTTAATTTACTGTCACTGCTTACTAATTTAACATCGATATAACCCTTAACAGCTGATCACTGCTGCTGTCTTTGTCACTACCACTGCTGGATAGTATTTTGGCTATTAGTCTCAAATTAGTACTTAAGCATAACTTAAGTATGAACTGTAAAACACTACCCTACAAGACGGAGCTAACTCATACACCACTTCACATGCAAATTTTTTCAGCTTTTACCAACACATACACATTGCTAACTTTTTGTAGTTAAGTGGCAATCTCGGTAGTTAGAGTAGCAAAATTCATTAACTCTAATTTTTGTATGTGTAAGAGAGAGATACAATGAACCGTTCAAAAATCGCCTCCATGGCCGCTGTTCATTTGAAAATAAAATTTTAAGTGAATGGATGTAAGTGCGTTTTAAATATTTCTTTTATTTTGTTAAGTGTTTTTGGATATTTATCCATCTTATAAATGCATTATTTATACTCTATTTTTATACTCTCGCAACAAATGTTGCTAAAGAGAGTATTATAGTTTTGTTCACATAACGGTTGTTTGTAACACCCAAAACTAAACGAGTTAGAATAGGGTTATACATACTGTAACGAAAATGGCACCAGAACAAACTAGAATAGACAATCGAAGGCGATAACTTGCCAGATGTATCTAGACATCGATATTCGTAGTTGCCAGAATGTTCGAGTGACGATAACATGTTAGCAATCGACTATATAAGGGCTGCCGGGCTGGCAGCAAGACACAGTTCTAATAAGAGAGTTGTCGAGTAAGGACAATTCTAAGGAGAGAGTTGTCGAGCAAAGTGTAAACAAGTTATAAGTTAGAGTTGTAAAGTAGAGTATTGAGTACTAAAGTATTAAGTTATAAGGAATTAGAAATAAAGATTAGTGTATAGCCATTAAAGTGTGACTTTTATTTGACAATCCAGTGATCGAACTCAGGGTAGAGTTTTAGAGTAAACGGCAGATTTTGGAAATCCGTTACAATTGGTGTCAGAAGTGGGATTGACAAATAAAATTCCATAGGAGATAATGGTTAAGTTCAGTGAATTAAGGATACCACAACTCAAAAAGGAGTTGGAACAACGAGGTTTAGCAACGAATGGTTTGAAATCCGAATTGCAAGCCCGGTTGCGAGAGGCCATGGAAGAAGAAAACATCAACGTTGACGAATATGTTTTCGAATCGGTGTTGGAAGAATCAACAACTAAGATAGAAGAAAAGGAAGAGACTACATGTTCCTCAGGGATACAGGACATGAACATGGTTTTGTCTGCAATATCCCAAATGTCCTCGCAGATATCGTCGCAATTGTTGTCGCAGTTGTCGTCGCAGATGTCGTCACAGTTCCAGGCGCAGTCAGTAGAATTAATGGAGATGAAAGCACAGCAGTCACAGTTGTCAACACAAGTGTCCTTACAAATAACAGAGCTATCAACGCAAATATCAGCTCAATTTTCTTCACAGTTAAAAGAGCGGATGTTGGAAGCGAATGGGTTATCCTCAAAGTTGGAAAAGCAGGAGGAGGAGTCAATGGATGTGACCTCAAAAGGAGCAGACGTGTTAACACAGCTGGAAGCGCACGAATAAGCGAATGAGGCGCTTATTTCAAGACCTTTGGAAGCGCATGGAGAGATTCTGTTATCACAATTGGAAGTGAATGGGGTGTCTTCACAGCTGAAAGAGGAGGAGTCGATGGAGGTGACCTTACAAAGGGAAGAGTTGTCAACACAGCTAGAAGTGCATGGAGAGTGTATACCATCACAGGTTTCGGCACAGGTGTTGACGCAGTTGAAGGAACAGGAGGTGCATAAATCGATGCAGGTGATCCCAGAAAAGACAGACGTGTCATGGACAAAAGATTGTGATATGAAGGAACAAGAATCTCAAGATGAAGCTCCAGTTGTGAAACATCCAAAGAATGAAGAAATGTATGCAGAACCTCTATTCTAAAGGCACAGTGGAACAGTTTCAAGTTGGTCGCTGGTTGCTTATATCGAGTGTGGAAAGGCAAAGGAGGATACTGCTCCCAATCTCTCGTGGTTGTTCGAAATGAAAGATCGCCTAAAGTTTGCTACGAGATGCACAAAGGTCCAAGTGAAGGACACATAAGAATCACGGAAACCTTGGGAAGGTTGAGGAATCGATTTTGTTGGGTTGGTTGTCGTCAATCAATGAGAGATTGCACTGCAAATGAAGTGTAGAGTTCCAAGAGACATGGTCAGATGAAGCAGTACAGTTCGGGAACGCCATTAGAGCAATTTGCCATAGTTGTAGCTGGTCCATTACCTACCAGCAAATCAGGAAACAGGAATATTTTGTTGGTCAGGACAAATATGTGCGCAATTCGTAGTAAAGAGACTGACGAGATGGTGGACGTGGACATCAAAAGTTGGGAGATGTGCCAGAAGCTATGTGTCCGGAAAATATGTGAAGCTGCATCACATCCACGATTCGATATCATGGTGGAAAGATTCACCCGAAATTTGGAAGAGCATTTTAGAAAGCTGGTGGACAGGTATCGTCACAGATACAGAGGACGTCCATATATCCATGTTCCTGGAATCAAAGGCGTAGACCACTGCGAGGATAATTTTTGGTTACTGATTGATTTAAGGTTTAGGATTAATGCTAATGGAGAAAGAAATGCTAAAGAGGACAACAGTGTCCTAGAAGACGAGATGAAAGGAAGAAATACTAAGGGTTTAATTCTGGAAATATGTCTAATCGGGACGATCAGACTTAAGTGGAGGGCAGTGTAACGAAAATGGCACCAGAACAAACTAGAATAGACAATCGAAGGCGATAACTTGCCAGATGTATCTAGATATCGGTATTCGTAGTTGCCAGAATGTTCGAGTGACGATAACATGTTAGCAATCGACTATATAAGGGCTGCCGGGCTGGCAGCAAGACACAGTTCTAATAAGAGAGTTGTCGAGTAAGGACAATTCTAAGGAGAGTGTTGTCGAGCAAAGTGTAAACAAGTTATAAGTTAGAGTTGTAAAGTAGAGTATTGAGTACTAAAGTGTTAAGTTATAAGGAATTAGAAATAAAGATTAGTGTATAGCCATTAAAGTGTGACTTTTATTTGACAATCCAGTGATCGAACTCAGGGTAGAGTTTTAGAGTAAACGGCAGATTTTGGAAATCCGTTACAATACCAAAGTGATCAGGGTGAAGAGTGGAGTTCAAATCCGAATGTCTGTCTGTCCGTCCGTTCGTCCTTCTGTGCAAGCTGTAACTTGGCACCATAGGAAAGTTGCTTTCGAAAATGAGCAAAATCGGACCACTGCCACGCCCACAAAATGGCGAAAACCGAAAACACATAAAGTACCATAAATAAAGCTATGGAAATAAAATTTGGTGTGAAGGATCGCACTATGAAGGGACATATTTGGATGTAATTTTTTTGGGGAAGTGGGCGTGGCCACGCCCCCTACTAAGTTTTTTGTACATATCTCGCAAACCAATAGAGCTATATAAACCAAACTTTTTGCAATCGTTTTTTTTAGCCACTTCCTAATGCAGTCCAAAAATTAAAGAACTTGGATCATAACCACGCCCACCTCCCATACAAAAATTAGGTTGAAAATTACTAAAAGTGGGTTAACTCATTAACGAAAAACGTCAGAAACACTAAATTTCACTTAAAAAATGGCAGATAAAAGCTGCACAGATTTTTTTACAAAATGGAAAATGGGCGTGGCTTCGCCCACTTATGGGTCAAAAACCATATGTCAGGAACTACTCGACCGATTTCAATGAAACT
Organism: Zeugodacus cucurbitae; assembly: GCF_028554725.1. Classification (NCBI taxonomy): domain Eukaryota; kingdom Metazoa; phylum Arthropoda; class Insecta; order Diptera; family Tephritidae; genus Zeugodacus; species Zeugodacus cucurbitae. Next base: position 28,703,622 of record NC_071671.1, read on the forward strand.
TGGTTTGAACTTTGAAGACAACCTGAATCGTTTACTTTACAATATATAAAGTAAGTACTAGTGAAGATATCGGTGCAGCACTTTGCACAAATACTGTGTTAATAGTTTGGCAGCCCCTTTCTAAAAATCGCCGATATCGGACCATAGGTTTTTAGGGCCCCATATATCGAACACGAGGACCTCGGTGCTTTTAACCTAATATTATGGTTTCCAACTTTCAATGGACTTTAAACAATATATATGACGAATATGTGGGTCAAATTGTGTATTATATAATATAAATAAAGTTAAATATATAAATTGCGAGAGTATAAAATGTTCGGTTACACCCGAACTTAGCCCTTCCTTAGTTGTTATTTGTTTTTATAATTAAAATTTCATTTCATTGTAGTTATACGTGTGTGCACAGCAAAGGAGAAGCAAGGAGGTGACGGTGAAATTGGTGGAGGTATGTTTCATATATTTTTAATACATAATACAAATTAGTAATTTTAAATAATTTCAGGTTTATGGATTTAGAATGGGTGTAATATATAACAACAACAACGCAGAAAACAACGGAAAATAACATGGTAAATATGAATGCGTATATGTGGATGTTGAGTTAGTGCGTATTAAGATATACATACATATGTATGTATGTACAAGAATGCATCTGTTGCATTGTGTCCAAAAAATTTATTTGAAATAATTTTTATTTTGATGTTAAAAAGTTGTTTATTTTTTGTTTAGTTATTACAAGCATTAAGCTCTGTAGCATTACTTATATTTACTTATATTTTCATTATCCATTTCAGATATTGAAAACACAAAGGCGTTAGGCGTCAATTGGTAATACCAAGTGAAGACAGATCCTTCTCCACCTGGTCCTTCCATCGGAGTGGAGGTCTCCCTCTTCCTCGGCTTCCACCGGCGGGTACCGCGTCGAAAACTTTCAGAGCTGAGGCACCTTCGTCCATTCGAACAACATGACCAAGCCCGCGAAGCCGCTGTCTTTTTATTCGCTGGGCTATGCCTATGTCGTCGAACAACACATACAGCTCATCATTTCATCTTCTGCGGTATTCGCCGTTTCCAATGTTTAAGGGACCATAAATCCGCAAAACCTTTCTCCCGAAAACTCCTGGTGCCGTCTCATCGGATGTTGAAACCGTCCACGCTTCTGCACCATAAAGTAGGACGGGAATGATGAGGGACTTGTAGAGTTTAGTTTTTGCTCATCGAGATAGGACTTTACTTTTCGATTGCCTACTCAGACCATAAACACAAATACTTTGCATAAATGGAGGATTACAATAGCTACAACTTTTCTTAGGTTTGACTACGAATACAAATATATTCATATTTTCTAATTGTTAATAACAATTTCTATTTCTAATATTTTTCAGGCATGATAAACAAGAAAACAACCAATCCCATCGGACATTTAGATTAGCAGTTGCACAACCACTTTCCGACGAGTTGAACCTTTTTATGATGTACATATGGGATAGCATTGTGTGGAATTGACATCAAACAATATTGGTTCATTAGTTTCGTTGGATCCTTACAGGATAGTTATAAGGAAATCGTTCGCGTTTAGTATGAATTTATTCATTTGCTAATTCATAATTTAGATGTAAAATATTATCTATACTAATTATATAAAATCGCTTATATGAAAAATGTTTGTAACGGCTAATCTCCTAAAGTTCTGAAGCGATTTTTATAATTTTTTTTTAAATAAAACATTTGCTCTATGCTCGCGAGTGGCATACTTATTTTTTTAATTTTCCGAAATCAAATCCTTTTTCTTTCGGGTTGAAGTTTTTGAAAAATCAAAAATATTGCAAGCATAAGGTTTTTCGTTCACCAAACGCAGTCTACAGCGAAGCGCGCTTTGTGTGTGTGCGTGTGTTCTTTATCGTTTGCGGCACGCACTCTCTCTCTCTTCCATCTCTGCACATCTTTTCCAGCATAACGTAATGAAGTAAAGTACATACATATGTATGCACTCTCTCTCTTCCATCTCTCGCATCTTTTACTACATAACTTATTGAAGTAAAGTACAAAGCAAAAAAGTTTGCATATATAAATGATCGCAGAACAAGTGAAATAACGCTAAACAGCACAATCAAATGCTCGCATAAATTGCCGTATGTAAATACGCTGTCGACTATATTTACTCTGTTTTATAGTTACTTATTTTGCAGCAACGCACCGTTGCTTGAATTGCTTTTCTTATTGTCTTTGTACTTTTTTCTAATAAAACTCATCTATCTTCTTCTTCTAACTTTCGAACGATTGCACCAAATCTGATGATTCTTGGTTTTATGAATTCTTTATTGTTAGGACAAGGTTTGTATGTTGGAAAATTATAAAAAATTAAATAGTGAAGTATAAAAAAACGCATTTAAGAAAAATTAATTAAAAATGAATCGCAAAATGTGTTGCTAACCGCATATCTCGAGAACAACTGAACCGATTTGGCTAATTCTTTTTTTGCAATATTCCTTGAAGTATAAGGTCCTGAAAAAGTCTAAAATCCACACTTTTTTAAATTCTCATACAAACAATTTCTAATCTATAGATATAAAAATGAATTGCTGTTCGTCTCGCAAAAAGTCGAGAACGGCCAAACCGATCTGGCTAATTGAAGTCTTGAAATATTCGGGGAAGGGCAGGAAAGGTTTAGAAATTAAGTAAATATGGAAAAATTGCGAGGAAGATAATAAAAAGAGCATTTTATTTGAATTGACAACAAAAGTATGAAAAAAGAAAACAAAAAATAATAACATTTTGAAGGTTGTCATTGTTGCTTTGTTGAAATATTTTTGTCAGTGTTTAACTGTATAAGGTTGTGTCGATAGCCCTAAACAATTTGTAACAAATAAGGAAAGGCTAAGTGTAACCGAACATTAATTTTTTTAAGAAAACACACAATTTGAAACATATATTCGGCATAAAGTCCAATATAAAATCATCATATAAAGTATATGAGGGCTGATGTAATTCCTGAACCAATTTCTCTCATTTTCACCACTAATGTTAACGGGGCAACTTGGCAACTGTTAGTAGGCAAACCAACGTCACATTCGGCCTTGAAATTATTCCTAAATTGCAAATCGAAGAAACACCAGTCTGCAAAATCGCCAAAGTAGCGCTATAGCGAAGATTTTCCAGATATTCATGAAGTCGCTGGAGGCACTGCGAAGGACTTCAAAAGATTTACGCGACAACCAAAACTTTTTTGGTGGAGCCATGATTCTGTTGGCAGGTGATTTACGCCAGACTCTTCCAATTATTCCTGGATAATCGCATGATTAAAATCATCTACTTTATGGCGACACATAAATATTCGCCAATAAACAACTAACATACCACTAATTTTGCAACAATATCAAATTGCGATTGTAGAAGCAGTTGGAAATGATAGGGTCCCAGTTGACACCTCAATGGATTAATAACATTTCCAACATATTTCTGTCACTTCATTGACTCAAAGAAGAAGCTTATTCATCGTGTTTTTCCTGACAATATGATAACCATAAATGACTGCTTGAATGACCTATATTGGTGGTAAAAAAACAAGAATCTCTTCGATCTTAATGCGACAATTTAGAATTTCAGGAGAGTTGACACAGCTACAAACCAGGATGACGTATTCAATTATCTCACAGACTATTTAAAATTGCTGGATTATCCCCACTCACTTGCAATTAAAAGTAGTGTGAGTTGTTATCATGCTGCTTAACATAAATCAACCTCGACTTTGAAGAAGGTATAACGTTTTCGTCTTTATGCGTAAGAATTTTTTCTCTGCATTGAAAAATTTACAAATTTAATGTATACCTTAGCCTCAAAACCGAAAAATTAAACCCGTTTTCCGTTGTCACGACATAGCATGAAACCGGCTTGACCGATTTGGCTGATTCTTTTTTGTGTGTATTCCAGGGGGTTTGAGGATGTTTCTTACGGAGAGACAAAAATGCCTAAAATTCACACCTTTCTAATCTCCCATACAAACAATTTGTAATAAGTATTCATTTTTATATGGAGGATATTATAGATTCCAGTTCAAATTGAATAGGTACGCATACATAAGATATGTAGGTCAGCTATACAAAATAAAGTAGTGCACCAAATTTACGCTAAGGCGGTACGAAGTTCGCCGGGTCTGCTAGTTAAATTATACAAATGAATGTTCGAATACTAATAACATTCGTAATAGTAATGGAACTTTATTTGAATTGTATAACAACAACTACAAAAAATAAAAATATAATAATTAATACTGACTTTATTTTTAAAATATGTAAATTTTGTCAATGTATAAAAAATCAATGTATAAATAGCTGCAAAAACGTTTGTAAAAAGTTCACTTTGTACTGAAATGCTAATATTTAAAAATTAATCTATAATGATTATTAAAAATTTAATATATTATACAATACTAATTTATAAATGTAAATACATCATACAATTATAATAAATAAATAAAAATAAAAATTAAACAATTTAAATTTTTCATTTTTAAACGGAAAAGTAGGTGACTTATAGAATGGAGACCAATGAACCAAATTTAAGTAACGGTGACCCAAGAAATGACCAAAACCTGTGATTAAAGGGTTACCCTGAAAATGATAAATCGAACAGTCTCCACTGGTAGATGGCTGATTAAAAAAAAAACTACTACATTGGGCACTGCTAACCACAGAGTGACATATGCCTTTCTAAAACAAAGAAAAGTTAGAGCAGAAAGACATATGCAGCATTGGCACCAGAATCAATGAGAGAGAGCGAGCAAGATAATCACACTAACATGCCGTAAAAGAGTAAATGGTAACTTTTTTCCAGCTGCTAGAACAAAAGAGACCAAAATAATAATACAAGCTTCCTTTACCGGTAACCAATATTCCATAAGATAAGTAACTCTACTCGTCTTGCAGGGTATTTTGCTGTCTTACCTCAAGCATAGCCTAATTTTCAGGACAAAAAATTTAGCAATATATAAAAAAAAGACAAATGATTCCCGTTGCCTTAATTGTTATATACGTGCTTATGTAAGTTTTCAATATATGCATCTCTTGTCTTTGATATGAAGTGTAAACTGTTTACTATATTTTCTTTTGTAGCATTATTTTTTATTTATTATTTTTTATTAATTTTCTTTTGTAGCATTATTTTTTATTTATTATGTTTTATTAATTTTATTAAACCAGTAAATATTTTGAAATATTTTATTATATTACACCTTCTTCTTGACTGGCGTAGACACCGCTTCCGCGGTTATAGCCGAGTCCACAACAGCGCGCAACGCATCTCTCCTTTTGTCAGTTTGGCGCCAATTGATAACACCAAGTGAAGACAAGTCCTTCTCCACCTGGTCTTTCCATCGGAGTGGAGGTCTCCCTCTTCCTCGACTTCTACCAGCGGGTACTGCATCGAACACTTTCAGAGCTGGAGCATTTTCGTCCATTCGTACAACATGACCTAGCCAGCGTAGCCGCTGTCTTTTTATACTCTGAACTATGTCAAGGTCGTCGTATAAATCGTACAGTTCATCGTTCCATCGTCTGAGGTATTCCTCGTTGCCAAATGATGAAAACCCCTAGTGTCGCCTCATCGGATGTTGACATCGTCCTCGTCAGTTGTTGATTTTCCAGTTCTAAAGCCACACTGATAAGGTCCAATCAGTTCGTTGACGGTGGGCTTTAGTCTTTCACATAGTACGCTCGATAGAACCTTATACGCGATGTTAAGAAGGCTTATCCCACGATTGTTGGCGCATATTGTATGATCTCCTTTTTTGTGGATTGCGTAGAGTACACTTAGATTCCAATCGTCGGGCATGTTTTCTTCCGACCATATTTCGCATACTCACGCATTTCGGCCTCTTTCTTTTTTTGTCTACAAATGCGTCTTGATTCCATCTTCGGCTCTCTGTATATTTTCTATCCCGCTCGTGCTGCTGTCGATCGCAACATTGCGAGGTAGGCAGTCTTTTTTTCTCTCCACTACGAGACAACAATTCTCATCATACCAGCTGTTTTTTTTAACTTTTCCGAAAGCCAATAGTTTCGGTTACAGCTTTACGTAAGAAGCTTGATATGCCGTCCCACAGCTTCCTTATACCGAGTTGCTGATGAGAGCTCTCAGAGAGCAGGAGTGCAAGTCGAGTAGAAAATCGTTCGGCTGTCGGTGGCAATTGCAACCGATGTCGAACCTTCCTTGCGTTTGTTGACGTGTGCGCTTTGCTGCACAGAGGAGGGTGCGTATCTTAGCTGCTACAAGATAGCGATCCGAGCCAATGTTGGGACTACGGAGCGTATGCACATCAAAAACATTTGACAAATGTCGTCCAACAATCACAACAAGATCGATGTGTTTGCGTGTGATTCGATCTGGGGACAGCCAAGTAGCTTGATGTATTTCCTTATGCTGGAGTCTAGTACTATAGACGACCATACTTGAGCCACATGCAAATAATCGTTCCTGGCCTTCAATATTTATCGTGATAATTGGATCGCGATCTATAATGAATATTGATGGATTGCGGGTGAATACTTCGCGAATGCTAGACGTTCAATAGCTGCAATCGATTGGTCACTTCTCGGTCCGCTATCTTTAAGCGCTGCTCGCCTGTCAAAAATTGTACATGTGAAAGCAAAAACAAAGTTATCTATTTGAATTCGTGCAGGAGAGTATGCGATTACCTCATTAAAAATTCTATCATCGCTTGCTGAGTGCTACCAAGTTTTGTTTTACACAGTTTAGAACCATTTTACTATTGTGAACGGCTCAAAGGACAAAGGACTGTCAAAATAATAAAAATTGTTATAAACAAATTTGAAATTGAAAATGGCAGGCGAAGATAAATCGTAAGCATTTTTTTATTGAATTTTGATGAAGATTCAGAGCTGGAACTAGATGGTATTTCATCTAAAAATGCTAGTATACTAGCACTCCCAATCATAAGCTCCTCTTCATTTTGTAAATACTAAGAAATACAATAATGTATTAGTCTAAACACAATACATTGCATATGTTTAAAAAAACTTTCTTTCCAAATTAAAATACTCATTGTTTTCCATTTTCGTTTTTAACATAAAATTATTCTATTCTTTTTAACTTTAAAAATTAAATTGTTTTTTTGGCGAACTGTCAAATAGTTCAATGCGACCAAGTATGGACAATTCGATTTAAGTGCTGCCAGTTCGTATGCAAATTTGGAAATTTTGTTCGTTCCCTGCAAGACAGGTACAAGCGAGTTCTTCGATTAAAAGCCAGGGAGCGGTACTAGCAGTTTCAATGAAAGTTTCTATGCGATTCTAAAGGGCGAATTGACAAAAGTATACGAAACTCTTGTGTAGGTGTGATCGTTCATCCCTTTCTTGCACATTACCCAGCAAGTCATGGGTACTGAAACTCCAACACATTCAAAGAAATTTTAATAACACCACTACATACACACATACGCAACAAAGGGTAAAATACGCATAAACATTTAACTCAACTCTTCTTTTCTTGAGCTATGTCGTGGCTGCTTGTGAAGTATTATTTTTTGTGTTTTACTTACATCAGTGATCTGCAGCCTAATTAAAGTTTAAATTATTGAAGCACGCATTTTTAAATAAGTAAAATAAAAGTTTTCTAAAGCCACAATATGGAATTGAAGAGGGTGATACAGTAAGACTTTACTGTCAATTCGAAGCACGCAATAGAAGCTACGCAAACAATGGTCAATGTCGAAACCATTGAATACGTAAATAATTGTTGAATATAATAATATTATCTTGCCTTAAATTCTAATTAATTTTCCACACAGATATTTCAAACCTCACATGGCGCGTTAAATGTACGTAAACTTATTGGTGTCACTTAATGTACCAGCGTAGAACTTTCGAAGCGATGGAATATGTGCTGCAAGCAAATCCAGAACTATGGATGCAAACGCTGTTACATGGAACACAAATCATTTACACACCAGATATTAAGTTTAATGTCACTTTTACGTGCAATTAAACCTTTTGGTAAACACAAGCACGGAAATTGGAACGACATGGTTAAGGTGCTTTTGAAACCGTTTATTATCACGGCGTGTGTCAACTGGGTTTTGCCAATGAGCTAGAGGGCAAAGCAGTTTCAGTATTTTTGGGTTTACTGGCATATTAGCAGCTAAAACTCAGAAATTAAAGGGTAAATTTAAGTGAATGTTTGTGCTCATAGAAATTTAAAAACTTTTTGTATTTTTAATTAGGAGGACTTTTCTGATTCATTTTCACCTTGTATTGAGGAATCTTAACGTTCTTGTATCGCTTTACAAGGACATAAATTCACCGAAATTAGTTCAATGGAAATACTACAGCAAGAGCATGGATCTTAAGACTTGAACGGTGCCGTACTAGATTTAGAATTCCTGAAACATAAGGTAATTATTACCAACTTTTATTACAAACTTTATAAAAATTCAAATTTTACTTTATATTTTACAGAAATCCTCCTCCCAGATGAATCTAGTAATACTATTGAAATTAATGAAAGAACAGATCTTACAAAAACTCCTAAAGAAACCAAAAGAGACCTCACATAATGTGCGCAGCTTACACTTCCAGCCCGCACGGGGTATTTGACATTTGCCACTCTCCCTCCAGCCTTTGTCAGATAGCAAAAATTGTTCAGCTATTCAATACGTTATTCATATGTATATAGTGTAGTACGATAATACATGTATAAAGTAAATATAATAATGTAACGAAAATAGCACCAGAACAAACTAGAATCTACAATCGAAATCGATAACTTGCCAGATGTATCTAGAGATCGATATTCGTAGTTGCCAGAATATTCGAGTGACGATGTATCGCTTACAATCGACTATATAAGGGCTGTCGGACTGGCAGCAACACACAGTTCTGATAAGAGAGTTGTCGAGTGTGGACAATTCTAAGGAGAGAGCAAAGTGTAAACAAGTTATAAGTTAGAGTTGTAAAGTAGAGTATTGAGTACTAAAGTGTTAAGTTATAAGGAATTAGAAATAAAGATTAGTGTATAGCCATTAGAGTGTGACTTTTATTTGACAATCCAGTGATCGAACTCAGGGTAGAGTTTTAGAGTAAACGACAGATTTTGGAAATCCGTTACAATTGGTGTCAGAAGTGGGATTGACAAATAAAACTCCATAGGAGATAATGGCCAAATTCAGCGAATTAAGGATACCACAACTCAAAAGAGAGTTGGAACAACGAGGCTTAGCAACGAATGGTTTGAAATCAGAATTGCAAGCCCGGTTAAGAGAGGCAATGGAAGAAGAAAACATCAGTGTGGACGAATTTGTTTTCGAATCGCTGTTAGAGGAATCGACAACGAAAATAGAGGAAAAGGAAGATAATCCATGTTCATCAGGAGTACAGGACATGAAGATGGTTTTGTCTGCATTGTCACAGATTTCGTTGCAGTTGACGGAGATGAAAGCAGAGCATTCGCAGTTATCAACGCAGATATCAGCTCAAATATCGGTACAGTTAAAAGAGCGGAAGTCGGAAGCGAATGGGATATCTTCACAGCTGGAAAAGCATGAACAAATTTTATTAACACAGACCGAAGCGAATGATGCGTGTATGTCAAAGCCTTTGGAAGCGCAAGGGCAAGTTTTGTCAACACACTCGGAAGCGAATGGAGTGTCTTTACAGGTGAAAGAGGAGGAGGATGAGTCAATGGATGTGGCCTCAAATAGAGCAGAGGTGTCAACACAACTGGAAGTACATGGAGAGAATATGTCCACACAGTTGGAAGCGAATCAGACGTATATGTTAAGACCTTTAGAAGCGCATGAAGAGATTTTGTTAACACAATTGGAAGTGAATGGGATGTCCTCACAGTTGATAGAGGAGGAGTCGATGGAGCTGACCTTACAAAGAGAAGAGGTGTCAACACAGCTGGAAGTGCATGGAGAGTGTATACCATCACAGGTTTCGGCACAGGTGTTGACGCAGTTGAAGGAACAGGAGGTGCATAAATCGATGCAGGTGATCCCAGAAAAGACAGACGTGTCATGGACAAAAGATTGTGATATGAAGGAACAAGAATCTCAAGATGAAGCTCCAGTTGTGAAACATCCCAAGAATGAAGAAATGTATGCAGAACCTCTATTCTAAAGGCACAGTGGAACAGTTTCAAGTTGGTCGCTGGTTGCTTATATCGAGTGTGGAAAGGCAAAGGAGGATACTGCTCCCAATCTCTCGTGGTTGTTCGAAATGAAAGATCGCCTAAAGTTTGCTACGAGATGCACAAAGGTCCAAGTGAAGGACACATAAGAATCACGGAAACCTTGGGAAGGTTGAGGAATCAATTTTGTTGGGTTGGTTGTCGTCAATCAATGAGAGATTGCACTGCAAATGAAGTGTAGAGTTCCAAGAGACATGGTCAGATGAAGCAGTACAGTTCGGGAACGCCATTAGAGCAATTTGCCATAGTTGTAGCTGGTCCATTACCTACCAGCAAATCAGGAAACAGGAATATTTTGTTGGTCAGGACAAATATGTGCGCAATTCGTAGTAAAGAGACTGACGAGATGGTGGACGTGGACATCAAAAGTTGGGAGATGTGCCAGAAGCTATGTGTCCGGAAAATATGTGAAGCTGCATCACATCCACGATTCGATATCATGGTGGAAAGATTCACCCGAAATTTGGAAGAGCATTTTAGAAAGCTGGTGGACAGGTATCGTCACAGATACAGAGGACGTCCATATATCCATGTTCCTGGAATCAAAGGCGTAGACCACTGCGAGGATAATTTTTGGTTACTGATTGATTTAAGGTTTAGGATTAATGCTAATGGAGAAAGAAATGCTAAAGAGGACAACAGTGTCCTAGAAGACGAGATGAAAGGAAGAAATACTAAGGGTTTAATTCTGGAAATATGTCTAATCGGGACGATCAGACTTAAGTGGAGGGCAGTGTAACGAAAATGGCACCAGAACAAACTAGAATAGACAATCGAAGGCGATAACTTGCCAGATGTATCTAGATATCGGTATTCGTAGTTGCCAGAATGTTCGAGTGACGATAACATGTTAGCAATCGACTATATAAGGGCTGCCGGGCTGGCAGCAAGACACAGTTCTAATAAGAGAGTTGTCGAGTAAGGACAATTCTAAGGAGAGTGTTGTCGAGCAAAGTGTAAACAAGTTATAAGTTAGAGTTGTAAAGTAGGGTATTGAGTACTAAAGTGTTAAGTTATAAGGAATTAGAAATAAAGATTAGTGTATAGCCATTAAAGTGTGACTTTTATTTGACAATCCAGTGATCGAACTCAGGGTAGAGTTTTAGAGTAAACGGCAGATTTTGGAAATCCGTTACAATACCAAAGTGATCAGGGTGAAGAGTGGAGTTCAAATCCGAATGTCTGTCTGTCCGTCCGTTCGTCCTTCTGTGCAAGCTGTAACTTGGCACCATAGAAAGGTTGCTTTCGAAAATGGTCGAAATCGGACCATTGCCACGCCCACAAAATGGCGAAAACTGAAAACACATAAAGTGCCATAACTAAGCCATAAATAAAGCTATGGAAATAAAATTTGGTATGAAGGATCGCACTATGTGGGGCATATTTGGATGTAATTTTTTTGGGGAAGTGGGCGTGGCCACGCCCCCTACTAATTTTTTTTGTACATATCTCGCAAACCAATGGAGCTATATAAACCAAACTTTCTGCAGTCGTGTTTTTTAGCCACTTCCTAATACAGTCCAAAAATGAAAGAAATCGGATCATAACCACGCCCACCTCCCATACAAAAGTTAGGTTGAAAATTACTAAAAGTGGGTTAACTCACTAACGAAAAACGTCAGAAACACTAAATTTCACATAAGAAATAGCAGATGAAAGCTGCACTCAGATTTTTTTACAAAATGGAAAATGGGCGTGGCATTGCCCACTTATGGGTCAAAAACCATGCCTCAGGAACTACTCGACCGATTTCAATGAAACTTGGTTTGTAATAGTTTCCTTACATCCCAATGATATGTTGTGAAAATAAACTTTCAATGGACTTTATACAATATATTGGCCGAATATATGGGCCAAATTGTGTATTATATAATATAAATAAAGTTAAATAAATAAATTGCGAGAGTATAAAATGTTCGGTTACACCCGAACTTAGCCCTTCCTTACTTGTTTATAATTATAATTTTTTCATACATATTTCTACGCAGTAATAACAATTGATTGTATGTGTGAAACGTTTAAGTTTGGCCGACCACTGCTCTAAGAATACTCTTATTCGCAACCAAGCCCTTATCTCTTCCCTGTAGTAAGGATGATATGTATTGGTATATTGCACTAGTGAATTCAGGTATTACAAGTAACTACCCAGCAAGTCATGGGTACTGAAACTCCAACACATTCAAAGAAATTTCAATAACACCACTACATACACATATATGCATCAAAGGGCAAAATGTGCATAAACATTTACCTCAACTCTTATCTCGTACAGCACCGTGAATGATAGAAAGAAACAACCCAAGTTCTCGTGTTTGAACAAGTTTTGTTTTGAGTCATGGCTGCTTGTGAAGTATTATTTTGCGTGTTTTATTTAAATCAGTGATCTGCAGCCTAATTAAAGTTTAAATCATTGAAGCACGCATTTTTAAATAAGTAAAACGTAAAATAAAAGTTTTCTAAAGCTAAAATATGAAATTGAAGACGGTGATACAGTAATACTTCATCGCATTGTCAATTCGAAGCACGCAATAGAAGCTTCGCCAACAATGGTCAACATCAAGGGCGAAACCATTGAATACGTAAATAATTGTTGAATATAATAATAATATCTTGCCTTAAACTCTAATTAATTTTACAGATATTTCAAACCTCATACGCGCGTTAAATGTACGCAACCTAATTGGTGTCACTTATGGTAGCAGCGTAGAACTTTCGAAGCGATGGAATATGTGCTGCAAGCAAATCCAGAACTATGGATGCATACGCTGCTACATCGAACACAAATCATTTACACACTAGATATTAGGTTTAATGTCATTTTTTACGTGCAATTAAAACTTTTTGGTCAACACAAGCACGTGAAGAATTGGAACGACATGGTTTAGGTGCGTTTGCAACCGTTTATCATCGCGACAACTGGGTTTTGCCAATGAGCTAGAGGGCAAAGCAATTGCAGTATTTTTGGACTTACCGGCACCTCAGTTGCCGTGCCATTAGCAAATAAAATGAGTGCCATGAGTGGGATAATAGAAATTTTAAAACTTCTTGTATGTTCAATTAGGAGGACGTTTTTTATTAATTTTCACCTTGTATTGAGGAATCATAATGTTGTTGTATCCCTTTACAAGGACATGGATTCGCCGAAATTAGTACAATGGAAATACTACAGCAAGAGCATGGATGTTAAGACTAGAACGTTGCCCGTGCTAGATTTAAAATTCCTGAAGTATAAGGTAATTATTATCATCATCTATGTTGTGGAAATTAAATATTTACTTTATATTTTATGGAAACCCTCCTCACAGAAATTGGATGAATCTCGTACTAGTGAAATTAATGAAAGAACAGATCTTACAAAGACTCCTAAAGAAACCAAAAGAGTCCTCACATTATGTCCGCAGCTTACACTTCCGGGCCGCTCGGGGTATTTGACATTTGCCACTCTCCCTCCAGCCTTTGTCAGATAGCAAAAATTGTTCAACTATTCAATTCTTTATACATATGTATATAGTGTAGTACGATAATATATGTATGAAGTAAATATAATAATAACACCTAAATGGCATGATATTTTCAATAAATATGTAATGTAATTAATGATTTTGTTATTAAATTCTCATTTGGGATTTTGGTAGAACTAACCGAAAATAGCGGGTATAGTTTCTGGCCTTTTGTGGGTCGCAGTACTGAAAGTGCACGTGGAGTTTTCGTTCGCAGTTTTGTGTCCCAGCCAGCATTTACATATAAAAATAAGCATTTGTAAGCGTTCAAATGTAAGCAAAACACTTATAAAACGCTGCTGTGACCTTTACAAAAGACATCAAAGCAAGGGGTTTATAATCGAAAAGGACCCAACTTTATAAGCGTTTAAAAGACAATTGCAAAACATGTTTTTTAAGTAACGTAATTACACGTTTTCTAAATGCTTAAAAACACGTATTTTTAATGAAATAAGTAAGCGTTTTAAACATTTACTTTGTTTTGGATATGTTTTTTTTATTGATACATTTAAAAAATCAGTTTTAATATTAAATTTGGTTTCTTCATAGAATAATATTACATTAAAATATAAAAATAGGAACTTCATTGTCTTTTCATTTAAAAAATCATTACTACTTAGTATTTTAGTTTACTTTTTTTGTTGTTTTAATTTTAATACGATTTTTTGCGTTCTGGAAATATGACTTAGAGGCAAACACAAAGTCCTCTTCCTTGCCTCCATTTTCAGCGAAAGTTTCTGCAATAGAATTTAAATATGAATATAGAAATGTAACTATAAACCTTTTAAACGTATTTCACTTACGATGAATAGCAGTGGCGACAGTGAAGGCCCTAATGCACTTCTTATCTCCAATTCCTCGCCAGGAAAAGCTCTCAGCAACGTTGTCAGTCATAATCTTCTGCCACGCTTTCGTAACAAATTTTCTCGAATTGGATGTTGACCATCTTTTTAGATCTGCCTTCTAAAAATATAAATAAAATCGACATCAGTATACAGTCACCGGATATTTCAAATTTAAATTCTTACCAGCAAGGAAAATGTATCTATATCTTCCAGAATAGTTTTCTCAAAATTGAGGAAGTCTTCAATATTAGCATACGGCTTGCTTGGTATAATAGTAGCGTTATTATGTGATACCGCTTTTTTAAGATCAATGATTTCTTTGCGCATCCCCTCAACGTTTTCGGTTAGGCGCAACAATATTAACTTATTTTTTTCCTCCACCTTTTCAACAGCCTTTTGACATGCGTCGATAATTACTGATTGAATTGCTGCCGAAAAAATATAAAACAAATATGAGAAAAGTGTTGCGGTGTTATGTTAAAAGTATCCTTTAAAAATAAATATTGTTGTTGTGCTTGGACTTGGTTGCATCACATAAATAGTTTGTGAGGATGCGATGTCATCATTAATGGGGTCGACGATGTAATTGAGATTGTTCTGCGACATGATCTGCTATGAGTGGCACAAATATATAAGACGATCTGGTGTAGAAGCATATAACTTTTGATGTTACTTCGTCAAGCGTATGGTGATTCAGTGTTTTGTTAAAACTGAGATTTTCGGCACGGTAAATATTAAAAAGCGATGATTGAAGCGGCTTATCATATAAGTTATGTAAGTCTAGTACCCTTAGCCCGTGAAGTACAAAATCGTTATCAGCAGATCTTGATATGGAAATAAGTTTGAAAATTAATTTGTGTACTAAATAAAAGTTCTCAGGTGCAATAGACGATAAATAAAAGTTTTTAGTTTTAACAAATTTGTAAGTGCCATCACTTTGTACTGTAGATTTTTTAGGAACAATATTTGTATGATGATTTCCATGTACACTCTGCTCAACTAGTCTGTTGTAAATATGGGACAGAACATTATTTTTTTTCTTAAGTAGTTTCTTAATTTTTCCTAATTTATTTTCAAACTTGAAAGCACTGGTTGTCTCTAGTGATCCAAAGTGCATGGAATCTCTGGCCAAATGACTCAAACAGTGGCAATTATATGTTAACAATAAATCATCATATAAAACAGGGACTCTGAGTAAGAAATCCTTTCTCAGCTCCTCTGCGCATTTGTTATTTTGTATACAATCTTCAGCATTGAGGAGAATTCGCATTGCAAGACTAAGTTGCAAAAAATGAATGTACCTCTCTTCGCTCAATATGTCCTTTAGCACAACCTGGCCTGTATACAAAAGGAACTGACGGAATTCCGTTGCTTTGAAGCGGTCTTTCTCTTTTAAATCCCGTGGTTTCCTACAAAAGTCTCTTGGTATGTAACGCGCAATGAATTGAAATTCTGTGCTTAGTTTTCGTATATCATTTTGTTGCAAAAAATAATTGCGATTTTTAACTTTTATCCAGGATCCAAGCAAAGCCTTCATTACACCCAAACACACCACGTGCATGTAATCTAGAGCGAATACTTGGATCACGCCGATTGGAAGTTTTTCAATCTCCAAAGAACTTTGCTGTTTGTGATGGCTGACATCAGTTCTTTGCCGAAAATTTATATTTGTGCGCAAAGGATGATTTTGATAATGGAATATTATACAATTCTCTTTCCGTTCGCCCCTCTTAATGCACTTTGTGCAGCAACTATAGCCTGCGTGTCCTTTGACTCCAAGCATATGTGACCTAGCTGGTGCATCCAGAATAAATGCTCGACATTTTATTACAAAAGTTTTATTTTCGTATGAGGATCCATTTTGGAGAAGATCGTTCAACTCATCGACAAATTGTGCCAGAAACTTATTCACATTATTGGGATGAGACCGTCCACAAAAAATAGCAACCACGAAAACTGAATCCGTCCCATTTACATTCACTAAAATAGGCCACACGCTCTTCAGCGAACTTTTCGAAATTGGCAATCCATCGATGTTAAAGTTCAATTCTAAAATATTTGTATGCACTTTATATTCCCGCAAAAAATCTGTCAAACAGTCTCTCAAGCCATAATGCGCATATTCTCCACCTGCTAACGAGACAACTGGAGCATCAGTCGGCGTACGTTTAAGCGTTCTGATATCTTTTGGTAGACCTTCAATTTTGTCGCTTAATAAGTCCAATAATTTATTAGCATGCACATTGGACACATTGCTCTCTACAAACCATGCAGCTAAACGTTTGTTGAAATCAATAACGGCGCCATCGGCCATTGGCAACAAGGAATCTAAATTATTCTGTACTTCAGGCACAACCTCCTGTTCCACAAATTCACTCTGGGTACTTACAGAACTTGCAGCCGCAGCGTTCCATAGATGTTCAAAAATTTCGAAGCTGCTGCGCACAACACTTTTCTTCTTTTTTGCTGCAGACATTAAATAAGTAGATTATTACCTTTTTTAATTGCAAATGATAATTAAAAGTATCAAACGCACTTAATTTAACAACTTTAAGAACAATTTTACATACAAACTTTTGCGGCGAGAACTACATGTTTTGCTTAAATTTATGAAACACTTACATTTGCAAGTAAATTGTCAACGACGTTCGCAAAACACTTGCATTTGCAAGCAAATTGTCAACGACATTCGCAAAACTCTTATTTTTGCAAGCTTGCTGCAATCTTAATTTACAAAACGCATTCACAGAATTGTGCAAGAGGTAAATAAAATGTGCAACAAAGGGATGAACGATCACAGGTACACAATAGTTTCGGGATTGACTTTTGTCAATTCGCCCTTAAGAATGGAATAGAAACTTTCATTGAAACTGCTAGTACCGCTCCCTGGCATTCACCGAAGAATTCGCCGGTACCTGTCTTGCAGGGTATATTCATCATTTAGCACTGTATATACCTCTTGCACTATTTCCGGAATGTTATTGGTACAATCACAGATGAAAGACCCCAAACTGCGCACCAAAACTACATATGCACTTTCAGTACTGTTCTTGGTACTATTACGGATGAAATACCCCAGCAAACATATTAGCAAGCGTTTTGTAAATTAAGATTGCAGCAAGCTTGCATAAATAAGAGTTTTGCGAATGTGTTATTAACATTTCTTTGAATGTGTTGGATTTTATAAATCATATAAATCATACGCTTATGGATTTTATAAATCATGTAACAAAGGCTTGGGATACAGAAGTCAAGAACCAAACAACAGCAAACTGCAACAAACAAAATTACAGAATACATGTTTTAATGTATGTACATAAAACTGTATGCGAAGTAAATAAATAAAACCTTGAATACATCTATATTTTAAAGCTTTTTGAAATTTTGTAAGTTTTAATGAAAATTTTATAACTGGAAGTCTCTCTAGCTCGAAGTTTTTTTGTGAATTATGGTGATTCGAGTTACGAGAAATTCCATTGTACATCTATGCATATTGATAAATAATTTGCTGTAAAAGCATCTACTTAATTGTTTTAAAAGCAAGTTATATACATTGCACTCGCGAAAACTCGAACACACGATAACTCGAACGTTCGGAAACTTGAAAATTGTTTCTTCTCCATTGGCTACTTTAAAACTCGAACAAAATATGATGGCTCTAAAACTCGAACAAAAAATGTCCATTATTTTATACGCAAAAACATATCATATATAATATACATACATATTCGTATTGTTGTATGTTAACATGTCCAACGCATGTTAGATGCGTATTGTTTTATTAAAAGGTGCCTCAAAAGGCTTCTTCTTGACAACGCTCTTCGCATCCAAACGAAGATGAATTAAAGTCTGAAGATGGCAGCGATGTTTTTGCCCCCGAATGTCAAGCCTTTTTATAAATTCTCTATAGAAATTCTCTGTTGGCAGCCATTTTCACCGATCAATGCGATTTGGTGGAATCAATGAAAAAAATTAACTTGAGCGAAGATGTTACATTTTTGGATAGAGCTTGGAAAAAGTTGGGGCAAGATACTTTGGTGAAGTGCTGGAAAAATATTTTAAACTTTGCCAAACCTGGATAACGACGACGACGATGATGTTCCGCTTAATGTTTTGAAAAACCAAATGGAAGCAGAAGCTAAAAAATTGGAAAAAGAATCTGCGAATATTCTCGAAGGCTTAAATCCTGAGGTATGGTGGTGCTTCAAAATAAAAAAGTCATGTTTAACAACAACACATTTTTATTAGGTTCTTTTTACAAAAGAAGAAATAAATAACTGGAATAAAGGCTTGATTAAAGAGGAACCAATTGAAGAAAGCAATTCTGAAGATGAATATGAGGCAGAATGATTTGTATTGCAATCATTGCGTGAAAAGGCCGTATTGAATTCGGTCGAACATAAGAAACGGCAAACACAAATCACTGCTTTTTTTCTAATAATTAGATACACATGTTCATTGTATTATTTAAGAAAAGAAAAATAAAATATTCGAATGAATTAATCATGAATCACTAAACATTACAAAACATACTAATATTTTGAATTATGCAAGAAAAATATAACACTCGAAAACTGGAATAATTCGTTAACTCGAATAGGTGTGGTTTTCATTAGTTCGAGTTTTCGCGAGTGCACTGTAGTTTTTTGTAACAAATTTAAATCAATAAAATTAATTAATTAAAGTACGACTTCTGAAATTAATATTGGTCTCCGTGCTGTCATGTATAGAGATACATACTACCACTACGTAGGCCCTGACTGTGATCTGAGCAAAAATGTTTTTCTCTTATCGGTGGACCTTTAAAAGAGTAAAATTAATGCAAAACAGACTTTCATAACATACATTAGTCGTTCAGAGTTGTCTTGACTAAATAAATTATAGATTATATCTTAGATAAATTATAAATTAGTGTTCTAATGTTGCCCTATTTTGTACTATATTTTTTAGTGCAAACGAGTTAGATATAGAGTTATATATATCAAAATGATCATGGCGACGAGACCAAAATTCGAATGTCAGTCTGCCCGTCTGTACGTCCGTGCAACGGATAACATGAGTAAAAATTTAGATTTCTTGACGAAACTTGGCACACATGTTCCTTGGAACCGTGAGAGGGTTGCTTTCGAAAATCGGATCATTGCCAACCAACCGAAAACACATAAAGGGTCATAACTAAGCCATAAATAAAGTTATAAAAGTAAAATTTGGAATAAAGGATCGCACTAGTAACTGGCATATTGGGATGTAATTTTTTTGGGTAAGCGGGAGTAGCTCCGCCCCCAAATCGGTTATTTGTATATTATCTCGCAAACCAATAAAGCTATATAAACCAAACTTTCTGCAGTCGTTCCTTAATACAGTCCAAAAATGAAAGAAATCGGATCATAACCACGCCCACCTCCCATACAAAGGTTAGGTTGAAAATTACTAAAAATGCGTTAACACACTAAGAAGAAATAGCAGAAAGAAGCTGCACACAGATCTTTTTACAAAATGAAAAATGGGCGTAGCATCGCCATACCTCAGGAACTACTCGACAGATTTCAATGAAATTCGAAATACATATATTTTCTTGACACCCTGATGACACGTGTGGAAATTGGATGAAATTGGTTCACAACCACGACAACTTCCCATATAACTCAATTTTGCAGTCCATCTGATTCCATCACTTTATAAGATATACATCAGGAACCAATGAAGATAGCGAAATAAAACTTTACACAAATAACAACAAACTTTACAAGCGACCAGCAATATCTGTCAAATATTAAAATACACGCGTTCTTATGGGCACAGATTTTTTGACAACAGCACGACTACGCGACAACAGGCTTGTAATTGTCGATGTCGCTAAATTAAAAATGTTTCTAATTTTGGCGACGACAATGGGCATCTGTAGAGTTGCCACTAATATGTGAAATGTAAAATTATTAAAAATTATAACAAAGATGACATTATTTTGCCAGCATAAATATAAAATAGCTTTGATATGTCATTTATAATAACAATAGATTATTTAAAACAAATAAATCGACCATTTTTACATTTTTGTACAAATAATTCCACTTTAAACTAAATATGAAAATTTTATTGAAGTGAAAGATTTTAGTACGGCAACAATGAAATTGCTGTTTGATATGTCGCTGCCGTCTTCAAAATGTTCAAGACGCTGGCTTCAACGCGACATTTGTGATCAGCCGTCGTTACGTCGTGTCGTGTCGTCGGGTTTGTGTTCGGCACTTCAGAAGACAACATCCGGCAGCATATGTACTATGTACAGCGTTGCATAACATCTGCTTATAATTTAAGAATTCAACATATTGCAGATATTTTCTAAATGAAAATAATGATACAGAAATATATTCGGGAAATAACACTTAATGAACTAAAATTGGTCATAAAAAAAGCGATCACATTATGTTGTCTTTAGATAATAATTAAATGAAACGTTCAAACGACATTTGCATTCATATTTCATATTTTGTTTCAATAAAAAATTTTTCAATATAATTAGGAATTTGGGATTAAATTTAATTAATACATCGTAAATATTGGTATGTATTTATGGACTTTTCTCTTTAACTGATTTATTTATTTATTTTTTTTTTTTACTGTAACTTTTAACAAATAACCAACGATTGATATTTTGTACAAACGAGAACTCGTTATCGAATAACGAACATACAAATTTCGAAAGTTCGTATTCGATAGCGAGTACCTCGATCCGAATACAAAATAAAATACATGAATATCGAAATGTATTTGTGCTTTAGTTAGGAATAAAATTATACCAAACATGTTTTTTATAAGTGAACTAGTAACCGGGCCACGGGTTGCTGTGGTTAAGGTGTACGTTAAATTATATTATAGTTTACTGTTTAATAAAATGAAATTATTTGTAGTGTCACTAATTATTGGAAAATATAGTCAATATCAAACATTTTTTGGCAAACTTTGTCGGAAATCACCAGGCAGGTCTAACCGACTGGACAGACAGATGGAAATTGCGACTAATATTTCAAATATCCTACCTCTCAAGTTGGATGAAACACACGTAATAAAATCGGTTCAGTCGTTTAGGCGTGAATCAAGGACAAACAATGTGACATGGAATTTATATATATAAATATATAAGGTAAAATTATAATTTGTACTGACGAAAATCCCAATAAAAGTTTTAAAACAACCCTTTAGAAAATTGCTTGTGTACTATTATACGGTTGAATTGGTGAGTTTGAATCACCAATTGAATTGAGAATTTTGATCTGACCTACAAACAAACGGCAGCCACATCGGCAGTTTACAGTACTAAATTCCCAATTATGTATAATATGTTTAGCTATTTATATGTGTTAATTAGAATTTAGCTATCTAATTGGATAAAACGTTTTGAAACATTCAAGTCAAAGTGGAAGTGATTTGGTCTTATCAGCATTTGTTAAGGAAACGTTATTAAGCTTTTCTAGGTACGTAATAAAAAATATATTATAGTTTTCGCTTTAAAAATTTACTCATAAAAATGATGTTTAGTAAAATATGGGGACGACCATGAATTGGTGAAGAATACAAGACGTGTCGGATTATTGATTTTAAACTTTGGGATATTAGACAAATTAAATGCATTTTTATAAAGCAGTATAGTTTAATAGCATACCTTGCAATCCTTCGTACTCGTTTGCCATATGCGAATAGAGCGATCATTTGAACAAGAAGCAAATATACTGCCATCAAGGTGTACGCGAACCATGCGCACCCATTCTCTATGGCCAGTATAAGTTTTCACACAGTATCTAATAATAACGGAAAAATAAGATTTCACGTTCTAACAAAATCCATATTTCTCACCCTGTAGCCACCTCCCACATTTTTATGGTTTTGTCTCGTGATGCTGAAATTACGTAATCTCCAGCTGGCACAAACGCTACAGACGAAACATTGTGATCATGTCCATGCATTGTTTTTACGCATTCATAACTTTGTTGAAAATCCCATAATTTGATGGATAAGTCAGCGCTGCACGATACTAAAATATAAATGTAGTATTTAATATATAATTAAGACAGATAGCTTAATTAATACAAACCCAACAGCTTTCCTTGAGCGTCAAATGCTACATCTTGCACAGAGTCGGTGTGGCCTTTTAAAGTGCGTTCATATTCTCCAGTTTCGAAGTCCCAAATTTTTATAGTAGCGTCTTCAGATGATGAAACCATCAATCCAAAAATTGGGTGAAATACCACCTAAATAATAAAACAAGGAGAGTAGAACAATATTTTTGTTGTTTGAAGTAATTAACAGGATGCGTATATCAAATCATAGTTTATTCTATTTTTTTTTTTTGTAATTAAAATACACTATTCAACATACTTAAAATCAGAAAAAAATGACAGTCAGACGACGTATTATATTTGCTGGATTTCAAGGAGAAGCGTCTAAATTATACTTTAAAGGTCACGGTAAAAACTGAACCAGCGAATGGAAAAAATAAGTTGGCCTAATGAAACTAATAGCGCTTATAGACAGCCAAATTAATTGATCAATTCAAATTTTTATTGAGAAGCCCTTTTTTGCATTTTACACTGCCGGCTACTCTATAACCGATCAGCTGTTATACATTTTTTTTTTTTTGCTTTTCATAAGAAGTTGGTAAGTTTCATCAGCTGATTAATATTTTTTAGCAGCGACATCTTCCGTAGCTTTTTTTATCAAAAAATTCAGCCAATCCCAGACAAAGAACGTATATCATACGTCTTTGTCGCAGAGTTGGATTTGATTTTCAAGTTGATTATAATTCAATTAAAAATAAATGTTGATTTTATTTTGTATGGTAAATCAATCTTAATAAGCGTTTTATCGAGCAGAGGCCGTTTAATTGATTAATTAGCTCCTGTCTAAAAACACTATAAAATAATGTTTATAGAATCTGACGGCGTTATAAAGACTGTTAAGTTAACCAAGCACACATTATGGACCTTTATAAGCTGTATGTCAAGAATCAATGTGGGGTAGGTAGAATTTATAGATGATATTGTGAACGTGATAGAGATCTGAGATATACATCCAAATCAGTAACCAAATGATTTCCACAAAATCGAATCAACGTCGTAGCGAAAGCTATCGAATATTGGTCATCTGAGTGAAGTTAAAGTTACAGAGTGGATCAATATACTACCAGATTTCATAAAAAAATCGTGAAATCAATTTCTAGGCAGTAATGAAAAGAAAAGAAAAAAGTTTGACGTGTGAGTAATTTTGTTGCAATGAAATCTATTTTGTGATTTTTTTATTTTTTTTTTCTAAAATCTACTTATAGGCTTGTGCTGGAGATCGCGCGATTTCATTTTCTAACCGAAATTGCAAATCGCACGAGTGTTTTGAGGTGTGATATCATTCACTCGATACTTTCACTTGATTATTTACAAATTTATGAACGATATATGATTAACTGCAAGTAGAAATTTCTTGCGGAAAGTGGATTTCATAGATCCAGCGAAACATATGTTGCCTTTATATTTTATATTTTGCCATGCAAGAACTTGATGGTAACAAAAATCATGATGAACTTCATCCTATCGGCCGTTAATCAGTCGTTTTCATACTGGTTCGGCAAATATAAGGGAACAAATTGAAAATAATTTTATGTGAACAATTTAAGTTTTAGTATGTTTTATTTATTTAATATAGCAAATAAACTAGTTATGCCTTAATAACCAAATCATCAACATTTTTACAAATTATCCGCTATCAAATATATGATTCGCGTACACACGGCCGTCCGATTTCAAAACGGAATTAGTATGACGATTTCGATTTCTGGCACATGCAAAATCGTTACGATTTGATGTTCGAAAACGGAACAGTGAAAAACAGCACATGGCATCATGTTTTCAATGACAATTTCATGCGAAAACGAATTGCAACACATGCCTGATAGTTACGATTAACTTATTATTAATTTATTATTAAATTATGGATCTAATTTCAACCACAACATTCACGAGTTTTTATCACTTGTATTTAGTTTTAATATAATGAATTTTACTTACCTGTGTAATGCTTGCACGATGTTAAAGAAAATTTTTCTGGAGGACGTGGTATCCATTCCCCAGGGCTTCGTTTTGCTTTTGTAGGAGCTCCTTCAATAACCTCCTTCTCAGCTTCTGATAATTTCGCTTCTAACTCCATAACCTTTTTTTGCAATCGAATAACAGAAGTCCATTTTTTTCCAACAGTCCGCTGAATTTTTTTTCGTTTTCTGTAGAAACATCAGCTTCTTTGCGGAATGCATCTAAAGACTCAGAATAGCCACTACTGCCTAGATAATCGGCAATCGCTTGGTTGCTAAAATTCAAAAATACAACATATGTCTACGAAAATGAAAGTAAATATCTTACAGTTCCTCGCGCTGCCTCTGCGACAAAACCATTTTCATGTTCTTGGACAGATCAGACGATGTCGACAATATTCGATCCTATGAAAGTAGAATCTTTCAGGAGAGTTCCGCTGAAAATTGATGAAATCGAAAATTCTTATTATTATTAACAAGTAAGCAAGGACTAAGTTCGGGTGTAACCGAACATTTTATACTCTCGCAATTTATTTAACTTTATTTATGTTATATAATACACAATTTGACCCACATATTCGTCATATATATTGTATAAAGTCCATAGAAAGTTGGAAACCATAATATTAGGTTAGAAGCACCGAGGTCCTCGTGTTCGATATATGGGGCCTTAAAAACCTATGGTCCGATTTCGGCGATTTTTAGAATGGGGTTGCCACACTATTAACATAGTATTTGTGCAAAGTTCTGCACCGATATCTTCACTAGTGCTTACTTTAAATATTGTAAAGTAAACGATTCAGATCGTATTCAAAGTTCTGGTATATAGGAAGTAGGCGAGGTTGTGAAGCCATTTGGCCTATTTTCACAACAAATCATTGCAAACCAAGTTTCATTGAAATCGGTCCAGTAGTTCCTGAGATATGGTTTTTGATCCATAAGTGGGCGACGCCACGCCCATTTTTCATTTTGTAAAAAAATCTCGGTGCAGCTTCCATCTGCCATTTCTCATATAAAATTTAGTGTTTCTGACGCTTTTCTTTAGTGAGTTAACCCACTTTTAGTAATTTTCAACCTAACCTTTTTATGGGAGGTGGGCGTGGTTATTATCCGATTTCTTTGATTTTTTGGACTGTATTAAGTGGCTAAAAAAAATGACTGCAGAAAGTTTGGTTTATATAGCTCTATTGGTTTGCGAGATATGTACAAAAAACGTATTTGGGGGCGGGGCCACGCCCACTTCCCCAAAAAAATTACATCCAAATATGCCCCTTCATAGTACGATCCTTCATACCAAATTATATTTCCATAGCTTTATTTATGGCGTACGCCGATGATATTGATATCATCGGAAACAACACCCGCGCCGTTAGTTCTGCTTTTTCCCGCCTGGATAAGGAAGCGAAGCGAATGGGTCTGGTGGTGAACGAGGACAAGACGAAATATCTCCTGTCATCAAACAAACAGTCAGCGCATTCGCGTCTTGGCTCCCACGTCACTGTTGACAGTCATAACTTTGAAGTTGTAGATAATTTCGTATACCTAGGAACCAACATTAACACCGATAATAATGTCAGTCTTGAAATCCAACGCAGAATCACTCTTGCCAACAGGTGCTACTATGGACTGAGTAGGCAATTGAAAAGTAAAGTCCTCTCTCGACGAACAAAAACTAAACTCTACAAGTCCCTCATCATTCCCGTCCTACTTTATGGTGCAGAAGCGTGGACGGTGCAGAAGCGTGGACGGTGTCAACATCCGATGAGACGGCACTAGGAGTTTTCGAGAGAAAGGTTTTGCGGAAGATTTACGGTCCCTTAAACATTGGCAACGGCGAATACCGCAGAAGATGGAATGATGAGCTGTATGTGTTGTTCGACGACATAGACATAGTCCAGCGAATAAAAAGACAGCGGCTACGCTGGCTGGGTCATGTTGTTCGAATGGATGAAAGTGCCCCAGCTCTGAAAGTTTTCGATGCAGTACCCGCTGGTGGAAGCCGAGGAAGAGGGAGACCTCCACTCCGGTGGAAGGACCAGGTGGAGAAGGACCTGTCTTCACTTGGTATTACCAATTGGCGCCAAACCGCCAAAAGGAGAGATGCGTGGCGCACTGTTGTGGACTCGGCTATAACCGCGTAAGCGGTTTCTACGCCAGTTAAGAAGAAGAAGCTTTATTTATGGCACTTTACGTGTTTTCTGTTATCGCCATTTTGTGGGCGTGGCAGTGGTACGATTTCGCTCATCTTCGAACTTAATCTTCTTATGGTGCGAAGGAACACGTGTTCCAAGTTTAATTAAGATATCTCAATTTTTACTCAAGTTACAGCTTGCACGGACGGACAGACGGACGGACAGACAGACATCCGGATTTGAAATTTACTCGTCACCCTGATCACTTTGGTATATATAACCTTATATCTAACTCGTTAAGTTTTAGGACTTACAAACAACCGTTATGTGGACAAAACTATAATACTCTCTTAGCAACTTTTGTTGCGAGAGTATAAAAATCGTTAATAAATTAATGAAAATAACTTTACAAGGTTGGATACAATTAATACGAAACAATTTTCATACAACAATATATAAAAAGATGTAACAAAATCACAAATTAATCTGCAAGACTTTTAATTTGGTACTGTATCCATATCAGACTATAAAGATAACTGTAAAAAATTTTCAGAGAAGCAATTGTAATAAAACATGTGGACATTTGATTTCGAAAAATGATTAATAAACAAGTAAGGAAAGGCTAAGTTCGGGTGCAACCGAACATTTTATACTCTCGAAATTTATTTAGAGATTTACCTATATTTTCGGTGAAAAATTACCCTTAGGCACTGAGTTCTTCATGTTTGATATAAGGGGCCTTGAAAAGTCATGGTTCGATTTTGACAATTTTTCCACAAGTGATGTCACAGCTCAAATACAGTATTTGTGTAAAGTTTTATCTCGCTATCTTTATCGGTTCCTTATGCATTCATTATAAAATGAACGAATCAGAAGGATTTAAAATTGAGTTATATGGGAAGTAGGCGTAGTTGTGAACCGATTTCGCCCATATTCCACCAGTGTCATCAGGGTGTCAAGAAAATATTATATACCGAATTCTGTCGAGTAGTTCTTGAGATATGGGTTTTGACCCATAAGTGGGCGACGCCACGCCCATTTTCCATTTTGTAAAAAAATCTCAGTTCAGCTTCCTTCTACCATTTCTTATGTAAAGTTTGGTATTTGTGACGTTTCTCGTTAGTGAGTTAACCTACTTTTAGTAATTTTCAACCTAACTTTTGTATGGGAGGTGGGCGTGGTTATTATCCGATTTCTTTCATTTTTGGAGTGTATAAGGAAACGGCTAAAAGAAACGACTGCGGAAAGTTTGGTTTATATAGCTTTATTGGTTTGCAAGATATATACATAAAACCTATTTGGGTGTGGGGTCACGCCCACTTTTCCAAACAAATTACATTCAAATGTGCCCCTTCCTAATGCGATCTTATGTTCCAAATTTACGGATAACGGAAAAATAAGATTTCACGTTCTAACAAAATCCATATTTCTCACCCTGTAGCCACCTCCCACATTTTTATGGTTTTGTCTCGTGATGCTGAAATTACGTAATCTCCAGCTGGCACAAACGCTACAGACGAAACATTGTGATCATGTCCATGCATTGTTTTTACGCATTCATAACTTTGTTGAAAATCCCATAATTTGATGGATAAGTCAGCGCTGCACGATACTAAAATATAAATGTAGTATTTAATATATAATTAAGACAGATAGCTTAATTAATACAAATCCAACAGCTTTCCTTGAGCGTCAAATGCTACATCTTGCACAGAGTCGGTGTGGCCTTTTAAAGTGCGTTCATATTCTCCAGTTTCGAAGTCCCAAATTTTTATAGTAGCGTCTTCAGATGATGAAACCATCAATCCAAAAATTGGGTGAAATACCACCTAAATAATAAAACAAGGAGAGTAGAACAATATTTTTGTTGTTTGAAGTAATTAACAGGATGCGTATATCAAATCATAGTTTATTCTATTTTTTTTGTAATTAAAATACACTATTCAACATACTTAAAATCAGAAAAAAATGACAGTCAGACGACGTATTATATTTGCTGGATTTCAAGGAGAAGCGTCTAAATTATACTTTAAAGGTCACGGTAAAAACTGAACCAGCGAATGGAAAAAATAAGTTGGCCTAATGAAACTAATAGCGCTTTTAGACAGCCAAATTAATTGATCAATTCAAATTTTTATTGAGAAGCCCTTTTTTGCATTTTACACTGCCGGCTACTCTATAACCGATCAGCTGTTATACATTTTTTTTTTTGCTTTTCATAAGAAGTTGGTAAGTTTCATCAGCTGATTAATATTTTTTAGCAGCGACATCTTCCGTAGCTTTTTTTATCAAAAAATTCAGCCAATCCCAGACAAAGAACGTATATCATACGTCTTTGTCGCAGAGTTGGATTTGATTTTCAAGTTGATTATAATTCAATTAAAAATAAATGTTGATTTTATTTTGTATGGTAAATCAATCTTAATAAGCGTTTTATCGAGCAGAGGCCGTTTAATTGATCAATTAGCTCCTGTCTAAAAACACTATAAAATAATGTTTATAGAATCTGACGGCGTTATAAAGACTGTTAAGTTAACCAAGCACACATTATGGACCTTTATAAGCTGTATGTCAAGAATCAATGTGGGGTAGGTAGAATTTATAGATGATATTGTGAACGTGATAGATATCTGAGATATACATCCAAATCAGTAACCAAATGATTTCCACAAAATCGAATCAACGTCGTAGCGAAAGCTATCGAATATTGGTCATCTGAGTGAAGTTAAAGTTACAGAGTGGATCAATATACTACCAGATTTCATAAAAAAATCGTGAAATCAATTTCTAGGCAGTAATGAAAAGAAAAGAAAAAAGTTTGACGTGTGAGTAATTTTGTTGCAATGAAATCTATTTTGTGATTTTTTTATTTTCTTTTTCTAAAATCTACTTATAGGCTTGTGCTGGAGATCGCGCGATTTCATTTTCTAACCGAAATTGCAAATCGCACGAGTGTTTTGAGGTGTGATGTCATTCACTCGATACTTTCACTTGATTATTTACAAATTCATTTCGTTCTACAGGATAAATAAAGAAGCATTTGAAAATATTATGAACGATATATGATTAACTGCAAGTTGAAATTTCTTGCGGAAAGTGGATTTCATAGATCCAGCGAAACATATGTCGCCTTTATATTTTATATTTTGCCATGCAAGAACTTGATGGTAACAAAAATCATGATGAACTTCATCCTATCGGCCGTTAATCAGTCGTTTTCATACTGGTTCGGCAAATATAAGGGAACAAATTGAAAATAATTTTATGTGAACAATTTAAGTTTTAGTATGTTTTATTTATTTAATATAGCAAATAAACTAGTTATGCCTTAATAACCAAATCATCAACATTTTTACAAATTATCCGCTATCAAATATATGATTCGCGTACACACGGCCGTCCGATTTCAAAACGGAATTAGTATGACGATTTCGATTTCTGGCACATGCAAAATCGTTACGATTTGATGTTCGAAAACGGAACAGTGAAAAACAGCACATGGCATCATGTTTTCAATGACAATTTCATGCGAAAACGAATTGCAACACATGCCTGATAGTTACGATTAACTTATTATTAATTTATTATTAAATTATGGATCTAATTTCAACCACAACATTCACGAGTTTTTATCACTTGTATTTAGTTTTAATATAATGAATTTTACTTACCCGTGTAATGCTTGCACGATGTCCAGTTAAAGAAAATTTTTCTGGAGGACGTGGTATCCATTCCCCAGGGCTTCGTTTTGCTTTTGTAGGAGCTCCTTCAATAACCTCCTTCTCAGCTTCTGATAATTTCGCTTCTAACTCCATAACCTTTTTTTGCAATCGAATAACAGAAGTCCATTTTTTTCCAACAGTCCGCTGAATTTTTTTTCGTTTTCTGTAGAAACATCAGCTTCTTTGCGGAATGCATCTAAAGACTCAGAATAGCCACTACTGCCTAGATAATCGGCAATCGCTTGGTTGCTAAAATTCAAAAATACAACATATGTCTACGAAAATGAAAGTAAATATCTTACAGTTCCTCGCGCTGCCTCTGCGACAAAACCATTTTCATGTTCTTGGACAGATCAGACGATGTCGACAATATTCGATCCTATGAAAGTAGAATCTTTCAGGAGAGTTCCGCTGAAAATTGATGAAATCGAAAATTCTTATTATTATTAACAAGTAAGCAAGGACTAAGTTCGGGTGTAACCGAACATTTTATACTCTCGCAATTTATTTAACTTTATTTATGTTATATAATACACAATTTGACCCACATATTCGTCATATATATTGTATAAAGTCCATAGAAAGTTGGAAACCATAATATTAGGTTAGAAGCACCGAGGTCCTCGTGTTCGATATATGGGGCCTTAAAAACCTATGGTCCGATTTCGGCGATTTTTAGAATGGGGTTGCCACACTATTAACATAGTATTTGTGCAAAGTTCTGCACCGATATCTTCACTAGTGCTTACTTTAAATATTGTAAAGTAAACGATTCAGATCGTATTCAAAGTTCTGGTATATAGGAAGTAGGCGAGGTTGTGAAGCCATTTGGCCTATTTTCACAACAAATCATTGCAAACCAAGTTTCATTGAAATCGGTCCAGTAGTTCCTGAGATATGGTTTTTGATCCATAAGTGGGCGACGCCACGCCCATTTTTCATTTTGTAAAAAAATCTCGGTGCAGCTTCCATCTGCCATTTCTCATATAAAATTTAGTGTTTCTGACGCTTTTCTTTAGTGAGTTAACCCACTTTTAGTAATTTTCAACCTAACCTTTTTATGGGAGGTGGGCGTGGTTATTATCCGATTTCTTTGATTTTTTGGACTGTATTAAGTGGCTAAAAAAAATGACTGCAGAAAGTTTGGTTTATATAGCTCTATTGGTTTGCGAGATATGTACAAAAAACGTATTTGGGGGCGGGGCCACGCCCACTTCCCCAAAAAAATTACATCCAAATATGCCCCTTCATAGTACGATCCTTCATACCAAATTATATTTCCATAGCTTTATTTATGGCGTACGCCGATGATATTGATATCATCGGAAACAACACCCGCGCCGTTAGTTCTGCTTTTTCCCGCCTGGATAAGGAAGCGAAGCGAATGGGTCTGGTGGTGAACGAGGACAAGACGAAATATCTCCTGTCATCAAACAAACAGTCAGCGCATTCGCGTCTTGGCTCCCACGTCACTGTTGACAGTCATAACTTTGAAGTTGTAGATAATTTCGTATACCTAGGAACCAACATTAACACCGATAATAATGTCAGTCTTGAAATCCAACGCAGAATCACTCTTGCCAACAGGTGCTACTATGGACTGAGTAGGCAATTGAAAAGTAAAGTCCTCTCTCGACGAACAAAAACTAAACTCTACAAGTCCCTCATCATTCCCGTCCTACTTTATGGTGCAGAAGCGTGGACGGTGTCAACATCCGATGAGACGGCACTAGGAGTTTTCGAGAGAAAGGTTTTGCGGAAGATTTACGGTCCCTTAAACATTGGCAACGGCGAATACCGCAGAAGATGGAATGATGAGCTGTATGTGTTGTTCGACGACATAGACATAGTCCAGCGAATAAAAAGACAGCGGCTACGCTGGCTGGGTCATGTTGTTCGAATGGATGAAAGTGCCCCAGCTCTGAAAGTTTTCGATGCAGTACCCGCTGGTGGAAGCCGAGGAAGAGGGAGACCTCCACTCCGGTGGAAGGACCAGGTGGAGAAGGACCTGTCTTCACTTGGTATTACCAATTGGCGCCAAACCGCCAAAAGGAGAGATGCGTGGCGCACTGTTGTGGACTCGGCTATAACCGCGTAAGCGGTTTCTACGCCAGTTAAGAAGAAGAAGCTTTATTTATGGCACTTTACGTGTTTTCTGTTATCGCCATTTTGTGGGCGTGGCAGTGGTACGATTTCGCTCATCTTCGAACTTAATCTTCTTATGGTCCGAAGGAACACGTGTTCCAAGTTTAATTAAGATATCTCAATTTTTACTCAAGTTACAGCTTGCACGGACGGACAGACGGACGGACAGACAGACATCCGGATTTGAAATTTACTCGTCACCCTGATCACTTTGGTATATATAACCTTATATCTAACTCGTTAAGTTTTAGGACTTACAAACAACCGTTATGTGGACAAAACTATAATACTCTCTTAGCAACTTTTGTTGCGAGAGTATAAAAATCGTTAATAAATTAATGAAAATAACTTTACAAGGTTGGATACAATTAATACGAAACAATTTTCATACAACAATATATAAAAAGATGTAACAAAATCACAAATTAATCTGCAAGACTTTTAATTTGGTACTGTATCCATATCAGACTATAAAGATAACTGTAAAAAATTTTCAGAGAAGCAATTGTAATAAAACATGTGGACATTTGATTTCGAAAAATGATTAATAAACAAGTAAGGAAAGGCTAAGTTCGGGTGCAACCGAACATTTTATACTCTCGAAATTTATTTAGAGATTTACCTATATTTTCGGTGAAAAATTACCCTTAGGCACTGAGTTCTTCATGTTTGATATAAGGGGCCTTGAAAAGTCATGGTTCGATTTTGACAATTTTTCCACAAGTGATGTCACAGCTCAAATACAGTATTTGTGTAAAGTTTTATCTCGCTATCTTTATCGGTTCCTTATGCATTCATTATAAAATGAACGAATCAGAAGGATTTAAAATTGAGTTATATGGGAAGTAGGCGTAGTTGTGAACCGATTTCGCCCATATTCCACCAGTGTCATCAGGGTGTCAAGAAAATATTATATACCGAATTCTGTCGAGTAGTTCTTGAGATATGGGTTTTGACCCATAAGTGGGCGACGCCACGCCCATTTTCCATTTTGTAAAAAAATCTCAGTTCAGCTTCCTTCTACCATTTCTTATGTAAAGTTTGGTGTTTGTGACGTTTCTCGTTAGTGAGTTAACCTACTTTTAGTAATTTCCAACCTAACTTTTGTATGGGACGTGGACGTGGTTATTATCCGATTTCTTTCATTTTTGGAGTGTATAAGGAAACGGCTAAAAGAAACGACTGCGGAAAGTTTGGTTTATATAGCTTTATTGGTTTGCAAGATATATACATAAAACCTATTTGGGTGTGGGGTCACGCCCACTTTTCCAAACAAATTACATTCAAATGTGCCCCTTCCTAATGCGATCTTATGTTCCAAATTTACGGATAACGGAAAAATAAGATTTCACGTTCTAACAAAATCCATATTTCTCACCCTGTAGCCACCTCCCACATTTTTATGGTTTTGTCTCGTGATGCTGAAATTACGTAATCTCCAGCTGGCACAAACGCTACAGACGAAACATTGTGATCATGTCCATGCATTGTTTTTACGCATTCATAACTTTGTTGAAAATCCCATAATTTGATGGATAAGTCAGCGCTGCACGATACTAAAATATAAATGTAGTATTTAATATATAATTAAGACAGATAGCTTAATTAATACAAATCCAACAGCTTTCCTTGAGCGTCAAATGCTACATCTTGCACAGAGTCGGTGTGGCCTTTTAAAGTGCGTTCATATTCTCCAGTTTCGAAGTCCCAAATTTTTATAGTAGCGTCTTCAGATGATGAAACCATCAATCCAAAAATTGGGTGAAATACCACCTAAATAATAAAACAAGGAGAGTAGAACAATATTTTTGTTGTTTGAAGTAATTAACAGGATGCGTATATCAAATCATAGTTTATTCTATTTTTTTTTTGTAATTAAAATACACTATTCAACATACTTAAAATCAGAAAAAAATGACAGTCAGACGACGTATTATATTTGCTGGATTTCAAGGAGAAGCGTCTAAATTATACTTTAAAGGTCACGGTAAAAACTGAACCAGCGAATGGAAAAAATAAGTTGGCCTAATGAAACTAATAGCGCTTTTAGACAGCCAAATTAATTGATCAATTCAAATTTTTATTGAGAAGCCCTTTTTTGCATTTTACACTGCCGGCTACTCTATAACCGATCAGCTGTTATACATTTTTTTTTTGCTTTTCATAAGAAGTTGGTAAGTTTCATCAGCTGATTAATATTTTTTAGCAGCGACATCTTCCGTAGCTTTTTTTATCAAAAAATTCAG
Source organism: Zeugodacus cucurbitae (assembly GCF_028554725.1). Lineage (NCBI taxonomy): Eukaryota > Metazoa > Arthropoda > Insecta > Diptera > Tephritidae > Zeugodacus > Zeugodacus cucurbitae. The sequence goes on from NC_071671.1 coordinate 28,738,490, forward strand.
CCAATCCCAGACAAAGAACGTATATCATACGTCTTTGTCGCAGAGTTGGATTTGATTTTCAAGTTGATTATAATTCAATTAAAAATAAATGTTGATTTTATTTTGTATGGTAAATCAATCTTAATAAGCGTTTTATCGAGCAGAGGCCGTTTAATTGATCAATTAGCTCCTGTCTAAAAACACTATAAAATAATGTTTATAGAATCTGACGGCGTTATAAAGACTGTTAAGTTAACCAAGCACACATTATGGACCTTTATAAGCTGTATGTCAAGAATCAATGTGGGGTAGGTAGAATTTATAGATGATATTGTGAACGTGATAGATATCTGAGATATACATCCAAATCAGTAACCAAATGATTTCCACAAAATCGAATCAACGTCGTAGCGAAAGCTATCGAATATTGGTCATCTGAGTGAAGTTAAAGTTACAGAGTGGATCAATATACTACCAGATTTCATAAAAAAATCGTGAAATCAATTTCTAGGCAGTAATGAAAAGAAAAGAAAAAAGTTTGACGTGTGAGTAATTTTGTTGCAATGAAATCTATTTTGTGATTTTTTTATTTTCTTTTTCTAAAATCTACTTATAGGCTTGTGCTGGAGATCGCGCGATTTCATTTTCTAACCGAAATTGCAAATCGCACGAGTGTTTTGAGGTGTGATGTCATTCACTCGATACTTTCACTTGATTATTTACAAATTCATTTCGTTCTACAGGATAAATAAAGAAGCATTTGAAAATATTATGAACGATATATGATTAACTGCAAGTTGAAATTTCTTGCGGAAAGTGGATTTCATAGATCCAGCGAAACATATGTCGCCTTTATATTTTATATTTTGCCATGCAAGAACTTGATGGTAACAAAAATCATGATGAACTTCATCCTATCGGCCGTTAATCAGTCGTTTTCATACTGGTTCGGCAAATATAAGGGAACAAATTGAAAATAATTTTATGTGAACAATTTAAGTTTTAGTATGTTTTATTTATTTAATATAGCAAATAAACTAGTTATGCCTTAATAACCAAATCATCAACATTTTTACAAATTATCCGCTATCAAATATATGATTCGCGTACACACGGCCGTCCGATTTCAAAACGGAATTAGTATGACGATTTCGATTTCTGGCACATGCAAAATCGTTACGATTTGATGTTCGAAAACGGAACAGTGAAAAACAGCACATGGCATCATGTTTTCAATGACAATTTCATGCGAAAACGAATTGCAACACATGCCTGATAGTTACGATTAACTTATTATTAATTTATTATTAAATTATGGATCTAATTTCAACCACAACATTCACGAGTTTTTATCACTTGTATTTAGTTTTAATATAATGAATTTTACTTACCCGTGTAATGCTTGCACGATGTCCAGTTAAAGAAAATTTTTCTGGAGGACGTGGTATCCATTCCCCAGGGCTTCGTTTTGCTTTTGTAGGAGCTCCTTCAATAACCTCCTTCTCAGCTTCTGATAATTTCGCTTCTAACTCCATAACCTTTTTTTGCAATCGAATAACAGAAGTCCATTTTTTTTCCAACAGTCCGCTGAATTTTTTTTCGTTTTCTGTAGAAACATCAGCTTCTTTGCGGAATGCATCTAAAGACTCAGAATAGCCACTACTGCCTAGATAATCGGCAATCGCTTGGTTGCTAAAATTCAAAAATACAACATATGTCTACGAAAATGAAAGTAAATATCTTACAGTTCCTCGCGCTGCCTCTGCGACAAAACCATTTTCATGTTCTTGGACAGATCAGACGATGTCGACAATATTCGATCCTATGAAAGTAGAATCTTTCAGGAGAGTTCCGCTGAAAATTGATGAAATCGAAAATTCTTATTATTATTAACAAGTAAGCAAGGACTAAGTTCGGGTGTAACCGAACATTTTATACTCTCGCAATTTATTTAACTTTATTTATGTTATATAATACACAATTTGACCCACATATTCGTCATATATATTGTATAAAGTCCATAGAAAGTTGGAAACCATAATATTAGGTTAGAAGCACCGAGGTCCTCGTGTTCGATATATGGGGCCTTAAAAACCTATGGTCCGATTTCGGCGATTTTTAGAATGGGGTTGCCACACTATTAACATAGTATTTGTGCAAAGTTCTGCACCGATATCTTCACTAGTGCTTACTTTAAATATTGTAAAGTAAACGATTCAGATCGTATTCAAAGTTCCGGTATATAGGAAGTAGGCGAGGTTGTGAAGCCATTTGGCCTATTTTCACAACATATCATTGCAAACCAAGTTTCATTGAAATCGGTCGAGTAGTTCCTGAGATATGGTTTTTGATCCATAAGTGGGCGACGCCACGCCCATTTTTCATTTTGTAAAAAAATCTCGGTGCAGCTTCCATCTGCCATTTCTCATATAAAATTTAGTGTTTCTGACGCTTTTCTTTAGTGAGTTAACCCACTTTTAGTAATTTTCAACCTAACCTTTCTATGGGAGGTGGGCGTGGTTATTATCCGATTTCTTTGATTTTTTGGACTGTATTAAGTGGCTAAAAAAAATGACTGCAGAAAGTTTGGTTTATATAGCTCTATTGGTTTGCCAGATATGTACAAAAAACGTAAATTTTATTTCCATAGCTTTATTTATGGCTTAGTTATGGCACTTTACGTGTTTTCTGTTATCGCCATTTTGTGGGCGTGGCAGTGGTACGATTTCGCTCATCTTCGAACTTAATCTTCTTATGGTGCGAAGGAACACGTGTTCCAAGTTTAATTAAGATATCTCAATTTTTACTCAAGTTACAGCTTGCACGGACGGACGGACAGACAGACATCCGGATTTGAAATTTACTCGTCACCCTGATCACTTTGGTATATATAACCTTATATCTAACTCGTTAAGTTTTAGGACTTACAAACAACCGTTATGTGGACAAAACTATAATACTCTCTTAGCAACTTTTGTTGCGAGAGTATAAAAATCGTTAATAAATTAATGAAAATAACTTTACAAGGTTGGATACAATTAATACGAAACAATTTTCATACAACAATATATAAAAAGATGTAACAAAATCACAAATTAATCTGCAAGACTTTTAATTTGGTACTGTATCCATATCAGACTATAAAGATAACTGTAAAAAATTTTCAGAGAAGCAATTGTAATAAAACATGTGGACATTTGATTTCGAAAAATGATTAATAAACAAGTAAGGAAAGGCTAAGTTCGGGTGCAACCGAACATTTTATACTCTCGAAATTTATTTAGAGATTTACCTATATTTTCGGTGAAAAATTACCCTTAGGCACTGAGTTCTTCATGTTTGATATAAGGGGCCTTGAAAAGTCATGGTTCGATTTTGACAATTTTTCCACAAGTGATGTCACAGCTCAAATACAGTATTTGTGTAAAGTTTTATCTCGCTATCTTTATCGGTTCCTTATGCATTCATTATAAAATGAACGAATCAGAAGGATTTAAAATTGAGTTATATGGGAAGTAGGCGTAGTTGTGAACCGATTTCGCCCATATTCCACCAGTGTCATCAGGGTGTCAAGAAAATATTATATACCGAATTCTGTCGAGTAGTTCTTGAGATATGGGTTTTGACCCATAAGTGGGCGACGCCACGCCCATTTTCCATTTTGTAAAAAAATCTCAGTTCAGCTTCCTTCTACCATTTCTTATGTAAAGTTTGGTGTTTGTGACGTTTCTCGTTAGTGAGTTAACCTACTTTTAGTAATTTTCAACCTAACTTTTGTATTGGAGGTGGGCGTGGTTGTTATCCGATTTCTTTCATTTTTGGAGTGTATAAGGAAACGGCTAAAAGAAACGACTGCGGAAAGTTTGGTTTATATAGCTTTATTGGTTTGCAAGATATATACATAAAACCTATTTGGGTGTGGGGTCACGCCCACTTTTCCAAACAAATTACATTCAAATGTGCCCCTTCCTAATGCGATCTTATGTTCCAAATTTTATTTTCATAACTTTATTTATGGCTTAGTTATAGCTCTTTATGTGTTTTTGGTGGGCGTGGCAGTGGTCCTATTCCGCCCATCTTCGAACTTAACCTTCTTATGGTGCCAAGGAACACGTGTTCCAAGTTTCATTAAGATATCTCAATTTTTACTCAAGTTACAGCTTGCACGGACGGACAGACGGACAGACGGATCCATCCGGATTTGAGCTTTACTCGTCACCCTGATCACTTTGGTATATATAACCCTATATCTAACTCGTTTAGTTTTAGGACTTACAAACAACCGTTATGTGGACAAAACAATAATACTCTCTTAGCAACTTTTGTTGCGAGAGCATAAAAATATTTTAAAAATGTAAAATGTCGGAAGAAAATCATGTCTGGCTCTTGTTTTTGCTCCCACACCAATTCATTATATGCATCCAATATTTGGGCATTATCAAAAAAACCTTTTACAGATGAGTTGCATAGCTCAAGCAAAGATTCTACTGTAAACATTATAATTCATGTTCTTTTTATCAGAAAAAAGTTGATTTTAAAATTTTATGTTTTTAATTTTTACTAATATGTGAAATGTAAAATTATTAAAAGTTATAACACGTTATTTTGCCAGCAGAAACGTAAAATAGCTTTGATATATCATTTATAATAACAATCGATTATTTAAAACAAATAAATCGACCATTTTTACATTTTTTGCACAAAGAATTTCACTTTAAACTCTTGTCGTCGTCTTTGTGTTCAGCACTTCGCCAATTCGCAATTGTAAATCACAAAATATGCTACACGTTCAATATTTATCTTGCGATCCACGATCCGCGATCTGGATTTGAAAATATTTAAATATTTTGTGATATGGATCGCGATCTATCAATATTGCATGCCAAAAGTTCAATAAATATCGCGGTACAGGAAATATCACAGAAATACTGAACGTGTAGCAGGCGCCAATTAAGCGACGGAAACTAAATAAGAGCAATTAACAATGAAGTTTTGAAATATATGGTTAAAAGAAAAAGGTACACAGATCTTCTTAGCTATGCAGGTTTTAACAATAGCTGTATTCGATTGGTCACTTCTCTGCTCGTTATCCTTACGCGCTGCTTGCTTGGTGAATATTTGACATTTGAAAACAACAACAAAGGCGCCTGGTACACGTTCAGTATTTAACGTGATATTTCCTATATCGCGATATTTATGAAACGCTTAGCATGCCAAATTGATGGATCACGATCCTTATCACAAAATATATCATTATTTTGAAATCCAGATAATTGATCGTGGATCGCGTGATAAATACTGAACGTGTAGCATATTTTGTGATTTACAAGCCCGAATTGGTGAAATACAATATTGCCAAAATTTTAAAATCAACTATATTATAATACAATGAACATGAATTATAATATTTACAGTTAAAACTTTGCAAGAGCCTTGCAACTCATCTGCTATGGGAGCAAAAACCAGAGCCAGGCATGATTTTATTCGGCTTTCTTCCGACATTTTATAAAAAATTGTACGAAATAATAAGCATATACATATTTTAAATATTATTTCTTGCGCAATAGAACCAGAATCGTATAAATATTAACGTAATATATATTGAACGTCCAGCAGTCGCGAAGTATTCATCCGCAAACCAAGAATGATAGAAGATAAGATTATGCCATTCGTTTACAGTTAGCATTTTTGGGTTTTAATTTCCTATTGAGTGACGCAATCACGGCCCCCAAACACGCGAGTAAAACAAAAAACGAAAGAAAAACTGATCAATTGCACGGTAGAACAAAACAATAAAACCAAAACAAAGAGCTGCAGCCAAGGCTAGTACTTAATTTTTATTTAAAATCCTTCGTGAAAAATGTATTAACTTGAAAAAGAAGTCCGCAATGGCGGAATTAAACAGCTATAGTACAAAGTCGTATATAAAGAGTTTTTTTTTCACTTTTCCAACCAACAAAAGAGCTGAAGAGGGAAGTGAGACGCATTTGCAGACAAAAAAAGAAAGAGGCCGAAATGCGTGAGTAATTCTCGAAAATGGTACGAAAAGATCCGGCGACTAACTGAAGGTCTCAAGACCGGAGCACACTCCTGTAGGACCCCAGAGGTGATCTAGTTGTTGATGACCAGACTATACTGTGTTTGTGGCGGGAACTGTGTAAGCTGACGTTGAGCAACACCAAAAGCCCCGTTAGGCTTGGGAAGGACCTTTGCAATCCGTTCGATACCAAACGAGGTTTCAGACAAGGTGACACGCTATCGTGTGACTTCTTTAACCCGATGCTGGAAAAAATAGTTCGAGCCGCAGAGCTAAACAGAGGAGGTACAATCTTCTATAAGTGAGTTCAGTTACTGTCGTGCGTCGATGATATCGATATCATTGGAAACAACACCCGCGCCGTTAGTTCTGCGTTTCGTCACCTGTCGACGCCTGTCGTCAAACAAACAGTCTGCATATTCGCGTCTTTTATCACACCAGCTAGACACCAGCATCAACATCGATAATAATGTCAGCCTTGAAATCCAACGCAGAATAACTCTTGCCAACAGGTGCTATTATGGAATGAATAGGCAATTGAAAAGTAAAGTCCTCTCTCGACGAACAAAAACTAAACTCTACAAGTCCCTCATCATTCCCATCCTACTTTGTGGTGGATGATACGGCACTAGGAGTTTTCGAGAGAAAGGTTTTGCGGAAGATGGGTCCCATAAACATTGGCAACGGCGAATACCGCGACGACATAGACATAGTCCAGGGAATAAAAAGACAGCGGCTAGGCCTGGCGCTGGCTTCGCCTTCTCACTTTAGCTCGCCTCCAAACGGATGTCTGTTAGCTACCCAGGGGATACTTGGTCTAAAACCGGAAGTCGTGAGCTGCTTGAGCCATATGCAAAAGAATCGTTCCTGGCCACTCCCAAGTGAATGGCAATCAGAAACTTTCCTCACTTGCGTGAACTTCTAATTTGACCCCATCCCCCACTTATATTTACCCTACTTATATTTATAAAATGTATATTATAAAGACGTGATGTAGCGTTTTCTAACTCAAGCACCCTCTCTTAAATTGGGGTTTTTCGGTGTGTGGTGATTTTTCTTAAACTTCTTAACAGTCATGGCTCCATAGAATATATATATTGGTCGCAAACCGTTAAGAATTTTCCCCAACTCCGCAACATTAAATCGGCCTTGGTATCGGCATCGGCTATATTAGCCAATTCTTAGCAGATTCTTTCTACTTCTGTCGGATTTCACTAAAATACATTTTTTAAAGCATAAAATTTGAATTTCTTTCATTTGACTAAACTTAAAATTCATCACGATGATAATTTAAGTCTTGTATAAAGAAATTCAATAATTTTGCATTAACACTAAATTTACCGACACATTTTATATGCATAACTATTTATTTCTACAGATGACGATCAAATGACCTCTTTTGAAATAAATCTTATACTATTTTGCAGTTGATTGTAATTAATACAAAATTTAGGATAAACAATAAATACAAAATAAATATCATATAATATAAAATAATTATTTTTCAAAGTCAAAAAAGCGGTCATTTAGTAGCGGTAGGTTTAGTGTTAAAGGATTTATTTAGGACTGCTAGAAAGATTCGATTTATGTCATATAACAACTTGTTTACAACTTGTTTGTTTAACAACTTGTTGAGATTTTGAAGGTAATGTCATAAAGCCACTATTATAGAAGCATTCGTAACTACAAGTCTCTATTTTTTAAAATTCGCCATAGACAGCTTCGATTCTTTCATGGACAAATTTATTAAGTAAACTAGTAGAATAGCAAAAGAAAAACAAATAACATCACAAAATATGTTAAACATCAGTTCATATGTAAATATGAAAATGTTTATTAATTCAATTAATATTCAAAACTAAATAAAAAAAACTAAAACCAAAGTGATGCATCCGTACAAGAAATACTAAACCAACTCCATGCTAGTTATAACACTCAACTATTTACATATTTGCTTTCAAATATTGATGCAAGACAAAACAAACACAGATGTTTTTGTATTGTGATGGCTGCTTTCACACGTTACAGATGTTTGAGAAAATTGTGAGCATTTGAGATTTTGAATTTTCGCCAGCATAAGGTAATCATCACAACATTCGAAACAACAATAGTGAGTGTGGTGATTTTTGTGGGGTCATGAAAATAGAGCTGTTATTTAGATTTAAGATTATAGACTTCAAAGAGCAGATTCGATTAGTAAAGATATATTGAAAAAAAATCGTCGCAGTTTGCCTCTTCAGAATATTTATACAATAAATTTTTATATATATTTGTACGGACTCCCTCACCTCTTGTTGTTCACATTCTCTCTCAAGAAAAAAGTAGGTCAAAATATTTATATTTTTCTGCTGCAACGGTTTGTTACTCGGTTGCGTTTTTTTGCTATAATGTTGTTATAGACTCGTTCGTTTTATCATACAACAATCTGTAGTTTTGTACATACATATTAATATATTTTTTCTTCCATAATATCGTTATTTTATTTACTGTGGCAGTAAATTTGGGGTTTGCGCTAAAATTGGCACTACTGCTTACTGCCACTGCGTCTATTTGAGAGCTACAACTTAAATACATTATTTCTATAATGACAGCTGATTACTGTCACTGCCACTGCTGCATTGTAATTTGGCTATATGGATAGTTGCAAATAACATCTATCTCCGTTTGATATATTGCTGGTCACAAAGTTATCAAGATGGTATATGTTGTCTTCGGAGACAGTATGTTATATTGCAAATTGTTTGGTACACATAAGAAAATATACATATCATTTTAGAAATCTGAGAATTTATCTCGTAATATTTTTGGATGTGTTAATTATACTAAGGAATTGAAATATTAAAACAAAATTTAAAAAATAATATGGTTCTTACCTTAGTGGACAGTAAAGATGAAGGAGTATTGCGACTTAAATAAATAGTCCTTGATTTATACTTGTGGGTATATTTTTATTCAGATTAATAAATTGATTTCAACAATGCCGGTGGATATAAATCGATTAACAGATGGTTGGCTGGAATTAGAATCCGACCCAGGATTATTTACATTGCTTTTGGAGGATTTTGGAGTCAAAAATGTCCAAGTGGAAGAGGTTTATGACCTACATAAACCAATCGATGGCCCGGTTTATGGCTTCATATTTTTATTTCGATGGATGGAAGAAAGACGTGCTAGAAGAAAAATAGTAGAAGCATCCGCTGAAATATTTGTAAAGGACGAAGAAGAAGTGTCGAGTATTTTCTTTGCGCAGCAGGTGGTTCCAAACAGTTGTGCGACACATGCCTTATTATCTGTTCTCTTAAATAGTAACGACGCTGACTTACATCTTGGAACAACTTTAAGTCGTTTAAAAGCTCATACTAAAGGCATGTGTCCTGAAAATAAAGGATGGGCTATTGGTAATACTCCTGAATTAGCTTGTGCTCATAATTCACATGCAATGCCTCAAGCAAAACGTCGATTGGACAGAAGTTCTGTATCAGGCGTATCTACCGGACGTTTTACAGGTGAAGCATTTCACTTCGTTAGCTATGTTCCAATTAGTGGTCACTTATTTGAATTAGATGGATTGAAACCATTTCCTATTGATCACGGACCATGGAAAGATAACGAAGATTGGACAGATAAATTTCGTTGTATTATGGCTGATCGATTAGGTATTGCTACTGGAGAACAAGATATACGATTTAATTTAATGGCTGTGGTACCTGACCGACGTATAGCAATTACACATAAGTTAAAAATGTTGCGAACAAATCAAGCTATTGTTTCTGGAACATTACAAAAACTTTTGAAAGCTAGTGATCCGGAATGTGTAAATACTCTGCATCTTGATATTGAATCCCCTGGAACTGCTGAATATAAAATAAGTTCACCACCATCCCCTGTGTTAGAGTCGAATGCATTTACTATAAGAGATTTACAATCTTTATTGAAAAATCTCGATGCTGAGATTGCTATCAGCGAACAACAACTAAATGATGAAAATGATAAAAGGTATATGTTTAAGGTAAGCTATAAATATTTTTGATCGCTGTATTATTCTATTGGTAAAATTATTCAATTATTAACGATTTGACAACTAAACACCTAAACGTGTCTTAATATGGATAATCATAACGGTTTCAGTCAATTTTAGTATTTATTTAAGAAAATCGACTTTAGTATACTATCCCAGGCTTTCGGTGATAATCGGCTCACTTATAGTTTTCGAGATATTCGCACTTAAAGTTGAAAAAAGTACAACTTTTATCATAAATTTTCTAGATATATATTTTATATTTTATTAATAGTTTGCACTTATTATACACTTACACTTCAGCACATTGTTTCTCCATATTTATTTTATAAAAATTATCGCGAAAATAGCTGTAAATACATATTTATCATTTTACACAAATCTTCGTTTCAACAATAACAAAAAGGGCTGCAGGTTAACAAGTAATCAGTGTTGGCGCAGCTGCAGTTATATGTATACATATTCTTAATCTAGAGAATCTCCTCTTTCCAACCATGGCACTTTGTCCTCGAAAGTCTAGGATATGTTTTACAAAAAATCAACTAATCTTTCAAGTAGAGTTCGTAGAGGTTGTGAATATGGTATGGTATGTAAATATATACGTATCAAGTTAATTTTGTGGATTTAGTGGGTGCGAGTGCCAGGCTCCTTGCAGAGAAGAAGCGAGAAAGTTCGGGGAGGTAACTGTTCACTTTCGAACACATATCATCGATGCCAGTGCCTGACGTCATGAGAATTTGACAGTTGACCAGAGATTGCTCACACCAGTGGAAAGATTGCAGGACTTCAAGTGCTCCACCGATTTCGTCCGCTTATAGTTGTTTACCAGTTGTCGAATCTCCAAATTGAGATCCCTGATGTTGGGATCACAGGGATCGACCTGGCGTAAGATGTCACGCTCATTTGCTAAAACTGCCGCTTCAGCCGGGAAATTCCGGAAAATTAAATGTTTCGAGCTCGACATCGCCTGACCGGACAGCTATACCTTGACATTCTAGGATAGCGTCCCTGCGGTCGATGTCCCCTTCGATGAGTTGGTGTTGTGTAGTATGAATGCTAGGCCTCCACCACTATCTCGCTCGCGATCTTTACGTAAAACGTTGAAACCTGCACAACTCAGAATATCTGAGTGCCTGTTTAACTTGGTTCCTTGGACCGCAGCTATTGATACGCCTTCCCAACTTATAAAATCAACTATCTCCTCGATCTTGCTCTGGAGTCCGTTGCAGTTAAATTGTAAGAGTCGGATGTATCGTGGTGACCCTGGGAGTGAGGGAGTGACGTACAGGTGGAAATTGTTGCAGCTGTGTTATCCGCAAAGGAAAATGTCGCACCTCGGTGTTGTTTGGCGACTCCGATGTTGTTGTTTGCGAGGGCAGACCCCTATTACAGCATGAGGCAACTTACGATACACTCCACTTACGTGTGGTGCGCAGGCCGGAACACGTCAGAAAATGACACCATCCAATGCAGGAAT